>NC_091117.1:102505000-103817500 GCF_040183065.1 Periplaneta americana
GCTGAGTATGTAGGTTTCGAACAGAAAACCCACTCATCCCTACACCAGCCCCCTCCATGTGTCGCAGCTACTGCTACAGTCCCCTTAAAAAGATGTACTGTACGCGAGGCACTGCAACTTCAACTGAATTCCATATCCTGTGGCACCGATAAGATCGCACATGAAGTCAGTCCGCCCAAGAAAGCAGGTAGCATTCCGAAATAGGACTACTTCTTAAGTTATTTTTAGACTTTTTAAACTATCATATTTATCACCAGAATTTGTGGACAATTGTTTTACAGTTGGTCTAATGACAATACAACCAAATGACACAGGTTATATAATTACCTAGTCTACTGGAGACATGCATAACATGAAATTCTGAATTTCCACCAAATATATGGGCTGAGAAATCACCGTCAGCAGGAACTACAAATTTCTGGGAGTCATTTCACTCGAAAATCAACAAATATTTTTGTATTTATTAACTTGCTGAAGCGAATACAAAATGTCGTTTATATTACAGTTCTCATTAACATTCCTAGGAGAAAAAAATTCTATTAAAAGATAACTTCAACACAATTCAAATAGACAAATATAATAATGGGCTACTCTCTCGCCTAAACTTTGTGACATCAGTTGCTTTTAAATCTATTCCTATCTCTATTTAACTGTAATTTTTAACCATACATGCAGACACTGTGTAGATAGTCCTAAGTCTATAAAAATGGGAAGATAAATTTTGCAATTCATTTTATATTTCAGATGTGTCTAGTAATGTCATAAAATAATGTTATAAATTTCAATCAAAGACACAACTATATGCAAATGTTTATTTGCTACATGAATATAAGGTATATAAACGTTTTCGCCTTGTGGGGCATCATCAGATATATTAAAATTATGTGATCTGAACTTAGATTAAATTAGATTTATAAAAACCAAATACGAACAGTGTGTAATACATAGTGATAAAATTTCATGAGTTATATGTATACTAATTGTAACAAGAAATGAGATAAAATGATGAATTTCAATGTAGTGTAAATTCAAATATGATTAAAATTGGAATTGTGTGTACATATAACTCATGTTACATTGTAATACGTATTTATCAAATAACGTTGTGAAAATTATGATCATGTTAAAATGAATAAATGGATGAAATCTTGGGTTAAAGTTATTCAATGTTTAGAAAATGACACATCTTGGAGAACTGTGTATAATACCGAAGTTTGCAGTAATCGATGTTGTAGGTTGATTGTGATATGCGTATAAATTATCATTCATACACTGTAAACATAAAAGTATAATTTATTTATACAAATTATGAGCATTATTTAGTGATCAAATGGGATAGAAGTCTATTTTGGTTTTGGAGATGTGAAAAGGTGTTAAGATTACTTACGAGTACTTTGCTTGATTGTAATCTAAATGTTGTCTAGTTTCGATGCGAATAGTGGTTATCCTTGATCCTCTAGATCTAAATAATCTATCTTTTATAATGCATATCGTTGTTGAATTACTGTGTTTAATTAAGATGGAAGAATTCTGTAAAAAAACAAGAAATGTTGCCATTAATATTTCGATCAATTTGAACTATTTTAAAAGAAAAGTGATGTGAGAATAAATAATTAATTCTATGAAAGTGAATATGGGGGTATTAATTTGTGTAATATTATATTAATAACGGTTTTCAAATTACTTACGTACGTATATGTCTCGGTGTATGTGGGAGTGTTGATGGTTTGAAGTAGACTGAAGTTGAGTGATCGTATGTGTTCTGCTGTGTAATGGCGGAGTAATATTGAAGGGAACTATTTGAAAGACGGCGTGTCATGATGTAAATGGATCTACTTTAAATTGTGTAAAGCGGGTTTCTAAAGTTTAGTAAATTTTCATTAATTATATTTTTATCTTTATTGTGGTAATATGAAATGAAAAATTCTTCTGCTGCATTTATGAAATTATTATTATTGTATGTTTTTAAAATGCTTAATGTATCCTGACGTTGACCTAGTTCGTGTCCAGTATTGATTAAGTGTGCCGCGTATTTTGATTTATCTCATAAACATGTTCCTTATATCTCGTTTTCATGTTACGTTTGGTATGGCCTATGTAATTTTTTTCGCATGTGTAACATTTAAGCATATATATAACTTTACTATTTAATTTATTACTGGTGTTTATTGTATTAGTGATATTGTTATTTAATTTATTATTTGTTTTGAATGCTATATTTATATTTTCTTTATTGAAGAAGTTTTTTAATTTATTAGATATATATTTGTTGTAAGTAAGTATTGACCAATGTTTTGGTTTTTTATTGTTGGATCTTACTAAGGTTGTGGCTGTCTGTCGTTGTGTAAAAAAGACTAATACATTGAGAAAACCATTAACTTCCTAAATAAAAATCAAATAACAGAAATACAATGTAACCCAACTGATAATTATCAGAAACAAATAAAAGATACATTAAAATCAATACCTGATATTATTCCAAATTCAGAAAGACAAAAATATGTCAATCAAAATCCCACAATTCCCACCCTCAGAACACTACCGAAAATTCATAAAAAAGATTTAACAATGGGATCTATAGTCAACAATATGAACGCCCCAAATTATAAATTGAGTAAATTCTTAGATAAATGGCTAAAACAAACATTACAGCTAAAAAGTCAATACACCATATAAAACACAAAGCACTTAATAGATAACTTCAAAATATTAAAGATCAATAAGAATTCAAAATTAATGTCTTTAGATATAGAAAATTTGTACACAAATATCCCAATTCAAGAAACTATACTCATCATTAAAGAAAAATTACATAATTTGCAAATACCAGAAACTAAAATTCGACAAATAATACGATTGTTAAATACCGTCACTTCACAAAATTATTTTACATTTAATCAGAAAATATATAAACAAAACATCGGCCTTGCTATGGGCAACCCCCTATCAGGAACTCTCACCGAATTTTTTTTTACAAAACATAGAAGATAACAAAATTAGCGATATTTTAAATAAACATAACATAAAATCATACTATAGGTACGTAGATGATACTATCATAATATATGAAAATACGTCAACAGACAATTCCATTCTCGACCCATTGAACAAATTACATAAAATCTAAAGTTCACCGTGGAATATGAAATGAATAATTCTATACCGTTTTTAGATCTAAGAATAATAAAGCAAAAATATAAATTAAGTTATGACATCTACAGAAAACCAACACATACAACACATAGTATACCTGCAGATTCAATACATCCCCAAAATAAAAAACAAAGCATGTTCAACTATCTAACAAATAGATTAATACAAGTACCTTTATCCAAAAAAAATACAAAAAAGAAAAGCAAAAAAGTTTAGACATTGCAAATGAAAATGGATACAGTAAAACTCTTATACGAAAACTAATTCGGAAAAAAGAAAATATTACACAACGACAGACAGCCACAACCTTAATAAGATCCAACAATAAAAAACCAAAACATTGGTCAATACTTACTACAACAAATATATATCTAATAAATTAAAAAACTTCTTCAATAAAGAAAATATAAATATAGCATTCAAAACAAATAATAAATTAAATAACAATATCACTAATACAATAAACACCAGTAATAAATTAAATAGTAAAGGTATATATATGCTTAAATGTTACACATGCGAAAAAAATTACATAGGCCATACCAAACGTAACATGAAAACGAGATATAAGGAACATGTTTATGAGATAAATCAAAATACGCGGCACACTTAATCAATACTGGACACGAACTAGGTCAACGTCAGGATACATTAAGCATTTTAAAAACATACAATAATAATAATTTCATAAATGCAGCAGAAGAATTTTTCATTTCATATTACCACAATAAAGATAAAAATATAATTAATGAAAATTTACTAAACTTTAGAAACCCGCTTTACACAATTTAAAGTAGATCCATTTACATCATGACACGCCGTCTTTCAAATAGTTCCCTTCAATATTACTCCGCCATTACACAGCAGAACACATACGATCACTCAACTTCAGTCTACTTCAAACCATCAACACTCCCACATACACCGAGACATATACGTACGTAAGTAATTTGAAAACCGTTATTAATATAATATTACACAAATTAATACCCCCATATTCACTTTCATAGAATTAATTATTTATTCTCACATCACTTTTCTTTTAAAATAGTTCAAATTGATCGAAATATTAATGGCAACATTTCTTGTTTTTTTACAGAATTCTTCCATCTTAATTAAACACAGTAATTCAACAACGATATGCATTATAAAAGATAGATTATTTAGATCTAGAGGATCAAGGATAACCACTATTCGCATCGAAACTAGACAACATTTAGATTACAATCAAGCAAAGTACTCGTAAGTAATCTTAACACCTTTTCACATCTCCAAAACCAAAATAGACTTCTATCCCATTTGATCACTAAATAATGCTCATAATTTGTATAAATAAATTATACTTTTATGTTTACAATGTATGAATGATAATTTATACGCATATCACAATCAACCTACAACATCGATTACTGCAAACTTCAGTATTATACACAGTTCTCCAAGATGTGTCATTTTCTAAACATTGAATAACTTTAACCCAAGATTTCATCCATTTATTCATTTTAACATGATCATAATTTTCACAACGTTATTTGATAAATACGTATTACAATGTAACATGAGTTATATGTACACACAATTCCAATTTTAATCATATTTGAATTTACACTACATTGAAATTCATCATTTTATCTCATTTCTTGTTACAATTAGTATACATATAACTCATGAAATTTTATCACTATGTATTACACACTGTTCGTATTTGGTTTTTATAAATCTAATTTAATCTAAGTTCAGATCACATAATTTTAATATATCTGATGATGCCCCACAAGGCGAAAACGTTTATATACCTTATATTCATGTAGCAAATAAACATTTGCATATAGTTGTGTCTTTGATTGAAATTTATAACATTATTTTAAGATAAATTTTGCTTAGCATACTTTTTTACTTGCTGTTTGGCCCTGGACTCAGTTGATGTGCATTCCGGGACTGAGTTAGTTTGTCTTGGACATGGGACTGAGCTGGGGTTCTCCCACATAAATATCAGTCTTAAATGTTGCTCTGACACTGATTATAAATAAACCCTCTTACCTGTACCATATTCCTGGGTGCGACACTGGTTGTTTTTTTTTTTTTTTCCTCTTGTACGGAGGAGGGATCCGAAGATTTGCATTGCAGCTTGAGGTTTATTGTGGTTACCACTTCTATTCTGTGAATGATTGGGTAGCCGAACGGCCGCGCTCTTGTACAAGTACAGCACTCTGCACCTGAACTGAACCCGGGCTATGGTATGGATGATGATGATGATTATAATAATGATAATGATGATGATGATATGTGAATTAATGATGGCGAAATGAGTCCGAGATCCAACGTCGAAAATTACCCAGAATTCTGCTTCAACTGGTTGAGGGAAAAACCCCAACCAGGATTCGAACCCGGACCTGCTAGTTTCACGGTCAGACCCACTGACCGTTACTCCACAGCGATGGACTGACACTAGTTGTTACTAATATTGTATCTGAATTATTTACAAATTTGCATTTGTAAATAACTTGAGGCAGTTACACAAACATGTAGGCATAAAACTTAACTTCGTGCTGACACACGCAGCAAGCAAAAGTACACATTTGAGTAGACCAATACTGCGTCAACTTATTTAGAAATAGGAGAGATTTTCAGATAAGCATTTTTTATATTCAAGTGTACAGAGCGTTCCTATGCATAACGGTCCCACTCCAACCACTACCTAAAAAAATTTGTTGGCGGACGACTGATCATACGCCATCGTACGGTGAAGTCCGTGCACACTTCCTTATGCAGAACGGTTTGCATAGGAACTCTCTGTATTGGTTGCCTGCTTGTACGTACCGAGTTCCAATTACCAATTATTAGCGGCTCCAGTGCTATGATTCTCCCGAAATGTGCATCCAATATTTTCATGAGTTCTCCAGATTCTAGACTCCATACATACAGGTTCTTTCTACGACAAATGGAAAAATTTTAAATTTTATTCAATGAAGTATCTGTAACTCAGAGCATGTATTACATTATAAAATTCTGGATTTACTTTAGAAATCGAAAATTACTAGTTCCATTCAAACCATTTTTAACATATGTATTATATCAGACTTAGAGCAAGATATCTGTAGCATGTTAGAGTAATTATATAGGAATAAAACATACAACACTAATATTCCTGCACACTAAACACTAGGGTATATAGAGTGTTCTGAAAAAACTTCCAATATTTAGAAAGGAGATAAAATGCATCAAAACAAGAAATAAAAGTCCTACAAATATGAATCCTAAAATTAATATCTTCTGAGAAATGAGCAAATGTTTACCATCACTGTAACAGCAGCATATCTTCACTGTGAGCTTTTTGAGAAGAGGAAACAGAATGCAACCGTTTGTCACCACGTATTACCCCTGAGTGAACAGGGGTATTACACAGCTTATCTTTGTTTGTGTTTGTAACAAGAGAAAGCTTAAGCAGCAGACGGCAGTACGTTCGTAATCGTACTACCACAGTCTAGTATATACAGTCACGAAACTCAATACGTAATAAATATGCATCCATAGATAGTTGCTAACCACTAGGATAGCTACTATCGCCTCATTACAGACAATGCGTAATAGTACCTGCACAGTCTATTGTTCCTAGAACTCTCACAACTCAAGCTTCGTGACTGTATATACTCGTACTAGACTGTGGTACTACTGCCGTTTCGTGCGGTATGTGTTGAATTGGAGCATGTTTTGTTTCTTGTCCAAGAGCTCACAGTACGTAAAAGACAAGCTGCTCTTACAGTGATGTTAGGGTTACCAAATGTCCGTATTTAGCAGGACATATATGCATTTTGAAGAGTTGTCCTGCCGTCCGTATTCATTTTTGAAGATTTTTTTAAATGTCCGTATTTTTATGAAAAAGTCCTGATCATCTCATTTTTTTTTAATTAAATTTCAAAACATAATTCTGAGCTGCGAATAAACTACAGTTTGTTCCCATATATTTATTCACAATCTGAACTCATTGCAATGGTAGAATAATGTTCCAAGTATTAGCATCATTGGTCAATAAACTTTCGTTACAACGTTAGAATAGTGCTGCAAGTATTTGTGTGTCAACCACTACATCTTATTATTAGGCCCATGCTTTAATGAAAAAATAGTCAATTAAAAATACCGAACGCTTTTGAAGATAATGTCTCGAAAAATGTACTCAAATAGACGTGTGAGGTTTCTGTAATTCACGATTCAATTACAGTACCGACATATCATATTCATATGTACAGTTACCCTTAAAAGGAATGAGACGACTCTTGGTCGTCGGAAGTTAAAGTTCTACAGCGCGGTTCACTCGATATCGACGTATACCATGAAATATACCAGAAGAATTGTTACAAGGACCACAACAAGGACAAGGACCAGAATAAGAATCACGAAGAAGATAGCCATTTAAGGCCACGATTTCACAACATTGCTCGAGTCACAAAATACCATTGCTTCTCTGTACCGAATGACAAATGCCTGCTATGGGATCTACATTCTGGACTGCTGCTGTCGCTGTCTTGTCTCGGTAGCTCATATAGTAGCGTGTCGGTTCCACTGTATAACCGAAACGTTTCCTGTTCGTTCCCATGTAAAACTTTTTTTTTTATTGAGGTGTAATTAATTTTTTCAGAGATCCTCGACTGTTTAATTTGTCGAAAAATATGGAATAATTTATGCCCAATTTCTGGGTCTGGTCTTACAAGCGGGCTGAACCTCGTCAAAAAATCTTACTTGGAAGTTAAAAGTATTCTTCCTCAAACAATAATCACAAGAAACAAAAAGAGACCTGTTAACTTAAAATCTTGTCCACATGCCATCAGCTTCTATTACAGCCCTAAGTCAATCCGGTATGGATGTCACGAGATTGTGGGATAGGTTCTGATCCCCGGCGAGATCTTCCCAGGTGTCAACAACGTGATTCCACAATTCGTCTCGCTTTCGAGGGCGTCGCACAGTGGTTCATTTTCCCGAATTCCTGGCCAAAACCCCAAAACTGAAACATATAGGAGAGGATTGTTTGTTGTCTTAAGTTGAAGAGGAAGGACAGGGCATGTAGACATCGTATATCTTATCTTCCTTCTCCAGTCCTGTGCTTGTAAATACATGGCTGAAAATGCGTCTCTCTTGGACAATGCAGTTGCTGAGTTTGCGTGGTGAAAGAAAGGTCGTTTTTGAAGTGTTATAAATAAGTGGTATAAGTGTGAAAATAAAAGCTGAAGCGTGGATTCGATTCCTGGAGGTGTGTAGAATATTTGAACATAGTTTTAATTTATTACCTAATTAACTAACGGCATTTAGATATTAAATAATGTAGTCATGTTGATTGTGGTTGAAAATGTGAAAGCGGCAGATTCACGGAGGTTAAAAGTTATCGGTCCTGCGAGGTCCTGTCAAGTTACTCATTACAAATCATACCTATGTGGATGCTTTTCATGTACCAATAAAGAAAGTCTGCCCCCAACTGCCACTGGGCCCACTAGCTCGACTTTAGTTTTGAAGTGCGCACTGCGTCTTTGCGTTGTAATACAAGGAAGGATCGGAAAGTAACACACAACAATTATTTAACGGAATACTATTTTGGTTAGGACGTTCAAATTTGGGAGGTAGTTAGTTTGAATCTTGCACTACATACAGCAATGATTCGATTGGATGTCACCCTGGCTAAATAAGCTGTAACTGAGTAAAAATTACGCGTTTTCTACCATCATTCACTTGTGAAGGGCAGCGAGGTGTAGTCCATTTTTTTTTTCGAAAAACAAAAAAATCGACTGAAATCCACAGGGAAATATTGGAGGTGTATGGCGCTTGATTGTCTGGACCATAGCAACATCTCTAGGTGGTGCAAGTTCTTCGAAGAAGTCCGCCGACGAAGCACGTTCCGGCCGACCAGTGACTGCTGCAACACCACCCAATGTCAGAGGCATCATTAAGGCGGCAATCACCCACATTACAGTCCAGATTTTGCATAGTCTGACTTTCACCTCTTCGGACCAATGAAGATATTGCTAGGAGGACAACGCTTCTGTTAGGATGAAGAAGTGAAATCGGTCGAGCGCAGGTAGCTATAGGCCTACGCCCAAAAAACAGTTTTATGAACGAGGTGTACTGAAACGTGTCACGATAGGAGATATATGTCGAGAGACTTGGTTCCAATGTCGAAGAATAGGTGAAACCTCTAGCTTTCTTGTGCATTATTTCGTTTTGCTTACCTCTGAAATACGTTGCCACAAAAAATTGTTGTGTCGTATATTAATCCTTCATCAATTTATTAAAATTTGAATTATTTCTGTAATTCCTTTCAGGATATGAAAGTAATCACATAAACCTCACTAGGCGTGAATTGTTTACTATACTACAGGAACGTTCATCATCTAATTTTGAAGAAAAGTATGATTATTTAAGAGAACGCCTTAGAATCATAACCGATTCCCCTGCAACATCATCCGCTGAACTAAAGAATGTGTAAAAACATTTAATATATAATTTTAGAACCAGATGGCAATGGTCAAATAGGACAGTTGAAAGATTCCTACCACAGAATACGAAATGGCTTGAAAATCTGCGAGTTTTCCAATATGCGTTACTGAAACGCAATAGAGAGTCGAACGTCCATTACTAGAATTTAGTAAAGTGGTGAGCGTTATAAAAGACAAAAAGCACAGGGATTAAGATAAAACATAGGTCCTTCAGAAGTCGCATATGCCACTCAAATGAGTCTTCGTGAGGCAGGAGAGATTGTTACTACTGCTGCTGCAATAAAAGACGTACAATTTTCAACACCAATCAGTACGTCAACATGCAGGAAAGCTTATAAATTAAGTTCAGAGCATTGTCCATTCTAGTTGAAGTTAAATTAACAAAATTCCATTATAACCTGATTAGGTCCGAGACTAAAAATCCATCGCCTACATTTTCCAGCAATACAGAACGGTGCTAGAAGCACAAAATACATGCTATTCCGATACCAATGCCATTCAAATAACAGAAAAGTCTGGTGAAACTGATCTGCAGGCATTGTTGGACCATACTTCATAAAGAATATTGAAAGTCCCAAGAAAGAAACTGAAGCGTTCGTCTGCAGAAGTAATGTCACTTCTGTCAGCTCCAGATGCATCTACACAATTAGGTGTGTCCACTCAGGCCTCTGATAAAGATGACTCCCTTATCTCCGGAGACTAGGGTGCTAGCGAATGAAATAATTACTGTACTATACACACATTATATATAGATTTATGTATATAGATAAAATAGACTACAACTTTGAATACCCTAAGAAGCAATGAAATGATCATCCACGCAAAAAAACATATACTATAGCTATTTATGTGAATTTACTCGATATTTAATTCTTAATTATGTTACTTTTACGATTTGTTTCAACTTTGTTACATTCAAATTAATTCAAACATCTCTAGAGGTTTTGGCCAAGAAATTGGGAAAATGAACCACTGTGCGTCGGTGGGAATAGGTGGCTATTCTGTAGTGACATAAACATAGGTTATCTCTCGGAACTTTTCCGTAAAAGTAAATTAAATTCACTCCTTGAAACTGACAACCTTAGTCGTAGCGTAATTTTTCCACCAGCATACAAGCTGAAGTAGCACAATCATTGATAAAATTTTTGTACACAGAATTAGACTGAATTTCTATTCGACAGAATCTATAATTAATTGCTTGTCTGAACATGATAAACAAATCCTATGTGTTTCCAATGTCACTGAACAATTTCAAAATATTAACTTAAAAACTAAAAAAGGGTCGTAAATGCTGTATCTAGTGATTATTTACATTTATGTCTACAAAATGAATCTTGGAAAAAACGTATATGATACTGGTACTACTGATATTAAGAGTAAATGTATTATATCTTTCATTTAATTTCAGAATCACTTCAGTGGATGTTCTCCACTCAATGCTGTGAAAAAATTCAAAAGTAAAAAAATGTAGATAACGCAGGGACTTAAAAATCTCATGTATTAAAAAGAAGAATCTCTATGTAATGAGCTGCAATGTAATGATCCTCATGTCCTTAAATACTACAAGAAGTACACTGTAATTTATCAAAAATTATGAAAGAGGGAAATAGAATACATTTGAATAGAAAAGTACAAAATTCAGATAATGCAATTAAAGCTATTCGGAATGTTGTTAAAGTTAAATTTGTAGATATTCTAAGAAAGGACATATTTTTTTCATTAAAACAAGTGATTATAAAGTAGAGGATCCCAAATCTATTGCAAATTGAAATATTATTGACAACTTAAACATTAAAGATTTTGCAAAAGATACTACAATTGGTTACTTAACAGTTGAATTTAATAATTAGTATTAATATATGTAATTAGTCAATAACTGCAACATTGTGTTTTCATTCAATCATAACATGAATAAAATTGAATGCACATTAAATTAAACACTATTGGAAACACGTAGATAAAATAGTTAAAATCAACTGAAGGGGTGAGAATGAAATAATCCAAAGCCACACTTTTAACAAAAAGTGTTTTGTGCGAGTGCATTTCTTACACATATGGGAAAGCTACTAATAAAATATTGTAATAATTACTCAGCAAATGACATAGCCTAAGGACTCTAAACTTTTGTAAAAGTTTGTCTGTGTGGCTTAGGAATATTTTTAATTTCATTTTAATTGTTAGTTTTTAATATATATGCATTTACATTGTATATGTATGTATATAAATGCATTCACTAGATTAACGTTTATAATATTATAACTTGTAATTTTGTATTGTCTGTGATCATTAACACTTAATCTCAGGACTTTGTAAAACTCTATTTCAACGTTACTTAGCTATTTGAACATTATTTAGACAAAAAAAAATCGTTGATGTAGACTGAGAATCGAACTCGCTCTCTTCTACACAACAGGCAGAAGTCTTAGCGTCTGAGCTATTGAAACGAAACGAAAGTTTTCCGTTCTTTGCGGAGTGTCGATCTAGTCATGAAGGTCCATTGTCGATTTAACTACACGATTTATGTATATATTTATATTTTATTTACGTAATATTATCATATTTTTTGCAGTATTTGAAGTGAATTTCGGAACGATGGTAGTAACAAACCAAATAGCCTGCATTTAAGTAGCGCAATATTCGTTATCTTGTGTATCAGTGCTCTGGTCTCCAATCATGCGCAGTGTCTTACATCTGAGACTTAAGAATATTCAATCGTCTCATCCTTTTCCAGGGAAACTGTACACGCCAAACAGAGTAGGTCCCTAATTTAGGCGTATCCATTTGGTTGAACCGTATTTGCAGTTTGTATTGTCTTTCTCTTCTCTATCAGATTTTGCATACATCAGCCTATGAATACCTTGCGTCACGATTTCATAATCTATCCACACATCATAATCTGTATACTTACCCAGTTACAACACGACACTATTGTCAGTCCCTCTCCCCGGATTTTCCGTTCTTGAAATTCATTATCTACAGATGCTAGGAGCTGCCTGACCTTAAACGCTTTCAAGTCCAAAGTAAAACATCTTATTTTAGAACGTACAGTGCCACAGGCTATAAATTAGAATTCACAATTGTAACTAGTTTATGAAGTAATCATGTAATTTAATTTGTCATCGAGCTGAAGTAAGTATTAAAGTTCGATTATCTTCTGGCTTTTGCATATTTTTCTGTTTCGATTTTGTCTTAGGTATAGGTACCTATAGGGAAAAGAAGGTTAAGAATACACACTTTTTGGATTTTGAGCTCTAGTTGCTTAATGGTTTAGTTAATACATATGAAATTTTTATAGAAAATTGAAGAATGTTTCCAAAAACATGGACATTGTAAAAATCTTAAAATAATATTAAATTCTTCTTCAATTTATTAATTACATTATGTACTGAAAATGCGAACCCTTAGACAACATATGGTCAAAGAGCACACAGTAGTAAAATTCAAGAGTACGCATATAATATATTCGTTTTAACTATTATCTGTATATCATAATTTTGTTTCTTCTGTCATTAGAGATGAATTCAAACGTTATTGTTAATTAAATCACTTAGCTGGTGACAGATTTTAGCAACAAGAACAAAAAGTAAACAAACAGAGACACAAAGATCACAACTAACTTTAACAAATCAAATTTATTCACAGTCATTACAAACAAATAGTCCACATTCACTGTTACTTGTGCAATGCTCGTGCATCCTTAGATCATAAATACCCAGATTGCTCGGCCTTATAGGCTTTGATGGTAACAATGATATATACATATGATCTGTGATGCAACTAATTATTACATTGGTCACATTTTATCTAGTCACAATCAGGAGGTCCCGTATACTCTTCAGAACACAGAGGACAAGCAACGATGTCCGCCTCGTTCGTATTAAAAACCTTTGCAATGAATCTTTTGCTCTCACCTCTAGCTAGCTTTCCTTTATCTGCTGCATCATTACTTCCGTAAAAACCAACTTCCTATCGGATTTTCTTTTATATTTCCCCACTGTCTCCTAATTCTTGCAACTCCACTGAAATTACAGAAAAAAAATCGTCTAGGATTCGAATAAATAGACAAAATAAAGTAAAATATTAAAGTACAGTAAACATTTCAACTAATATAAAATAAACAAATGTACAGTAAGTTAAAATATTATCTCTATAAAAACTGAGTCGTATTGTAGCTGCTTCGAGTCTAAGAGTACGCATGCGAACTCTTGCGTGTGTGCTCTTAGCCACTAGCCTAATATTTTACAATTAATAATACTGATTCGTGGCTCTTCACATCTTGGAGTGGTAGTTAATGCTTTATTAACAGTACCCAGCCGTACTTTAGTAAATGATGGAACTGATAACTATTCACCTATAACATTAATACCATTCAGATAAAAGATCGGAGAGGGCAAAAACAGATTTCTTACCTTTAAAACAACTATACGAAACACCACATCCAACTTGTATTCTTCACTCACACAACATATGGACAGTCAGTTTTGCCAACATCACTTTTCCCTAACTTTCTTTTGTACTAACATTATATTATCATGTATTTCCTTTTTATCCTCTGGTTGAGTGGAAGAGAAGGCCTTACTGTCTTAACTAGCCAAAAAATAAAGCATTATTATTATTTCCATTCATTATATTCTACTCTAACAAACCATGTGAATTATAATATCTCCAAGTGTTGCGAAAGTCAAAGTTTTTATGTTCAGTCTTTGAAACTCATATACTGTCCGCATCCCGGTTTGTCCTGGCCCTTCTGTAAACGCTAGTGGCTGGGCTATTAGCTCTTTCTTGCAAATATTTGCTGTACGAACTTGGAAATCTACTAATACTTTACATTTAAAGAAAAGAGCCCCCTTAATTAATTGCAGCCACCGACGTAGCTCAGTCGGGTTTTCCCCAACCGTAAAGCAAATATCAAGTAATCTATAGAGAATCCTTGGCCCCATTTCGCCTAATATCATCGCACTATCATCAATTCCATCGACGCTATATAATGGCTTTTAGAGAACTCGGAACGTGGTTTCCCTTGAGCAATAAGGCAAATGTCGGGATGAGCCCTAAAAGAAATGGGCCACGGACCACTTCCCTTCCCCCACTCTTTCTCTTCTACTATCACAAAGAACTTGCTAATTTCTTAGATAACAACCCTGAATTATGATAATAGGGGAACATAAATATATTGTAAGTTCACAGGGCTAACGGCTTCGAAGCTGGGTACCTGGTTCTAATGAAGTGCTCTGGTAGCAATCTAAAGCATGGGGGCATGAGATAGCTACTCTGCCTGCCATTAAAAATTCACTTCACTAAATCCCCAAGGTAAAATAAAAAACGGATACAGCGTCGTTAAATAACCAAGTAAAAAAAATAAGTGACTATTAGTGATTTTCCCCGAACGGACAGTATACCTACTTAAAATCATTTTATTTTTCAAAATAACGAATCGAGTCTCGTATTTTACCATAGTGTTTTTGGCAGTGTGTATTTCAGAATTGGTTACATATTTCGACATAAGCTAAAACACTGCATACCTCACACCTGCAACAACATAGTCCTTAGCTGCAGAAACCATGCAGGAGTTGGACCGCAGTATGTGGGTGGAGATGTTGCGCACACCGTGAGGCAATGGCAGCACGAGCGCCTGGTCAGGGTGATGGGCGGTCTCTGTGAACTCCCACACCACGAAGCCGTTGCCCGTCGTCCCCAGGAGTGTCGTCTCGTCGCGATCCAGCTTCAGCTGCAGCAGTACTTCGGTGTTGTCATTGTCCGTGCGAGGCAGCTCGCGCTGTGGCAGTTAACATGTTGTTATGTAGTCAACTGTACGAAGGCAGGTCTGAGCTTCACAAAAGATGCCAACAGGGCATCATTTATGAGGTAACTAGGCCAGGAGATAATGGAGTATGGTGGTCAGATCCTTTCCCCTCTGCATTGCATATTTCGCCGATTAGCTACATATTAAACTAATCAGACTTCAGTTGTATACAAACAATATTATTCTTCCTCTGACACATATCGTCAAGTGAGATGTACTGCCTGAAAATAGATACACATATCAGCCAGAATTTCAGTTAAAAATTGAAGTATCATATGTAAACCTTCAAAAAACGAAAAAGCTCCAAGTGAAAATGGTTTAAATGTAGAGCTTTTTAAATGCGCTGAAAAGAATTTACTTATAGATTTTTATACTTCTTAAACAACATTTGGACAGGAACCAAACTCCAGAATGTTGGCAAAAGGCTATTATAATATCATCCATAAGAAAGGAAATAAAAAACAATGTGAAAATTACAGAGGCATAAGCTTTCTCAATTCAGATTATAAAATCTATACAACCATAATCAAAAATAAATTATTACATCATTATGAAAACAAAATGACTGAAGAACAAAATAGAAAGATCATATTGTGATAGCCATTTTACTATGAAGATTTAGTAGAAAATCATGGAGTGTTTAATATCGAAACACACTAAGCATTTATTGATTTCGTAAAATCATTCGATAAAGTTAACAGAAATAAACTTTTAGAGATTTTATGCCATGATAATGTACCAAATGAAACCATTTTTTTCAGTTATAATTTATGTCAACAAAATGAAATTGCCATAAGAAGTGAACGCGAAACTACTAGATGGAATTCAGTAAACCAAGGTGTTAGACAGGGGTGAGGTCTTTTCTCTCTTCTATTTATCATATATAGGAACCATATTTTGTATATTTGGAGGCAAAGTCATCATGCAGGACTTCAAATTAATCGAAACACGTTTCTCGATACATTACTGTTTGCCGACGATCAGGTTCTTATCGCTAAAATATAAGATGGTCTACAAAAAGCTGTTTATAATCTACAAATAATCGCTTCAGAGTTCAATATGGAAATCTCAACAGAGAAAACAAAAATTATGGCATTTTAAAGACAAGATCCAATTCCAAGTTAAATCATGATAAATAATAAACTAATTGAATGTGTCCTTTTAACTACTTAGGCTATAATTTATCTTATATTACTAATGAAGATATGGCAAGCAAAATATCTAAATTTATAAAAATCAATGGAGTAATCAACACCATCTTCAAACTCTCCCAAATTCAAAAACATACGGGGCTAAAAGTCTCTAAAACACTAGATCGGCCAGTTCTGACTTTGAGCAGTGAGACATGGACAATCAGAACAGCTGAAGAGAAGAAGCTAACAGCAACTGAAATGAGGTTTAAGAGACGCACAGCGGGATGCTCATTGCTCGAACACCGTAAAAATGAAGACATACTGAAAGAACTAAAAATAGATCCTATAGTTCATTTTGTTCAACAATACAGACTTCAGTGGAAGAAACATGTCGAAAGGATGGATCGCACTAGATGGCCTAGACAAATTCTTGCCTATGTACCAAGAGGAAGAAGAAATTTGGGAAGACCACGAAAACATTTGGCATGCGACTGGCACGGATCCACTAGGGTCTAACACGTGAAGGACATGATGATGATGATAATGATGATGATGATGATTCATTCATTCATAGTGTTCTGCCCAAGGGCAGATCTTTTACTGCAAACCCAGCATTCTCCAGTCTTTCCTATTTTCTGCCTTCCACTTTGTCTTCTCATATGATCCATATATCTTAATGTCGTCTATCACCTGATTTCTTCTACCCCGAACTCTTCTCTCGTTCACCATTGCTTCCAGTGCATCCTTCAGAAGACAGTTTATTCTCAATCATTGACCCAGCCAATTTCTTTTCTCTTTCTGATCAATTTCAGAATCATTCTTTTTTCTTCCACTCTTTCCAACACAGCTTCGTTTCTTGTTCTGTCTGTCCACTTCATACGCTCCATCCTTCTCCATATCCACATTTCAAATGCTACTATTCGCTTCTCTTCACTTCGTCGTAATGTCCATGTTTCTGCCCCATACAATGCTACACTTCACACAAAGCACTTCACTAGTCTCTTCCTCGGTTCTTTCTTCAGAGGTCCGCAGAAGATGCTCCTTTTTGTATTAAAAGCTTCCTTTGCCATTGCTGCTGATGATAAAATAATAAATATTGGACTGATGTAAAAGTTTGTAGCTTTTTTCGGTGTGACAAAAGTTTTTGAGATAAATAGAAGACAGAAATTAAATTGGTAATATTTTCTCCTACATTATCTATGATTCTCTGTCAACGATGGGGTAGTTTTTCGATTCTGCGTTTGAAGAAATCTGCTGGTTTGGAGTTAAAGAAGTCGTCAAGCCAAGTTTATAAAGCATCTTCATTATCAAATGAATCCCCTGAAGACTATTGGATATAAAACGAAAGGCGGAAATCTGAGGGCGCAAGATCGGAATATGGGGTATGTGGAATCACCTCCCGACCAAGCTCCTGGATAAATGCTTTTGTCATGTTAGTAGAGTGCGGGCTTGCTTTATCTTGTTGCAGCAGCACTTGATGCAGTGAAGTGCTCCCGGTCGTTTTTATTCAATTGTTCCGCAAGGCGTCTGAGTTGCTGGCAATAAATGTGAATAGTTACGGTTACATTCCTGGGAAGCAATTCATAGTACACGACGCCTTCTTTGTCCCACCAGACACATAACATCATGTTCTGTGTTTGGACACTAAGCTTTTGAACGCGGTGTTGTACCATTTTCTTGCAGTGCTTTCTACGATAGCATTCTCCTCGTACACGGCACAAATGTTTCGAGCCTACTCCGATGCCTTTGCTCCTCTATTAAACTCAAACAGAAGAGTATGTCAAAATATTAGTTCTTCTCTACTTGAAACTCCGTCTTCTTTAGCCCACAAATAGCAAAGAACTTTCTTAAAATTCGCAAAATTCAAATGACACATTACCATCTGTAAACAATCTACTAACAACACAATGTTCTGATGACTGATAAACAAAAAACGCTGCGAACTTATGCATGAATCTAAAGCCACGTTTCGACTTTTGCAACTGCGCAGGAATAATGAGAGGCAAACAACAATTGCCAGTTAAAACTACTGCTTCTTTTGCGCACAACTCGTTTCCATCCGGACACATATTCCTGAAATTTTGGATACAGTCCGAAGAGCAATATCAACGCTTGATGATAATAATGTACGTAGCTATCACTGCAGTTGTTTCGATTATTGTTACTGATCAACCACAAAGGAAGCGAGGAAAAATACCTTCATTTTGGATGAGCAAATATCACAAAGGGAAAGAAACTAGAATCATGATGAGGAAGTGAAGCTGGCCGAAAAATCACTTCCTTTTTTTAATTTGAAATGATATTACAATTGATTGCTCCAGAAACAAGTTCTTCTTTTCGTGGAGCAGATTCAGCAGCTACCAGACCGGCCCTATGTTTAAGATTTTCAGCCACTGATGATAGCTTTCCAAATTTAAGATTCGCTTTCAAATTATCAGTTCGTACTATTTCACACTAAAAAAGATGTTTTCCCGACGATTATGAAGGCTCTCTAAACTCAAGTAAAAGTAAGATTTTTAATTAGGCCTATTTGTGTTACTAATTTAATTTACTGGTGAAACATACAAATTAACAAAAATTAATGACAAAAAAATAAAAGCATATTTTCCTGCAATCAAGGTCTCTTTTAAGGAGCAGCCGAAAAATTATCTGGTTTACATTATTTATGATTAATTGGATTATCGGTACAGAGCATAACACAAAGAGGTAGGGACAGGAGGCATATAAATAATTAATTATTTACTTAGACTACGACTTTCAAGAAACCTCGGAGGTTTATTGCCGCCCTCACACAAAAGTCCTCCATCGATTCCTCTCCTGAGCAAGATTAATCCAGTCTCGAACATCATATCCCACCTCCCTCAAATCCATTTTAATATTATCCTCCCACCTACGTCTCGGCCTCCCCAAAGACCTCTTTTCACCCGGCCTCCCAACTAATATTCCATGTGTATTTCTGGATTCGTCCATACGTGCTACATGCCCTGCCCATCTCAAACGTCTAGATTTAATGTTCCTGATATGTTAGTGAAGAATACAATGCGTGCCGTTCTGCATTGTGTAATCTTCTCCATTCATTTGTAACTTCATCCGTCTTAGCCCCAAATATTTTCCTAAGTACCTTATTCTCAAACACCCTTAAACTCTGTTTCTCTCCTAAAGTGAGAGTCAAAGTTTCACAACCATGCAGAACAACCGGTACCGGTAAGATAAATGTTTTATAAATTCTAACTTTCAGTTTTTTGAGAGCATACTGTATGACAAAAGCTTCTCAACCGAATAACAGGTATTTCCCATATTTATTCTGCGCTTCATTTTCTCCCGAGTGTCATTTATATTCGTTACTGTTGCTCCAAGATATATGAATTTTTCCACCTCTTCAAAGAATAAATTTCCAATTTTTATATTCCCATTTCATCCAATATTCTGGTCACGAGACATAATCATGTACTCTGTATTTTCGGGATTTACTTCCAAACATATCTCTTTACTTGCTTCAAGTTTTGCTTAATCGATTGTGAATTTTCTCCTAACATATTCACGTCATCCGCAGAGACAAGCAGCTGATGTAACCCGTTCAATTCCAAAACCTCTCTGTTACCCTGGACTTTCCTAACGACGTATTCTAGAGCAAAGTTAAAAAATAATGGCGATAGTGCATCTCCTTGCTTTAGCCCACAGTGAATTGGAAAGGCATCCGACAGAAACTGGCCTATACGGACTCTGTTGTACTTTTCACTGAGACACATTTTAATTAATCGAATTAGTTTCTTCGGAATATAAAATTCAATAAGAATATTATATGAATCTTCTCTCTTAACAGAGACATATGCCTCTTGAAATCTATGAATAACTTGTGTACTGTATTTTAATACTCCCATTTTTTCTCCAATATCTGTCGAATACAAAAAATCTTATCAATAGTCGATATATTACGCCTAAAACCATACTGATGATCCCCAAAAATATCATCTACATATGCAGTAAATCTTCTCAAAAGAATATTGGACAAAATTTTGTACGACAACAAAAGTGATATTCCTCGAAAGTTACTACAGTTAACCATTAAGTATTGTTATTTAATTATTATGTTTTATTTCTATCATTATTATTTTCAAATCTACTTCATTAATACAGCTACGTTCAGACCTATTATAATGAGAATTTGCGCTGTATAATCACTGATATCTGTCAAGTCAAGAAGATTCGGAGTACAAATAAAAGTTAAATCTTTTCTGTTATCGCTGTGGTTGTGGTATTCACGACTGAACCAAGGCTTAAGTGCTCAAGTTTACTTCGTTCCATAATGTCTGACAAGAGAAGTAAACATTGCTGGCAGAGGAGGAGCGAAGTATAACTGCTATTCAACCAATAGTAAATGTCTCATTCCACGCTTTCTTGAATTTGGGCGGGGGTAGGACGCTTCATACAGCCCAACTTTATAAGACAAGCGAGGAATGAGACCTCCGCCATTGGTTGAATAATAATTATATTTCTCTCTTCCTCTGCCGGCAATGTTTACATTTCCTATCAGAAATTATGGAACGAAGTTTGTTGTTCTTTCCTTACATTTTCCTTCTTAACTACCTGTACTAATTGAGTTACTTATGTTGTATTCCAATCTATAGATATGATACATATTTTATTATATTGGATTATGATATTTTTTTAATTCTATGTAGTCTCAATATTGTTCTTATTTTGTTGTATATATAATATATATACATAAATAAATCAATAAGTCAATAAGTAAGTAAATGAATGAATAAATAAAAAAATAAATAAATGAATAAATAAATTAGTAAACAATTGAACAAATTAATAAGTGAATAAAAAATATATATAAATGAATAAGTAAATAAGTGAATAAAGAAGTAAATAAATAAATAGGCAAAAAAAATTCGAATTAATAAATACACGAGTAAATAAAAAGTGAATAGCTAAACAAATAAATAAGTGATCAAATAATTAAATAAGTGATTAAATAAATAAGGTAATAAATAAATAAATAAATAAATAAATAAATAAATAAATAAATAAATAAATAAATAAATAAATAAATAAATAACTGAGCTAGTGAATAACTAATAAATAAATACGTGAATAAGTTAATAAATAAATTACTTAATTAATTCGGGTTTTTTCGCTTATTCGTGAAGCCTATGAAAGTAGGATTTGAAACTTTTAATTTTGTTGTTGACTGCTTTTCTAATTCCCAGCTCATACTTTTTTGCTAAAAATTAATGGGCATCCTCCCTTATCGGATTTTCCTTATAATTCGGTTCTGAGGCTGGCCAAAGACAAGGATAATTACTGTATTCTTCAGTGAACTCCACGCTTTTCTCATTAGACCAGTTCATCACACTTCCACAAACAGATAACCTATGCAGATATATTCGACAAACTGTTGCAAATGTCTCCCGGTTCCAGAGCGGGAGACATGCGCATACTTACCCCAGGCTTGTGCGTACACAGTTTATTCCTGCCTCTCGCCTTGCGCATATCTGCCTAACTGGCAACTGTTATTTGCCTCTCGTTATTCCCGCGCAGTTGCAAAAGTGAAAACGCGGCTTAATATATCGATGGTTTTTCGTACCCCTCTCGATGCTTTACACTTATTCCATTTTGAGGGCTTTTCTATCTGACATTAGATGGACTTATGTGGAGACTGCAGTAAAATGAAGTCGAAATTAAAGTGAAAATTAAGGTTATCGCTCATTATTAATCAGATGATCCAACTTTGTTCTCGAACCAATTCTTATAAGTGAACAGCATGCATAGCCTACATCCGATATTGTTGGTTACCTCTTGATTTCAGTTCCTGCATTAATTAATTGTATGTTGGACGGAAACAGGTTTAAGTCTTCGACTTCTGATTCATTCCGAGCACAGCAGAACGCCTTCAGGTTGTTGTTCTGGGGTCCTCCTCGGTATTCTCCTTAACGCGTTGAATATTCACGTCACTTCGGGGAGAACGTGGTCTTCCAGTTCTTGAAAGATTTCTCACTGCACTGTGCTGCCGAGAACGTCTCACAAAGCGATTCAGAATGTGCATTTTGAAAATGAAAATGATAGCAATAGGCTCGTTGGATCTGATTATTGAGTGATCATCATCATCATCATCATCATCATCATCATCTTCATCATCATCATCATCATCATCATCATCATCATCATCATCATCACGGAGTGGCTGGTCGTCCCATTACGCTCTCCATAAGAATTTGTACTACAGTAACTTACGTGGTCCTAGGCTTGATCTAACCATCGGAGCCTCGGCCTTTCCACGCTTTTTCGTCCTATCGGCTTATATTTTAATATTATTTTTGGAATCCCATCGTCTTCCATTCTTTTAAGATGCTGTAACCAGTGATTAATTTGTTCTGCTCTTTCATTTAGGTTAAATATTTGTAGTTCTGTTGATCGATCAAAATATTTAATCGATTAACTATTTGAATTTTATCGTTAGATTAATCGAGTTTTGATCGAGTTGAAAAAATGTTTTAATATACTGTAATACACAATTATTTTTAAATTTAACATGTGTTCGGTGATAAGCATAAGTATTAAATGTTGTATATCTGTTGTTGTTTATTGACTTTACTGGCTTTGAGCCAGAGGCCGTTTTAGGGTCTTATACGTGCAGGATGCCCTCTCCAGCCATTGTACATAAATAATAATAAATATATATTTACATACTGTATATGACACTATTTCTGGCATAAGTGCCAATAGGTATGTGAGTGCGGTGATTGTTTTTTTTATTTATTTACTTATTTTATTTGTTTTTTTTTTTTAATTATTTTGGTGTATGCCTAATTTGTTAATTTGCGATGCTTAAGGAATGGTGAACGGGACAAGAGTTCGGGGTAGACAGCATTAAGGTATTATATGGGGAGATTAATAGGAAAGCAAGAAATTGGGAAGAATGGGAAATGCTGGGTTTGCAGTTAAAGACCTGCTCTTGGGTTTGCAGTTAAAGACCTGCTCTTGAGCAGAACACTGTACATACATAATACATACATACATATTGTACATACATACATCCTACATAGGCTACATACATTTTTTTTTTGTTGAGATTTTTAAGTTTCTCCTTCCGGTGGCAGAAGCGTCTGAATGGTTACGGAGACTTTCATGGTGTAGTGTTATTTTATTGATCTGCCTCTCTGTTGCTGTCGTGTGTCCTCTCAGACAGTATTTAAATTTCCAACACGTGTATGCCGTTTTGTTTGTGTGTTTTAGTTTGGTGGTTGGGGCTGGTGGTATTTGTAGAGGAGTTTCTCCAGTGTTGTTCTGTTGTTTGTGTTCGGTGGATTTGCGAAGATGTGTTGTGTGTATATACGCGATTTACTGCCGAATGTGTGTATTTCCTGTTTATGTTGTTTAGGTGTGGCTTTGTTTTTGTCGTAGTGTAAACTGTGTTGTTTCTGGTGCGTCTGTGCAGGTGGATGATTTGGCGGAGAAGTCTTCTTTCGCGGGCTTCAAATTTCGATTGGGTCGTTGGAGGGGCTTGTGTGAGAAAAATGGAGGGATGTATGCATAGGGATCTAACCAATGCTTTGTATAGGTGGAGGAGTGTTTCGGTTATACAGCCGGGTCGATTGATGCCACTTAGGTAGCTTATTGCTCTGGTGGCTGCGTTATATTTCTTCCAGGTTTCTTTAGCTACTTCGGTCCAGGAGAGTTTGGAGGTGAGGGATATTCCTAGATATGTGAGATTCCGCTGGAGTGGAAGTTGAGTGTTGGCTATTGCGATTGGGTTGTTCTGGAGGACCCGAGTCCGGAGTTTTGGGCGGAAGGCGCATATCTGTGTTTTGTCTGTGTTAACTGTGATCCGCCACGTATTGGTCCAATTTAGATACTGCCTGAGTGTTGCGTTTAGTAACTTCCTAGCTGAGAGGAGTCGGGGGTGTGTTGCCCAATATGCAACGTCGTCTGTATATTGTGCCAGCCCTACTAGCGGGTTATTAGGGAGCGGAATATCTGCCACATAGATGTTATACAGAGTGGGAGATATGACACTGCCTTGGGGGACTCCAGCTTCTATTCGGAGGGTCCGAGAAAGTTCGTTCCTCCCGAGTCTTACCTGTCCTGTTCGGTTCGATATGAAGCTGGAGAGCCAACGTGTGATTTCGTGTGGCAGATTTAAGGATGTGAGTTTATATTTTAGGACGTCTATCCAAACGGTGTCAAAGGCTCTCTTGGCTTCTAAGGCAATAAGGATGCTGCAGTGTCTACGTGTATAAGCCTCTTCAATGGGAGTGAGCACTCGTATCAGCTGGTCTTGTAGCTGCGCTCCCGGTCGGAATCCGGCTTGAGTGGTCGGGATTAGATTGAAGTTCCGCATATAGACGTGTAGTCGTGACACGAGAACTTTCTCCATTAATTTGGCTAATGTTGTTGTCAAACTGATCGGTCGGTAGTTTTGTGGGTCAGACGCGACTTTGCCTGGTTTAGGAAAGAGAAGAATGTGAGAGTGTTTCCAGTGCTTTTGTATGTGTCCTAGTCTGAGTGATCCTGTGTAAAGTTCTCCAAGATAATTTAGTGCTTTGGGAGGCAGTTGGCGTAGTATGTTGTAGGTGATTTGGTCTGGTCCGGGGCAGAGTTTTTTATGTTTCTTAGTTCCAATGATATGTCTAGCGGAGTGATGTTGTCAATGAGTGGGTCGTCGGTCGATCGAGGAAGTGGCGCTGGAAGCGGCTCGTAGAGATCAGGATTCTGTGTGATGTGATGCGTAATGTATGCTAGATGTTTGGGGTCGAAAGATGGGTGATTTGGTGTGGTGTGTGTATTTTCTAGTGTCAAAACAACTATTTTAATTACATACTAACATATTTATTATGAGGCTTATATTTTATTGTGTCAATTTCTCCGGGATTTTTGAGATCAACATAAATAACAAAAAGTATGAAGACTCACCTAGTTAATACTGCTTCTGCCATGATTTTAAACATGTGAGTGCATTCATATGCTCCGAATTAAGTGCCGCTCTACGTTTAGTAACAATGTTTTCTGCATCACTAAACTCGAAAAAACTTTTTTCTGTCAAGCATTTCTCCACGATCGTTCAATTTAAATCCAAACGTTTCACCGAGTTTACCTACCATTTTATCATATGACATAATGGAGTTTATAATTTTCACAAACCACAGAAAACTGATTTTTTCTTTATAAAACTAAACACACAGCCTTCATATACAAACTCAGTACAGAAACTGCAACTGCAAAAGTATAACGGTCGAAACAGAAGATTGGCCACTATTGTAATCGAATTACCAGACATTAGAAAGAGAAGAATGTAGTTACACTCTCACCTTCACACAGTGTAGACATGGCTATTTTATAAGGGATGAGGGGGACGAATCCCAGAAAAGTACCGTCATTTCCCATAACTATGGTCCAAGCACACAACTATGGTCCAAAACGCATTATGTACTACTTAGTCCCCCAAGAGTTCGGTATTTGCCATTTGAGGCGCCACTGTGATGGAATTATGTTCTCCATAGATGCTTCCATCCACCATTACACGTGGCAATGATATGGATGCTTAACAAGCTCAGTGTGCATCGTTCTATTGAATATGTGAAGACACGAAATCATTCAGTTTGTGATTGTCTGTTTTATTAAGCTCTCCTCTGTAGAATTGGTAAGTTATAGATATATGATTGTTTGTACTATTAAACCTGGCTATATACAGTAGTGTTTACTTTCACGTAATAATTAGACTGACAGAGGTTAAGGACTCTGCATGAAAAATGTTTAACCTCAAGACTAGAAGTCAGTCCTCAACTATGTACCACAATTTTTCGTGGACCATACTTGTATTTCATTTTGAAATATTTGTTTCAATAAAATGTAATCAATGTGATTATTTACTTCTGCAAATACGGTATCTCAGTATATTATAAAACACTATTTAACATTATAGTATAGTACAGTAGCGTGCAAATTAATCCGAACAACGTAATGACTTATGCAAAAATACTCAAACGGGATAAAAAAAAAAGGATCTAAGACATACCTCAGTAATCTATGTGGCCTCCCTTGTTCCTAATAACAGCTCTGAGACGATTTGGCATGGATTCCACTAATTTCCCACAAATATTCTTCATTTCTTCATCGCGAAACCATACACCAATGAGGGCAGAAATCGTCTTCTCCTTTGTAGAACAATCCATTTTTTGCATTCTTCTTTTGCAAATTGACCACAAGTTCTCAATGGGGTTGATGTCGAGTGAGTTGCCTGGCCAGGGGAGTACCTGAATATTCTTCTTGTTGAAGAATTCTGTAGTTTTTCGAGACGTATGGCATGGTGCCAGGTCTTGTTGGAACACACCTCTGCCATCCGGAAATGATTTTTGCAGCTGAGGTACGATTCTGGTTTCCAATAAGTGAATATATTTGTCAGAATTCATCATTCCCTTGATAGGTATTAATGCTCCAGGCCCTTCATGTGTAAAACAACCACAAAACATTACTTTAGGGGGGTATTTGGGTGCTTGTTGGAGATGAGCTGCTGTTACTTTTTCGGATCCTTTCCGTACGTAAGAAAAACGGTGGCTGTGGACCTCGAAATGAGACTCATCGGAAAAAAGTACCTTCTTCCAGTCATTCACTGTCCAGTGTTGATGTACAGTAATTTTGCCCACATTAAGCGTTTTTTGCACATAACAGGGGTTAGCAGTTGCTTCTTAATAGGCTTACGAGCCCTTCCTCCAGCTTCCAAAAGCCTACGCTGCACTGTTGTGACGTGAATATTCGCCCCAGTGGTAGCCATTAACTCGCGGGTTAAGTCGACAGCAGTTAGTCTAGGATTTAATTTACTTTTCCTGACAATTAAATGATCATCTGCAGGTGAAGACTTCCTTTTCCGGCCACAGTTTCCTTTTTTCTGGGGTGTGATGGATCCAGTCTCCCTGTACAGTTTTATGATCGAATTAACAGTAGCCAAACCGATGTGTCATTCTGCAGCAATTTGCCTCTGTGTCATAGAAGAATGCCCTGCTAATGTTATAATTTTAGTCCGTTTTCGTGGAGTTGTATCCATTTGTGAAGACGACAGAATGTACACAGGATTGCAGTATTAAGTCTTCAACACAACTGAAATGCTTATAAGTACAAAACGATAGGCAAAATGTCACATATTATAAAAAAATAATGACAGACCTTCAACAATGGAATTACACGTACTACAGATGTCAATTAAAGCGGTATGAGCAGCTGTGAGGCCAACAATGACAGAAAATGTAAAAATATGTCGTGTTCGGATTAATTTGCACGCTACTGTAAATAAAGAAACAGGCTGTTCCAGCATCAATGGTACTAGCACGAATGATGGTCCGGTAAAACGAAAACTTCAGGAAAACAACCGTCCCTGTAAGTGACTATGAGAGCGATGAAATTGAATTGGATACAGATTATGATGTTTCCGGTGTTCTCTCCATATTTACAGACTGTGAGTCAGATGTGGAAAAGAATACGAAATCTGTTAAATTAATACGATGACGCAGAATATCTGCATGGAAATATCATACGTACTTCGGTACATTAAAATAATATATATGTTAAATTAATGCTAAAGGCACATAGTTATATGGTAGTTACTTATGAGGAGGAATTGTGGTCAGGGAAAGTTTTGGAAGTGAAGAACAATGGAGCTGTTGTTTCATGTATGGTAAGAAGCGGCAATTACTGAGGTGGCGAGAAATGGAAGACATTTTATTCTATAGAAAGGAAAACATAATAAAACAAATTGAAGACCCCAAATGCATCTCGAAAAAGAGTGATCTATTTTTCAATTTCAGAATTACAAGAGAAGTGGAGAATCAAAAGATCGAAATATAGTTCTCAGTATGGCAAATAAACATTATCAGTGAATTTATGTGCATAATAGTTTGCTAAGAATGTGTTAGTTTATTTGATACCATAATTTTGTTCTTTAATATACATTCACAGGCAAAAAGACCGGGCCAACTACATTTTCTTTAAAATTTTTGAAAATTGTAGAATTTTTTAAATAATTGTAGGTGTGCTGAGATTCATTTAGTCATTCATTTATTTGTGATACGTAACATTGTAATACTGAATACATAATAGCCAACAATGATCTGAAAAGAAGATTCGTTCTTCTTGCAATATTGTGTCTAAGTTTCTCGGACTCCTTTTAAGCTAAGCTGAAGAAGTTTAGAGACTGGTAAGCTCTTTTCAGGCAGTATTGGAGTATTTTATTGTATACAAATGTTACTAAGTCCTACCGATGCAGCAAAAGTGGTTGCATTGATAGAAGATGGGAATAGCCTGCGTTATGTGGCTGCAGTTCTTGGGATTCCTCGATCGACCGTACAACGAGTGTACCATCGCTTTAGAGAGACACGAGGACATTCCACGAGACCCGGTTCAGGGAGAAAACGAGTAACGTCGGCTCATGACGACTATTTTATTGTCCTAAACACATCAAGAGACAGCCATTCCACAGCTGTTGAGACAAGAAGAGCCCTCCATGAAATAAGACAAGTTAACGTGAGTGAGAGAACTGTAAGAAGACGTCTGGATGAATGTGGGCCGAATTCCAGAAGACCAGCTAAAGGCCCAGAATTGCTCCAGCAACATCATGTTGAACGATTACGTTTTGCTCACAGTCATGCTAATTGAAACCTGGGGGAGTGGCGACGAGTGCTCTTCACAGATGAATCGAGATTTAGTTTACAGATGGATGTGAGAGTGTGTGGAGAAGAGAAGGAGAACGTTTTTCTACATGTACCTTCAGTTCACGTGTCAGTTTCCAAGGTGGATCAGTAATGGTATGGGATGGCATTTCGTATGAAACTCACACAGAACTTGTTTTCATTAATGGAGGTGCTTTGACTGCTCCAAGATTCATCGAAGAAAGTCTAATTTAACATGTGGTACCATATGCCCAACTTATTGGTGAAAAGTTCCTGTTATTGCATGAAAATGCTCGCCCTCATGCTACAAGAATCGAAGATGAGTTCCTTCACGACTTTGGATTGAATAGGATGGCATGGAAAGCAAGAAGTCCTGATATAACCCTATTGTATATGTGTGGGGAATGCTAGGGAAGCGAGTTAGAAGTCGTCTAACTCCTCACAACAACTTACAGCAGCTCCAAAATGTTCGAAATAAAAATGGAATATAATCGATAAGATTGACATCCAGATTCTGATCGAAGGGTTGAATCGGCGAATGGTAGCAGTCATACAGTCACGGGGAGGCAATACCCGCTATTACCAACATCTGGGTGGCAACAAAATCAGTTGAACATTTGGAAGAAAATTGATATAATTTGTAAGTATTTACACCTTTTAATAATAACCATTGTTTGGCGTCGAAAATAATAGCGCAAGTGATAATAAAAAAAGTTTTTTTTGGGGGGGGGGGAAGCAATGTTTTCTTCATTTCATAATGGGTTTTCTGATTCTCTCCTCATAAAAAATTGAGAAAATTTAGGTGGCCCGGTTTTTTTTCGCCGGTGAGTGTAGTTATTCACTATTGCAGGAAAATATCTTTCAGATTTCACTTGTTTATTGTGTGTTTATGCAATGTGTACTAATAAAAAGAATTAATGTAATTTTCATTTATTTTTAATATTTCTGTGCTAGATTATATCTCTACCCTTAAATTAGAAATCCAATGTATTGATTTACGAATAATTACAGCTCCAGCTATAGTCCATTCATGTTTTCAAGCATGAATATATGAGTGAACCATAGTTGGACAACTCAGAATACAACTGTGTACCAATGCTTATTATTTTTTACCACTTGTAATTAAATAATTTCAAACACATATGACAATATTTATTTAATATACACTTACAAGAGTCCGAAACCAAAATTTCACTTAATCTGGATGAATAGTACTGAATATACGAAGAGAAATGTGAAAAATATGGGCCATAGTTAGGAGAAACTACGGTATGTATTCCATATGGTAGGAAGATGAACTGACAACAAGGTGGAAATTTTCTTGGAAAACAATGAAACTTAATAAGGGTTTCGCATTGTGTTTCAACTTTCAATAGAGGTTGACTAGGTCGCTGTCCTCATATTTCCATCTCTTTCTGAAGTGTTTGTGCAAAGTTTTTCGCTACGCTACCTGGTTTACAGTTAGAAAATAACAGTACTATTGTGCTTTTAAGTAAGCAATTTCCGAGAGAAAAATATTGTCGAAATTTTTAGTATGAGTTTGTATTAACAGAATAATAATTAATAACAACTACAACCGATTAAGTTTAATCGACTCGATTATTCGATTAAATATTTTTTATCGATTAATCTTACAACATAAATTGATCAATCGATTAGATTAACACTAAATATTTGTAGGTCGTTTCTGATGTATTGACTTCTTCTCTGATCCAATCTCAGAAAACGTATTTCTGCGGACTCAATCTTGCGTTTATTGGCCTTTGTTAAGGTCTAAGTTTCTGCTCTATATGCAAGTGTAGGAACCGCCATTGTCTTGTAGAACTGTAATTAAGTTTCTTTTATTGTTTTATTTCTTAAGTATTCCGAATTGTTCCACACATTTATTGGAATCTATTGAGTTTGATTACTGAATGATTATGTTCAAAATAAAGCTCCATGATTTTGGTTCATTGAATTAATGGTGTAACATTTCCCAGATGTAGTCATCACAAGTTCTGAAAAGAACAGTTTCAGAACTGGAAGATCATGCATGGATAGTATATTTGTTCTGAAACAGCTGATAGAGAAGAGAGTGAAGTACAATTTAGAGACTCTATAGGATTCATAGATTGAAAAATCATTTGATTGTATAAACAGAACTTTTCTATGAAAAATCATAAAAAAGAAGGTAGGAATAACGTTTAATTGACGTTAATGGAAGCCTGTGTACTAATACAAATGATTTGAAAATTGAACTGACATATAAACTAAGTACATTATCTTCTTAATAATTTCCTCGTGTCTGCTTTATTTAGGTATATGGTAATAAATGCAGCATATCATTCGCCATTTTATAAAGGCAACCATTTTTTTCTTTGAAGACAGCAATGGCAATGCCGTAACTATAAATGGTGAGCGAATCGTGATATGTTGAACACTTTTTTAAGACCAACTCTTGCTGATAAGCAAGATATGTGGTTCCAAAAGGATGAGGCTACTGCACACAGTGGTGTAGCCACTAGGGGTGGTAGGCCTAAGGGACAAAATATTTCAAGAAATTCAGCGTTTAATAGATCCTTTCATTCGCCAAATTTAACAGCTCCTGACTTTTCCCTTTAGGAACATCTTAAGAACGGGGATGAAGTAGTAGTAGTGGCTAGGGACGGGTTAGGGACGACCCTTCAGCACGTCGGCTCGACAGTTGCCTATGGGGGACCCCAAATTATGGGATGAATGAGAATGAGGTATACCAGCCCACCGGCCGCAAGAGACCCCTCATCCGCTCACCAATGGACCCCCTACATCCCCCCGCCTTAAGTTCATATCGCCAAAGTGACCAAGCAGCACAAGATCCATTCCGATATCCTTCTAAGGTGTCGAAGCGCCCTCGGAAGTGCTCTTAAGGAATGAATCCTGGCAGAGATATTTCGAAAGGCTCAGAAACAAGAGACGGTTTCGGAGAGGAGGCCTCTCCATCAAACGGACGAAGACGTGCATCATGATCTAAATATGCATATGGAATAAATTGATAAAGATGAATGATATTATATGAAATCTAAAGTCTTTTTCTACAGGGAAGGGAAAGGGAAATGGACCGTGGACCGTGGCAATGAAATTTTCAACCCGGCATTTGCCTAAATAACTCTGGAAAATCACGTAGAAACCACAGTCAGGTAGGTCGGTTCGGGGATTTGAACCGCGGACTTCCCGAATACGAGTCGCTCGGTATGAGGATATATGTGAATAAACCAAGAACCAAGGAGGAGAACAGTCGAACAGAAATACCGGAATTAACGCCGGATAGTTTAAGACGTGAGATGGAAAATTTTCTCAAATGAACCAAACCTTGTGAATCTGCAAATAGTGGTCACTTACAGGACATGACATAGTCTTCTGTACCTAGCTTATAAATCCCTCCGTGGATTGTAGGCCTATATTACTGTTCTGAAGAGAAATGAATTTAACAGTAGTTAAAATATTAGTGATAGTAGGCTAAATTGTATTCAGTGAACTTTCTGCTTTTAGTGACGCAAGTATCTCTGCTCTGAGTTTTAGCCTGAAACATGACGGCCTGTACCAGCACTATGTCGGTGCGTGTGAAGCAGCGTGCTGTGATCGAATTATTAACAGCAGAAAATATGCCCCCGATAGACATTCATCAGAGATTGAAGGCTGTTTATCGTGATCAATGTGTCGACACCAGTTCTGTGCGACGTTTGTCTGCTCGTACTCGTAATGAACCTGGTGCAACTCTCAACTTGTGTGACAAAGGACGCAGTGGAAGATCACATACTGCAAGGAAAAAGTGGCCTTTTGCTTACTATCTTTCTTATATGTTTACAATAAGTTCTCATAACTATTGCACTAATTTTGGTCATATTCAGTAACAACGAGTTAATTTATTATGGAATGATACTCATGAAATATAAATTTTTACTCAAAAATTAATAGATCTTCATTTAAAATTAGGAGCATACAAAGACGATTTATCCAAACTAAATTTAACGATTTTTTTTTTTTTTGTAAATTGGCATAAACCTAAAAACTATTTATTAAGTCTATTAAATACTTACATGCATATATATTAAAAAAAGGCAGAAATTCAGGGTTGGAATCCACACAGAGGTTAAAAGAATGTTATATAAACATGGGTTCGGACATTGATAATTATTGAGATATCAGACTATCAAGTATTTTATATTAGTACGTTACTAGCTCCAGTTTAGTTTTAAAATGATGGACCATGTTCAGTACCTTACAGAAGGTGTTCGAAATGCCCACCTTCTGCCATACTTCAGGCTTATGCTTGTCGTCTCATTGAGGTACGAACACGCTAAAATTGTTTGGCGTTATGCGTATTGTTTGACAACCCTGCACAATTCTTGCATGAAGAGTTGCTTCATCCTCCGCAGCAGTTGAGTATACCAACGACTTTAAATACCCCTACACAAAAAAAAAACCCAACGGGTTTAGATCAGGTGAGAGTGGACGCCAAGCAATTGGTCCACCTCTACCCACCCAATGATCACTGGTCACGATAACGTTCATCCAAGTGTTAATGGACATTTTTTAAGTTGCTTATTATAACGATGCTGTATCAACTACTAGGTCATTTATCGTCGATGGGATTGGTGGTAGCGAGATGAGGCCGAGAATTCGCCATAGATTATCTGACATTCGCATTATGGTTGTGGTAAATCTCGGAAAAACCCAACCAGGTAACCAGCCCAAGTGGGAATCGAACTCACGCCCGAGCGCCTTAGCCGTCTTCACGGACATTAAGACATGTACTGTAGGCCTACTAAGTTAATTTTGTTCAATTAATTTGCAGCACTTACATAGTCAATATCCGATATCTATACTAATAATAAATCTGTAGCCGAAATTTTTCTGGTAATTTTCGATTTTCCAAAAATAGTTGGTCCTAACATATACAGTATAATTAACCACCCTGAAACCGAAAACCGCTTTTTTGACATTTTTGTTTGTATGTCTGTCTGTCTGTCTGGATGTTTGTTACCTTCTCACGCGATAATGGCTGAATGGATTTCGATGAAAATTGGAACATAAATTAAGTTCGTTGTAACTTAGATTTTAGGCTATATGGCATTCAAAAAACTTTATTTAAAAGGGAGGTTATAAGGGGGCCTGAATTAAATAAGCCGAAATATCTCGCTTATTATTGATTTTTGTGAAAAATGTTACATAACAAAAGCTTCTTTGCAAATGATTTCCGATAAGTTTTATTCCAGGTAAAATTTTGATAGGACTGGTATTTAATGATATACAAGAGTTTTAAAATAACAATACAATACATTTCCACCGACGCCTCAGATTATAGTGTCGTTCCGTAACTTCTATGTGAAAAATATTAAATTTTTTAGTAGGAAGAAAAACAAATTTATTCATTCTATGACAGTAGTGCATACGAGATCGTGAATTCTTACATTTTCGAAAGAAAGAAATATAATTAAGTTATAGCCTATATAGTAGATTGTATTATTTGCTGCATCGCTATTTAAGTTATTTAATAGAGCATAAAAATCTGAAAATCTATATGTGACATAGGAGTTATTGCAGGAACGACGACGATGGCTACAATGAAATCAAAACAAATGACTCCGTCTATTTAAGGCGGCCTTGACGTTTATCAGTATTAATATACAGAGAATATTTTGTGTGTTTGTATGAAGTAATCTCAGAAGCTAATTAATTAACCTTCACTTTTCGAAATTTGTAGTTTCTCTAGATGGGTGTAATGCTACAAATGAGGACTGAGGTAAGATGAAAAGAAATCTGTACGCACAGAGAACTTGATATTCTGCGACATATTGTATAACTTGATTATTGCAACTTTATTTGGTCCACATAAAATACTCTAATTTTATACACTCATTTTACCATAGAGATCACTGGAGCTGAGGTATTTTAAAAGGTGTCATGAAATGGCGTTCCTGCGCTCATAATTTACCCATATTCGTTTCCTGTGTTTCTTAAAATAATATTTATGTAGGGTACCTCATTTTTTATTTGCATAAACAATGATATACAACCGAGCGAGTTGGCTCAGGCGGTAGCATTTGAGACACGCATTCGGGGGTTCCGGGTTCAAACCCCGTGGCCGACCAATCTGACTGGGGTTTTTCATGATTTCCCTTAGTCATAAAGGCAAATGCCGGATTGGAAAGATACATGCCATTATTCATCACCTCCTCAATTACCAATACCAAAAACATTAATCAAAGTCTATAATCAGTTACATGAACACAAGCCATCTGCAACACACAATAGAAATAGGAACTCAACAAGAGTAAAAACGGCCTTCTGATATACCCACACGTTCTAAACACGCAACATGACCACAGATATTAAGGCGTGAATAAAATAAACTTAACAAGAAAAAAAAAAGATGCACAGTAAGGTTAACATAAAAATGATCTTCGTACACAATCATCTCTATTAATTTGGAGTGATTTATTAAAGGATGCATTCAAGATTAATTTAGAGAAATGTTAAACGAATTATATTTGCACCAAATGAGTGGTCTCTGGAACAAAATGATAGCATTTTAATTACTTAAATACAATTTAAATTAAGTAGCATATTAAAGGATTTATTCTTCTATCAAACACGAATGTTCCCTGTATCCAATATTCTATTTTAATTATGTAATTACTTTATATTTATTTCCAATAAGTGCAGCGGAGCGCACGGGTACAGCTAGTCTCAATAATAATATCAATTTCCGGACCCATGTTTATATACCGGTAACATTTTTTATCGTCTACATGTTTGGAATCCAACCCTGAAATTTTCCATGTATTTTTGAAATACTCTGTATATATTTTTATAGGTAAAGTATGGGTTGAATTGAAGATAAAATATCAATGTTTGTTTGAGAAACTCTCGGGCACGCAAATCTTACTACATTTTGAAATGAATATTTTATGTAAACAAAATATTTTTGCACCATTGTTATGCGAGTTATAACATTTTATAATTACTCTCTGTAGTCCTATTTTTTCACGTTATCTGATAGAGAATATTATTTATTGCATTATTGTGCAATACTTAAATTTTTATGTGGAAGCATTATATTACTATCGCAAGAAAATAATTTGTTGATAAAGTTTTGTCAGTAGTATTACTATTAGTATTTATTTATTTAACCTGGTAGAGATAAGGCCGTCAGGCCTTCTCTGCACCTCTACCAGGAAATTCCAACTATAATATGAAGAATAAAATTACAATTAGTACTGTATTAAATTTAAATTAAAATTACAAATAAATTACAATTAGTATTAAATTTACAATTACAATTACAATAAAAATCAAATTATGAAAGGATTACTTGACTAATTAAAGCCAGATAATTTATTATAGAGAAACAAAGAATATTTTATATTTACTGAATTATAAATTAAACCTAGAATAACAAATTTGTATAGTGATGGATATTGACATATTCTGTGATAGATTAAGGAAACTATTTACAAGAAATCAATTACTGACCAAGTGCCTAGTAAGTTTGCGTTTGAATTCAATTTTATTTCGACAGTCCCTGATGCTAGCAGGTAGCAAATTCCAGAGTCTTGGCAGGGCTATTGTGAAAGAGGGTGAGTATGAGGAGGTGCGATGGGATGGTATTGTTAGTATTGTTTCATGACGAGAGCATGTGTTCAGATTGTGATGGGAAGAAAGGTAAGTGAAGCGAGACGACAGGTACGAAGGAATAGAAGAGTTCAAGATTTCGAAGAGAAAGAGAAGTGAATGTAAATTTCTTTTCTTATCTAGTTTAAGCCAGCCTATTGCTTCCAGGGATGGGGTAATATGATCATATTTACGAACATTGCTTACAAAACGTACACAGAAAATTATGAGCACGTTGAAGTTTAGTTTTGTTGTCGCTGGAGAGGTCAGTCAGTAATGTCAGCATAGTGAAAATAGGGAAATACAAGCGTCTGCACAAGGGACTTTTCTAAGCAAGAGGGAAGATGAACATTTATCCTTTTTAGCACATGGATAATAGAATGAACTTTTCTGCAGGTTTCTGTGATTTGCATGTCCCAGTTGAGATTATTATCCATGTGAATGCCAAGATTTTTTTACTGAAGAACTGAAAGGGATATCCACTGTACTTACTTTAACGGGGGAAATGTCGAGGTGCTTTACAGCGTCGGTTTGCCGTTTGTTACCTAATATAATTGCTTGTGTCTTTCCAGGATTGATTTTAAGAGGAGTTTCTTTGTCCATGTCACAATCGATTCAATGTCTTCGTTCAATTTATCTATAGCGTCGTTTACTCGGTCTAAGCGGGAAGAGATGTAGCATTGAAGGTCGTCAGCATACAAGTGATAGTTACAATGCCTTACAAGAGATGTAATATCATTGGCATATATTGTGAACAACAATGGTCCGAGTACCGATCCCTGTGGAATACCTGATGTTATGTCAAGCCAGGAGGAGCTTGACATAACATCAGGTATTCCATAGGGATCGGTAATCGTTTGGTTATGAAAGCAGGTTCGTTGTTGAAATCAAAGTAAAATAAAATACTATAATATTTAACACGCGAAAGCTAAATAATACATATTCCGAAGTTATATAGTGTTTAAAAGTTGTGTAATCAAGATGTAGAAAATAAAGACGTACTTAAAAGAAAATGAGAGAGTTGAGATACAGATAATGATAGGATATTGTGACAACGTACCTAACATGAGGCATGTATAATTTTACTTTAATGAAACTCATATAAATCGACCACTTATTTCTTGGTCAAAGTAGAATGGAAATAAAATTCAGAGAAAATAAATATGTGAGAGGTGTGAAAAGATCCAGTGGACCATTACTGACAAAGATTTCAAACGTGACGTTTGCTAATGGTCAAGAAAATCCACATTCTTCACTCAGTAAATTAGAATCTAGATTTATCAACTGTAAAGCAACTGCCTGGAGAATAATGCCTCATACTAATATTATCACTTTTGTAAAATCCAACCCCCATAGGCTTTATTGCAAGATCACTGTTAGCAGATTGCAATTCTGCCAGAAAAGAATTGTTCTCTGCAGTGGCGTAGCGAGACTAATTATTTTGGAGGGACCAGATATGCAGGGTTTAGAAAGTATCTGACCCATCTCCTGACAATGCTGCTGCCTTCAACTCTCTTGAAACTCATTCTCGGAAGTCTTATTTAATAACATGCAAAATTATGATAAACAATCATGCAAGGCATATCTATACAAACGCTTCATAAGGTGAACTGGAGCTGTCGAGATTTCCCAGCAACGAATCTGTCGATCCCTGATGATGGGTCCTTCAACAAATCCCAACTTTTCTCTCTCTCAACGGATAGAATTGCTAGATTACAAAGTCTTGTGCTTGACATGATTGTCGAATTTTTCTTCGTTTCAAAACTTTGAAGAGTTTTATATCATTGCCTTAATGAAGGACGAACATTTACTAATATCCATTTTTGGAGACTGAGGTGCTTCCGATAATGAATTTGCAAGAGCAAGAATATCGTCTAAACATAAGGTTCAAATTTTTCTAGTTGATGTAACAATTCAGTAGCCTCCACAGTTTTCTTCTTTTTATTGCTGCCAGATAATTTTTTAGGCCCAATCCAACACAGTTAAATTGGCTCTTGAAGAAATGAACGCATTTTTGATTTCTTACTTTAATGCTATCGACTGTAACTATTCCTCTGCATCCATGGTTTAGTTTTAATGTTGAGTATTTTCCAGAAAAACTAAAAAATTCGCATATTTTTTGGGTGGTTCTCTGACACAAACTTTATATCAAATGTGCCTCCCATTAAGCTACTTCTTGCTTCACTGGACAGATATTCAGACAAAACTGCAGGTATTAGTGACATAAGAATTTACACTGCATGGTAGAAACAAACATTTTCCTCAAAAGTAAACGTATGGGCAGAAATTGTAAGATTCAGAGTTTAGGTACTTACGTATTTCTTGAGCAGACAAGTGACTAGTAATTGAAATTATTGCATATTTGAAGAAAATGTGACCATTTTATCCGTATAAGGTTCCGTTCAAACGCTTCAGGTTAAGAACATTCTTTTAAAAACATAAGTTTCCACTTTTACATGAGTTTTCTAAAAATGTCTCTATTTAGTTCAGTTGAATTTATGCGTTACTTGTAAACCGATATAACCCACAGAAATTGTATGAGAACCATAACAATATAAATTTGTTAGTAGTCTTATAATAATTATTATTATATATTTCGCGAAATGTCACCTGCGTGTTATCGAAAAAAAATAACGTTCCCATAATCACTGAAAATGAACAAAATTCATCAGTGTTTGTGAAGTGCATATGTGGGCAGATAAAATGGTAGCAAATACCAAAATTCAAAGCTATATTTTTTAAGAAAAAAAAAACTTTTTATTGAGAAATATAATGTTTTCTCTGTATTACATTTACACATAATGAGAAAGGAGAAGAGTGCGTTTTAGCATGCGTGCGTGCGTGTTTGCGTACATACATAAATGCAAGCTCTTTGTAGATATGTGTTTCATAGCTTTGACAGTGTAATGCAATATAAATTATTTTTGTATCATTGATACCTGTTGAATCCATCTGCCTGAATCTGGATCAGATTTGTACTGAGTGACTTTGTAATAACCTTCTTCTGTGCAACAATATACTGTGGATTTGTCTTGTGTCATCACCATCGCACTGCAGAAAGAAGCAATATTTCATCATCATTATGTTACCACAAGCCGGTTACTTTTTTCAATAGAAATACATGACGTATTAATGGCGTGTTCACTTTTAACTGTTGCAAAATATTTATCAATTTCATTCATTACACCATTCATTCAGCCGGTCACTCATTTATTTCGGAGCCGGACATAAGCTCGATAGGACAGAACATCGCTAGAGCCCACAAGCGCAAAAGGATCGCGTTTATGTGAAGTAGTGCACGCTGAACTTCGCGGTTACGGGTTATAATTTCTCTGCTAATAATGTTTGAATGAAGTGTAGCAATATAGCCAAAGACAAAGGAAAGTACTATGAATTTCTAATAGAAGCTGTTCTATGGTGGTTGAAGCATACCCTTGGATGCGCTGTGGGCGAAAATGCGTCTACTCCTTAAGATTTCCACGTGCTGCCGCCCACATAACCTGCGCGAGATGACGAGGCCATGCTTTAACTATGGTGGAACGGCTTCTAGCAGGTGTTGCAGTGTTTTAAACATCAACATGTAGGGGGCGTAGAACAACAGTGTGTTATTTCTAAGGTCGTCTTTCACTATCGTAATAGTGGCACAAAACAATAGTGATTTATTTGTATTCGTTCCAAGGTTTTGTTTTAGGGTCTTTTCCTTGGTTATTTAGCGACACTGTATCAACTACTAGGTTTTTTTTAGCGTCGATGAGATTGGGTGTAGCGAGATGGGATTTGGTGAGATGAGGTCGAGAATTCGCCATAGCTTACCTGACATTCGCCTTACGGTTGGGGAAAACCTCGGAAACAACCCAAACAGGTAATCAGAGCAAGTGGAAATCGAACCCACGTCCGAGCGCAACTCCTGATTGGCAGGAAAGCGCCTTAGTCGACTGAGCTACGCCAGTGGCTGTTTCAGTGTTTATTTGCATAGCTCCTACTCATCAAAAAGCATCCCAATTTTCCGATTTTGTACTAAACACATACTCGTACATTCAAACAGGTATTTGCAGATTTCCACCCGAGTTGTGGACTGAGCCTTCGTCAAACTCTCCTCGCACAAATATGCAGCAGTCATATCAAAAGCATCTGAAAGACTTCTTCCATGTCTCGCATCTCCCCGTACTCTTACAAACGCATTAAATGACTTACAGTCGGAAATTTACTTGAAGATGAAATTGCAATGATCACGGGTCATAAGAATACAGCAAAGAGCAAGAAAACAGTTCGTCAAGAAAGTCTGGAATGATTATACAAATACAAATATAACCAGACTGCAGTTTCTAAAAATGGTGGGCCACACGTTTTAACCCAATATCAGGAGTGTCCAAAGCAAGAGTTAGCGCCGAATCACTGTTGAATGAAGCCCGCAGTACTTCAGTCTACATTTGAGGAGTGGGGATGGAAGGGTAACTGATACGAATCACAAAGTGAGGCAGTGGTGGATTACTTCATTTAGCTGCTACCAATGGCTGTTTATTTATCGGCTTATCAACATAGATAATATTATATGAGGGGCTTAGAACAAAAAGCAGGCAAGTGACGGCAACCTAGTTTTGAGGAGATTACAGTTAAAGCTCTACATGCAATGAAATATTATACACTAGTTTGGTGAAATGATGTCCATATAGCAGCACTCCAAAGTGTGATCACTTACCTGATTTTATCACAAAGAAACATCCTTTTGGGCTATCACAAGACGCACTTGCCTCATTTTTTTTAATAATGTCACTTACCTGCTTTTTGTTCTAAGCCCCTTATATATATATATATATATATATATATATATATATATATATATATACACACAAAATTATTACATAAAATATTTTCCTACAGTTACTTTTTTAATATAACAGAATCAATACATGTTCGAAAATGAACATAATACATGTTAAAAATTAATATAATGCACGTTACCCTCTTCATTGAGCTAATGTGTTAGTCTTATATAGCATTTGATATACTAATGAACTATTATTAACTAATTAATAATTACGTCGTTCCTATATCAGTTCAATCAGTATTTCACTGCAAAAAATATAATTTATATATATATATATGTAAATCAGTGGCGTGCGGTGCTATTTTTCCAAGGAAAACAGGCCATAAACAACACTAATAATAATAATAATAATAATAATAATAATAATAATAATAATAGGAACAATCTGTATTATATTTTAGCAACATTACCCATTTTTTTTACTTTCTTTACAACTTAATCAGAAAAGGAATATGTTAATATAAAACAAATTAATGGTATTATAGTATTATTATTATTATTATTATTATTATTATTATTATTATTATTATTATTATTATTAGGCCTAAATATGTAATATCGTTAACTAAAAAGACATAAACCTATATTAAAAATTGTTAACTTTATCAAGCATACCTGAATTAGTTATTTATTTATTCTCCAACTACTTTCTCCTTTCTTGTTTTAAAAAATTGTTAATAACCTTAATGTGGAAACTATCTTCCTTTCTGAGACAAGCCAGAAAATCTTTTTCAATAGAAATCAAGCACAAATTTGACAGTCGTTCCCGTTCCTCAGTTTGAGTGTTCCTAGAGTAAGTTTTGACTCTTTTCAAAGTAGAAAATGATCGTTCCACACTAGCACTAGAAGCTGGAATTGTTGAAATTAGACAACACAGTTTATACAGTTCGGGAAACCATCTTCAGCAAGGTCTGTTTGTTTCAGAAATGAAATTGTTTGTATTACACTTTTTTCATTGAATTCTTCTATATTATAGGCTGCTATTAGTTCGCTCCTCAACCCGGGAAAATCGAAATGCTCACCATACTCGTATTTTAAAGACTGGAATGCGCTATCAGGGAAATATTTTTTTTTATATATAATCCGTTTTTTGAAGTTCAGGAGCTCAAGAAATTTAAGCTTCCCTAAGTGTTGAAATCTTTCTGCAAGTTGGTGTGAAATGTTATTTATTATTTCGTTGTACAAACGCAAATAATTTGTCTTTGCATCAAGATCATCATTTTTTTTTTAATTTTTGATGGACGTTCATGATCATTTCTCAGATGTTCCCAAAACATGTCGAAATTGTCCCTCCTGTTTTTGATAATTTCTCTGAACTCACTTACTCTATCCAAACAGTAACTGATATCCATTGATTTATTTTCAAAATCTCAAACAAAGTATCGGTGATTGAGAAAAGATCATTAAAAACTGTTAAGAGAAATATGAAATTAAAATCTTGAATTGAAGCCATAAATCCTCGAGATGTGATAAAAGTTTCAGTGTCCATTTCATCAGGATCGTCCACAATACTCTGAAACAAATTCTCTAAACTCTCTCGATTTTCATAAACTCTTTGGATAATCCGAGAACTATAATTCCACCTAGTGAGTGCAACTTTTGGTAGTCGTTTCTTTACTTCCTTAACCAGGACATGAGATCTCTTTGATGATTTTGAAAAAAATGCTGCTAGTCCATACAAAGTCTTGAAAAATATTTTACATTGTTTTATATTGTTCATTGTTTGCGAAAGAACGAGGTTAAGTCCGTGTGCGAAACAATGCACAAACCTTGCGTTGGAATATTTTTGTCGTACTCTAGTTTGCAAGCCGAAGCACCATCATAAGTCTGCGCAACAATTTTGTTCGGGCCAATATCATATTTAGCAAGACATTTAAACACGTGATCTGCCAAAGCTGCAGCCGTTCGATTTTGACTAATATCAGTAAAAAGGTAAAAGGTAAAAGGTATCCCCGTAACATGCCACGAAGGCACTTGGGGGGGCATGGAGGTAGAGCCCCATGCTTTCCATGACCTCGGCACTAGAATGAGGTGGTGTGGTCGGCACCACGCTCTGACCGCCTTTTACCCCCGGGAAAGACCCGGTACTCAATTTTATAGGAGGCTGAGTGAACCTCGGGGCCGTTCTGAAACATCCTAAAAATCGCTCTTCAATCTTCCCACTTTTCGTTACGTATCTGAACATAGTTGAAAGTTGTGACTTATTTGAAATATCTGTTGTTTCGTCAAGTAACTTTGCAACAAAGGGAGTATTGGAAATTGCACGTCCTATTTCGTCTAACATTACATCTGCTACAGAATTAATTAGGCCATTCTGAATTTTATTGGAAGTTCTGGCAAAAGTAGTTGCTGTCGACAAATTGTTTGCAAATCTCTCGTCATATTCAGCAATCAAATTAAGCAGCTCAAAGTAGTTCCCTTTGTTCAATGACTTGCTGCTCTCAACATGCCCTCTAAATGCCAATTCCTGCTTTGCTAAAAAACATGTGGCATTAATGAGACGTTCTAGAATTTGTCTATTCTTTTTTACATTTTCATTATGTAAAATTATATTATAACGTAGTTGTTCATCCAATTGGGTGTAGATTCTCGTAACTGAATCCTGAGTCATTCCAAACTCCTTTTTTGGTAACAAACAATAAACATGGCCAACAATACAATTTACCACTTGACGAGCACCCAGTCAACCATTTCACAGAATTATAGTAACTACTTTGAAAATGCCTTGTACAAGATTTTATTTTAGTTTTAAGTTCTGTAAGGAGTGGAGAAGGTTTGCCATTTAAAATAACAGTGCTTTTCTCACCAAAAGTAATCGAACTACACGTTCTCGACTTCAGCTGATCGATAACACAACACTCGTCTTGGTTCGCATCGGGGCGCTCGCGCTCGGTCTCGTTGAAGTTGGAACAGGCACGATTCACCTGTTCCGTTGCCATTATTTAGACAGATTTAACTCAGGTCGTAAATGCGTAAATCGTTCGGATTTTTTAAAGAACTATTGTATAATTTCACACACAATATTATATCACACGAAAAACCCTTCGAACTTAATTGTTTTCCGAAATATCACTACTGTATATAAATAACTTAGCTTGATGAAACAGTATATTCCACACTTCTCAATACTCCGCGAGGTATAACTTCTACAGCTTCCAGCAATACTCGGGTAAGTTCGTGTCCGCTCGAGCCTGCTTCGGAGAAAACTTCATTTTGTTGCGACTCCCACTCACCACATCACGCACAGCAGACGAGAAGGGCTCGAGTCGTTTTCACTTTACTGCAATAAGCCTGCTAAGGACAGCTGTTTTCACTTTTCGAAAACTGCAAGTAGGTCTATCCTTTAGAGTAAAATATATCTCACTCTCTCAATTAAGAAGGCAGGGAGGAAGGGAAAAGCTTGTTCTCTCTAGCTATTCCATGAGGAACCGCCACTGGTGTAAATAATAAGTAATATTATGTTCAACCATTATTGTTTCCTATTCTTCTTCATCGACTCGAGCAAAAACAACTTCAAAATCTGATGTTATATCTGAAAAGCCACACGTAATTGTGCTAAAAGGTTCTTGCCCAATATTTTGATTTCACAATGTAAAAAAATGCTCACTCTTATAGGTTGACGCATAGGTATATAGATTGTAAGGAGAAGGCAAAGTAACTCTAATAATAGTGATAATGATGTTAATAATAATAAGCTAAAAATAATAATAATAATAATAATAATAATAATAATAATAATAATAATAATACTAATAATAATAATACCGCAGGTAGAGCTTACCCTTTAAATAAGAATTTTGGGAGTGACAGGCAGTATAATGGCGTTTTATACTGATTTGGAAAAACCACGTACAACCTTCCGGCAAAGAGGCATTTAATATTTCCTTCATACTCAGAAACCAAAATTTCTTCTCCCATTGCGAATGGAAAGTTCTTTTCTTCACAATCGATACGGAATAACATGACTTCGATATAAACATTGGGAAGGTACAAGCGCCACAAATACTTACGTCCCTCTGTCATGCAGGGAGTAGTGGAAGGGGATGAGGGAGCAAACATTACGTGTTAGGCGCTCACTTACCGGAAAAAATTAGTTCGTTGTGTTGGAATTTTTATTATAGTATCTCTCATTGTCCGCATTTTCGAATGAATAATCAAATAGTGTTGTAATTTACCGCTAGAACACATTATTTCATTGTAGTGTTCTGAACTGAATCTGGAAATAAAATGAATAGCTCTGTAACTTAAACTATTAAGGACATAGGCCTATCTGATTAATTTAGTATTTTCTCAGTCTTATCCCATATGTTCTTTTTGCATTTTATATTGCTTTAATTCTAATTTCATAAAGCTCTTCATACTGTTGAACTTAATAAAATAACATATACCTTCAATATTACCGCAATTGGAGGCCTGGCAATCGATATAATTTGCGATGACATTCTATATTTCGATCTTGGACCGTACGGAAATTCGTTTAGAATTCTCTGGCAAGAATTCTGATCAGAATCCAGTCATGCGAACAGAGGAAATACGGCGAAATGAGCGATGTTCGGTTTAAAATAATGCAAAGAGTAAAAATCCGAACTCAGCGTACGGATCAATTCCGGTAGGTGCGCGCCTGGCTTTACAGTGCTCAATGATTGCAACTAAAGTTTGCATCACAACTCACTAAATGGACACACCTCTTTATATCCTGATCAGTTGGCTTTTATGAGTTCTGTATTGCACCTAAAGTTTTCGCGCTTTTGCTCTGTTATTTTCGCTCTTTTGAGCTCTCATTAAAGATGTATTTGCGCTTATGGACTGCAGCCATTTATTTACTCATCCATTCTTTATATCTAGAATCTAGAGGCGATGAACAGTTTGATACTTCTGCGTGCTACCTGAATTAATTGCGAGAAATTTGGACCTATAGCACTGGGCAGTTCTATAGTGTCATTCATTGTAATCTATGCAACAAATCAAAATTCAGATCGCGTACAAAACATGCGGCATAGCCCTTGGTAAAAATGCAGTAGAGTTGTATTTATATTATTACCTTATAATTCTGTGGACCCGAATTCGATTCCCGGCGTACCCCCGAATTATAACTTGTATTGGACAAGCCCGGTCACGTAATACAGGAGTTTTCTCCGAGAGTTCTGGTTTCCCTGTGGCATGCAAACAAATCTTCATCATCTCGTCTCGTCTCATCACGGATATAGTATGGACCATTCTCCCATTGTTCACCCTGAACAACGTCTTTGTCGGTAAATTGGTCTATACAACTAGCTTCATATGAGTGAATTACGAAGTCAAGTAGCCGCGATTAGGAAGAAAACAAGTACCAGGTCTTTCCTAGGGGTGAAGGCAGTCGAGCGCAGTGCTGAACACACCATTTCATGCGAAGTCATGAAAAGCATGGAGCTCCAAGTCCAGAAAAAGAAAGAAAGATAAAAAAGGAACGATAATTATATACATTAAGAATTTTAATAATTGTATTAGTACTGCATATGATATATATATATATATATATATATATATATATATATATATATATATATATATATATATATATATATTTGTCGTTGAGCACTTACTTCCGATGAGATGGAACTTCACATATTTTATATAAAGTGCCATCCCACCTTATTACATAGCAAATGTATGCAAGTCATAATTTAATTCATTCTCTCTTCCACTTATGTCCTCTTTAAATGTATCTTGTCACCTCTAGTTCACCAGCCTATCTGTCTATATTTCCCTACTTCTCCATTACTGACCCCCACACTTATATACTCCCCTCACTTCATTCACTTCTTATTGATATCCTTGTCCCCCCCCCCGTTAATATTTTCTTGTATTTTTCCCCACTACTTCCCCACTACACCAACTTCTTAAATCATATAATGTTTCTTTTTACTATTCACTTTTATTCCTTCATCACTGCTCCCTGATCCGTTCCATTTTATTTCGTTTGCTTTGTCGTTGTTTTTCTCTGACTCCACAACTCACGTACTCGCTTTGGAATCGCCTCAAAATGCTGATTGCAGGAATTTTGACTTGTTTGTAGATTTCCGCTACGTGTTGATATTTCCTCCTTAGATAACGTCGTAGGCTTCTCTCGATAGCTTAAAGTTGCTTCTTTCCGCATTCCATGTCTGTCTGATAAACTCCGTGTCGTGCTTACCTTGCTATTTTCATTAATGTTATCCAAGCTGATATCATTTCCAATGCTCCTCGACACTAATACATTAATCCCCTAATTTTCTCCTTCAGGGCTCTTCTATTCCTCTCCATTTCTTCCGTATCTACTTCCGGCTCCTTAATGCTTTCGAGAGATTCTTATACACTGAAGATCAAATTGTTAATCTTCAATTTGTCTCTACACAGTTTTGCAAACTGACCACTTTTCCTAGCTTCTTTCAGGAAAGGGACCAAAACCCTCTTCTACTCCTTACTTCATAACTCTAATCATTGCCCATTCTGATGGAAGTGTTCCCTAGCAACCTTCTGTTTCTCACAATCTTATCCTTCGTTATCATGCTCTTGAATTTCACTAGTATAAGCCTAACTTGATCAATATTAGTACTGTATAACATATCACCTCGTGATAATTGGAACCTACATAACTGCATAACTGAGGAAGTTATGTAAATTAATCTTCTTTTTTTTAAACACACACACACACACATACACACACTACTTCGAATGATGCCGCACACAAAAATGACGACCATTAATGAGGTCCTCCTTTACGGCGTCTAAGAGGAAACCTTTATCTTCAAACTTCACATTAACAATAGTACTCATTCGTTTCAAATAGTTGCTGGATATGTTCTTTGACATCTAGCAATAATTTACTCCAATTTAGATGAAGAAGTTCTTGGAGGTTATGTAAAATATAAATATGTGTACAAAGCGTTAGGAATGGTGTTAACAAAAAGATTACTGCGAAATATGCATCTTTCTGTCCACAACGACTGTCTTTGTACGTACATATTTAGTTTACACAAATAATTGCAGTTCTAAAGAGTATCGTGGTCATCATGCTTTGACACAATCGCGTGGTTTTCAGTAAATGATGAACATTTTTTTTGCACTGCAGTACACAAAATATTGCTTAATATGTAAATATGTGGAAAGTGAGAAGACTGTTTAGTAATCTTTATATGAAACAACGCATAAAAGTCAGGATAGAAGAAGAAATGTCAGAAGGAAGTGAAATTGGGAGAGGAGTAAGTCAAGGATGTCCTTTATCACCTACCCTGTTCAACATCTACTTGGAGGATTTAGTAAAGAACTGTTTTCAGAACTTGGGAGGGGTGATAGAAGGAAGAGGAAGAATAAAGTGCATAAGATTTGCTGATGATATGGCATTGTTAGCAGAAGAAGAAATGATACGGTACTAAAGGATGTGCTACTGGAGCTAAATAACAGCTGTGAGCAGTATGGAATGAAGATAAATGCAAATAAGACGAAGAGCATGGTCATAGGAAGAAAAATACAGAAGATTAACTTGTGAATTCTAAATGAGACAGTAGAGCAAGTGGACAGCTTCAAATACTTGGGGTGTACTATAAGCATAACATGTGCTGCTGCCAGGAAGTCAAAAGGAGGATAGCATTGGCCAAGGAAGCTTTTAATAGAAAAAGGAGCATCTTCTGCGAACCTCTGGAAAAAGAATTAAGAAAGAGACTAGTGAAGTGCTTTGTATGGTGTGTGGAATTGTATGGCGAAGAAACATGGACATTACGACGAAGTGAAGAGAAGCGAATAGAAGCATTTGAAATGTGGATATGGAGAAGAATGGAACGTGTGAAGTGGACAGACATAATAAGAAATGAAGCTGTGTTGAAAAGAGTGGGTAAAGAAAGAATGATGCTGAAACTGACCAGGAAGAGGAAAAGGAATTGGTTGGGTCACTGGCTGAGAAGAAACTGCCTATTTAAGGATGCACTGGAAGGAAATAGTGAATGGAAGAAGAGTTCGAGGTAGAAGAAGATATCAGATGATAGACGACATTAAGATATATGGATCATACGAGGAAACAAAGAAAAAGGTTGAAAATAGAAAAGACTGAAGAAAGCTAGGTTTGTCCTTGGGCAGAACACTAAATTAAATGATTGATGTAAACTTGAACCACACGTAACGCAACATAACAATACAGAATTCTCCTTAAAAGTACGAAACATTTGACTCATTTACTTGTAGGAATGTCGCATTTTTCACAGCTGGAGCGACGGTCAAAACGGTAAGATAAATGCAAACTAACAGAAAGAGGAAAGAAATTTATGTGGAAAACCACTAACTGTACACTGCTGAATTACAGGATAAATCAAACCACGTTTTTTCCAGAAGAAATAAAAACAAAATCAGTATGAGTAGTAGGAAATTAATAATATTGTGGCGCCATGCTGGAATATTCTGGTCATGTCAGGGAGTTGCGCGCGCATCTGGCGAGAAGGAAGGCGCGGGGAAATGGAAACTCGAGCTTCGGTAGGAGCTGTAGCGCGGTACAGAGCGAGGAGAGACGGCTGCGGTGACGGCGCGGAGAGGAGAGAGCATGGGAAACATCTAGAAGCGTATTCCTCCCGAAGATTCCAGAAGTTATGGTGTAATAAATAAAAGCGCTTGTGGTCTTCAAAAAGTCAGTCAGTCTTCAAGTCTTTCTTGGACAGCAGCGAGCAAGAAGACCTGTGTTCGACGTGCAGTTAACTTGAGTGAGTGTGTAACTGTATCAGTGGCCAGGCGAGTGCGACGCATCCGGAAGACCTGAGTTCGACGTGCAGTGAACTTGAGTGAGTCCGTAACTTTGGCAGTGTCTAGGCAGGTGCGGCGCATCCGGAAGACTTGAGTTCGACGTGCAGTGAACTTGAACAGTGAGTTAGAAGAACTAGCCAAGGCAAGCGAACTGTGAACTGAGAACTGACAGTTTTGTTCTGCACATAGTGCATTGTGCACATTAATTGAAATTAGGAGTACATAGTTCTTCTTTTCAATAATACACGTCGTGTATTGCCATTGTCGTCGTGCGGAGTGAAATAATGACTATTGTGTTGCTGTGTTGAGTGGAATACTCCTTGTTATAGGATGAATTATTAAGAATAAAAGTCACATTGTTGTTGTGTAGTGGTTAAAGCAGATAAAAGTTACAGTATAAACACAATGGTTTGATCATACAGAGCGTGTATCAGAGTTGTGCTACCACACATCATAATTTAATAGTCGACAAGAAAATTAAGCAGAGGACAATCCCTGAAGAAACTTCAAGGTGTAGGCCATTGAGCTAAATTCCCTGATAGCTTCATACTGATGATGATGATTATTATTATTTCTTAGTTGGTTATTTAACGACGCTGTATCAACTACTAGGTTATTTAGCATGAGATTGGTGATAGGGAGATGGTATTTGGCGAGATGAGGCCGAGGATTGGCCATAGATTACCTGGCATCCACCATATAGTTGGGGAAAACCTCGGAAAAAGCCCAACCGGGTAATCAGCCCAAGCGAGTATCAAACCCGCGCCCGAGCGCAACTTAAAACCGGCAAGCAAGGGCCTTAACCGATTGAGCCACGCCGGTGGCTAAAATGATGATGATGATGATGATGATGATGATGATGATGATGGTGATAAGTTATTTTCATTTCTATTATTTTAGTGGGTTATTTTACGACGCTTTATCAACATCTTAGGTTATTTAGCGTCTGAATGAGATGAAGGTAATAATGCTGGTGAAATGAGTCCTGGGTCCAGCACCGAAAGTTACCCAGCATTTGCTCATATTGGGTTGAGGGAAAACCCCGGAAAAACCTCAACCAGGTAACTTGCCCCGACCGGGAATCGAACTTGGGCTACCTGGTTTCGCAGCCAGGCGCACTAGCCGTTACTCCACATGTGTGGACATTGTGATAAGTTATCTATAGATGTTTGGCTGACTGGCCTGTTCAGAAATGTACCTTACTGTAATATTTTGCTATTTCACTTCTCCTTTCACTTTTAAGAGATTTGGTCGGCCTGGTTGTCAGAGTTGGTATAGCGCTGGCCTTCTATGCCCGAGGTTGTGGGTTCGATCCCGGGTCAGGTCGATGGCATTTAAGTGTGCTTAAATGCGACAGGCTCATGCCAGTATATTTACTGGCATGTAAAGAATTCTTGCGGGACAAAATTCCGGCACAACTGCGATGGTAATATAACCTCGGCAGCTGCGAGCGGCATTAAATAAAACATAGGCCCCTAACAATTTAATATTTTTAAAGAGATTTTGGATAATGAATTTTATCAATGTATTATAAATAATTTTGTCTAATTAGTATCTTCTACTATGAATTAAACACATCTCCTTTATTCTCTTACCTATTTTTCTTTCTTTCAACTGTTGTTCCCTGCTGTGAACCTCAAGAATCCATCTCAGAAAAAAATCATATTCTTAGGTTTTTGATTCAGCGTCCAGCACGTACAACCATATAGAAAAGGTGACACTATCAACAATTCATAAATTATTAAGTTGTTTCTGAAGTAACATGCATTTATTTCCCCTCCCTCTTAAATACTTAAACTTCTTATTTTGAATTGAGGACAAGCTGCAAAAAGGGCTCAAAAGCCCCTTAGGCCCTTTTTCTGGAGAATGTTTAAATCTATTGTCCATAGTTTCTTTGTTATACGCACAAAGTTTCGTTGTGAAATTTTGAACAGTAATGCTGGAAAACCTGTTTATTTTAGTATATGTTATAGGTCCTTTATCTGTAGAACATGTCCATACATGAAAAACTGCCCTCCAAGACTGAATCTTCAATCAGCGTCTCGAGTTCCACTGAAGAAAAGTAAAGTTAAGGATGTCAGAGACTTATTTACATATGTACAAGAGGGAAACCGCTCATTTTATGAGCCTCTTTTCCAAGCTTCTGAGACTATGGAAGAGGAGAGTGAAAGTAATGACAGGGATGAGGAGGGAAATGGTGTGGAAAATATGGATGTGGAATGAACAAAAATAATGTCCTACCTTGTTTGAAAAATATTGCTACTCAACATGTTTATGGTGTGTTACCTTGAGCGATAAACTTCTATTCCTTATTTTGTTTTGAAAACATTTTCAACTTTTCAAAATGTTCGTGATTTGTTATTTTGTGTGGAATAAATTTCATAAGTACTAAATATTCACGATTCGTTATTTTGTTTTGAAAACACTTCTAACTTTTCGAAATGTTCTTTATTTGCTATGTTATATGGAAAATATCTCAAGTTCTAAAAATCTTAATGAATATTATTAATAATATTGCTGTATCTTATATAAAAATATAAATAATAATAATTTTTACAAAGACTTCGCACAGCTTATATTTATTTTTGAATTGAAAGTACGTTTTCCAGAAAAGGGGTCTATAATATGCATTACTTTTATAAATTATCCTTTAAATATATGACATTAGATTAAAAATGCTTTTAGCTTTTCTGTTATATTATGTAAAAAACACAATACTTCTTATCCGGCAGTTTCATATTCATTGGTTAGTGCATTTAGTGCACTGCTTTAAAAATTTCAATTCTATATATCTCAGAACAGCATTTTGGAGTATGGGCCCTTATTGCAGCTACGTCCTCAATTTATAAGTCAAGATCTGCAGTGAAGTCTACTTGGCATCTTAAAGTAATTTAAATTACTAATTTGTCCACTTTCGTTACACCTTAATGATACATAAGATTATGGCTGAACATTTCAAGTAACTTACCTGTGGAAGTGGAATGGCTCTAGAGTCGGATTCACAGTCTGCAGCTGGAGGGCCGGTTCATCCAGCGACCCTCGCCAGAATAGCAGTCTGTAAGTATCCAGTGTGCTGAACTCCATGTCAAGTAAGGGCCAGACACTGGAATCTTCAGGGCTGGAAAAATTCTCTTCAAGTTGCCCTCGCATGTTGAATTTGCACCTGAAAAAAGAACAGCAAGAATATGAAAGTTCTCTTCAGGAACAGAGAGCAGAAAAATCTCAAAGACGCTCCTCAAGAATGAAAGATTGGGAGTGTTCGAGAGTTAAGACCCTCCTCAAGACTGAAAGAGTGAAGTACTTCAGATTTAAGACCCTCCTCCAGGCTGAAACAGTGGAAGTGCTTCAGAGTTACGATCCTCCTCCAGACTGAAAGAGTGGAAGTTTTTTTTTTAGTAGGTTATTTTACGACGCTTTATCAACAGCTTAGGTTATTTAGCGTCTCAATGAGATGACGGTGATAATGCCGGTGAAATGAGTCCGGGGTCCAACACCGAAAGTTACCCAGCATTTGCTCATTATTGGGTTGAGGGAAAACCCCGGAAAAAACCTCAACCAGGTAACTTGCCCCCACCAGGAATCGAACCCGGGCCACCTGGTTTCGCGGCTAGACGCGCTAACCGTTACTCCACAGGTGTGGACGAAAGAGTGGAAGTGTTCCAGATTTAAGACCCTCCTTAAGACTGAAAGAGGGGAAGTGCTCCAGATTTAAGACCCTCCTTAAGACTGAAAGAGTGGAAGTGCTCAAGAGTCAAGAACCTCCTCCAGACTGAAAGAGTGAAAGTGCTTTAGATTTAAGACTCTCCTCTAGAATGAAATAGTGGAATACCCTCCTTCAGAATGATATAGTGGAAGTGGAAGTTCTTCAGAGTTAAGACACTCCTCCAGAATGAAATAGTGGAAGTGGAAGTGCTTGAGAGTTAAGACCCTCCTCCAGAAATAGTGGAAATGAAAGTGCTCAAGAGAGAAGACAATCCTCCAAACTGAAAGAGTGGAAGTGCTCAGTCAATTTAAGAGAGAAGTGTATCATGATAAGTGGTTGGAAGAATTTTAGTTTTGTCCTTTAAATATGCAAAAATTTGATCCCAACAAATATTAAATTTTAAAATTTCTTTTCAGAACGAAAAGTAAAATGTGTTAAAGAAGAAAAATAAAATTCTTTCAATCATTTACTATCGTAAAACACTGCTGTCTTAAACTAAATGAGCATATTGGGAATTAAATCAATGGATTACACAAAACACGCTATGAAATGTTCCATACAAAACAGTTCTTATATCGAAAAGAAAGAAATAACGAGCAAATTTGGATTAAATATTATTTTTGAAATATCTCAAAGAATAACCCCGTGAAATAAATGACATTACTTACGGTTCAGTCTACATAGCCTATATGAGAGTGAGTGTAAGAGAGAGAGAGAGAGAGAGATTACGAATTATTAACAGTTGTGCAGTCTGGAAAATGGAACACATTGAGGTAATAAAGCTCTCTACAATGAACAAGAACAGGGATCATGCCTTTTGGGAAGACATGCTAATCATTACTCAACATGAGGAAGCATTCTGCACTCACCAAGATCCGGGACCGTACACAAACAGATGTGTATTCAGCAGGTACACCCCTTTAATTGGCTCCTTTTCTGGCAGAGGGTTCTCCATCACAATATATTCACTTGTCAGTGTGTTCAATAGAATTGTCTGCAAGAAAGAAAAAATAAAAGTTATGTTTTCTATAAAAATTCTGAAATTTATAAATTTATATCAATGAAAGAATAATATAACAAAATTCCATATTTTCTGATAAAAAGAACTTTCATTACGGGTACCATTTTCTGAATGTTTCATGTTGTGTCAAGACAACGGTAATTATTATGTCGAAGTCTGGACCATGAACAGCTTATACAGGTAAATAAAACGCATTCGCAGATAAACTGATTGAAGAGAATATTTTAAATTAAACTTGTTACTTTCGCACTACACGAAATATAAAGGAAAATGTCTTGCTGCAAAATATTTATTTCAAGAGAATGAAGGATGTTTTGTGCTCCACTGATGGAAAAGGTGGCTTTTACCATAACATTATATATATTACAAAAATCTCAATAAAATCGATATATACGAGTACATATATACGTTATTTATTTTTTATACATTTTAATAAGTAAAGGAGACGGATATTATCTCATTGTTGTGTTGATTGCTTTAAATTTACAAAATGACCAACCTCCACCATTACCAGTGCATTTCTGAAAACGAACGTGCAACAAACGACACACGCGGTCTATTGATTGTGGCACAGGTAATTTCAATTTTGTGTCTCAGATCCCGCAATATTCTTAATTTCATGGCGCACGTAGCGTTCATTATAGTCCCCGCAGATAAAATATCATCAGCGCTAAGTCAGAAAAACGAGGTGGATAGTCCATATTTCTTCTTTGTCCAATCCATCTCCCAGGAGGTGATATCGACAAAATTTCTCAAAATGGTGTGGTAATGTGGTGACGCATCGTCTTGCTGAAATTAGCACTTTGCATCTAAACAGATCATTAATATGAGGTAAGTAAGTATGTTGTACCGCAACATTGTCATGTAGACGGACACTGTGACAGTCGTTTCGAAGAAAAATTACCTTATCTTTGCTCTGGAATACAAACTGCACCGCAGTGTTCTCCCTGGTAAATTGACTGCTCGTTCTTCTGTTGCCTGCGAATTATCGTTGACCTCTACAAAGTTATGTTGCTTAAGAGTGCCATTAGTCCACACCTGTGAAGTAACGGTCAGCGCGTCTGGCCGCGAAACCAGGTGGCCCGGGTTCGAATCCCGGTCGGGGCAAGTTACCTGGTTGATGTTTTTTCCGGGGTTTTCCCTCAATCCAATACGAGCAAATGCTGGGTAACTTTCGGTGCTGGACTCCGGACTCATTTCACCGGCATTATCACCTTCATTTCATTCAGACGCTAAATAACCTAGATGTTGATACAGCGTCGTAAAATAACCCAATAAAATAAAATAAAATAAATAGTGCCATTATGTTTGAAATTGATATCAACTGACCAAATAATTAGGCCTAACTTCGAAAATCTTCCCTTCTTTCACACATGTATTTAAAAGTAGTGATTGTTCTGATCCTACAAACTATCGTCCTATATAAATTTTGCTTGTTCTTCCTAAAATTTTGGAAAAAATATATAAAAAAGACTATATAATTATTTAACAAAAATAGAGTTTTTCTATACTCATCAATATGGCTTCCAACAATCATCGTCTACTTTAAATGCAGCTGTTGACATGGTTACTTGTATAGAATGAGCTGTGGATGAAAATGAAATTCCAGGAGGTTTACTTATTGAATTTAGAAAAGCTTTTGATACTGTTAATTATTCAATTGTGTTGCATAAACCGGAGTCCATTGGTATTAGTGGTGTTGTTTTATAGTGGTTTCGGAGTTGTTGAAGTGAACGGTATCAATATGTCTGAGTGAATAACTTGGAAAGTAATTCTCTCATATTATGCGGTGTACCGCAAGTACATTTTTGGACCTCTTCTCTTTCTTATCTATGTAATGACATAAAATTCCTTCATTTACATGGAAGTGCCACTCTTTCAGTAGATGACACTAGTGTTTTTTATATTACTGACTTCATTGGACAATTGTTTGACAAGTTTGAGGTGGACATTATTACTCTTTGTTGTTCTCTTTTTCATTTGGAGAACAAGTAGTTCCAGAGTTTCCTATACTGATGAACAAAATCCGTCTTAAATTACAGATTTTATTATCGTTTTAAGTGTAAATAGGCTTTCCTTGAATTTGAATAAAACTGTGTATGCATAGAAACACAATGTGAGTGAGCATGTAAAAATATTTTCTTAGTGCTTATATGTATTAATAAACTCGATACTGGTTTCATTCATTCTTAATTTTCCTTAACTGCAAGCCCAGCATTCTCCAATCTTCCTTATTTTTAGCCACTCTCTTTGCCTCCACATACGATCCTTGAATCTTATTTAATGTTGTTTCTCATCTGGAAACTTCTTCTGACCAGAACTTTTTTCACGTGCACCATTCCTTCAGTGCACCATTCAATAGGTATTTTCTTTTTAGTCAGTGATCCAGCTAATTTCTTTTTCTCTCTCTGATCACTTTCTGAAATACTTCTTCTTCATCCAATCCTAACACAGCTTCATTTCATAATCTGACTGTCCATTTCACACGCTCCATTCTTCTCCATATTCACATTTCAAATGATTCTAGTCGTTTCTCTTCACTTCGTCGTAATGTCCATGTTTCTGCCCCATACAATGCCCACTTCACACAAAGCACTTCACTAGACTCTTCCTCGATTCTTTTTCCTCGCAGAGGATGTTCCTTTCTTTTATTAAAAGCTTCCTTTGTCAATGCTATCCTTCTCTTTAATTCCTGGCAGCAGCTCATATTGCTACTACTTCATATACACCCCAAGTATTTGAAGCTTTCCACTTGTTTCACTGCCTTGTTCGTCTTGTTTGCATTTATCTTCATCCCATACTGCTCATAGCTGTCATTCGCTGCAGTAGCATATCCTTATCTCCCCTTCTGCTAACAATGCCATACCATTCACACATCTTATGCACTTTATTCTTCTTGCTCATACTATCACCTCTTCCGTGTTTCGAAAACAGTTCTGCACTAAATCTTCCAAGTAGATGTTCAACAAAGTTTTTAGTAGGTTATTTACGACGCTTTATCAACATCTTAGTTTATTTACCGTCTGAATGATTGAAGGTGATAATGCCGGTGAAATGAGTCCGGGGACCAGCACCGAAATTTACCCAGCATTTGCTCATATTGGGTTGAGGGAAAACTCCGGAAAAAGCCTCAAACAGATATGTTGCCCCGACCGGGAATCGAACCCGGGCCACCTGGTTTCGCGGCCAGACGCGCTAACCATTACTCCACAGGTGTATTAGTATTAGTATTAGTATTAGTAATTATTTATTTAACCTGGTAGAGATAGGGCCGTCAGGCCTTCTCTGCCCCTCTACCATGAGATTCCAACTATAATATGAAGAATAAAATTACAATTAGTATTAAATTTACAATTACAATTACAAATAAAATTACAATTAGTATTAAATTTACAATTACAATTACAATAAAAATCAAAATATGAAAAGATTACCTGACTACTTAAAGCTAGCTAATTTATCACAGAAAAACAAAGAATATTTTATATTTACTGAATTACAAATTAAACCTACAATAACAAAATTCTATAGTGATGAAATTACTGGATATTGAAATATTTTGTGATAGATTAAGGAAACTATTTACAAGAAATCAATTACTGACCAAGTGCCTAGTAAGTTTGCGTTTGAATTCAATTTTATTTCGACAGTCCATGATGCTAGCAGGTAGCAAATTCCAGAGTCTTGGCAGGGCTATTGTGAAAGAGGATGAGTATGAGGAGGTGCGATGGGATGGTATTGTTAGTATTGTTTCATGACGATAGGTGTGGACTTTAACACAGTAGATGATAAAGAGTATTCTTTATGTTTAAATTATTAATCATTACAATGATGATCAAATTTTGGAGAAATCTCGATGTAACAATCAAAACATATAAACAACTGTTTCAATATACTTGGTTTTCACGTTTAAAATATTTCACTTTTCACTTGGTATCGCCTTCTTAGCCTAAAGATGTTTTCCAATTAGTTCACTGGGAGAAATCTCGATTTAACAATAAAAAAATAACTCTTTTAATATACAGCACTTGGTTTTCACGTTTAAAGTATTTCACTTTTCACTTGGTATCCCTCTCTTAGCCTAAGATGTTTTCCATTATTTCTCTTGTCCTCTTTCAAACTTTTGTTGACTGAACTTGACAATCTGTGCAAGTAATTTGTCACAATTTCGGGGGAGAAAAAAAGCTTCATGATTTTTTTTTCAGTTAAATAAACTAATTATACCTCAAATTTACACTCGATGATTATTTAAGCATATTTCTTATTTAGATTTTTAGGTGATTTCTTAGTATTTTACTTAATGTTTACCGTAAAATAGGGTTCCTACCATAATTAATTTCCCGCGAGAAACAGGCGTAAGCAACTCCCATCATCCCAACCTTTCTTGGCAACATCGTGTGTATGTGTGTGTATGTGCGTGCGTGCATGAAATAATTAGAATCTCTTACAAGGTACAATTACAATGATATGTCCACAGAGCACGATTCTGGCGGTAACGCGTTTGTCTACTGATTCGAGTTAAGATTTTCTTATTTTTATATTATTAGACAGACTTTCTTTAGCAAATAATCCTGTAAAACACTTTTATTCACGAGTAATTGTTTGAGTAAAACTTGCAATGTGGCTTCAATAGCATATACATACAGCCACTATACTTCGTTCCATAATGTTTGATAGGCGACGTAAACATTTCCGGCACAGGAGGAGAGAAGTATAATTGACATTCAACCAATAGTAGGGGTCTCATTCCACGCTTGTCTTGAAGTTGGGGAGGGGTGATATTAGAACGCTTCAGACCGCCCAACTTCAAGATAAGCGTGGAAAGAAACCTCTGCCGTTGGTTCAATAGTAATTATCCTTCTCTCTCTCTCTCTCTCTCTCTCTCTCTCTCTCTCTCTCTCTCTCTCAGCCGGTAATGTTTACGTCTTCTGCCAGGCATTATGGAACGAAGTATAGACAATGAATGAAGAATTAGTTCAAATCCAGAATTTTGGAGACAATTTTTTGTTTATATTACGACGTTTTATCAACTACGATGGTTATCTAGCGTCTGAGTGAAATAAAGATGTTAACGCATGCGAAATGAGTCCAGAGTCCAGTACCGAAAGTTACCCAGCTCTTAATGGGTTGAGAGAAACTGACGGAAAAATGGAATATGGTTGCTCATTGACACAGTTTCCCCTAAATACTTGCCCATTGTTTCTCCTCCCAATGTTTCTTTCACTTCGAATACCGGTAAATGTCAGCTATTTTGAAGATTTGTGCTTTTTTTTAAGGAGGAAGATCTGCAGTATGGAGAGTCTCGTCATATTTTCTGAAACGCAACGTACATTATACCTGATCGTAAATATTAGTTTCAGACGCAATATATCAATTTTGAATAATGTTTTACAAAAAATAAATAGAAGTTACTAGTTATGAAGAGCTTACAGTAGTCCCTCTCAGCAAAAACTTTCCCGTTCATGCTGCTAGAGATGCTTGCGCGATTTGTATTATCATCAGACTTCGAATCAGGGTACCGAAACTCATCAAGTTACGAACGCACGGACCATTGTGTTGTGTAGATCGAGGAGAATGAGAGAGTGAAAATGCAGTTAGTCCTTGCCTCAACAGGTACACATTTAATCACAGTAGGATATAAAATAAATATTCACGTTTACAAATATAATATACTCGTATACAGTGCACTTCTAGTACAACAAATAATTGCCTACATTAATGTTTCAATATACATTATATTGTAAAAGTTTTAACAATATGAAATAATCATTTGTGTGTGAGCAAAAAAGAAAAATATATACAGTACTTATATAAAAACATTTCTTCACAATTCAATGTCCCGAATTACAAGGTACGAGTACATTTGCAACATATTAGAAGAAAAGTATATCCTACTTTCACACATAATAACTTTTTTCAAAAACGCTAAAGGGATGTTGGCATGTAGTAACGTTATACACAAACCTCGATTAAATTTTTTTCATGTTTTATGCCTGATTTTGATGTTGAAGGTCAGTTTTCACTGTATAATTAAATATTTTCCATGTACCTTTTGCTATGGCATGTAGTAACGTTATGCACAAATCTCGATTAAATTTTGTTCATGTTTTATGCCTGATTTTGATGTTGAAGGTCAGTTTTCACTGCATAATTAAATATTTTCCATGTACCTTTTGCTATTACACTGCTTTTGAAAGAATCGAGTTCTATCTGTCCTTATACTTCTTTAACAATTTGCAAAATTCAGTACGTTTTTCCTTTTAATAAGGATATATTCGTTTCCGAACTTCTCTTTAAGTTCGTTCTGAAGGGAACGCTTGGTGCTTCTAATTTTCGAGATATTCCACAGTATTGTGAATTATAAAACAGCTAAATTAACACTAACACAAATATACATGTTAAATAAATAAATAAACAAAAGGAAATAAAATATACTTGTTTACTCACACGACCTCAAGCACATGTGGTGACTGCAAGGACCCACGCCAAGTAGAATTAGTAAAGAGGCAATGTAATTTCTTACGAAGCCAACTGTACTCTCACAGTGCCATCCCACCCCATGGCTCATAACGTCACGTACACTCCGTGCGTTCCAAACTTCAGTCTCGCGAATCGGTGACCCTAGGCCGAAGTCTGATTATCATCAATCATTTAACAGCTCGTTTTTACTGCGCTATAAAGTAAAATGAAAATTATAACTTTCACTGCGATGAAATGCACTCTGGAAAATATTCAGAATTTCAAATAAAATGTACTTATTATTTTCCTATGATTTCCATACTTTACTTTTGCTTTGTTTTCATTTATTTGATTTACTGTATAAATCCATGACATTATACATGTTCTGTTGGCTAAAATACTAGGGCTGTCTAGAAAGTAATTTTCCCTGGAGCGTTTACAGAAAGAAAACAATTTCGTAGAAAGATTTATTGGAACAGATACAAAAATTGTTGAGCTATTTTTCAATATATTCCACCGGAATTGAGATATTTGTTATACCGTGGGATCACCTTTTATATTCCTGTATCATAAACGCCTGCCACCTGGGATCGGAACCAGTGTGTAACAACCGTCTGTACTTCTCTGTTGATCCTACGGTACGACAAACGTCTCAATCCCGGTAGAGAATATGTTGAAAATAGCTCAAAAATTGCTGTATCTGTTCCAATAAAATCTTTCTATGAAATTGTGTTTTCTTTCTGTAAACGGCTCCAGGGAAACTTACTTTCTTGACGGCCCTAGTATTCCATAAGCAGGAGGTTATCTACAATTCTCTTATCTAAGACACACCTGGTTATTGTTGGTATAGGCTGCAGCAAATCTGTTGTCTGGACTGAGCACAAGCTGCTGCATGATTCCTTCTATACCTGGGTTCACATCGCGGGTGAGGTCACTCGTTGACAAATCCCATGTTATGAATTTGTTGGAGATGGATACAATATAACGAAGATCGGAAGTCAGGCAGAAACCAAACACAGCGAACTGATGACCCTCCAATGAGTACTGCAGAAACAAGAACTTAACATCATTCTGTTCCTTTACTATACAAGGTGTTTCAAAAATACGGGGCATAATTTCAGGTATGTATTTCCCACATGTAGACAATCAAAATAGTTCATTACAACATGTGTTCGGAAATGCTTCATTTCCGAGTTATGGCTTTCACAACATTGAAATTCACCGGAACGTTTTTCTTTCCGCAGGTCATTGTCATTACAGAAGATGTTCAAAATGTCCACCTCCTGCTTGAATACAGACCTCACATCGATGTCTCATTGACCTGCGAACACGATCCCAAACTCCAGGAGTATTGCGTATGTCCTCAGAACATGCCACAATTCGATTCCGAAAGGATTCCAAATCAGGCACCGGAGACGAATAAACCAATGATTTTAAATGGCCCCACAAGTAGAAATCGAGAGGGTTCAGATCAGGTGAGCGTGGAGGCCAAGCAATTGGGCCACCTCTACCTATCCATCGATCAGGAAACCTTCGATCCAAGTACCGGCGAGCCGTACGACTGAAGTGTGCAGGAGCGCCATCATGCAAGAAGTGAATGTGTTAACGATTGATCAGTGAAGTGTCTTCTAAAACATGAGGTATGGTGTTTTCCAGGAAGTTTGTGTACGCCTGCCCCGTAAGTCTGTTTACAAGAACATGGGGTCCAACTAATCGATCACCAATGATACCGGCCCACATGTTGAGGGAGAACCGCACCTGGTGATGAGATGGAACAGTTGCACGTGGGTTTTCATACGTCCATACATGCTGATTGTGGAAATTTGTTATGCCATCTCGTGTGAACTGTACTTCATCTGTAAATAATACTAAGGCAGGAAAGTTCGGATTTACACCACACTGCTGCAAGAACCACTGACAGAACCTAACTCGTGCAGGGTAATCTGCTGGTGACAGGGCCTGTACATGTTGCAAATGATAGGGATACAATTGATCCTCTTTCAACAGTCTCCAGACAGTCGTATGAGGAACAGTGACTTGCAACGCTACCCTTCGCGTGCTGATAGAAGGAGTCATGTTCACAGTCTCCAGAATCTCCTCCTGTACTTCTGGATTTGTAGATCTTGGTCGTCCCCTTCCCAAACCAGGAGAGTTAAATTTTCTATACTCGCACAGACGGTAATGGAGACGTACAAATGTCTTCCGATCTGGACATTGTCGCTGTGGTTACCTCTCCTGGTACAAACGACGAGCCAGCGCAGCATTGCCGTCCGCCTTACCCTACATGAAGTGTATCTCTGCCAGCTCTTGATTTGAATACATGTCACACAGTCTAATGCCTACACAACACTGAATGTAACCTTCGCCTCGGAATGAACTGTCAGAGTGCCCTCTTAATGTCTCCTTTGACGGCAACGACCTGCGGAAAGAAAAACGTTCCGGTGAATTTCAATGTTCTGAAGGCCATAACTCGGAAATAAAGCATTTCCGGACACATGTTGTAATGAAATATTTTGATTGTCTACATGTGGGAAATACATACCTGAAATTATGCCCCGTATTTTTTAAACATTCTGTATTATTCAATGACAAGTTAAACTGGAATGATTATTATTAACCTTAAAAAGTACAATTTTGTAACACTATTTACCTATCCCTATAAATAAATTGTTGTAAGAAAAATTATGTATTTGGGGTGAGAGTTATCCGGGCTAATAGGTCATGGTCTACTGGCGATTACGACCACACGTTTCGTCTACAGCTGCGATAGAGATCACTACGCCCTAGAGTGCCTCGCCACTGATGATGTCTACCGCAGCTGTAGACTTAACGCCTGTTCGTAATATCGCCAGTAGACCACGGCATATTAGCCTGGATAATTCTCACCCCATTGACATCGGCCGTGAAAGCCTACATTCTAAAATTATGTACATATGTTTATTAGAGATATTAATTATAATAAAATACTCACAAACGGTGAGATGATATCATTATAAATGACACACAAGAAGAAATTTGAAAGATCGCAGTCTTGCATGATATTCTTTCAGTATTTGTCTGGAGAGATTTCAGGATTTTGGTATAAGGCAAACTCGGCTAATTTCGTAGTATTAATGTTTTCTGTCTATAGTTATACACAAAATGCTTGAAAAAAATTCCTTCATCCAGCAGTTAATCACTAGACATAATTGTATTGGCTGGTATAACAATTTTATTTTTTAAATGTATTTCAACAGGGAAATAGCTCCATCTAAAATATGAGATCATATGTGCGTGTTTCAAGAACTCGTGGTACTTCGTAGTACTGTTCGGGCAATTTCGCAGTAATTTTCAAGAATACTCTTTTTAGCTCAAAACATGTTTTAATGTAATGTAAACATCAGTACATGTCTACACACATGAACCAGTACACACATGAACTGAACACACATTAACAAACTAGGCAATAAATATAAAACAACTGAGCGTGAATTATTAACATTCATAACGGGAAAAGGCTTGCATATTAATTTTAAATTAATACATTTATCTAACACATATCTGCATAAAACATTATGCCAAATATAGAAAAAAACATTATGAGAACTATTTAGGCCTAATCCGAATCCGTTTCCTCTGGCAAGATAATTGTTTTTTCTCCTTTCTTTGTCATTGTTTCAAGGTAGACAGACTTTGCTCCTTTTAGGGACACAATAGGTTTCGTAACCAATGAAAACCCTGTTTAGTCTAAATTTCAAATGAGATTAGGCTTGGTACTCCGTTCTGCCTTCTCATACACTTCCTAGCACATCACAAAAATCGTTCAAATTCGAGTGAGTTGAGGCTGCTGCTCTATGGTAGGACAGATTTTCTGCCTGGCGCATACTTAGTCCATAGCGCTTCTTAAAGGAAGTTAGAATCTGCATGCCACTCGAACTGCTCTGCCGGCAAATAGCGGAAACTAGTTAAGAAATTGAGTACGGTCAAAAACATATTACGAACAAATTAAATTAGATAAAACAACAAGTATGGGTTCAAATTAATCATAAGAATGTGGAGAATTCATTAATTATAGTGTGACACTTACAGTTGTGAATATCTCGACGATATAATGTGCAGAAACACAACACTGCAAATTTACTCACTCTATCTCAGCAATCACACACATACTAAAGCAAAATAGTTGTACAACTTTCGCCAGAATGCGTTGCAATAGGATCTTTCTGCGTGAAACATCCCCGACAGGTTCTGGCATTTATCCGTATTTTTTGTAAGCTCAAACGAACACGGACAACTCCACAACTAATTAATGTATGAGATCCTGCGAAATTAGACGTACTGCGCAATTAGCCGAGTTTGTTTTAATCAGTTCAGTTATAAATCCCCAAACCTAACGAATATTTAGTGCACTATTTATGGTCATTCCGTCCAGATTAGTTATTCAGGTTCTATTCCAATAGTTTGGTTATCGTAAATTATAATGCTTTTCAATTTTACCTCATCTCCAATTGCAGTCCAAAGAATATGTTTGTAGTTACGAAATTAATTCATAGAGAGGAAAAATTATTAGTAATAATTAGGCTGCGGATTTTGCATATTTGCATGTTCTTTCCTTAAACGTGTTGATATGTAGACAAAACATAAATATCTTTCTCGTTGTTTGGAATTAGTATGCAGAATTTTATTATTTTGTTACTTTCTCTGTAACGTTATGGCATGTTTATACTTTTAGAGCATATATTTGCATATTTATACTAAATTAATACAGAAATAAATATTTTATTCTGTAAAAATATAAACTGCCACAAAACAATACTCTCTTTCCCCATCTCATTCGACAATGTCTACTTCATTAGCACAGACTACATTGTTAAGCAGCACGTCGCGCACTCGTTTTTTCGCCTCTTTAAAACTATCGCGGGCTGAAAGTATTCCCTTTCAACAATATAATGAATTGGTTTATATTTTAACAGCAAAATTCAAACACACTGCCAACATTCCATGCATTTCGGTTCATGTATTTCATGGTGATTTGTTGTAATATTCGTTATGCCTAAAGACAAAAGTTCAAGTAGTACTCTTCTGAAAAGCTGGATTGATGGACAGAAGACTTTAATATCAGACGAAAAACGTATATTTTGTGAAGTTTTTTCGAAGAAAGTAAGCTTTTGCACTTTTTAAAAATATTTATCCACAAATAGTTTTAATTATTTTATTTACAAAGACATATTATATTACATACAGTTGCGTATTTTAAAGTTTAATAATGTTTTAATTAATAGATGAACTGCACAAAAAAGTTACAAGTGGATCAACATTTGCAGACTGCGTCTCACATAAAAGATGCAACGAAAAATAATTATCAGTCTTTGCTTAATTTGAATCCAAAAAGAAAATGATAAGTGATACATTTAGTGCGAACCTCTGTGAAGCCCTAGTAGCAGCTAATATACCTTGGAGGAAACTGGACAATCCATTATTTCGCGGATTTTTGCAGAAATAAACTAAAAGGCAAATTCCTGGCGAGTCCACATTGAGAAAGAATTACTTGGATACACCGTATGAAAAAGTAATTTCAGTTATTTAATAATGTTTATTAAAGTTAATTGCTTAAAACATTTGTGTAATTGATGTGTACTTTAAAATAGTTGTTTTCATAATTATTAAAAATAAATTATATTTTAGGTCCTCCAAGAAATTAGAAACGACATAGGAGATTCACTTATTTGGGTCTTCGTGGATGAAACTACAGACTCCTGTGGGAGGTATGTAGCTAATATAGTTGTGGGGAAAATGGATTCCATAGACGCTGGATCCCCCTCATCTGATTATGTGCACTGTCTTAGAAAAAACCAATCATGCTACCATTGCAAGGAAACTGAGAGATGCATTGCGTAAGTATATTATCCTTAAAATTACTGAAAAAATAGAGATATCAGAGAATGGCGAGTGTAAATTTGAATTCGTTTTTAGGTTTACTCTGGCCAACCAAAGAACATGAAGAGAGATTCTTGGGATTCTTAAATGACAGTGCAGTATATATGCTGAAAGCAGCGGGGGCACTTCAAGTTTCTACCCCAAAATGATCCACATTACTTGCATTGTCCACGGCCTACATTGTTCACAGCATTCTAAGGCTAACAATTTGATTTCTTCGGTTGAAATGGTGTTCGCAAAGGCTCCGGCAAGGACTGCACTATTCAAAGAAGAACTACCAGAAATTCTCCTTCCACCAGAGCCTGTATTAACTAGATGGAGAACCTGGATCAATGCTGCACTCTACTATCGTTCGCATATTTAAGATATTAAGAAGGTTGATATTCTGAGTTATCTAATTTCATCATCATCATAATTCGCCATCATGTATTAGACTCTTGTGGGTCTGTCACGGTCTCGTGCCACCTATTTCTGGGTCTTCCAGTTATTTAATTTAAGTTTAAATATTTGTGTTAGAAATTTAATTTTTCAGTCGTTGACTTTACTACTTTATATATTTTGTTAGGTGTTAACCTTTACATAATAAATTGTATGATGTATGAACGTTTTCGTTGACCATGTCAACATCATCAGATACACTCTGTCATTTTACAATATCAATACTCTCAATGTTATCTACACAATTCACATACAATACATGTTTACTGTCATATGAAGGTAAAACCTATTAAAAATTATATGAATTAGTTTTATAATGTTGAATTGTGGATACCCCAACTGTCAACAATTAAAATATACTTATATTACCATGGGTATATTCTTTGCAAATCATCACATTGCAAATTACAATATTTTGTTACAAGGTATTCACTTTTCCATATCATAGTATAAAATTCTGGCCTGTTATAACTGCCTATATTTTGTAGATCTTGGTGTTATTGTTTATGCCAATATGTTGGGTTTAAACTGTTTATAGTTAATCAGATGATGGGCGTATGTTCTGTTGTTGTTCATGTTACACTGAAAAATAATCAAAGTCGTAGGTAGTTAATCTAATTTTGAAACAGATGGATTTGATTTTAATAATTGTAATGTATTAAATGAAACTTACGGATAATTATTCAATGTAGTAGTGATGTTGTAGAAGTTTATTTAACATGGTGTGAATCGAAAGTCTGAAATCGCTGAAAGAAATTAAGTGTTGAAAATTAATATTAGCCTAGTTAAAACAAATGGTGCAATTTGTTATATAAATTTGATTGAAAGTCCGGTACCTTCATATGACAGTAAACATGTATTGTATGTGAATTGTGTAGATAACATTGAGAGTACTGATATTGTAAAATGACAGAGTGTATCTGATGATGTTGACATGGTCAACGAAAACGTTCATACATCATACAATTTATTATGTAAAGGTTAACACCTAACAAAATATATAAAGTAGTAAAGTCAACGACTGAAAAATTAAATTTCTAACATATTCACAGACTTTTCTGAAAATTACGCAAAATGAATTGCAAAATATTAAATATTTGTGTTTTATCATTGATGCATACATCCAAGTTTCACTGTAAATACATTTCTATAATTTAAATAGATAAATTATATAAATAAACTAAATAGTAAGGGTTTTTATGAACTACACTCTATTTAGTTTACATTTTCCTTGTTTACTAGATAACAGTAATTTATTTTTATTGAATTTCAGTAAAAATTTTCTTGAATATATTGAAATACTAGATCTTAATACTAGGAGGCAGGCCTACAATGGTTCTTATTTTCTTCATAATTAATTTATTATTTGTTTGTTCTTAGGTGATTCATTTACTGAATCCAGAAGATGCGGCCTGTATTAATTCAGCAATATTGGCAGCAGATGATATAGGAATTCAAAGTGAACTTTCGTACATAGGTGCATACATCAAGATACTTACTGAAACAATGACCAAACTTGAGGAACGTGGTCTTCAGCTGACTACTGCAGTGAGTTTGTTGAACAGTCACAACATCTTTCAACAAATTACCAGGTTCATTGGGGAGAATTCTAACAGAGAAGATGAAGAAAATTGAGGAACGAAATCCAGGTTTGGAAACAGTGAAAAAGAGTAGTGGAATTCTACAAGGTGAGTCCCAGACTGTTCAGAATTACGCACCTAAAGAAATAGCAACTTTTAAGTATTGTCCCCTAAATTCATATGAAGTTGAAAGAACATTCTCTGTTTATAAGAAAATACTTGCTGATAACCGAAAGAGATTTATATCTAAAAATTAAAAAAAATATATATTGTAATCACCTGTAATACCAATAAGCAGTGAAGTTTAATGTTAATGCAAATTTACATCCTTCAATATATAGACGAAACTTATTGAGTCATTGCTTTATTGTTGTAAAATAAAATACTTTTTACTGCATATTTTCAAGTTTTAATGCATAACTTCGTAATTTTTTGAGCATATTTGCATGCATATTTTTACGATTTTTAGTGCATATAAATCCGCAGCCTAGTAATAATATAGGCCTATTCTATAAAACAGGACAATGGAGAAGCAGCACATTCCCCGTAATGCTTGTCCAAAGTTACGACGGTGAGTAGGCAAATAATAAAGTGAGAGGGGTCTCCAGACTACTGGAAATAAGAAATAACTGAATTCTATACTGGAATCAGTACTCGCTAGGAGACTTCCAATGATTTCCAATGTGAAATGAAATTTTAGTAGCAGGCCTGTTTGCGCTGTTTACGGAAACAGGAATTAATATCTAATTCTAATATCTGGAGATTTTGACGACTATACTTTAAATGAAATTCAAGTTTACCATTCACCATGCAGAAATTGCAAACACACTATTTTTCCCTTCGAAAGAACAATGGCAGAGGTGCCAACATTTCAAGTGAATTATCAATAATTCCACAGTACGTCTAGTAAAGTCAGTTGTAAGCCATATACAGTGCGTGCAGTTAAAAGTCCCGAAACATTGATCGGCCGGTCGACTGCCCGAGCCTCATCCAATCGCTGACATTCTTCTCCATGAAAACGCGGCGCTCTTTCCATCTTCAGTTCGTCGTTAGTGAGATTTCTTCGGATTAAGTCAGTTATGTTAAGTAGTCGCGAGTGAGATTTCATTAGTGTTGTACAATGGTGAGATATTCACGGCATGGTCTTATATTCATCTTGAAGAAGTACATCAAGTGCAGAAAATTTTGTGACAGAATAAGACAAGCATTTAGACATAAATTTTCTGCAATCCATTCCAACACGAGAAGCAGTATTAAAGTTCTGTGACTTATCGGGAAATAAAACTAAGACGTCGTGTACTTACAGAAGAAAAACCTTGATGAAAATAGGGGCTATCTTGGAATCTAGTCCTCGAAAATTTTCTTTCGGTAATTGATGTTCTTCAAGATGAGTAGCCTATACGATGACGGAGTGAATAGCTCATCTTTGCACAACACTAATGTACTCTCTAATGAAATCTCACTCGCGATTGCATAACATAACTGTACAACTTCGGTGAAATCTCACTCACGACCGACTGCAGGGGGAAGTGCACCGTGCTTTCTTGGAGAGGAATGCCAGCGATTGCATGGGGCTCGGACCTCCGACCGACCGAGCAATGTTCTGGGACTTTAAACTGCCCGATCTGTATATAATTGAACGCCACCTGTCACTTATTCGGCGAAAAATTGCTTTTCTGCAAATTTCTTCTTGAAACATAGGCTACGTCTCTTTGTGATGTCATCTTGATCTTCTGGATAAGAAGTGATTGCAGGGTTGATGTGTTTATGAATTATGTATTGATTCTTTCTCACAGCAAAGAAGACTTCTTGCATAGGAGAGTATCTGTGTGTATCTTTATTTAATGTTTTATACTCACTTTTATTTATGAAATTTGAAATTTTTGACTCATTTGCAACTATTCTAGATCCATTTATATATTATGTATTCACGAAAAGTTACACACTAGTAAGCTGCAATTCGCTTTTAAGTCTGTCATGTTTAGCTCCATCAACCAAATTTGTGAAACTTTGAATATGAATATTCAAGAGATGAATATGAAATATTTGTGTGGTTGTATGTGCCTGTGTATGAAATATGCACAATTTCTGCATGCTTAAGAAATTCGTTCTCCATTAGAAATTTCTTTGCATATTTTTTTCCACTTTTGAGACATATACAAGGTGAATCGTAAGTAATGTTATTATTCCAGGGGTTTATTCTTTGAGATATTTCAAACAAAACAGTTTAATACAATTTTGCTCCCTTTTGCTTCCTTTTCGAGATAAGAATTGTTTTGTATTAAATATTTCATAGGGCCATTCCATGTCAAATCAACACAAAAAAGTGGACTTTTCAACCCGACCACCTCAGATTTTTATTAAATTTGGTGGGATGGTAAAGAACCTTAAGTTAATTAATTATGTAAAATTTTAGCCTTCAATAATGCACGATATCCATACAGCAATTCTGTCAATACGAGAAAAAATGTAAAAATATCGCATACTATGTCAACAAAAATAATTCGTAACTTCTCTTCTAATTGAGGTAGAATCTTAAACTTGGGCTTATTTTAAAGCTAATGGATCATGCATTTCAATAAAAATAGGTTTGCATCAAAGTAATGAATTCTTTATTGAATAGTCACGTGAAACACATTTTAACATTGAATACCTATCTATAAATGCGGGACAAATTATTTCGCGAAAAATGTATGTTATAGAGGTAAGAGTATTCTCCCCTTGGTGTAAGTTTCATTTTGGAAACGTTTCAGGAATATCATTAAAAAAATATATCAATGTATTGGTTTGTAGCACTTAAACCCGTCTTACACCAACACTGCATGCGCACGAGTTCGTACTTGTCTGATAAGCTGCGTCATCGATCTGTCAGGCCGTTATGAGTGGCAGTTTATACAGTCTTCAATTTATACAAAACGTGCAATCTGTTTCAAGTGCAGTGTCGTTAGTTTTTGTAGTATGTGGTAGTTTTGTGCGATGTAATGGAGTCGCGTTTTAAGTTATAGGCCTATGTTTGCTGCAATCCCTTCGAGAAATCAGGGCATTGTAATTAGAGGAAAAATTTAAGAAGTGTTATATCGTCGATGCTTCATGTATTTCCTGATTTAAAACAGGAACAAAAGGTGTGCGCTATGTGTCGCAAAGAAATAAAAATATAATATGATGCTATTACGCAGAATCCTCATAATGACCCTAGTAATGAGGAATACGTCGACTCTACAGCAAATGTAAGTTCATTAAATACAAGCCTTTTTGACCAAGGTATGTTCCTTATTAAACAAGAAAGTCTACAACAAGAGAAATATAAGAGACAGAAATTTGAAAATATTGTAAAAGATAAAGTCTTCGATATTAAAGACGCCGAGGAACCAGGACCTTTCTGATTCTGAAATTTTGTCTCAGTTGCAGGAAAATTTTCAAAATTCAGGTAAAAGTGAGAAAATCACCATTTTAACACTACTACCTAAAAGCTGGAGCGCAAATAATATAAAAAAGAGTTTCTTTCAGCTTTCGAATACATAATTCGGAAAGCAAAAGTCCTGGCAAAGGGAAAGGGAATTTTGTGTTCACCAAATCCGAAACCTGGAAAACCCTTGTTCGCGGCTGTTGCCGGTAAAGTTAAAGAATTCTGTTGTTCTGACGAGATAAGCAGAATGATGCCTCGTAAGAAATATTTGTTGTGATTAAAGAATCAGGGAGTAAATCATATGAGCAGAAATTAATTATATGCATTGTTTAAAAATTCTAACCCTGACCAAGAAATTGTATTCTAGCTGGAGTTAGTGGAACTATATTGTCTGTGTTTGTGTCCTTATCAGAATGTAAAACTTATGCCGGAAGCAATTTATTAAAGTTTCAGGTCTACGTGGATTTCAAGAAAATTTTTCTTTATACCTTCCAACTTAACATTTCTTGGCTACTATGGTGTGCAATCCTCCTCATATAAATTGTTGTTCAGAAAATGTACAGAATGTTCTGAACCATTCAAAATAAGAGAGGGTTTAGAGAAATGTTTCGTATAAAACTTCAGTGAATCAGTGACCTACAAGCAGTGGATGACGACTGACCGATCAACGCTTGAGACCATAATGAAACCCACAGACAAATTTTTCGACTGTCTCTTGGAGAAACTTGGTGATTTACTGACTCACTCATTTATATCATCTGGACAAAGTAAGTTTCTACGTGATATGAAATCATTTCTACAGCCATGCCAGCTTGTTGTGTTATGCGACTTCGCTGAAAACTATTATTTCATAATCCAAATGAATTTCAGTCGTATCATAGGACTAATGTGCAGACAACCATTCATACTTCCGTAATATATTATAACGAATCGTCATCCGATACGGTCTCTATTAAAAATCTAGTAATAATTTCACACTGCCCGAAATATGACACTACAGCTGTACATCTGTTTAAAAAATATCTAATGGAGTCATTAAATCTAACATCTGTAATTCACCACAAAAATTATGTATTTCTCCGAAGGATTCTCTGCTCAGTATAAAATTAGGAAAAAATTTCCTGAACCTCACATTACATGAAGAAGATTTTGGATTTCCAACAGAATTGCATTATTTTTGCATATCGCATGGCAAAAGAGCATGCGACGTTGTAGGTGGGACACTTAAAAGGTTTGCGGTTTGTGCTAGTTTGCAGAGACCATCCGATAAACAAATAACTACACCTAGGGAATTGTACGACTGGACGACGGATCATCTCCCAAACATTAATGCCGTTTATGTGACTGAAAAAAGCTATACTGAAGAGAAAAAAATGCTTGCTCTTCGATTTGCAAAATCCACCGCAGTGCCTGGAACACAAGTTTCATACAGTCCTGCTGTTTAGGATGGGTATTATACTTGCTAAGCAGTTTTAAAATGTAGCTGAAACAACGCAGTATCCTGTCTGGAAAGATGATCAGGCTATTTCATCTCAGCATTTCTTACAGAACTTCAGGTTTAACAAAATCCATGTGACAATAATTTATTTCAAGTAATAATTTTAAAAATTCGAATTATGTAATACATGTTAAATTACATAGCGACATTCAAGAATATGATCAAATATAATTAAATACAACGAATGTGTGGGACATAATTATCGCGCCTTATACGGTTAGCTTACGCTTGCAGTGACATAATAATTTTTATCTTTGTAACCTATGATGATTCCAAGTTGAAACTTAACAGTTCATTATATCACTAATTGAGGTGTACTATATATTTTTTTGCTTAAAATAGAACTCCCGCATTTTTAAATACGAATATATGAAAATTGTTTCACCATGTTTTTTTTAGTGTAATTGAATACATGCAGAAAACAATATAAGCAATAAAAACTATCACCCAATTTTTGTAAATTTATCTGGAGACGTTGTTGAGATATATAATTTTAATTGAAGCGGCGTGCTTACAAAAATATGATTTTTCTTCATGTCTGAAACGCCACTGACAGAAAACGAAAAGCACAGGACATATGAAACTCGGCAGTTTTAGTTAGAGCGGCAGGTAAAATAAACCCTCAAAATTTGAAAGAAATCTGAGTCGTTCGGGTTGAGCGCCTTGTTGATTTGATATGGAATGACCCCATAACGTGTTTTGGGAAAGCCATTGATATTTAATTCCCAATATGCTAAGTCAATTTAGGAGTGTAGTGTATTATGATAATAAATGATTGAAAGAATTTTTGTTTTGTCCTTTAAATGTGCAGTAATTCGATCCGAACATATGTAGAGTACAGGGGAGAAAAAAATAGAAGTCACAATTCTCATAAGGGTGATGCCATCGCCTAATTCAGTAAGTACAGTATATTACTGCAAACTTTAGTAATTTTCTTATCAAAACTGGTAAAGGCGAATTGAACGTCTTGAATAGCCGTCCAGAACGAGGTTGTAACTCTAATTTCTCATAAGTTGACTTTTTCGTGAATAATGGTTGTTAACGATGTGCTATATGTAATGATTGTACACGTATTAGAATCAGAACACACGTCTAATTGTCAACATTGCTCTAAAAAATTGAAAGTATGTACAGTAAATGTGTTTTTCCCATTTTTTTTAAGAATCTCGTATTTACTGGTTACAGCATTGTTCTGGGCGGCTATTCAATTATTACTACGGATACAGCTATCTTTTCCTACTTTTTCATTAGGAACAGCAATAAATTTTGCAGTAATATACTGAATTAGAAGATGACAGCATCCTTAAGAGAATTATGACTTTGATTGCTTTTCCTCTATACTCTTCAAATGTAACATAGTAAAATTCCTTTGCAGAACGGAAAGTTACATTCATTCGAATCAAATTTCTGTTTATTTAAAGGAGAAAACTAAAATTATTTCAATCATTTATTATCATAATACACTGCTCTCTTAAATTGACTGAGCATATTGGGAATTAAATCAATTGCTTTCCAAAAACACGCTATGAAATGTTTTACATAAAACAATTTTTATTTCGAAAAGGAAGCAAAAACGAGCAAAATTGTATTAAACTTTAATGTTTGAAATATCTCAAAGAATATCTCCCTGAAATTAATGACATTACTTACGATTCACTCTGTACATATTTTTTTCGTGATAATTTTGCTTTTCCTTAGGAATTTTTCCTTTTAGCCATAATCCCGTAATAGTGAGAGAAAATCTGCAAAAGCTACAGGTAGTATTAGAGAGAAGACTGAAGGTGGAAAGATGACTCTGGGATGACTAGTAATGACGCTACCTTCTTCGATCTAATAGCAGTAATAGCATAATAGCTACTGCAAAACACGCTTAAGAACAGTGTGAAAGTAATTTCGCAGCAAGAATTACATGGATTATATAAAACATTTTTCAGGTGAAATACATTAACACCAAGTAGTCATTCAGTCTTGAATTTTTGTACTATAGAATTCGTGTAATCTGAACATTTCTGGCTGCTTCAAAAACTACTTTGATCATCAGCCTACTGGCCACCCATTCCTTAGCTATGTAATTATTCCAATTGTCGAAAGTGATCAGTAAGGTTTGGATAAAGTAGCTGTATCTAGATAGGCATTCTTGGTCCGTGCGTTTTGTTTACAAACATTAACTAGTTGTTGCGTGTCCCCCAGCCGACAGTAGTAACGACGTCCAGTTCCTATCGGCTGTACTGTCCATTCACTGATATTTTAGCTAGGCGGTGGGGAGCGCTCTTCCCATCAGGTAAAGTTTTAGCTAGTGGAAGGGAGTAATGTTTACTTAGTCTGAAGCAAATCAAGGCACTATCCTAGACAGGTATACAGCCTATTTTGATACAGCTACTTTATTCGAATCTTAGTGAACGGTGATTACTGATACGGCCTGTGATTTTCTATTGGAGGGAATACAATCACAGGAAAGGTGGGACACAGTAAATTATTACAATACTGTTACGTAAGTTTGAATGCTTTAATTGTATCCTTTTTATTCATATTCCATGGATGGATGAAATTTGTAGGAACTTCACCAAAAAATGAGAATGATCAGAGTATATTTTGTTTTTCTCTTTAACTGGTAGTGCTTTGCTTCCATAGGGGGGTGTCCTAACGTATAACCCATGCCATACAAAGATTATCATGTCACGTCTCGTGTTCAAATTAGAACCATTTACTCTATCTCAAAAAACGGCAACAAATTTCATTCCTTACAAATGCTATGTTACTACTCAGTGATATATGCAATGGAGGGGAAAAGGAACTGGCCACCCTACTCCATTATCTCCTGGCTTAGTTGCGTGAGTGACGGTTTATTGTGTCACTTATGGGGTTCAAACCTGTGTTCAGTTGGCTAAAGAACTACTGCTCTGAGCAATCAATTAAATGTAGTTTAAATAGGCCTACATACAAATTACACTATATTAAATACGAATAACACTTAAAAGTATTGTCTTCCTTCCACTTGTAAAAAATGTATTTAAAATAGAAGTAGCCTAAATTACTAATACTAATAATTTTGGGAATCAGAATAACTCAAACGTCAGTCGCTATTATGAATATATGGTAATAAAAAGTTCTGGAACTCATTTTTTTTTTATTTGTATAGTTACAAGTGAAGTCACTTGCGAAGTATTAATTCATAAAAAAGGTAAAGGTAAAGGCATCCCCGTAACATGCCATGAAGGAACTTGGGGGGCATGGAGGTAGAGCCCCATGCTTTCCATGACCTCGGCACTAGAATGAGATGGTGTGGTCGGCACCAAGCTCTGACCGCCTTTTATCCCCGGGAAAGACCCGGTACTCAATTTTATAGGAGGCTGAGTGAACCTCGGGGCCGTTCTGAAAGTTTGGCAACGAGAAAAAAATCCTGTCATCGCCTGCCTTCCAGTCCGTAGCCAGCTACTCTACCAACTGAGCTACCCGGTCGCCAGTATTAATTTATACTATCATAAAATAGAATGAAAGTCTCACATTATATAGTACAGCAATATACTGAAATAATCTCGTATTGTTTTAATTTTTTTTAAGAGTTCAAATGTTTTCACTCATAAATTTATTGTAACATGATTGTTTTCTAAACTTATTTTCATAGAGATTTTTCTCAACTTATTTTCATAGAGATGAGTTTTGTTATATTTGTATATGCCACTTTTTGCGAATAGTAGGCCTCTTGTTTATCATTCTTTGGATTTCTGTATCTTGGTTTTAAAAGAAGTTTTTCTATGTTTTAAATCGTTGGCATTCATCTTCTATTTCTCTCCTGCAATTGTCTTTGTTATTTACATGTATATTTTGTCAACCTCTAAGTATTTTAAAGTTTTCATAACATATTTAGTCCGCAGAGTGTGACTTAATTAAAGTCCCTGTTACCTTGAGAGGGCCCCCTGGCGTGTGCAGACAGTGGTAGAGCGGTAGCAAAGCAGAGTGTTGTGGCCCCGTCTCGTCGCATTGTTTGAGCAGCATTTTCACATTAGGGTTTGGACCTATTTCTGGTAGCAGTCGTGACACCAGCTGAGGTGCCAACATGTCAGGGTAGACACCAAGAATTGCTCCTCCTAAACGCAATGCATCGGCCACTAACATCAACTCCCTGTTAATGCAAATACAGTAAAGTTATTAATTACAATAAAATGAAAATTATGTATTTCTGTTGTGTCAAAACTATTGTTATTTATGATTACATTAAATGTTATCTTTAAATAAAGCTTTCAAATCAAATTTAAAAAAACATTTCATTAAAATTTCAGTTGAATTACAAAGCGAAAGCACACAGGGTGTCTCAGGAGGAATGTAAAATACTTCAAGATAATGTAGTTTGGGTTAACCTTACTTATGTCTTTTAAGGAACCCGGAGGTCCATTGTAGCTCTCACATAAGCCAGCCCTCGGTCTCTATCCTGAGCAAGATTAATCCATTCTCTACAATCATATCCCACCTCGCTCAAATCCATTTTAATATTATCTTCCCATTTACTTCTCGGCCTTCCCAAAGGTCTTTCTCCCTTCGGCCTCCCAAATAACACTCTATATAAGCATTTATGGATTTGCTCATACGTACTATATGCCCTGCCCATCTCAATCGTCTGGATTTAATCTTCCTAAACATATCGGGTGAAGAATACAATGCGTGAAGTTCTGCGTTGTGTAACTTTCTCCATTCTTCTGTAACTTCATTCCTCTTAGCCCCAAATATTTTCCAAGCACCTTATTCTCAAACACCCTCAACTTCTGTTCCTCTCTCAAAGTGACAGTCCAAGTTTGACAACTATACAGAACAACCGGTAATATAACTGTTTTATAAATTCTAACTTTCATCTTTTTTGAGAGCAAACTGGGTGACAAAAGCTTCTGAATGGAATAATAATAGGCATTTCCTATATTTATTTTGAGTTTAATTTCCTCCCGAATGTCATTTATATTAGTACTGTTGCTACAAGATATTTGAATTTTTCCATCTCTTCGAAGGATAAATTTGCAACTTTTTATACTATTTCCATTTCGTACAATATTCCGGTGACGAGACATACTCATGTACTGTACTTTTCCTTTTCGGGATTTATTTCCAAACCTATCTCTTTACTTGCTTCAAGTAAAATTTCCGTGTTTCCCCTAATAGTTTATGGATTTATCTATTTAACCTCATATCTTACCTATGTCCGGAGTTAATGGTTGAGGAGTAATACTGGAACATCTTGCAGTTCCGTGTACTATACTTGACGTGTTACGTCAGATTTTCAGCACACGGTAGCATCTGAGCACAGCAATACCAGCGCAACACATACAACTGAATACACGTTCACTTCACATTTAATTCGTGTATTCGCATATTATAGTAAATATGCAGATATACTTTTTGTTTATGGATTTTATGATGGTAATGCATTGGCTGCTGTTGAGTAATATAGACGACGTTTTCCCAATCGACAGATTCCATCTAGCTGAGTGTTTTCCCGTATTTATTGAATGTTATCTGAAACTGGTAAGCTACCAAGTCTGACGTCGGAAGGAGAATCGGTACCGGCACCTTATATGAATGTGGAATCCATAAGAAGGGCAACCTTAGTAATTTGTCTTGTGTAATTATTTTAATTTATTACCAAGTTTGTACTTTTAAATATAAAATAAACTTCCTGGAACAACACAAGATGCAGCATTTTCAATAATGCAATAAGGTATCATAACTAGATCTCGGAATTTTAGACATTAAAAACTGACGTTTTAGGCACCTAAAACATGTTACAAAATGATATAATTAGGCACTATTCTTTAATTTCAGACAAGAAAAGTTTCTATTTTTGTATCTAAAATGAGCCACAAAATTATTACTTATGCGCGAAAGTATTTTTACATTTTTATACGTATGACTATAATTTTATCTCATTGACACTTAGTCAAATGCAGGAATCTCCTTTGTCCTCTCTAATTGCAGCGTTTTCTGATACTCGATATCCAAATTTGTCTTTCTGAGTGTGGACTCAGATGGAACGGGTTTTTGACAGTACTTTTTCAAAAATTTACGGAAAACCTGATTTTGCAGCGTGTTGGCTGCTAACAATGCCCTGCAAATATCTGAATTGGAATCACCAGTTGTCACCGAACTCGCGGAAATTTGAGTCGGCAGGATTTGTTTAGGGAAATTGTTTTCTTTAGCTTTTCCTGCTTGTCCTGCACCATCCACATGCTGCTTAATTTGAGATTTTCTCTCGTGTGAAATCTGAAAGAATGGATGGGTTTAGTATAATGATTCGGAATGTATAGTTTTAATTGATTCAATTTTCCTTCAAATTGAGGTTCGAATAACTGTATAGCCTAACCTATTCAAATAATAATAATAATAATAATAATAATAATAATAATAATAATAATAATAATAATAATAATAATAATAACTATTTTGCGCAACTACTAAATGTACATAGGCCAAATAGAAATGATCGAGACGAAATTGAAATACAAACTGCTGAGCCATTTATACCCGAACCCACACTTTCAGAAGTCGAAATTGCGATAGAAAATCTGAAAAAGTACAAGTCTCCAGGTATCGATCAAATTCCAGCAGAATTAATACAAGAGGGTGGAAGTGCATTATATAGCGAAATTTATAAACTTGTACTTGCTATTTGGGAAAAGGAAATTGTACCAGAACAATGGAAGGAGTCCATAATTGTACCTATTTTTAAAAAGGGCGACAAAACCAACTGTGGTAACTTTCGAGGAATATCACTTTTGTTGACGTCGTACAAAATTTTGTCCAATATTCTTTTGAGAAGATTAACTCCGTACGTAGATGAAATTATTGGGGATCATCAGTGCGGTTTTCGGCGTAATAGATCGACTATTGATCAGATTTTTTGTATTCGACAGATAATGGAGAAAAAATGGGAGTATAAGGGTACAGTACATCAGTTATTCATAGATTTCAAAAAGGCATATGACTCGGTTAAGAGGGAAATATTATATGATATTCTTATTGAATTTGGTATTCCCAAGAAACTAGTTCGATTAATTAAAATGTGTCTCAGTGAAACATACAGCAGAGTCCGTATAGGTCAGTTTCTATCTGATGCTTTTCCAATTCACTGCGGGCTAAAGCAGGGAGATGCACTATCACCTTTACTTTTTAACTTCGCGCTTGAATATGCCATTAGGAAAGTTCAGGATAACAGGCATGGTTTGGAATTGAACGGGTTACATCAGCTTCTTGTCTATGCGGATGACGTGAATATGTTAGGAGAAAATACACAAACGATTAGGGAAAACACAGAAATTTTACTTGAAGCAAGTAGAGCGATCGGTTTGGAAGTAAATCCCGAAAAGACAAAGTATATGATTATGTCTCGTGACCAGAATATTGTACGAAATGGAAATATAAAAATTGGAGATTTATCCTTCGAAGAGGTGGAAAAATTCAAATATCTTGGAGCAACAGTAACAAATATAAATGACACTCGGGAGGAAATTAAACGCAGAATAAATATGGGAAATGCGTGTTATTATTCGGTTGAGAAGCTCTTATCATCCAGTCTGCTGTCCAAAAATCTGAAAGTTAGAATTTATAAAACAGTTATATTACCGGTTCTTCTGTATGGTTGTGAAACTTGGACTCTCACTCTGAGAGAGGAACATAGGTTCAGGGTGTTTGAGAATAAGGTGCTTAGGAAAATATTTGGGGCTAAGCGGGATGAAGTTACAGGAGAATGGAGAAAGTTACACAACACAGAACTCCACGCATTGTATTCTTCACCTGACATAATTAGGAACATTAAATCCAGACGTTTGAGATGGGCAGGGCATGTAGCACGTATGGGCGAATCCAGAAATGCATATAGAGTGTTAGTTGGGAGACCGGAGGGAAAAAGACCTTTAGGGAGGCCGAGACGTAGATGGGAGGATAATATTAAAATGGATTTGAGGGAGGTGGGGTATGATGATAGAGACTGGATTAATCTTGCACAGGATAGGGACCGTTGGCGGGCTTATGTGAGGGCGGCAATGAACCTTCGGGTTCCTTAAAAGCCATTTGTAAGTAAGTAAGTAAGTAAGTATAATAATAATAATAATAATAATAATAATAATAATAATAATAATAATAATACATTTTCGTAACTCCAAAGAAAAAAATCTACGATTTTACATTTCGTGAAAATAGACTTAGGCTAATTTGTGGCCGAGTGTTAGCCTTAAATGATCTGAGAACATCACTGAAAACAGGTAAATTAGTTATCGGCTTGCCTACCGTAACATAGAAAATGTTTAATTCTTTCCTGTTTGTTACATAAACGACAAAAATTATTTTCCCGCCGTAAATAAGATCATTATAATCCACTAGCAAGAAACGAATTAAAGAAGCTTTCGAACACTTGTCTTTCGGCATTGTTGCTCTTCACACTGCTATGCAATGCAACAAATACAATACAGGATATCAACACTAAACCATACATACAGAGAAGAAAACCAGAAATGAAATTTAAGCTCTGTATTGCGCAGTATCATTGGAGCATTCAAAACTTTTGGTAGTTATAAAGTTAATCAGAATCATATCAATTGTTGGCGGCCAGCCTCAGTGTTGAGACGAATTCGCCTGTAGTCTTCGCACGACAATGTGGTGTCGTTCCATGCGTGAGATAAATTTTGAAATAAACATTTTTAAGTAAACTATAATATTAACTCTTAAAAGTTCTTGATGTTCTTAAAAAAAATTCTAAAATTACTTGTTCAGGCAGGTTTAGGGACAAAAATGAAGAAATAAGCAATGACACCCATTTTAGATAATTTTAGGCACTATAAAACTGCTCCCAATGAGTAACATTTTCCATAAATTGCGAACATCTGTAATTTTTTGAACATCTTCCTAAAGGAACTAAATAGACATTTGCCTAAAAATCCGAGGTCTAATCATAACACAATGTTCTTAAACGTAGAAATACATCCATAATGTCTTTCTCTTTTTAAAAGTTCGCTCATCAATAACTTCCCAACCGTTACATTTCGGACATAGGTGTATCAAGTTAAATCAATGTAGATTAACCCAAATTACATTATTCTGACGCATGTTACATTCCTCCTGAGGCACTCTGTATGTAATTTTGTGTAACCTCACTAGTTGTAATGATAGCACAACTCATACATTGATTTATTCACTTATTAAGTTTATAGATTATTTAAGTAAGTCATAATGAAAGGACTCTGTTTTTAAATAAATACATCCATATGTAGATACAGAGTATTTCATCTATAAGAGCAGCAGAGTTGCAGTGTTATCAGTTTTATGATAATTATTCTGTGTTTTTAAATAAATACATCCATATGTAGATACAGAGTATTTCATCTATAAGAGCAGCAGAGTTGCAGTGTTATCAGTTTTATGATAATTATTCTGTGTTTTTAAATAAATACATCCATATGTAGATACAGAGTATTTCATCTATAAGAGCAGCAGAGTTGCAGTGTTATCAGTTTTATGATAATTATTCTGTGTTTTTAAATAAATACATCCATATGTAGATACAGAGTATTTCATCTATAAGAGCAGCAGAGTTGCAGTGTTATCAGTTTTATGATAATTATTCTGTTACTAAACAAGTAATTAATATTTTAATATTTTATGCATATTGATTACCTCAAACTGTATTAAGCCTGCGTAGTAATGATAACACCATTCGCTCAGACCACTGCACTTCCAGATAAGCTTCTGTGGCTGTGGAAAAGGTCAAATGCCGCAATAGTAAGGATGACATGGGTCCTCTCTTCAGATGTTAGGCCTAAATGTAAGATGAATAATGCTAGGTTCCCACTCTTTTCACCGCTTGATGTATACAAAAGTCAATATCAGAACACTGAAAAAGGTTCAATCTCTCACTATTTTGCCTAATTTAAATATATTACCTTCTTCATTAAAAGAGGTCAGTTTCCTCCGAATAAAATTTTAATGCAGTCTAACGCCTAATATATACTTTGATTGCGATTGTTTCATAGAAAAGAATAGGCATACGTCATATTACTTTATGGTTAGACAAATTCATCCATTTTAGTAGCGAAATGTCTCAAAATACTTGACACTTCAGGACCACAGGAAGAAAAGGTGGAATGTCAAGATTTACAAATTTCTCAAGAGCGCTAATTTAAAGTTCAAAATTAATTTATTCAAGATCTGTGTTGCAAATGAAAAATACTACCATGCATTTTGAAAGGTGGTTAATCTAGTAATCAATATGTTTAATATAAGAAGAATCATTATTTTATTGTTGCCTTAATCAACAATGTATGGATTAATGTCACAGAAGTGATCAAGAGAAGCGGAAATGTCTGAAAGCCACATTGTTGATGTTATGTGACATTACTATAGCCCCGTCGCTCTAATTTCCGGCGGCCAATCGCGTTGCAGGACGGCTACATTTAAACGTGTGCGTCTTGTGATTCGCTTATGAAGACGTTATTCATTTCTTAAGGCTCGATAAATACTTAATATAATCGCCCGCCATTTTCGCTCTTTCGTTGGCGTTCGCAGAAAGCACACGAGGACGTTATTTGCCGCTCAATTATTTGCTGAATTACAGTGCGTTTGATTTATTATCATAGGAGCTACGACATGATAATGTTTAACGATGTGGCAAATAGATTCCTCGTAAGGTAGCTCAGAAACGAAAGAACAAAAATGGCGAATGATGCTACTTACCTAGACTTTATAGAGCCTTCACTTCCTAAGACGTAAGCAAAGAGGAGGAGTCACGCCGGGAATAACAGCGTCGCGACTATAATTAATTAAAAATTCTTGTACTTATTTATGAAGTAACTTAATAGTAATGAAATATTAAACGTAAATAAAATAATATTTCAGCTAATATTAAGGCTAACTGTAATCAGTTATCTTTCAGTTTTACTCTAATAATTTTTTTAAATTTTATTCATTGAAATAAACATGAGTTATTATTGGATTTCTACTATGCTTCTAGTGGTATTATACTAGCTGTTCACCAGATTTTTATCTCTACTAGCTACTTCATGATAAGAAGCTTTCGAACACAAATTTACTTTCGTTCGATAGTGAAAATAAGTTTATATATACTGATTCCTATTTACAAGCCTATGTAGTTTTTTTAAATATTTTTATAGATTTTTTTTTTCATTTATCTACATATGGATGTACTCGTATGTTTACCATTTTACATTGAAATTCATAGTGTGATTACAGACAGTACCGGTACCTTTGATGTTGAAAATATGTATGATCCCTGTCAGTTGAACTTATCCAAGCTACAAAATAAACTGATTAGTGGAAGCATAGTTCATACATATTTTCTCTCTGAAAACTAATGATAAAAAGACAGGTTGTGTTTGAAAAGAGTAGTACAGATCTACTAGAGAAAGTTCTAATCAAGATAGAGAAGTCAACAGACACATAAGGTAAGTTTTGTTGTGTAGATGAAATTCAAAATCTATAGAATCCAGTGGTAGAACATGATGTGGTAACAAGAAAAAAGTCCATACTAATAAAATTGAGAGTCTTTACAATTTTATTCCTTTAAACCCAGTCTATCAATAACTGGTTATGAAAATAATTTACCTCTATATGGGCTAGAAATTTTGTTATATCTTTCTACTATTCGTCTGTATAAATAGTAGGGTAAACAAGTCGTAGCAGGACGTAGCTTTAGTATCCTCGTAGCTTTCAGCACCAGCTCAGTATAACTATGTTAATTACAATGTATTGCATGTTTGTAATTTTAATTTCAATAGGTACTTTAAAGGGAACAGACACAGAAATTGAGACGTAGACGCAATTATTGCGCAAAAATGCGAGGAGATTCGAATAATAATGAAAACGACATACTTCTGTGCATTCGCTGAAGTAGAAAACGTGCGTGTGGAAGTTTCATTATACTCTATTCTATTTTATAAAGACAGTATTTTCTTCGATTATAAGTGTACTGCATACACTTCAGATATACAGAGTGATTCATAAGTAACTGTACAAATTTTTTAGTGTAATGTAATAAAACTAAAATGTTATATACAACTTATCCCGCAATTCTTTACTTTCATAGTTATGATGTATAATGACCTAACTTGCTAGGCATAAAAAACATAGACCAGTTAAGCTTTCGGATGTGTCAAGTTCGTCTACATAGCGACTGCGGTAGGTGTTTATTATTCGTACACCCCATTGCAGTTGATTTCGACCTCATAGAACTTTGTTTACTTTACTGTACGTAGGTACGTTTAGTTGTATGGTGCTGTTGTATTTCCTGCCGTCACCACGTCTCGTTAGTACACGACATTCATTCTGTCGTTAATTCAGTAGGCATCAGTGTGTATGGTACGACAGGTTGTGCAGGGCTAGTTGCTTGGCCAGCCAGATCACCAGACTTGAACCCCCTGGACTTCTACCTTTTGGGCCGTCTGAAGGCGCTCGTTTATGTCACTGAAATTCCGAATGTAACATAACAACGAACTGAAATTGGCTATGAAAATGTTCGAAATGAGTTCAACCGGCTCTGTAACATTCCAAGATCAGCACATACCTACACACAGTAAACAAAGTCCTATCAACTGTAGTGGGGTGTACGAATAACAAACATCTACCGCAGTCGCTATGTAGGCGAACATGAGATATCCGATGGCTTTACTGGCCCATGTTTTTTATGCTCAGCAAGATAGGACATTATGCATCATAACTCTGAAAGTATGTATTTGCGGTAAAGTTGTACAGAACATTTTAGTTTTATTTTTACCTCTATATTACACCTAAAAATTTATACAGGTACTTATGAAACACCCTGTATAAGTTCTGCTCCTTGTGTCTGTTTTCTATTACAACAGCTATGAAATATGGATTTCCAAAATATGAGAAGTTCAACTATATTATATCTCAATAGCTAAATAACTTCTATACAAAAAATCACCATTCGCTATTATTAATGCTAACAGCTGGTACAGATGACGAGTATTCCACAATTCTCATAACAATACAAAATTTATTAGGCTAATATTATCTGCAGTGTTTAGGCTTATAAAAATGAAGGATATTAAATTTAAATGAACTCTTTGATTTCATTACGATTTTAATGCTACATATACTGTTTCATTGTAATTTTGTGACACTAATATTTTGTTGAACGCTCATTCTCAGTCTATGAATGTAAGGCTCGCTTTCATTAATGTCTAACAACCACTGGGCAAGGCTGCAAAGAGACAAGAAGAAAAAGAAGAAGGAATATAAAAATTGTTGAAGAAAGTTGTTCACACACATGCGTAGCCTTTTGATATTGGAAGCAAACCAAGCCATTACGTGAATTCATTGTTGGATTATTGCACGTAGTATACAGAGTATATTTAGTTATTTAGTTGAACGTTTCAGAATAATGGCAACCGTGTGCAGGGTGCGAATTAAGATTTCTGATGATGGGGGGGGGGGGTAGAATCCTAGATAGACAATACCATACATAAAATTATTATCCTCATTCGATACGGCTCAACACTTGGTCGCACTGAGTTGCTTGTCTTGAATCTTGATCATAATAATAATTATATCCCTCAGCAGGCTTAAGATAAGATGTGTAATTTCTAAGTTAATTGATTGCTGTCAGCTTGCCGGTGATGATAATATATCAATATTACTTCCTTTGCTTACTTTATAATTTATAAAGTATACTCGTATTAAAATAATAAAATTATAGGCCTATTTTGTGATGGGAGAATATAAGTTATCCGTGGCAAGAATGTTAATATGAATTTATGAGAGGGGGTTAACTTTCCAATAGGGGGGATATTCCCATCCCCCCCCCCGTTAATTCGCACCCTGACTGTGTGGATGAATCAATGTAATGCTCACTGATCAAGACTCACGTAAACTAGTATACCCAACGGCATTATAATTAGGAAGGTCTAGCAGGGTTGCCATACGTACGACTAATACAACTATTTTGACTAATTGTACGAAGTACGACCCAACTGTATGTCGTACGCAATTTTGTACGACTATTTTACTGATGTGACAGAATTATTTTGAAACTTATGTTGGTTTATAATTAAAATAAAATTAATAGTTAATTCGTCCCTTTTAAGACAAATTTTCTTCATTCAGTATGTCGTTAACTAATACGGAAAAAGCGTGCTTTAGAAGAATAGAAGATGCTTTGAAAACCAATATGATGTCTATGTTTGCCATGCAAGTCATAATAATATATTTGTCATCTTCAGCTCTAGGTTTCATATACTGCGCGGTTATGTGAAAGTAATACGAGTTCAGAGATCTGCTGACTTGGTTGTATGTTCACAATGGAAGTATTTTATGAATGAACTAGTACCGCAGTAGGATTAAGAAGTCTAAACGCGCCGAAATTATGGCGGTATTGGATTTGAATCGACTTCATGTGGATTAATTTGGCGTAATTATCAGCTGCCGCATTGATTGGTATTAGTCCTAAACATCTGCCGTCGCGCCAGCTAAATATAAAGTTTCTGCTGACTTTCAATATAATAGTTGTTTCTGACCAAGCCTCATCGTGCATGCTTTACCGGAAATGACAGTGTTGATGAAGAATTGGCGATTTGTTTGAATGCTAAATATCATTGTGGATGTGAACCACAAAATTAGTAATATTCTTAATATTGGGACTAAAATTTACTGGTAGAATTATATGTAGCCCTGTGAACCAATTTTTTTTGGGTGTTATCTGAAATATGTTTGTACACATTATGAGAATTCAATCCACAGCACCGGATCGAACCCTTCTCCTTTAAAGTTTCCCTTTGTGGCCTGACTCCAAGTTAGGCATATGTATATATGTTGACGTATATGTCCAATGTCAACTGCCATTATATTAGGAGCGCACTCAGCTGAGTCACTTGTTTGGCCGGGATTCCGCAGTTAAGTGCACAGTAATCTGTACAGACATATGCACTGCAGCTATGAGAATATTATAGATTTATTAATTTGTCATACAGAATATTATCTGTAATATTGATAATTAATATTTGAGGAGAAAAATTCGCTTCGGCGTAGCTCAGTGGCCAGAGCGCTTGGTACGTAGAACCAAGGACCCGGGTTCGATCCCCGGCGCTGGAGCGAATTTTTTCCTCTAATATTAATTGTTAAAAGTTTAGAGTTTGATCACTTTTATTTCAGCCAGCGAACCACAAAACAGTTATGATTAATGAGTCAATGGGGAAAAGGGATGGAAAATAAACTAAAATATATAGGAGTACGCGTCCCTCTAAGAACTCTTGCGACTTAATATCTACGTGAGCTCCTAGTCTAAAGACTACTAATCTCAGTTCGATCACTCAGTTCTAATTACGGAATTTCTATTTATCAGTTGGGAACTTCAAAGTGTGAAAGTTAGTTAAGTTAAGTACAGTCATTCATATTAGCATAAACAATGAGAGGGAGCCAATTTTCATGTACTAAGACAGTGGTGCATATTTAAGCCCGAACTGGTTGAAGCACGCGGCGGGCAGATTGTACTGCGCGCGGGTCAACTTTTTTCCCCTACTCGAACGCACCGAAAGAGGGGTAGAAGTGCAAATATTTGTCTTTGCATACGTTAAATAGAGCAGCAATGCAAAGAACAAAGCGGAGACATACTGTCCTTAATATGTGGAAAACATTGCGTTATTTAGAAATAAAATATTCAAAGATGTTAAATAGAAGTGATTCAACACAAATTAGAGCTCTTCTGTCACTTCCATTCCGCAAATCCAGGAAATATGTTACCAACGTTGCAGCTAAAATTAATTGATCTTTCACATACTGCACTGCTGAAATGTACAGTACATTATAATGACAAGGACTTCTTTAGCTTTTACATGGATTCCTTCAACTATGAACTGTGTCCGAGGAATCGTAAATTTTCAGCGAAAATAAGTAAGTTATATTACGATTTTCAGCAGCACATACATACCGGTAGGTTTTCATGAACCTAACAAAGCCAAGATTAAAGGCCTAATCTATTCGATCATGATAAGCGCCCTATGCTTAGATTTTCTTCTTTAAACAACATTTTGAGAGACGTAATAAGGCTGGTATGAGGCGGAAATCAAAGAAGATTCTGGCGAAATTTTTTTTTAAAGGTTTATTTTCGCATAACAGTATTTCTATTATGACGACAATGATGTAATACTCTAGCAGTTTCGAAAGTTGTATACGTGAACGCAGTTATTTTTAAATTATTCTATCTGTATTGTAATGTACACTCTTAGACAAAAAAAAATGACCGGACTCTTGAAGCGTAAATTTGTCTAAGTTCCGTTCGGCTGTGCTCCTGATACACAAGACTAAAATCAGAGTAGTAAGGACGAAACCAGCGAGATCCAAGAACATACTCTTATATCGGCAAACAACTGTTTGAACTGTGTATGTATCATAGCTCTGTGGTAAAACTCTGACTTCACATGCAGAAAGCCAAGGTTCGTATCCGCCTTCGTATAAGTATATGTATTTGTTTCGTTTTATTTTTTCTCTAGCTAGAAACAAATGATACATTTATTAACGTGCACAGGAGTTTGGATTAGTTGAAAAATTAAACAAAAACATTCAGTAATATCGGTGACTTCTTTCTAATCACCCTTGAATTCAAATAGATGCTCAGTTCTTGGAATCCAGAAATGCATATAGAGTGTTAGTTGGGAGGCCGGAGGGAAAAAGACCTTTAGGGAGGCCGAGACGTAGGTGGGAAGATAATATTAAAATGGATTTGAGAGAGGTAGGATATGATGGTAGAGACTGGATTAATCTTGCTCAGGATAGGGACCAATGGCGGGCTTATGTGAGGGCGGCAATGAACCTCCGGGTTCCTTAAAAGCCAGTAAGTAAGTAAGTTCTTGGATCTTCTCCCTTCTCCATAAGGATTATTGATCAGTTACTATAATTTTTATCAGTAGTAGTAGTAGTAGTAATAATAATAATAATAATAATAATAATAATCATAGTATTACAAACACAATAATAATAATAATAATAATAATAATAATAATAATCATAATCATAATGTTAATTATATTGCAAAAACGAGATGAATAATGTTAAAGACAAAACCAATGCGTTCCAGATATTGGCTACACTCGTAAATAGTGACGTTACATATCTGCTTTGTAATAGCTCCGTGGTAACAGCCTTGCTTCTTGTGTAGGCGATTCAAGGTTGTGTACCCCGTAAGGACGTCAGATGTTTATTTCTATATTGATGTGTAATTTAATCACAGATATCTGGAACTTCTGAAAACAATAGTTCTGTGCACATGTAACTGCGCGTGTTAAACGTGAAACAACTATTCTCTCTTGTCATTATGCGGGATAACATGGCTGACAGAAGACATAGGCCAGATACGTGTAGGCAAGTTCTTCTTGTTTATTGATCTCCGAGATCTATTTCTTTATTTTGTTTAATACAAAGAAAAGGATTATGTTTGTTTATTCCTATCCGAGAAGGATTTCTTTTACTTAAGGTTTATTATTGTTTATTTCTATCCGAGAAGATTTCGTTTAGTCTCTTTAAATACAAGATACAAGGGAAAGAATTGCTCTTTGTAAATATTAACTTTCTGTTAAATATTTCACAATACTGGTTATTATCAGTGTATAAGAAGTAAAAAATGAGAATGAAAAAACAAAGTATAGACTCAGATTCGAACTCGAAACCTTTCGAACACAAGACCACAATGCTACCGATTACACTATGCGAGAGAAACGGTGACTCTTTAAAAAGCATGTTATATAAGCATGTTACAGTGGTGGCAGTGGAGTGTTGGAAACATTTACGACAGAAGAAATTCGTCCGCATGTGTATCATGCTCTGACGAATGCACCCGAAGTCTTCCGAATCGGACATAGAATCTGGAGCCCGGTCATTTTTTTTTTTTTGTCTAAGAGTGTACAAGGCACATTTTGTTGGTTATTACAAATCGTAGGCCTAAATGTACCGAGTGTTAAAAATAAGTATCCATATTTAGGAGGTGATAGTATGCATCAAAACAAGGAAATGATATATAATAAACATGGGTCCTACAACACATACTGGTACTTTCTGAGATCTGAACATTTGTTCATATGAGGTGCTCAATGTGACGTCCATTCATGGCAATGCATTCCTCTGCCCTACAATACAGCAGACTACCAGATAGTCATACCGTAGTTGACACCCCTGGCATAGAATAATGATACATCGCAAGGAATACTGAAGACAAAAGTATGGTTGCGAATATGAGTGGGGTTCAGCAGAGATGATGTGAATTTTCGTAATTAGCATGTGTGGGCTTATGAAAAATCCCCATGCAGTTGAAGAAACAAGGCATCAGCATCGATTCTCAATCAACGTATGGACAGGCGTTCTTGGTGGCAGATTAATAGATACGTACTATCACAGAGATTAATTGGGGATCGTTATCAAGACTTTCTTATTAACGTATTAACAACAAATTTCAAAGAGTATGTGATTCCTTACGCCAAAGGGCAGAGAAATGCATTGCCATGAATGGACGTGACATTGAGCATCTCCTATGAAGGAGTGTTCACATCTCAGAAAGTATGTGTTGTAGGACCCATGTTTATTAGACATTATTTTCTCGTTTTGATGAATACTAGCATCTCTTAAAATATTGGATACATGTTTAAGACCCTGTATAATATTTTTGTTTGCTGTGAAATAATTGTACTATTCAGTGGCGGCTCCTGCATATTTCTTAAGAGGAGGAAAGAAGTTAACAGCGCAAAATGACACATTCTTGAGAGAAACATGCTACAAATTAGCCTACATGCATACTTGTAAGATCAGATAGTGTTATGGCTGACCTTCTCTTTTGTATAGCAATAATCTGTTCTTGTAAACTGAGTTTCCTAAATTGTCCAAAATATGGTTTCACTTCGATTCATTGTTGGATAATTGCACAAATTAACAATTACAAGAAAATTCACAAACTCGCAGCATTTTTCGTGCACACTACAGCATCACACGTGTTGGAAGAGACTAGCTACTAACATATAACCAGAACCGTTTTATGGAAGTGGGAATGGGAAATATTCTGTTAGGAAAGCGAGAACACTGCACCAACTCACGTGGTCTGTGTTGCTAGATGTACATTTTACAAGTTCAGTATCACATGCTTTTGAAGAATGTCAGTTCTTGTAAAGTCATACCACTCTGGTCATATTATCATTATTGTTCAAAGCTGCAGGTGACCGATTAATTTTTTATGTTAAAAATAATGTGGTTTAGAGTACTTTCAATTTCAAATATATTTGTACAAAACTGACAACTTGGCTGTTGTCCTGTCTAGTACACAATGAATGGAAATGAATTTCAGGGGTCAAAAAGATCTGCGATACTAACGTAGAACTACTTCCTCTTTGTTTTATATAAATCTAACTTCAACTTTCAGATATCCTCGAAAGTTTCAAACCATGAATAGTAGCTTATATAAAGTGCAATGAATAATATATTTTGTTTTATAATTTAAAGAAAAGTTTATATGCTATCTTTCATAGCTTTGCGTTAAAACTGTTTTTTTTGTGCTTCCTCCTTGTGTTGTAGTCTGGTTGAATGCAGCATCGTTAAATGGCAGCGGTAGCGAGCTTGCTGCACGACCAGTCGGTTTCTGTATTTCCCGCCCATGCACTGATTCAGAGGAGGATTTCCTCCCTCTCCGTTCATTTACTTGCTTTAAAAGTATGCTTCTGTATCTCGCCGCTAGTGCGCTGTTGTCTATGTGTGTTAACTGCAGTAAAGGAGGAAAGGATTGACTTTCCTCCACACAAACAATCTCGCATCTTTCTCACAGTTTTCTAGCAGCACATGATTGCGCGTCGTTTAAAACTCGATCAACCGAGGTTTTCTTATAGCTGTGAACTTAAAAAATTATCGAATCTTCCTCGAATTTCAAGGCATATATTTCATTTGGTATTTACTTTCAAAAAAAGAAATATGTGAGGAGGACGTTCCTCCCTTCCCTCCCCCGAGAAACCGCCACTGGTACTATTGCATTTATTAAACATGTGTAAACAAAGTATAAAGAGTTATTGCATCTCGACTTCATAATGTTAATTTTGTTCACTCTTGTCTTTTGGTCGCTCCTATTTGTAGAAATACGTAATTACACTACAGACAGGTAGCACGCGGAGGAATCTAAGCTCGTTCGCGTTCTGTTTCTTATGCATCCTGTACCTACTACGTGCCAATATTACATCTAAGGAATAAACACTTTTTTATTTAATTATTTATGTTATTATTTTGCTCCTATTTTGAGATTATGTTTTGGTTTTGTTATTCATTTTTTTTACTGGTTTAATTTCTTTTAATTAAGTTTATTTTTTTCTTTGTTGTACTTGTTTAGATGTTTATACAGTTACAAACTAGTAAGCAATATCCTCTTTTCTGGTATAAATAATACCTACTGTTGGGATTGAAAGCATTAATTAATTGCAGCGAATGACGCAACTCCGTGTTCGCTGTTTAATTGACAAAGTTCGCGACATAATTATTATTAACTCTGCCCGTATCAGTAAAAATAAATGAACAAATAATTCAAATTGTAGGAAATGTCATTGTAGTATCAGTTTTCACCAGTAGAATACAGTTTCAACAGCCTTCGAGATCTAGTTTTCAATCATGAATAGAACGTCAATTACTACAAACGAGATGTAAGTGTTCCCTGATAGTACCTGTGCCAGGCGCCAAATAATGACGTCATGTTAATATAGTCTATGGACAACTAACCTTATCTTCGTACGCCTTACGACAGAATACGGTTAGTAGTTACAACGTCGATAAATCGAATAAAAAATTAAGTATTCTGTTAAAATTCTAAAATGCTTTAAGACCTTTACAGAGCATGAAGATGCATGTCATTTCTTTACTAGTTACCATTTTATTATTCTAACTTTTAAACAAAATGGTGACAAGCATGAATAGGCCTATCTCGTTATTTCACTAGTGAAACAATATATCCACAAAAAGCGATTCATTTCCATCTCACAAAGTACACTATAGGCCTGCTAATGAGGATGGCTTGATTTGCTTTCCATGTAGAAGAGTCTCAAGAAGCTGGAAAGAAACAGAGACACAATTAAACAGTTTGTGCAACTCACCTCACCATCTTTCGGACCTGTTCCCTAGTAATAAAACAAACACTTGGCAGTTGTCTGTTATATTTAAAACATATCAGGCGTGAAGTTCTTAATTCATTAATTAAATATAACTATATAATTATTCTGACACAACATTCTGATATATCATTACACTTAAAAAGTGTCAATTTCTGTCTTTCTTGCACACATACACGAAGCAAAACCTCATTTAATGCTGTTATAATGCCAGTGGCGTAAATAAAGTCCCCACAGACCCAGCAGTGCTGCACTGCCCTGGACTTAGTGGTCACCAAACTTATTTTTATTAACTTTATATTTATAACAAAATTAATTCATAAAGTGTTTGTCATTTCCTGATCCCGTCATTGCTGTCCACATAACTGCTTGATTTAATTTGTTTGTTTTTCTAGAAATAAACTATATGGGTGGAAGTGAAATAGCCTTGAAGATTTTCAGAGCGAATAGCTCATGTTGTATGTAACAAAAAACTATAATATCATATTGGTGGAAAGTAAATAGTTTTTTTTTTCAGAAAAAATAAATGTTGGTGAATGTTACTTATGTCCCGCCCACTATAGAGACATAGGCCAGTTTTGCACTAAACATATTTAGTATAACTTGTTGCTTGTGAGCCATCCAAAACCCCGACCTCCGCGACTAACAGCGCCGGTCCTTATATACCCGTCAGTCAAGGCCTTCTGAGAAATAAAAGCAATTGACAAAAGATATCTCAGTCATGACAACCTCATAAAATATCCTATCAAATGAATAATCGATCTTGCTATGTACAAGATAATAATATTATAATAACAGATTTTCTTTGCATTTTTTTAACTCATCATATTAAACAGAGAAATGGAATAACTTCACAAAGCACAAATTAATAAATATATCACGCTCAATAAATTAAATTTACACAATTCTATTCAGTAAACAATTCGCAAATAAAAAAATCTGTGGTTCCAAAGCAAAAAATGATGTATGTTTAGGGTTGCCAACTCAGGTAAATAAAATTACTGGCGATTTTACACTTGCAGCAAATTTGCATGAATAAAAGTAAATAACTGAAAATGCCTTTGAATTATACTAAGGAATAGTACACACCTAATCTAACCTAACCTAACCTAACCTTTGAGAATACTACATACATAATCTAACCAAACATAACCTCATATAATACTATGCATAACATAACCTCATATAATACCTTTCATATAATGCTACACACCTAATCTACCCTAACCTAACCTAACCTACCCTAACCTAACATAACCTCATATAATACTATACACCTAATCTAACATAACCTAACCTTTCATATAATGCTACACACCTAATCTACCCTAACCTAACCTAACCTAACCTTTGAGAATACTACACACATAATCTAACTACATAACATAATTATAGCAGCCCCGATAACCCGCTTTTTACATCATGTGCTACACGTCGATCATCATCGGGCCTTGCAGCCCCGATACCCCGCTTTTTACATCATGTGCTACATGTCAGATCATCATCGGGGCTTGCAGCCCCGATACCCCGCTTTTTACATCATGTGCTACACGTCGGATCATTATCGGGGCTTGCAGCCTCGATACCCCGCTTTTTACATCATTTGCTACACGTCGGATCATCATCCGGGGCTTGCAGCCCCGATATCCCGCTTTTTACATCATTTGCTACACATCGGATCATCATCGGGGCTTAATTATATTACTACCCATTTCAGCGAGTACTAACGACCACTGCAAAATACGATAATTTGGTCCAGGGAGCATTCTCTTTTTGGCACAAGAATGATTTATGTAACATGTTTGTGAATGCTACGTACAACATAATTATATTATATTATTATATTATTACCCATTTCAGCGAGTATTGACGACCACTGCAAAATACGACAATTTGGTCCAGGGAGCATTCTCTTTTGGCACAAGGATGATTTGTGTAACATGTTTCTAAATTATTAGTCTTTTAAATACCGGTACATTCTTTAATAAATCACTGAAAAACAAATGTGAATATATAGGATGTGGAATGAGTACGAAATTATTATTACTATTATTTATTTTTTGGCGCATCATTTTTACGTAAATAACGACAAATAAAAACTAACATGCCACATAACATTATTTTAAGAAATACAGGACACAAGCATGAATAATATTCACCATAGACAAAAAACGTATGGAATAGAAATTACATACAAATGTGCTTGTAATAAAACGTATGGATAGAAAAAAAACGTATGAAATAGAAATTACATACAAATGTGCTTGTAATAAACAATAAGCAAACCATCTTCGATTAATCATTTCAAAACAACGTGAATATAGCGTGGAATGTGTAGGAAAATAATTTCTTATATGTTGCTCCCAATGTGCATGATTGTTAACTTATGAAAACAAATGAAAATTAACATGGCATATAAACACTATTTGAAGAAAGATAGGAGATATTAAGTAATATTCATCGTTCATAACGATCTTTGGATGGGCAATAACAATGAAATATGTATAAAATAAAAATTACTTAAGAGGTGAGCGTATAAAAACAGTAAGTAGAATGATATCTAATTAATAAGCTCAAATTACTCCAGTTTAGTGTAAGAGTGGTCTATATCTAACGATGTCTCCCAGCAAATTACTTAATTATTTAAAAAGAAAAAAGAAGATTGAATTTGTGAATTTTCTCTGAAACTTTCCAAATATATGTAGGTAGTCTTTTACATTAGATTGCCGAAAATTGGTTTATAGCGCATTGGCAGTGATAAAAGTGTGAAATATTCGTTCAGTGGGCGTTGGATACTCTACATTGTTTAACACCCTCTTATTCGGTAACTATTGCGAGTATGATTGTGACATTTGTCGATATCGATAGGGAATCTAATAAAGAAAAATTTATCCCTCAGGCGTATTTCAATAGCGTGGACGGTTTTTGTGTAAATTTAATTTTAAAAGCCTCTAATTTCAAGCCACTGCACGATGCGAACAGGTTGCAAAGTCGCGCCAGAAAACAGCCCACGTTGCGAGACACCGAGTTCGTTGATCTCTTGCATCTGTATCACGAGAAGAGTGTGTTAGCGGCGATAATGCCGGTCTGCTGAAATTCCAAACTTAATTTTCTAATTAACCATGCATTTAACCACAATACGTAATATATGTTTTCTATTTATTTAAGTGTACCCTATCGTCCCTTTCAATCAGGAAGGTTATTTCACTTTCATCCTGTATATGTAATATAAAGATATATTATTTAAATATTTACTTCTGAAGTGACAATTCGTTTGTCGAATGAATGACAAGCCGACCGCCCTATTTACAGCTTAGAGTTAAACTATCTGTAGTAATGTCACGAGAGGTATGAGATCTGCCGATAAATCCACGAGCTAAGCGAGTGGATTTATCTGGGAAATCTCAGACCTCGAGTGACATTTATTAGGACTATTTCGTGAATAAAATAAAAATGTAAATAATATATCCCTAAAATTCGATTACAAAATATTAATAATTGTATATTTACGAATACTTAACCTATTCAGACATTGTGAAGTTGAAATAGATGAATATCGATTACTACAATAAAGAAATTCGATGTTATTATTCAGTAATGCCAATTGCGAAAAGCGAAATGCAGGTTTAACAATGTTAATTACACGTACTGCACTTTTCTCTTATTATTATAATATAAATACATTTTCGTTATCTGCTGAAATCATGATTTAATTTAAAATTGTATAATATAATTACAGTAACCTGATTAATACATTAATTAAATGAAGAATAGTTGAAAACGCAGTTATCTAATCTGAATGAAGGAATGTAATTTTTTTTCAGATAGCCTACAATGGACATGGAATTGGAAGATGAAGATGTATTTTATAGGCTACAGTTATACAGGGTTAGATTACCTGTGTGAGCACGACCAGTGTCAGCTGTGCCTTATTTCGACCGTTAACTACGTGCTACAGGAAAGCATTTTTATAGCTCGACAAACGCATTCTCGCTGTAGTGTGTAACGGAACTAAGGCTGCATCTACACAGTTCAATATTTCAATCGCGTATGCATGCAATGTGGGAAGAATATTGAAAGAATCAAGTTTAAAACGTACGTTAAATTAAGATGCATGAAGAAAAAAATGTTATGTTTTATTTAACGACGCTATGCATGAAGATTTTATGTCTACATGGAGCGCCGTTTTGAACGTCGTCTTCACTGCGTAAATATATTAATTAATATTAATATCAATCTTGCATTCATTGCTTTAAAATTGAAAGAAATGTTTAACCGTATAGTTGCATCTTACTGTATTCATGATCATCAATTTACGGGGAAACAGTTGGCGACAACGACTAAACAAAAGAACGACCATGCGATAAATTGATAGCGATAAATCTAGCTGCAAAAATTATCGCAAAGTGTGACTGTGATTGGTTGGAATTCAAAATTTCATTACACTTCATTGGTCGAAAATGGAATGACGTCATATAAACGAAATAGTCGCCGTAATCGCGCTCAGTCATGCAGTCGCTTGCATGATTCTTTCCTCAGCCTTACCCTCAAATGCTCAAACTGATGCCTACGTAATAATGCACGAAATACATTTTTTCTTAATTACCAGTAACCATCAACACTATTATTGCTAACTACCAATTTCACAGGCCGCATTCAAAGAATAAATTAACATTCATAGCATTACATAATGTCTCATTTGATAAAGCATTTACTTATAGGCCTATTTTGGTTCACATTTTATTTACAATTGTACACGCAACTATGACAAATACGAAAGTAATATAAGGTGCGATCAACATAATGTGAATTTATTTCAACTCAACAACAATGTAATTTATTTTCTCAACAATAGGATTTGCTCTCCACACAGTAACACAGTATTCGTAGTGCACTCCACTGACGACAATGACAATTTACTTGGACTATTACGTACAACAATGAACTGTTAATCTTAACTAATATTTACAAAGCACTATTTACAACATAGAACGGTCAGTTCTCAGTTCACAGTTCGTTTGTCTTGGCTAGTTCTTCTAGCTCAGTCACTCGCGTTCACAGAATCTCGAACCACAGACCTTCAGAGACGATCCGCTGAACTTCGAACTCAGGTCCCCCAACTGCGGTCCACTGCACTCGAACTCCGGGCTTCAGGCTCCACAGTTACGGACACAACTCAAGTCGCGCTCTGGTCTCGAAGCTGTCTTCACTGCTACACAAGACTGGCTTACTGACTGACTAATCATGAATGAATGAATCTGTCGTTCCTTCGCGTCCGTAATTTATAACCACAGCGACGTAACCGAGAAAGTTCGAATTCGCGATTTTTCCACTTCGACGGACTTCTCGGCCTCTCTAGGCAAGCAGAAGATGCGCGCGCAAACTCCCTCGCCGCGTAGGCCCTTTCCCCCTCTCTTCTCTCCGCCGCTCGCCGTCCCTCAGTGCTCCGTGGAGCCCGCGCGATCTGCTCTCTTGCGGAACGCTGGTCGTGAGTTCGAATCTCACGTCGCTGTCACAATAAGTACCGTATGCGCCAAAATAAATAGTACTGAAATTATCGCTCATCTGCTGTCCACGTTTCCATAGCAATGAAGTATTTATTTATTGTTAGGATGATAGAGACTGGATTAATCTTTCACAGGATAGGGATCGATGGCTGGCTTATGTAAGGGCGGCAATGAACCTGCGGGTTCCTTAAAAGCTATTTGTAAGTAAGTATACAATAATTTGACTATTGTGAATTCAGTATTAATTATGGTTTTCACAACAGAGGAGAAGGTGTTTTATTGTGGAGCATTATTTCCGGTCATACGGAGTATTGAAATTACAAACATATTCTGAAAATCAAGATGTCATTATAACATGCAAGGCTACATAAAACTGATCCCGTACGACGGAACTTCTCGACGATAGCTATCATTGTTGTGTTATTTGATGCATCATTGTTAAATCGCTCCTCGTACTGTTCTTAAACGTGGCACAAGCTCGGCTCATTCTGACGATCCCACTCCGTATGACTGGAAATAAAGCTCGGCAATAAACACCTCCTCTGTTGTGAGAACCATAATTACAGAAATCAGCATAACATTAATTCACAATGTCAAACTATTGTATACAATAAATAAATATTTCGTTGCTACGGAAACGTGGACAGCAGATGAGCGACGATTTCAATACTTTGCTTTGGCGCATACTAAACATATGAAAAACGTTCACTGGACGGTCAGAAGGGGTCCCACACTAGTCAGTTATTGAATTATAATATGTATCATCGTCCATCGCTGTGAAATAACAGCACGTCTGACCGTGAAACGAGCGAGCCCGGGTTCAAATCCTGGTTGGAGCAAGTTACCTGGTTGCGGTTTTTCTTCAACCTATCGATTTCGGATTCATTTCGCCGTCATAATTACACTTCCCCTCAGTCATCATCATCATCATCATCATTATCATCATCAAGATCACTCTTTATTTCCTAGGTTTCGGGCTTGCTCCGATGTAGAGTCGGCTATCGGCCACCACCGAACTTGTACTCCGTGGATATGTGGTCATTCGTTGTTGATGGTAGCGCCCCGCTGGACTCATGGTAAGTCGTGGGACCGGGGTTGAGGGGCCACTTGAGTTCTACGTGGAAAAGTAAAGGGATCATGTGGGGGATTCGGAGGCTGCGTACGAGAGGCCTTAGGACATGCACACCATTCCATCCCAGATAGTACAATGGGCCATCCCGAGCGGGCTGCATGCGAGGACAGTCCTAGTCCATGCCCTCCCCTAGAGGAGGACTACAAGATAGAGAAATAACATATTGCATTAATTCAGTTCGTAACTAGTTTAAAAAATGTGGAATAAGTACGAAAAGTGAAGTGATTCGGACATTTTGTAATGAAGTAGTTTCTTCTAAAAATAACTGTGAATGCATTTATACAGGGACATCATTTTATTTTTACTAACATTTCTAATATTAACCTGGGTATACCTTTCGATTAACGGTTGAGAACCGGAAACACCATTTGCTACCCCTTCCACGACTGGAGTTCGATGATGTGACGTAAAATACAAATAAATCACTTTAATAGGTATAGGAGGGAAGAAAAGTAGTTCATCCATTTACGTAAACTATGAAATATCGCGATTTTGAGTTTGATAATTTTCATTAGGTTTTTCTTTAGTCAAAATACAGTACTGTATTAACGATAAGTGTTTTTACTCACGAATTGAGCTATCCATTCGGACATATTCATTATGCAGTGTATATTATTCTGTTACAGCACATTAGCGTACAATATAGAGAATGAAGTTAAATTGAATAATAATCATAATATGGATATACATAAATATACTTGGACTTCTCCAGATGGATTGACACACAACCAAATAGATCACATCTTCATAGATAAACGGAGACATACTAGTATAGTAGATATTCGAACTTTCAGGGGTGCAGACTGTAATTCTGACCATTATTTGGTGATTGGAGAAATAAGAGAAAGATTATCAGTAGCCAAGCGAGTAGAGCAGCAAGTTAATATTACTAAATTCAATATTTTGAAATTAAAGGACGAGGAAGCTAAGCAAAATTATCAGGTCGAAATTTCGAATAGGTTTGCCACTTTAGAAAGTTCCGACGAAGTTGAGAAAGAATTAGATGTTAATAGCGTGTGGGAAAATATCAGAGATGGTATCAAAATTGCAGCTGAGCAGAGCATAGGTTATTATGAAACTAAGAAAAAGAAACCGTGGTTTGATGAAGATTGTTGCATGGTAGTAGAAAGAAGGAAACAGGCAAAATTGAAATTCTTACAGGATCCAGTTGAGGAGAAGAGAGATAATTATTTCAATGAAAGACGGGAAGCAAGTCGTACACTTAGGAATAAAAAGAGAGGTTACTTGAAGGAAAAACTGAATGAGGTAGAAACAAATAGTAAGAATAAAAACATTCGAGATTTATATAAGGGTATAAAGGAATTTAAGAACGGATATCAGCCAAGGGTAAACGTGATCAAGGATGAGAATGGTGACTTGCTTGCAGACTCTCCATCAATCCTAAACAGATGGAAAAACTATTTTGCGCAACTACTAAATGTACATAGGCCAAATAGAAATGATCGGGACGAAATTGAAATACAAACTGCTGAGCCATTTATACCCGAACCCACACTTTCAGAAGTCGAAATTGCGATAGAAAATCTGAAAAAGTACAAGTCTCCAGGTATCGATCAAATTCCAGCAGAATTAATACAAGAGGGTGGAAGTGCATTATATAGCGAAATTTATAAACTTGTACTTGCTATTTGGGAAAAGGAAATTGTACCAGAACAATGGAAGGAGTCCATAATTGTACCTATTTTTAAAAAGGGCGACAAAACCAACTGTGGTAACTTTCGAGGAATATCACTTTTGTTGACGTCGTACAAAATTTTGTCCAATATTCTTTTGAGAAGATTAACTCCGTACGTAGATGAAATTATTGGGGATCATCAGTGCGGTTTTCGGCGTAATAGATCGACTATTGATCAGATTTTTTGTATTCGACAGATAATGGAGAAAAAATGGGAGTATAAGGGTACAGTACATCAGTTATTCATAGATTTCAAAAAGGCATATGACTCGGTTAAGAGGGAAGTATTATATGATATTCTTATTGAATTTGGTATTCCCAAGAAACTAGTTCGATTAATTAAAATGTGTCTCAGTGAAACATACAGCAGAGTCCGTATAGGTCAGTTTCTATCTGATGCTTTTCCAATTCACTGCGGGCTAAAGCAGGGAGATGCACTATCACCTTTACTTTTTAACTTCGCGCTTGAATATGCCATTAGGAAAGTTCAGGATAACAGGCATGGTTTGGAATTGAACGGGTTACATCAGCTTCTTGTCTATGCGGATGATGTGAATATGTTAGGAGAAAATACACAAACGATTAGGGAAAACGCGGAAATTTTACTTGAAGCAAGTAGAGCGATCGGTTTGGAAGTAAATCCCGAAAAGACAAAGTATATGATTATGTCTCGTGACCAGAATATTGTACGAAATGGAAATATAAAAATTGGAGATTTAGCCTTCGAAGAGGTGGAAAAATTCAAATATCTTGGAGCAACAGTAACAAATATAAATGACACTCGGGAGGAAATTAAACGCAGAATAAATATGGGAAATGCCTGTTATTATTCGGTTGAGAAGCTCTTATCATCCAGTCTGCTGTCCAAAAATCTGAAAGTTAGAATTTATAAAACAGTTATATTACCGGTTCTTCTGTATGGTTGTGAAACTTGGACTCTCACTCTGAGAGAGGAACATAGGTTCAGGGTGTTTGAGAATAAGGTGCTTAGAAAAATATTTGGGGCTAAGCGGGATGAAGTTACAGGAGAATGGAGAAAGTTACACAACATAGAACTGCACGCATTGTATTCTTCACCTGACATAATTAGGAACATTAAATCCAGACGTTTGAGATGGGCAGGGCATGTAGCACGTATGGGCGAATCCAGAAATGCATATAGAGTGTTAGTTGGGAGGCCGGAGGGAAAAAGACCTTTAGGGAGGCCGAGACGTAGATGGGAGGATAATATTAAAATGGATTTGAGAGAGGTGGGGTATGATGATAGAGACTGGATTAATCTTGCACAGGATAGGGACCGTTGGCGGGCTTATGTGAGGGCGGCAATGAACCTTCGGGTTCCTTAAAAGCCATTTGTAAGTAAGTAAGTAATCATAATATGGATATTTAAACACTTATTTGCAAATGGTGGCCGTTCATTTTGATACAGGCTTCAGTTTTTTTGTGCATATTATCGCACTATAGACTACTGTACCTAATTCTAATTACCAGTTTCGTCCTTCGTACTAGTAACTCATGTTGAAATAATTCTGTACCTACTCTATAACAGATTACGTACAGTTTCCCTGGAAAAGGATGAGACGATTGAATATTCCTGTCTCAGATGTAAGACACTGCGCATGATCGGAGACCAGAGCACTGATACACAACATAACGAATATTTAGTTACTTAAATTCAGGCTATTTGGTTTGTTACTAGCATCGTTCCGAAATTCACTTCAAAAACTGCAAAAAATATGATAATATTACATAAATAAAAGATAAATATATGCATAAATCATGTAGTTAAATCGACAATGGACCTTCATGACTAGATCGACACTCCGCACAGAAATGAAAGCTTTCATGTCGTTTCAATAGCTCAGACGGTAAGACTTCTGAGTGTTGTGTAGAAGAGTGCGAGTTCGATTCTTAGTCTACACAACGATTTATTTTGTCTAAATAACGTTGAAATAGCTAAATAACGTTGAAATAGAGTTTTACCAAGTCCTGATATTAAGTGTTAATGATCGCAAACAATACAAAATTACAAGTTATAATATTATAAACGTTAATCTAATGAATGCATTTATACACACACATATACACTGTAAATGCATATATATTAAAAACTAACAATTAAAATGAGATTAATATATATATATATATATATATATATATATATATATATATAAAATAATAATAATAATAATAATAATAATAATAATAATAATAATAGACAAACTTTTACAAAGGTTTAGAGTCCTTAGGCTATGTCATTTGTTGAGTAATTATTACAATATTTTATTAGTAGCTTTCCCATATGTGTAAGAAATGCACTCGCACAAAACAGTTTTTGTTAAAAGTATGGCTTTGGATTATTTCATTCTCACACCTTCAGTTAATTTTAACTATTTTATCTACGTGTTTACAATAGTGTTTAATTTAATGTGCATTCAATTTTATTCACGTTATGATTGAATAAGAAAGCACTGTTGCAGTTATTGACTAATTACATAATATATTAATACTAATTATTAAATGCATCTGTTAAGTAACCAATTGCAGTATCTTTTGCAAACTCTTGAATGTTTAAGTTGTCAATAATATTTCTGTACTATATACTACAATACGCTAAAAGAATTTGCAATAGATTTTGGATCCTCTACTTTATAATCATTGGTTTTAATGAAAAAATATTTTCTTCCTTAGGATATCTACAAGTTTAAATTTAATAATATTCCGAATAGGTTTAATTGCATTATCTGAATTTTGTACTTTTCTATTCAAATATATTCTATTTCCCTCTTTCACAATTTTTGATAAATTACACTGTACTTCTTGCAGTATTTAAGAACATGAGGATCATTACATTGCAACTCATTACATATAGATTCTTCTTTTTAATACATGAGATTTTTAAGTCCCTGCGTTATCTACATGTTTTTACTTTTGAATTTTTTCACAACATTGAGTGGAGAACATCAACTGAAGTGATTATGAAATTAAGTGAAAAATTCAATACATTTACTCTTAATATCAGTAGTACCAGTATCATAACATATTTTTTTCCAAGATTCATTTTGTAGACATAAATGTAAATAATCATTAGATACAGCATTTACGATCCTTTCTTAGTTTTTAAATTAATATTTTGAAATTGTTTAGTGACATTGGAAACACATAGGATTTGTTTATCATGTTCAGACAAGCTATTGATTATAGGTTCTGTCGAATAAGAATTCAGTCTAATTCTATGTACAAAACATTTATCAATGGCTGTGCTACTTCAGCTTAGATTTAATTTGATTAGTTTCACAACAATTGGACTTCCTGTTATATCCTGTTATTTAGATATTTAATTTAGAGTTGATTTATTAACTCTTACTATGCAAGATGCCTCTTATTTCAATAATTCTATATCACGTTAAATAGTCATTGTCTACACTAAAGTATTATCGTCATCCCTCATTTCTCATCGTAATGGCGAACCGACGTGACATGAGACAGCGAGTTATAGCTCTAGTTGAGGCTGGATATGGGGCTAGATCTGCTGGCCGTTTGGTCGATGTTCCTGGAAGTACAGCCGCGAGGTGGGTCCATCGTTACCAAAATTTAGGGGAGGTCGAAAATCGCCCTATTCCTGGGCGTTCGCGGATTTCTTCATTGGAAGAGGATGCTCTCTTATTCGAGACAGTTCGACAGGACCCCTTTCTGACTGCTAACGAAATAAGAGCAGCATCTAACTTTCCCGGCTCTTCACAGACTGTGATCAGCAGGTTGAGGAACCGCGGTATTAGGAGCCGGAGGGCTACGCAAATGGAAATATTGGGGGAAGCACAAGCTGTCGACCATCTTGCCTTCACTACAAATCGAGTGGATTTCGATTGGAGAAATGTAATTTTCTCCGACGAAACAACCATCTTGAGTGATTACGAAAGTCCTGTCCGTGTCTATCGTGAGGATGGTCTCCGACATGACCGGCATTATGTGCACCGACGTGAAAGATCGGGGCGCTTTAGCATATCGTGTTAGGGGTGGATGTCTTACGATGGACCTGGCGTTATAGAACGCATCGATGGCCGGTTTAATGCGGGAACTTACGAGCACATTCTGGAAAATATATTCCTTCCCTCCGCCCGAGAACGTTTTCCCGAAGGAACATTGCTGTTCCAGCAGGCTAACCATCCCGTGCACTATGCTGCAAGCATTCAAAGATGGTTTCAAAGGAGACCCGAGATCGAAATCATTAATTGGCCTCCGAAGTCACCTGATTTGAATGCCATCGAAAATTTATGGGCGGAATTGAAAAAGAGAAGGATAGCCACCTATGCCCACCGACGTACTCGAAATTGAGACGAATTGTGGGATCAAGTTGTTGACACCTGGGAAGATCTCGCCGGGGATCAGAACTTATTCCACAATCTCGTGACATCCATGCCGGATCGACTTAGAGCTGTAATAGAAGCTGATGGCATGTGGACAAGATTTTAAGTTAACAGGTCTCTTTTTGTTTCTTATGATTTTTGTTTGAGGAAGAATACTTTTAACTTCCAAGTAAGATTTATTTTTTTGACGAGGTTCAGCCTACTTGTAGGACTCAGAAATTGGACATAAATTATTCCATATTTTTCGACAAATTAGACAGTCGAGGAACTCTGAACAAATTAATTACACCTCAATAAAAAAAGTTTTACCCGGGATCGAACACGAGACATTTCGGTTATACAGTAGAACCGAGACGCTACTATATGAGCTACCGAGACAAGACAGTGACAGCAGCAGTCCAGAATGTAGATCCCTTAGCAGGCATTTACTATTCGGTACAGTGAAGCAATGATATTTTGTGACTCGAGCTATGTTGTGAAATCCTGGCCTTAAATGGCTGTCTTCTTCGTGATCCTTATTCTGGTCCTTGTCCTTGTTGTGGTCATTGTAACAATTCTTGTACTATTTGTCATGGTATGTATCGTTACGTCGATATCGAGTGAATCGCGCTGTAGAACTTTAACTTCCGACGACCAAGAATCGTCTCATTCTTTTTAAGGGTAACTGTACCTTACGTACTGTAAATTCAATCTTGAGTTCTGCCCGATCCGAAAAGATAAAAATACTCAGACATGCTATCTACTCTCCCTCCAAGTGGTTTTGTCGAAGGGTCGTAGAAAGGGGGAAAATCACGTAACAGTTAATTACTTAACGAGACCCTTTTATTTAAGTTATTTTAAACAGTTGCATAATACGTAGACGTCCAATTCCTAACAGAAATTAATGTAAATAATTGATTAAATGGCGATCTTACTCGTGTTAATTATGTAAGAATGTGTGGCTTACAGGTGTTTCGGTGCTACTTCACAGCATCCTCAGAGCCTTCTGTGTCTCGGCGTCATCTCAACTTCGCTGCCTGTTATGTGGGTGCGTTCGTGTGATGGAGAGTTGTGTCAAATAGTGTGTGTTCTGAAATTGATCTGTATTGAGTATTTGATTAGGGTGTGTTTTAGTGTGTCTGTATATTTCATATTGTTCTAGTGTGTTGAGTTTCTTTTTTGGGTTGTATGTGTAGGATTTCCATGTCTGTATTTATGTTATTGTATGTGTGGTTGGCATTAGTTATGTGTTCGGCATATCTAGATGTATTGTGTCCTCTGGTTATTGCTTTAATGTGTTCTTTGTATCGAGTTTGGAATGATCTGCCTGTCTGTCCAATGTAGAAATTGTCGCAACTATTGCATGCGAGCTTGTAGGTTATACGCCTTTGTGGTTGTATTTATTTGTTTGTGTGTTGAGATGTCTTTGTAGGGTGTTTTCTGTTCTGTATGCTATGTTGTATTTCTGTTTTCTGAATGAGGATGCGATCTTGTGTGTGTTTTTGTTTTCGTATGTTAGCGTGTTGTATTTCTTGAGTTTGTGTTGTTTTGTGTGTTTTTGTGTTTGTTAAGTTTTTGTTTTGTCTTCCTTATGATGTTGTCTATTATGTTTGGGTCGTAGCCTAACCATTTTCTTGTGCTATGTATTTGATTGTGTTCACTTCTTCATTGTAGTGTTGTTGACTCATGGATTTGTTGAGTAATCTGTGTACCATTGTCCTGAATGCAGCATGTTTGTGTTGTGTGGGGTGATTAGATGTGTTTTGTATGTATGTGGTGGTGGTGATTGGTTTTCTGTATACACAACACAAACATGCTGCATTCAGGACAATGGTACACAGATTACTCAACATACCCATGAACCAACAACACTACAATGAAGAAGTGAACACAATCAAATACATAGCACAAGAAAATGGTTACAACCCAAACATAATAGACAACATCATAAGGAAGACAAAACGAACATTTAGCAAACACACAAAACACAACACAAACACAAGAACACAAGAAATACATCACACTAACTAACATACGAAAACAAAAACAAACACAAGATCGCATCCTCATTCAGGAAACAGAAATACAACATAGCATACAGAACAGAAAACACCCTACAAATACATCTCAACACACAAACAACACAAACAAATAAATACAACCTCACAGGCATATACAAGCTCGCATGCAATAGTTGCGACAGTTTCTACATTGGACAGACAGGCAGATCATTCCAAACTCGATACAAAGAACACATTAAAGTAATAACTAGAGGACACAATACATCTACCGTTGCTTACGAGATTATACAAGCTGGCGGATAGCGCTTGAAATACGGGTCTGAAGTGGTTCCCTCGTAATGCCAATTCCGCCGCTCGGAGCGCTGTTCTATACTAAATATCAGAGTTCGTGGATATATCAGAGTAGCGCAATCACCGAGTCGGCCGCCATTGTTATTCCTTTTCAACACTCTAGGGATAGGAATATTTGAAGTAAAACTCAGATATTTTTAATTTGAAGGGCAAAAACTTCTGAAGGATCGTCTTACATTTTAGATCGTCTTACGCTAGGGATAGGAATATTTAAAGTAAAACTCAGATATTTTTAATTTGAAGGGCAAAAACTTCTGAAGGATCGTCTTACATTATTGTCAGTCAACATACTAATGTATAAAAACTTTATTTAATAATTATTACAGCATAAATATACATTTAAGTGTTCAATACACTCCTTCATAAACGTCACAGTATAGGTATTACAACAGCATGAACTTAATAAATTACAAGTAACAAATGAAAACAACAATGTTGAAAACAAAGAAAACAATAAATCTTAACATTTCCAACTGCATTCCTCGTGCAAACTCTCCGACTTCCGCATATAAGGGGACACTATACTGAAATTACTCGAAGTTCATTAGTTTTAAGAGTTCACAACAGTGAAATCAATAACTACCATACTTACGAAGCAAATTATGATCACTGGTATATCTGCTTAATAGTGACAAGCGTGCAAAATTGTATCTGCCTATGATACGTGGTTTGTATTTTATTAATTATTTTATTAAAATATTGAACCGCTTTATATAAAAAGTAGCTTGCACAACAATTTACATTATTCTTAAGTGATTTTCACTTATATGGCTCCTTACATACATGGAATCAAAGCTTACTATAATGTTTTGCTGTAAAATTAATGAGTAAATTACTAGATTTTTAAATTATAAAAAATAAAAATAATAATAGTCATAAAAATTCCTAGTAATTTACCCATTCGCTGTACAGATAATTCCAATAGTAATGTTTGTTCCAATGCATATAAAGAATCTTATAAGTGAATATCAATAAAAATAATGTAAATTGTGACGCAAGAGACTTTTTGCATTAAGCAATACACTTTATAGGCTAATTAAGTTATTAATAAAATTCAAACCACTTATCACAGAGACGAAATTTTGTATATGTGTTATTATCAACCAGATATACTAGTGATAAATATTTTGTGAGTTTGACTTTAAAAATATGGAAGTTAGTAATTTCAGTATAATGTCCCCAAGTATACACTGATGTGAGATTTTGTCATTTTTGGTAAAAAAAAATAGTTTCTTTGTTTTTATCCTTAAAAATTAATTATGATCTAAAGATGCCCTCTGCCAATTTTCATGACCATACGACCGGTCTATCAGCTGTTTAGAGTCACATTTTTTAGAAGGCTGCGGGCTTGAGTGTTAATTTAAATTATCCGTCCACGACCTCCACTCTGAATTGTGCGACCATTTTGGAAATTACGCTATATTTCGTACATTATTTATTATATTATATTTCCGATTGAGCCAGTGTAGCTTCTCGAATTCTCGAAATATTTCTTCATAGAATCCAACAGGTGTTAGACCTATTTGAAATGCTGCTTTCCTTTAAAAGATATTCAGTTACAAAGGAGAGCACAACTCTTGTCTAAAGGAAAATTCCACTTGTTGCTAGTAGCAATAACAACGTGTTTTCCATGCTTGGTTTTTGTTTGTGATACAAGAAATATTTGCAAGTTTCTAACAGTTTTATTGTTAGTGTTATAATAGTGTCTACAGTCCATAGTGATTTGTAAATAATATTTATCTATTATAGTGTTTTCATAAGATTACATATTTTTTAGTCATATTTATTTACTAGTGTAAGTAAGGTGTGCACAGCGTGGTAGGTTATATAAGGATAAGTTCTGTATATAATATGTTAGTTCTATATGTTTCAAAATGCCTATAAAATAAAAAATACAGAGACCTGGTTCATTATTATTATCCCAAACTTGTTTTTGAATATGTTCTTAACAAAACTTAATATCAGTATTATACCTAACACTCATTTTTGTTGTTGTTGTTGTTTAGTCAACTGTCCGAAGACAGGTTTGAACCTCGTAAGTACCACCAATAAGGCATCACTCATGAGACAACTAGGTCAGGAGATAATGGGGTAGGGTGGCAAGTTTCTTTCCCCCTCCAACGCATAATTCGCCGATTAGCTACATATTCCACTAATCAGACTTCAGATGCTTACAAACAATTGTCCTTCCTCTGACATATATCGTCAAGTGAGATGTACTGCCTGATTATTATATGCATATGAGCCAGAAAGGTATTTTTAATATTAATTTTTTTACGCTCGAGTTGAATTTTTTCTGATTTTACACTTTTAGTGCATTAAATATTTTAAATTATTTTTTTATTAAAATAAAGAGGAAAATTGTATAGTAAGTTTCGTTTCTGAAGGTCTGACACGTATGTAGACAACAATTCTGGCCAAAATAGTAGCAATTTTTGAAAACCTAAATTTACAAAATTTAAAATTACATTAAAAGCACAAAATTTCACAGAGCTACCTAGAATATTTTAGAAAATTGAAATTTGACATCAGTCTAACCTTAATATGGTTTCTAGTTTCTACGGTCTTTGTATTTTTCCAATCAAGCCAAACAATACACTCTTGTCTCAAGAATTAATTCAGAACTTCACAAATATATTATGTCACTCTTGCAAATAGCAAATAGGATTAAATTCAGAAATGCTTGATTTAAAGGGGAGAAGATGGTAAAAATATGGCACTGATCCTAATTGGTACGTGATTTTCATTTGTTTTATGTAGAAATATCATTGCTGAAGCAACTTAAATTCTAGATTAATTTTATAAAAATATTTTGGGGCCCAAATTTTGAAAAAATAAATATCAAAATACAGTCATTCATTAATCTTACAATGTATGCTCGCTTACGTAGCGGATCGTTCCTTTTTATATTTATAGTCACTTCTTTCCTTTTTCCTTATTTCTTTCACCTTGTCACAGAGAAAACAAAGGTGCGCTATTTTCAGTTCTCTGTGAACAGTTCTGAACACAGCAGCACTGCATTTTTTCGCATTTAAATTACATTCTTTCCCTATACAACTGTTACTGCAGAGCGCACACTGGACTAACAATGGCGGATTTGTCGGCATTTACCGGCTCAAATGATTGCGGTACTCTGGATATCCACGGACTCTGCTAAATATTCATAGCAGAACACTTCAATGACATTGACATTTGGGACATTTAAAGGACTCACCATTGCTTATTAAATGCTTCGTACAATATTTTATGGACAATAGACGTAATTTCCAAACTTCTACGTCTTAATTATATTAAAATAAAAGGCTGTCATTCTTGTTATTAAAAGATATTACATATCATAAACTAAGGTAGGCTACTACCTTTCTGTTGTTCAATTCATACACCGTACCTTTTCGGAAATAATGAAAGAAACTTAATATATTTTACAAGAACACTGTAGTCTACCCTTTTCACGTATTCATTTATTATTATTATTATTATTATTATTATTATTATTATTATTATTATTATTATTATTATTATTCCAATGAATTAAGGTACTGTATTATCTTCCATTTCCCCGACTTCATAATTTAATAATTTGTAAGTAGGCCTAACTTATCCCTTTCTTTTATAAAGTATATTGACGTTGAAGTGTTAGGATTTTTACTAAAGCAAACAGCAGCCACAATACATGATTAGTACAAATGTGCGATTTTTCTTGCATAACTTGCAGTGGTGAAATAAATATCTAATAGGCCTGCTGATTAACCTGTTACTTACAAATGGCTTTTAAGGAACCCGCAGGTTCATTGCCGCCCTCACGTAAGCCCGCCACCATCGGTCCCTATCCTGTGCAAAATTAATCCAGTAGTGGGTAGTAATAGCAAATGCTATGATATTTTAGTGTGTGTAAACAGTTTTAAATTAGGAGTTAGAATTAAATTAATTAGGAAGTTAGACTGCAACATATGTGATTAGAAATGGTTTTCGAATTTTACCATTCCCAAAACATAAACAAAAATATCAGGAATCTCAGGGGCAATATTTTTAGAATTTGCCGATCATAGGCACATGCGCATCTGCTCTCCCCGATCCCCATTTCATTTTTAGTAATGTCTGAATCTCGCTCCCCTGAGCTGTTTTCTGTCGTCACTCATGACATGTCAATTTAATGAAAACATAAAGTAAAATTTTCGGTACATCATGCAGTGATAATTGTACTTTATCACAACGAATAATTGTAGTAATTATTTATTTATTTATTTATTTATTTATTTATTTATTTATTTATTTATTTATTTATTTATTTATTACTCGTAATGTAATAATATTTGATTTGGCTTGGAGGACGAGGGGAGTACGTTACACTAAATTCGGCATACTCAACAGTAAAATCGCATTGCTGCGTATGTTGAATCCTAAATAATGCAAATCGTATAAGTGTCAATATTCAGCAGTAATAATTAACCATTGTCATGGAATATTTCGCCACTATAAATGATGATGGTAAATCATACTCTTTTCCTCGAATAACGCTATTGATTGCCTTAAGGCAAGACAAGCTAAGAACTATATTAATTTGATTTTGATGATGATGATGATGATGATAATAATAATGATGATGATGATAATAATGATAATAATAATAATAATAATAATAATAATAATAATAATAATGTCTGAAAGTAGCAGAAACCGGTAGTTCACTTTCAGCAATTATAACAAATTAGAGGGAACGAAATCTGAAGAAAAAACACGGAACTGCAAGCAATCAACTTGCCAAAGTAAATGAACCATATGAACAATGTAGTTTGGAAGCAAAATTTTAATTCATCAAATTCAGACTTTCGGGAAACAAAATTGTAAATTCCATTAAATGACGCTGAAAATCTGCATACTGATATTTAACAAGTCATCAATAAATCTCAAATAAGAGTGTAATATGCTTGGCATATTTATAATTTTCATACTCGATCAATAATGCACAATTAATCAAACTATTTTCACGATACACAATGCTTAGTAATGAAACTATTCATCATTTCTTAGTACAGTGAAGCGAACCTAGCGGCAGAAATTGTCATGACTCTCAGAGACCTACTCTCGATCGTGCTATGCGCCAGCTTGTATAATCTCGTAAGCAACGACATCTACATATGCCGAACACATAACTAATGCCAGCCACACATACAATAACATAAATACAGACATGGAAATCTTACACATACAACCCAAAAACCAAAACTCAACACACTAGAACAATATGAAATGTACAGACACATTAAAACACACCCTAATCAAATACTCAACACAGAGATCAATTTCAGAACACACACACTCTTTGACACAACTCTTCATCACACGAACGCACCCACACAACAGGCAGCGAAGTTGAGATGACGCCGATACACAGAAGGCTCTGAGGATGGTGTGAAGTAGCACCGAAACAGCTGTAAGCCGCACATTCTTACATAATTAACACGAGTAAGATCGCCATTTAATAAATTATTTATATTCAAGTGTTAAAAGTAGTGTACGAAAGATTCAACATGGAGAAATTAATGTTTTCAGAAAAGAGCTAAGACAGCCCAGCTACTAGCCTTTACAGAGGGGCGAGCAGAAGCGGGTGGAGGGAAACCGGGATGCGACGTAGACAAACGGACGACAGTACCTGTGCGAAAATATGATTCAATATTGATAGCTCTTTCGTCACTGGAAAACGCGAACAAATTTCTGGAACGTACTATGGTGTTGTTCACCACTTCTATTCTTTTGCCTTTCCCCGACATCTTTTCCGCAGTTTTGTACTTCATATATATTCTTAATCATTTGCTGGTAGTTCTGTTATATGCTATCAGAGTGCGTGGTGTTTTCTTTATTTTGTTTTTTTGTATTATTTTTCTTTTTTCTTAATAGGGTGCGTTAGTTTACTTTATTCCACCTATCATATTTGTTATTTCTTTTTACTCTGAGAGCTGCCGTCTCATTGGCTGATTTGTATATAACGGCTCCTGACTTCCGGGTTGTTGGTCCCGGGGGTAGAGATCGGAGCGAGTACTGCAGGGGAGTCTCGAGGATACTTCGGGGGTGAGCGGACCTTGGTGTGGCAGTGGCCGCAGTCCGGGGCGTATGGGGCGCCTTGTTAGGCCTACCTATGGAGGGTGATAGCACGGGTTTCGGCGATTGGGGCTGGTTACATCGGGAGATCGACGCACGCGGTGTGTCGGTGTTGCCCGCAAGGATATTCGCAAGGATATTCAGCCTTCAACATGGTGTCGTCGATATATTCGCCGCAAGTTCTACAAGCCAAGGAGTTAATTCTTGGCGCTGGTGATTGGAGCCGGCTTGCTTATTTTAACATCACTATTGATCTACTAGAACTGGCGACTGACATCTTCACTACAGCTTACGCCGGAATATACGCCAGGCTATCAATCTGACTGTAAGTCCTGGATGGAGGTAACTAGCGTGTGTGATCCCAACGCATAAACTCTTAATCGAGTGTTCTACGCCCAGCTACATTTCCTTTTATGGTGTGTTGTGAATCTCTAGTCGGGTTTTCTCCATTTTTGGGACCCCTGCGTGGTTGGTCAATATTGGCTTGGCTTTTTAGTGCTTAAATTGTTAGCTTTGTATTGGGTTATTCATCTCTTATGGTTAGTTTCTTATTCATTCATGCCCGTGTGCACCATTCTCGATTAAAATTTGACCATGGTTAAGTCGGCACTTGACCATCTTCAACGCCAATTTGCGGAGTATCAATCTCGATCAAAGTTAAGCAAGCGAATTGATGATGATCAAATTTGATCACGGGTGTGGGACCGATTATCTTGAATTGAACATGGTCAAGTCGAGAAAATCAAAATGGCGGCACGATTTGACGTACTTGATGGAATTGAAGATGAAATGATGTATCTTCAACACGTAAATCACTGCGGAAATAACAGAATTAGTGTTATTGTAGAAAGAGTAAGTTTGTAGATGAATAATAAAAATGTTTTTTTTTTCTCAAAATAGACTAATGTTTTATATATGTTTCTGCTTTGGAAGATCGAGACTTGACTTGAGGACAAAACATTATTTAGGCCTAATTGTCCAATTTTGTTAACATAATAACAAAGTAGTTATTCTATGCCGGTAATAATATAGCAAAACTAAATGACCATTTTGTAGAATGCGAGATTATCATTTATTAGCTATAGATTTGCCGTTTGAAACTATTAGGACCTACATGACGTTTTGGACAATTAGGCTATTTACGCTTGAATTAAGAGAAATTACACGGATACCTTCCTTTCCCTCTTACTCCAAAATTCCAACCTAGTGAACACAAAATAAATGGATAAATTTGAGAACAAGGATACTTTCCTTTTCCTCTTACTCCAAAATTCCAACCTTGTTCACACAAAATAAATTAGCGCTAAAAACTTCCTTTTCGTATGCATGATGATGCGTATTCGACATACACAGACGAATTGCTTTTTTTAATTTAATTTTAAAATAATTGTTGTTAGCGAGGTATCCGTATACTGAAATTTTCCCAAATAAATTATTGGCACTGAAATGTGTCTTTTCGTAAGTAAGATGATGAGCATTCGACAAACATATACAAATCTGCTCTTTTTAGTAGCCTATTTCAAGATAATTGTCAGTGAGGTATCCGTATACTGAAATTTTCCCAAATAAATTATTGACACTGAAATGTGTCTTTTCATAAGCAAGATGATGAGCATTCGACAAACACATACAAATCTGCTCTTTTTAGTAGCCCATTTCAAGATAATTGTCAGTGAGGTATCCCTATACTGAAATTTTCCCAATTATTATCATTAATATGAAATAACCACTGTATAAATTACGGTGCAAATTATGTGAAATTATGTAAACACGTATAACTCATGTGAATTGTGAGGTTAAATCCAACCAGGTAGCCTGCTTTTCTCTTAGAGAACTTCCGTCAGTACTTTTATTAGGTAATATGGATGCATAATTGCTGACGAGTTCTAAAGGAATTCCCACTTCGAACTGTGAGAAGTTCGGTGCTCTTTTCTTTTTTTCTTCCATGATTATTGAAAATTGTTATTTGAAAATTGCGAGGATTTTTGAAAGCAATCCGACAAACAAAACGAAGCGATAATTGACAGAGTGCTTTCGTTCGCTGTTTTATACGCGGTAACCTAGCGCTCGGATGATTCTTCTCAAGCGAGCGTACCGTCAGCTGACGGTACTGAATTGATCGAGGGAAAATGCCGGTGCACCGCATCTGTAACTTGATAATTGTCAAGAATTAACCATGTTTCCGTGATTGCTGATAACCGGGCTAGATGATCGAGAATGGTGCACACGGCCATCAGAGTTGTGTTCAGGGCAAGTGTGTTAAGTGGGTTAGTTTATAAGTTTTTGTAGGTATGGATTTTATAGGATTTTGTTAGGGCACTCGCACTTGTAAGAGTTATATGAAGTACTAATTTCATTGTTAATCTTTACAGTGATTTGTTATCTAGCGCGTTGGCGCTAAGTCTGTCAATGTGGAATATTCGTAACCTGGCTTCAGTTTCTGGTTTTATATTGTATGTTATCAAATGTGTAAGTGAAGTCAGAATAAAAGGCAGTCACTAATTACCCACTATGATTTTCTTGGTCTCGTTATTTATTAGCGAGTGATGACTACTACCACCAAACCCCACCCCACAGTACTATACTCACTAACTTAGTACTGCATACGCGGCCTCGGTTCTGTGTAGAGGACGGTTGGACGTTTACTAGTAGAGGTGGTTGGGGGTGAAGTACATTAAAAAACTAAAGTACAATAAAAATTTAAGTAAAAATAAAATGATGTCCCTGTATAAACTAATCTTGGGTTACTCTTAATATACATAAGCATAAAAAATAACAATGCCAAAGAACAGTGTGTATTCAACTGGCTTAAAAGAGAATATTAACCCTCAAGCAGGGGCGCCAACTTCTGTAACACGAGCAGGTGCGCGGCGCAAATTTGATACCGTTCATTTATTTCACGTATAACTTTTTAAATAATATGTTCTAATTACTTCTTTCTTGTGGAAATAATGTTATTAGTGTTCTAGTCCTTTTGTTGAGGTTCTCCAGTCATTTAGTTCAATTTTCAACAGTTTTATTGAAAGGGAACAGAGAGAATACTTAATAATTTTGAGTATTATCTATTGTAGTTACACATTTTACTTGCAAACATTATCAATTGTTGTACATTTCGTGGTCTATTTGTCAATAACAGTTACTACATTAGTGGTACATATCAATAAGTGTTGTTTTTTTCTTGATGAAACCTATCAGTTTTCCGCAACACACGAACCTTACCTTAGTTTCCCACACTCCTCACACAATATTATCATTTTTGAATGGTCCCGGCAAACAAACTTTCATGTTTCATTTCATCTGCGTCCACTTATTCTTACTTCTGCCGTAAGGCACGCACCTTCTCCTTTTCTTCATTAGAGGTCCGTCTACATTCTGATGCAATTCTTCTTCTCCGGGTTTATACAACTGTAGAAATGCTTCGCTATCTGAATGTAAGGAAACAGTCATTGACCTCTCAAAGAGCAAGGACTAAATTCTTAAAAAATTCTCTCCGAATAACTGGCCTGTTTTCCAAATTTGTCTTAAATATAAAGTAAATATTGATACCTGCGACATTTACCAAAGCATAAAAAAGCGCTAGTGGCCACCTTCTTGTTACACGTGAAACAGTATAATTATTGCACATAACTGGTCCACAGTATCCACATCTTCCTTTGTCATGTTGTGATCTAAAATTACTTAGGCTTCTCTGTTTTATTGTCAATCACTCCTTGGTCGTGCATAATGAACAGAAGTACAACTGATTTGTTCCTCTTCGGAACATAAGAAACGAGTGTAAAATCTTTCTGATAGTCAAATATGCTTGAACCTATCTCCCGATCTTTGTGTGGCAGAAAATGAGGTGGAATTTCCCTTTTATCTTTCCGCAAAGTTCCTATTGTTGTACCCTTTTTCAATAGAGATAAACCTAATAGACAGCTTGTGTACCAATTGTCAGTTGTTAGGTTCCTATTGGAATCAGCAAATAGCAGCACCAGTCTCTCTACAATGTCGAGTGGCTTGTTAGAAGCATGGAATGATCCATCAGGTTGTTTTCTACAGTACGCCTCTATGTTTGATGTGAAGAAAGCCTTAGCGTCGCATAGGGCAAAAAGTTTAACCCCATACTTAGCGGGTTTGTTGGGAATGTACTGAATAAAATTACACCTACCACGAAACTGTTATAATTTTTCATCAAATTTGATGAATTCGCCAGGATTGTAACACGTTTTGCTGTTCTATGTGAATGAATCAAGTACTATACGAATGGACGCTAATTTATCAGTTCTGATACTCTCACTTCTTGTGCTTTTGTCGTCGAATCTGATGGATCTGAGAATCTGCAAAAATTTGTCACAACACATACAGGCTCTCAAAATTTGCCAGTTCCATCAGATGCCCACAGTTCTAGCACATTTGTGTGACTTCCTTTCTTAGTCCCTCTCGGGTATTTCACTCCTCGACATTTTCCTAAATCTCCTATCTCTGGTGAAGTCAGTATCAATTTCATTTATTTCAGTAAACAGGTTCGTACAACGAATACTATGATCAAGTATTCCCCTTCGGCCCTGGAGAAATCTTCAATATGTTCTTCTTTTTGGATTTGCTTGATGAGTATGGAGTCTTACGCCACATGGTCACTTTGTCTCGCCCAACATAATAATAATAATAATAATAATAATAATAATAATAATAATAATAATAATAATAATTTTATTATTATTATTATTATTATTATTATTATTATTATTATTATTATATTTATTGTAGAGTATATAATATAAACTATGCCATATACAATATAAAATATATGAAATATAATATAAAGTATATAATATATAATATAAAATATACAACACGTAATATAAAATATATGACACATAATATAAATTTGACATAGGCTATAATATAAAATATATAATATAACCTATATACGATAAGTATATAATATATAGGATACTTATATTTAATGTAATGTACTATATACGCACACGCAGAAACATGAAATTACAAGTACATATGACACTTACATGACCGGGGGCGCGGCGCAGATTTGATCCATCTGCGTCGTCTCTGTTTTAAATGTTAATTACTACATGTGTATTGACATAAAAATGCCAGAAACTCAACTGACATGATTGTTAAGATTCAATTTAAGAATAGATGTAGTGTCGCAATTCTCTGACCATTGTTGCGTCAAAAATTCCAATTATACTGAAGGTGGTATCATAATTGCGCCAGCGCCCCTGCTCGAGGGTTAAGAGCTTGCCGAGATGTTGTTATTTATTTAGTACGTTATTTTACGACGGTGTATCAACACGTCAGATTATTTTGCGTCTGAATGATATGAAGGTGATAATGCCTATGAAATGTGTCCGGGGTCCAGTACCGATAGTTACCCAGCATTTGCTCATAATGGGTTGAGGGAAAACCCCGGAAAAAATTCAACCAGGTAACTTGCCCCGACCGGGATTCCAACCCGGGCCACATGGTTTCGCGGCCAGACGCCCTAATCGTTACTCCACAGGTGTGGACAAGATGTTGTTTAGTCAACTGTCCAAAAACAGGTCTGAACCTCACAAGTGATATCAATAAGGCACCACTTATGAGTCAACTAGGCCAGGAGATAATTGTGTAGGGTTACCAGTTCCTTCCTCCCTCTACTGCATACATCGCTGAATAGCTACAATATATTACACTAATCAGACTTCAGATGTATACAAACAATTTGTTCTTCTTCTGACACGTATCGTCAAGTGAGATGTACTGCCTGATAATATAGAGTGAGTCAGCCAAGGTTAGACCGGCGTCAGGGGAAAGCCGTATGCGTAGTAACAGCTGTGCTATTGCAGTGATCAGACCTCTTGCTCGCGTAGGTTTCATGTTTCGTTACGTGTGTCCATTATTGTGAAATATAGACTTGAACAACGAGTGTTTATTTACGACAACTTTGTGAAATACAAATCTTGGAGAACAGTTGTAACAAACTTCCGTCAGTCCACACCTGTGGAGTAACGGTCAGCGCGTCTGGCCGCGAAACCAGGTGGCCCGGGTTCGAATCCCGGTCGGGGCAAGTTACCTGGTTGAGGTTTTTTCCGGGGGTTTCCCTCAACCCAATACGAGCAAATGCTGGATAACTTTCGGTGCTGGACCCCGGACTCATTTCACCGGCATTATCACCTTCATTTCATTCAGACGCTAAATAACCTAGATGTTGATACAGCGTCGTAAAATAACCCAATAAAATAAAATAAATAAAAACTTCCGTCAGTCATTCCCTGATTCGCCAGAGGCTTCTAAAGCAATGATTTACAATTTAGTGAAGAAATTTCATACAACTGGATCAGTATTGGATAAAAAACGAACATGTATGAAGAGTGTTCTTACTGAGAAGATGTCAGATGAAATTGGCCACCGACTAGACAGAAGTCCTACGACATCATCCTGCCATGTAGCTCAGCAGGTAGGGGTGTCACAGTCGTCAGTGATAAGAGGTACGAAACAATTAAAATTAAAACCTAGTACAAAATTCGTGTAGTTCAGAGGTTAATGGAACCCGATTATCAGAGCAGATTTAGGTTTTGCATGTCGTTCTAACTGTACTACTTGACTCCACCTTAATTTTGTGTAGTAACGAAGCATAGTTCCACCTCAGTGGTCAAAAGTAAAGATTACGCGAATAACCCACATTCACTTGAGGAACTCAAACAAAACATCCAGCACGAAATTTGAGATATTTCGGAGAACCAACTGCGGCGACATGTCTTCAGGAGACGTGCAGCCTACCAGATATCACAAGGACGTCATCTAAAAAGTGAATAGTGAATTCGATAAGTACATCATTACGCAATACGAACCGCAAAAGGACGGAACGAATCCTTCGCATATGGCTGCGTCGTTCCGTATGAATCAGCCATCGTGAATGCGGTTAGGAGCCTAGCCCTGATTGGTTCATGCTGTAGATGTACCGTACATATTATTCCGAACCTCAATCAGAGGTATGCCGAAATAAAAAATCTAAAAAGACATTAAAATCGTTACGATGTTTTGAAAATTCTCCCCAACTAGAAGAAACTCAACGAAATACGCAGTTTCGTGCCTCTAGAAGATTATACACAGGTAAAGCTGGTGAAGAGATAAAACTGAAAATGAGATCAGGCCATCCATGCACATCGCGAGGTTCTTTACCTAGAAATGTTGAGAAAAACAGATCGTTTAATTGTGATTATTATTATTATCATATACCAAAAGAGGACAGAAAATTTAACGGTTTGGTTGAGAAAATTTAACTGTTAGATCGAGATATTCTCCAAATTTTTAAATGCTGGTATGTTCTGAAGCATGTTGGTTATTCGGAGGGCCATATACAATTAAAGTAACTTACATGTATATAAAACTTTTGCTTCTCATTTAAATGCATGTATGATTTATAATATGTGGAAACATGACAAAATTCTTAAGACAATTTTAAATAAAGGACATGAAAAAGTGAAATATATTTCTAGAATATCTGATGTAATAAGACACTAGATTTGCTTTCCGTGGCAATTTTGAAATTGAAAGAGGGCATAAAAGTGGAAATTTCTTGAATATCATAGACATCTCCTGGAGATGTGATCCTCTTCTGAAAGAACATATTTCAAAACAAATTTTTTGAGCCTACAAATTCAAAATGAGATTATGTGTTGATTTCGTGAAAAGAGTAGGCACGATATCTTTATAAGAGAACTAGCTAAAAACACCCGGCGGTGCCCGAGTTTTCCTTTTTGCTTCTATTTTTAATGAAACTGATTGTTAGACTTTTCGGAAATCTCGGAAACTCAACAATGGACAACCAAAACAAACTGTCGTTACTAAGCTTTCCTCGTTCAAAAAGGTGAATCTTTACATGGCGTCACTTAAATGAATTATGAACTTATTAGTAGACATCGGATTTTTAGGCACTAAAAATTGCAGTTTTAGGCGCCTAAAATAAGCTCAAAATTTGTAAAATTAGGCTCTATTTTAATGAAAATAGGCATTTTAGGCACATCAAGGTATCATACTTATTTCTTTCACTGAAATTTTTAGTTATACACTAAAATACGCACAAAAAAGTATGTTTAAACATTAAAAAAGAATACTATATTATATTCATAAACAGAGCTGCACAAATTTAATATATTGAAACTAATGAAATAATGATTATTGATATCAAGATCACTCATTTTAAGTTATTGAAATTCAGTTCCATGCTCAGACTTTATTATAATTATCTGCACAGTACACCACCAGAATTTTTTCTAAATTCTCCACAGTTAACCTTTGCCTTTTGTCACTGAGAATCATTTTGAAAGCAGAAAAACTTCTTTCAACCGAAACTGATGTGAGAGGCGCAAATTTTAAATTAGGTACAATAGAAACATCAATACTTACTGGAACATTTACACTTTCCCCCGATATCACTCTTGATACTTTTTCCAACAATGAAAATCCTACATTCTTATTTAATACGTTGTCCCACTTATTTTTAACTTTTTTCCCAGTTTCGCCCAAAGCAGAATGTATGTTCACTTGAGCTTCCTTTACTATTGCTATTTGGCTACAAAGAGATTGTTTTTCACGTTCTAATTGTTCAATGCTTGCAGGTATGAAAGAAAAGTTTGATGTTATGTAGGCAATATCGTTTTTCACTCGTGAGTCATTCAGACAATCTTTTACTGCTTTCACACACGCTGCACTATCAGTTTCAGGTAATTTATCAATAACTGTGACCACTTCTTTAAAATACTTAGAATAATACACCACTGACTGAATCCAGGTTACCCATCTTGTAACAACCGGCTGAGGTGGGAGTGGGATATCTGGAAAGTTCTCTCTGAATATTGAAATCCTGGATGGGGCTTTACAAAAACATTTTTTTGTGTTAGAAATAAACGAATTGACAAGAGGAAATTTATTCCGGATTGTTTCAGAAACCCTGTGAAGGCCATGTGCTAGACAGGTTACATGCGTGAGGTTAGGATAAAATGTTTTAAGAAGTGGAGCTGCAGCAACCATGTATGAGGCAGCATCAGTACAAAACAACAGAACTTTAGAATCGTCTATATTACCTGAGTATAAAGACTGTAGGCCTTTATTTACAAAATAAGCAATGGCTTGGCTATTCACTTTCGAAAGTTCCTTAACACATACGAGGTGTGGAATCGAAGGTCCATCAGGACTAAGTTTTCCTACTACCATATTTGCTATATACCTATTCATAGGATCTGAGGTTTCATCCACAGAGACCCATATGTAAGAATCACCTATATCCTCCCGAATGGAAGCTAAAGTTTCATTGTATATTCTGTCTAAGTAATTTTTTCTTAGGGTCGACTCAGATGGGATATTTTGTTTGCAGTATTTTTGTAAAAACTGTCTTAAAACCGGATTTTCAATTGCATTCCAGGGAATGTTAGCAGCAACAAACGCTCTGGTTAAATCAGCATAGAAATTGCTGCTGAGATTGGATGAAGTAGGCTGTGTTAGTAAAGTTTGTTGCAGTTGATTTTTCTGCTGAGCTTTAGCCTTATGAGCCGCTCCTTGCACTTGCTGCTTTAGGTGGCACTTCTTTTCTTGCGAAATATAAAAATGTAAAGTAAACTGAATTAAAATAAAATCCTAATTGTTGTATTGCCGTATTTCTATCACAAAGTTAGTGGCTTCGAACAATCAAAATTTTAATGACCTGCAAATACTTTAACCATCGGAATTTAAAAGGTTAAAGTGTAGTGGTCTTAAAAAGAATTATACCTCAGGATAGCTCAGTCAATGTATAAATATTACAGGCCTACTCATTAAAATTAATAGGATTTATATATTTCAACTATTGTTACATACCTGTTTGCTACAAATCTTGCAGAATATTATTTTTCCATCATAAGTGAATTCTGAATATTCTGTTAGCCATTGCCGGATCAATGTAGATTTTGCACTTATATTTTTCGGCATTATCGCGTTAAACTTCACAGGAAAACGTCCTACCGCCTAAAACTTCTCAACACAAATAAGGTGAGGGAAAGAGCAACTGTTAACGAGTATTCAAATGAACCGTTGTTATTGAGATTCAATTGGACAAAAATACAAAGTTCCACTTATTGTTGCATTTCCTGGTAGTGTTAACACTAGGAGGGCCATTCTTTTAAATATTTTGTAACGATTTACCCTACTAATTCGCAGTTTTACGACTTTTCATAAATATTTCAAAAACACTCTTTCTCCAAAAATTGTGATTTTATGACACTCTGAAGGGCAGTACAGCTAATCGGTTTCAGACCGAAAACAGTCATTTTTATAGCATAGTATATCTCTGAATCGGTAGCAGCACATGTTGTGATTGTTGCCTGCTTCAAAACTAAGGTTGATTCTTTGTCGGCATTTATGCCTCCAAACATGTTAAATTCGGTGAAATCTATTGCGAGTGTCGTGAGATTCAAAACATTTCGTTTCCTTTATCAATGGTTTCATGGCCGGTGTGAAGCAAACTTTCCACTTTTTAAACGCCTTAAATTTCGCAGTGAATGCATGTATAAATTATAAAAAGTAAGAGTAAAATGCGAAACTTTACAGTGAATTAGGCATTTTTAGGCAAATATTAACAAATTAGGCTCTAATAACCGTTTTAGGGCATTTTAGGGCACTATAAAACTCTTTGAATACCTTTCAATTTCCATGAAACACAAATATTAATAATTATTTTTACTTTTCTCCTAAAAAAGCAAAATAGGCATTTGCCCTAGAATCCGATGTCTGCTTATTAGCCAAATACCTGCCAGAGTTAACTCAGTTTAGAACGGCTGTAGGTCACGAAAAAGAAAACATTTCATCATGTGTCTTACGTTCAACTGTTCTTAAATTTATTATATATATATATTATATATAAGGTATTTAAGGCCATCAGGTCTCTCTTCCACACCACTAGAAGTACGAATTAAACAATAGACAAAATCAAACTAAAAACGAAAATACGCGGGACAGTCAGAATGTAATACCTATTTTTTTTTTCTCTTTCAATTTACAAGGAAATTAAATTAAATTTACATAACATAACAGCCATAACATTCACGATTAATTTGTCACTTTTCAATATAATCTCCGTCTTTTTCCATAGTTTTTGTCCACATTGAAACAAGAGCATATATTATAGTGCGGTAAAAATCACGATGCTTCTTCCTCAGCCATTGGCGCACGTAATTTTTCAGGGTCTCCTCATCTTCAAAGTGATACCCACGATGAGCTTCCTTTAGTGGACTGAACAGTTGAAAGTCTGATGGTGTTAGGTCAGGGCTGTATTGTGATGAGGTAAGACTTCCAAACCAATTTTCGCGATCTCGCCAGTGGTGTATTAACTCGTGTGTGGCCTTGCATTGTCGTTAAAAGAAGAATATCTTCAGTAGCTTCTGTTGTGAGAACTCGCCGAAGACGTACTTTGAGCTTCTTGAGGATTTCTACGTATTGACAGAATTTATTGTATGATTCTGCTCCAAAAAAGTCAACCAGAATCACACCCTCCGCAACTCAAGACTGTCGTCATAACTGCCCCTGTAGATCGCACAGTTTTGAATTTTTCCTTCTTCGGTGACGTTGTGTGACGCCATTTCATCGACTCCCTCTTGGAGTCAAGTTCAAACAAATTTTCGCCAAGAACTCCTCCCCCTCCACATTGAAGCGCTGTAACAGATTGGGGACTATTGTTTTCCTTGCCTCTTTATTCTGGTCGGTCAACATTTTTGGTACCCACCGTGCGCAAACTTTAGAATAGCCCAGTTTATCAATAATAGCCATCACACTGTCTTTACCGATGGAGAGCATGCGACACAATTCACACTTTTACAACTCCGTTCTTGATTTCCCGTTCACTTATATCGAACTTATGTTTCCCGTTTTTTATTAAATACAAAATCTCCATGAAAGCCACAAAGCATTTTGAAGATAAGATAAGATATGAAATGATATGATATAATATTTATTTATTTATTTATTTATTTATTTATTTATTTATTTATTTATTTATTTATTTATTTATTTATGTCCATAACAGGGAAAAGCCCCAATTACAATACACAGTACAGATAAAAGAACATATGATATGATATGATATGATATATGATTATGATATATCTATACTAATAATAAATCTGTAGCCGAAATTTTTCTAGTAATTTTCGATTTTCCAAATATAATTGGTCCTAACATATATAATTAACCACCCTGAAACCGAAAATCGCTTTTTTGAAATTTTTGTTTCTATGTCTGTCTGTCTGTATGTTACCTTTTAACGCGATAATGGCTGAACGGATTTCGATGAAAATTGGAATATAAATTAAGTTCGTTGTAACTTAGAGTTTAGGCTATATGGCATTCGAAATACATTATTTAAAAGGGGAGTTATAAGGCGACCTGAATTAAATAAATCGAAATATCTCGCTTATTATTGATTTTTGTGAAAAATGTTGCATAATGAAAGTTTCTTTAAAAATGATTTCCGATAAGTTTTATTCTTCACGAAATTATGATAGGACTGATATTTAATGAGATAAATGAGTTTTAAAATTAAAATAACTGCCATCTAAGGCCGTGTAATGAATTAAAAAACAAATGACTTCGTCTATAAGGGGCCTTGGATAGCAACAATCGAAAGCTATGAAAGATAGCCTACAGAGAATGTTTCTGTGCTTGTATGAAGTAATATCGGAAGCTAAATTAACCGATTTGTATAATTAATTATTATTTCACCATTGGAAAGTGTAGTTTCTCTAGATGGACATAATGCTATAATGTTATTACAGTAACTTCTGATATAATATAATATAATATAATATAATACAATATAATATAATAATATAATATGTAATGTTATATAATATAATTTAAGTTATTTGAAGGGTTCAGAACCATAGTGGGCCAAGCGCCATTTACTGAATACGTAGAAAACAAGGGTTAAAATTAAGTTATTACCATAATTCGATGGAAACCTATAACAAGTAAAATAAAATATACACATTAAATCTAAATGATGTCAATCTTCATTAAACTATGGTTGCATGTAATGAAAATTAAGAAACATGTTAAAGGAATTTTCATTGCACCAAATGAGTGTCTCTGGACCAAAATGATCGCATTTTAATTATTTGGATGCAATTTAAATTAAACAGCATATTAAACGATTTATCCTTCTATCAAACACGAATGTTCCCTGGATCAAATGTCCTATTTTAATTACGTATGTAGTTACTTTATATTTATTTCTAACGGGTGCAGCGGAGCGCACGGGTACGGCTAGTATAATATAATATAATATAATATAATATAATATAATATAATATAATATAATATAATATAATATAATATAATATAATATAATATAATATCTATACTAATAATAAATCTGTAGCCGAAATTTTTCTGGTAATTTTCGATTTTCCAAAAATAATTGGTCCTAACATATATAATTAACCACCCTGAAACCGAAAATCGCATTTTTTTAATTTTTGTTTGTATGTCTGTATGTTTGTTACCTTTTCACGCGATAATGGCTGAACCGATTTATATAAAATTTGGAATATAAATTACGTTCGTTGTAACTTAGATTTTAGGCTATATGGCATTCAAAATACTTTATTTAAAAGGGGGGTTATAAGGAGGCCTGAATTAAATAAATCGAAATATCTCGCTTATTATTGATTTTTGTGAAAAATGTTACACAACAAACGTTTCTTTAAAAATGATTTCCGATAAGTTTTATTCTTTAAGAAATTTTGATAGGACTGATATTTAATGAGATAAATGAGTTTTAAAATTAAAATAACTGCCATCTAAGGCCGTGTAATGAATTAAAAAACAAATCACTTCGTCTATAAGGGGCCTTGGACAACAACAATCGAAAAAGGGGCTTTGGACAGCAACACTCGAAAGCTATTAAACTTAGCCTACAGACAATGTTTCTGTGCTTGTATGAAGTAATATCGGAAGCTAAATTAACCGATTTCTATAATTAATTATTATTTCACCATTGGAAAGTGTAGTTTCTCTAGATGGACATACTACTATAATGTTATTGCAGTAACGTCTTAGTAAATCGAGGACAGATAAGATTAAAATAGCTTCTTATGCACAGAAAATTTGATAGGCTATTTTGTACATTCGTTTTCTGTATTTCTTAAAATAATATTTATGTACACACTCATTTTAATCTCAGAGAATTAACGAACAAGTCGACCTGGTTGGCGAGTTGGTATAGCGCTGGCCTTCTATGCCCAAGGTTGCGGGTTCGATCCCGGGCCAGGTCGATGGCATTTAAGTGTGCTTAAATGCGACAGGCTCATGTCAGTAGATTTACTGGCATGTAAAAGAACTCCTGCGGGACAAAATTCCGGCACATCCGGCGACGCTGATATAACCTCTGCAGTTGCGAGCGTCGTTAAATAAAACATAACATTAACATTAACGAACAACGAGAGTGTATTGATTTAGTATGCAGTAATAGTACGTTAGCTTAGCAATCCATTATTTTATAATTCAAATTTTAACTATGCTCAATCGAATCGTGTTAAAATACATAAAATAGACTATATATGCAATAAATGCAATGCAAAAAAAATGGATAATGAGCCAAGCAGATGTTACCGCTGTTGTAAAAGTTGTTGCTTCTGAGATTGAAGAGCCCCCACAACAAACTAAAAACTTTCTTATCGGAGTACATCCGTTATCAACGCACTTTTTTATATAATGTAATGTAATATAATATAATATAATATAATATAATATAATATAATATAATATAATATATACTAATAATAAATATGTAACCAAAACTTTTCTGGTAATTTTCGCTTTTCCAAAAAATAATTGGTGTTAACATGTATAATTATTCATCCTGAGACCGAAAATCGCTTTTTTGAAATTTTTGTTTGTATGTCTGTCTGTCTCGATGTTTGTTACCTTTTTGCGCGATAATGGCTGAACGGATTTCGATGAAAATTGAAATATAAATTAAGTTCGTTGTAATTTAGATTTTAGGCTATATGACATTCTAAATACTTAATTTAACGGGGCCTGAATTAAATCGAAATATCTCGCTTATTATTGTTTTTTGTGAAAAATATTACACAACAAAAGTTTCTTTAAAAATGATTTCCGATAAGTTTTATTGTATGCAAAATTTGGTAGGTCTGATAAACTTTTAAAATAACAATACAATACGTTTTCACCGCCGCCTCAGATTGTAGCGTTGTTGTTCCTGCAGTAATTCCCATGTGCAAAATATAAAATTTTTGAGTAGGAAGAAAAAACACATTTATTCATTCCATGGCAATGGTACATAGGAGATCGTGAATTCTTACATTTTCGAAAGAAAGAAATATAATTACATATCACTGTTTATGCTGTATCAGTATTTAAGTTATTTGAAGGTTTCTGAACCATAGTGGGCCAAGCGCCATTTACTGAAGACGTAGAAAACAATGGTTAAAATTAAGTTATTACCATAATTCAATGGAACCATATAGCAAGTAATATAAAGTGTACACAATAAAACTAAATGATATGTCAATCTTCATTAAACTATAGTTGCATGTAATAACAAATAAGAAACATGTTAAAGGAATTGTCATTGCACCAAATGAGTGCTCTCTGGACCAAAATGATCGCAATTTAATTATTTAAATACAATTTCAATTAAGTAACATATTAAACGATTTATCCTTCTAACAAACATGAATGTTCCCTGCATCAAACGTCCTATTTTAATTATGTAATTACTTTATATTTATTTGTAACAGGTTCAGCGGAGCGCACGGGTACGGCTAGTAATATAATATAATATAATATAATGTAATATAATATAATATAATATAATGTAATATTTAATATTATATATTATAATTTAAGTTATTTGAAGGGTTCAGAACCATAGTGGACCAAGCGCCATTTACTGAATACGTAGAAAAGAAGGGTTAAAATTAAGTTATTACCATAATTCAATGGAAACCTATAACAAGTAAAATAAAATATACACATTAAATCTAAATGATGTCAATCTTCATTAAACTATGGTTACATGTAATAAAAATTAAGAAACATGTTAAAGGAATTGTCATTGCACCAAATGAGTGTCTCTGGACCAAAATGATCGCATTTTAATTATTTGGATGCAATTTAAATTAAGTAACATATTAAACGATTTATCCTTCTATCAAACACGAATATTCCCTGGATGAAATATCCTATTTTAATTATGTAATTACTTTATATTTATTTCTAACGGGTGCAGCGGAGCGCATGGGTATATATATATATATATATATATATATATATATATATATATATATATATATATACACACACACACACACACACACACAGATGGTGCTAAAATGTATACACACTTCAAGCAAAGAAAAATCTATGTTAACATAAAGCTGAATTCACACAAACAGAAAATGATGATCACTAATCACCTTAGACTTTTACAGTTACAACAATTGCTCAAAATGCCCACCATGGGCGTCGACACACTTCTGCGTACGTTGAACTACTGTTCGCGCAAAGTTTGCGAAAGTGTCCTCAGCGATTGCAGCACATGTCGTTTCAATTTCTTTCCGGAGTGGTCAGTGTAGCTGGTTTTCTACGGTATACAACATTCTTAAGAGTCCCCCACTAGGTAAAAGTCCAACGGAGTTAGATCCGGACAACGCGGTGGAAACTCAATCGGACCTCTTGGTCCTATTCTGTGCCCTGAAAGATTGTCATCAAGGTGCGCACGTACATCTCGGTGGTAATGTGTTGGTGCACTATCCTGTTGGTAGTAAAATTCCTTATTTCCATAGAGTGTACGAATGGCGGGTAAGACGGATGTGCGTAACATGTTCAGGTACATTTGGCCAGTTACTGTTTCATCAAAAAAGAATGATCCAATTAGACTCCTAGATGATAACCCACACCAAACATTAATTCCAGGTAAATTAACCGTTTCCACAAAAACATGCCGTTGAACTTCAACAACATTCTCGGTTCACCAATACCACTTCAAAATTGCTTTCCGCTGTTCAAATAATAATCTTGGCTCCATTTTGTTGTTATTGTTGATTGACCTGTCACGCAGAAACGCTAGAATGACGTATGTAAGTCTCATCTGTTTACAGGACATCATACTACACATTACTGTTGTTTTTCGGTCCAACTTTGAAATATATTAAATAGATATCTCCTATCAAAGTGTGTATACATTTTTTCGGCACCCTCTGTATATTTGATGTCAACATTTGCATCCATGTAATGTGGACCTCACAATTTTGTATCCGGTGCCACAATTACATTCATTACAGATATCCCTTTTGAAAAATCTCTTATAATTTTACTTTCGACCCCATTCCAATTGATAAATATTCCCACCTTTAAAACCTAACGTCTTAATATTAGATCATTCAAAATTGACACTTTCACAACTCCGTTCTTGATTTCCCGTTCACTTATATCGAACACACACTGTTTCTAATAATGCTTGTTACTAAACCATACTACACCATTGTCCAATATGTTCGTAATTATGTCTGTTTCTTGTGTACATTTCATTTTCAGATCTCACTGATTTTCTACATATTGTGACAGCGACGTGAGATTCGAACTCACGACCAGCGTCCCGCAAGGGAGAAGATCGCGCGGAGCACTTGGGATGGCGCGCGGCGGAGAGGGGAAAAGGGCCAACACGGCGAGAGAGTGGAGCGAGAGTGTGCGCGCATCTGGTGCTGGTAGAGAGGAGAGGGCTCGGGATTTTTCTGGAGTGCCATCTCTAGAGACGCGTGGAGCCTTCGAGGCTACGTCGCTGTTGCTATAAATTACGGACGCGAAGGAACGACAGCAGTTTTCCAGTTTGCAGTTTTCAGTTATTAAGTCAGTGAGTAAGCCAGAGCAAGCAAGCCAGACTTGTGTGCCGGAGTTCGACTCGAGTGTGCGTCCGCATCTGCGTCAGCATCCGAAGGCCTGAGTTCGAGTGCAGTGGACCGCAGTTGGAGGGACCTGAGTTCGAGTGCAGTGGACCGCAGTTGGAGGGACCCGAGTTCGAGTACAGTGAACTGTCTCTGAAGGTCTGTGGTTCGAGATACTGTGAACTCGAGTGACTGAGATAGAAGAACTGTGAACTGAGAACTGGTAGTTCTGATTTGTAAATAGTGCTTTGTAAATATTAGTTAAGATTAACAGTACATTGTTGTTACTAATAAAATTCACATTGGTGTCAGAACCGGGACATTATCGACAATGGAGAACCTACAGCAGATCCTGCAAGCCATCGCGGAAATGAAAGCAGAAATGAAAGACGAAATGAACAAGCACATCAGTGAGTTGAAGAACGATATAAGTGAAGTGAAAACGGAGATGAAAAGTGACATAAGTGAAGTGAAAGGCGACATAAGTGAAGTGAAAACGGAGATGAAAGGCGACATAAGCGGAGTGAAAGGCGACATAAGCGGAGTGAAAGATGACGTCACTACGCAAATTGAAAGCGTTTCAGCCCACGTAGATGGAATTGTCGCCATCGTGAAAGACGAACTCAAAGCCGACCTTGTCAACCTAAACAAGAATTTTACAACTATAAACGAGACAGTAACCTAATTGAGACAGGAGGTAGACCATTTCGACGGCAAAATCCGCGATCTCGAGCGTCGTCAAGAGCAGACGAGCGAGTTGCTGGACAAGACGAGTGAGGTGATGGAAAAACACGCCGAGGAAAACAAGCACATACTCACGTTGATGGACCGACATGCTGAAGAAAACAAGCACATCCTCGCGTTGGTGGATCGCCAGGCTAGAGAACAGAAACAGATAGTTGCCGAGGAGGTTCGACGTGCCATGCAAGAAACGGCCACAGAGTTGAGGACTCCATATAGTGGCCCTGCGGAATCATCGCCTTCAGCCAGACATCACAACGTCAAGACGCCGAAGTTCGACGGTACGACGTCTTGGGCGATATTCCGTCGCCAGTTCGAGGCCACCGCAGCACATAATGGCTGGACCCCAGCGGAGAAGACAACTCAGTTGCTGACCGCGCTTCAAGGACAGGCGTCGGAGATTCTTCACAGCGTTCCAGAAGATGGGACAGCCGCTGAGATAATGGCGGCCCTGGAGGGACGTTATGGTGACCATCAACTTGCTGCAGCATTTAGGACCCAACTAAAAACGAGGGTCCAACAGTCAGGCGAGTCCCTGCAAGAATTCGCGATGGCGGTGGAACAACTGGCCCATAAGGCGCTTAGGGGCCTACCTAATGACTTCATCGCTGGAGAGGCGGCCTACACCTTCGGCAGCGGAGTTCGAGACCCGGAAATAAAGCAACAGCTACTCTTGGCAGAGCATCGCACCATCAATGCAGCTCTGGCGGCGGCCCTCAGGATGGAGGCAGCCAAGTTGACGGCGAACGTCTCGGCATCGCACCGGATTAGGAGCGTCGCGGCGGCCGACGTCGAGGAACGTCAACCGAAATCACCCGAGCGACGAAGACGAGGAGTGCCCACCTGCTGGTCCTGCGGCGAGCCTGGACACCTGAGGAGGGACTGTGACCGATCTGGTCACAAACAGGAAAACTAAAAGGGGCCGATGCGATGAGGGGCACATCGGCGCCGTCATCACCATCCCCTCGGCTGATCTTGAAGACGGTTAACAGAAGATGCGACGATGGGCTGATTGCTGACGGATGGATAAGAGGCCGCCCATGCAGAGTACTGGTAGACACCGGGGCGTCGCTCACTATCGCCAGACCAGAAGTCGTGCGTGGACTACCTGGGAGGACGCCGCTGCGCCGGTATGAGCTACGTACTGCCTCAGGCGAGAACCTGCCCATCCAAAAGGAGGTTTTCCTGGATCTGACATTGGGAAAGAGGAGACTGGAGATGTGGGTGTTCGTCGCCAACATCACTGAAGACGTCATCCTGGGACTCGACGCCATGCGGATTTTCGATGCAACGGTGGACGTCCGGCGCCGTATCCTGCGTTTTGGTCAGGATGAAGTGTTCCTGAGAGACGTCGAAGACCAACCCATGGCCAGCAGACTCACCTTGGAGAATCAAGTGACAATCCCAGCAGGCTGCGAGATGGTGGTGACGGCAAGACTGGACGGAAAACCTAAGAGAAACCTACTCCTCGATTCGCAAACAACTCCGATAGATGGGGTTTATGTGGCCAGATCCTTACTCCCGAATCAGAAGGTGGTGCCGGTGAGGGTCCTGAATGTCACCAATCGGGACAAGGAGGTGCCTAGTGGAACTGTACTAGGTAACGTCGAGCCGGTGGTGTCTGTGACGTCTCTGGCAGAAAACGAGGAGTGTCACCGACCACGTCCAGATCTAGACCCATCACTGAAAGAGCTGGCTCGAGAATTGCCGGCGAATTTAAGCAAAAGAGAAAGAAGACAAGTCCACGATCTACTGACAGAATTTCAGGACGTGTTCAGTCTGTCTGAAAATGACTACGGGAGAACGGAGAAAGTTCAGCACCGCATCGACACCGGAAATGCTCGCCCAATCAGACAACCTCCTCGACGCGTCCCTCTAGCTAAACAGAGGGAGATTGACAACCAACTGGAGGACATGAAAGCAAGAGGGGTCATCGAGGAATCCGACAGCCCTTGGTCATCACCTGTGGTGCTGGTGAAGAAGAAGAATGGGGACCTGCTCTTCTGCGTGGACTACAGAAGACTGAATGACGTCACCAAGAAGGACTGCTTTCCCCTTCCACGAATTGACGACACCTTGGACACCCTGGCCGGAGCAGAGTGGTTCTCGACGTTGGATCTCAAGTCAGGATACTGGCAGGTGGCGCTACATCCGGAGGATAAGGAGAAAACGGCATTCTCTACAGGCCAGGGACTATGGCAGTTCACCGTTATGCCGTTCGGCCTCTGCAACGCCCCGGCTACATTCCAGAGACTAATGGAGTCCGTAATGAGAGGCCTGACATACGACACCTGTTTGCTGTACCTTGATGACGTCATCGTGGTGGGCAAGACTTTCGGCGAACAGCTGTTGAACCTGAGGAAAGTGTTCGAGAGACTGCGACAAGCCAGACTGAAGTTGAACCCGAAGAAATGTCATCTATTCCAGAAGAAGGTCAACTACTTGGGACACGTAGTAGGGACCAACGGAGTGGCCACGGACCCGGAGAAGCTACAAGCCGTCAGAGGATGGCCGAGACCGAGGGACAAGCAGGAGCTGCGCCGCTTTCTCGGCCTCTGCACTTATTACAGAAGGTTCGTAGCTGGGTACGCCAACATCGCTAAGCCTCTAACCCAGCTGACCGAGGAGAAACGACAATTCCAGTGGACAGACGAGGCGGAGTCATCCTTCCAGTCGCTGAAAGAGGCGCTCTGCACTGCTCCTGTACTGGGATATCCCATCCCTGGAAGGAAGTTCACGCTCGACACGGACGCTAGCAACGTAGGCATCGGCGGAGTACTCTCTCAGGAACAGGACGGGCAAGAGAGGGTGATTGCCTACTTCAGCCGAACACTATCCAAGGCTGAGAGAAACTACTGTGTGACGCGTAGAGAACTTCTTGCCATTGTGGAAGCCCTGAAGCACTTCCACAAATATTTCTATGGCCAGGAATTCCATCTAAGGACAGACCATTCTGCACTCACCTGGCTATTGGGCTTCAAGAATCTGGAGGGGCAGACCGCCCGTTGGGTTCAACGTCTGCAGGAGTACAACTTCACCTCTGAACACCGACAAGGGAAGAAACATTCCAACGCTGATGCCCTGTCACGACGTCCGTGCCCGGATGGCTGCAAACACTGCCTGAAAGTAGAAGAGCGGGATGGCGCCCACGCAGTAAGAGCAATTGCCGCCCAGCCGAGCCCAGGATGGGATAACGCCGCCATAAGGAGGGAGCAGCTGGAGGACCCAAACATTGGACAGCTACTGCGTGATGTGGAGTCCGGCCAGAGACCAGTATGGGCCGATATCGCCAACCGTAGCACCACTTACAAGAGCTACTGGGCCAAGTGGGAATCCTTCACTGTCAAGGACGGTATCCTGAAGAGGATTTGGGAGTCGGCCGATGGAAGGACCCGCATAGAACAACTTGTCCTGCCCAGGAGCAAGGTGAAGGAAGTGCTGGAGGAGACTCATGCTGGAGTGACTGGAGGCCACCTGGGAGCCAACAGGACGCTGGACTAGTTAAGGCAGAGGTTCTATTGGTTGCATCAGAGAACCGACACGGAACAATGGTGCCGAAGATGCGACACCTGTGCAGCCAGTCGCGGACCAAGGACACGCAGCAGGGGAGCCATGCAGCAGTACAACGTGGGAGCTCCTTTTGAGAGGATCGCCATCGACGTTGCTGGACCGTTCCCGGTCACGGATCGCGGGAACCGCTACCTGCTAGTCGCCATGGATTACTTCACAAAATGGCCAGAGGTGTACGCGATTCCCAACCAAGAGGCTTCGACGGTGGCCGACGCGCTGCTTGACAACTTCATCTGCCGATTCGGGGTGCCCCGGGAATTGCATAGCGATCAGGGGCGCAACTTCGAATCCAACCTGATGGGAGAATTGTTCGAGCGTCTGGGGGTGCATAAAACCAGGACCACTCCCCTCCACCCACAGTCCGATGGTATGGTGGAACGCTACATCAAAACCTTGGAAGAGCATCTGCGGAAGGTGGTGTCCAACCATCAACGAGACTGGGATGCCAGAGTCCCACTGTTCCTCTTGGCCTACAGAGCTTCGGTCCACGATACAACAGGGATGACACCGGCAAACATGGTCTTCGGGAGAGAGCTGCGCCTGCCCTGTGATCTGCTGTTTGGCACGCCACCCAGCGCCGACCAGCCAGCAACTGACTATGTGGCAGAACTCACCGAGAAGTTGAATGGAGTTCACCAACTGGCCAGAGAGCACCTCAAGATGGCCAGCGACAGGATGAAGGTGCGCTACGACAGATTAGCCAACTCTGCAGGATTCCAGAAGGGCGACCTGGTGTGGCTGTATCGACCTACCAGGACCAAAGGGAAATCACCAAAGCTGCAGCGTGCCTGGGATGGACCATACCGCGTGGTGACCCGGATCAACGACGTGGTGTACCGCATCCAGCGACAACCTCGAGGGAAGATGATGGTGGTGCATCTGGACCGATTAGCAGCCTACCAAGGGACTGCCCGGGACGAGCAGTCCTAAGGAGGGAGCAATGTGACAGCGACGTGAGATTCGAACTCACGACCAGCGTCCCGCAAGAGAGAAGATCGCGCGGAGCACTTGGGATGGCGCGCGGCGGAGAGGGGAAAAGGGCCAACACGGCGAGAGAGTGGAGCGAGAGTGTGCGCGCATCTGGTGCTGGTAGAGAGGAGAGGGCTCGGGATTTTTCTGGAGTGCCATCTCTAGAGACGCGTGGAGCCTTCGAGGCTACGTCGCTGTTGCTATAAATTACGGACGCGAAGGAACGACAGCAGGTTTCCAGTTTGCAGTTTTCAGTTATTAAGTCAGTGAGTAAGCCAGAGCAAGCAAGCCAGACTTGTGTGCCGGAGTTCGACTCGAGTGTGCGTCCGCATCTGCGTCAGCATCCGAAGGCCTGAGTTCGAGTGCAGTGGACCGCAGTTGGAGGGACCTGAGTTCGAGTGCAGTGGACCGCAGTTGGAGGGACCCGAGTTCGAGTACAGTGAACTGTCTCTGAAGGTCTGTGGTTCGAGATACTGTGAACTCGAGTGACTGAGATAGAAGAACTGTGAACTGAGAACTGGTAGTTCTGATTTGTAAATAGTGCTTTGTAAATATTAGTTAAGATTAACAGTACATTGTTGTTACTAATAAAATTCACAATATTATCCTTCGCTTTCGTACCTAGCCTCCCCCACTATACTGTACTCCTCACCTATTTTCATTATCGCTATCGTCTCACTTAACTTCCTATTATACTCCTCTAATTTATTATTTATTTTACTTACTATGTCTTTAGCCGTCTCTGGACCAGAAACATCCACTTCACCCTTTCTATACACTCGTCTTTCTTTTTCTTCTCTTCACTTCTCCCCATTTCAGCCCTTGCACTCACAGAAACAATATCCTTCCTTCCCACTAATCTAGTTAAATCACTTCCCGAATCATTTGGATTTTTACTCATGTCACTAAACTTCATTACACTTGTCGTACTTAAGCCGCTCTTACCTAATTTCTTCCAAATATTAGGTGATCTTCATTTGCCTTACAGAATTCTACGTCATAGAATTTCCCATTGACTTTTAATTTATCTTCATATAACTTTGCAAAGTGTCCATTCGTTCTTTTCGCCTTAATGAAAGGGAGTAGTACTCGTAGCTTCCTGATCTAGTAGCTCAGGTCTTTTTTCACCCTCATTCCCTTTTCTGGCACTCTGTGTAAGTTCCTTAATATTCTTTCTTTGGTTATTATGTTTGAGAATCTTATCACAATAGGCATGTTACATCCTAATACAATTCTATAAGTCTCCTCGATGTCTTCTGCTCTTACTTACAGTTTTAAGATCTCGTAGCATACTTTGCGTACTGCCTCCCCGGTTTCTATTGCGAATTCACATCCCTTTCCTCTATCCCGAAGAATAACAATGTCCTTTTTCTTCCACTTATTTCATACTGCTTAATTTTCCTCTTCATTTGTTCTATTTCTTGTCTCAGCAATTCAATCTTCTCACTGTGTCCCTCTATGTTTAACTTGACCCTTTCAATCTCCCGTCTGTAGTCACTTGATTCATTATTATTTGTTCTTCCTTCAATATTTAGCTCTCCTATATTCCGATCTACTAATTCATTCGCACATATTAATATTTCCTGTTGTACATTCCTATACATTTTCACTTTCTTGGATTGAATCTCCTTACGTAACATTTCCTGAGGACGATGCCTCTCTACTTGCAACGTCAGAGCCGCACTCAACTTGCGTCCGTTCATTACCAGTGCTTATTGACAAACTGATTTTCACGATATATTAAAAACTAATTAGAACAGGATCATATTTCCCGTTTTTTAATAAAGACATAATCCGCATGAAAGCCACAAAGCATTTTCACGATATATTAAAAACTAGTTAAACAGGGTCATGTTTTCCGCTTTTTAATAAATACATAATATCCATGAAAGCCACGAAGCATTTTCACAATATTAAAAACCAATTAGGACAGGGTCTTATTTCCAATAAAGAAACGAAAAAAGGAGATAGGAACTTACTGGGACTGCAACAATATACGCGTTTGTTTTATGCTATCGCATCGGTCTTATAAGACTTGCGCCATCACAACATAATAATTATATTCTTGTTAGATTAGAGATACATTACATATACCGGTAAAGTAAGGTTACTACTCTGAATCATGCTTGTCTAACTGAAGGAATTCCTGTTAGAACATAGAATTTGTAAGTTCTGTCCTAAGCCGTACATAATGAGAAAATTAATTTTTCATAATTCTATGAACTCTATGAACTCAATGAACGAAACAGTATCTTTTAGAAACATACGAACTTAATATTTTAATTTCTGTCAACATGTGTGACAATAATTATTAATGGTGTGTTGTGAAATGGAACTCATCCGTAGTTTATCATCGGAAAAATAAAAAAAAACAAGTCGCTCTCTTAATAGCACAAGGATAGGATACAACCATAATTACAGAACGAAGATGCATTATCACCCTTACTTTTAACTTTGCATTAGAATATGCCATTAGGAAAGTCCAGGATAACAGAGAGGTTTTGAAATTAAACGGGTTACATCAGCTCCGTGCCTATGCAGATGACGTGAATATGTTAGAAAAAATCCACAAATTATTAGGAAAATCCACAAATTATTAGGAAAAATACGGGACTTATACTTGAAACAAGTAAAGAGATAGGTTTGGAAGTAAATCCCGACAAGACAAAGTATATGATTATGTCTCGTGACCAGAACATAGTACGAGAAGGAAATATAAAAATTGGAAAGTTAATCTTTGAAGAGGTGGGAAAATTCAAATATCTTGGAACAACAGTAACAAACATAAATTAAACTGGGGAGGAAATTAAACGCAGAATAAATATGGGAAATGCCTGTTATTATTTGGTTGAGAAGCTTTTGTCATCTAGTCTGCTCTTAAAAAACCTGAAAGTTAGAATTTATAAAACAATTATATTACCGGTTGTTCTGTATGGTTCTGAAACTTGGACTCTCACTTTGAGAGGTTAAGGGTGTTTGAGAATAAGGTAATTAGGAAAATATTTGGGGCTAAGAGGGATGAAGTTACAAGAGAATGGAGAAAGTTACACAACACAGAACTGCACGCATTGTATTCTTCATATTCTTCACCTGACATAATTAGGAACATTGAGATGGGCAGGGCATGTAGCACGTATGGGTGAATCCAGAAATACATATAGAGTGTTAGTTGGGAAGCCAGAGGGAAAAAGACCTTTTGGGAGGCCGAGACATAGATGGGAGGATAATATTAAAAAAGATTTGAGGGAGGTGGGATATGATGATAGAGACTGGATTAATCTTGCTCAGGATAGGGACCAATGGCAGGATTATATAAGGGCGGCATGAACCTCCGGCTTCCTTAAAAGTCACAAATTAGTAAGTGGACGACTCATGCACTTATCTTCCTTTATTAACCACTGTGTCCTTCCTTGTCCAATCTTTTGTCTTATCACTTCATCTATTTCGTACTTTAATCATCTGACACTACTTATCTAGAGAAAATCAAAACTCGAGTGGGATTTAATTGACTATTACACGATTAGAAGAAAGTATATAAATATTAGAAGTAACAAAGTACTCCAATACAATAAAATATTAATTGGCTTACGAAAATACAACTGTCTTCAAATGTATTATTGTACCATCTCAACATTACGCTAGATGGCAGTAGTGTTTTATGATTATGTTTTCTTGTTATCAGTTGTGCCAACTATGGAGTCTTCATTGAACTCTGTGGACGGATACTAGTCAAGAAGGCTTCGTTGATTCAGTTTCATTTTTATTAAAACATTTGCATTCCACTTCAATCATCCGGATCCCAGTAATCAACCCCACTTGACAGATCATTTTCAATAAATCTTAGTATTAAACAATCTCTGACGTGACTATCCGTAATATCATATAGCAGAAGCTATAACAAACATAACCTAAATAATATAAACAAGTGTTAGAAAAGTTTTAATTAGGGATGATGAAATAAACAAGAAATGTTTTAATTAACGATGATGAAATAAAAAATAAACATGAATAATTATAAAAGAAACAATTATTGAAAGTACAATTTTCAAATTTGAATGTTTTAGTGGTTGGTGGTTCAGTTGATGTTATATTGGACGTGTGCGTAAAAAAAGTGAACTCGTTCATGTACAGCTGTCAAAAGAAAAAGTGGCCGCTCTCCTGAAATTAAGTTCCCTTCGGGTATCTTCGCTATAATTCGGAGACAGGCGATGTTACATGTTGTTGGACCACGTTGCCTGATATCTACAGTTATAATTGAAGTATTCTCTCTGTGATTCGATAGCGTAATGGTAGCGTTCAGGCCTCTTATTCATGAGGTTCTGCGTTCGACTAACAACCTCGTGCTTTTTATGTTCTTTTTTGTTATGTTTTTGAGAGAGACAAACTATACATAATGGCTCCTTTCTCTTTTACGATTATTTTAGTAATTAACATCAGGTTCATTAATATATTATGCCATGACTTTATCATTATGATATTGTGGCTGCAAATGGAAATAAAAAAGATTTTAGTCTCAATAAAAATATCTTTCGTGGCATAAACAAAACAAATTTACTGGCGTCGGCCTTAAAACATTCAAACAATTAAGCGTTCAAAAAGCAAAACAAAAAGCCACAATTCAATATTTAGTCTATCTTCCTCTTATCTCGATCATCTTGCAGTCGAGTGGGCATGGAATCGACTAGTCTTTGCAAATAGTGATTGTTCTTAGACACGATATTCCCGGCATTCTGAACATACCCACATACATAAGTGTTCTGTCCATGGGCAGGTCTTTCATTGCGAACCCAGCAATCTCCAATCTTTCCTATTTTCTGCCTTCCTCTTAGTCTCCGCATATGATCCACATATTCTAATGTCGTCTAGTATTCTTTTCAACCAGAGACCCAACCAATTCCTTTTTCTCTTTCTAATCAGTTTCAGCATCATTCTTTCTTCACTCACTTTTTCAAACACAATTTTATTTCTTATTCTCTCTGTCCACTTCTTCACCACATCCACATTTCAAATGCTTCAATTCGTTTCTCTTCATTTCGTCGTAATGTCCATGTTCCTTCCCCATACAATGCCACACTCCACACAAAGCACTTCACTAGTCTCTTCCTTAGTTCTTTTTCCAGAGGTCCGCAGAATATCCTCCTTCTTCTATTAAAAGCTTCCTTTGTTCATGTTTGCAGTTTTTCTTGGGAAGGATAGGCCTAAATGCGGTAACATCCCGTTGCTTTCCACACACCACTATCTCTTTCGCATCTTATTAAATTCCAGGGGACCCAAGCGTGGAGATGAGGAGAGTGGATTTGACTAATTGGGCCCTCCGGACTTCACCGAAAGTCACGGCAAGGGTTAAATATTAATTCTATCAGAATGTTTGACCCGATCAGAGACCGGGAAATCTCAATTAGCCTTTACCCCCCGCATCCTGGACTAGCTTCTACGAATCATCAGAAAATCTTAGAGTGTGATTGGGCCAATTTTTCCGAAAATGTTTCCACACTTTTGCCCTCGTAGCTCAGCGGACGATCGTCGAAATTTAGATGTCAACGTCTCAGGTTCAATTCCTCGTTACTCCTTTTCATTTTATTGTGGTTCAAGATAATATAATGTAATAATACAAAAAGAAAAACTAATACCAGTATTATGCAACTGGATTTTTCCAAACCTAATATTAAATTTATGTTATTTATATCGCTAAAGAACGATTACAATATAAATAACTTGAATATTATTTATACAGTATCACTAAAGAACGATAACAGAATATAAATAATAAATATCGGTTTGTTTAATTAATATAAGATATTATATAATACTTATTTAATTATCTAAATAAAATAACCTATTTTACAAAGAAAGATGGTTATTTGTGTTATAATAATTACTTACATAAAATACAGATTATTTATATTGCGAAAGAACAATAACAATATAAATAACTTGAATATTATTTTATAATGCTAATGAAGGAAAACAGAATATAAATGATAACTTGAATATTATCTATATCGCTAAAGAACGATAACAATATAAAAAACGTGAATATTATTCATATCGGAATTTCACAGATTTATTGCAGATGTATTTAAGAAATTGTAGAAGAATAGGAATTAGTAACAGTGTCCTATTTATTCTTCTTGGAGCCAAATTTGTAACTTTTAAAAGTGTGGTTACTATGTTGAAGTGTATGTGTTGTAACGGATGCTTGATTTGTTATGTATGTGAGTCAGTTATGTGATGCTTGATGTCGTCGCAATGTCGTAATTATAGTTTGATTGTGTCTGTGTGACTATTGTGTATTAATTTATGATGTATGGTACGGAAAGCTGCGTATTTGTGTTATAGAAGTGTTACGTATGTGTGTTGTTAATGTTTTTGTATGTTTCAAATTGATACCTGATATTTATTTTGCAATCGCAATGCCTAATTTACAGTTTGTTTATGTTTTGTTTACATCGCGTAAGCTAATTTAATTTTCTTTTCTATTTCTCTTTATGCCTATCTTTTTTGTGTATGAAACTATAGCCCTAACTTACATATGTAAAATAGGGCTAACCACCATTGGAGATACAATAATAATAATTGTTATTCATATCGTTATAAAACGATAACAGAATACAAATGATGACTTGAATTTTATTCATATCTCTAAAGAACGATAACAAAATATAAATAACGTGATATCCATAAAGAACGATAACTGGATATAAATGATAATTTGAATAGCATTTACATCGCTAAAGAACGATTAAAAAATAAAATGAAAACTTGAAGAAGGCCCGAACCCACAACCTTTGAATCATTAAACAAGCATTCTACCGCTGGCCTACGAGGCGCAGACATGGAACACTTTCATAGTTCGGGAACTGCTTGTACAAGCACAAGCATCATGTAACATCGCCGCGACCCGAAGTGGACTTTGAAAATATTCGCTGTTCACGAGTGCGGCCACTTTTTTTTTTTTTTGACAGCTCTACATGGTGTATCCCTCGACTTATTCAGGATTTCCGAATGGTGCTCTTCTTATATGACCAGTGATCTTTATTAATTCTTGTTCTTGAATGCCAATGCGAGTCATATTTGAAAGTGCTGTGCATCGACTGGAGTGGTTTGTAATTTTCTGTGTGTTTGTTTTTGTTTTTTTTTTTGCGTCCAGATCAGTGCAGTTTGAAATGTTGGCAAACAAAGAAACAAATGCTAGGGTAGTGATAAAAATAAACAAATGCTAGGCACGCGATAAAATTAAACAAATGCTAGGGACGCGATAAAATTGTGCGATAAGCTGGCATGATTGTTTGAAAGACGTCCTTCGTACCGTTTTATTGGTCAGAAGTAGTGTGACGTAGTAAAAGTGTAATAGTCATTCTAAAACCTATCTCAATCTAATTCCCCTATCCCTAACACTTCGTTTACTATTAAGTTCAGTCTCTATTTTCACTACACATACCATTCATTACCGTTTCTATCTCTTCCTATAGGCTACAGGAGTTATAATAATACCGTTAATCACCTGAGCTTTATTTAACGATGTTTTTATAGTTTTCTGAAGTTATTCCGTGTTAAGAATCTTAAGTGTCGCTCATAAAATACCTGCCCACAACAGTTTACTTCTCTAAAAATTCTAAAGTATCCACTGTTAGAGGAACTCTGAAGTCTCCTTGGTGAGAAATCAGCAAACTATTGAGAACCGAATCCTAGGTAATACGAAGTAACCGACTGCATTGAAATTTACATTGCATTTACATAAGAAGTATGGCTTTATGTGCATCATAATTAACGAGTCTATCGAAAAATCAACTATTTTGTATAATTTTTTGAAATTATGTTCATCCCCATTAGAAACAATCCTTCCCGGTGCCATACAGTCGATTTGGAAGCAAACAAACCCTCTCCCGCCGCCAGAGGAAGCTCCATGTTTAATGTGCATTTGATGCCAATTTAAAATGATCTGGAGCATGGCCTTCTATACGCCAAGGAATGAAAATAACCTGGAGCAAGGCCTTCTATACTCCAAGGATAATGGCACACGGTCATGCCTATACACATTGTTGTGATAGACTGGAATGATGAAATGCACGCAACCACTTAACCTTATTGCCTGGTTTTAACTTGGAAACAGTGTCGATCAAATTAAGCGTTTATTCCGTAGACGAAGTGTTTCTAGGCAGGTGGATCGGTCGCAGAGGTCCAATTTGTTGGACTCTTCTATCACCTGATTTTGCTCTCCTGAACTTCTTTTTCTGGGAATTCATCAAGGATCGTGTCTATGCGACTAAGCCACGCACCATTCCTGAATTAGTGGAACGAAGTGAACACACGATACAAATGGTTACGCCTGACATGCTCACCAGAGTCCATGAAGAGATGATACGTCGCTTACATTCGTGCATTCAGCAGAACGGAAGATATTTGAAAATTGTACACCATAATTTATCAACAATTGAAATTGTTCTTACATTTATGTGTTTTAATAAAGGCTTAAAACACTAACCATTCTTACGCTGAATAGCTCTGGCGATGAGGGGAGAGGGTGTTTGTTTCCAAATCGAGTGTATGGCACCGGGAATGTTCTTTCTCGTGAAGATGAACATTATTAAAAAAATTATCCAAAATAGTTGATTTTTCGATAGACCCTCTATGTTGGCTTTTCCTACGCTTCGGGACATTGCTAACGCAGCTATGCACATTTACTGATCTTGTAGGTAGTGTGCAATAGTGATAATTAGAGCTCGGATAGTTATGCATTAAAAAGTGCAAAATATGTATATAATAAATTATTTGATTGAAAACAGAGATATGGCCTATGGGTCATTCTTACAAAGTGGTACAATTTGATTCCGCGAAGGATATACAATGACTTATCCGAGGAAGATACTTATGAAATTAATCACTACTATTTTAAATAAGTTTGTATTGAAAATAGTACCACTCCTAAATTAAGAAAAAACTAAACACTTTTAAGTATTTTGAAGTAAATCTTACTAAATCATTTCGGTGACTGTCCGTGCTCAAGTGTTTTAATATTGCGCATATAAAAAACAAATTAAAAGATTTTTCTTCTTGGTGTTACTATTTATGGATCTGTTCAGAAGAGAGGATCACTTCGGAACACAACTATATGTCGAAATAATGGTCTGCGATGGAGGTTTTTAACGAACAGGGCTCCTAAAAAGATCTTTCCAGTTTCGAACATAGGTAATTTACGTTCTTTGAATCTGAGGTGCATGAAAATAGTACCAATGGAAAGAGAAACTCAAGGAGTTTAGTTCCTTACCTTAAAGATGTTCAATGTGTCCCCCCTTTGTAACACGGCACACATCAAGCCTATAATCTAGTTCCACATAAGTACACCCATTTACCGACCCCCAGATTCTGAGGTTATGTCTGTTCACCTTACTAGAAAGATGAAAAGTGACTTTTCTGACCTTTATAGAGGTGGGAAAAAAATAACATAACGGTTATTTTGGAATAGTTCCAAGCAATGAACTATTCCAAAAAGTAACAGCACTTTGGAATACTACGTTCCAAAATAACAGTGTTGTTCTGAGCAAGTAAGAAATACTTGCTGTTACAAAGTACTCGTTTCACTTTGGAACTACATTATAACAATGCCTGTTCCACAGAACGGAACGTGTTTAGCACTATTGGCGCTAACTTTTGGAAAACACTGAATGGGCTCAAATATTTGAGGTATAAGTTATATAAATCTCATAATTATAATAATAAGACGACAAATTATTGGGTGGGCTCGGACCCTATGAGCCCATATAAGTTGGCGCCACTGTTTGCAAGCAGAATTGAGTATCCTTTCGTCGCATTGAAATAAATGTTGGAAACTAAAGTAAAAGATAAATAGCAAAGATACAAAGATCGTCTTTAAAAATGTACACATTATCTTGGAACTGATAATACTGAGAATAGGATTCTAGCAAACTATTATGATTAATAATTATTAACATAACAGGGTAAAGTTGCCTAATTCCGTGACATATTCAATAAAGTCTATATTTATGCCAAATTGTAATAATACATTTCAAATAAACCTAAATGACGTTATTTGGACCTTTAGCTACAGTTGTTACAACATTCATTGTCAACAGTTTCACAAGTTTGGTATATAATATATGATTCTTCATTGTTATACAGTGGCTCCTAAATCCGTGACAGGGATCCAAATTCCGTGATAGTGGTTTCCTAATTTCGTGATCTAAAATAATCCTCATTAACTGCTCAGAAAACAAACGTGTATTTGGAAAAACACATTAAAGTCATGGTATATTGTTTTAATATGGATTAAGCAAGAAATTACAACATAGAAGAAGGTTTTAAGTGACAAAATTTCATAGAAAATACTTGTATAACTACAGGAATACATATTACATAATAATACATTATAACCAAAATAAACTAAAACTTAAATTCAACACAAAATTAAATTTGAATAAATTCAATTATGACAAAATTATTTCCTTTTATTTATATTCCTAAGAACAGCAGTAATTAAGTTAAATATATGCCCTATTATTTTACTATAATTATAATTGATGTTTTCTATAACTTATTTGTATTATTATTTCCACTAACTATTTTCTTTCATAGACATTAATTTTCACAATTTAGCGTTGACGTCACTGATCGAGTGATCCAGGAAGGAGAAATATGAAAATAAATCCGAAAATGGGAAAGCTCCTGTAGCATTGTTATTGTCTCGTAATTATTAAATAATCATTCACATTGATTCAGCTGACTATAATCTACAGTAATATAACAGTTTTATAATGCAATATTAATTCTTACCTCAAATATAAAATGATTCCTCAGGAGCGGTCACAAGAGGAAGAAAAACTTACTGGTCAACCACCTTTCACTGAACAAAAGTTTCTGCAGTCTACTGCTTCTATTCAAAAGGAAGGTAGTCAATAGAATTGAAAGAAAACATCTCCTGGCATCTGTTAGGTATTTCAGAAACTTAAAAGTCAGAGACCACAACTCCATGGCAGTCAATTGAAATTTTATCACGGGATTAAGGGTATCACGGAATTAGGCACCTTTACCCTACCTGTATTAGAGTATAGTAACTACATTGTAAATTTTATCAAGGGAGATGAAAATATATAGGTTATGTTTTATTTCCAAATATTGCATTTTTAGTTTCATTACCATTCTTGAAATTGAACTGAGTTCTGTTGAAACATGACTGTATTATTGAAGTTCTGCTATTTAAAAAAATACAACGGTAAATTTTCATATTTCATTACAATGAGATTATTACTCTTCATGACGGTATTAATATGAATTTTAGCATGGCCGAAATGATTATAGGTTTTATTTATTAATTTTTGGAGAAATTGAACACTATTGTGACCTTCAGCTAAGCAGAAGAAGAAGAAGAAGAAGAAGAAGAATTGGTTAGGTTTTATTTACTATTGGGATCCACTTCGATTTCGTGACCAATTTACAAATAATTTTAAATTACATGACACTTCCTGCTTCGAACAAACCTGATCTATGAATTCAATTTAGCATTAGAAAAGATTTCTTTTCTACGAATTCACATCTCGGCTCATTATGACATCATACTGCATCACATGGCATACAGGGAATCACTGTTACATTACGCTCACTGGCCTGTTTTTTTAGTAGGTTATTTTACGACGCTTTATCAACATCTCAGGTTATTTAGCGTCTGAATGAGATGAAGGTGATAATGCCGGTGAAATGAGTCCGGGGTCTATCACCGAAAGTTACCCAGCATTTCCTCATATTGGGTTGAGGGAAAACCCCGGAAAAAATCTCAACCAGGTAACTTGCCCCGACTGGGAATCGAATCTCGGCCACCTGGTTTCGCGGCCAGACGCGCTAACCGTTACTCTACAGGTGTGGACCCACTAGCCTGTTCCAAAACACCACTGTTACATTACATACTAGTAGTACGTACCTGTTCCAGAATACTACTGTTTCATCCAGTGGGGAAGTGGGAAAAAACCAGAGCCGATACGCTACTTCAAATTTTTCCCTAGCATACCTCGATTTAAAAAAAAGGTATACTCCCTCCCTTACAATATCTACATAGGCGTACATAATGTATACAATAAATTGTTTCGGTGCAGTCAGTAACGCGAATCTTTGAAGCTTACGCAAAACATTAAATTTCTTAATAAAATAATTTCAAGTTATTTCAGTTATTTACTAGATTATTTTGCAATGTCTACTGAGACTTATAATTTAAAATAATGTTAAAGCTTCAAAGCGCCTTACTTAATTATTAATAAATAGTGCAACAACAAAAATGACACAGTCACTAAATTGGCAACAATTGCCACCACAAGCTACAGACCACAGTCTTCTTTCTGTACTTTAAATACTACCGTTGCAGGGGCGTGGCGTCCATGTAACCGAATACAATATTGAAGCTTTTAGTGCTTCTAATAATTCATTAACATTACTTTAATAGGTCTATAATACAAAAGAACAGTATTTTCGCTGGTCACTTATTCAATAGAATAGACTGTGTGAGACACTGCAACTGTTACCGGCAAAGTACAGTGTGACAAGCAACTCGATAGAGGAAATTGAACCCTCGCAGACAGTGCAGCTGAAAGCGAGCAGAGTAGTAACGCCTACTAAGGGGCCCTGTTACCGCTTGGCTTGACGGTAAAAGCGCGTGCTCAGCACAGGCCTGGGAATCTAAAGATACGGTCACACGTCGCTACTTTTGCAGCGATGCAGTACAAAAAACTGCGTAACTCTCGTACTGCGACGTGTGAACAACGGTGCAACTCGAAAAGTAGCGGCTGCCGAACCTGCTGCTCACTACCTTTTCATGCTGCTAAGTTAAAGAGAGAGTCAAAAACAAGGACAACGCATCTAGATAAAGTAACCGTATAATTTATCTAGACAGGTACACAGGACAATTTTCAAAGGGACAAATACACACGAATAATTCATTTGTTTGAAGTTGCTCTCTCGCACTCGGTGGGGCAGGGATCCTTGAAGTCGGGGCTGCCTTCCATGGGGCAGGACAACTGGTAGAGGAGCTGCACGATGGTGCGGGTGGGCCTCCCGGTCATGAGGCCCTCCGTCAGGTACGTGAACTCCTTTCCGTCGCAGCAGAGGGCCACGGCCGTGATGTCGAAATGTATCCACTCGCAGCAAAGGGGCACGAACTCCTTCAGGAAGGCGGCGGCCTTTCCCGGTATGTTGCTCGCGTTGGTGATATCGGCGTTGGGCAAACTGATGATCTTCTGCTGGTATATCTCCCACAGCGGCAGCCTCCAGACACGATCTCCTGTGATGGTACCGGCCTTGCGTGCCTCTTGCCACAAAGAGATGTTTTTGGTGAAGACGCCGGTACATGCGGCGCCGAACGCTGCGCGAACGCCGGACGTGAGTGTGGCGATAGTGATAACGAGGCGCGGCTCATAGCGGCTGATGTAATGCAGGGCGTCAGCCATTATTACGCGACCCTCGTTGTCTGGGTCTGCGATTTGAATGGCTTTGTGCTTGCACGTGAAGACAACGTCTCCTGGCCGCGTAGATCTCCCACTTAAGGCGTTCTCACACAGAGGCACAACTCCGTAAGCGTTGATAGGTAACCGGAAGGTGTACAGGGCTCTCATGACGGCTGCCACGATCGCTCCTCCAGCCAGATCTCCGCGGTGTTCCGACATCTCGTGACATTTCTTCAGAAACAGACTACCCGTGTCGTAGGTGACGCCTTTGCCCATGATAACGAAGGGGCGCGCTTCCTCTTTACAGCCACAATAATGCATCTCCAGTAAAACGGGTTTTTGCTCCGAACTTCTAGCCACATGGAGAAATGCGTGAAGGCCGTGCTTCGCCAGGAACTCCTCGTTACGGATGTCTACGTTTAGTCCAACGCAGGGACAAAGAAAGTCTTGCACAAGACGAGCAAACACAACGGGCGTCATGATGTTCGGTGGAGTCTCACACACGTGGCGAACAAAATTCTGAAGCTCTGCTTTGAACAGCCCCATTTCCCAACCCTCTTTATCCTCGTCCATCACCAGTTGCAATTGTGCAGGTGGTTTCCGGTCCTCTTCGTCCTTGTGATCGTCAAACTTCCAGACGGCGAGCGCCGCACCTTCCGCCGCCGCCTCCGTCTGCCCGAATCCCTCCAGGGCAATCTGAGTGACACCTAGTTCGTACAGCTTGCGTGCCCCTATGCCCGCCGCTATGCGAACATTCTCCCGACACTCGTCAAGGAATTCTAGTGTGTTGAGGCCCACTTCCTCCTTTCCCAGGCCCACCACAGCCACAGAATAGTACTCCGAGTCGACGTTCTGCACGACCATGGCTTTGCCCAGTCTAGGCAAGTGGTCCACACTGCTCAAGAGTATGTTTTCTAGCTTTCCTCCGATCTTACTATTGTACTCGGTGGCAGCTTTAGTGAACTTAAACTTACCAGCATCGTCGCTTTTGGGCTCGTTAAATATTCCTATGACCAATCCCTTTATCACCGGCGATTCTTTCTGCGGATTTTGCCCAGCAGTTGCGGCGTAACGCCTTATTAACTCGCTACTTGATTTGCATTGTTTGAATAACGAAGCTATTTTAGTAAACTTAGGAAATATTAACATGTTTTATAAAATAGCCGCTATTATATGGCATTTATAGCCTTCAGTCCCTTTAGTTTTCAATAGTTCAAACCATGACAACGTGGGTATTATTACACATTTTGATTGTAATACTTATACGCAGGAGATGTTTTAGCTTTTGTGCTTCTTAAAAATATACTCAATACCATAGTAACTTAAAGTAATAATGGAAGGAAACAAGCTGGAGGAAACCCTGGATAAGAACAAAATAATTTTATTGACATTTAACTTATATGAAAATAGAGACATGATGTGTTTCTAAATTCACGTGAATTCTTATCGCTTCTATATAATAATAATAATAATAATAATAATAATAATAATAATAATAATAATAATAATAATAATAATAATAATTTTATATCTTTATTTATAAATTATATTGTAGTAATGAAGATAATTTCGGTCCCACTGGCATGCTTATTATAATTTCTCTACAACATATTTGTGTCTATGTTTCTGCTGCTAATATTTTCATCAGTACAGTGTTCTAATGACATCTATTTCCGGACACCGTAAACAAAAATTTATTAGCTATTTTATTACTCCTTCTATGAAAATTATACATGTCCATCATCCAGATACATATTGTTTGTTACTCACGAGACGAATTCCGGGAGATGAAGTGGCAGGCGAAGGGAGTGTACGTTAAGCTATGGTTCCGCTATGCGATCATCGCCGAGCTATTTCCTTTACAGCGAATATAGTCGTCTTCCCTATCGAAAGTGTACGCCAGCAGAAAATTTGATAGCACTAAGTTTGGAGGCAATAATTAATTAATCATTTAGCGTTAGAGACAAGTTTAGCAGAGAAGCAAGAGTTACATTGTATCAGTCGGACACATTGTTGTACTTCTGCCACTTTAAACAGAGACCTGTATTTAAATTATTTTCCGAGCGAGTGATCTGTGTCAACTAAATTAATTACATCGTTCGTTATTAATTATAGTGGTTACAATATTCAAGCTATTGTCCAAACTATTGAACTTAAAACTAGTTCCAAAACACACGCCATTCATTTATTCATTCATAGTGTTCTGCCCAAAAGAAGATCTTTCACTGCAAATCCAGCATTCTCCGGTCTTTCCTATTTTCTGCCTTCCTCTTAGTCTCCGCATATTATCCATATATCATAATATCGTCTATTATTTGATATCTCCTTTTACCCCGAACTCTTCTCTCGTTCACCATTCCTTCCAGTGCATCCTTCAGTAGGCAGTTTCTTCTCAGCCAGTGACCGAGCCAATTCCTTTTTATCTTCCTGATCAGTTTCAGTATCATTCTTTCTTCACCCACTCTTTCCAACACAGCTTCGTTTCTTATTCTGTCTGTCCATTTCACACTCTCCATTCTTCTCCATATTCACATTTCGAATGCTTCTAGTCGCTTCTCTTCACTTCGTCGTAATGTCCATGTTTCTACCCATTCAATGCCACACTCCACACAAAGCACTTCACTAGTCTCTTCCTTAGTTTTTTTCTTGAGGTCCGCAGAAGATACTCCTTTTACTATTAAAAGTTTCCTTTGCCATCAATATCCTCCTTTTGACTTCCTGGCTACAGCTCATGTTACTCCTTATAGCCTATAGTACACTCCAAGTGTTTGAAGCTGTTCACTTGCTATACTGCTTCATTTAGAATTCGTAAGTTTACCTTCTTTACTTTTCTTCTTATGACCATGGTCTTCGTCTTGTTTGCATTTATTTTCATCCCATACTGCTCGCAGCTGTCTTTAGCTCCACTAGTATATCCCATAATACAATCTCCTCTTCTCTAACAACACCATATCATCAGCAAATCTTATGCACTTTATTCTTCTTCCTCGTACTATCACTACTCCCATGTTCTGAAAACCGTTATTCACTAAATCCTCCAAGTAGATGTTGAACAGGGTAGGTTATAAAGGGCATCCTTGACGTACTCCTCTTCCTATTTCGCTTTCTTCTGACATTTCTTCTCCTATCTTGACTTTGACTCGTTTCATACAAAGGTTACTGAACAGCCTCCTCTTTTTCCAATCGACACCAATTTTCTTCAGGATCCTCATAAGTTTATTCCAATCCACTCTCTCAAACATGTTTTCTAGATACACAAATACTATATATACTTCTTTATTCTTCTCTAGGTATCATTCGCCTATTGTTCGTAGCAGTTCAATTGCATCTCTCGCACCTTTTCCATTCCTGAAGCCAAACTGCTCTTCTTTAGACCGTTCTTCCATCTTACAAGCAAACATTGTAATGGGGGGGGGGGCAGATAAAGAGATTAATTTTTTTCTTTCACCATGTTAATAATGTCAAAAGAAGTGTTTATACAAATTTTGGCCACCCGACAGCAATTACGGGGGTCGTAGAATTAAGTTCGCCAAAGGCCGTTTAACAGAAAGAAAACACAATTTCATTGGAAAAATTTATTGGAACAGACACAACAATTGTTGAGCTCTTTTCAACATATTCCCCACCGGAATTGAGACATTTGTCATATCATGGGATTGACGGAGAGGTGCAGACGTCTGTCAAACGCTGATTCCGATCCCAGGCGGCTGACTTCTACGACACAAAGATACAAAAATTGATCCCATGGTATGACAAATGTATCAATTACATTGGGGGATATGTTGACAAATAGCTCAGCAACTGTTGTAACTGTTTCAATAAATCTTTCCATGCAATTGTGCTTTTTTTGTGTAAACGGCCCCAAAGAAAATCACTTCTGGATGGCCTTATAATTGCGATAGAGAGGCTAAAATTTGTATTAGCACTTGTTTTGACATTATCAACATGGTGGAAGAAAAAATTTTAACTTTTTTATCTGCACCCATCAAAATTTTTGCTTGTTAGAATATAATCAGAATGTGTGCTTGTTAGAATATAATCAGAATGTTTGCTTGTTAGAATATACACGTCGATTCTTTATTTGCAGAAAAATCTTCGCCGAGTATGATATCAGGCTGGGAGTCCTGAACTCGTTACATTTCTTGACACTTTATTAGGATTTTAAAACAATCTCAAGTAATTGGTTACATCAATCGTTATTAAATTTTGAAATTTCGGGAGAAGATATTCCCTTGACAACCTATATATTACATATCCCCTGTCCTAACAATATTAAATTCAGCTTTTTTTTATAAACATTGTCTTCAAAAATGATAATTTTAAAATTATTGTTTATATAATGTATTGAAATATACAATACATACAATTAGCTTATATTGAAATACAGATACTTTACCAATCTTGCCTGTAATTTCATCAACTTCCTTGTAGTAACTCGCAGCAAAGAGCAAAGAATTCGCAATGCATTAGTAGTTTGTTATGATGTAGTCATAGGGTCTATGTTATTTAATGCATACAATTTACGATAGGCTACTAATTAACGTAATAACTGTTGCATTAATATGAAGAGAATGATTGATTGAGTTAAAGAAGAAAACCAAATAAATTGTTATAATATAGCCTAATAGCTATTTAAATCAAGCCTTTAATGAGCTAAATTCTTAAGAAAAAATATTAATATGCTCTAGGTGCTTTGATACAATTAATGCATAATGTAATAAAGAGGCACTAGGTGGCTACAGTCATAAAAATTAATTCACATATAAAAACAAAAGTTTATTGACTGTTTTACTTACAGGCTTACTTCCTCTTATGAGGGACACTTCAGAAATATTCCTTTGCAGCAGCTAAATTACATTATAGAAAGTATTCTTATAAGGTAAGTGTGTTAAAATCTAACGACATGGACGAAATACCAGTGTGTTTGAAAGCATTTATTCCCTTGCATGGATCTCTTACAAGCGCGTTCAGATACTACAGAACTCTCTCAAGTCTACAGGTTGGAGGCCACCTAAAGATCAACGAGGCAAATATAATCATCACAACAAAAAATCTTACTATGTCTTCTAAAGTATGCTCAACCACATTAAATCATTCAAGGGACGGAAAAGCCATTATCGTCAGTCAAAAAGTGATCGAATATATCTTCCAGACAATTTCAACATAAACAATTATGAAATGCATATTTCACGAAGTCGTTCCGATGTGTCTTATGAATACTAAAGGTACGTTTTCCTCGGTGCGACTATTGCGATGATCGTTCAACGATTATTGTTGAACGATGAAACTTTGAACGATGATCGTTGGTTACCATTTTGCTCGGAGCGTCTACGATTTGTTGTTTTTTCAATAGTCGCGTGTTTTCATTCGCAATCGCATCGTTCTAGAGCAGCCGTGGCGAAAATGTGATCGTGCGCCAAGCTACTATGTAACCTGCAACGTGCATAACACCTATGGAGGGAGGCGGACACCCGAAGGGGAAGTGAAGCAACTGTCTGACTTATTAACGGATTTTCATTTTCCTTAGTCAAGCACTCAAATTTAATTTTATACAGTACAAGGCTACAAACATGTTTAGTACGTGTAACGAAAAAAGAAATGAATAAGAAAACATAGGACACATTATCACAACCTAAAATCAACTGTCTTCAGAATGTCTCTGCGACAGAGTTTCAAAATCAGGAATTATGTCACTTACTGCCAGTCGTAGTTGATCACGAAGGTATTTGTCTGTTAGTCGTGATCTAAATTTGGTTTTTACTATTTTCATTGTTGAAAATAATTTTTCAAACGTAAGTTATAGCGAACATGGCTTCAACAGAGCAAACGAAAGAACGAAGCTTCGGATATTTATTTATTTTTTTTGGCAAAGATTTGAAAAGTTTAACATTTTTCAAGTACTTACATATAACTTTCATTTAACACCACGTTGTAAATCTGTGAGTTTAAATTGGAGATCTAACCGTATTATTCGTACATCTGCTGAAAAAGGATTGACGTACAGAGGTAATAATAATAATAATAATAATAATAATAATAATAATAATAATAATAATAATAATAATAATAACAACCTTTTAATGTTTCATGAGTAAAATGTAGTGTAATGTCGTTTTATGTTACACAACCGTTTTCCTCGTAATACTTGTAAACAAATCATACATTTAATATTCTCATCATACTGGCAGCAAAAAAATGCATTCTCCCATCCTACTTTGAAACTTTCGTTTTTGTAGAGGTGCATGGTTTCGAAAGAGACATTGCGACGATGCGCCACTCGCAGGTCAGAGACAAATACAAATGGAATGGAGTTTGACTCCAGTGAGTGAGAGGGTGGGGGTTGGAGAAGGTAGGAAGCAAGAGAAATGGATAGCTATCATTGCGAGCCACAATGTGCTCGTGAGTTACATTTTCGCCACGGCTGTTCTAAAAGAAGATTGCGTTTAACAGAATGAGTTTAATAAGTATACGTAAAAGATTATTTAAATTGCCTTTGATTGAGGAGATGGAAGACGACGAAATACTCTCCATACGTATGGTATGAAAAGAGCCAAAAACACCGTCTGCTTGATCTCAATAATGAAGAGAGACTGTATCAAAAATTTAAATAACTTAATTAATAACTTAATTTTCCAACTTTATTGATAAACTCAGCCCATATATTGTCCTTGACCCTTTGATCCTTGTAGGACGTATGTGACAGCTGCCACAGTGAGGGATGATTCGCCACTTCATCGAGAAGAATTTCATCATCCGCGTCAGAAAACGAAGGAGCCATGATACACGTGTTTCTCACAATAAACGTTAGCGACTGACGATTATATTCAACCTTTTCCTGAACGACTATTCAATACGTACGATCGTCGTTAACGACTCCAGCGGCAGTCGCTCGGAGGAAAACAGCTCCATAGGAAATAAAAAGAAATAGTGCTCAACGATTATCGTTGCACGATCATCGTTGAACGATCATCGCAATAGACGCACCGAGGAAAACGTACCTTAAAGAAAGATTTTCAAATCAGATTTAACATATTATTTGGATATCCACGCTGTGACACTTGCAGTACATGTGACAAGTTTCAGGCTGATCTCAAAGTTTATGAAAATAAACTCTCTGATAACATTGTGTCTTTTCTTCCTGTACGTGAACGTATACTGTATACTCGTAGACTGACACTGTATTCGCTTTGTTTCTGTGTTTACGTACCAGCTATAGAGGATTCCACTTTAAGAAAATAGCGTTGAACATATCGAGCTATTCCATCAACTATTTATAAGTATTTTTCTTGAGGACTGGGAATTAATTAGTTCCATTTAATTCATAGAAAGTAATTTCATTGAGAACTACATCGATTTCGTGTGCTAAAATTGTGTTACACCTCTAAAATTACCATATATTGATAGAATAGTCTTCCGCTCTCTTGCCGAAGATCTCCGCTGGAAAACGTAACAGACAAGTAGAGGTGGTACAGTTAAGGCTAAGATTTCATACTGTTAAAACACGCTTATTTGAAGAAGTAGGCCTACAAAAAATTTAACTGTCAGCAAAACAACAAAGGCATTAGATATTATGTAGGCCTATCTTAGGTTTTTGTTTGATTACAGTGTGAAGTTAATAACGGAAAAAGTGTGCTGTACATGACCCTAAATTTGTATTATAAGTACTTCTTAACATTTTTAATAACGGAAAACGTGTGCTGCACATAAACTTAATTTTGTATTATAAGCGCACCGTAACATTAATAACGGAAAACGTGCACTGCAAATAATCTTAAATTTGTATTATAAGTGCTTCTTAACATTTTTAATAACGGAAAAAGTGTGCTGCACATAATCTTAAGTTTGTATTATAGGCGCTTCGTAACATTTAATAACGGAAAACGTGTGCTGCAAATAATCTTAAATTTGTATTATAAGCGCTTCTTAACATTTTAATAACGGAAAAAGTGTGCTGCACATAATCTTAATTTTGTATTATAAGCGTTCCGTAACATTTAATAACGGAAAACGTGTGCTGCAAATAATCTTAAATTTGTATTATAAGCGCTTCTTAAAATTTAAATAACGGTAAACGTGTGCTGCACGTAATCTTAAGTCTGTATTATAAGCACTTCTTAGCCCAATAAATTACATTTTTATTATTATTATTATTATTATTATTATTATTATTATTATTATTCAAATACTTGGGGTGCGCTATAAGCAATAACATGAGCTGCTGTCAAGAAGTCAAAAGGAGAATAGCAATGGCAAACGAAGCTTTTAATAGAAAAAGGACCTCTGAAGAAAGAACTAAGGAAGAGACTAGTTAAGTGCTTTGTGTGGAGTGTAGCATTGTATGGGGCAGAAACATGGACGTTTTGACAAAGTGAAGAGAAGCGAATAGAAGCATTTGAAATTTGGATTGGAGAAGGTTGGAGCGTATGAAATGGACAGACAGAATAAGAAACGAAGCTGTGTTGGAAAAAGTGGATGAAGAAAGGATGATGCTGAAACTGATCAGGAAGATAAAAAGGAATTGGCTCGATCTCTGGCTGAGAAGAAACTGCCTACTGAAGGATGCACTGGAAGGAATGGTGAACGGGAGAAGATTTCGGGGCAGAAGAAGATATGAGATGATAGACGACATTAAGATATATGGATCGTATGCGGAGACAAAGAGGAAGACAGAAAATATGAAAGACTGGAGAAAGCTGGGTCTGCAGTGAAATACTTGCCCTTGGGCATAAGACTATGAATAATAATAATAATAATAATAATAATAATAATAATAATAATAATAATAATAATAACAATAATAATAATAATAATAATAATAATAATAATAATAATAATAATGCTATAAATTTGAAGTTATAAAGTAAAGATACAGGTTTTAGCTCCATGAATTACTACATCGGCTAATAATAATTTCTCGTGCAGAAGTGTCGGAGCTACATACGTAAATCTGAGTGTCATCATGTGGCGAACAGTATAAAACAGTGGGGCATGTGGTTTATCTGAGCCAGGCGTATCAATAATAGCCTAATTACGTCGGCCTATTTCATTTTATCCCGATGACTTAAATAGGGCGAAAGATGTTAGTTATCCGATTTCTGACGATTCTACAATAATTGATCCTTTCACAATCCTATCCATTTGCTCAACTAGCCGGACAGGAACCCAAAGTCCGAATATACTGTATAAGAACCATCATAACATATGCTGCAGAAACCAGAGCTGACACAATTCCAACTAAACAAACATTGGAAACAACTGAAATGAATGTTCTGAGAAGAATAGAGGGGGAAACAGGAAAGGATCGAGTGAGATACGACATCAGAGTTGAATGTAATACGACTATTCAACCAATCAATGACTGGGTGGTAACAAGACGGACAGAATTAAGCAATCATATATCAAGGATGATAACAGACAGAATTGTACGGGAAGCAAGAGATGGCTTACCAACTGGTAAAAGATCTCCTGGGTGACCAAGAAAACGTTGTAAAGGATCTTATCCTGTATAGACCAGGCTGTCAGCCTAATTAGAATTAAAAAGAAGAAGAAGGGATCATATCGCTAAATGAAGCTACGTTACTCAAAATATGGATAGTGGTTTTACAAATTCACGCAGGCAATATGTTCACTTTCCGAGGTATACTTAAGTGAAAGCTTGTTTTACAGAACCATGAGGAGCGATGAGAAACAGCAAAGTTGTCTCCGCTAACCCTAGCACTACTAAGGTGTGATATGTTACGTGAATGTCTAAGGTGAACAAAAATTGCCCTCCCCTCCTTATAACAGTGCCAGAGTTAACAGTGCTCGCTGTGAAACGAGTCGCCAAAGCCGACTTGTCACCATGGATGGTTGGCTAATTTTAGCTGTTACCATGGTGACGTCTTGAAACCGCTGAACTGTCAATTCCTTAGTTTTGTGTAGCCTGTGAGAAATTGCTAAATATAATATGTTTTGCAGCCATATTGTGTTATGTCATTCGTTTGTTTTCTAAATGAACGACCATCATTGCTGTCAGTGTGAAGCCAAGTCAATCCAAAGCGATCTACACTGGCAGAGCCATCTTCAGTTACAAGCCGAAACATGCGTACGTTTGGCAACGCTGGGTGGTGGCGGGCGGAGGCGAAATAAGGCATGACGTTTAACGTTTTAGTGCTTTGGTTTCGTTGTCATGTGTACATTTTCGAAATTAATTTATACAAAAGTAAGTGCATATGATCAAAATTCAGTGTATTGATGTACGTAATTTATTACGGAATCCGAAATGGTATTTTAAGTTTCAAAATACCGCGTAAGTACTTGCATACATCCACTTATAACTTGAAAAAATTAAAAGCATACGTGTTTTTTATTGATGGTACAAGGGAAAATAAATAATTACTTAAAGAAATGTTACGTGTACCAAAAATAAATAAAATAACGACGTACTTTAGCAATACCTTATTCCAATGAATTAACCATTACATAGCAAGTAAATTGACAATGTTTTGCCGTTTTATGTTGTTTCACCTCTGACGTGAAATGTCTAGGAATATCATTTACATTTTATTCTCATGTGATTATCTGTCGAGCTTTTCTATAAACATTTCAGATGCCTAGGAACCCTATTGTAATTTGAATCTGGCCAGTCAACATAACAATACTGTTATCCTGAATTATTTGTTATAAACTTTTTAAAATATAATTTTAAATAAATATTACAGAAAACAAGCTAAGAACGTAAATTATGAAAATAAAATAAATATATAAACAGAGGAAACTATTGGCATATTATAATAAAGTATGAGGATGTAAATACAGTTAGGTCAAGTATAAAGATCTTTGAAAAAATGCAGAAACATACCTCTAACATAATACGTAACAAAACATCATTATCTATTAAGTATGTGCCAATTAGTGTAAACTCAGTGAACTTTAAATCCTGTATAACTTATACGAAGTGAAAAGAAACATGTTTATAACTAATTTATTACAAAAGAAATAATATTAATAAATAAACCTTGAAAACCAACAAACTGAATGTATGCATCTACAAATTATAGGTAGTTCTAACGTATAGCAGGCATTCTGAATCTTCAACAAAACTGCAACATTTATGGGATCACAAAACAGCTGTTTACAATGAACTTGAAAATCAACGGCGTAAATTTATTGATATAGCAGGCGAGACTCAACAATTTGGCTAGAATTCTGATACACCACAAACCACAAGTAAGACTATAAAAATGTAGTTTATACAATATTTAATATTTAGAAGAATTGTCAATGACTTTGTCATCATTAACAGTAAAAATTGCCAAAGACTGAAACCATTTTATTTTCATTGTAGTCTTCCTTTTATTGCCAATACGCACTTAGTTTATAATACATAAACAATGAAGGTTTCGTATGACAGCGAACAAAATTTCATCGACATAAACTTGTTATAACATTCATTTACATTGAAAATCGACATTAACACAAATAGTGTTGTCGACCCAATGTTCCGGCTTTGTAAATAGATGGCTCTGGCACTGGCGTTCATCGCTCTGAATTGACTTGGCTTCACATTGACCAAGACTTCTGGGAAGTTTAGAAGCCTTGCAAATTGACAACGATGATCGTCGTTCATTTAGAAAACAAACGAATGACAATAACAAAATATAGCTGCAAAACATCGTGTATTTAGCATGTAAAGAAACAAACTACATTTATTTACACGCAGAGCTAATCGACCGGTGTTGTTCGATCGACGATTATCGCAATAGCGGAACCATTGCTAAGTGATGAGTAGAGATAGGAAGTTCGTACCAAAACAGTAAATTTCATTTGAGTACCTAGAGCGAGGAGTATAGATGTCACCCGCGCCTCGCCCTACTGCCACTCGCTACAGACGATACACAGAATGTTCACAAAAACTACGCATAATGGCATTCTATGGAGCTGTGTACAGTCCTGAATATTTTGAAGAATATTGTTAATTTTATTAATATTTTAGGTTCTGAACAAAGTGAGTTATTTTCTTATTATTGTGTTATTTAAGTAATGCTAATGTTACGCATGATTCCGAAAAAGTAAACTCATCTGTTATTAAATACAGTAATTATGCAGACAGGGGTGTGTAACACTTTTACTTTTTTCCGACTATTCTTCGTTAAATGTTGATGTCTCGTGCTGCTATGCATTCGGTTGCGTTACAATCCAAGTTCAACATCGGAATTACGATACGAACTTCCTAGCTGTTATTACAATAGAAACGAAAAATTTTCTTGAAAACAATTGTGAGTTTAACATTATGTCCCACATACTAGATACACTATTAGATTTACAAAGTAGTTGTTCACCTGATTATAGTAAGAAATACTGTATCATATTTCAGACTTTCTCTAATAACGTCTTGTGACGTAGAACAAATAATTTCAGGAGTACAAATATTGTTTTTATTTTTTTTTTCTGAACATAAAAGGAGTATTTCTTTTGATAAAATGAATAATAATAGTAAACTGCCCCCCATTGAGGGTAGCCCTTACGGACTTAGTATATCCTCAAAAAAAATATTATACATATGTAAACATATATATTAAATTTTAAAGAAGGGAAACAAAGAAAAGGGCGTGAAAATTTACAGTTGCTAATAATGTGGCACCATGTGATTAATTAGGATTTGGCAGGATTTTTTAACACAATTATCACAATGTCATAACTCAGAGATGTTGGCAGAGCAAACTGCCGTCGAAATTCTACGAAAAAAGCTGGTATAGTCCCTCGAGCACCTATGAGCAAGCCGGATACCTCAACGTGAATTAAGGCATATTTCAGCTTGAAATAGTTGACTGTAGGCTCATAGATCGACTTCTTCTCAAGGTGAACCTCGGCTGACTGATGACATTTTACTTCAAAACTTATCGTGGGGTCCACAATGATGCCCTGTTTAGTGTCAGCATTGTACGCTAAAATATCTACTCATCTCGTTGACCCATTTTCAGCTAGACAGGAGATTTCTTCTTCTACTATCCAACCCTTATTTCTTAATGCGGCAGCAATTTTGGATCTTACAAGATGATGTCTAGAGTTCCTCAAGAGCAATCCCTGTTCACAGAATCCCAAGACGTGTGCTAAAGTTTCAATCTCCGGGCAGCAAGCTGTGTCCACTTACAACGATCATAAACAATAACCGGTATTCATAATTAACTTCTACAATCTGGCATTAGACTGTAATACATGGTAGACAAAAAAGGAACTACGAAAGTTGAAACATCAGGGCTGAAATATGTTTTATATATTTCAATATTAACTCATTTTTATTGTGAATATTAACATTTCAATCCTTTCAATAACTTTTAATATTATTACTTCTAAACTCATTTTCACTTTGATTAAATATATTAATGTATTTTAAAAATCGCAATTTAAATATTAAAAAATCTGTAAGTAGGAGAAATATAATAAGCGCATTGGCTTTTACTTTTTGGATGAAAAATATATTATGAAACAGAAAGTATCTACAATCTAGATGCGTTTTACGTATGGTGTGAGAATAATTTTCTGTCGCTAATACGGTGGCTTTAAATAAATATTGAACCCACTTGACAGTATATTTTATACGTGAGTACTATTCTCTGTGACGTTTATACGTCACTTTCCTTCTTTTCTTATCCTTCCTTTTTTTTCTTACTTTAATTTGTATTTAGTTCATATTCCTATTTAATTAATTAATTTATTTATTTATGTGTTAAGTTTTCCTAATTATTTGATTATATTTTATAATATATTGGTATTTGTAGATTACTTAGTCAATATTTAGTTTATCCAGATTCCGAATTTTTTCTCGTTGTTCCCTCGATAATACACTAGATGGGGTACATGTTTGTCCATGTGCTAGTTGGTAATTCCATAATTTTTGTATTCGTGTTCCTTTTTCTTTATTTTTCAAAAGGTGAATGTTATATTCCATTGAAGTAGGGATCATGGTGTTAATTTTTCAAGAATTCATGGAGTATTGTAATCCTTTTGCAAAATATTCACTTCTTGAATAAATCCCGACTGTGTCGATAAATTTCTCATACGGCAAACGTATTAAGTTCTCAAGCAATAAAAGAGCCTTTTTAAATTTAATATAAAATAGCAATCTTATATGTAATAATTTGCATGACTGTTATTGGTGTTGATTTTACAGTTCTAGTGATTATTTATTGCAAATAAAAGTACATTTTCTGAGTTAATAGAGGTTAAAATTTTTTTAACAAAATTATGTGTTCATTTATTTGTTCTCACCTACGTCATATTAACAGTAAGTGCATAGGCCTATAAATTACGTACTGTATAGGTAAGTTAAAATTAAGTCTACGTGTCAAAACTGGAAATGTAATGTAAAATGTGGTAAGCTTGCCATAAAAAAATTAAACCATAATATCAGCACTATTTGTGACTCAAAATAATGAAAGAAATACCGGTTCTTAAGAAATGGAAAAAAATAATGAACTTTATAGATCAGTGTCTATCATATTAAGGTTTAAATCCTCCCCTTTTTTTATTTTCAAGTTTACCTCAGCGGTCGAGTTTACCCCAATTTGCGGTATGGAAAATAGTTAATTTCTCAGGAAATAGGGAGCGGAATTCACCACGAGATGTACCCTACGAGATATGCCCTACAATTTTGAAGCTACTAATTTTGACTTTTCTCACAGGAAATATAGAGTTCGAATGATGCATAAATATATTTAGGAATGAATTGAATTAACCGTCCACGTACGAACAATTATATTATTTCAAACCATGATACGTGATCAGGGCCATGATTCAGTTGTAAGGAGCAGAAATAATTACGTTTGTTCCCAGCTTCTGAAATTTGTAGATTAACTGCGTGTGAAATTCTTCTAGAATTCTAAAGTGAAATTAGTAAGAACCAATACACTTACTCTATAGCATAAAAATATAAAATAAATTACGCAAAACCCGTTTTCTGATGTGTTATCATATTATGTCGTCTGCACACTTTTATCTTGCCAGCCGCTAGAGGGCTACTGACACGCCAGCTGTCAAATGTTGGCATATTTTATACGTATGAGTTGCACGACTGTATGTTTTAGACTGTGATGTTACTTTGGACGAGCAAGAGAGCAGGAGTTCGAGTCTGGCCGACGTAACGACAGTCATACTTTGGCTGAGTGGCAGTTAACACGTTGTAGCAACAGACTCGAGCGTGGAGCTTTGGCCCGGCTAGAACGCGAGTGCATTTTGTCTACGGAGAATCATCGAGAAAAATAGGGACTTTGTCTCGGTTACGGAATTACTGCAGCGAGGGATGGTTGCTAACTTCTCCATAGTACGAGCCTCGGATATACGCATGTTTGATGGGTGGCAACATTATGACCGTGCCGTCGACAGTTAGTACGAGCTCGAATTGGTCAGACTATTATTTATTTCATGTCACTAGTGTATAGGGAAACGAAGTAACATTTCATTATTCGTGAAGTGTAACGGGTGATTTTGTGAATTTTATTGATTTAGAACGACTTAGTGGTTAACAAAGTTTTCAGTTAATATATGTCAGGGTTTTGAGACTGCTGAGTTATTACCAATCGTTTAAAGCTAGAGTTTCACTTATTATGTACCTTCATATTTAGGATTTCGTCCAGAAGTAATGTTGTTGTTAATATTGTATTTTCTTAAATGTTTTAGAATCCAGTTGTTATTCATATATATCATTCTTAAATTGTTTTAATTGTTTTATATCATTATTATTAAAATTTTGCAATTAGTGAATAGTGAGTAATTTTCATTATGTTATTTTTGACGAGACAACCAATACCTTCCATTAGGCTACCAGTGACTCTTGGACTCAAGATTTACAGGACGGGCAAAGACGGCGCTCATACGTTGCTTGAAATAAATATTTAACTTGTTATTGAACCCACGTGATAGTATATTTTATACTAAGTTATTTATTCTCACAGACATACGAATAAATAGATGTAAACACACGAAACGGACCGGGAAGTCGGATTCATAACAGCCTTGAACCGATCTATCCAGCAGAGCAAAACTAGTATGATCCATGTACAGCTGTCAAAAAAAAAGTGGCCGCACTCGTGAACAGCGAATATTTTCAAAGTCCACTTCGGGTCGCGGCGATGTTACATGATGCATGTGCTTGTACAAGCACTTCTCGAACTATGAAAGTGTTCCATGTCTGCGCCTCGTAGGCCAGCGGTAGAGTGCTTGTTTAATGATTTAAAGGTTGTGGGTTCGGGCCTTTTTCAAGTTGTCATTTTATTTTTTAATCGTTCTTTAGCGATGTAAATGCTATTCAAATTATCATTTATATCCAGTTATCGTTCTTTATGGATATCACGTTATTTATATTTTGTTATCGTTCTTTAGAGATATGAATAAAATTCAAGTCATCATTTGTATTCTGTTATCGTTTTATAACGATATGAATAACAATTATTATTATTGTATCTCCAATGGTGCTTAGCCCTATTTTACATATGTATGTTAGGGCTATAGTTTCATACACAAAAAAGATAGGCATAAAGAGAAATAGAAAAGAAAATTAAATTAGCTTACGCGATGTAAACAAAACATAAACAAACTGTAAATTAGGCATTGCGATTGCAAAATAAATATCAGGTATCAATTTGAAACATACAAAAACATTAACAACACACATACGTAACACTTTTATAACACAAATACGCAGCTTTCCGTACCATACATCATAAATTAATACACAATAGTCACACAAACACAATCAAACTATAATTACGACATTGCGACGACATCAAGCATCACATAACTGACTCACATACATAACAAATCAAGCATCCGTTACAACACATACACTTCAACATAGCAACCACACTTTTAAAAGTTACAAATTTGGCTCCAAGAAGAATAAATAGGACACTGCTACTAATTACTATTCTTCTACAATTTCTTAAATACATCTGTAATAAATATGTGAAATTCCGATATGAATAATATTCACGTTTTTTATATTGTTATCGTTCTTTAGCGATATAGATAATATTCAAGTTATCATTTATATTCTGTTTTCCTTCATTAGCATTATAAAATAATATTCAAGTTATTTATATTGTTATTGTTCTTTCGCAATATAAATAATCTGTATTTTATGTAAGTAATTATTATAACACAAATAACCATCTTTCTTTGTAAAATAGGTTATTTTATTTAGATAATTAAATAAGTATTATATAATATCTTATATTAATTAAACAAACCGATATTTATCATTTATATTCTGTTATCGTTCTTTAGTGATACTGTATAAATAATATTCAAGTTATTTATATTGTAATCGTTCTTTAGCGATATAAATAACATAAATTTAATATTAGGTTTGGAAAAATCCAGTTGCATAATACTGGTATTAGTTTTTCTTTTTGTATTATTACATTATATTATCTTTAACCACAATAAAATGAAAAGGAGTAACGAGGAATTGAACCTGAGACGTTGACATCTAAATTTCGACGTTCGTCCGCTGAGCTACGAGGGCAAAAGTGTGGAAACATTTTCGGAAAAATTGGCCCAATCACACTCTAAGATTTTCTGATGATTCGTAGAAGCTAGTCCAGGATGCGGGGGGCAAAGGCTAATTGAGATTTCCCGGTCTCTGATCGGGTCAAACATTCTGATAGAATTAATATTTAACCCTTGCCGTGACTTTCGGTGAAGTCCGGAGGGCCCAATTAGTCAAATCCACTCTCCTCATCTCCACGCTTGGGTCCCCTGGAATTTAATAAGATGCGAAAGAGATAGTGGTGTGTGGAAAGCAACGGGATGTTACCGCATTTAGGCCTATCCTTCCCAAGAAAAACTGCAAACATGAACAAAGGAAGCTTTTAATAGAAGAAGAAGGATATTCTGCGGACCTCTGGAAAAAGAACTAAGGAAGAGACTAGTGAAGTGCTTTGTGTGGAGTGTGGCATTGTATGGGGAAGGAACATGGACATTACGACGAAATGAAGAGAAACGAATTGAAGCATTTGCAATGTGGATGTTGTGAAGAAGTGGACAGACAGAATAAGAAATAAAATTGTGTTTGAAAAAGTGAGTGAAGAAAGAATGATGCTGAAACTGATTAGAAAGAGAAAAAGGAATTGGTTGGGTCTCTGGTTGAAAAGAATAATAGACGACATTAGAATATGTGGATCATATGCGGAGACTAAGAGGAAGGCAGAAAATAGGAAAGATTGGAGATTGCTGGGTTCGCAATGACAGACCTGCCCATGGACAGAACACTTATGTATGTGGGTATGTTCAGAATGCCTGGAATATCGTGTCTAAGAACAATCACTATTTCCAAAGACTAGTCGATTCCATGCCCACTCGACTGCAAGATGATCGAGATAAGAGGAAGATAGACTAAATATTGAATTGTGGCTTTTTGTTTTGTTTTTTGAACGCTTAATTGTTTGAATGTTTTAAGGCCGACGCCAGTAAATTTGTTTTGTTTATGCCACGAAAGATATTTTTATTGAGAATAAAATCTTTTTTATTTCCATTTGCAGCCACAATATCATAATGATAAAGTCATGGCATAATATATTAATGAACCTGATGTTAATTACTAAAATAATCGTAAAGGAGAAAGGAGCCATTATGTATAGTTTGTCTCTCTCAGAAACATAACAAAAAAGAACATAAAAAGCACGAGGTTGTAGTCGAACGCAGGACCTCATGAATAAGAGGCCTGAACGCTACCATTACGCTATCGAATCACAGAGAGAATACTTCAATTATAACTGTAGATATCAGGCAACGTGGTCCAACAACATGTAACATCGCCTGTCTCCGAATTATAGCGAAGATACCCGAAGGGAACTTAATTTCAGGAGAGCGGCCACTTTTTCTTTTGACAGCTGTACAGTATATTCAACTTTAGTAAAAGAACCCATTCTGAAGAAGGTAAGATGATTTTTTTTTTTTTCAGAAATAAAGTTATTAGCCTGCGCATATTCAGCAAAACGCTTAACTTCAATACCCTGCCAAGGCAAAGAGAATCATTGACTAAATAATTGTTCTCTAAGATGTTTCCGAAACTGTCGCGAACATATAGCCCTATTTGACGTCGCCTCATCAACAGAAGCCTAATATTTATACAGGGTGTCTGATTGAAGCCGATGATAAATTATTTTAGGCATCACACACGACACGGCACAATACTTTTCGTAGTTGAAATTCTCCAACTCGCAGCGCTTCTATTTTAGTTTAATTAATGATTGAGAACAGTTAAATAATAAGCAGACATAGGTCCGGTGGACTATTTGATATGTTTATTCATACAATGCGTCTGAGTGAAGAAACAAACATTTATAATACCCAGGTTTTGATGTTCTGGTGGTAGTGTCACTAGGAGTGACATATTCAAAATATATTGAAATAAATTAATAAATTGTTAAAATTCTGCGCTCTCTGTTCTTTAAAGATACATTGCTTATTCCGAATGAAACAAAACAAATAAATAATTGTTTTGGAAGATTGGATATAACTTGCATATTAAGACAAAGGTGTTAGAGGAACTATAAGAATAGAAAATGACTCGATAAAACATTATTCAAGCCTGGAATAAACGTTGGAAAGGAGAAATAAAATTAAATAATTAACATAACAGATAGGGAGCACGTGTTTAATATAAAATTATCATACTAAGACTAAAATTTGTATTCACATTCACGTGATGATGTTAATGAGCGTTATATCCACCGCTAATTTCGCCTACGAAACTATTAAATACTTTCCACATGTCTCGACTGTTATTTGGGCTGCCTAAGCAAATATGAAAGGCTAACGAAGACACTCCGTACGTGTCAGGCTAGCCTTAATTTCCTCTTCAGAATCAAAAGGTTTCAAAAATCTAATCCATCGCACTCCAATAATTTGTAGGCTATGGCTGCTCCTTCAATATTAATTTCATTACGCCTACGTTATGTTTTCCTCGAGGCCAATTTTGAAACTCCCGGAATGTCCTACACATTATATTACGGCAGTTATAATACACAAGAGTCAGGCAGGGTATATCAAATAATATGAGAGGTCTGTTTTGATTTATTTTATTGTTAAATACAATAGGTTTTGCTATGGAAAAATAAATATACAATATCGGTATTGCTTCATGGTCAATCTGAACTTGCACTCCGTGTGCATTTAGTGCGTCAAGGAAACAACAACAACAATGTCTTAAGCTTCATTATTGATATTTCTACGGATATCAAGAATATCTCTCTTAGTACTTATAACACACACGGAAAAATACTGAATTTTAATCATATCGCATAAAGAACTCAATCGAATGAAATCTGGAAGGTATGAATTGGATTTAAAATGTGCCTAGATAGAGATAATTTGTATAAACAAAAGCCGCCCTAAATAAGGGTTCGATAGATCGGCCTACTAATGAATTCATAAAGAATAATAAGTAAACAAAACAATTTTGTGACACTTGGAAAGAAAAAAAAACATTAAGATCAGAAAACGTAGGAAATCATTTACAATAAAAATTTTGTTGGGTACAAATGATTACTAATTATAGCTAAGGATGATTTTAACACGTGAGATCCTATGGCATCAATCGTTGCATCAGATATTTTATATTGTTTAAGTTGATTTAAAGTTTCACGTGGGATCGTGCCACTGGCACAGAACATGAGCCCAAAAACTGTCCAATGTGTAATGTGATATTGTGCTCCAAGATGCTGACAACAAGGCTCATAGGTGACTTGTTTTTCACGACACACCTCTTGTGGCTGTTGCTCATGCATCTCAAAACGGATTGTGGGATCAAGAATGACACCCTTATCCTTCTGCCGATCAATTATGATGATATCAGCCTGTCTAGTAGAGCCATCAGAAGAGACGCAACCAACCTCCCATAAACCTCATAGGACGCATTCTGACGGATTGAAGCTGCGATGAGAGAACGAACCGTATTATGTCTGTTGATTCGGAGCAATTCTCCATGATGGCAGAAACCCAAGACGTGAGGAAGCGTTTCTTGCTCGTCGTATCTTCTGCAACGGGTTGAGTCAAGAGTTCTACCAGGGAGAGTACGTAAGGTATTGTATTACAGTTCATCTTAATGGCTTGCGTCCACTGACTGCTCGAAAGTACCTTTTTGGTTGAGATCCACGAATTACCTTTCTTCCAGTGAGAATAGAAAACAACTCCCAAACCTTTACTTTTCAATTTGCTCCATTGATGAAAAGAATCTTCACGCAATGCTTTTCTTAGTTTTTGAGAAGAAATACGTTCAGAGCAATCGAAGGTAATTGGTAATTGTTTGATGCAATGTTCAATTTCGTTTGGAAGATTTCGAGTGGCTCCTACATGAGGGTTGTCAACGTGTAAAAGTCTTTGACAAATATTTAAGTGCTGAAGGTAAGCTTCCCACTGGGCTTTAAATACTCCTAAACCTCGCAATCTTCTTGGTGCATACAACATAGCATCCGGGGTGACAGTAGGAATGTTAATTATTTCCTTAACAGCGCTGCGAATTAATTTGTCAATATCAGATAGAAATTTCACTTTAAGATCTTTTAAAGGAGCAGATTGGAAGGGGTAAACCAACTGAGGCCAGATATATTGATTTAATATATTTATCTTTTGGTCAGGCATGAGTAAGGGTGAAGTGACCAGGTGATTAAGATTTTTTGTCAGTTTTTCAATTAGTTGCGCCGCATTAAATTTTATTTCATCATTAAAAGTAATGCCAAGATATAACTTCATCCGATTTGATGCAAGATATTTCTTGTCCATCGATCAAGGTGAGGGAATCAGAGTAGAGACATCCTTTACGTAGGTGTATAACATTACTTTTATGCGGGTTTACTTCAAGACCAATTCTAGCTAAGGAATTCATAGTCAGCGATGTTGAATATTGAGCGACAGATTTATTTTTACACAATAATACTAGATCATCCGCAAATGCAAGAATGGAAAGATTATTTAATTGAGGTGATATATTGTATCCATATTCTCCAGAGATATTACTTTCGCTTAATTCCTTCATCACGAAGTCAATGGGAACATTGAATAGAATTGGTGAGAGTGGAGCCCCCTGTACAACTCCTTGCTTGATCATTATAGGGGCTGTCTTTGTAATTTTATTAATAGTGATAGTAGTAGAATTTCCTATTAAAAGCGATGTTATAAGCGTCTTGAGTTTTGGAGGTATAGGCATAGCATTGAGGGTTTGTTCAATGTGTTGATGAGAGACATGATCAAACGCCTTAGAGATGTCCAGAAAAACTACACAACAATCCTTTTTATTAACTTTTGAATCCTTAAGGCATCCATTAACAATAGAGGAATTTAGGAAAACACCTGGACCAGACATAAAACCTCGTTGGTTAAGATTTAAATCAAGATAAGATCGTAACTTGATATCTAATACACGCTCAATAATTCTGCGCAGAACAGAATAGATCGTAATTGGAGGTCAGTTCCTAAGAATATCTGGATCGCCATCCTTATAAATCAGAATTGTGCGTGCACGTCGAAGGCAGGGCGGAACATGTCCCCAACGGAGCATATATGAGGCAATCAATGAAAGAGATTTATATAAACGAATCTCTTTAATGACCTTCATTCTGACTCCATCTTCACCTGGTGCAGTGTCAACCTTGATACCCTTACATGCAAATGCAATATCTTCAGGGGTGATGATAATATTGTCAGGATCTGAATAATTGGATACCGAAGATGACTGATAGTTATCAAGTGTGCAATTGTTGGCGACACCATATAAATTGTTATAATATTCGTGTACCGAAGAAACGGGTAACTTACATTGCATAGGACCTTTAGAGGATAATACATGCTGCACAATTTTCCGACGTTGGAATTAATAATTAAATTGCGCTAAATCATAAGCGTATTTGTTCTTCCTTCTCTCAGAATTCTTCTTACTTCTATTTTTAGGATTGCTTGACTGTTTATAAGTAATACCATCTGGATTATTTTTCCTAGCTTGCCGTTTTTTGTAATAAGTTGTTGCAGGATGTTGGGGCCCTTTACATTGAGATACTGATTTTTAAGGTAGTGAGAATATTTTTCAACACATTTATCAAAGACGGCATTGTCTGAGACATCTAAACAAGCTAAGGTGTTGAATTGTGTATCCCAATACTGAAGATCAAAATTATCATGTAGGGAATTAGACGTAGAAGATGTAGAAGAAACAGGCTGAGACGACGAATTTGTGAATTCATTGCTGAGCACAGGATCATTACATGACTGACTGAGAATGTTTCCACGTACTTCGGACGTTGAAGATGTAGAAGGAACGGGCTGAGACGAAGAATTTGTGAATTCATTGTTGAGTATAGGATCATTATATGAGTTATTGATGATATTTCTATGTACTTCAGGATGGGCACGTACAATATGACGGTTAACGCTTTTAAAAAGACGGCCACATATTTCACATTTACGTAAATTCTTAGGTGATACATTTTTATCTGAATTTTGAGTATTAAGAGTAGTTTCTTCATTAGAAATTGCTTGGGATAAAGAGTCGTTATTATGACATCGATTGATGTGAATATGAAGTCTTCTGGTTGTGAACTGTTTATGACAGATTGTACAATGTACGAAGGATTTTGTATTGTGCATACTATTTGAAGTTGCGGGAGTATCGTCCATAATTACGCAAAATCATCACAAATTTCAGCAAAAGACATAAAATATTAAAATGAGGTCGATCAATAAGTCTTCAAAAAATATATATATATACAATAGTTTGTGTACCTAAATTAGAAACACGTAAAAAAACTTAAATATACACTAGAAATTGATAATATCTTCAAAAGTCGTAAGAAATATAACAGGAATTAAACTCTTGCATAACACGGTTGTCCACAAGACCCCAATATTTCATTAGTTATTATTAGTTACCTAACTATGCCATAATTATATTACATACTGTATCTCATTTGTTAGGCTAACAAATATCTTGCATTAATATTTTTACTCAGTGCGGTGAATCTGACCATCTCAAATTAAAAAATCAACTTGGAACATTATTAAGATTTTCAATGAAATGGAAACTTATTTTCATTTATATTTTGTCATACTACCACCTGTATTTTTATATTCCTAGTACATTCCTAAACATAGTCGACAACTTCATTTTTGTCACAAAAAGCAAATCAATTGTATGCAAAGTTTAATGGTTATGTACGTCATGTGACATAACTAATCTAAAGCTGATATGGGCATGAGAAGAGATGCACCATACTACTCTGATTGCGGCAACACGCATCACCTGTTAACTTCATACGCAGTGGTGGATCACATGAAGTCATTTAAACAGGACAAAACACAATATTCTGAAATATAATTTTTATGAATAAGACAACGAAAGGAAATAAAATTTCCAAAATAAATATGGTTTATTTTAAAAATAACTGAAACATACAGTAACTGTGTTCCTAATTAAAATTATTACTGTAAAAACCTCGTAAAATTAATAAACACGCGAAATTCGACCATATTCATTCCTTTTGTCACTTAAAATTGACAAGCTTTATAAAATTTGGAGTTATGCCTGATATTGCAATTGTGCATTTTGCAAAAGCCAACTGAAGAAAAAATGCTTACAAGTATAGGTTGAACCAAACAAAGAAGTAATTTTCATAACAAAACTCCGTAGACGTGGATATTTTGTTTTGCAAAGTCATTTATAGACCATCATTTTTGAATCGAAGAGCTTTCTAACTCATGATCTAATATTACTTAATCATCATTGACGAGAATGGATTGGCATAATAGAAATTAATTCTCTTACTTACAAACGGCTTTTAAGGAACCCGCAGGTTCATTCCCACTCTCACATAAGCCCGCCATCGGTCCCTATCCTGTGCAAGATTAATCCATTCTCCATCATCATATCCCACCTCCCTCAAATCCATTTTAATATTATCCTCTCAGCTACGCTCGGCCTCGCCAAAGGTCTTTTCCCCTCCGGTCTCCCAACTAACACTCTATATGCATTTCTCGATTCGCCCATATGTGCTACATGCCCTGCCCATCTCAAACGTCTGGATTTAATGTTCCCAAATATGTCAGGTGAAGGATACAATGCGTGAAGTTGAAAGTAATTCTCTATTTTTTATAAATCGCTGGATCTATTTTCTGTCAATTCTCTTATTAAATTTTCAATACTTGACCGAAGTGTCTAATATTAACGTCGGATTACAGGTTAAGCAATTTTAAACAAGGAAATGATAAAATTATCTCTGACTTCAATGCATAAAAATAGACGCAGTAAGACACAAACAGTTTTAACTCATCGTACATGTATACAATATTTTTATCTTTTCCTTGAAGAGAAACATTGAAGTCTTTTAGACTGCTGGTTATGTCGAACAGAAAAGCCAAATAAATGACCCAACTCTGCTCAATCAATTAATTTGTTGTTTCACCCAGAAAAGAAATACATTATGATTATATTATTACATATTTATTATTATTATTATTATTATTAATACTACTACTATTACTACTACTACTACTACTACTACTACTACTACTACTACTCGTTTTCAGACTACAGCAGTTGCATTATTTAAGTTACATTACTCAAATATAAACTGTACCTGTTTCTTAAACAGGCCACGTACGGTGTTCCGCAGATCAAAAACTGATTGAACCATCTTACTTGTGTGTAGTATGCCAAGTCTTCATGTCCATCACCCATCTCTTTCAGTAATATTGTCTGGATTGCTTGTTTCAATGATTTTTTTTTTACGTAAAGATTAATTTTTGATCCTAATGAAATGCTTGGGTGAAGACAAGGAGCAAATTCTATCATTATGCAATGAGATACATTAGAACGCGATTTTTATTTTATTTTGAGTATTGTTTTCACTGCAACGCTTTTCAAATTAGAAATTTTCGAGATTTTTTATGTATTATATATTCAAAACTGTGAATAGTATCAGTTCTTTGTCGTTTCCTACAAACGTATCCTTTCTTTTTACCAGCCATTGACGGTAGTAGACTGCAATACAAATGTTTCGTTTGCTCGTATTCGTTCGAAGACCCTGACTCGAGAGCATTTCCTTCGAGCGAAGAGCGCTCTAACTGAACCATTCTCACATGGAAGGAGATTCGCAGCAAGCAACCAGGAATCGCTTAAATATTTACTCGGAAGCGCACACAGCCTACAGCACTCTTCACTGTGACCTAATAAGTTAGATACGTTCTGTGGGATAATGAAGGATAAAATAATAGAGTAATGTTTATATTCGTTCCATTTGCTATATTTTGTGCTTAATTTTACTTTCTTCTCATATAAAAATTATGTATAAATGAAAATTCATTGTATATTTTTCATCTTGTACACTACATGAAACTTAAATAAGTATTTTTCGGTTCTGCTCTAGTAGCTTCCGTACAGAGACATTTTGTAGTGAGATCCACGGCCAGTACATCACCTGATTGGACTGGTACCGATATAGAAAACATCTAGGGTCGGAGGGGATGGAAGGATCACGTGTTTCGTTCGACTCCGTGCGAAATGTTCCACTAATGCCCACGTCTGACTAAAGCATTGCAAGTTATAATATTATATTTAGCGATCAAGGAATCGAGGCAACATTGTTACACCATATGTTTAATACTCCAGTGAAAAATATATTTAAAATTAAAATATAATAAAGCACATTTTAGTATTTTTTCACTTACTTACTTACTTACTTACCTACTGGCTTTTAAGCAACTCGGAGGTTCATTGCCGCCTTCACATAAGCCCGCCATTGGTCCATATCCTGAGCAAGATCAATCCAGTCTCTATTATCATATCCCACCTCCCTCAAATCCATTTTAATATTATCCTCCCATCTACATCTCGTCCTCCCCAAAGGTCTTTTTCCCTCCGGCCTCCCAACTATGCATTTCTGGATTCGCCCATACATGCTACATGCCCTGCCCATCTCAAACGTCTAGATTTAATGTTCCTAATTATGTCAAGTGAAGAATACAATATGTGCAGTTCTGTGTTGTGTAACTTTCTCCATTCTCCTGTAACTTCATCCCTCTTAGCCCCAAATATTTTCCTAAGCACCTTATTCTCAAACACCCTTAACCTATGTTCCTCTCTCAAAGTGAGAGTCAAAGTTTCACAATCATACAGAACAACCGGTAATATAACTTTTTATAAATTCTAACTTTGAGATTTTTTGACAACAGACTGGATGATAAAAGCTTCTCAACCGAATAATAACAGGCATTTCCCATATTTATTCTGTGTTTAATTTCCTCCCGAGTATCATTTATATTTGTTACTGTTGCTCCCAGATATTTGAATTTTTCCACCTCTTCAAAGGATAAATTTCCAATTTTTATATTTCCATTTCGTACAATATTCTCGTCACGAGACATAGTCATATACTTTGTCTTTTCGGGTCTTTTTTCACTACATTTTTTTAAAATCATATTGTTTTAATCGTTATTTAACGATGCTGTATCAAATGGTTTATTTACTGTTGATGGAATTGGTGAAAGTGAGATGGTATTTGGCGAGATGAGGCCGAAGATTTGCCTTGCGATTACCTAACATTCGTCTTATAGTTAGGAAAAACTGAGAAAAAACCCAACTAGGTAATCAGCCCAAGCGGGAATCGTACGCACGCCAGAGCGTATCTCCTGATCAGCAGATATTTAATTAATTTGGTACGATCTTATACGTATATAGATAATTACACATAGTATTATTCTTTGTAATATATAAAATGGGTCTTTCTGGGGTGCATGCATAAATATTGGCCTGACTAAATTTTTGCCACTGAGGTTTACTTGTTTTTAAGTGGTTTTGGTTTTGTCGTCAGAATATATATATATATATATATTCAATAGTTTTGAGAGCTGTGATGGACTATTTAAGTTCCTATTTGTGATATAGTCTACTGGTATTATTTACTGAGCAACCAGACAATGATTTTACTTAATATTAAATGAGCTGTCTTTATAATAATTTTTCGGGCTGCATAGATTGCATGCTAGTACACTTCGTTCCGTGAAGAAGGAATCATTTACCGTCGGGATAAATTGCACCAAGTGTTGTAAATTGGTATGTTTCTTTGCCTTAACCTTAACTTTTATTTTCGTATTTCATTACCTAATTCAGGCATCTCCAAACTTTTTTTTACAATCGGCCACTGCCGCTAATATAAATTAGTTCACAGGCATTGTAATTTAATTTAATAAATAGTTCTATTTCATTTGTTTTTTTTTATAAAATATTATGGGTATATTACCGTTGTAGATGTGGAACAAGTTATGCAAAAATATATAAATCACAGAAAGCAGATTAAATCAATAATTGACAAGCATAAACAATTATTCAGTTGAATAGGCAGTACGACTGTAAAGAAATTTTGTTAATTCCTTTCTGAACCTTTCCTCTTGGCCCTTCAAAGCTGTAAGGAAATGGATCGGTGAAAATAGTAAAAATCTCAAAAAAAAACAAAAGCTTTGATTATTCCAAAAAATAGTTTAATGATTCACATTTCGTAATCGGTAGTTTGTTCACCCCTACGTCACTTAAGCCCCAACATATAGAGCTGGGAAGTTTTAAGGTGAATGCATATTGTGATGTGTGTATCTTATTTACCGATCGTTTTATCAACTCTCTTTTTATTTTCTTAAAATTTTAGAGTTCAAAATACATCAGAGTCATTTCACGTCAAATCGCACAAAATTATACAAATTTTGACCTTCGTATTTCCGATTGCGTTTATATTTTTTTATCAACTCTATGGGTCTAATAAACTAACAAGTGTATTTTTATTTCCTCCTAAGTCCACATGTTTTTTAAATATTGCATGTTAAAATTCGTTAAAAATGTCGCACAATGCAACATTTAAAGCGTCATATTTCCGAGCACATTGATGTTAAAATTTTTTTGAAAAATGCATTTAAAAACTTAAAATACTGTCTTTTGTTAAATATTTATTAACTAATTTTATTATAACTATTACAAATATTTTTTTATGATTCAAGTTTTAAAAGTTAAATATCAATGTGAAATAGCCATATTAAAATCTAAAAAAATACCTACTAGGTGCATTGAAGTATTCTTAATAATTCCAGAAAAAATCACAATGGGATCTCTAATAGTTTAATGGAAATTTAATTACTTACGAAACAATGTGTAGCAGACCGGTGCAGCAGTGGACGGGAAGCGTTGAGCGCGCGCTGGGGGGTTTATCGGCACTGGATGATCGAGCGAACGTTACTACATTACACCCACTACGTATCAAGTCACTCGAGGAAACACTACTAACTTACACTAATTGTATTCACTTATTATGATAATGTACATATTGCTTTTTAAACGTCTGTTTTCATTCTCACTACACTTTATATTTTCACTCGCCTACCTTCTTTCTCGAAAGAAAATTGTTTCACTACAGCTTCAGTTTTTGACAACGGAATGAAAGAATGTAATTTTAATGGACCAGTTATTGGTTTTAGATTGTGATATCTCGCCTGCAAATTTTCATTGTGGTTTTTGTGCGTATTCAGGGGACAAAATATAAATTGCACGTTAGAAATGGTTTTTTGTGCCCAGTGTAACAGTTTTTTTGGTGTTGTTATAGGATCTTGACCGGGTTGTAGACTGGCTCTCGTTGCAAGTCTTTTAACAGTTCCTCCAATTCCATCACATGGACCTTTACCATGCGACGTTGCAAAGATGTGCCATTCAGCGCCAATTCTATAATCGTCTTCATGTAAGCAGATATTTTAAAAATTCTTTCTGTTTTTGTATTGTGAACTTGATCCATCGGAAAAGTAGATAATTTTTTTCATATCGTTGAATTCTTGCTTTAAGAAATTGATTGCTTCAGATTGAAAAAAGTGAAAGGAATCAGTGTCATGTTTCATGCTTTCTGAGATAACAACAATACTTTTGTGACGAATTTCTGTACCTTCTTTGAAATATGCTACGAAAGGATATATTGTGGCTTGGCAGTTGTTCCAATGCACACCCTGTACTGAATCTTGTATTATAAATGAATAATTTTCAGAAAAGTCTGCAATAACTATGTAATTTTCAGGTTTTATATTTTCTTTGCATTCCACCAAAAATTGACTCTGCTGCTGTGCTATGAAAACGTGCGGCAATAAGGAGAGAAGTTTGCTTGACAATTTGTCTAAAAAATCATCAGTTGAAGACTGAAGCGTTTCTAAATTAGTGCGATCAACTGTAACCCATTGTTTGTATGTTATCTGCTCAATAGCCTCGGCGTCAAACTGTTCTCGGATATGTTTGATTATATTGTCAGGTCCTGGACAACTTGAACATTGTTTAAGGTAACAATAAATTGATGGAGGATTACAAAGAATGTGTGACAGCGCATCTTTGTAGTTATTGACAACTACACTAGAATTTGATGTTAGTAGTGGAATGTTTGCACCATCTATAAGTAATTTTACATTTTCGTGATGTGCATAAACACATACACTGTGCGTTCCATTAGCCCCTGGCAAAATACATTCTTTTGGTCTCAGTTCTGCAAATTTAGAAAAAACTTATGTTTATTAGTGGGTATTTGTCCTTGAAACACTTGTATGTTTCCTTAAGATTACATAAAATTAATCTTTTCTGCTTATGAACTTTTTGACCGTCCTCTTTCACACTAACAAAATTCTTTTTTCCAGCCATTACCCTACTCACATCGTCTGATCTGTAGAACTGCAGCACCTTAGTCACTGTAGACAGTTCCAAAACTTTACCGAGTTTGTTGTTAGGAGTGGACAAAATTCCACTTTCTTCAGCCAGTTTCTTTGCCACCCTTATCATGTGATCAGTCGCTTCAAAGTTTTGTTTAATTTTAATGTAGGACCAACTTTCAAAAATTGTTAAAATTTGAATTTTTACTATCTTGTCATCTGTTGTGTGAAAGGATTCAATCAATTTGTTAATCATATCATTATTGTCTGACTTTTCAATGGGCGTCGATGCATCTTCTACATGAAAAACTTTACTTGCTAGGGAGCCTTTTACTTTTTGAAACTTTTCACGGGGGTATCGTTTTTGTAGTAGTTTTCTTTTCTTGATTGGGGATTCTCCTATTGACACCAAACTTTTGTTTAGCACCTCAATATTACTAATTTCTAGCGCTGTATCCATAGAACTGCTAGAAGAAGAACTGGGATTATCACTTTCATTGTCCGTACTACATTCATTTGATTCATGTTTATTAATATCACAAGAACTACCGGCTTCACATATACTTTCACCAGACCTATCCGGAAGTTGATAGACTTTTTTACGGCACGAATCACATATTCGCACATTCAAAGACTCTGCTAAATTAAGCTTTATCAATAAATCGCGACTTACGCGTCTTAGTGTACTTTTCTTTTTAAAAGCGTGATTAGGAAGGTCAAACGGATTTAAACACTTGTTATATATTACGCGATCTTTACCTTCACTCATGTTGTAGAAGACACGTCACAAGCGTTAATATTCGACACACAGAACTTCACTCCATGAAATTCAAAATCTGACTGATTATTTTTCTCTTCTATATTTTGTCTCCGGCCATCTGTTTACTGTCATAAAGTTTACTGCCTTATCCAGCCTTGCTATCGTTAAACACTTGGCTATATAGTAAAGTATGAACATACAGCATTGTGAAGGGCTCCCACTCTTAGCTGAACTGACAATAATAAAATCACTTTAGATAAGATATTTACTGTTCCTTAAGGCATTAATCATTTGTTGTGTAGTGTGCGACAACAGTTATTATAAGCAACGGGGAATTTCGCAGCCTTCTAGCACAAGTGTAAGTGTAGGTCTGCTGCCGCAAGCGGTTCATTAGCTGGGGATCGCGAGCTCGTGCATGCCTCCGGAAAATAAATTGTTGCAAATGTATGTATGCAGATCCCACATTTTTAACTGCAGCAGTTTACAGATAATACATCAGGGAACAAGCCTATATTTTTTTTCAGATTTTAACTTGGCTATTCAACGTAGTAATTTTGCTTTGAAAAATAAGTCATTAAAAATTAGGCCAAATTTGAAATTTATTTGTGATAAGCCTAAAGTAATAAAAAGTGTTGTATTTAGTTTTTCAAATGCGCCAAACCCCAAATCTCAATTATATGTAGACACAGAGTTCCAATTGAGTTTATGTAACAGTGTGCGCATAATTTGCATATTTTCAAATAGTCATAACTACACAAATAATTAATAATTGTGGAAATAAAACAATACGGGTCTCCTTATTTGATGTCTGGAATTCATGAAAAAAAATTCGACCATTTTCGAGAAGGTCGTGTTTTGTTGCTGTGCGATTTGACGTGGAATGACTCATCAGTGAATGAAGTATATTTTCAAATGGCCTGAAATTTTGCACAGAAGTTTATAAATATGCCATATATAAACTGACATATCTTTTTTATTGTACTAATTAAAATGTTGTGACCATCACGTATTGAATTTGTAACGGTAAAAAAAAACTAAAAAATTAAAAAACCAGAATATTAAATTTTTATTTCAAAAAATTAATTACTTTATAAATAAGAAATCATGTCAATTTCATTATTCATGTATTAGGAATAGAGGAAATTTTTATAAGAAAAAATAATTGGGATCATAAGAATTAGAGTAGTATTTATACGACGTTAATTAATGCAATAAAAAATTAATAACATAAAAAATTGAGATATCGAAACAAAAATTCGTATGGTGCGCATTTGGTCTGTAATGTGTGATAAAAAAATTCAGTTTCATAGGACTGAAAACACAGAAGTTACAAATTTCAGAAATCTATCGCCTTAAAACAATTATTATGGCCTGTCCTGCGTGGGATGCAGGGGCGATCGCCGGCGTGCGGCAATTTCAAGCGACATGCTGCATCGCATGTCAGTGTGTCCGCCTTGCGAACGCGGGCAACAACGGCGGGATCGTCACATGTTTGGTCAAATCTTGTTTAATTATGGCGAACAAAAGGAAAAGAGATTTCTTGTTACTAGACAACATGGGTCTATTTTTTGTTTTAAGAAGAACAGAAGAAAAACTCACCCAATCTACATGGAAAGACAAGAGTACGGAGAATGTAATCATCTTTATCCCGTTCTCAGGAAGTTTACAAGTAAGTTCAAATACTACGCCTACACAAGAATGACAGTGGAGACTTTTGATTACATGGTGGATAAATAGAAAACAAACATCTCGCATTTGCCGAAGAACTTTCATCAGCCGGCTAGTCTCGAGGAAAAGCTAATAAATTTAAGCTAAGACCTTTTCTACTCTTACTTTGAGAGAGGAACATAGGTTAAGGGTATTTGAGAATGAGGTGCTTAGGAAAATATTTGGGGCTAGGAGGGATGAAGTTACAGGAGAATGGAGAAAGTTACACAACACAGAACTGCATGCATTGTATTCTTCACCTGACATAATTAGGTACATTAAATCCAGACGTTTGAGATGGGCAAGGCATGTAGCACGTATGGGCGAATCCAGAAATGCATATAGGGTGTTAGTTGGGAGGCCGGAGGGAAAAAGACCTTTGGGGAGGCCGAGACGTGGGTAGGAAGATAATATTAAAATGGATTCGAGGGAGGTGGGATATGATGATAGAGACTGGATTAATCTTGCTCAGGTTAGGGACCAATGGCGGACCTATGTGAGGGCGACAATGAACCTCCGGGTTACTTAAAAACCAGTAAGTAAGTAAGTAAAGACCTTTTCTATTTTTAAAGTCTTATACAGTATATGCAACATTTTACTATATATATTCGACAGCAAACCCTTATTTACTCGCGTAATAATTCCTTTTTTAACAACAAATATGCATTTAAATAGGCATGTATTTTGAAGACAGAAAGAATGACAAAATATTTATTTCAATTTCAGATTTAGTGTGGAAACCATATGATATTAAACAATTTGTTAGAAAGGTCACTATTTATATTATAATCTTACGATAGCAGACCTCATAACAAGTTACGAATACATTATTACAAAATTCATAACTAACTTACTCACTTACAAATGGCTCTTAGAGAACCCGAAGGTTCATTGCTACCCTCACATAAGCCCGCCATCGGTCCCTATCCTCAGCAAGATTAATCCAATCCCTACCATCATATCCAAATTTCTTCAAATCCATTTTAATATTATCCTCCCATCTACGTCTCGGCCGCCCCAAATATCTTATTTCATAAGGTCTCTCAACTACACTCTATACGCATTTCTGCATTCACCCATACGTGCTATATGCCCTGCCCATCTCAAACGTCTGGATTTAAAATGTTCCTGATTATGGTACGTGAAGAATACAATGCGTGCAGTTCAGCGTTGTGTAATTTTCTCCATTCTCCTGTAACTTCATCCCTCTTAGCCCCAGATATTTTCCTAAGCATCCTTATTCTCGAAAAGCCTTAACCTCTATTTCTCTCTCAAAGTGAGAGTCCAAGTTCCACAACCATACGGAACAACCGGTAATAGGGTAAACTAGGGTCTGTTGGACAGTCGGGCATGTTGGACACTCTGTACTTTAACGTGTTACCTCGCCACTTGTGGGCACCACATTCTGCTAGAAGTCAATGACGGAAGTAGCCACGAGTGGGGCTACTTCCGTCATTGACTTCTAGCAGAATGTGGTGCCCACAAGTGGCGAGGTAACACGTTAAAGTACAGAGTGTCCAACATACCCGACTGTCCAACAGACCCTAGTTTACCCTATAACTTTTCATAAATTCTAATTTTCAGTTTTTTGAAAGCAGAGTAATGAAAAAAGCGTCTCAACCGAATAATAGCAGGCATTTCCTGTATTTATCTGAGCTTAATTTCTTCACGAGTGTCATTTATATTTATTACTGTTGCTTCACGATATTTGAAATTGTCTACCTCTTCAAAGGATAAATTTATAATTTTTATATTTCCACTTCGTACTATGTTCTGTTATTATTATTTTATTATTATTATTATCATTATTATTATTATTATTATTATTATTATTATTATTATTATTATTATTTTTTCTGACTGAGGACTGACACAAATTAATTATGCAATAAGCAATATGAATATGAAAATCACCTCAATTGAAGGACTTATTTACCATTGTGGAATTTCTTGATTGAAATACAGAGAATTTTATATCTCTCTATGTAAGTGATATTACCCTGTAAGAATTTGAGTGTGGTGACGCAGAATACATTCAGCGTTTTCTTGGCAGTACAGTAGAACACAGCACATAAATCTTTATAAAAATATTCATTTTTGTATGAGAATGCATACCAAAATTATTATGATTTTGAGACACTGTTCAAGTTAGATGTTAAAAGTGATGTGAAATTATAAGGATTTCCAATTTAATTACATTCAAATAATTTGTAATATCAATCTGTATGTTTTTCCGTGCTTCCCGAAAATTTAATATTTTGCCCTTTCAGCGTTTCCGACTTCTAGCCTTCAATTGTTGGCCGATTTGTTGGATTTTGCGTTCAGGAAAGTTTCAAAGTAGATTACGAACTGGACAATAATATATTTAAGTGTACCTTGGAATTCCTCAGTCCTTGTTTTAATATTACTCAAACATACTTTCGACAACTTATTTCATAATTCCATAATACTTATAATTTCTCTCCTAATACTCTTTTATAATGTGGGTTCATACTTGCATATTCTATTTTTAGTTGTGAAAAATAATTTCCTCATAATATGTTGGGAATGTGTGAATGCAGAGGAACACTACCTGGAACACGTCCTATAACACAGGTAAGCACTCATTACAAAATAAAATCCTAATGTGTGTGTGTTATTAATAATAGAAGTTATATGAGTAAAAATACACGCGAATTAATGGATCGATTATAGCGAAGTAAATCACGGCCATGCAATTATGACTCATGCGTGTGTTCGCGTCTGGGAGACAAGCTGAACTAGAGGAGTCTTTCGTACCGGACTAAATTGATTGGGCTGGTTGAGCGAAAGCTCTTTTATACATTGACTCCTCCGAACCGAACATGCAGCCCCTTGACACTTTTTCGAAGACCCTTGACTGTCAAAATATAAAGTGCATGACGCCTCTCTCTAGCTGTGTAGATTGGAAACAAAAACGTTATTTTTCTGTTGCTGATTCAGTGTTTAGGCACTTGACAATGAAGTCATTTGCCGTCTTGCAATATAAAATTTTGTACGATGTCATTTCCTGATAGCAATGCTGTGCAAGATTGATGTGTCACATATTCATCTCTTTATTTGCATCAAACAATACTCAGGCAGATGTATGGGAAATTCCTATACTGTGCAGGCGGCTTGTCAAATAATCCCGATCTGTTATCACTCTGAACATCGCAACAACATATTTACATTGCAATTGGGAGATTATTTCGGAGATATTAAAAAAAATTTCCAGGTTTCATCGCTCATTCAGTATGAATTTAATTGTTTTCATCAGATTTGAACATTACTTTTGAAGAGTTTTTAAGACCATTAAATGCAATTCAGTTATTAAATGCCAGTAAAATTTCAGAACATTTCTAAGCTAAAATGTCTATCTCAATAAATTTATATCACAGTGGCAAGTAAATTATTGAAACTTAATATTCTTCTGTAGTTTATTAGAAAATAAATAATTTCTCTACACTCTAACAAATATTGGCACCTTCTGCAGATTACAAAGAATGAGAAGACTAAGACGCATAAGAAGACTAAATAATTGCTTCAAATTCGGAAAATTACAACTAAACAAACGGCGGAGAAACAGAAGACAAACAAAACTGACCAGAATACGAAAACGGAGTATTCTAACGAGAATTGAAAAACCAACATTACAACGGGTGGAAGCAAAATACAACGAACACAGAAACGAGGAAAAAGGTTAATTAAAATAAACAAAATACGAAGATTAAAAAGAGGGTGGAGGGTAAGTAAAATAAGAAGACTACGAACGCTGACAAAAGGACGAACGGTAAGTGAAATAAGAAAACTGCATATAATACGAAGCGGATTAAAGGTAAGTAAAATAAGAAAAATATGAAGCCTGTGAAGAGGATGAAAAGTAAGCAAAATAAGAAGACTACAAAGACATAGATGAGTATAAAGGGTAAGTAAAATAAGAAGACAACGAAGAATGAGAAGGAGATGAATGGTAAGTAAAATAAGAAGACTACGAAGACTGAGAAGAGATGAATGGTAAGAAAAATAAAAAGTCTACGAAGACTGAGAAGAGATGAATGGTAAGTAAAATAAGAAGACTACAAAGACAAAGAAGAGGATAAAAGGTAAGTAAAATAAGAACACTACGAAGACAGAGAAAAGGATGAAAGGTAAGTAAAATAAGAAGAATACGAACACTGACAAAAGGACGAAGGGTAAGTGAAATAAGAAAACTGCATATAAACGAAGCGGATTAAAGGTAAGTAAAATAAGAAAAATATGAAGCCTGTGAAGAGGATGAAAAGTAAGCAAAATAAGAAGACTACAAAGACATAGATGAGGATAAAGGGTAAGTAAAATAAGAAGACAACGAAGAATGAGAAGGAGATGAATGGTAAGTAAAATAAGAAGACTACGAAGACTGAGAAGAGTTGAATGGTAAGAAAAATAAGAAGTCTACGAAGACTGAGAAGAGATGAATGGTAAGTAAAATAAGAAGACTACGAAGACTAAGAAGAGGATGAAAGGTAAGTAAAATAAGAACACTACGAAGACAGAGAAAAGGATGAAAGGTAAGTAAAATAAGAAGACTACGAACACTGACAAAAGGACGAAGGGTAAGTGAAATAAGACAACTGCATATCCTACGAAGAGGATTAAAGGTAAGTAAAAAAAGAAAAATATGAAGCCTCTGAAAAGGTTGAAAAGTACGCAAAATAAGAAGACTACAAAGACATAGATGAGGATAAAGGGTAAGTAAAATAAGAAGACAACGAAGAATGAGAAGGAGATGATTGGTAAGTAAAATAAGAAGACTACGAAGACTGAGAAGAGATGAATGGTAAGTAAAATAAGAAGACTACGAAGACTGAGAAGGGATGAATGGTAAGAAAAATAAGAAGACTACGAAGACTGAGAAGAGGATGAGAGGTAAGTAAAATAAGAACACTACGAAGAATGAGAAAAGGATTAAATGTAAGTAAAATAAGAAGACTACGAAGACTGTGAAGAGGACGACAGGTAAGTGAAATAAGAAGACTATTAAGAAAAAGAAGAGGATGAATTGTAAGTAATATGAGAAGACTACGAAGACTGAGAAGAGGACGACAGGTAAGTGAAATAAGAAGACTGTGAAGACAAAGATGAGGTGAATGGTAAGTAAAATCAGAAGACTACGAAGACTAAGAACAGGACGACAGGTAAGCGAAATAAGAAGACTATGGAGACAAAGAAGAGGATGAATTGTAAGTAAAATGAGAAGACTACGAAGACTGAGAAGAGATGAATAGTAAGTAAAATAAGAAGACTACGAAGACTGAGAAGAGGATGAAAGGTAAGTAAAATAAGACACCACCAAGAATGAGAAAATGAATAAATGTAAGTAAAATAAGAAGACTACGAAGACTGAGAAGAGATGAATGGTAAGTAAAATCAGAATAGTACGAAGAATGAGAACAGGACTACAGGTAAGTTAAATAAGAAGACTAGGAAGACAAGAAAAAGGATGAATTGTAAGTAAAATGAGAAGACTACGAAGACTGAGAAGAGATGATTGGTAAGTAAAATAAGAAGACTACGAAGACTGAGAAGAGGTTGAAAGGTAAGTAAAATAAGAACATTACGAAGAATGAGAAAATGATGAAATGTAAGTAAAATAAGAAGACTACGAAGACTGAGAAGAGATGAGTGGTAAGTAAAATAAGAAGACTACAAAGACTCAGACGAGGACGACAGGTAAGTGAAATAAGAAGACTATGAAGACTGAGACGAGGATGACAGGTAAGTGAAATAGGAAGACTACGAAGACTGAGACGAGGATGACAGGTAAGTGAATTAAGAAGACTACGAAGACTGAGACGAGGATGACAAGTAAGTGAAATAAGAAGGCTACGAAGGCAGAGGAGAGGATGAAAGATAAGTAAAATAAGAAGACTACGAAGACTGAGACGAGGACGACAGGTTAGTGAAATAAGAATTCTACGAAGACTGTGAAGAGATGAATTGTAAGTAAAATAAGAAGACTACGAAGACGGAGAAGAGGATGAAAGGTAAATAAAATAAGAACACTACGAAAAATAAGAAAATGATGAATTGTAAGAAAAATAAGAAGACTACGAAGACAGAGAAGAGGATGAAAGATAAGTAAAATAAGAACACTACGAAGAATGAGAAAAGAATGAAATATAAGTAAAATAAGAAAGCTACGAAGACTGAGAAGAAGACGAAAGTAAGTGAAATAGAAAGACAACGAAGACTGAGAAGAGGACGACAGGCAAGTGAAATAAGAAGACTACGAAGACTGAGACGAGGACGACAGGTAAGTGAAATAAGAAGACTACGAACACTGAGAAGAGGACGACAGGTAAGTGAAATAAGAAGACTACGAACACTGAGAAGAGGACGACAGGTAAGTCAAATAAGAAGACTACGAAGACTGGGACGAGGATGAGAGGTAAGTGAAATAAGAAGACTACGAAGACTGAGACGAGGATGACAGGTAAGTGAATTAAGAAGACTACGAAGACTGAGACGAGGATGACAGGTAAGTGAAATAAGGAAACTACGAAGACAGACAAGAGGATGAAATGTAAGTAAAATTAGAACACTACGAAAAAATGAGAAAATTATGAAATGTAATAAAATAAGAAGACTTCGAAGACAGAGAAGGGGATGAAATATATGTAAAATAAGAAAACTGCGAAGACTGAGATGAGGACGACAAGTATGTGCAATAAGAAGACTACGAAGATTGAGAAGAGGACGACAGGTAAGTGAAATAAGAAGACTACGATGACTGAGACGAGGACGACAGGTAAGTGAAATAAGATGTGGTACGAAGACTGAGACGAGGACGACAGGTAAGTGAAATAAGAAGACTACGAAGACTGAGAAGAGATAAATTGTATGTAAAATAAGAACACTACGAAGACACACAAGAGGATGAAATGTAAGTAAAATAAGAAAACTATTAAAAGTGAGAAAATGATAAAATGTAAGTAAAATAAGAAGACTACGAGGACAGAGAAGGGGATTAAATGTTTGTAAAATAAGAAAACTAGGAAGACTGAGGCGAGGACGACAGGTAAGTGAAATAAGAAGCCTACAGAGATTGAGACGAGGACGACAGGTAAGTGAAATAAGAAGACTACGATGACTGAGACGAGGACGACAGGTAAGTGAAATAAGAGGACTTGGAAGACAGAGACGAGGGCGACAGGTAAGTGAAATGGGAGGTGTACGAAGACTGAGACGAGGACGACTGTTAAGTGAAATAAAAAAACTACGAAGATGGGAGAATAGGATGAAAGCTATGTAAAATAAAGAAGACTACGAAGACTGAGACGAGTACGACAGATAAGTGAAATAAAAGATTATGAAGACAGAGAAGAGGATGAAAGTAAAGTGAAATAAGAAGACTACGAACACTGACACGAGGACGACAGATAAGTGGAATAAAAGACTACGAAAACTGAGACGTGGACGACATGTAAGTGAAATAGGAAGACCACGAAACTGAGGCGAGGACGACAGGCAAATGAAATAAGAAGACTACGAAGAGTGAGAAGAGGATGACAGGTAAATCAAATAAGAAGAATATGAAGGCAGAGAAGAGGATGAAAACTAAGTAAAATAAGAAGACTACGAAAACTGAGACGAGAACGACAGGTAAGTGTAATAAGATGTCTACGGAGACTGAGAAGAGATGAAATGTGAGTGAAATAAGAAGACTACGAAGGCAGAGAAGAGGATGAAAGGTAAGTAAAATAAGAACACTACGCAAAATGAGAAAATGATGAAATGTAATTAATATAAGAAGACTACGAAGACAGAGAAGAGGATGAAATGTAAGTAAAGTAAGAACACTACGAATAATAGGAAAAGAATGAAATGTAAGTAAAATAAGAAAGCTACGAAGACTGAGAAGAGGACGCCAGGCAAGTGAAATAATAAGACTACGAAGACTGAGAAGAGGACGACATGTAAGTGAAATAAGAAAACTACGAAGACTGAGAAGATGACGAGAGGTAAGTGTAATAGGAAAACTACGAAGACTTAGGAGAGGATGAAATGTAAATAGAATAAGAAGACTACTAAGACTCAAAAGAGGACGAAAATTAAGTAAACTTAGAAGGCTGAGATGGGGACGAAACGTAAGTATACTGAGAACACTGCGAAGAGGACGAAATGTAAGCGAAATAAGAAGACTACGAAGACTGAGGAGAGAGCGAAAACTAAGTGAAATATGACTACGAAGACTGAGAAAAGGGCGAAAAGTAAGTAAACTAAGAAGACTAGAGAGATTGAGAAGAGGACGACAGGTAAGTGATATAAGAAGACTACGAAGAGTGAAAAGAGGATGACAGGTAAGTGAAATAAGAAGTCGTCTAAGACTGAGAAGAGGACGTAAAGTAAGTAAAATAAGAAAACTACGAGGACTGAGAAGTGAGCGAAAAGTAAGTAAAATAAGAAGACTACGAAGACTGAAAAGAGGGCGAAAAGTAAGTAAAATAAGAGGACTACGAAGACTTAGAAGTGATTGAATGGTAAGTAAAATAAGACTACGAGGACTGATAAGGATATGAAAGGTAAGTAAAATAAATAGTCTGCAAAGGCTGAGAAGAGGATGAAGGGTGAGTAAAATAAGACTACAAGGGACTGAGAAGAGAATGAAAGGTAAGTAAAATAAGAAGTTTACGAAGGCTGAGAATAGGATGAATGGTAAGTAAAATAAGATTACGAAGACTTAGAAGAGGACGGTATGTATGTAAAATAAGAAGACTACGAAGACTTATAAAAGGATGAATGGTAAGTAAATAAGAAGACTACGAAAACTAAGAAGAGGACGAAATATAAGTAAACTGAGAAGACTGAGAAGAAGACGAAAAGTAAGTGAAATAAGAAGATTACGTAGATTGAGAACAGGACGAAGAAATAAGTGAAATAAGAAGATTACGAAGACTGAGAGGAGGATGAATGGAAAGTAAAATAATAAGTCTACGAGTACTGATAAGAGGACGGAAAAGTAAGTGAAATAAAAATATTACGAAGACAGAGAAGAGGATGAATGTTAAGTAAAATAAGAAGTCTACGAGAACTGAGAAGGGGACGAAAAGTAACTGAAATAATAATATTATGAAGACTAAGATGAGGACGAGAAGTAAGTAAAATAAGAAGACTACGAAGACTTAGAAGAGGATGAATGGTAAGTAATATAAGAAGACTACGAAGACTTAGAAGAGGATGAATGGTAAGTAAAATAAGAAGACTACGAAGACTTAGAAGAGGATGAGTGGTAAGTAAAATAAGAATACTACGAAGACTTATAAGAGGATGAATGGTGAATAAAATAAGAAGACTACGAAGACTTAGAAGAGGATGAATGGTTAGTAATATAAGAAAACTACGAAGACTGAGGAGAGGACGGAAATATAAGTGAAATAAAAATATTACGAAGATTGAGAAGAGGATGAATGTTAAGTAAAATAAGAAGTCTACTAGGACTTAGAAGAGGACAAAAAGTAACTGAAATAAGAAAATTATGAATACTAAAAAGAGGACGAGAAGTAAGTAAATTAAGAAGACTACGAAGACTGAGAAGAGGACGAAAAGTAAGTAAAATGAGAAAACTGAGAAGAGGACGAAAATTAATTGAAATAGGAAGACTACGGAGACTGAGAAGAGGACGAAGAAGTAAGTGAAATAAGAAGACTACGAAGACTTACAAGAAAACGAAAAGTAAGTGAAATAAGAATGCTACGAAGACCGAGAAGAGGACGGAAATTAAGTACAATGAGAAGACTGAGAAGAGGACGAAAAGTAAGTGAAATAAGATTACGAAGACTGAGAAGAGGATGAACGGTAGGTAAAATAAGAAGTCTACGAAGACTGAGAAGAAGGCGACAGGTAAGTGAAATAAGAAGATTATGAAGACTTAGAAGAGGATGAAAAGTAAGTAAAATACGAAGACTGCGAATACTGAGAAGAGGACGACAGGTAAGTGAAATAAGAAGACTGCAAAGACTTAGAAGAGGATGAAGGGTAAGTAAAATAAGAAGACTTAGAATAGGATGAAGGGTAAGTAAAATAAGAAGACTACGAAGTCTCTGAAGAGGATGAATAAGATATAAAATAAGAAGACTACGAAGACTGAGAAGATGACCAAAGATAAGTAATATAAGAAGACTTAGAAGAGGATGAAAGGTAAGTAAAATAAATAAAGAGACTACGAAGACTCTGAAGAGGATGAAGGATATGTAAAAAAGAAGACTACGAAGACTTAGAAGGGGATGAAAGGTAAGTAAAATTAGAAGATTACGAAGACCGAGGAGACTATCAACGGTTAGTGAAATGAGAAGAGTAGAAAGACTGAGAAGACTGAGCAGACTAAGAAGACTGCGAAAAGTCAGAAGACTACGAAGAGTGAGAAGACTACTCAGACTAAGTAGTCTGCGAGAAGTGAGAAGAGTACGAAGAGTGAGAAGACTACTCAGGCGAAGAAGGCTGCGAGAAGTGAGAAGACTACGAAGAGTGAGAAGACTACTCAGACTAAGAAGGCTGCGAAGAGTGGGAAGACTACTCAGACTAAGAAGGCTGCGAGAAGTGAGAAGACTACGAAGAGTGAGAAGACTACGCAGACTAATGAGACTACTATGTTTGAGAAGGCTGTGAAAAGTGAGAAGACTGTGATGACTGAGGAAAGTATGAAGAGTGTGAAGACTAAGAATACTGAGAAGACTAGGAGTAATAAAAAGACTACGAAGTTTGAGATGGCTATGAAGGCTATGAAACACTAGTGAAGGAAGACTGCTAAGAACAAGAGGAATATGATGTAGTTGTTGTTTTTCATTTGAAAATAAGCTTAATGTTTGGAATGCTAATTTATATAGGACAATGATAATGTGAAAATAGATTACTAACTGGCAGAGGGCGAGGGAATTATAAAGGAAAATGTGGCGATGAGTAAATAAGGAACTGCAAGTAAATCACGTACTGAGTATTTACAGTGTGAACGATGTGAAAGAAGAGACATAATTCTACTAAGAAAATGTCGTGAAATGCAATTTAACTAAGAGACGCAGGAATAGAATGGAAATTATGGTGATTGAAAAAACGAAGAAAACTACGATGACAAGAACATGAAGAATACGTCGATGAGAAAGATGCCAGGAAGTGGTAGCCGGAATGGGTCCTGCAAATGTCTCCTAATTCTTTTGAATACTGAAGTTTCAGTTTCCTTTCTCTTCCTTATAGATGCCTTCAAACTCAATGCAGATATGTCATGATTCCGCTGGGAGTCCTATGTATTTAGTAATGTTAAATAATAGTAAATTTGTTAATGTTATAATTTTCATTTTTTTTATTAACTTCAGAGCTGGTTTATGTCAACCGGCTACAATGAGTCAGCGGCGGCTGATGAGACCCGTTCCATTCCAGTTCTCCTCAACAGGGAACTGCTATGGACTTAATGCAGCTTCTTGCTACACATTCACATGTTTCATAATCGCCTGTTTAAACGTGTCTTACAATCTACTATGACTGTTTAAATCAGGATTGTGCCCTCGAATATAAGTTTCAGTGGCAATGTGAATGTGAATGTAGCTTGAAGCTGGGGGACCGGATGCGATGTAATCCAGTTCTCTTGAGGTCCCTAGAAGCGTTGTACACTGTATCAATATAGAAATATGTTAATTCTGAGATGCCCACAAAAATTGTGGGTAAAACCATGATAGATTTTAATTTACTAAAAGAGATCAATTAGATAACATACTTTCAATAAGTTTCGTTGACCAGCACAATGCTACTGGTTCATGTTTAGATTTTCAGTAATAGCTTTGGATATATTCAATTTAAGCCTTGAAATTTCCACATTTCCAGCAGATATTTTCGTGATTGTCTTTTTCTGGTGGAAAAACTACCAAAGTTAAAAATATGTGTACACCTAACTTGTATTCAAAATACTCAAACGTAGGATTCTGTGATAAGAAAGCTTGGACTCTAGTAATAATGTAGCTTATATTATGTGACGCAGTAGCGATATCATTCATTTTAAAATATGCAGACGTCATCATCACTTTCTGATCATTGCTCTTGTGCTTAGGAAGTGAGAAGTTGTTTAGACAATTGTCCGAAGACAGGTCTGAACCTCACAAGTGATACCAAGAAGGCACGACTTATGAGGCAACTAGGCCAGAAGGTAATGGGGTAGGGTGGACAGTTCCTTGCCCTCTCCATTGGAAACATCGCCGACTAGCTACATATTACACTAATCAGACTTCAAATGCATACAAGCAATTGTTCTTCCTCTGATATATTTCGTGAAGTGAGATGTACTGTACTGCCTCAGTCAGAATCTCAATCAGAGGATGAATGAGAAGTTAAGCTATTCATTACAATTCTTACTATATTAAGAAATTATTAATAGTTAGTTTATTAAAATACTTAATACCATTTAATTTCCATACACATACTGTTACTTTAATGTTTTGGCTACTGGGATTCTTATCAGAGTGATGTTTATGTCTATAATAATTGGCAGCCACATTCAAGAAGGCAACATTCCTTCCTCTCATCTTCTCCTGAGTAACTATTAATACCGTGTGTTTCATTACCTATTATAAACTAAAGCAGTGGTATCCAATCCTTTTTGTTAGCGTACCCCCAAAATGCAGTTTTTTACGTTTGCACCTCCAAACTGCATTGTATTGTAATTCAATGGCTTGGTTCCAAAAGTGGCCATCTGCAAAATTTTCAATTTTGAGTTTTCTGCACAGTCTGACTCAGAACCTGATTATCTATCAGTTCTAAAAGTGTCTATCTGTTAAGTTCAAAAATAGCGCCTCAAATCATGGTGTATCAATGTAGCTATATGAAACCTTAGGTTGAATGTCAGTTCCAAATGTGTCTCAAAACAGATAACCATAAATGGAACAGAGTTTTCTTTATTTGTACGTTTTCCATATATAGCTATATCACATAGCTACGTATGGAATGGTTTGTTTATTGCACAAAGTTTGTGAATTCTGCAGATAGATACATAAATTAATAATAAATGCAATAGGTAATTTTGTTACGAATCTTACTCTCGAAGGAAAACTAGATTTACAGTCCTTAATTCGTTTTGTTAAAATTTAATATCTGTATTTTATTAACTTAGTAAGTGTCTTACCAATGACAATGAACCCTTTTAACCTATAGTTGTTTGTCGTTGTAATGAATGGCTAAAATTAGAAATCATAATACTCCAACAATAGTAATTTTCTCACTCCTTCATGTAAGCATAGCTCAGTGACTGTTATGAACAACAGCATGCTAGTTACCAGGGGCGGTTTTTCGGGTGAAGCTCGTGAAGCGGCGCTTCACCTGTTTACTAAGCGAACTTCACTTATTTACAAGTATTTTAATATTTTATTTTATTTCACTTCATTTTTGTCTTTTACGTTCTGCTATGTGATATGTTCTGCACTTAGGTATTCTGCATTATGGAACACTAGTCCCATTGTCACAGAGGGGGAAGGGTGACAATTGCAGCTATATCCCTCTTTTAGAGGTAGAGCTTCTCAATTTGCGGATTTGTTTACGAGTAACCATGGCAACGAACCCTTGTAAGATTTATATAGAGCCTGTTTGCGAGGGTACTTGAATCGCTGACAAAACATTTCTCTTGTAGCTGCAAACATTCTTATAGCCTCCTGGCTTGGCTCTTTTGAAAGGAAAATAACAGCACGCGAATACAATGAGATAAAATTCCTTGTCTTTCACAGGGTTCACACTTCTTTGTACCTGTTAATTTCAGTTTGTGAGACGTGTGAATAGAGTGACTGTGTTATGTCTTGTTGCTAAAACGATATATTAGAAAATTAAGATAATTAAGCAGTTATTTATTTTAGTGATAGTTTTATAATTGTTTTAAAAAGTGATGACTCAAATACTTTTATTAACAACGAAGAATGTATCCTATAAACGATATAGTGTGTAGCGTGTTACAGACACTATTTTCGCGATGGACTGAAGGTGATGAAAGAGATTTATTGTTACCGGGAACCACCGGCGTGGCTCAGTCGGTTGAGGCGCTTACCTACCGGTCTGAAGTTGCGCTCGGGCGCGGGTTCTATCCCCGCTTGGGCTGATTACCTGGTTGGATGTTTTTCGAGGTTTTCCCCAACTGTAAAGTGAATGTCAGGTAATCTGTGGCGAATTTTCGGCCTCATCTCGCTATCACCAATCTCATCGACGCTAAATAACCTCGTAATTGATACAGCGTCGTTAAATAACCGACTAAAATAAAAAAAATTGTTAGCGGGGAAACCAACACTTGTTATTAATATATCGGCAAAAAAGCTGAAAAGGAAAGGTGCGAGATCTTACACCAAACATTTTAAAAGTGCGTGGTACAGTGAATATCAGTGGCTGTGCGGTAATTCTTATTTGGAAAAATTGTTTTGTTGGCCCTGTTTGTTAGTTGGAATAAAAAAATCGGCATGAAACTCGGATAGATTTTGTGAAAACAGATGAAGTTTATATCAGTTTTTTTTCTTGAAAAGCTAAAGAAAGCGGTGAATTTTCAGAGTGGAAATATGTTAAGCTGTTAGAAGGTGAACTTTTTCAGAAGCACACACAATTATTTTTTAAAAAACGTGACGTTATTTTTATGCAAGTTAACACTAGATATTGTCCACACCTGTGGAGTAACGGTCAGCGTGTCTGGCTGCGAAACCAGGTGGCCCGGGTTCGAATCCCGGTCGGGGCAAGTTACCTGGTTGAGGTTTTTCCGGGGTTTTCCCTCAACCCAATACGAGCAAATGCTGGGTAACTTTCGGTGCTGGACCCCGGACTCATTTCACCGGCATTATCACCTTCATTTCATTCAGACGCTAAATAACCTAGATGTTGATACAGCGTCGTAAAATAATCCAATAAAAAAAACACTAGATATCAAGACATTGAAGAGCTTCAGTTTTGCTCTTTTTCCAATACTTCAAAATTTCTTCAGTATTCGAATATTTTTTCTTCTAATGCTCTTGCCACTCTACAAATTTGTTAAAAGTAAGTCGTTTGAAAACAGTACTAGAACTTCTTTACGCAGATCATGAGTACCAGAACATTTCCCCTGATACAAGCACTAAAACGTGTAAGAGAAAACAAAGACGTATTGAAGAAACCTATAGGCTCTTTTCCCTTATTGTGACATTACCGTCAACAAAGGTTTCAGTGGAGCGAAGTTTTACTGCACACAACCGCATAAAGACAAATCTTCGCAATTTAATGGCACAAGGGAGATTAACATCATTGGCGTGCATCATCCATTCACAAGGACTTGCTACATGATCTGATTGAGAAGCAGCCATTTCATGACGACATCATTGACAAATTTCTTTGTTTTATGACGAATTTTAGATAAGGGCGCAAATAGCCACAGCAGCTGACGCGCTCTTTTCAAACCCTACTACTATTCATTGACAAATTCTCCATTCGTAGAGACAGACGAAACAATTTTATCTACAAAAATATACAAATCATGTCCCTCAATAAAAGAGCTTCACCAACTTTTCAGGTTGCGAGCCGCCACTGCTAGTTACTAGTGCGAGTTTTCTCCATAATTAGTGGTAAAATTATTGTATTGAAGATGGTTTTCAGAGGTAAAATAATGCTAGAACTATTAGATTTAAAAAATATGATCCCCAGACTACTGCTACTTGTTCATCTAAGGAAATGAATACATAGCCTCTTTCAAGTGAAGATAATAGCCGTTTTGTAATAACTCCAGAGATAAGTACAGTCACTGCTGCGAAAACATCGCAGGATGTGGATTTCCAATGCAGTGTGATAAGGAAATACAACCCTCAACTGGTAGCTTATGGTTATTTTTATTTGAAATTAATTATTACACACGTGTTCATTATTTGCTGTTATGAATTTCCTTTTATGATATTTTTATAATTATAAGTAAATGTATTAAAATTTACTCTTTAATAATTTTACAGACTTCGAAGAGTCAACATATTTCAGGTAAATCAATGGCTGAGCCTTGTGATTGTAGGCTAAAATACAAAATGCGTATCAACCAAGAGCAAAGAAGCGAAATTTTCACTAATTATTGGAAACTTGGCAATATTAATAGGCAACGTGATTTTTTAACAGTCTTGTAGTGGTGACAGAATGTAAAAGAAAACCAGGTGTACGAAATTCTAAACGGTCTAAAACAATGAAATTATGTTCTAATGTTAATAACTCGCGAAAAGAAATCTTCAGGAAGACGTTTCTCAATACTCTGGGTATTAAGAAGGGTGTACTAAATTTTGCCATTCAAAGTAGGACAACACAAATGGCCAAAAGGAGTGGGTATGGATTTACAAAAATATCTCGTGAGATGGTGTCTTTAGAAAAGATCACACTAACAAATTTCCTACAATGTCATTCCACTAGTGCAGGAAGAATTAAAAAAAGAAATACTTGAGTATAAAATGGAATATTGCCTAAATGTACAACCTATGAATCATCTAATGTGGAACAAAAGCTAATAATGTAAGATGAACATAACAGACACACAGCAATAAAGGGCAGAGCAAGAGAAGAAAAAGAACTTGACAAAACTGAAGCTAAGCTAAATCCTGATACAATAGGCCTCCATTCTTGTAATTTTGATTTACAACAAATTTTGTATGTCCCCACAGATCCAACGAACCCCATCCTCTTCTACAAAATAAGGTTAACTACATTATAATTTTACTATGTTTAATGTTGGAGATGGGAGTGGAAAATGCTACATGTGGAATGAAGTAGAAGGTAGGAGAGGGTCTTGTGAAATTGTTTGATGTATCTTTTACCACCTTGAAAAGTATTTCAGAAACAGTGAAGAGTGTAAGGCTCTTAAGTGACACATGTGAAGGACGAAACAAGAATCAGTAAGTAGCTGCAGTGTTCATTTATGCTGTAATGGTGTTACCAATAGAAACTATTGACCAAAAGTATATTGTCTCGCCATAGTCAGATGGAGTGCGAATCGAGGCATGCCAAAATGAAGCTGCGTCAAAAAATGTACCACTTTACTTGCCACATGAATGGATGACGATTGCTAGAACAGCCAAACGTACAGAACCGAAGTATCAAGTTTACCAAAATAAAGATAGGCCTATCAAGTTTGTTTGCTGGAAAACATTAGCAACATTAGTGATGATGAATAGAAATACATCTGATGGGGCAGCAAAATAAATACGGTTTATAATTAATACCATGGAGGAATGCACATTGAGAAGAAGACAATTTCTACATTGAAGTTGAAGCATTTACGAGAAATTTGCAATTCAGGTAACGTTGCTAATGACTGTCAAGATTTATTTCGAATTTTATTAAGTGATTCTGCTCTTGAAAATAATGAAACAGTGGTGCCAGATATAATGATGACGAAGATGAAGATTTTCTTTAAATAAGTAAGACTATAGTTTACCAAGTATTTGAAAATAACATCTGTCTCTATTTTTTTGTAAAGACAACTCACTGTGTGAAAAAAATACACTATTACATTATACAATTTTTTTTTATTTTTCTTCAGAACTAGTACATTTTTTCTGTCAGAATTAAAGTTTTTAAATAACCAATCAGCTTCGGAAAACAAGCGTTGATAGAATTGAGTTCGTTTACTGTAGCTGATATTTATTTCAAATGAATAAAGTATGGCTGATTGTACACTAATTTTATTTTAATGTTCTTCTTTTCATATATTGGCAATTCCAACGCGGCTATCTTATTATTTAAAAAAAAAATCCTCAGAATGTATGTTAACAGATAGTGCAAAATATTTGTAGCTAATACATTATTGAAATTATTAATGTCAAAATTTTATAGTGAAATAAATATGTAATCAACTAAAAACCCTGATTTGATGTGTAGCTCCAAAGTTTAATTTTTGAATACTGAAAATTTATGATTTTGGAAATAGCCATATTTGGAACGAAGCCATCGAATTATAACATTATAATTACAATACAATGAAAAATAACAAAAAAACAATAAAAATATGTCAGCTGCAATAAGTAACAACAAATATAAAATAAGTCAGCATTTTTACATACGTAGTCAGTGGATCAGTGGAATGCGTACCTCTTGAGACAACCCCGCGTACCATCTGGGAGTACGCGTACCACAGACTGAATACCACTGCACTAAAGCGTTGATTGTAGAACCGCACGCAAACGTTACACAAAGATGTAACAAAAGAAATTCTCAGCCTCTCTTTATGTTTGTACAATTGAATTGTGTTGTATTGTGGAGTGTTCGGTTACTTTCAATACAAGTTAGATGTATATCGATCATATTAGCTTCGTACGGAGTTGCAAGTTGCAAGTCAACAGTTCACACCAGTGAACCAAGCAGTCTTCCTGCATGCATCGGTATTGTGTGTCTATATCTGTTTATTCATGTACCTGTGTGTAAGTCTGTGAACAACAGGCCATACCACTTGGATTTAGTAACAACAAGAACGAAGTAAATAGACTCTATTTAACCTCTTCCCTTACTATATATTTTACCAGTTTTGTGAAAAAAAGTGTCATATTTTTTATTTTCGTATAGAGATCATTTAATATTCCAGAATCACTGTATATCACTAATTTTCTTACATACCTAAAAATCACTATGAAATAGACATACATTCATACCTGAATTATTATCCCGAGTTATCTCGTGCACCTTGAATCCAGCTCTGGTAGTTTTCCCACTTTGATTTTCTCCTGAACTATTTACCAACTTATGTTTTTATGGATTAATTTATGAGGTACAATACCAGTGCTGTTATCAAGACGTTAAATGTTGCTTGTCGTGTGATAGACTCAAAAGCAGGTTATTACGCACAGTGGCACATTGCATTCCGGACAGTAGTATCTGCTCTTGTTGTCGAATTTGATTGTATTTTGAGTCTCTTGCAATACTACACATGAAACACTGTCTGATTGGTTGTTCTTCTTCAGAGTTCGTGGAATAACTTCTGGAGAATGTCTACCTGTAAGCCGAAGTGGGTTGGGCGATTTTCCTTGCCATCCTGCCTTGAGTGATAGGACATTCGGGGTGTATTTTTCGAAAATCTTACGAATTACCACCATTCGATAGTCCAAGGGTGTCTTCCTGCCTTCAGATATCGTATACAAAACGTAGGAATTCCACAGGGCCAACTCGAGAAGATGAAAGAAGATATTTTTATAATGTCGCTTTCCACTATTTCGCGGGACAGGATAAGCTGCCAAGTGCTGGTCTACCTTGTCGACTCCTCCCATTGAGTTGTTATAATCGACTACCATTTTCGGCTTCAAATCATCCTTGATGACGACCATCTTAGCGCTGTGTATTGTGCTAAGAAGCACCACATCTTTTTTGTCCTTCAACCTGAGGGTAATGTTCTTGTCCCTCTGGAAGGAAAGGCTGCAGTTTCACCCTTCTTCAGCTTTGTTCTCTTCATTCCCGGTGACATCGCTTTCATACTCAATTTCACAGCCCGTAAGTGTCTGTAGTGTGTGAAATGCATGTTGGATAACTGGGGTGATGTGTAAAATTGTCAGTTGTAAGACAATAGTCCCGGCCAAATAAAGACTTTATGAGTGTCATGACTACTTGGTTAGACATTGGAATATCCTTGTAGTCGTTATCAAGAATGGTTCCTTTTCCAATGTAAATTATACTGGAATAAACGTACCCGCTCTTAGATTCACAGAGCATATATGTCTTTATCCCAAACCTGGCTCGTTTTTAGTGATATATGCTATACCCACCCTAGTCGCCCCTTATAAATCTCTTTGATGGTGACATCTCTGTCGGCAGTGTATTGGTCTTCAAGATTCCGAAAAATAGGTTAGACTTCATTCAATTTCAGATTTGGGTGGGTTTCCGAGTCGTAGTCCTCATTGTTGGTGAAGTGCAGGAATTTTTCAATTTGACAGATCTCCTATATGAGAGCGTTTTGGGAAGAATGGTGTAGCAGTCATTGAATATTTGTACCAGTACATCTGTTCTTCACGTTTGTGAATAATGTTCTGCAGTATCACTATACCCAAAAGTGCACGTATTTCAAAGTCTGTAGTAGGCCGCCACGAATTATTTCCTGCAGTGTGTGAACACTTATTAGCATGCCGAATCGTCTCCTCGAATATAATGTTTATAAGGTCATTATCAAAGAATAATTTTAAAAAATTGAGAATTATCGTTATCAGAAACAATGTTAAAATTTCAGGGAATGGGGACCTCGGAGGTGCAGAAGAAATGGTGCCAGATGTCTTCTATTCAAACCACAGTCGAAAAGACGCGACATCAACTGATCTGAATTTGTTTGTTGGTCTATAACTTCGTCTTCTGATACCGATGTTTCATTTCCTAATCTTCTACAGGAATATATTCCTGATCAGAAGTTTCGGGATCACTAACATGATACCTCTTTACACAAAACAGCACAAAAAAACACTAAACACAAACAGAAACCGCCAAAACTAACTAGCATCTACTCACTACTGTGTGTGAATGCTATATGAGCATAGAATTCCACTCGCAAGGAAGAAGTACAAAAAACACCACCAGATATAGCAATATCACTAACTTCTGTAGCCATATAGTGAGGAAAAGGTTAATGAAAGAATGGAAACGTATATATTCGGAATATAGCCCTTAGCAGCGAAAATGGGACTCAAACGAGTTAACTCGGGTTAATAAATTTTGACACAAGTTAGCAACCCGAGTTAACTCGGGTTAATCAGGGAAGTGGTTAAAGGAAGCTTATGTGCAATAAAAGATAAAACTTCAGGAGTAACGTCCTTTATTTTCAGGAGCCGCCACATTTTTTCCAAACAGGCAATGAGGAAAACATTCGAGCTAAGATAAAGATACATTTATTGAAATACTCCGTGTCCGAAATGAAACCTACCGATAAAGAAATGAACTAACTAGACATACATACGGCCAGCTTGTAGAGAAACTCAAGTTTTTATGTCGTGAAATTGGCGAACCTGTTATTCCTATTGTTGTGTATTCACACCGCAAGAAAAAGTGTAGTGCTGTTATTGGTTAGCAGAGTTTAAGTTTCCGGTTACAGTTCAGCGGAGATTTCGTGAAAAATACGGCCGTGCAGCTTCTGATAGGCACACCATTGTTCAATGTCACAAACATTTACTAGAAAATGGAGGCTATGTCAATGCCACAATTGCAGGATCTGGGGTTCTGAGAATCCTCTTTATTTTTTAACATGAACGTAACTCTCCAAAGTTAAATGTTTGGTGTGGATTAACCAGTTCAGAAGTGATCGGACCTTTTTTTCTTCATAGAGAATAAAGTGAATGGCGCGGTATATCTCGATATGCTTGAAAATTTTGCGCTACCCCAGATTCTAGAGAAGTTCACCTTCCAGCAAGACGGAGCTCCACCTCATTATTGGGGACCAGTCGTTGAAACTTTACACAATCATTTTCCGGGACGATGGATTGGTCTTGGTGATCCTATTACATAGCCTCCACGATCTCCTGATCTTACACAGTTGGACTTTTTTCTTTGGGGATTCGTGAAAGATCGTGTCTACAACACCAGAGTGGATAACCTCCAAGTGTTACGTCAAAGGATTATTGACACAGTAAGATCTGTAACTCGACAGATGTTACACAATGCCTGGAGAGAGATTGAATACAGGTTAGATGTGTGTCGTGCTAGTAGAGGGGGAAATGTTGAGATTTACTGATGGTGACATAAACTTGTTGAGTTGATTAATGTTTTCTCCTAATATGTTTCTGTGTGTCATAATTAAGGAATACATTATTTAGTATCTTTATCGGTAGGTTTCATTTCGCAGACGGTGTATATTAAATAATATTAAATATCTTTGCAATGCAAACACACGCTCCAGAGATTCCTCTTTGGGATAATTATACTTTCTTATTCCCATGTGAGGAGAGGAGTATTCCCATACTTCAATATGGAGAACGAAACAACTACAAGTCAAAATAATATGTTGTTGTTAATGAGGGACGTACGCAAGAGGACAGTTACCGGGTTTGAAACCCGTATTTTGAACTAAAAAAATACATATATTTCAATATATTTTATTGTTTCCATGGATTTTCCAGTTATGTAAAGTATCTTACCTATCTTATACAAATAACTGTTGGCTAAATATATTTATATATTATATGATTATTGTGTAAGTGTAATAATGATACAAGCTTTTTATTATACAAAATTAAACAGAAGTTAGAATGTGTTAAAAATTGGATGGCTGTGAAGAAATTACGTTTCAAAACTGTTATAAGGATATTCATGAATATGTTCTATTAAAACATAGTATATTAATAAATATACCGTAACACAAACTATAGAGTGTTAGTTGAGAGGCCGGAGGGAAAAAGACTTTTAGGGAGGCCGAGACGTAGATGGGAAGATAATATTAAAATGGATTTGAGGGAGATGGGATATGATGATAGAGAATGGATTAATCTTGCTCAGGATAGGGACCTATGGCGGGCTTATGTGAGGGCGGCAATGAACCTACGGGTTCCTTAAAAGCCAGTAAGTAAGTAAGTAAGTAAGTAAGTAAGTAGGCCTACCGTAACACAAACATAATAATAATAATAATAATAATAATAATAATAATAATAATAATAATATACAACATTTTAAATACCTATATTGTTAATTGGAAACAATTTTAATAATGACCCCCCTTGACAAAATTCTGCATAGGCCACTGTTGTTAACTGATGCTGAGTTCTTGGCAATAGAGCCTTTAACTCACTTGCTGTCCAATATTTCTCATACACAGTGGGTTTAGACTAGAGAAAATGGCTGGATATCGCTAAAGATGATATAAATACAACACAAACTGATGAATTAATATCAAACACATGAATATAGATTCCAACGCAATGCAAGGCAATATAATCTAGATACCTTGCAAGCTACGCCAGCGCCGCGATTCTGGAACTAAACATAGGAGAGGCACAGTGAGCTCTAGCTCACTGTAGAGGCATCGTACCGTCAACTGTTTGTGGCCTAACACTCAAGCTCTTTCTTTATTCAACAGGGAATGCGGAAAAAAATATAAATATTGCGCAGTGGGTTGTTTTAATATATACATACGGATGATGTAGTATTTTACGTATTTCCTACAAAAAGCACAGAAGTAGAACAAAACAAACTATGGATACCGCCTGTAAATCAATACAGTATTATTGCTAATTCTGATTTTTCTAAGCAGTTATACTTTAAATCAGCAGTCATCTGCACAGTGCACCCTCGGGCTAGTATCTATTACCCGCGGATAACAGATGCACTAGCGTGCACCCGTGGCCGCTGGCGGATATGCTTTCTCCCTCTCCCTTCTGCACGACGCTGCATATTCCGATATACCCCTTACCTGTACCCATTTCACCGAGTGCTGATGACCACTGCTTTAAATGAATGATATACTGTAAACTGCTATGCTAAATTACAAAAATGTTGGTCCCCTATTCCTATAAAGTTAAAAATCATTAATAATTATAATGTAAAATTTATTTCATTGGTTCTATTTTTTATTTTTTTTATTTTAGTAGGTTATTTTACGACGCTTTATCAACAGCTTTGGTTATTTAGCGTCCGAATGAGATGAAGGTGATAATGCCGGTGAAATGAGTCCGGGGTCCAACACCGAAAGTTACCCAGTATTTGCTCATATTGGGTTGAGGGAAAACCCCGGAGAAACCCTCAACCAGGTAACTTGTCCCGACCAGGAATCGAACCCGGGCCACCTGGTTTCGCGTCCAGACGTGCTAACCGTTACTCCATAAGCGTGGATCATTGGCTCTAGTCCTGATGGATCAGAATGGGAGCCAACTAAAAGTTCAAGGATAAGCAGTGTCCATTTTGTTGGAAACAGGTCTGGCCATCCCCAGAACCTTGCCTTTGAGCCCACCATATTTTAAGAAATATAGGCTACATGCAAGAAGTATTTCATTACAGAAGTCATTGAATGAGTTCAAGATGTCTGTGGAAAGAAATAAACTTAACATATTGACAAATAAATTTATTTCAAGATAAAATAAATGCATTCACAAGTATGCAATGTTCATGGCAGTGAATTAATTGCTTTTCGCTTTGAACTGGAATTTAACTGTTTGGAAACCCGATATCGAAAACAATAATATGGGAATTCTTTACTTATGAATTATGCTTTCTATCTCGGTTAATTTTTACAAACATTTCGCAATTACAATATGCACAATAAGCACGTGTTGAATCTTCTTCCGTTTAATGCAACCAACTATGCAACGTGCCACGAATTAGTTAATGAGGGATGTATTAGTAATTGTTACTTTCTCGTTTGATTTCAGAATCAGTACAATAAGATACTACAAAATAACATTTTCAAGTCATTCAAAATCGGTCACTGCTATTTTGTGTAGCGTGAAAAACGATCATATTTGTGCTTTCGAAAACCTCACTGTTATAGGCCTATGCATAAAATTAGCCTGTAGCATTACCCATATGCAGGGTGAGTCAGGAGGAAAGGTACATGGTGTGAGAGGTGATAATATTGGTGATTCTGAACAAAAACGTTTATATGAACATAAGCCCTATTCTTAACAATATATGACATACAGCTGTTTGAAAATCACGGGCGTTAGTCTCATGTCCTTCATCAGCACTCACATGCGGACGCAACAAAATGACATTAGATTCTAGTAGGACAATGAAAGTATCATGGGGCATTGGATCAATCGCGTTGGAGTCATTTCTTGGCTACAGAGGTCACCCGATCTTAGGCCTACTCCATTGGATTACTGTGTGTGGGGTTAGCTTAAGAGAGAAGTCTACAAGCACAAAGTGGAAACAAAAGAGGAACTTGTTCGAATTTTACTTGCTTGTGCTTAAATAAAGGTATGTTCGAATGAGCTCAGATCAGCAACATAGCTGCTGTCTACAAGAGCTGCAAAGTGTATTGAAGTTGACGGTCGACTTTTGAAACATGTTATGTAAAGAAAAGTACACAATTACACAGAACATAAGGAATAATGTTTTAATTTACTATCACCTGCACTTTTCCCGTTCCTCATAGTTTCCATTATTTTTCTCCGAAACCGTTAAGAACAGGACATATGTTCATATGAACTTTTTTGTTCAGAATCACCAATATTATCACCCCTCAAACCATGTACCTTTCATCCTGACTCACCCTGTATATTTATACCCAGCTTCAAACACCGGTACTTTGGATGTACTGTAAGCGATAACATGAGCTGCTACTAGGAAGTCAAAAGAAGGATAACAATGGCAAAGTGAACTTTTAATAGAAAAAGGAGCATCTTCTGCGGACCTCTGGAAAAAGACCAGAGGAAGAGATTAATGAAGTGCTTTGTGTGGAGTGTGGCATTGTATGGGGCAGAAACATGGGCATTACAACAAAATGAAGAGAAGCTACTAGAAGCATTTTAAATTTGAATATGGAGAAGAATGCTACATGCGTGTAAAATGGACAGACATAATAATAAAAGAAGCTGTGTTGAAAAGAATGGGTGAAGAAAGAATGATGCTGAAATTGATGTGGAAGAGAAAAAGGAATTAGTTGGATCACTGGCTGATAAGATTTCGGGGCAGAAGAAGATATCAGACGACATTAAGATATATAGATCATAAATGTGGAGACTAAAAGGAAGGTCGAATGAAGAATAATTCTGGGTTTGTAGTAAAAGACCTGCCCTTGGGCAGAAAATTATGAATGCATGAAATATTTATCTACAAATAAATCAAACAAATTAAAGTGTCTTGGACATAATTTATTCTTAATTGTGAACAGTTATTTCCAAATACATTTATGTTAAAACGATAGGCCTATTTACTCACTGATAATTGTGTAAGAAAATATGTGTCACTTACATGTCACTTTAGAATTGTTGCATTACAGGCGGTAAAACATAGGTCTATTAAACGAAAGTAAAATAGGATGATTACGAATGGATTACTAACAGACATTGCTCGTTTCATGGTTCAGGCATACTAACTGCGAACTACTGTTTTATGTAAGCATTTAATTCATTTTATCAGATAGATTATTTTAATCCAATGGAGGATACTCAATTCTGCGTCATTTAGCCAACAGCCTCCATCTAAGAGTGACGCGCCGAATCTATAAGTACTTGTTTTTGCCACTACTTTAGCGTAGCCCTCCTTGCACCGTAGCGAACAACATAGCACACATGATGATTAGTGGAGCAAGTAAAATGAATAATATAATTTTATTGTAATATGTTGTGATTCAAAATGATAGGAACATTTTCATATGACAATTATTATAAAGTAACCTTTAAACAGTCTATCTTATTGACGTAGGAAATTTGTTGCATTATTTTCCTGCCAGAGAAGATAGTGTACCCCCGAGCACTTTATCCTACACGACGGACAGACAGATATAAGTCACTTTCATCTGTCCTTTAAAATTAAACACAATTGTTGGATTTTTAAAATCTATTTCCGAATTTGATTCAACTGAATATGAATCAAAAGCTGCTTCGTTTCTAAGACTTATGAATTCATTTGATTTGTTATTATTCTTAATATTCTTGTCAAATTGTTTGGCCAGATAGACTCAGTGAAATTTATTTTGAAAATAAGTCTCTTCATCTTAATTTAAATTCAGGAATCCGCCCCTGAGCACGAGTTCTACTCTTTCAGGGGTGACCTAAAGTTTTATCTGTTTATATTATATTTTATATTAGAATTATTAGCAAAAATAAATAGAATGGTTAAAACCCTAAGAACAGGCATTGAATTTTGTAGAAAGAGTTTCAATGACATCTGGATAAATGCAAGAGAGAACAAAACTGCAGAAGTTCATTCACCCACGCTGCCCAGAAGGAGAAAGATTCCCAAAAGGTATGATGACTCTCAAGACAATTCAGCAGAGCCATGACTCAGTGGAACAAAGATACAGTAGTCTGTACTTTGAAATCATAGATAGAATTGTTTCACTTCCCGTTTTTAAACAGAAGCTTACAATTTCTTGCTGGAAGTTGAGCAATTTATACTTGCAAGTGATGCAAGTAAAGACAAAATTCTACAATTCTATGGAAAAGATATAGACTCTGACCATCTCCTCTTTCACAGAGGAATGCTTCATAAGATGTTGCAACGTGAAGAAAAAGTCGTTGAGGACATAGAAGACCTTATCAGTCACTTCAAGCAAGAAGTTCATCTTGGGAACATGCTCTCAGAATTGTACAAGTTTTTTAAAATTGTGATGACGATTCCCATGTCAACAGCAACAGCAGAGAATTCTTTCTCAGGTCTTAAGACTTAAGACCTATTTGCGTTCAACTATGGGACACAGCAAAAGTTAAATTGTGTGATCATTTCACATGTCCACAAGGAGGCTGCTAAGGTGCTAGATCTGGAGAAGATGTCAGATGAGTTAATATCAAGAAATGAGCAAAGAAAGAGGACGTTCCTTCAGAAAATGTACTTATTTCTAAATCAAATTATACTGTTGTGTTATGCTTATTTTTCTACTGATTAGCCTACATGTGAATATGTTTAATGCATATAAACATTCCTTTTTAATATTTACTTATTCTTTTCACTCCGGAATCCAGTGTTCTTGTCCACACCTGTGGAGTAAAGATCAGCGCGTCTGATCGCGAAACCAGGTGGCTCGGGTTCGAATCCCGGGCGGGGCAAGTTACCTGGTTGAGGTTTTTTCCGGGGTTTTCCCTCAACCCAATACGAGCAAATGCTGGGTAACTTTCAGTGCTGGACCCCAGACTCATTTCACCGGCATTATCACCTTCATTTCATTCAGACGCTAAATAACCTGAGATGTTGATACAGCGTCGTAAAATAACCCAATAAAATAAAAATAATAAATCCAATGTTCTTTTGAAGTCAATATACATAAATAAGCAAAGAAATAGAACTTTCCTTCAGAAAATATATTTAGGAAGCGAGTTATAGTGTTGTGATTATTTTTCTACTGTAGACTTGAATGTGAATATTAAAAAAAAAATAGCAACGTTCACCTTATTATTTACTATTTCATTTCGCCCCTACAAATCCTAATGTTCTTTTCAGTCAAGCCTCTTGCCTCACCAAAATTAATTTTAAGTCGGCGCCACTGTCTACACCCAATAGTACATAAGATTTCCTCTAGAGACCTTTGTGTGTATGTTTCAAGATTAGACAGTTTTAATTTGGTGTACAACACAGTACGCTCTTTGGGGGTTATGATCCATTCAGAATGTATTTGTTATTAATTAAGGGACCAGCGCAATCTAATTTTGTTTATAGTAAATATATATTTATTTTATCAGTTAGTTTATATTTTATTTATTTTTTCCCCTTTCACCTTTCCCCGCTAAAGATCGGGGTAATTTTATCATTCTTTTTTACTATGTTGTTATTCGTCTCTTGCCAGGGAAGAGGAAATGGAATGCTGTGTGTGTGTTTTCATGTTAATAATTTTGAAGCTGATGTGTTAATATTAAAGTGGCTTTTAATTTAATGTTGATCATATTATTTTATTTTCATATTATTATTATTATTATTATTATTATTATTATTATTATTATTATTATTATTATTATTACAAGACAAGCCGACAGTTTTCCATCTTGGTTTCTCCTACTCCTGAATACACAATCAATCCATGGATGGGTACGTGGTTTTTCCCAGGCTTGTCGCACTGTAAATTTTTTTTTTCTAATGGCCAGTGTTGACGATTAAATTTCACCTAAGCGTTCCCCTGTAGAGTTCCTCGCTTGCTGTTCATTTTTGAATTTGCAGTCTAGAGCGTCATTAAGGTTTTGCTGTGTATGTACGTACTTGATTGTCTACAAGCCATTTATTTTCATCTAAATGTAATTTAAATATTGACATGCGTTTAATAATGATGCATAGTGCATTAGTCTAATGTACAGGTTGTATAAAAAATTAATAGCGCAAACTGAAAGTACACGATAATAGAAACAGCAGAAAGGCTCAGTAAGCATGGGACCGCAAACGAGCTTTTTTGCGAGATAGTTACGAATGTATTTTTACGAGTCACCACTAACTCAATGGTTTATAAACATTGTACGATTTACTCCTTGCACACTAATGTGGTACATGCATGATGGTGTACCGGTACATTTTGTTTCTAATTTGAGACGATATCTAACGCGCAGATATGGTCAAAGATGGATAGGCCGAGTTGGCCAGCACCTTGGCCTCCAAGGTTACCTGATTTAAATTCTTTGGATGTTAATGTCTGGGGTCACCTCAGTGTATAGCACTCCCCTTGACACAGTTGAAGAACGAGAGCAGAGAATTGGACTGTACATGCTTGTGAATAATTTCGAAATGATCATGGGATCTTCGAAAAAATTCGAAATTCAATGCTGAGACGAATACAGTATTGTATCGAGATGCAAGAACGATATTTTGGACACCTGCTTAAACAGAGAAGAGTGTACAGTAATTGTTACGTACCAGAGTAGTATTCCTTGTTAACACCAGTAGCAACAGTAGGCCCATTTCTAGCGGGATGTACAATGACGTTTAATTTGTTTGTATTTGTTACTAACTAGGAATATGACACCTAGTGTACGAAGTGAAAAGTTCACGATGTGTCCACATGCACAAACAATGGAGTTAGTGGCGGCTCGTAACCATACATTCGCAACTATCTCGTAAACTGTTTGTTTTCGGCCCCATGTTTACAGACCAATTTTTGCTTCTATTATCGTGTACTTTCAACCGTTTGAGTTTCTGCTATCAGTTCTGTGGCGTGGTGCATGAACCTGATAACTCACATTTTCACAATTTTTTTAGTTAATACCATTGAAAGGCAGCTCATGTAATCTATTATCATTGGTAAGTGGTAGTATTTATACCTGCTTCCGTTTTAAGTAATTGAAAGGCTCAAATTATTGTTTGGCTTTGTAATGCTGCGTTCTAGCAGCAGTGACAACAAAACAAGAAGAAGAAGAAGAAGAAGAAGAAGAAGAAGAAGAAGAAGAAGAAGAAGGACCTCAGACTGATAATTAGTCAGAATACGCATGGCATGAGGAAAATGAATAACAAAAAATGTGCATGTGTGGATTATCAGGTTCCCACACTGAAATCAGAAAAAAAAACTGGTAGTAAAAAATGCAATTCCTGTTTTTTAGGGATCAGATATTACTATAAACAGCCAAATATTTGTGGATAATTTCTTACATATACATATTCTAAAAATGTAAAAATATAAAAGTTCAAATTAAATCACAATTGTGAAAAATTTCACTGTGTGTATTTCATTGAATATCTCAAAACGAATTTTGTGGTTTTGTCTTTTTTTTTTTTATTTCTTCTTTAGTTATTTTGCATAGTGATGATTATATAAGTGGGGATATGAATATTAATCGATTTATTTTATTATCAGATTCATGCACAACGCCACAGAATTGTGATACATTCTGTATAATAAAGAATATAACACTTAAAATCTTAAACAGTCTATTTATCTATTAAAAAGAAGCAAAATAATTTACAATATTTTCACATATATAATCTAGCAAAATAGTTCTCACCTTGTTGCCTCTCTGTCTTCAATGTTGTTGCAAGCGTCCTCGAAGTCGCTGAGTACTGCTTGTAAAGGACATGATGACAATTTGGCGTGCAGCCACTCATAGTTGAAGAGCACATGCTTGTATAGATCCTGAAATCGGCGAGATCGCACCATATGGAATGGCATCTCCCCGAACTGTAAACATTCGATTTTCATTGTGTTAACGAAGTATAGCTTTTTCTAAACAATAAGATATAACAAAATATCATCTGTTTGCGAAAGATCACTAAGCAAAACAAACCGATTCTGTTAAACGCGATTGAACTGATTCTTACGCGACACTTTGTACTTTGCACTTCTTAAATGAGTCATATTCAGCTGAAATTAAAAAAAATATATATTTTATAGTATTAATTTTATTAATACAGAGAAAGGCAACGAAAAGTTACCGCACTATGCAGGGGACATATTTGTTGGGCGCACGTTATTACGCAATATTGCATTACTATACTTGTTATTGAACATTATTTGTGTTATTTGTGACTCCACTCGTCATCTAAACATTCCCCTACGCTTCCGCTGTCCGTGCACTCCATCCCCACCACTCGGGAATTTTAGACCTACCGTAATAATGAAACTGAACACCCGTCCGCGCTGCTGCTGCTGACTAGTGAGTCGAGCAATCTGTTCCCCGACGTCCCCTGCATATTGCAGTAACTTTTCGCTGCCTCTCTCTGTATTTTAAGTACGAATATTGGCAAAAAGTGCAATTATTATGTAATTTGTTTTTAATGTTACTTTACAAAAAAAAGCAGTGCTAATTGAAAAGTATACTGATGAATTGATTAATGAAGGGACTGATGCATGAACTGATGTCACTACAGAATATGTCTGCTGTATGGATAGATGTTCAGTGCGGGGAAACATAGTGAAGAAAGCCTTATTAAAATAGCAGCAAATGTGACTCCTACTCTATCTGTTGAAATGGAAGAACTTAAATTTATTCTAGTTAAACGCTGTAGGACCCATTGTAATTATGGTATTTCAGACTTACTGGTTTACAATGAGAATGAATAAATTTTTGTTTTCTCATTCTAAATCTTCTTTAAGATCTTGCTTCAATAATACCCACGTGTGATAAAAACGTTTTACAACCGAGTGGTGAATTTCTAACAACAAAGGATTATTAGGAGTTATGTTATCGGTTCTATATGGTTGTGAAACTTGGACTCTCGCTTTGAGAAAGGAACAGAGGTTAAGGGTGTTCGAGAATAAGGTCCTTGGGAAAATATTTGGGGCTAAGAGGGATGAAATTGCAGGAGAATGGAGAAAGTTACACAAAGCAGAACTGCACGAATTATATTCTTCATCTAACAATTAGGAACATTAAATTCAGACGTTAGAGAGGGCAGAGTATGCGGCATGTATTACTAAATTCGGAAATGCATAGAGAATGTTAGTTGGAAGACCTGAGGGAAAAAGACTTTTGGGGAGGCCGAGATGTAGATGGGAGTATAATATTAAAATGGATTCGATGGAGGTGGGATATGATAGTAGGGACTGGATTAATCTTGTTCAGGATAGAGACCGATAGTGGGCTTATATGAGGGCGCCAATGAATCTCCGGATTCCTTTTCCTTTAGTAAAGCATTTGACACAGTAGACACAGAACTTCTCTCATACAAAGTTAGACAACTTAATCTTTCTGACACTGCTGTCAATTGGTTTGACTCCTCTCTTCGCGACCGCCAACAATGTGTTACAGCAGGTATTTCCTCCTCCGAATGGCGTGTCGTGAAGTCCGGAGTACCACAAGGCTCAGTACTTGGACCTCTTTTGTTTATGATATATGTTAATGACTTGACTAAATTGATAAAACATTGTAGACATCATATGTACGACGACGATTTACAAATATAGAACCATTTTCATCGTGACGAAATGATAGACGCAATAAAAAGACTTAATGAAGACTTGAACTGAATTTCGACATGGGCTAATAAATTTGGATTGAGGCTGAACCCAGAGAAATCTCAGGCAATAGTGATGGATAATCATCGGCTTCTTAGTACTGTAGACTGCAAAAATTTGCCTAGCATCATGCTTAATTGTATAATTATTGAATACAGCAAAACAGTAAAAAATCTTTGAATCTTTATGGATAATGATCTTAACTGGAACACTCAAGTTACCCATACATGCAAGAAAATATTGTCGCTGCTCCATCCTTTGAAGCACGTAAAACACTGTCTACCACTTACATTAAAAAAGAATCTTATACAGACACTTGTGATGCCCCATCACGATTTCTGTGATTCCGTGTTAACAAACTTAAGTTCTAAATTAAATAAGAGATTGCAACGTGTTCATAATGTATGTATAAGATTCGTCTGTAATATTAGGAAATTTGACCATGTAACACCGTCTCTTGAGCTGCTCTCGTAGGTTCGTTTAAAGGAACGAAGAATCATACACGCTCTTTCACTTCTTTACAAAATTTTACATAACTCTTCTCCAAATTACTTGTCTTCACGCTTTCAGTTCCTAACTACTTCACGAAATCAGCATTAACCTCTCCTTTCTATTTCTCTTCATAGAACTTCCCTATACTCATCCTCCTATACCGTATCATTGCCTCTCCTCTGGAATACGTTACCTATTGACGTCAGGGATTGCCGGACACTGTTACAGTTTAAAAGTAAGTTAGAAAAGTATGTTTTATCTCACGAAATCTGTTTCTGAGAAGTTGCTAGATTTATGCCGAAGTTTTTATCTTTAGTATTTTGGCAATAATTTCCTTTTGTTAGATTAACCATTTCTCTTGTCTTTGTGCCAGGATACTAGAACAGCTTATTGTCCCTCAATTAATAACAATAATGCTGAGTGACATTATTATTTTGTGTCTGTATTTGTTGTATATGTTTTCACTTTTTGTTTGTTCTTTTTTTTTTTGCATCATTTAATATGTTGGATTAATTTTTATTATTTTCAATTTGTATTTGTATGTTCAGTTGTTTTTATGTCATATTCATTCTGTAACTCGTTACTACTGTAGATTAATTGCATAGATGTATAATTTTTCTTGTAGTTGTATTGTACTTCTGGTGGTGTGGAAGAGAAGGCCTGATGGCCTTAACTCCACCAGACTAAATAAATAAAAAAATAATAAGTAAGTAAGTAGGGATTGTTAGGCTCTCTCTTACCTGCTTACTACCGGAGTGAATAGAACTTGACGAATTTCTCAAGTAAATTATAAATGATTGTTCTGTATTTAATAGCTAATTTATCTTAATAAATAAAAAGTGTTGTTTTCGTCATTAATATCTTCACAGTCTTATTTGTCAGTTTCTTCTACCTAACACAAAGAATCACAAAGAAAATTATCTGCTAACTCGTAAAGTAGATAAGCATTGTGTATTTCTGATTTAAAATAAAGGCCATTCATTTAACCTAATTTTCACTGTATTCCGTGTGCATCATTCCCGAATAAATTTATTTTTGGATATTGAATATAACTAGAATCCTTCTAAATAGTTTTGGTAAAATCCAAAGGAATGAAATTTCTGATTTCTAAAAAGTACATAGACTAGTACATACGTATAGGTAAGAGTTATACCTTGAATATTGATAAACAGAAATCCTTTAAACTCGTTGCAGCATGGTGAGATTATTATCTGTATAGAATTTCAGAAACACGATTGAAATCTGATGACGACTTACTTTACTCAAAGACATATCATATGACTATGACATTCACTTTACCCAAAGTCATGTTATATGACTATGACACTCACTTTACCCAAAGACATGTCCTATGACTATGACACTAACTTTACCCAAAGACATGTCATATGGCTATGACACTCCTTTTACTCAAAGACATATCATATGACTATGACACTCACTTTACTCAAAGATACGTCATATGAATATGAACATGGAAATTTTATTACTGATGCATTCAAGAATTATCTACCCTTTAAACAACCGAATTCAGTTTCGTTGCTAGTCTTAGAGAAATGAGAAAATTTGTAAGCATGACAGGTTGTGTAAATTCTTGCAGTGGTTGCATTGTCAATTTTATTGGAATAGTAAATGTTCGTAAATACTGTAGCTATAAGAACAGATCAAATAAGAAAAGATGCAGATTATTTAACTTCATGGATTTATATAAGAGTTTAATGTCACATTTTACATAACATAAAGAGGTCTAGGATTATGTAATACCTTATTGCATTTGGAGTTCAGGAATATAAACATTTTAAAACTAATGATGTTCAAACCTTTCTGAGGTTGTAGCGTGATACTTTGCCATCCTTGGAGTAAAAAACAAGTGGCTGGACTGGGACCTTCCTGTCAGCTGAACCCTCCTTATCAGTCAGATTGAATCTGCGCAAAGAGTACAAGCAATTAATTTATTCTAAAAAAGCTACGGTTAAAATCTTTCATTGATAAGTTTATAGACATGTATTTATTATTTTACATTACACTGTATATTTATAAAGTAATACGCATTTCGTTCAGAGTGTCGAAGTTCCGACGTCGGACACTTTGTTCGAACATACACCACAGATGTTCGATAAGATTAAATTCTGGGCTGAATTATTTAATTTCTCATATTTTTTATATATTTTTGGAAATAATTCTTATTTTTATCAGAGAGAAATGGACCATTAGTGAAAATATTTCCTGATATTCTGTAACGCTAATTTTACGGAATTTTTAGTCTCTTTATTGCGTACTAATTGCTCAATATTATCCACTGTGATCTCGGCAGTGCATGAATTCGGGAAATTTTGTAGATTGTAGTCAGATGAATTAGCTACTTCTGTGGTGATATTTACTTATTTTAATTAAAGAAAAAAATATTTGTATATGTATGTGGATCCGAACATGCACAGTCTGTCGAAAGGGTGCTGATGAAGCCTCAGAAATCTGACTAATGGAAAATGTGAATAAAAATCACACAGACTTTTTCTGCTTTTCTATATCACCTTCAGTTCATTATCGCATATCAGTCTGTCATTTCTAGCTGAAGGTCAGCAGGAGCACCATCTACATCGACAGTAGATGGGTCTATGCTAGAGATACGGAAAAATAACAATACAGTACTTTCGGAACAGTTCCGAGAAAATAACAGTTTCAAAAAAAGAACTGTAGGTCGGAACACACTGTTCCAAAATAACAATAAGACTTTGTGACAGACCGTTGCTCATAGGAATTAGAGTACTGTGTAATATACCGTCCAACTATCTTGCCTGGAACACTCCAGATACTCTCTCAGATATCATAACAGTTCCAGCATAAGTGTTCTGCTAGGATGTACAGTAGTTCCTTCAGAGGTGAGTATGTTGAAAGGAGAGCGAAATTTTTTACTAATACAATGAATGTACAGGGCGCATTAAACAATCTGATTGGCCAATCAGCTTCAGGTACATTGTTTTCTATTAATGTAACAGGTCCACACCTGTGGAGTAACGGTTAGCACGTCTAGCCGCGAAACCAGGTGGCCCGGGTTCGAGTCCCGGTCGGGGCAAGTTACCTGGTTAAGGTTTTTCCGGGGTTTTCCCTCAACCAATATGAGCAAATGCTGGGTAACTTTCGGTGCTGAACCCCGGACTCATTTCACCGGCATTATCATCTTCATCTCATTCAGACGCTAAATAACCTGAGCTGTTGATAAAGCGTCGTAAAATATCCTACTAAAAAAATATAGCGGTAAGAATGAAAAAAATTACAAGATTGTGCCTAATTATTATTATTATTATTATTATTATTATTATTATTATTATTATTTAAAAGTCATTATTTTATTATATCAATTAATAAAGGAAAAAATTATACAAATTTATATACCGTACTGTATTGTGTTATGAAATTTGTATATGGTAACATATCTGCCTTCTGAAGAATGCACTGGAAGGAATGAGTGAACGGGAGAAGAGTTCGGGGCAGACGAAGATTTCAGATGATAGACAACATTAAGATATTATATGGATCATATGCGGAGATTAACAGAAAGACAGAAAATAGGAATGGAGAATGCTGGGTTTGAAGTTAATTACCTGCCCTTGGGCAGAACACTATGAATGAGTGAATGGTTACATAACAGTGCAAATGTAGCCAAACTAATCTCAGTGCTTATTACAAATAAATTATGAAGCTTCAATAGAGACTAATATCACGTAGTAATATCCTTTATTTAGTAGAAGGAATGATCAAACCATTGCGATGTTTTATAGTTTATATAAATTACTGTTACACCTGACTGTAATAGCTGCCATGGTTCGAATTGCATTATGAACTAAGATTTTTGGAAATGGAACTAGTTCCGAAACAATATAATATTTTTGTGATTACGTTGTGTCAGACGCTTGTTGTTATTTCGGAACTGTTCTTTGGAACTAGTACTTTCTTGGAAACGAAACTCTTGGAAATGTTCCAGAAAAAGAACGATTTTTCCCTATGCTAGCCTATGAAAATCTTGAAATCTTACACCATACGTTCAATTCTTGAAATTGTGATTGAAATTCCTTCCGAAGGAGACGACGACTGTTGAGACATACGACTTCTATTCAACGTTGCAGCTAGCTTCTGCCAATAGTCGCTACTGAACGGGAGATAGGGTTGAATAATGCCGAGGATGAGGTACTGTTCGCGCAAGTTATCTAGGCAGCTCGGTTCTCTAGTGCTTTCTTACTGTCCCGTAGCTACAGTCCGGGTCAGCTTACTTAATATCCCAAGGGTGAAACATAACCATTTTTCCCTCATTACTACACAAGCTAGTGGGTTATAGTGATTTTCTAGTTTGCAGGTTGAATTTACTTTTGTCAACTTCGTTTTGAATTTCGGTACTGAGAAATACAACTGGTAGTGATTTTATAACTGTTATGTTGGTAGCAGTGACACAGGTTGTCAGTAGTTTAAATTCTGAAAATTCAAATTGTTCTAGATTTCTGAGCCCATTACTGGAAGCTAGTGAAATTTGAACATACTAATAATTAATATCAGTATTAATATCAATACATAATAGTTATTGTATATGTTGCTTTGTATTGTGGTTACAATTTCAAGATCTGAATCAGGTATGCTAAGTCTAAATAAATGTAACATATTTCGTGTGATACATGCACTTGAGTAATCGACAGAAATACCATTCCACATTTTAATTAATTTCTTTCGTATTTAGACTTTTATTAGAATAATGGAGTAAATATTCTAAAGCATACATTTCAAAGTGGCATTCGTTTTCGGAATTCATACTAATCATTTCTCGTGATCAAACAAAATACATTTTTAGGTTAGGTCTCGTGATTTGTGAACTATTTAATCAAAGCAATGAATTTCATGTTGTCAGATGAAATACATTTTAATATTAGATCATACACTAATCTACTAACTACTAACATAATGTGCGAGAGGTCCAGAATCTTTCACAAATTATTCAACCTTTTAGAAAACACCTCCCCAAACATAAAGATGAGATGTGGTAAATAAGGAAGACATCATTATTGTTAATACTATATTATTATTATTATTATTATTATTATTATTATTATTATCATCATCATCATCATCATACTACATGGCATTGTGTGATTTTATCCTCTTTTGGTGATACGGTATCTAGTATTAGTTGGCAACACTGAAGAGATGGCGAAATTAGTATTTTAGGAATTACTCTTACGTGATCCTCAGTATATCTGCTAGCTACCTGACCATCGCTTCAGCAGTTGTACGTAGAATTACAAAAACATCATTAGGTATTAATTTTCACAATTGTACACAACTGTAAGTACATCGAACTCTTCGATCACACTAAGCAAGCAAATGTATTTTACCCTTCTCGTAGAATGTCCTCTCTTGTCTTCCTCGCTACGGCTAGAAGCGACCTCTCCGCACCCCGCGCGTCACTCTTTTAACTGCCCAGATAAGCATGGATAAATATATATATATATATATATATATATATATATATATATATTCATCCATGAGATAAGTTTCGCGGACAATACTGGAATAATGCACGCTTGCCCCGCACGGAAGAAGTGCTGAGCACCCGTTCCCGCTTTCAGTCGTGTTGACGATCACTGATTTAAGCTAACAGAAAATAATTTCGTTATAAGATTCTCCACTAAGGAACTATTAAGATATTTCATTGACAGAGTGGATAGAAAAATAGGAGAGGACTTTTATGAGAAGAAATTTTTCAGAAGAAAGGTGGAAGAGGGTGATACATTTTTTTTATATATCCTTCCACTGAAGTAGAAAAAGGGCAGATATGTCGAAAGGTGGTGCAACAAACCTTGCGACATGGGGCTTGCTTGCTTGCTCGCTTGCTTTTATAATAGGGCGAAGCCCCAATTACAATAGACAGTACAGATATTTAAAAAACATAGAATTTCATATAACATGAAAAAAGAGATAAAACAGATACATATGCAAGATACAAGTGTAATTACAAATTAAAAATTAAAATTAAAAAAAAAAAAACAAATAGATACTACCTAAATAAAAGACACAGATATAGATATAAATGAAAAATATCAAATAAAAATAAATTAAAAAGAGTTAAGTACAGATATTATAGCCAAAAATGTAAAATATACTCTAGAATTGGAAAATTACGGAGTAAATATAACACTGTGTTGATAAATTCAATATACAGTATTATATAGTAGGCCTAATAGGCTTAATTTATTTATTTAAGAAATTCACTACTACGGAACATGTATACGAGTGATTACGAAATACATATTGAAATATTCTTTAAAAACGTTTTTAAAACTTCAATTAGTGACTGTTTTCACACATTCAGTTGTATGTATTCGATTTTTAAAGATAAAAAAATGTGTGATCGGATTCACCTCTTCTATTGATGTGACATCTTTCAACAATAAAAGTAAAAAAAAATGAAGTTGTAAAATAAAACCAGGCTTTGTTAGGATGTAACCTTATATGGTTAACGCTTAGAAGACTGAAAATTTTGTTCTAATTCACTCCGCTTTACGGTACTAATCCTGGCGGTCGCAACTACAGTCCTCGCCGAGGATCCGTGCGCCGATACAGCTGTAAACCAAACCGATAACTATGTAACTAAGGGCCATTTTCTCCAAATGAGTTTAAACTTGGGTTTATTTCATACTGTTTAAGCCTGAGTTTAAACTAAAAATCATTTTCTCCACGTTAGTTTAAACTTTGTATGAAGTTTAAATGTGATTCGAACTGCAACCATCTGTAGTGTACGTTCAAACTGATATTCATATTAAACTTCATAAACATTTGGGTATATTAATATAACTGCGATTTTTCTAGTAAAGAAGGTTAGTTTCCACTGTCAATATTATACTACAGTATAAGATAAAATTAGAAAATAGTAATGATAATAGCTACCTATTTATATTTCATTTCAGTTACCTGAATTTAGCTAAATTCTGTAAAACTTCAGTCAGATTAGTCGGCCACGGGATTTGAACTCGGGATCTCTCGAATACTAGGCTCAAACGCTACCTCCTGAGCCAATTCCCTCGGCAAATATTAATTGTTGCCGATAAACTATCTTTCTTAGAAACAAGTGTCAACAATGCTTTCAAAGTACCAGCGACAACTGAATCACTAATTGGAATAAGGAAGAAAGTCCAATTTTTGCGAAAATAGACTGAGATATACATTTTTTTCTTAAGCCATCCACCCATCGATTAGTGGAAAAAGGAAGAGTCTACCAGCAATAACAATGAAGTAACAGCCCAGTAAAATTTTCAATTAGTGGAATAAGGAAGAATGTCCGGACTTTCTTCCTTTTTTCCAATCAATATTGTAAGCATCACCACCAGATGTCAGGTAGGAAGTCTGTCTCTCGTTTAAATTTGCTAATTTGCTGTCAGTGTGGTTGTAAGTTCGTTGTCTGTAAATCATTCATAACAACTTGAGTGAAAGTAATTCTGAAAGTGAACAAATACACTGGAGAAGAAAGGGAGTAAGAAATATTGATGACTAATATATGTAAAAGAAAAACGCAAGAAATCTAGATCTTAGGAAAAGAATACGTAACTTCAAAAGGAGGTGTTGTGCCAGCAAAACTGCCTGGTCCATCATGAAGTAAAGATCTGGTATGCTTTATGTGTTATTTGGATATATTTATACTGCTAAATATTTCTGTGAACATATAATATATGCTGCAGTTTGGTGTTTGTTTTATTGGTGTTGTTCCACAAAGTGTTTTGAAAATTTTAAAGATGAAAACCAAATGGAAACAATCACTACATTACATATACGCTGGTAAGACTAAAAAGAGGAAATATGTGTATCTAATGACACTTATAGAACATTCACCAGTACAAAGACGCCAAAATTAAATATTTTTTTCTTAATAAAAATACAAAACGATGCTTTCGCAGAATTGTTAGTTCACAAACGACGAGCATCAAAATTTTATAAAATAAAACAACAAGAGGTAATAAAATTATGTGCTGAAAGAAATGACGTAGTCGACCTAGTGTTCAACTTATGCAAAATGTTCTCCTTTCTTGTCTTCTTGTACAGGAAATGTTCTATTTAAGAAAACCGTGGCTTTTTGTATTTTGAGTCCATAACCAGGAAAACAACACAGTTTTATTGCTACCATGAAGGACAAGCTAATCGAGGCCCCAATGAAGTCTGCACATTTCTCAATTACTACATAAGTGAACCTGACTCAGTGAAAGAACTACATGATCCTTGTGGCGGACAGAATCGAAATAACACTGTTTTTAGTAGGTTGTTTTACGACGCTTTATCAACAGCTTAGGTTATTTAGTGTCTGAATGTGATGAAGGTGATAATGCCGGTGAAATGAGTCTGGAGTCCAACACCGATAGTTACCCAGCATTTGCTCATATTGGGTTGAGGGAAAGCGCCGGAAAAAAACCTCAATCAGGTAACTAGTCCCGACCGGAAATCGAACCCGGGCCACCTGGTTTCGCGGCCAGACGCGCTAACTGTTACTTCACAGTTGTGGACAATAACACTGTTGTACCTTGCCTTATGTATCGAGCAATGACTGCCAAGTTTCAGATAATTCAGCACCATTATTCTGTACGAGGTCACTCGTTCCTCCCGTGCAACAGGGATTTCACCGTAATAAAAAGAGTGATACAAAAAAGACAGAATCTACTCTGTGAAACAATATGTTGAGATGATAGTTAATTCAAGAAAAACACAGAATGCTTTTCAAGTCAAGATTATTGAACATCAAGATATCATTGATGTTAAAGAATGGTGGCCACAGTTCTTAAAAAGAATCTTAAATTGCTCTAAATAGTCACATGAAGTAAAAGTTTTCACTTGCTAACTGCCGGCATTTGACCTATAAACAGAAAACACCGTGCTATGTCGTTTCTTCGGAATGGATAGATGGACTGAATCGCAAGACATGCAGACTTTAAGGGAAGAGGAACACCTCTGCTCCTAGAAATATGGCATACGACTCCAAAGTTCCTATACATCCCAAGAAGCTGCAAGACGTTAACAAAATAAATATATTCCATCAGAGTATTAGGAGTTATATAACAACATTCTTCAATGGCTACAAGAAATCCTATCCAATCTGATGAAGAAGATTAGTAGTTAAATTGTTGAATAAAATTATTTTTAATACAACAGCACAATTTATAAAATTCTTAATATGTTTGACTGAAATTAAATAATATTCACACTGTGTTAACAATAGAAATTCAACTAACAATAAATAGCAGATTAAACCTGTGTTTAATTGAGTTTCTTTGCAAATTACTCATGAGAATTGTTAATTTATTGGAAAAAGGAAGAATGTCCATCAACTTCAAAAGAGGATGGATTCAAAAATATTTATCGAATGCGCTGAGACGATCCACCATACAGTTCAGGGAACTTAGTTCTACAAGTTTGTAATGCATCACAAAGCTGTAGGAACAATATTGTAAGTGTTAATAAGTTTTTCTTAGTTTTCTCAAAACATAGGTGCATGGACATTCTTCCCTTTTCCAATCAGTGATTCCTGTGCACCGTTCTTCGTTTTAACGGTTCGAATACACTCCGTTTTACGGTACCTGTTATGTTTTATATTTAGAAAAGAATACGCTTAAACATTGTCCAACAGTTTGAGATTACTTTGGATTTAAGTTATTCAGATATATGGACAAACATAGGCCTATAAACTTTCACATGTTTTTATCGAGAAATTCTGTCATAAAACTCAGCCTCTTTCACCTCACCTTATATTTGCTAATGAATTTTCAAATTTTCGTCGCAGTTCAAATAATGTCACAGTAAGTTCTGATTGATAGATAACAATATGTAGCAATAAAAAATATTTCATTACTTACCTATGACGTTGTATCTCAGTATATTTAAATGGTTTCGGGTTACCACCACCCCATATACCGAGGTAGTAGTCTGCGATTGACGAGTGGAAGTACATGGCCATGTTCATGTTTTTGAAGTACCGCTCCTTGGCTGTATCCCGAAACTGTCTGCACATAAGTACGGTAACTTAAGTTAATTGAGCATTCAATAGTGTTATTCATTGCAGTGTTTAATGAAGGAAATATGAGTAGCTTATACAGCAGGACTGGTTTGAAATAAACTGGAAGAATCTTTATAGCGTCAATACATTTCTCTGTTCTCATTAAATTAAGAACGACACTAAAGCTCATAGAAGTCTGACGCAGAGTTGCCAACCTTGAGATTTGACTGGATCGCATAATTGGTTCTAAATTATAGTACTTTTGATTGGAGGATCGTACACTACATACAAAATTGACCTATTTTGATTATTTTACCTAAACTTCCTCCACAGTGTTTTATTTAAACGATTGTTTTAATTTTTCCAAGAAAATAATTGTTAAAAATTAAATACCTGCGTATAAAAAGATTTTTAAACATTTTGTTGTCTCCTTACCTTAGGAGGATCCTCAGAAGGATCAACAACAGCAGGAACAGAAGAGCAAGAACCTACATCTAGACCGTTTACAGTTTGTTTCATCAGAGCAAAACTTAGCTTTAAATTTTGGAATTATTTACCATAGTTTTCTGCAATTTTGTTTCCATTCTGTACATTTAGGTATACCGAATATAGATTTTTTGGAAGTAGGACCTACTAGGCCTTTACTTTTTAACTTTGCTCTAGAGTATGCCATTAGGGAAGTCCAGGATAGAGGATTTGTAATTGAACGGGTTACATCAGCTCCTTGTCTATGCGAATGACGTGAATATGTTAGGAGAAAATACACAAACGATTAGGGAAAACACGGAAATTTTACTTGAAGCAAGTAAAGAGATAGGTTTCAAAGTAAATCCCGAAAAGACAAATTATATGATTATGACTTGTGACGAGAATATTGTACGAAATGGAAATATAAAAATTGGAAATTTATCTTTTGAAGAGGTGGAAAAATTAAAATACCTGGGAGCAACAGTAACAAATATAAATGATACTCGGAAGGAAATTAAACACAGAATAAATATGTCAAATGTCTGTTATTATTCGGTTCACAAGCTTTTATCATCCAGTCTGCTGTCAAGAAATCTGAAAGTTAGAATAATTTATAAAACAGTTATATTACCGGTTGTTCTTTATGGCTGTGAAACTTGGACTCTCACTTTGAGAGAGGAACATAGGTTAAGGGTGTTTGAGAATAAGGTGCTTAGGAAAATATTTGGGGCTAAGAGGGATGACGTTACAGGAGAATGGAGAAAGTTACACAACACAGAACTGCACGTATTGTATTCTTCACCTGACATAATTAGGAACATTAAATCCAGACCTTTGAGATGGGCAGGGCATGTAGCACGTATGGGCGAATCCAGAAGTGCATATAGAGTGTCAGTTGGGAGGCCAGAGGGAAGGCCGAGACGTAGATGGGAAGATAATTATTAAAATGGATTTGAGGGAGGTGGGATATGATGATAGAGACTGGATTAATCTTGCTCAGGATAGGGACCAATGGCGGGCTTATGTGAGGGTGGCAATAAACCTCCGGGTTCCTTAAAAGCCAGTAAGTAAGGACCTACTAGGAAACTATCACTATCTTCTGGTTCCATGGCCACTATTTCACGTCAGAACCTATCACAATGATACCTGATTTCTTACTGCCCTTATACTACCACAAAACACGACTGGCACAAGCAAGTAGAGCCTACTATAACAGGCTGTTCCTTGTTCTTTTGTAGGACAAAATAGGCCCATATTTTGATATGTTTATTTCCCTTTTCTGTTATGGGGTTCTCAAAACATTATATTCAACTTATTAGTTATTACATGCTTACGTGGCAAGTAATTACGTTTAGACTATTGAAAGGATTGGAGAAAACATTTCTCTGAGATATTTGGAAATAAACAAAGGCATGTTTGTTAGTATCATTTTTTGGATAACCATAAGTAATGGACACTACGTAATTTCTTGTCGCTATAATAATGTTTTTCAAAATCAAGTTGTCATGTCGCCTAAACCTGAAGACATAGGCGAACAATGTTTGTAGAAATATGTTTTGCGACAGTCGACTGTAAAGTACTTGTAACGCAGATGTGCTACAAGCAGAAACTACGTACTATAAATGTATAAATGAAATATAGCCCTACCCGTAATACTGCAGAAGTGTATATAAATTATTTCAAATGTCCTAAATTGTAATAAATGTTTTAAATCCTCTCTTTTTGACATGTTTTACCCTATTTGTCGACAGGATAGTACATTTTGCGCACTATCGGCGGGTTGGATCGTACGATAGTACATGATACCAAATTATCGCATTTGTACGATCCAGATCGTACGGTTGGCAACACTGGTCTGACGTTAGGAGTAAAAATAATATAGTTGTTATAATCAGTGTTATCAACTCAGAAGAATGAAAACCCGCTAACATCCCCTCGAAAAACCTCGCAAAATCTGAATAAAAATCGCCAGTTTTTAAAATGTGCCTATATACTAACGTAACATGTAAACACGCTTCGTAATAAATTACTGGAGAATATCTCAACTCACACAAACGCACATAAACATACATACATACATACATACATACATACATACATACATACATACATACATACATACATAAATACATACATACATGCATACATGCATGCATGCATGGCATACATACATACATACATACATACATACATACATACACACAATAGTACATTAAATAGACTTTTCTATAAACATACCTTACTGTAAGAATGGAAAACTATCCTCCCCATAGAAATCCGTTTCTTGGTTATAGTTTCATTAATTAGCATTGGAAAATAGGATTTGTTGATATGCTGCCTTAGTTTTTTTTTAATCCCCATCCTGACGTTGGTAGTCATGTGGCAACACATTCCTAAGTCCAACCCGAACTATCAGAATTGAATTTAACATATAAGGCCTATGCCATAATATTTTACTCCACAGAAGCCGAGCCAACCTCTCTTCTTCCACACGCATTGTCGGTAGCAATAATTTATCATTTCAGGAATTTTCAAAGCTGTGATATTACCGTATCGTAAGAATGCATATTGTACACAAATTATAACTGTGAAATATAAATTAGCCTACTGAATTGTTTAACCAATTACTTTTTCATTTGAACCTTACTTTAAAAACAGTTAAATTCTAGTCAAAACCCTCTAAATTTCCGTATAAAAACGTTCATCTAGATTTCCCGCCGACCGCTGTCCATTCAATTTTACCGCAGTGAAGAATCGAAAACCGTCAGATTTAGCGGGAAACCGCTGATTTTGGCAACCCTAGCTATAATAGAAGCTAGCAGGTAAGCTGTGTCGCCAATTCAGCGGTTTTCCCGTTAGACCTGGCGTTTTTCAGTGTTAGTTTAGCGGGTAAAATTTATGAAATTTGTATTGCTGATATAGGAATTTAGCGGGTTTTTTTGGCACTCACAGCGGGAAAATAATTTCACTTTACATTAACACTGCACTGTTTCATAGCGGGTCTGTAAAAATCGAGTTGGCAATACTGCAGGTAAGCCTGTGTGTGATTTGTGGCCTACAAACTATAGGAACAAGTTTTACATTACTGTTGGGATTACTCAGTCTTTGAACCACTGAAATCTTACATAGCAGTGATAACAACTGTACCATAACTATCGTACTTATACCATAATTTAGCTGATTGTACCATGTAATTGTAGATAATACTTTCATTATGGTACGCAAGAATACCACAATTTGCTTAGTAGTATAAAACTATGAAAATGTTTATTATACTTCTCTGTTTAACTTAATGTAGACCTAATGTAACATGGTTCTAAGCACTTTCGTTGCAGTTCAGTCTTTTTCCTGTAAAGTTACCTGAAACAAAGAGAAGTCCCCGCAAAAAAATGACTGAGTTATTCAGATTATTTTACAAATATCTGCTTCCCATTGTTCTTCATTATTGATATACCGGTAGATTAAATATTTTGCCAATTGCAGTAACGAAATAATCATATTCTGCATACACATGACAGCTGTTCACTGTGAATAGTTCATTTAATTGCTGCTATGGAATTTAATGAAGAAGATAATAAGCGACTGCTACATCAAAAAACAAATACCTGGATACAGCGTGGTGATGCTGCAAAATATGAACGTCTGAAACATCGAAAACATAAGTATAGAATTTGTTGGGAAAATGAACTTGACTTCAAGAACTGGTTGAGGCCTGACAAGCAGGATGTATCCAAGGCCCATTGTAAACTTTGTAATGATTCGGTAAGGGCAGATATTTCTGTTATACGCAACCACACGAAGTCGAATAAACACGCAGCCATTTCACCAACATTTTTAGCAAATTTCTCATTTGCAAATCTATAGGCTATGTATCATATAGGCCTATTTCAGATGTTTAAGTTTTTCCATACATAGGAACAGGCCTATGATCAATTCTAAAAATGTAATTTTATTGAGAAAACGTAATATATTATAAAATAATAGCTACTCTCATATCTGTTGAACATAATTACATTAAAAACATCATGAAATGGTTATCGCACACAGTAAATGTCTATTTTTATTTAATTTCATTTTTGTCGTACCATATTCATCATTCATAATGTTCTGCCCAAGGGCAGGTCTTTCACCGCAAACCCATCTTTCGCCATGATGAGTGACTGACAGGTTGGAATCACTGTTAACATTGTCACAATTACAGCAATTTTATTGCTGCATATGCGGATTCACGTGACACTGCACACTGTACTGCAACTGCTGCTAGACGATTGAGAGATTATCTTTAACTTCTTTCTAAGTCGTTCCAATTTCGTCCAACTTCTTTCACTTCTGTTAAAACAGTCCTTCTGTTACTTTCTTGTTCAGCACTGGACTTGAAACCTCTTTAATTGACTTTCTTGGAACATTTACATCGCACAATTTTCTCATAAATTTAAATCGACTTTGCTCATTGGATTTACACTTAGAAAAAGTAGTCTATCCACTAATAGCGCTCTTCCACACTGTACTTTTATTTTAAAGCCTATCTCGGTTCTGATTACCCGAGTAAAGGGAATCGTGCATGTAGTTCCTCATACAACATTTCCAGGAGGGTGGGGGCGCTGGAGATACGGAACCCTGTATTTCGAAAGTTTAATAATATACGCAAGGGTGCGTAGAAAAAATGTAAATCAGAGACGGAAATATACGAGTACAATCTTAATTGGGGACTTATGGACACAATTGCTATAACGACGTGAAAGTAAGCGTAGTCGCGTCAATGGCTCGGCGCTACTTGAGCTGGTCTTCCTTCCAGGTGGACAAAGCAGAAGTTGCAGAGGCTTTTCCTCGGGATATTCCCGTTTTCCATTTCATTCCACTAACAACTCTCTCTCCCTTATTTCATCTATCAAATCCAATCAGTAAAAATGGTCCGCAGTGAAGTCTTGCCGGTAGTACGGAACTCCGAAGCTGGTATAGAATTTAAGAGCTTGGTGCTCCGGGTCCTGGGGCTTATCAGGTAGTCGTCTGGAATGGAACCTGGCTCTGTCAGAGTTGAGGCAGCATGACCCACCTGTCAGTGTTGCATTCACGATTTTCAACCGGGCCATGTGCCTGACTGGAACAATCATTGCTTATAGGGTGCGAAATGGACCAATTTTACGTGCAAGGGTCCATCCTGGGTTTGGCTTTCGAAAAGCCAGATATGCAGAATGCGTGTGGCTGTATTCAGAGTTGATTAAAACTACTAGAGCCTAATGGATAAAAAAAATAGAACAACTCATATTGAAGTGGAAAATTTGACCTAAAGTGATAAGAATCTAGGTCACTATAATAATGAGAGAAAAAACGAGGATAGAGAATTATCGGGAACCACTTGAGTAATAGAAACGATGGACAATAAAATACAAGTATAAAAGCAATACTGCACGTAGTGTAAAACATTGTTCGTAGTCAAACAACAAGAGCATTTGGTTTGAACATAGCCTACTCATTTATTTCTTCTCATATTTTGGTCCCCCTTCTTAAGGAAAAAGGATTCGACTGAATCTGCATAACTATTTTAATTTAGTAGCATTGTATTGGATGAACGATTATGAGTTTCCATTGCTACACGCGGTGCTGCATGTGCCGAACAACCTGTACTCACAGCTGTATGGCAACACGAGTCCACGCTTTACCAAACTACAACTTCAACACTAGAGGTAATGGATAATAATATTACTAAAAGAATGCTACTGTACTCCAACCACGAGAAAGTCTCTGCGGAATGAGACGAAGTGGGGTAATGCTGTGAATAAATGTTGATGTCATAAGATGTTATAAGGTCACACACGTGGGTACTCGTATCTCTATTGGCTAGCTCTCACAGCACAAACAATAACATTGGTACACATATTTATACTACCCTAGTAACAAAATTAGATCACTGTTAATCTCATGGTCTTTTAATCCCTCCATACAGGAAATAACATATGCAATAGAGCGCATGGTTTTTAAACTGACGTTATAACGATAATATTATCTATCTACTTCGCTCCAATAGATGAAGCAATAGTAAGCACATTCCTTTCACGGTTGATTTCCTGGTTGGAGAACAGTACACGCAGGGCTACACGTGGGGCTGCATGTGCCGAACAACCTGTCCTTACAGCTGTACGACAACACGTTTCCACACTTTATCAAACTACAACTTCAATACTGGAGGCAATAGATAATAATATTATAGAAAAGAACAAGAATTATTTAAAAAGATCAGTAGGCCTACTCATCCGTATCACCCAAGAAGATGTTGGAACTGATGTCCTTCATATTCCAAACATTTATGGCATCGACTAATGAAATTATCTAGGCGAATTTTCTAGGCGATGCCCAATGTCATTGAGAACTTCTTCAGTGTGCACTGTGCATAGTCTTCGCTTCTTATCTCGAACATTCCCGTTTCCCGAAATTTGTTAACTAATTTGTGAAACGGAGCACGAGTTGGAACGCGATCATCAGGGACATTTTTTTTTTAATAATCTCCCTACAGCACGGGTTGATCCTGTAAGCACATACCTACATATTAGGAGGCGAGGCCTGACATGTGAGCTGTGCGAGAAGTGAAAGAATGAGCTACCAGAAAGAGAGTTTTTTCATAATGGTTAATATTATATGAATCTATCGACATGGAAGTTCATCCCAGACTAAAACCTATGCACATGATTAGGTCACAGGACAGATCTTGCCTCCTCTACTGTATGAATCGTAAAAAACACTCGTGGAATAGAATACTTTGGCCTATTATTAGCCATACCTTTCGTAGCACACTACAGTACACGTATGGTTTCAACAGCCATTTAGCTCAGACTGAAGATTCGTTCCGCGCTCCCTGATTGACAGCGCGCGGGCGGGAAACTCATAAACTGTTCACTCTGTATACACCGATAGGCTTACTGTTGTAATCTCCAGAACACTATTTTATACAGCTAACACTTCTAATTTGTTGAATTAGTTGGTTACTATATAATATGGACGTGTATTAAGAAAAGACAGTGCTTGATACTAAAATGTTTCATGAAGCAGGTACTAGTATTACGAATATAATCTTGGAAAATATTTTGTTGCGAACAGAACTTGTTTGGGAGATATTTTGAATCTCTCATTAATATTAATATATAGTAAGAAATGAAACTTCTGAAGATCCTAAAGAAAATTAGTGTGGATTTAAAATAGAGGAGACTGTTTAGTAATCTATGAAACGAGTCAAAGTCAGGATAAGAGAAGAAATGTCACAAGGAAGTGAAATAGGAAGAGAAATACGTCAAGGATGCCTTTTATCACGTACCCTGTTCAACATCTACTTGGAGGATTTAGTGAAGAACTGTTTTCAGAACATGGGTGGAGTGATAGTAGGAGAAAGAAGAATAAAGTGTATAAGATTTGGTGATGATAGGTCTATGGTGTTGTTATCAGTAGAGGAGATGATATTAAAGGATATGCTGCTGGAGCTACTGTGAGCAGTATGGGATGGAGATAAATGAAAACAAGACGAAGACTATGGTCAGGAAGAAAAATAAAGAAAGCAAACTTGCGAATTTTAAATGAGGCAGTACAGAAAGTGGACAGCTTAAAATACTTAGCAACTATAAGTAGCAACATGAGCTGCTGCCTGGAAGTCAAAAGGAGGATCATAACGGCAAAGGAAGCTTTTAATAGAAAAAGGAGCATCTTCTGCAGGCCTCTGAAAAAAGAACTAAGGAAGAGACTAGTGAAGTGATTTGTGTAGAGTGTGGGATTGTGTGCGGCAGAAACATGGACATTATGACGAAGTGAAGAGAAACGACTAGAAGCATTTGAAATGTGGATATGTGAAGAATGAAACGTGTGAAGTGACAGACAGAATAAGGAACGAAGCTGTGTTGGAAAGAGTGGGCGAAGAAAGAATGATGCTGAAACTGATCAGGAAGAGAAAAAGGAATTGGTTGAGTCACTGGCTGAGAAGAAACTGCCTATTGAAAGATGTACTGGAAGGAATGGTGAACGAGAGAAGAGTTCGTGGCAGAAGAAGATAACACATAATAGACGACATTAAGATAAATGGATCATATGAAGAGATTAAGAGGAAGGCAGAAAATAGGAAACATTGGAGAAAGCTGGGTTTGCAGTGAAAGACTGTCCTTGGGCAGAACACTAGGAATGAATGAATGAATAGTAAGAAATAACATTGATGGCGTATACGTAATTGTGTGTAAACGAATTAGCAGGCATGTAACAAGTACAAATAGACGCATTTTTACCTGTGATACCAATTCATGACGCTGACGCCATCCGCCTCGCGCTCGGACAAGTAATTGGGCAAGTCGTTGCGTATACGAGTCCAGAGCAGTGGTGGGATGCGGCGCACAGGGGGCAAGTGATACTGGTACACGTCGTCCAGCACTTTGTCGTCCAGGGAGATCAGGTCTTCCAGTTCTGATTCCGAGAGCCCACTCTTGGCAGCAGTGATGTATGCCAGTGCATGGAAGACGAGAATGCGCCCATGCTGTGGCAAAAATATTCAGTACAGCTTCACTTGAATAACTGCACGTAATAATCTCTTCGACTCTGACTAGTTATCTTATTGAAATAGGCAAAAGTAAGGAAAAAGAGTGCTTACTTTCGGAACATTTTATTAACATAGCTGCAAGAAGAAACAATAAAGAGTTTGATTATTATCTTATGAAATAATTAATTTAATAGGAAAATTCTTGCCTCGAAGAACTTCTTATTTTGAACATGTTATACAGAATGGATATAAAGTCTCGGTCCATTTTCTTGAAATATGGTTATTCAGACATGAATTATATAGAGCTATTGAATGGTATGTACATAATATGTAATTCATCATAATTCAACATGACCATCATCCATTTAAATATCATTGGGGAAAAACTTGGTAACTCCAAAATTATCGATTTTCTGTTTTAGATGTCATGTAATAGCTCAGATAGTGTAGATCTGTGTAGTTTAACTGTAGAGAATAAGAATTCTATAGGCCCAAAATAATTTGAAGAATGATAAACCAAAGACAACACAATCTAATGGGTCTGGAAACTTTCAACTTGCTCTCCTGTAAAAGCAGTAAATGTGACTTAAGAAGTTTTTCCTCTGTGGTCTTTATTTCAAACCATTGTGTCCAACGTTCGAATGTTGTCCTAAAAACATTCGCAAGCATGTCGCTAGAAACCGCTACAAATGCTTATCGAATACGAATTTTCAGGTCCTATAGACTCCTTACTTTGGTTTAGTACACTTTTTTTCTTTATCTTTATCTTAGTTCTGTTTTTCTGATTTTTCCTTAAACTAGTACGAAAACAACACCCATGCCCGAGGCGGGACTCGAACCCACAATCCTTCAGGCCAAGCGATAAAGACATGCCGTGCCTCTACCGCTTGAGCCATCCAGGCTGACTCACTCATAACTTGATAAACTCCCAGGAAAGAAACCTAAGGGCGTCAAATCAGGCGAATGTGATGGCCATACTCCTAGGTGAACATCTACCAATCCATCTGTTGGGAAAGCGCAAAGAGTTTGTAATACTTACTAGAGACACATACATGTGAGTGGCAGGCAAGAAAAATGTCACAAATTGAATCGGCTAGCATCCCCCATTAAAGGGAGTGTTTGCGGCGCGAAAATCGAAAACAGTACCACAATACATTGATGTAGCCTGATGATAGACACTGTTTTAAACATCTTTTACAAAGGATGAGTCGTGATGAAATAAACATGAATGGCAGAGGTGCGCTATATTTATTAAAGTATTATAATGATTCATCTTTGGTGATATTCTAAAAAATAAATTAGATCACCCATATACACTCGGGATAAGTATGTGAAATATTGAATAATGGCAATGTCAACAGTAATTTTCAGTATTACTAGTATTGTTTTAAGGACATAATAATGGATATTCACTGTAATATTTATAAAGATCTATATTTTAGTCCTTTCATGCGAAGGAAGAGGAAGGTAGCCTATATGGTGCTTAGAAAATATTTAGTGGTGAAATATGAGATCATAAAAATTCTGGAAACTGATTTAAAATATAACGAGAATAAATTTTATCATAAAACAATCTATTGTGTAATTGACAGTTGATGACTATACCAAGTCAGAGGTCAGTACAGACTTTTTAATACAATTAGTAGCGATAATAGTAGGCCTAGGAGTACTGGTAACACTAGGCCTAGTAGTAGTGGTAACTGGTAATAGTAGTAGTGGTAATAATAGTCCTAGTAAGTAGTAGTGGTAATAGGCCTAGTAGTAATGGTAATAGTAGGCCTAGTTTTGGTAGTATTAGTAGGCCTAGTAGTAGTGGTAATAGTAGGCCTAGTTGTAGTGGTAATAATAGGCCTAGTAATAGTGGTAATAGTAGGCCTAGTATTAGTGGTAATAATAGGCCTAGTAGTAGTGGTAATAGTAGGCCTAGTTTTGGTGATATTAGTAGGCCTAGTAGTAGTGAGACCTAGTTAGTAGTAGTGGTAATAATAGACCTAGTAGTAGTGGTAATAGTAGGCCTAGTAGTAGTAGTAGTAATAGTAGGCCTAGTATTAGTGGTAGTAATAGGCTTAGTTTTGTGGTAATAATAGGCCTAGTAGTAGTAGTAATACTAGGCCTATTATTAGTGGTAATAATAGGCCTAGTAGTAGTGGTAATAGTAGGCCTAGTTTTGGTGGTATTAGTAGGCCTAGTAGTAGTGAGACCTAGTTAGTAGTAGTGGTAATAATAGACCTAGTAGTAGTGGTAATAGTAGGCCTAGTAGTAGTGGTTATAGTAGACCTAGTAGTAGTGGTAATAATAGGCCTAGCTAGGCCATCAGCTATATTTTCACTAATTTCTTAGCATTTAATAGCACCAAAAACTAGAAATACATACTGTACAATACAAAAATTACATGATTAATTCATTTATTGTGAAACAAAACTGTTTCAGACAGATATAGTCTGAGGATTTTCTTATGCACTCTGCTATTATAATCCACTGTAGTATGATGGCACCTAACCCTTACATACATTGTTAAAACCAACCTTATAAACCTGATTAATGTGTTTCTGGAAAAACTTTATCCAAGAAATATTCCGACATTCTGTAAACACATTCAAAAGAGGAACTGCATTTGGAACATTCTTCCAAATATTAAGATATGCATGCTTTCCTGAGCATCCTACAATAGTAGCTATGTTCGAACAATTATTTGCGGCGCAGTATTTCACCATTTTCTTATTATTTCCTTTCAAGTGTACTTATATTTGTTCGTACTCCTCAATAAGCATGAAATGCTCGGACTCCCGCCGAAGCATCAACTCCCTTTAATGGCGGCCGAACAGCGGTTCAATTTTGTACGGGAAACTAGCGCCGTTGGTGTCTCTAGTTATATATTACAAACTCTTTTGGAAAGCGTTATTTTAGGTACGTTCATACATATATCGCAAAATAAGGGGGTATCCGTCTTGCTTAAAGTCAACCGTGACAACAATGTCATCCTGCTTTACCTGTGGTTCCAGAAATTTTTCCAGCATGTGCAGGTAAATGTTACCTGTAATGGTAGTTTCTGCAAGCATGAAAGGGCCATGAACCTAAGCCAAACATTCACTTTAGGCGAGTCTCTTTGCCATTCAAAGGTATGGTCTGGTGGCCATACGTATGCAAAGCAAGGAAAGCAGTGTTGTTATCTGACAGAACATTATGTTAATACATACATATTTGATTGTATCAAATAATTATTTAAACTGTGGAACATGACTTGTAATATATGAACATGACTTGTGTTTGTTTAGACATTTCATGTAGCAACACACATAGTACGTATGTCACAACTGTTACCTGTATATTAAGTGTATACGTATATGTAAAGGAGAATGTCATTTTGAGGAATAGTTATAATTATAGGATAAGAAACTTATGTCTTTAAAGAAGTTCTAGAAATAAACATTTAACTGGCATGCAAAAAATTAGACCTATATCAGTTTTAACACCATGCACAATTTGCACAATCTAATCATTCGAAAAAAAAAAAAAAGAAGCAATTGTTTACTTTTATACGAAAAACAATCGTTTGCTTTCATTAAAAAATAATCAGTTTCTGACAATTAGATATGTGAAGTTGTGCTGATTATTGCACCTCCATTTCGGTGTTTATTTTACCATGACTTCGGTGAATATTTCGTGAAAATATGAAGGTTTGTATCACTGCATTTTTATTCCAATATCACGACATACCTTTTTCTCATCCTATACTTTCATCAGATGCATGGCCGCATGCTCTATCTGTACAGTAGCTCCCCACGAATCATGTGTAGAGCATGCAGGTGGACAGTATTCGCTATGCTAAGGAGTGACGCTGCATAGGTACAATAAGGACATAGGTAAAAAAGCAAGGAAAAAGTGTTTGATGTCACTGTACAACCAAATACCTATAATTCCTGAGTATCCAAGGAAAAGCGCAGTTGGATCTTTCCGATTATCTACAGGGCATGACTCTTTGTGAAAATACCTGAACAAAATTGAAATTATTTCTCCACCACTTTATCCATTGTGCAGTCTTCGAGAAGAAATTAATCAGAATCATCTTCAGCCCTGTCCTGCAAATCCACGTGTGTGAAATATTGCAGTTCAAAATAGTTAATGGCTTTATTGCCAAGAACTAATCAATAGTTAAAAACTACAGCATATATCTATAGGATGTAACTTTCTGGTTGTCTATTATAAAAACTTCGTTTAGTACAGGTATTTAATTGAAGAGTCCACTGCAAGAATGATGGATGTCATTTGGAACATATTTTTCAGGAGAAGCAATTGAAAGTTTGAAATGCTTAGCTCTCAAAGCTTATCTGTGATTTTCCGATCATTACTGGACAATAACTATCAGTTAATGCCATATAACTCTCTATGTACATTCTATATGTCTTAAGTTATGCATTGACAGTCTTGGTTCAATTTCGACAAGAACGTGACATCCATCATTCTTGCAGTGGACTCTTCAATTAGTACCGGCGCAGCTCTGTCAGCTAAGGCGCTTGCCTACCGATCCGGAGTTGTGCTCGGGTGCGGGTTCGATTTCCGCTTGGGCTGATTACCTGGTTGGGTTTTCCGAGGTTTTCCCCAATCGTAAGGAAAATGTCAGGTAATCTATGGCGAATCCTCGGCCTCATCTCGCCAAATATCATCTTACTATCAGCAATCTCATTGACGCTAAATAACCTCGTAGTTGATACAGCGTCGTTAAATAACCAAGTTAAAAAATAGGTATGTAATTAACTAGGTATTACCTGTTTCTCGACTCGTTCGAAGAGTAGCATGATGGAATCCATGACGGTGGAAGCGAGATACGTGTCCTGCGGCTTAGTGTAGCTCCGCCAGCGGCAAATTTCCGCAAATACCAGCTTCACAAAGATTGGCAATGAACACTGTCCAATTGCATTTGCAACTAGTCGCCACTGGTAATTTGTAAGATCTCGACATGCAGTTTTCATCCACATCCTGTACATAATTCATAAATATCAGTTCAAATATTACTAAGTAACATAAGTTATGTGTTATTAGTACAATGGATCTGATGTAAGTGTTATTTTGTAAAAAAAAAAAAAAAAAAAAAAAAAAAAAAAAAAAAAAAAAAGTGAAGCAAATTCTTTACATTAGTTTCAACGAGTGCTATTCATAGACATTGCTAGCCCGCGCTACGAGCGTGCTAAACTAGCCCCGGTTATCGACTGGTTACTAGTATAGGATTCATATCATATCATATCGCTAACACTGGTTTACGTTTACGAAAAACGCTAGTTCGCTGATCATCCACCTGAAGCCCGCGCTAAGAATGTCTATGAATATGGCCCAACATGTTCAGTGAATAGTTAGTATGACATATATGTCTCTCAAAAATTATCTTTCCGGTTTCCAACGCATGTAGCTTACGTAACCCTCTACTGTACGAGTTATTTTTTTCTCAAATAACGGTCAGATGTTTTAATGGCGCCATACACTCAGAGATACCAACTTCTTAATTTTTCTTCGACTCTCTCTTCGTTGCTAATTTCAGAGCTTTGCCTCAGAGCAACAGAATGCATATAAACATCTCGCAGAAAAAATAAAAAGTAGTGTGTTGCTTTGAAACAACACTATGCAGTAGAGGGATCGGATACTCAAAATTCATACTGATAGAAAAAAGAAACTCAAAATTTTGTTTTAGGACGTATTACATCACATGTGGTAAGACTGTTGCGTAATAACTAGACATCGGATTTTTAGGCACTAAAAATTTCAGTTTTAGGTGCCTAAAATAAGCTCAAAATTTGTAAAATTAGGCTCTATTTTAATGAAAATAGGCATTTTAGGCACATCAAGGTATCATACTTAGTTCTTTCACTGAAATTTTTAGTTATACACTAAAATACGCACAAAAAGTATGTTCAAACATTAAAAAAGAATACTATATTATATTTATAAACAGAGCTGCACAAATTTAATATATTGAAACTAATGAAATAATGATTATTGATATCAATATTATTCATTTTAAGTTATTGAAATTCAGTTCCATGCTCAGACTCTATTATAATTATCTGCACAGTACACCACCAGAATTTTCTCTAAATTCTCCACAGTTAACCTTTGCCTTTTGTCACTGAGAATCATTCTGAAAGCAGAAAAACTTCTTTCTACCGAAACTGATGTAAGAGGCGCAAATTTTAAATTAGGTACAATAGAAACATCAATACTTACTGGAACATTTACACTTTCCCCCGATATCACTCTTGATACTTTTTCCAACAATGAAAATCCTACATTCTTATTTAATACGTTGTCCCACTTATTTTTAACTTTTTTCCCAGTTTCGCCCAAAGCAGAATGTATGTTCACTTGAGCTTCCTTTACTATTGCTATTTGGCTACAAAGAGATTGTTTTTCACGTTCTAATTGTTCAATGCTTGCAGGTATGAAAGAAAAGTTTGATGTTATGTAGGCAATATCGTTTTTCACTCGTGAGTCATTCAGACAATCTTTCACTGCTTTCACACACGCTGCACTATCAGTTTCAGGTAATTTATCAATAACTGTGACCACTTCTTTAAAATACTTAGAATAATACACCACTGACTGAATCCAGGTTCCCCATCGTGTAACAACCGTCTGAGGTGGGAGTAGGATATCTGGAAAGTTCTCTCTGAATATTGAAATCCTGGATGGGGCTTTACAAAAACATTTTTTTGTGTTAGAAATAAACGAATTGACAAGAGGAAATTCATTTCGGATTGTTTCAGAAACCCTGTGAAGGCCATGTGCTAGACAGGTTACATGCGTGAGGTTAGGATAAAATGTTTTAAGAAGTGGAGCTGCAGCAACCATGTATGAGGCAGCATCAGTACAAAACAACAGAACTTTGGAATCGTCTATATTACCTGAGTATAAAGACTGTAGGCCTTTATTTACAAAATAAGCAATGGCTTGGCTATTCACTTTCGAAAGTTCCTTAACACATACGAGGTGTGGAATCGAAGGTCCATCAGGACTAAGTTTTCCTACTACCATATTTGCTATATACCTATTCATAGGATCTGAGGTTTCATCCACAGAGACCCATATGTAAGAATCACCTATATCCTCCAGAATGGAAGCTAAAGTTTCATTGTATATTCTGTCTAAGTAATTTTTTCTTAGGGTCGACTCAGATGGGATATTTTGTTTGCAGTATTTTTGTAAAAACTATCTTAAAACCGGATTTTCAATTGCATTCCAGGGAATGTTAGCAGCAACAAACGCTCTGGTTAAATCAGCATAGAAATTGCTGCTGAGATTGGATGAAGTAGGCTGTGTTAGTAAAGTTTGTTGCAGTTGATTTTTCTGCTGAGCTTTAGCCTTATGAGCCGCTCCTTGCACATGCTGCTTTAGGTGGCACTTCTTTTCTTGCGAAATCTAAAAATGTAAAGTAAACTGAATTAAAATAAAATCCTAATTGTTGTATTGCCGTATTTCTATCACAAAGTTAGTGGATTCGAACAATCAAAATTTTAATGACCTGCAAATACTTTAACTATCGGAATTTAAAAGGTTAAAGTATAGTGGTCTTAAAAAGAATTATACCTCAGGATAGCTCAGTCAATGTATAAATATTATAGGCCTACTCATTAAAATTAATATAATTTATATATTTCAACTATTGTTATATACCTGTTTGCTACAAATCTTGCAGAATATTATTTTTCCATCATAAGTGAATTCTGAATATTCTGTTAGCCATTGCCGGATCAATGTAGATTTTGCACTTATATTTTTCGGCATTATCGCGTTAAACTTCACAGGAAAACGTCCTACCGCTCAAAACTTCTCAACACAAATAAGGTGAGGGAAAGAGCAACTGTTAACGAGCATTCAAATGAACCGTTGTTATTGAGATTCAATTGGACAAAAATACAAAGTTCCACTTATTGTTGCATTTCCTGGTAGTGTTAACACTAGGAGGGCCATTCTTTTAAATATTTTGTAACGGTTTACCCTACTAATTCGCAGTTTTACGACTTTTCATAAATATTTCAAAAACACTCTTTCTCCAAAAATTGTGATTTTATGACACTCTGAAGGGCAGTACAGCTAATCGGTTAGACCGAAAACAGTCATTTATATAGTATAGTATATCTCTGAATCGGTAGCAGCACATGTTGTGATTGTTGCCTGCTTCAAAACTAAGGTTGGTTCTTTGTCGGCATTTATGCCTCCAAACATGTTAAATTCGATGAAATCTATTGCGAGTGTCGTGAGATTCAAAACATTTTGTTTCCTTTATCAATGGTTTCATGGCCGGTGTGAAGCAAACTTTCCACTTTTTAAATGCCTTAAATTTCGCAGTGAATGCATGTATAAATTATAAAAAGTAAGAGTAAAATGCGAAACTTTACAGTGAGTTAGGCATTTTTAGGCGAATATTAACAAATTAGGCTCTAATAACCGTTTTAGGGCATTATAAAACTCTTTGATACCTTTCAATTTCCATGAAACACAAATATTAATAATTATTTTTACTTTTCTCCTAAAGAAACAAAATAGGCATTTGCCCTAGAATCCGATGTCTGGTAATAACATCTGTTCATTGTTAAAATGAAATGACTGCTATATGGAGAACAGGAAAGTTTTTTGTATCCTTGATTTTCATGTTAACCATCAGATCCTGTGACATTTCCTAACAAGGTTTGGAGCAGAACCACCCAGTTGGGCCTACAATTGCAAGCGGTACTCCGATTTTAAGGCAAAGGGATGCATTTTTAAGAGGAAATCAACCGGACGACAGCCAGTAAGCGAGGAAACAATTGAGCGTGTCATCACGTAGTACGCTAAAATCTACCATCAGAGCCAGCAGGGAGCTGCAAATACCGAAATCGACTGTGTGGAAGATTCTGCGTAAGCGGTTGCGATTTAATCCATACCGATTTCATCAGTTGGCCTCCACATTCTCCAGACCTGATACCCTTTGATTTTTTTATGTGGGGTACATTAAAGATAGTCTACGTGCCACTCTTACCACATGGATCTACGAGCGCACATCGCAGGAGCCATCGCATCAATTGATCGTTATATGCTTGAATGTAACTGGGAGGAACTCGATTACAGGCTTGATGTGTTCCGTGTTACAAGGATGGCTCACAGTGTACAGTTACCCTGAAAAATGATGAGACGATTCTTGGTCGTCGGAAGTTAAAGTTCTACAGCGCGGTTCACTCGATATCGACGTAACGATACATAACATGACAAATAGTACAAGAATTGTTACAAGGACAAGGACCAGAATAAGGATCACGAAGAAGATAGCCATTTAAGGCCAGGATTTCACAACATAGCTCGGGTCACAAAATATCATTGCTTCACTGTACCGAAAGGCAAATGCCTGCTAAGGGATCTACATTCTGGACTGCTGCTGTCACTGTCTTGTCTCGTTAGCTCAGATAGTAGCGTGTCGGTTCCACTGTATAACTGAAACGTCTCGTGTTCAATCCCGGGTAAAACTTTTTTTTATTGAGGTGTAATTAATTTGTTCAGACAGGGGCGTATTTTGCGGACTACCGGGGCTACCGGCGGTAGCCCAAGGAAATTACAAAAGAAAAAGTTTATAATATAACATAATGTAATAATTTTGTTTTATTAGTTTTACCATAATAATTAAAATTAAAGTAATTGTTAGATTTATATGCGCTCTCTGCTCTCGAAAAGAAACAAGTTGTCAAGGCGGCATCGCTGGAGAAACCGCTTGCTACGTGAGGTAGCCTGTGACCGTTTCGCTCACGCTGTCCTTCGCACAACTGCCCGTCCCCCCCGCTCCCATCTGTTTCCATCGTGCACTGTAGGCGGGCGAGTTGCCGCTCTCGTGATCGGTTTCTTCGCAGGCGGGAAGCATACGCTTAGTACGCTAGCAATTGAATGTGATTGTGTTCTTGCAGTGCATTATTTTAAATCTGTGATTTGTTCGAGTGTCTAAGAGTTATATTAATTGTGAATTATTAAGTTTTTAATGTCCCAATTAAGTGATATTGTGAAAAATATGGCAGAACAAGTTTCTGGAGAGGTTTGTGTTGAAAATGACTGTGTAATAGAAGGTTCATTAAAAGTGCCTTTTAACCGTCGTACATAACAACGAGAAAGTTGAAATTGTGAAAATGGAAAGACCAACTCCTGAGTTAAATTTGTCCATGGACGTAAAAGAAAAACAGCGAGAGTACACACGCCATTTCACTTCAACATCATATGGTAAGTGGAATTGGTTGTGTGGTACTTCTAAACTGTCTAAATTATTTTGCTGGCCATGTTTGTTATTTAGCCGCGAAACTAATGTGTGGTCAAAAGAGGGGTTTTCTAATATGAACTCCCTTCGAACGGCAGTCCTAGAATACGACAAATCAAAAGCTCATATTTGTAGTAGCATGAACTTTGCAAACTTTGGGAAGACAAGAATTGATTTACAGCTAGATAAGCGAAAAGCTCTACACATCAACCAACACAATTCTCTTGTGAAAAAAAAAAAAATCGGGAGATTTTACTGCATCTTATTAACGCAGTCTGCTTTCTAGGAAAACAAGAATTGGCTTTTCGGGGTCATAACGAGAGTGTGGAATCAGACAATATAGGAAATTATATTGAATATTTAAGTTCCTTAAGTGAATTTGACCATTTACTGGCCAATCATCTTGAGAGTTCAACAGTATTTCGTGGTACTTCTCTCGCAATTAAGAATGACTTAATATTTGCTATAAGTGGGGTTATGATAAAGAACATAAAAACTTTTGTGGCCATTGTTGTTGATGAAACAAGTTACTGCTCTAATCAGAGTCAATTGTCCACTGTTTTAAGATACGTCGACAGTACTGCCAATGTTCAAGAACGGTTTATAGGATTCACAAATGTTTTCAGTATGTGGAAGGTGTTATAGCAGAATACAATGTCGGTAATAAGTTAATTGCACAGACATACGATGGTGCTTCAGTTATGGCGGGAAATATTAATGGCTTAAAAACAAAAGTTCAAGAAAAGTATCCTCAAGCACTATTTGTCCATTGTTACAGTCATGTTCTCAATTTAGTTTTGCAACAAACTACTTCATCCATTCCAGAATGCTGCATTTTTTTCAAAACACTATCGGGTATTTAGCTGAATTTTTCTCATCATCTCCTAAAAGATCAGAAAACTCAAGGAATTTATGAACAAGAAACTCCCAAAAGTAGCACCAACTAGATTGAATTTTACATCTCGGCTTGTAAATACAGTAAAGGAATACAGAGAAACACGGACTGCTTTCTTTAAAAATATCATTTGTAATAACTCTGAAGAAAACTGGGATGATGCTGTAAATGTGCAGGCTCAAGAATATTTTAATTTTTTCACACGGTTTCAGAATATATTTCTTCTTTAAGTCTATGCTAGAGTGTTCGCACATACGGATGTGCTCTACAATATTCTTCAGACAAAAAGTCTAGACATAGCATACTACTTGCAAGAGGTATCAAAGTTAAAAAAAATACTATATCCGAGTTTAGACGTAGTGGGTTTCCGTCCATATGGAGTAATATGGAAAATGAAAATTCTTCAGACAATACAATGGAACCACCATTAAAGCGAAGAAAAGGAGATAATGAATTGAAATACAGGCAGCTGTACTACACCATACTAGATCGTATGCACATTGAAATTACTGACAGATTTTCTGATTATGGAAAGCTTCAGTTCACACATCTTCTAGATTCTCAAAATTGTTCTGCTTATGGACAAACTTCCCGAATGAGGCACTAAACAAATTATTTCAGTCCTATAACAGTCACTTTGATCAAGTATGTTTGAAAAAATAATTAAGTGTGATATATTCAGCAGAAGTCTTTGATTTTTCGAACAAACCTATCCATGAAATATTATCTGCCATATATGAAAACCAGCTGAACCAAGTTATTCCTGAAGTCCTTAAATTGGCAACATTAATTGTGACAATACCAGCTACGTCAGCATCGGTAGAAAGAACATTTTCTGCGTTGAAGAGAATAAAATTCTACTGTAGATCAACTCATACACAAGAACGTTTATCCGGCTTGGCACTAATATCCATTGAAAAGTCATTTCTACAGAAACTTTGCAAGTGGCTCAACTATAATTTCAATGACGTGGTCATCAACGTATTTTCGTCCCAATCAAGACGTTTGGAATTCACATAAATATGTAAGGAATTTTATTATAGGGATTTTAAAATATATTTTGTGTAATAATAGGGTTAGTGGTAGCCCAAACCCTTTAACAAGTATACGCCACTGTGTTCAGAGTACCTCGACTGTCTAATTTGTCGAAAAATATGGAATAATTTATGCCCAATTTCTGGGTCTTACAAGTGGGCTGAACCTCGTCAAAAAAATAAATCTTACTTGGAAGTTAAAAGTATTCTTCCTCAAACAAAAATCATAAGAAACAAAAAGAGACCTGTTAACTTAAAATCTTGTTCACATGCCATCAGCTTCTATTACAGCTCTAAGTCGATCCGGCATGGATGTCACGAGATTGTGGAATAAGTTGTGATCCCCGGCGAGATCTTCCCAGGTGTCAACAACTTGATCGCACAATTCGTCTCGATTTCGAGGGCGTCGGTGTGCATAGGTGGCTATCCTTCTCTTTTTCAATTCCGCCCATAAATTTTCGATGACATTCAAATCAGGTGACTTCGGAGGCCAATTAATGATTTCGATCTCGGGTCTCCTTTGAAACCATCTTTGAATGCTTACAGCATAGTGCACGGGATGGTTATCCTGCTGGAACAGCAATGTTCCTTCGGGAAAACGTTCTCGGGCGGAGGGAAGGAATATATTTTCCAGAATGTGCTCATAAGTTCCCGCATTAAACCGGCCATCGATGCGTTCTATAACGCCAGGTCCATCGTAAGACATCCACCCCTAACACGATATGCTAAAGCGCCCCGATCTTTCACGTCGGTGGACATAACGCTGGTCATGTCGGAGACCATCCTCACGATAGACACGAACAGGACCTTCGTAATCACTCGAGATGGTTGTTTCGTCGGAGAAAATTACATTTCTCCAATCGAAATCCACTCGATTGGTAGTGAAGGCAAGATGGTCGACAGCTTGTGCTTCCCCCAAAATTTCCATTTGCGCAGCCCTCCGGCTCCTAATACCGCGGTTCCTCAACCTGCTGATCACAGTCTGTGAAGAGCCGGGAAAGTTAGATGCTGCTCTTATTTCGTTAGCAGTCAGAAAGGGGTCCTGTCGAACTGTCTCGAATAAGAGAGCATCCTCTTCCAATGAAGAAATCCGCGAACGCCCAGGAATAGGGCGATTTTCGACCTCCCCTAAATTTTGGTAACGATGGACCCACCTCGCGGCTGTACTTCCAGGAACATCGACCAAGCGGCCAGCAGATCTAGCCCCATATCCAGCGTCAACTAGAGCTATAACTCGCTGTCTCATGTCACATCGGTTCGCCATTACGATGAGAAATGAGGGATGACGATAATACTTTAGTGTAGACAATGACTATTTAACGTGATATAGAATTATTGAAATAACAGGCATCTTGCATAGTAAGAGTTAATAAATCAACCCTAAATTAAATATATAAATAACAGGATATAACAGGAAGTCCAGTTGTTACGAAACTAATCAAATTAAATCTAATTGCATTTAGTAAATAAACTCCAAGTTATGACACCACATTGCTACAGCTAAATTGTAGGTTATTAACATAAGCATTGGATAGGTCCGTGGCTGTGCGTTGGACGACAAAACCATCATCGAAAGTTCGAATCTTGCGGAGGAATATAACTTCTTGCTTTTTATAATGTAAATCAGACTTCTAACTAAAATCATCCATATTTCTTACATTATTTATTAATATTTATAGCCAACATTGAATTTGTAAAGAAAAGACTTTGAAAATCTCATATGGAATTTGTGATCTGTAGTGACATATACATAGATTATCTTTCGGAACTTTTCCGTAAATGTAAATTAAATTCACTCCTTGAAACTGGAAACCTTAGTCGCAGAGTCATTTTCCCACAGCATACAAGCTGAAGTAGCACAGCCATTGATAAATGTTTTGTACACAGAATTAGACTGAATTCCTATTCGACAGAACCTATAATCAATGGCTTGTCTGAACATGATAAACAAATCCTAAGTGTTTCCAATGTTACTGAACAATTTCAAAATATTAATTTAAAAACTAAGAAAGGATCGTAAATGCTGTATCTAGTGATTATTTACATTTATGTCTACAAAATGAATCTTGGAAAAACATATATGATACTGGTACTACTGATATTAAGAGTAAATGTATTGAATTTTTCACTTAATTTCATAATCACTTCAGTGGATGTTCTCCACTCAATGTTGTGAAAAAATTCAAAAGTAAAAACATGTAGTTAACGTAGGGACTTCAAAATCTCATGTATTAAAAAGAAGAATCTATATGTAATGAGTTTCAATGTAATGATCCTCATGTTCTTAAATACTATAGGAAGTACAGTGTAATTTATAAAAAAAATTATGAAAGAGGGAAATAGAATACATTTGAATAGAAAGGTACAAAATTCAGATAATACAATTAAACCTATTCGAAATATTGTTAAATTTAAACTTGTAGATATCCTAAGAAAGAAAATATTTTTTTCATTAAAACCAATGATTATAAAGTAGAGGATCCCAAATCTATTGCAAATTCTTTTAACGTATTATAGTATATAGTACAGAAATATTATTGACAACTTAAACTTTCAAGAGTTTGCAAAAGATACTGCAATTGGTTACTTAACAGATGCATTTAATAATTATATTAATATATGTAATTAGTCAATAACTGCAACAGTGCTTTTTCATTCAATCATAACATGAATAAAATTGAATGCACATTAAATTAAACAATATTGCAAACACGTAGATAAAATAGTTAAAATTAACTGAAGGGGTGAGAATGAAATAATCCAAAGCCATACTTTTAACAAAAATTGTTTTGTGCGAGTGCATTTCTTACACATATGGGAAAGCTATTAATAAAAATATTGTAATAATTACTCGACAAATGACTTAGCCTAAGGACTCTAAACCTTTGTAAAAGTTTGTCTATTATTACATATATTTTTTAATTTCATTTTTATTGTTAGTTTTTAATATATATGCATTTACATTGTATATGTGTGTATAAATGCATTCATTAGATTAACGTGTATAATATTATAACTTGTAATTTTGTATTGTTTGCGATCATTAACACTTAATCTCAGGACTTTGTAAAACTCTATTTCAACGTTATTTAGACAAAAAAAAAATCGTTGTGTAGATTAAGAATCGAACTCGCACTCTTCTACACAACACGCAGAAGTCTTACCGTCTGAGCTATTGAAACGACACGAAAGCGTTCCTTTCTGTGCGGAGTGTCGATCTAGTCATGAAGGTCCATTGTCGATTCAACTACACGATTTATGTATATATTTATATTTTATTTACATAATATTATCATATTTTTTGCAGTTTTTGAAGCTAATTTCGGAACGATGCTAGTAACAAACCAAATAGCCTGAATTTAAGTAACTCAATATTCGTTATCTTGTGTATCAATGCTCTGGTCTCCGATCATGCGCAGTGTCTCACATCTGAGACTTAAGAGTATTCAATCGTCTCATCCTTTTCCAGGGAAACTGTACATCTTTAAGGGTAAGGTACTAAATCTTACTGAATTTCTCTTTCTATTGGTACCAGTTCTATATATCTGAGTTTTATTAAGCATAAGTAACATGTGTTCGAAACCGAAAAGCTCATTTTTGGGAGCCCTGTATTATGTGAACAATGCCTCTAATAAGAAAAGTTATTTCAGTCGATTTAAAAATTATACAAACTGAACATGCTATTAGTGTTTCAATGAAGATAATAATTGTCACATGAATTTTAAGTACCTATAATTTTTAATCAGCCAAAGTGACGTTTCAAACTTTGTGTTGACTTCAAACCGGTAGCACTCTTCTAGAATGTAGACCGTCGACCTGCCGAGCAATGCTTCGGGACTTTTAAATTACTCGCTCTGTATTTACAGAGTGAAGAGGGAAGGGAAGCCATTTTATGGAGGTACATCTCGGGAGTGGAATCTCAGTGGGAAAAATGATTATGACTTGTGAGGTATGGACTAAATTGAAGCCCTTCCCATGAGTTCCGTTTTGAATAGTGGGACTCGAGCCGTGCGAGTTTGAATTGTTTTAATGAAGAACTCAGTAAGGAACACTCCTTACTGAGTTCTTCATTCATACTTAAACATTCAGGGTAATAAAGAGCATAAATAATTTGCAATGGAGGTTGCAGCCCTGCAGCTCTGTAGCTCGATTCGCCTTTCTTGGTAAGTCACAACGGACATTTTTTAGTTTCATGAGTCACAACAGAATGTCTCCTAAATTCTGGACAGATTCTTCACATGCACAGATATCTGAGCGGCATTCCTACCGTATGATCTGCATGGCAAGCTCTTCCCCCAAATCTGTCACCTCCAGAAATTGTTCTTCATTGTCAATCATGCGTCTTAATAGGTGGTAGTCCTGGCTTACTTCTGGGTTGTCTTCCTCTGCAGCACATGATACCAGCAGCTACACAGTAAGAAAAATAGTAGAATTATTTTTAAAAAATACGTATTTTATGCGTTTCGCAGCTATTTATTTAATTACTCATGTTGATCATATGCGGAGACTAAAGAAAGGCAGAAAATAGGAACGATTGGATAATGCTGGGCTGCAGTGAAAGATCGGCCCTGGAGCAGAACACTTATGTATGTATGTATGTATGTATGTATGTATGTATGTATGTATGTATGTATGTATGTATGTATGTATGTATGTGTGTGTGTATGTATGTATTTATGTATGTGTGTGCGTGCGTATGTATTTATGTATGTCATTTTGAACAATTAATTTTATAAATGTAGTCAGATACACATTTTTAATTATGGAAGTCCTTTTGCACAATATGAAAGTGAAAATTTGCCCTCTTTTTGTAGGCCTATGTACTGCAATCTAAAGAGTCAATTCTTCCGAATTATAGTAATGTAAATAAAATAAACAGGCGTCTAATTAGTAGTAGACAATGTATGCCTACACACATACGCACACACGAGTATAGTTCATTTTGCACAAATTCATATAAATTAGGTATTCGTGTAATATTGTAAACGAGTTTAATATTTTATTTATTCAGGAAAATAATAATTTAAATTTAATATTAGTGATTTATAATCATCTTTGGAGTTTTATTTTTTATTATTATCCAATTTAATAAATCCTATTTCACCCTGAAGTATATTAGGGTTATAGTTGGCATCAAAATACATATTTTATAACCAATAAACAATAGTAAAGTTATAATATAAAATAGTGGTCACAGTTACAATTCACATGAATTATATAGAAGAATGCACCTTAATGAAAGAATGGATCCTGTTAAAGATTAATGAGATGTTTGAGGAATAATCAATGCAAAAGATATACAAGAATGTCTAACCGTTTCAGAGTAAATACACGACCTTAAAAAGATAATCAGTAGTAGATTAATATAACGAAGTATGACTTTCACTTTCAAATTAATACCTAATTCATTAACAATGGAACAGTTAAGAGTAATAAAGGGATATTACAAGCAATGATTTACGGTTACAAGTTACTTACGTGATTCAGGAACAAGTACAATAATTAAAATAAGAAGACAAGTAATGACTTAACAACTAACGAATAACGAAATTCTTGAAGGGTAATATATAATAGTAGGGACAATACAAAATATTTAAAAACAAATGTAAACAGTAAAGGAATAGTAGTAAAATTGACTTAAAATTACAAGTTAAACACATTCTTTTTAAAGCAATAGGTAACAACAAAGAGATACTAATAACAATACACTGACTGTAATTACAGATTAAACACATTATTTTAAAAACAAACACGCAAAGGATCAATAGCTATTTTCAGGCATTATTTTATTTAATCTACATGAAAATGAAGTAACAGCACCGTGGGACTAAATCTATAGGTTCTTATCTTTTTTTTTTTTCAACCGTGGAAGAAGAGATCGAAAATCGAAAAAGAGAGGAGAATTGGGAGGACAAATTTAAAAGGTACTCAAAACGCCTCCTTGCAAGGGGTTGGGGCTGTAAGAAACTAAATATGTGAGCTCCAAGCCTGTTGGCCACTAGTGTCACTCCGGTTACGCTGCTCCACTGAAGGAGCTCTAGAAAGTTTTGAAGGGGAAAACCGAAAATGGACGTAACCTCTTAGGTACCACATATGCGAGGGGGATGGAAATGTGATCAAATGATCGCGGGACGGGACGAGGAGGAGATAGCTGGGGACAAGGAGGAGATGGCTGGCAAACTTTGCACTGCTACCCCTCTTTCGGTGCGTTTGACTAGGGGAAAAAATTTGACCAGCGCGCAGTGCAACCTGCCCTCTGTGTGCTTCAACCCGTCTGGGCTTGAATATGAACCGCTGATGTAAGATAATATTCCTATAAAAATATAGATTCTGAAAATATAATTTATTGCTTACTATAATACATATTACCGTAACATGGGTGAATCCAATAAAAAAAAATTCAATTTTCTAAACGTTAAGCGTTGTAAGTTACGATCTAGCAAAGTGCCTATTTAATTTTAGCTTCTATTTTTTCAGAATCCTATATACAGAATGTAAATACTCTCTATTGTTTTCAACTTCATTTTCTAAACTTTTATTTTTGATCGGTGTCACCTCAATAGGATGGGTGAAACCGACCACATGTTATTTTATCATTTAAAATCGGATACATACCTACAACTGAATATGTGAAAACGATCAGTAATTGAAGTTTTAGAAGGGTTTTCAAAGAAGTTTTCAATATTTATGGCAAAATATAATTGAAGACATCCCCGGAGAACGGATATAACATCAAATTATTGAAATATGTGACTTAAGTGGGAAAAATAATTTTGAATCATTCATTTATAACAACATAGTACCGGTGTTGCATTCAATAGCTGAACAAACTTTGATTGGACAAATTTTTCTAATAATAAATATAGACGTAAAGAAATATGCCCTGAAACTATTTTCCTTTCTCCTGAAACATGAATTATAGTTTTGTTGGTTACACCTTTATTCTGGGGGGGGAGGGTGTAGGTCTTAAATTATAACAAGATCATGAATTATTTAATTAATATTCAATATTAGATAATGTATATTTCCCAAGACGTAAGGTTTGTTGCACCATCTTCCGAACTATCAGCCATTCCTCTACTGCAGTGGCAGGATGTATAAAAAATGATCACCCTCTCCCACTTTTTTTCGAAGAAAGTTAATCTCATACAAGTCCGCTTCAATTTTTCTATCTACTCTGTCAGTGAAATACGTTATTCTTTTCTTAGTGGAGAATCTTATAATAGCGAAATCATTTTCTGAAGCTTAATTTATCATTCAATGTCGTATAGGGACCACATATACTTCCGAAATCTTTCTGATGCATAGTTTTCCTAATTTTAAAGCTTTTACCACATGACAATTCCACACTAGGTTGTAATTGCACTTTCTTGTTGGGTCAAACATCTTTGCACATACACACAATGTTGAATTCAACCTACAGCGTAACGAAAATTAAGTAAAGGAGAATAACTCAGTAACAAAATTAATTCCAACCATGAATTACCAGCTTTTTCCTTATAAATATGAGGCACTCAGAATACAAGTGGTGCAGCTCCACAGAAACTGTTAGTGAGGTATTCAATGCTTTAGAAAGAATCAAATACAAAAGTCGGTAGCACAATTTTTTATTCAATGTACATTATTTATAAACACAAAATATCCTTCTACCTATATCGTAGGAATATAAATACCTGAAACAAAACTTATGGCTGAGGTTAAATAATGACAAATAAACCACGGATTTGCTTCCGCTGAAATTGTTGGAATATTTCACATGGCAATATTGTCAGTGTTCATTAAAATAATAATTTGCATATGACTTTCACTTGTTATACAATTTTAGCAATGCCATGCAAATAATCACATCTAATAAACCAGTTGTAACAGATCTTAAACACAAGCCCTTTTAACCTATGAAAAATTAAGAAGGCTTCCAAATTGGGATAAATGGAGTAAATACAAAGATTCTAAATTTACATTGAGGACCCAAAATGGATACATACAAGAGGTAGAAAAGCTTAAGCAAATTCTAGAAATACCAAGTGAAAAGGAAAACTTGATGTCTCGATATAATCCACTTAATAACTTCAAAGTAGATTGCTGCCTTGATCTTGATGAAGTCTTCAACAAAAAAGATATAAATCCAGAAATAACAAAAGCCATTGCCCTACAAACAATTAATAGAAAATATCCACAAAAGGACTGGTTGTACATTTACACTGATGGATCTCTCATGGATCAAAATGAAGGAGCTGGAGCAGGAGCTACTTCTCAATACTTTTCTCTTTATAAAAATGTTGGCAAGTACACAACAAATTTTGATGGCGAAGTTGAAGCCATTTATACATCACTTCAAAATGTATTTGTTTGGCTAAACCAGTGCAAAAACATAGTCATCCTGTCTGACTCCAAAGCTGCAATCCAGTCCATCAGCTCAACTACATCCCCTAAAATGGAAAAAGTAAAAGAAATTCATTGCATGGTAAAACAAATTCAAATGCTAAATAAAAAAGTGGTCTTCCAATGGATCCCGGCCCACTGCGGACTGAACGGTAACGAGAAAGCAGATATGTTAGCAAAGAAAGGAACTTATATCAACTTAAAAACAAATTTCAAGTTCCCATATGAATCAATAAAGCGAGTCATAAAAAGAATAAGTTACAGCGAACAGGCAAAACATCAAAATTCAAAAAGGAAAGAATCATTCAAAGATCCAAAACTAATTCCTGATCTACCTCGAAAATCTGCCGTGGCCATGTTTAGATTGATTACTGGTCATGATTGCCTCAGTAAACACCTCCATCGTATTGGAGTTCTGAATTCACCTAAATGCATACTGTGCACCAGAGAAGAGGACATGGAGATGGAGCACCTGGCTAATTGTGAAACTCTTAGGACAATGTATTCAATCTATGTCTCACCCAAGGAGTTTTCCCAGAATCTCTGAAAAATGCTGTAGTTGTACCGGTCCATAAGTCAGGGGAAAGAAAAAGTCTGAATAACTATAGACCTATATCCTTGCTCTCTAGCTTCTCAAAGATATTAGAAAAATGCTTAAAAAACAGATTAGTAAATTACTTAGAGAAAAATGAAATTCTCTCCAAACATCAGTATGGCTTCAGAAATAAATTATCTACGGATGACGCAATTATTGAAGTCACTGGTAAAATTATGCAGGAGTTGGATAACGGTTCTAAATGTTTAGGGATTTTCTTAGATTTAAGGAAAGCTTTTGACACGGTGAACCATCGTTTACTTCTGGACAAATTATTTGGTATAGGAGTCAGGGGTATTGCGCATAAGTTATTTCAATCATACTTAAACAAAAGAACTCAGGTAACCAAAATTGATGATAATATCAGTGAAAATGTAAATATTGATATAGGTGTCCCTCAGGGAACAATTTTAGGTCCTATTCTATTTTTAATATATATTAATGATTTATTAAACATTGATTTGAAAGTACATAATGGCTCCTGTTATTCTTACGCTGATGATACGGTGGTGATTTTCAGTGGTTTAACTTGGGAGGACACTTATAAACATGCCAATGTAGGTATAAATTTTATCAAAAACTGGCTTGATGCAAATTTGCTATCTCTAAATATAACTAAAACTACTTTGGTGCCATTTTCTTTAACAGTCTCTGGATTGAACAAATTGAAATCACTTTCTCATTTAAAATTAATAATCCACAACTCATTTTGTAAACTCTCTACAACCTGTAAATGCCCTTGCCTGAAAGAATCTGTAGATGTGAAATACCTGGGAATTATTGTTGATCAGCACTTGAAATGGGATAGACAAATCACCTTTTTATGTAACAGAATACGTAAAACAATTTACAAATTTGTACACCTTCGCCATTACTTGCCTACTCACGTATTACGTTTGGTTTATTTGGCTCTAGTTGAATCTGTTATCCAATATGGTATAATTGGATGGGGAGGCATTACAAAAACTGCTCTTTTTCCTCTAATTATGTTGCAAAAACGTATAATCAAAATTTGTTTGAAAAGGCGACTGGATTATCCAACAAATTTGATCCATTCTGAATTGAATGTTTTTAGAATTGACCAAATTTATGAATACTCTTTAATGAAATTCTATCATAAAAATAGAACGAAATTTGTAGCTCAGCCACATGCTCATAATACGAGACGAAATGAAATTCTTAAATTAGTTGAACCTAAATATTTCACATCTGCTGCTTTACTACACAGTACAAATTATGGTCCACGGCTATATAATTCGATAATAAAATTTCATCCAGAATTGACTACTTTAAGCAATGAAATTTTCAGATCCAGAATTAAAAAATTTATATGACAGACTTCCCTGTATATATATTATGTACCATGTATTGTAAAACAAGTTTATTTCTATCCTAAGTGTATTTTTCTATTTTATCTTGGTTACTATGTCAACATGACCTGCACTAATTATACTACTAATAATAATTTAATATTAATCCATCAATCTAAACATCGTCTCTTTTTTCACTCAGTTATTATTAGTATTATTATTTACTAATTTTATTACAATCTTTATGTGAGCTTTTTTCTTAAGTATTTTGTCTACAAAGTATGTGTATCTATGTAACGGAACTGTCCCCGAACACGAGCTTTGCTCTTTCGGGGTATTTTAATGTAACGTTTTTATGTATATGTTATTATTAAATAAATAAATAAATAAATAAATAAATTTGTGGACCTTCCATCAAAATATTGGGAAGCAAGAAGGATGATGACTTCATTGTTAAATCCAGAGCATTAGATACACACACACACAATTTTAGCAATTGTCTCCCTGTATTTATTATAAATAAATATTACAATAATGGTTTAAAAAAAGGTATAATAAGTTTATATTCTATTGTTTTCAAATAAGTTTTGTATGATGTTATATTAATAATAATATTATAATCTGCACATAAAGGAACAACAGTTTATCACTTGAGGAGTTACTTAAAGTGAAACACAGTTGTAACAGACCCATAACGTAACTAATACATAACTAATTACTTGAATTGATTTTTTCTTTGCCTTTATTTTCAGTATTTCACTTGTTTCCAGTTGCATCAGGTACTGACAACTCTTCACTATACATTTAGATTGATTTAAATAATTTTCAATTCATCGCTCAAATAAAAATAACATTAATTACTAAACAAAATAACAAACCCCAAAGAATATAGCACAGGTTCCTAAGTGAAGTGGACTTGTTCCACTTGTATTCTGACAAAATGGAAATCGGTTTCAGTGTTCTGATAGAGGAATATTTCATAGTTAAAAGCTATAACCGTAATACACAATTACTCAATGAACAGATCCCGAACTTACAAAACCCCCTGTATGGCATCATAGAATAACCGTTCATCGAGCAGTTCCTCCCTCCCTTGATCTCTGTTCACATTAAATAAAATACACTCACTAGTCCAGTCATAATTCTAACGCAACGATGAGAAGGCTGCAACATCTGAAAGCTCCTGCCGCATACGTATTGTAAGTATTCATTTCAAGCATTATTATGCTTTAATCTTACTATAATTAAATCATTTATCCTTTTTATTAAATTTCAGATATTATTGCCACTCATTGCTGCGAGAGAATGGGAAAATACAAATATAGTACCCACTTCTCAAAGAATTCACCTCTTGAATACTGCATCACTAATGGACATAACATACCTTCTAAGCCTCCAGTCTATTTTAAACTTATTTTAACCTTTAAACAATGGCACACAAATTGATATGTTTTTATACAACAAGTAATATTATTCTAAGTGTAGCCTTACTTCATTTGATTGTTTAGTTTATCTGATTGTTTTTAACTTATTACTTATGATGCCATGACTCACAACCACACTTATCTTTAAAATGGCCATGCAAGGTTTGAATCATGTATATGTTTTTATTCATTGTATTGCTTTCACCTATGTTCAATTTGTTTTTGTCTGCCTTACTATGTCACCTGAAGATGACTTATATGAAAAGTCGAAAATATTTGTGATACATAATATAGGCTACTATAATTAGTGAAATACACTTCTAACACTTTTAATGTGCTGTAACAGAACTCATTCTGCTTTCACACTTTAGATAAGTTATTGACTGAAAATTGTACAATACTATTTTTATATTACTACTTTTTGAGTTATTATTAAATATAATAATATTCTACTTCATTGGAAGTCTACGTGAGTACTCCTTTTCTCGTTATTGGTTGACAATTAGGAAGGAGGAAGTAAATAGTATATTGTGTCACTCTTTAATATTGGCGCATGCGCAGACCAACAGAGTTTTGTAAGTTGTTCCTCTAATATGATTTTTTTCAGCAGAATAGCTTACAATCTTCCCCTTAAAAAAAGCATTTCAAAGCCAAGATTAGATCAAAGAGTATCAGATATTGGAAAACTCACTCAGAATGGAAGACGCAACGTTGTATGAAAGCGAAGCAGATCCCTACCAAAACCATGACAATAACAGAAAGAGAATACTCATCAGTACAAAAGGATGGCAATGGAAATCAGGAAATATCCGACGCTCTTAAATAGAAACTACAAGCTAAAGGTCATAGATTTAAGAAGCAAGAATGCATAAGATGAAAACAGCAGCGTTAAATGATAACTTAATCTAGAACCAACCTTGCAATGTTGTGGTAGTCTCAGAGGCAACCAAGAAACTTTGTTCGCATCTTGAGCTCCTGTCAGCTGATCCACTGAGTCCAGGAACAGGATGAGAGGCTGCTGCTGACTGGCGTACGTCAGCAAGTGCTTGAAATATGCTGTAAGGGGTACGAGGTCCACTGGAATGTCTTCAAATGGCAGCATGTAGTTATATGATATCTGGGAAAGGGAGAAAAATATGTCTTGCTTCTCGTACTGTATGTAATATTATTATGAAATTCCAACATTTCTGAACAAGAACATTTATTTGTGTCTCTATGTCACACATTTCACAATATCTTGGACGTCCCTAAGTCATTTAAATGCTGCCATGTCCCCGCCCATGCACTGAAAATATTTAACAATTTTCTGTTCTAGAACTTCATGTTATTCATGATTTTTTCACAGAGACATTATATTACATTAAAAATTAAATCCGTGGCGCGACAGACCATGAAGTGCCAAGACTATTAGACGGCTGCTGGCCTCAACTATACTTACCTCAGGAGAAGTGAAAGATCATCCAACAAGAACGGAGGTATCGTGTGGCCAGCACGATGATCCTCCAGCCGTTACGGCTGGTTTCCGAAAGCGGATTTAGCTACCTATCGTAGCTCGCTAAATTCGTCACGATGCTGAGTGGGTAATGGTCTCATACTCGTACACTGGCCCGAAATTTCATGGGAAGATTCCTTCTCCACTAGGGCTCGAATCAGCGCGCATTCCGTAACGAGAGTTCAAGCATGAGGTCTTAGATCACGACGTTACGAAAGTACAGGGTGGAAGTGAAATAATCAGAAAATAATTTATCAGGACGAATAGTTCATGTTGCATATAACAAAAAAGTCTGGGATCATATTGGTGTAAAGTTTATAGTTTTCGCAGAAAAAAATATTTTCCCAAAATCTTTAACACCCTCTGTTTCGATAAGTAGATTGCGAGTGGGAACATGTTGATAGAGAATCTAATATAGTTATTTTTCCCTTTGGTGTATTTCAATAGAGTGGACGCAAACGTTCTCGAGTAAATTTAATGTAAACGTAGGGATAATTTAAACATTTTAAAATTCGAGGTTGCAACATTGTAATCTGAGGGGGTGGTTAGTGGGGGTTGTTCAGTCGGCAGACATACCGGTACCTGATTTCGTTACCTTGTTTTATCAGTGCGTACTTTGGAGAGCCGGTGAATTGTTGTTTAATGGTTGGTTTTGGGGTGATTGTGGTGGGGATTGTTCCATTGGCAGACAAACCTGAGTTCCCTGTAGGCCTATCAGTTCTTAGATTGGAAAGCCAGTGAGTTGTTTAGTGCTTGTGTGTATCAGATAATGCGACGATTTTCAAAGGCGAATACCTTGATATGATATTGATACGGCAAAACACCTTGCAGCTCAAGTGCTTTATGGAGACCGATATTCTGAGAGGAATATTCCAAATCCAGAGACATTTATCCGTGATCCGTGATACTGGCACTATTATTCCAGGTTATCGTAACCGCGGACGGCAACGCCCTAACGAAATAATCGACAAAGAGGAGATTATCTTAAATTTGGTGGAAGAAAACCCCCAACGCAGCAGTCACGATATTGCTCGAGAGGTTGGGACATCGCATTGGACTGTACTTAAAACATTTAAAGAACAGTTGCGTGTTTTCCAGGTAGCTAGGGATATCAGAAACAATTCAAGGATCCTCGCAAATATGCATAAAATTGGTTGAGGAGGTGTCAAGCAAGTGTAGAAGCGAATGGGAGCCATTTTGAACATTGTCTCTGAAATGTTCGTGTAATGTTTCAGTTGAGTTTACGAATGTTCTCATTGTCGTTTGATGTCTAATACTCTAGCGTTAAAAATTGTTTTTAAGTATCATTAAATGATGAATAAATTTCAATAAGCTATTGGAAATGAACAAATACGTAATGTTTTGTTTACATTCAAGTACAAAAACAGATGGGTCATTGAAAGCCCGAGAGGTTATGCCCGACGGGTAGTCTATGTAATGGTTCGTTTACATTGAAGTTCATTCACTGCCACGAGAGATTACGCGATGCTGCGCCGCTGCTGAACGTTTAAACTTAATTGTCTAATTAACCGTGCATTTCAACAAAATATAATAAATATTTTTTCATAGTTATAGGGTCCTCTTAACGTCTCTCGAATATGCCTGGTTATTTGACTTCCACTCTGTGTATTATAGTATCAGAAGTTAGTTTCACAGAAATGTTTAATTCAATTAGTGATTTGAAACAAAAGTTATTTTTCCTTAGCCTTGAGAATCCACCGTCCTATAGCGTTGTCCATTGAAAAGTTATAACGAAATATTTGTTGAATAACTCTTTTCGGGTTCTCAGTCAGGTGAGTTGGAGATTTGCTTCCAAGCTTTCGACGGCTAGCTCCGCCATCTTCTTCAGGGAATGAAGTGATGTGGGACGAAATCGAAAAAAATCGAAAAATCGAAGGAGAATTGGGAGGAAAATTTAAAAGGTACGCAAAACGCGTCCTTGCAAGGGGTTGGGGGCTGTACAAAACTAAATATGTGAGCTCCAAGCCTGTTGGCCACTAGTCTCACTCCGGGTTACGCTGCTCCCCTGAAGGAGCTCTAGAAAATTTTGAAGGGGAAGCCGAAATTGGACGTAACCTCTTAGGTACCACATACGCGAGGGGGGCTGAGATTGATCAATTGATCACTGAACGGGGTGAGGTGGAGTTGGCTGGTGTTTGCCGTTAGGATGGCAAGACGCCGTCATCTGTTGTTCGATGACAAAGCAGGTGAAGGCCGTCGGAAGAAGCGCCGTGAAATCGAAGCTGCAATTTGAGAGGTCCCTGTCCTTTCAATTTGCGACTTATTGAGTGACCTCGTATGTTTAATAGACTATTAATATTATCTGAACTAGGGCATACATAATTTGTATAAAGGTGGAGTATATATGGGGAAGGGCATATAGGTCCGTGGCCCATTTCTTATAGGGCTCATCCCGACATTTGTCTTACGCCTGAGGAAAACCACGGAATACCTTAGGCAGGATGAGTTGTCTCATATAAGAGACTAGCCAATTTGGCTATTATGTAGGAGGTCATGAGCCTTGTTGATTTGTCTCAATTTCGAGACCAGCCATTTGGCTATATGATGGCTCAATTGCGAAGAGGGGGGAGAGATGTAATTGTTAATTAGAGAGATTCATGGGGATATGAGTGCAGGTCCGTGGCCCATTTCTTTTAGGGCTCATCCCGACATTTGTCTTAGCGCCTTAGGAAAACCACGGAAAAACCTTAGGCAGGATGAGTTGTCTCAATATCAGAGACTAGCCAGTTGGCTCTTAGGTTGAATGACTCTATGAATCGATGGATATATACTAGCCAATTGGCTTTATTAGATTTCCATCGATCAACAATGTAGATATGTTATGGAGGGATTTTGTTTAGCCCAGTTAAGACAAGGTCATTTTACAGCGGTTGCACTATCCAAGGAGTCTCATGGAGTTGAGTCGTGGCTACCAAAACCTGGGAGTAACGCCAGCCTCCCTGTCCTCCTGTCTCAATAGTATAGCTAATGGTCCTGTCTGGTGTCTACGCCGTAACCTAGGATCATACTGGCCGAGGCCAGATATGAGCGGGTTGGGGTTAGCACGAGCTTCCGCATACAGGTTCCTAGCCAGTCGAGCAATGAACTCGTCTATGGTTGGCAACTCTAGTTCATCATGGAACTTTCTTCTCGAGGCGACTCGGGGGAGATGGGTAATGATGTGGGACCATGTCTAACCGGTATATATGCAATAGTAGGGCTTCCCGCTGCGGGCCAATCAGGAGCCAGGCGGTCGGGACTAGGAACTAGCTCCTGATTGGCCCGCAGCGGGAAGCCCTACTATTGCATATATACCGGCTAGGCATGGTCCCACATTCAAAATTAATTATTAATTACATCTATTCTAAATTCATATATCAATCGATCTGTTGCCTAAAAGCCAAATTGGCTAGTCTCTTATATTGAGACAACTCATCCTGCCTAAGGTATTTCCGTGGTTTTCCTAAGGCGTTAAAACAAATGTCGGAATGAGCCCTAAGAGAAAAGGGCCACGGCCCTATATGCCCTTCCCCATAAGCCCCCCTTTTTCTAACAAACAACTTAAAGCCCTAGTTCAGAGTAGATAAATTATGAAATACATGTGCAACGTCACGCATGTCGCAATGCGAAAGGACAGGGAACCTTTCAATTTGCAGATTCAGAAATCACGGCGTCTCTCCTGGCGGTCTTCACCTGCCTTGTCATCGAACAACAGATGACAGAGTCTTCTCGACTCCTTCTGCACTACGAAATGACAGTTCATTTCAATATGCAGATGTAAACCAGCTATCTCCTCGTCCCGACACGTGATCATTTTGATCACATTTCCATTCCCCTCGCGTATGTGGTACCTAAGAGCTTACGTCCACTTTCGGTTTTCCCCTTCAAAATTTTCTAGAGCTCCTTCAGTGGAGCAGCGTAACCCGAGTGAGACTAGTGGCCAACAGGCTTGGAGCTCACATATTTAGTTTCTTACAGCTCCAACCCCTTGCAAGGACGCGTTTTGCGTACCTTTTAATTTTTTTTCCTCCATATTCTCCTCTCTTTTTCGACTTTCGTCCCACATCACTTCATTTCCTGAAGAAGATGGCAGAGCTAGCCGTCGAAAGCTTGGAAGGAAATCTCCAACTTACCTGGCTGAGAACCCGAAAAGAGTTATTCTATATCAAACGCTGGGAAAGCCTCAAGTCATACGAAGTATTTGTTGTTTCGAGTTAGCAAGTCGTACATCCCTCGGAAAATTGTTTTCAATATCTTTGAGTATGTTATTTAACGACGCTGTATCAACTGCTAGGTTATTTAGCGTCGATGGAAGTGGTTATAACGAAATTGTATTTGGCAAAGTGAGGCCAAGGATTCGCCATAAATTACTTGACATTCACCTTATATTTGAAGAAAGTTTCGGAAAAATACTCAACTAGGTATAATTAGGCTCTTTATTATCTCGTGAAACCTATCTGTGCGTGAAGAGAATAAAAAGTAGACACGGAAGTGTCCATTCCTCGCTAGCTTCTAACTCTGTCTCACTTACCCCCCCTCCCCCTATAAGGTTCTTACTATAATGGTGGGTTTACACGTGCATGGATTCACTGGCGCCAATGGCTATTCGCAAAAGTAAAATCAACTTTCACGTGTAAACCTTTAGTGGCGTGCAAGTTTAGACACTGCATGCAATGTTTCGAAAAGTTAGTGGCATTCTAACTTTGCAATGCGTCAGTGGCGACGCATGCGCAAGCGGACATTTCTGTTGCACGTGTAAACATGAAGTTTCTCATCGGCACGCCAGTATTGTACAGTACATAGTCCGCTGATGTCTTTGCATCAAGTTTTATAATTTTGATTTATAAGAATGAATAAGTGGAATTCTGAGATAGTCACAAAGTTTCTTTACGTATGTGAAAAACACGAGTGTTTGTGGGATCTGAACTCTGGAATTCTGAGATAGTCACGAAGTTTCTTTGCGTATATGAAAAACACGAGTGTTTGTGGGATCTGAACTCTAATCTTTGTATAAAAAATAGAGATACCAGAATAAAGGCTTACGAAAACATGGCAAGGCAATGAAAATTGATGGATTCGAAATTGCCGAGGTGAAAGCAAAAATAAAATTCATATGAGAGGCGTACACTCTGGAGGTAAGGAAAATAACAAGAACCGTGACATTTGACGGTGGTTCAGATGACAACCTTAACTAACATGGTTTCCAGTTGCTAATAGGATTTTCTACCAAGTGGTGCAAATAAGAGAAAGTCTTCAGAAATCTTGGGACTTCTGTAAAAAAAAATTACAATCTTATTTTATATACAATTTAAGACTGAAAATTCAAAAGGGGCTAAGTGCCATCCACTAAAAAATGAGATTTTGACGTGTGTGCGTGCTATTTACCTATGCAAATACTATACTCATTCATTTATTCATAGTTTTCTATCTAAGAGTAGGTCTTTCACTGCAAACCCAGCAATCTCCAGTCTTCCCTATTTTCATATTATGTTCCAAACATCTTAATGATGTCTATCACGTGATATCTTCTTCTGCCTCGAACTCTTCTCACGTTCACCATTCCTTCCAGTGCATCCTTCAGTACGCAGTTTCTTCTTAGCGAGTGACAAAACCAAATTATTTTTCTCTCCCTCATCAATTTCAGGATTTTTCTTTCGTCACACACTCCATTCTTCTTCATATACACATTTCAAATGTTTTCAGTCGTTTCTCTTTACTTCGTCATAATGTCAATGTTTCTGCCCCATACAATGCTACACTCCACACAGGGCACTTCACTAGTGTCTTCCCTAGTTCTTTTTCCTGAGGTCAGCAGAAGATACTCAATTTTCTGTCAAAACCTTCCTTTGCTTTTAGGCTTCTTGGTAGCAGTTCATGTTACTACTTATAGTACACCCCAAGTATTTCAAGCTGTCCGCTTGTTCTACTTAGTGCAGTGTAGATGGTATCTGAACTTCTGGCTAGAACTTCGATATTGTAACAATAAAGCATAATTATCAAAATAAGAACAATAAATAAAAAAAAGTTTCTATAATAATTATAACGAAAAATAGATTCTCTCGCTATAATTATTAACACACAAATTCATAATCTTAACAAAATTAGACCAAAGGAAATTAAATCTCCACGAAATAAGTAACCCAAATTACCCCCTTTGGAACTGGATACAAATAATAATAATAATAATAATAATAATAATAATAATAATAATAATAATAATAATAATAATAACATAATAATAATTTTATTTATTCTGGTGATGTTAGAACCCTTCCACTCCACCAGATATATGTATACATACAGCGTAAAAACGAAAATTTTATAATGAAGCAAAATAATTTCCAGGTGCCAAATATAGCAATGTAATTTCCGATTTCAATTTTAGAAGTAAAGCATCTCTTATGTCGGTAGCAATCTTTTGAAAATAACGATACTACTAGATGTTGTAGTGGTCCAGCGCGTGGTATAGTGGTCTAAAGCATCCTGCTTAGGACTCGCGTTACGGAATGCGCGCTGGTTCAGGTCCTCATGGGGGAAAAAATTTTCTCATGAAATTTCGGCCAGTGTATGGGACCGGTGCCCACCAAGCATCGTGATGCACTTTGGGAGTTACGATAGGTAGGAAATCCAGTTGCAAAAGCCAGCTATAACGGCTGGGGGATGTCGTACTAACCACACGATACCTCCATTCTAGTTGGATGATCGTCCACTTCTGCTTGTGTATGTGAACGTGAGGCCAGCAGCCAGCTGTGGTCTGGACCCTTCATGAGCTGTATCGCATGGATTATTATTATTATTATTATTATTATTATTATTATTATTATTATTATTATTATTATTATTACTACTACTACTACTACTACTACTACTACTACTACTATTATTACATGTTGTAGTAGGTTATCAGAATTATCTGCTGTCATATGTAACATTAGTAGGTTTCTGTTGTTGAAAGTTCTTATAGAATTTTCGCAGATGTATCTAAATTCTCCCTCCGAACAATCCATTTTTTCACCCATAATATGCAATCTTTTTTCATGTCTTTTCTTCATTCCAAGTTAGAAATCCTCTCCTCAACCAACAAAGTTACGACTATTAGGCAAGCGCTATGAACAAGTTCAATTCACTTGACATGTTATGTTCTCGTGCAACATTCAGGTAGCAGCCTCACTTGAATATGGCACTGGCGAGGCAAAATAAAGAAACCCGTGTAAACCTTTACTGGCGCATAAGTACGACTGGCGTGTTAACTGGCGCCAGTATATCCATGCACGTGTAAACCCACCATAAGCAACGGCGCACACATGCATTTGGTTTCATGAGATAACGAATATCAGCCCAAGCAGAAATTGAACCTACGCTACTCGGGGTCAGCAGGCAATGCTCTACCTCCTGAGCTACGCCGATGGCTTTCTCATATTTAATGTACAATACTTTAGGTCACTATGCAACAATGATGGTATATACAATTGGAATGTCAGTTAAATAAGATAGCTTCCTTCACTATTTTAAGTGGTAATGTAACGTTTTAATTGTATCATTTACCTGCTGGCAGATAGATATCAGAGTAGGAGTTAGAGCACTGCTGTCAGGAGTGGTGCCTAAGAAACGGATGATGCTGATGGGCTTGGAGCCTTTGAACCACTCAGTAGAGGTGAGTCCAGCTGACTGCGCAAGAAGAGATGTCTTACCACAGCCTCCTTCACCATATAACACCATAGGCTTCTCACAGTCTCCGCACATGTAATTCCTGATACGCTCAAGCTCTTGTTCTCGCCCATAGAAGACCTGTAATTTTGTTTTAATAATTTACAATACAATTTTATAATTTAAAATATTTCGTTAATATTTTACATAGAACTTCATCAACTCCCAGGATATCATTGGTTTCCACATTTACCAATAAACGTTTACATCGTGTTTCAAATGACAGCTACATTTTCATAATACGAGTATATTATTATTATTATTATTATTATTATTATTATTATTAATATTATTATTATTATTAATAATAAATTAGCATAGTAGGCCCACACGTCATATGACAATCAAACTCTGAGTTTTATGTTTTCATGGGAGATATTGTTGAAAAATAGCCACTCAACATTACAAATTCAGTAACAATGGTTTTAACAAATGCGATTTTATAGACATTTCCAATTGACAAATCACCACATCGCTAGATTGGACCTGCTACCGCTGCTGACCTGGCCTTCCATGTCGGCAGACTTGACACCATATGACTTCTTTATTTAGGGGAATGTGAGAGATGCATTTATGCGCTACCTCTACTCCAAGACTTTGAGAAAGGCATTGGATCATTGCTGCGTTTGCATCCATAATCAGAAATACGTTGGAGAAAGTATGGCAAGAATTTGACTATCGTGCTGGTAGATATTAAGTAACAATGGACTCTCACATTGAGTGTTTATAACGTGCCAATAAAAATTTAAGTTTCTTTAACAAATTTTATGCATCAAGTTATTGTATCGTTAATACTTCATATTAATCATGAAAGTGTTACTACAATTTTGAAACTCGGTGTATTAAACATTCGTTTCCGTTATTCTAAGGGCTACAGCACTGCATGAGATATTCCTAACGATACGAGAAAAAATTGTACATTATGTACGTGAAAATGGACAGTCAAGCTTAAACAAATAAATGTCAGAGAAGCTTGATAATTTGCATAATAATTTCAGCTTCCTTTCACATAAAGTATGTACCGGTAATGGAAAATTCTCTAATTTCCTAATCTTCACTGATTGTGTATAATTTCAATTTTCTTACCTTTCATTTTACAGTAAGTTGCTTCATTATATAACTTATACTTACTTGCAAATGGCATTTAAAGAATCCGGAGATTCATTGCTGCCCTACATAAGCCCGCCATCGGTCCCTATCCTGAGCAAGATTAATCCATTTCTTATCATAATATCCCACCTCCTTCAAATCCATTTCAATATTATACTCCCATCTAAGTCTCGGCCTTCCCCAAAGTTCTATTTACCTCTGGCCTCCCAACTAACACTCTATATTCATTTACGCGTATGTTCTACATGCCCTGCCCATCTAAAACGTCTGAATTTTATGTTCCTAATTATGTCAGATGAAGAATATAGCCCAATGCGTGCAGTTCTGCTTTGTGTAACTTTCTCCATTCTCCTGTAACTTCATCTTTCTTAGCCCCAAATATTTTCCTAAGCATCTTATTCTCAAACACTCTTAACCTCTGTTTCTCTCTCAAAGTGAGAATCCAAGTTTCACAACCATACAGAACAATCGTTAATATAACTGTTTTATTAATTCTAACTTTCATATTTTTTGAAAGCAGATTACCACAGCTTCTCAACCGAATATTAACGGGCATTTTCCCATATTTGTTCTGCATTTAATTTCCTCTCGAGCGTCATTTATATTTGTTATCTTTACTCCAAGACATTTGAATTTTTCCACCTATTCAATGGATAAATTTCCAATTGTCATATTTTCATTTCGTACTATATTCTGGTAACGAAACGTAATCATATACTTTGTCTTTTCGGGATTTACATAAAAACCTATCTCTTTACTTGCTTCAAGTAAAATTCCCGTGTTTTCTCTCAGAGTTTGTGGATTTTCTCCTAACACATTCATGTCATCCGCATAAACAAGCAGCTGATGTAATCCGATAGAATTCTAAACCCTCTCTGTTATCTTGGACTTTCCTAATGGCATATTCTAGAGCAATCTATATTAATAATCCAACATTTACAGATACCGCAGTAGCAGCATATTTTATGAAAGACGAGTTTGTGTTTGATAAGTTGTATGACAAGAAAACGGAATTGACATATTACGAGCCATTGAAAACGCAGTGAAATTTTAAATGAATGAAACAACTTTAAGTATTTAGTATGAAGAAAATATTTATGATAGGAGAACGCATAAAGGATCAATGGATAGCAAAATTCTTATATTTTTACTTTTTTCACAAACATTCAATGTGGGAACCGCGTGTATGTGGCATACGTCCAGGCGACAGTTCAGTTCTTGCCATACACTGGCCAGCATGTCCACATGTGGTTTCGATGGTAGTAGCAATATGTTGTCATAACTCTGGTAGATTTTGTGACAGAGGTGGCACATAAAAGCAGCGTCTTTGTATAGGCCTATTCACCACAGAAGAAAAGTCACGGGGAAAAAGAAATTACCTGGATGGCCGATTGAGAATTGTCAGATCATTGGGAGTAGGATGACCAATCCAGTGATGAAGCAAATGTTCATTTAGGCAACACCGAACTTCATTGAGAAAATGGGGTGGTGCATCATCTTGTTAGAGCAGATGTTCGTTGGGGTCCTCCTCTAATTGCGGAATTAAGAATTGCTGCAGTATGTGAAGATATATTATCCCACATAAATGGTGCCTTCAACGAAGAAAAATAGGCCATAAATTTTGTATGCCCTGACTACAGCGCACGCAACAACGCCCCTGACCGAGCATAAGTACATGTGCATCAAGTATAGATAGGCTACCCATTGAAGCCCAACACTTTCTTCTTCTATCGTAAATAGTTTCTTCATGCTAGATATGAAGTTGTTTCATTCATTTAGAATTAATGTCCTGCACTGCAATGCTACAAAAGTCGATTTTGAGATTTTTAAGAAATTACACATTTTAGCATCCTTCATACAGAAAAATGTGGTACTAAATGTGTCATCACTGTGTTCAGAGATTTCTTCAGAACTGTCTTGTTCGATTTTGTTCATATTCAGTAGAGTACTATATCTACAAGTCTATTTATCCTAGGGACGATGTAGCCATATCAAATATCATCATTCTTAGTAAAAAGTAACGGTCTTTTACTTGAAATTAAAAATACACAGTTGTTTAATTTCAAGAAACGGCAGATAATTTTCTTCGTGATCATTTGAATTACGTAGAATAGACTGACATTTAGAAGGCTGAAGTTAATATCGACCAATAGAACGTTCCTAAATTAAATTAATTATTTATATAACTATTTTGTCTTTTCGTTGCGAATTTTGTAGAGTTTTTATGAATCCTCCGACAGCTAGAACTGTTACCGCAGGAAAGCGAAGAACGCCTTAATTTAGACGACGACTGTTGTTTCTAGTGTTTGTTTAATATATAATTGCAATAGCAATTGTTAAATTCAAAATCATACTTCATAAGATTATAGTTGATTAGTATACTTTGTCTTATGGTAAAGCATTATAAAGCATGGATAAAAAGAATAGTACATACCATGTAAACACACATTTTCCAAACTACATGAAACACTGAAGCAAGGTATAGTTTATGGTTGGTTGGTTGGTTGCTAATGATTGCCATATTGGAGTTCTTTCATTTGCCTTCTTGCTTCCCAGTATCGTAATGACCAGGGAAAGGATTTATATGTAAATACATATTTACTTATAAAGCTAATATAATTTATATTTTGCATTATCTTTATGTTTCACAATGTGTAGGGTTGAAAAATCCTACTTTTATTTTCCATATTTTTCCATATTTTAGAGTTTAGTACATATTTTCGTTAATTTCCATATATTTTCCATATTTCATATAAAACAGTCCATATTATATTAGGTTTAACAATAAAACAAAACAAAATTCCATTAACTTTTAAAAATACATTTCAACAATAGAGATTTAAACACATGTTCAGTAATCCCTTTAACATCAGAGTTATTTGAAAATTAGCAGTCCTATCAACAATGGGAAAGTAAGTTACAAAACTGTATTAATTTAATTTAAAATTTTTAACAGACTTCAGTTGTGCAGCTCAACAGTTAAATGCCAGTCAGAGTACACATAGGTTCAGTTTTGTAAATCATACTATAAAGACGGTAAATATGCCAAAAGTACGTCATTCAGTCAATTTAAAATCAAAACTAACAAGTTACATTTCAGAATTTAAAGAAGATGGTTTATCAACTGACAATAAAATATTATTTTGTAATTTGTGTCAGTGTGCAGTATCATCTACACAAAAGTTCCTGGTGCAACAACACATTACAACTAGTAAACATCAGGCCAACAAACAACTAAATTCCAAGCAGAGACAATTGTTTTTAACACAACCAACAACATCGAATGTAAGATCTGAGTTTAACATCGACCTGTGCCGTTCTCTCATCTCTGCTGATATTCCTCTCTACAAACTAAAGAATAAGGTCTTCAGGGAATTCCTTGAAAAATATACTCAACATACAATCCCGGATGAGTCAACACTTAGGAAGACGTATGCTCCATCCATCTACGATGAGACAATACAGAAGATAAGAGATGAAATTAAAGATAGTTCAATTTGGGTTTCCATTGATGAGACTCCCGACAAAGAAGGTAGACTTGTTGGTAATGTAGTTATCGGTTTGTTAAGTGAACAATATTCTGAACGAATTCTTTTACATTGTGATGTTCTAGAAAAGTGCAATAACAAAACTATAGTTAAACTGTTCAACGAAGCTATGGGTATCCTGTGGCCAAAGGGTATTATGTACGATAATGTGTTATTCTTTATTAGCGATGCTGCCCCTTATATGGTCAAAGCTGGACAAGCATTATCTGTTGTATATCCTAAATTGACTCATTTTACTTGTGTGGCGCATGCATTTCATCGTGTGGCAGAAGTGGTCAGAGACAATTTCCCTAAAGTAGATTTGTTGATTTCATCAGTGAAAAAAGTATTTCTCAAAGCTCCCAGTAGAGTTAACGTGTTGAAAGAAATGTACCCTGAAATTCCATTGCCACCAAAGCCAATTTTAACTAGATGGGGTACATGGCTAGAAGCAGTTGAATATTATGCCGAACATATAGACTCTATTAACAATGTTCTCCTTGCATTGGACTCTGAAGATGCAGTCTCAATTGATACTGCGAAAACAGTTACCTGTGACATAAGTGTGAAGAATGACTTAGCTCACATTCAGCATACATTTTCATGCATCATAAAAACGCTCAAAAGTCTCCAAAATAGGCACCTTTCACTATCTGAAAGTTTTGAAATTATAAATAGTACTGTGGAACAACTGAATCGTGGTAGAGGTAAAGTTGCAGATGCAGTAAGAGCTAAGGTGGACACTGTACTTTCAAAAAACCCTGGATATGAAGAACTACAAAAGGTTGTTGCTGTGATGAGTGGTGAATCAACAGTGAAGATTAACTTGGACTTATCCCCAGCAGACATTGTGAAATTGAATTATGTACCAGTTACTTCTTGTGACGTCGAACGCTCTTTTAGTCAGTATAAATCTATCCTCAGAGACAATAGAAGAAGATTCACTTTTCAGCACTTGAAAGAAATGTTTGTAACCTATTGTTATGGTAACAGACAATAAAAATTGTGTTTTGTTGAAACTACATTGGAAGATAAGGTACGTCCATTATATTTTTTGTTTAGTTTGATTAAAATGTACCAATATTTAACGTACATAGTCATTTTTTTATAATTTTAAGTCCATATTTAATTCCATATTTTGGTAAAAATCCATATTTAATTCCATATTTTGGTAAAAATAACTACATATATATTTACATATTTCATATATTTTTAGTCCATATAAATCCGTTCCCTGGTAATGACAGATCTGTAGCTGTTAAATTTTTACAGTTCTTGAGGTGTGTCATGTCCATTATAGCATTATCTTTTTTGCTTACTTACAGTACTTACATGTGGCTTTTAAGGAACCCACAGGCTCATTGCCGCCCTCACATAAGCCCGCCATCGGTCCCTATCATGTGCAAGATTAATCCAGTCTCTATCATCATATCCCACCTCCCTCAAATCCATTTTAATATTATTCTCCCATCTACGTCTCGGCCTCCCCAAAGGTTTTTTTTCCTCTGGTCTTCCAACTAACACTCTATATGCATTTCTGGATTCGCCCATACGTGCTACATCCCCTGCCCATCTCAAACGTCTGGATTTAATGCTTCTAATTATGTCAGGTGAAGAATACAATGCGTGCAGTTCTGCGTTGTGTAACTTTCTCAATTCTCCTGTAATTTCATCCCTCTTAGCACCAAATATTTTCCTAAGAACCTTATTCTGAAACACCCTTAATCTCTGTTCCTCCCTCAAAGTGAGAGACCAAGTTTCACAACCATACAGAACAACCGGTAATATAATTGTTTTATAAATTATAACTTATTATCTTCATCTTTTTTACTAACTGAATAATTAGGATTAGGAAAAATGTTTATTTTATGTAGATGGGCAGCCTAACAATCATGTCCCGTATATAATTGAAAAAGAGCCACAGCTTTCAATCGTGGACATTGTGGAATTAAATGTTTATTGTTTAATAAAATATTCCATTGCTTATTTACACCTGTATTAATTTTTCATGTCCTTCTTGTTGAATGTTGCTGTAGTATATTCCAACACTTTTGTTACTTTTAAATGTCGATGTATATAAATTGAAAAACAATAGGCTATTATGAATTACTATAATATACGTATGCCTATACATATGTTACGTATATCTATGAAAAATTAATACACCTACTTAAACTTACACTACATAACGTCGGTCGGCGATCAAAACCTCGTAACTCCATTTACAAGTAAAATCGGTTTTTTGCCATAACCTGGCAAAAAATAACATTTCCCATGTTCTATTAAAGCATTGTGACTCCAAATTTTACAGAAGCCATCTACTGACCAATTACAAAGACCTCGTATCTCCTTGGCATTTAATCTCAGACTCAAAACCTCGGATCTCCAGCAGACTGGAATCACGAGGATTCCACTGCTCTTAATCTCAGACTCAAAAGCTCGGAACTCCATTGGGTGGGATATTACGAGGTTTTAAATACCATGCTGATTGATCATTTGCAGACTGAAACTGACATACGAGGCATTGCGACTGATGCTACGTTAAAAATATTGTACTCTGTCTAGTGATCAGTATGACAATAATCTACTGCAAACTTCGGTGTTACAGAGGACAACAGTTCAGAAATTGTGCCTGCACTGTATGGAAATAACACGCAGAATAAAGGGAAATGAAATGGCTTTTATTAGGCCTAAAAGATGAATAAATAAATATATAATTAAATAATAAATGAATAAATAAATAAATGCTCTAATTACATTCTTTTTATTTACAACTAGATAAATATTAAACACCATTATTATGGTTCCGCTGTAAACTTCGGTGTTACAGAACATAACACTTTAGAAATTAGTCTGCACTCTGTGGAGGTATTGCAAAAACTCCTGTTACAGGCATCAGAATATCCAATACCTCCGTTCAACTCAGTAGTAATACTAAGGCTGATAAGAGCAGTAAAGAGGAATCCACTGACAGTAGTTGTAATGAACACTATATGCCAAAAATAATAGCTTTTAGAACGAAGGTGAATCAGAAGACGAAAATGGAGGGAAGATAAATGGACGAAGTGAGTGACACTTGAAATTAATTGTTGCTGTACTGGTATACATTATTTTGTTATGGTTTGTTGAAATGGTTATGAAACAATATATATATTTTTTTCATTTACTATTAGCAATAAAGTGGCAGAACTTAATATATAAGAAATCAGGATGCGGCTAATGGAAACTGATAGTCAACAAGAAACAACGAATGAAAGAACTAGATCACATGGAGCTGGCGAAAGATGAGGCAGAAAAATGGAGATATGAAGTAGAAAGATGCATTCGTATAATGCAAAAAATAGGTTTTGTAAAATAATTTCAGAAAATCAACAAAAGACAATTTTCGATAATTTCTGGACTAATCTGTCATGGGAGGAAAAAAATATGTTTGTAATAGGGCTTGTAGATTGTATTCCAGTTCAGCATCGAAGGAGAGATTCAAAAGAATCAAATCGATTTTATACTATGGCAGTAAAAGACAGAAAGTCTGCAAGACCACGTTTCTTAACACATTTTCCATAGGGGAATGTGTCTGTAAGAAATGGGACCTAAGCTAGCTCTAAATCTACCATCAAACCAAAGAAGCTGTTAATAGTAAAAAAAAAAGTAATGACTTAAGAATGAGTACTTCTCTACTTTTTCTGAGCTGCCTAAATTGGAGTTCTATCATTACCAAACTACTTCCGGAAAAATATATTTTGAACCAAATTGGCAGAGTAAAGCTGCCCTCTACAAAGAATATGAGACATTCTATACATAAAAAATCACAGACCTCAATAAATATATTCTCCTAAAAACAACAACACTGTCATTTGTGCTGCTTTCGTGATGCAGGAAATGTTGATGAAAAATATTGGTATCATATTCTTATAAAATATGATGCAAGAAAGTCTAAGGAAGCAGACAAAAAAAAGACACTAAAAGAGTACTGACTATTGACTTGCAGAATGTACTTCTGTGCATATCTCTCCATGACTCAGCTCTGTACCATTAAGACGAAACTGAAACTGCATAACTTTACGCTGTTTGATTCACAATGAAAAGATGTATTTTGTTATCGATGGCATGAGCTAAAGATAGACTAAATTCTAATTAATTTACCAGTATAATAGTGAGTTTTATTTACAAAAAAATACCTGAAGATGAAGTAATTTTGTATAGTGATGAATGTACTTAACAAAACAGAAATAGTATTTTGGCAAATGATTTAATCGCCTTAACCATGAGAATTGTTCGGGAGTTTCATGAGATAGGTTACAATCAAATGAAGTGTGATTCTGTTCACTCTACAATAGAAAGAAAATTAAGCAATTGGTAAATTTACACACCTGCAGTGTATGTTGAAGCATGCAAAACTGCCAGAAAAAAAATTAGCCATACATCATATAATATCTTCACCATGACTTCTTCAAAGTATGTAGTAAAGTTTCGAGGCACTTCTCCATTGGACTTATTTCAAAAGCAGGAGACCCAACTGTCGCCGACAATTCGGGAATAATTATTGAATACAAATTGAATTTGAATTGTGCATGGGACATTATTTCTAAAAGGATGCCAAAGAACAGAGAAAATGTGTCTTTACCACAGCTTTATACAAATTCTCACCTACTTGCAGTAAATAAATAAAATTATGTCCCATGATTTCAATGTATTCTACGACTTCCTGCAAAACGTCAGCAGACACTTTCTTCCAGTTTAGTGGAAAGTATATAATTTTGTATAAATCCCAACACAACGAACAACAGAAATATTTATAAAATTGGGAAATTAAAAATTAAAATTGTCTTTACATCGTTTTGTTAATTTTTTTAACAGTTTGTATAATGGTTATCTGTAAAGTTTGTATTCACTTTTATCGTCGTTAAATTTGTCATAAAATATACAAACATGCCTGTATTCCACTTAAGTGTAGTCACTTACTAATTTGGCATCCATGTAGTTGTGAAAAACTATTGAGATTACTTAAAAGAACATAAAGTGTACGAAAGAAGTGTGTTCATTTAGTAAAAACCACGTAAATTCAAAGTCCTAACCAGTAACAAAAACCCGTAACTCCATCACACACAAATGTATATAATTTACAGTATATACTGTTATCGTACATTTAATGTATCACATTTCGGTTGCTAAATTCAAAACCACATCGATTTTGCTTTAAAAACACAGTCACAGCAACATTATTTCTTTCTCCTGTAAAATTTTCCATTTTGGAGTTACGAGGTTTTGATTCGCCAGCCGACGATAAACGAATTAAAATATCATTCTTTATGTGATTATAAATAACGATCTTTATATGTCATCCAGAAAACGAGAGTTCGCCTTCTTGTTAGTGTAGCTCTCTATATGAAGTAATTTCATTATGAATGTCGTTCGAATTGTAGTCCAAAAAAATAAACTATAAGTGGTAATATGATCTACAACATGATAAAGGGACTTGTTGCGAAATACATAAAGCATCTAATGATGAAGTACGTGTCTGTTTCATGTCATTCATTTTTATATTTGTCCATATGCTCAACTTCCGGCCGCGTGTACCCAACGACAAAAGGCGCGTATCTTCAAAGCTGCATGGTTGTGGATTCATACCTAGCATGGGGCATGACTTGTTCTGTTGATATCCGGTATCGTGCTATGTAGAGAGCCTTTTGTGCTCGTCTGTCATTAATTTTTTTTTTTAATATGGGCTAACAGTATATTTTGACAACGGTAGAGAAACTCTACATACATATATTTCGTTATCATTATTCGTTTTTATTTTTTTATTACATTATGTGAAGTCCCGAAATAAATTTGTTGCAATTTTACTTTCTCCAAATGACACATATTTATACGAACGTTTTTTACTTACAATAACCCATACTATCACCCCCTTAAATATATATCTGCAGTGCCTGGGAAAAATGACATAAGTCAGTTTCCACAAACCTTTTTTGATAGTTTATTGACAACTTACACTGGTTTATGTCGATTTGATTTTTTTTTCTGTATGAATTATTGTAATGGGAGAAATATTTATTTCTCTTTTTCCAAGCGTGCAGTTGTTCCGTAAGTTGTCAATAAATTATCAAAAAAGGTTTGTGGAAACTGACTTATGTCACTTTTCCCAGGCAATGCAGATATTTACTATGCGTTCTGAATCATCGTGTGTAATAGCCATACCATTTCGATTATCATATGATATTATATAAGAAAGAAAATCACAAAAATTTCTTGCTCATTTTGTGTTACATCTGCACTTAAAGACCCATTAATTTCTGGTTAAACTAGCGCTGAGGTAGTTTCCTTCCTACTTAGCTTATGCACCTTCAACTGTCTTACCAGTCATACTAACATAAATTAGGTGACATTACGAAATTTCAAGCTATGTACGAATCTGTGATAGGTTAGGTTAGTTTAGGCTTTTGTTATGTCTTGCATATACGTATCTGTGCAGGATTTTCAAAGCTTGGTGATTTTTGTTTAGTGATGTTGTCAAGACTGGCTACCGAAATGGCGGACGGAGAGAGGAAGTTAGGCCTACATTATGAAACTGTGTGTTTATTTCATTATTACGTGTTTTGTTCCACAGTTTTCTTTTAGTGGTTATTGAACTAATACAAGTTTTACGTTCTTCACACTACATCGTATCATGTGCTTTATGTCCCTACGTTCCTTTCCTTCACTATACAACACAACATTTTTACTTCCATTACCACGAACCTGTCATTTCATAGGTAATTTACCACATTTCCGAACAATTCCATTTTTTTTATATATATATTTCCCTATTCTTAACTTTTCAAATCCACATACACAAAAAATCCCTCACAAATTCAACCCTTTTCATTTCCAGAATCCCAGGAACTACCTCAGCGCTAGTTTCACTTCTCAATGAATACTATAATGTTTCATGTCTAAACTACCATTTCCGGATGAATTGACTCGATGCTGAATATCAACAAATCCTTCCGTCCATTCGTCCATTAGTTCAGGAGACATCGTTGTACACACACCCGGACGGATGAAGACATAGGCAGACACATACAGAAAATCATATTTTTAAATGAAAGAAACTGAAGACACGAATTTTCATAAAATTGTCGAAATAAATTTCTTGCATCAGCACAGTATTTCCTTTCTTACTTCGTATATTAGGAATGTAACAAATGTACAAGTTGTCCATGAGAAACCTTTACAACTTTAAATGTAAATAACAAAATTATTGAAACACGATATCTGAATACAGTTTTCTGCATGTTAATCAGAATCTGTCAAAGTTTTCATAGGAATTTTTTTGGATTGTTGAAATACGTTGTTTGGTTGCAAGTGTAAATTTTGGAGAATCTGACACTGAAGGCAATGTGGACAGTTCAGGAGATGGCAGAATGTGTATCCTGGTGTATCGAAACACATCAGATACACAGGTGCAACATCACGTCCGGACCCAATATGAAAGAGAAGCGCCAACACAGCCAACAATAAGAGAGTGGCACCGAAAATTTATGGAGATTGGAAGTGTGCTGCGGCAAAAGGACAGTGGGCAGCGAAGCACAAATGTGGAGGACATTGAACGTGTGTAAAGTGCATCAATTCTACTCGTAGCCAGCATGTCGACAGCAAATGTTGAGTGGCGTGGACACTTACCTGACTGAAGAGCTTGCACTAGCTGAACGTTATACGCAAATATACTCGGATACTTGTGAAAGACTTTGCGAATGCGGCAAGTTCAGCAGTTCACTAGCGGAGCTGCGAATGGACTTATATGGGCTTCAGACAAATGCACTTTGCACACGTTCAATGTCCTTCAAACTTGTGTTTCGCCGCCAACTTCCCTTTTGCCGCAGCACACTTCCAGTCCCCATAAATTGTCGGTGCCATTCCAAGATTATTGCCTGTGATGAAAGTTCTCTTCCATATTGGGTCCAGATGTGACGTTGCACCTCTATATATTTGATCGTGTCTCGATAAACAAGGATACAATTCTGCCATCTCCTGAAGTGTCTACATCTCCTTCATTATCAGATTCTTCAAAATTCATCTGTAATCACGAATCCAACAGAATTCCCATAAAACTTTGACAGCTTCTGATTAACATGCTGAAAACCGCATCCTGTTATTGTGTCTCAATAATTTATTTACATCTCAAGTTGTAAAGGTTTAATGTGAACACTCTGTATGTATTATTTGAAAGTATTCTTTTCTCAGTTCATCTGATCACTCGTCAATACGAATTCATTCCGCTTATAAACTTGCATAAGCACCTTGACGGAATTATTGCAGCCATGTAGATGCTGTAAAATCTCTGTCACAATTTGTCCCTGAGCACTTGAGTCCTCCTTGCGCATGGCGCGGTCGACGAGCTTGGTTATGTTCTTGTAGAAGTGAGTGATGAAGTGCTGCAGATATTCCTCGTGTGTCTCTGTGTCCAGTCCTTCACGTCCGATCCACTCCACGGTATACCTAAAAACATCACATATTGTAAAATTAACCTGAAAGCGCCTCCATAAGTTGTAATTAGTTTCCCAATATCATTAATAAAATATAACTTTTTTATTTGTTAATTGTTTTATTGCCAAGAACTAATCATTAGTTAACAACATATTTGTTCTGATTCCAAAGGACCACGTTCTTCACAATAATTCCTTATTTGTAGAATAGGCTTTTACAGGGAGGACCATAAAATTGTCGGAAATTTGATCGGTCGAGGATTAGGCGCGTTGTGGGAAAATCCGTAAAGGATGGCAGTCATCCGGTCGGAGATTATATTTCAGTACAGGAAAGGCAAGGACGCTACCAGTCGGCTATAGCAATGAACGAGTGGATTGATTTTCTCAGTTGCTTTCCTAACTTCCTGTGGAAATAAGTTATCACTTGTCATTGAGGGGTATATTACTGAATAAAGAATGCTCTTTGTTGAGAATTATCTTTTAAAACAGAAATCGTACGAAGGATGTGTAAGTAAATTTCGACATGGTTTCCCTGATGCTACAGTATCTTTAGAACAGTACGTGGGCCAGTGGTAGAATATAAATTACTGCACAGACTTGTCTTGTGATACAAATACTTTGGAAATTTCTTAAATAAGACATTGCTTTAACTACATAACGTACGATACGATCTACATAATTTTTAGCATTATTACTTAGTATTTACTTTATTGAAGTGCACATTGCATCTTAAACCCAGCGCATTTAACTACTTTCCTATTACATTTCTTCACTAATACCCACTCCTCCGGCCGAACGCTCTTGCTGTACAGGACCAGGGGCCTGTTTCACAATGTTTGCAAGCTTTGTAAATTGTAAACTTTGCTTGTAAATTGTAAACTTCTGTTTCACAATCTTTGTTTCTAATGTTTAACTTTACAAAGGAAATCAAATCTTTAGAAATTAAATTTTACTCACTTTACAAGTATTCTATTTCACAATGAAGGGTAATTTTACAAAAGTGTAAACTTTACTTGTAAAATTAACAAATTTTCTACAATACTTCTGAGATGTGTAAAGTTTGATATTGCAACAAATTATGAATAAATAAAATAAAGAAATACATATTAAATTAATTTTTGAGTAACTGGATAATATTAAGAATTAAACTAACACAGTTTTGATGTTATTAAGGACTTCTAATGACAGAGACGAAGATATTGAATTTAGGCCTAATCAAACGTAGACGTATACGTAAAATTCTCCGACCAAAAATTAATAACACTTTCGTATCATTGTATGAATTTAATGAAAGGTTTCGAATGAGTCCCGCGCTATACTTCGGAATACCGCGTATTTATTTTATATACGAAGACTGTATTTAATAAATACCGTACTCACACTTAAAAAAGAAGTTCCCTGCACCAAAAATAAATAATTTAATAATGCAATAAAGACACTACTTATGCGGTATTCTGAAGTCGTTTCGAGTCCCGTTTCGCTGGAATCTCTCCTACAAGGTATGGGACATCATATCCAACATCCAAAAGGGAAAAGTGTTGTCCTAACCTCAAAGCGATAACTGTATTATTTTGCATTGGTTGCATAGTAGCTGTCAGTTCTGTGCGTTAGCAGATAAGCACGGAATTCCTAAGATATCAGTGTGCAAAAGTACCCACAGGGTAGTTGATGTTAAGAGTTAAATTCGGGGCAGGTTTTTGATCACCAAAATGCTATTTACTATAGCACAGAATTTTTATGCTGCTGATGGGATCACTAATGTTTGTGAGGTTATGGATACAACATTAATAAATACCGATGGATCAACACAAAAAATGAACCAGATTTTGTAGTTAGACATCGTAATTATTTTATCAATTGCATATTTGTATGTAGACTAAATCTGTTATTTACTTATTTGACTGAATTTGGTGCTAACTTCGGTCATTTAAGTAATAGACGTATTGGTATACTCTGCCAATCACATCACATGATATTCCATTGTCGCCAATATGTAAAAATCTAAATACCGTACTTTTAATTTTCTTTAACAATACTTTATATTTTCTGTTGCTGAAATATGAATCAGCAAGCTTAGAATAATCTATTTTAGTACAAAATATAAACATATGTATGTATAGTAGTAAAAATACAGGGACTTTAGCTCTGCTCCTTAGCGATTTTTGTAAACTGTCGTTGGCGATATTGTGTAACCAATAATGCGTATTTGTAAATTTCTTTAGCCGATTTTGTAAAGTTCGTCAGACTTTACAAACTAATAAAATAGCATTGTGAAACACAATTTACAAGCATTTGTAATTTTTACTTGTTATTTGTAAATTATTAATTTGTAATTTGTAAGGATTGTGAAACGGGCCCCAGGCAGCGCGGATCTACCCAGCACTCGTCCACACTGCGATGGGTTAAAGTGAGGGCAAATTTTAAATGGTCCTCTGTAGAATGGATGAAGAGACAGTATAAGTAGTGTTGCCAATGTGCGATAATTTGGTATCATGTACGATCCAACCCGCGGATAGTACGCAAGATGTACGATCCTCTCGGCAAAGAGGGTAAAACATGTCAAAAACAGAGGATTTTAAACATTTATTGCAGTTTACGACATTTGAAATTTTATACGTACATTTCTGCAGTATTACGGGTATATTTTACTTATACATTTAAAGTAGTTTCTGCATGTAGCATTTCTGCGTTACAAGTACTGTACAGTCTACTGTCGCAAAACATATTTCTACAGGGACATCACTTTATTTTTACCAACATTTTTAACATTAACCTGGCTATACTCGGAAACACTGTTACCCCCCTTCCATTACAGGAGTTTGGTGTTACTAGTGCAATATGTAAACAAATCATTTTACTAGCTATAGGAGGAGAGAAAAGTAGTGTATCCATTTATGTTACAGGGAAATATAGTATTACGATTTTCAGTTTGGTCATTACTTTTACAGTATTTTATCAAAAAACAGTAGAATAGTAACAATTTTTTTTTTCACAAACTCAACTCTTCAGGCGGTTATATACATTATGTAATGTCTACTTTATTTAGCATATTACTAACCTAATTTATTCCTGAGAATTTTGTGAGCACTTCCGTAAGAAACCCCAATTTCTACAGCTAACTTCTTGACCGACTTATTAGGACCTCGCTACATCCTTTCTCTGGCAACTTCTACAGCATCTTCTGTCACCTTTGTTGGCCATGTCACACTTTTCTTCCTTTCTGTACACTCTGTTGCTCTAAATTTATCTACCAGATTAATGACATTTCTACGAAAATATTCCGTAATGATATAATCAGGAAATTGTGACAAAAAACTGTTGTTCACATTCGGTTACATTGTAATTCCAGTTTCCATCATCGTCCTTCATACCTACAAACAGTAAAACAAAACTCTTGATTAAATAATGCTGTTAAGTGCCGTACCATATTATCATAGGGTACCGTACTTTCGGCAACTCTAATCTTCACTTGTGCTCAGTCCACACAGATAAATCCAGATATGCTACACACCATACCTGTGTGAAAATAAACTTCAATAATATAAGCTTTTTCTTCTATAGAAAATGCAACATATTTCTGAAACACACTGTACTCTGTACGGTTTATATCACTGCTAGCAACAGCGGCCGTAAGTTTGTGTGACTGACGTTAGAAAGGACCTTAGTGAAAGGGGTGGGAGTCAAGTACATTTAGAAACGCAGGTACAATAAAAATTGAAGTAAAAATAAAATGATGTCCCTGTATAAACATTGGTCGCCTATGTCTCGAGGTCCAGGTAACATGACAGCTTGATTTTGGAAAACATTATTATAACGACAAGAAATCACGTAGTGTCCAATACTTGTGGCTATTCAAAAATGATGCTGAGAAACATTCCTTTGTTTATTTCAAAACATCTCAGAGAAATGGTCTCTCCAATCCATTCAATAATCTAAACATAATTACTTGCCATGTAACTACGTAATAATTAATAAATTGGTTATAATGTTTTGAGAACCCTATAACAGAAAAAGGAAATAAACATATTCAAAATATGGGCCTATTTTGTACATACAAAGGAACAAGGAATAGCCTGTTATAATACTTGTTTGTGCTAGTCGTGTTTCGTGGTAATGCACGGGCAGCAAGAAATCAGGTGTCATTGTGATAGGTTCTGACATGAAATAGTGGCAATGGAATCAGAAGATAGTGATAGTGTTCTTAGTAAGTCCTACTCCCAAAAAATCTACGTCCGGTGTACTTAAATATACAAGATGAAAACAAAATTGTAGAAAATTATGGTAAACAATTCCTTAATTTAAAGCTTGGTTTTGCTCTGAACTGTGAAAGGACTAGATGTAGGTTCTGGCTCCTCTGTTTCAGCTGTTGATCCTCCGAAGGTAAAGAGACAACGAAGTGTTTAAAAATAATTTTATGTGCTGATATTTAATTTTTAACAATTATTATTTCCTTATAAAATAAAAAAACACTATGGAGGGAGTTTAGGTAAAGTAATCAAAATAGACCTATTTCATATATAATGTACAATCTTCCAGTCAAAAGTACGATAATTTGTAAGCAATTGTGCTATCCAGTCAAGCCTCGGGGTTGGCAACGCTGGTTTAAGGTACACTGAACGTCACTGGCATTGTCTACAGATTAACAAGCAGATCTCTTGCTAGGTGGCTTCGCTCGCACTTGGGTTCGAAACACACATGGACTAGTTAGGCCCACCTGGTTCAATTTTTCCGAGATTTTGCTCAGTTATAAGACGAATTCCATGTATTTTCCGACTCATCTCACCAAAGCAACATAGGATCAATTCCATCGATACTAGACAACTGCACAATTGATACAGCGTAGTTAAATTGCCTACTTATAAAATGTGACGCTGAGAATTTCAGCTACAACAGGTACATTGTCCTTATCTCTTTAAACTCGGACGCCTAATACTGTTAGATTCTTCGCAACAATGCAGTACGAATTATTTTTCTGATTTTTCATTGAGGAATTCATAGTGATATTTATGGCGGATAAGACCGCAATTGGGGTTTTTATACGTGTTCTCCCGTTTCCCTTTATTAGGCATTTACATTATTCCTTAGCATTCCTCTGGCGACTCAAGGAGGAGGCTGGTCTAGGCACGAGTGGGGTTGCTGTTCGAAACCTGGGTATGCAACAAACCTTAGTGCAGTCAGCCGATGTGGATTGGGAACGCACCTAGCATGAAGGTAAGCGAAATAGATCTTGAAAATTCGCAGTGTCCCCGCACTAAATTCAATTCATATCATTTATTCCATTGTCCGTCACTCGCCCAAGTCTACTTTGAGAAACAGAGGCAATCTTCTGACATCCATTATGTTAGTGGATTTCCAAGTGCGTGTTTTTATCGTCTACATTTGATCTTTTAATGGACCACAAAATATAAAAATCACAGGTGGTCAGGTCGGGGGATCAACGAGATTAACAATAATGACACTGTCCTGTAACACTATTAATTTTATTTGTTATGGAAATGCACGCTGTATGAAAATGTCGGAATCCTATTGAACGTTTTCTTGATAAAAAGAGGCCCGACAATTATTTTTCCTCTGATGGCACGCTATACACCAACCTTCTCGTCATGTAGGCAAATCTCATGAATAATGTTTGATGTTTCAATGGACCAGTAGCAGTAAGTTTACAAATTTACGAAGCCTTGGAGATGGAACCAATTTCACCTTCACGCGCTAGGAACCAACCGGTACGGACAAAACCTCGTGCACGGCCCACATTAAACTGAGAGATCCAGCACATTTTTTTTTTTTCATAAGCTTCACTTTATTGAAGAAATATCAAAACATACATGTCTTTAACGTATGCATTGTTGAGATATATAAAAATTATACAATAATTGATATAAAAAGTCTGGTAATTAGCATCCACCTAACTGTGATACATTAATTGCTGTTACAAATTTACAATTGCAATATTATGTAGGTAGGCCTAACAGTATGTTTGCTGTTATTTACAAAATAAATGATTTTGGCATTTTGTGTGTATAAAAGAAATGAGGATCATATAGGTTTTGCCCTGAATGATGAATGAATGAATTTTCACTTTCATTAATGCTGTCGTAAAATTTTCTCACTCGTTCTTTCAAAATAATTTCAAGGAACTTCATATCCAGAATTTCATGTAATTGCACAATTCTAGTGTAGACCTACCAATCATATGCGTGAATTATTTTTAAAGCTCTATTCTGAACAGTTTGTAATGTTTTAAGGACACTTTTGGGAATGTGACAGCAGACTGGCGCTACATATGTAAGTATAGGCAGTACTAACATTTTATATAGTACATTTTTCCTTTTTAGGCTAAGCACTGGAGACTTGGAAAGGGGAAGAGGTGTAATATCCTTGCATTTCCTTTATATTTCGTGATTTCAATATGTTTATAAAACAGTAGGCTCTTGCCTACAGTAGATATACAGTATATACTCCTAAGTATTTTACAATATCAGAAAAGGAATTTCTTGGTACTTGATGGATAAATTATCTCTTGGGCGTTTTCTACATTTGGTGGATAATACAGCTTGAAATTTTTCTGGATTAATTGAAACACACCACATTTTATGCCATTCCAACATAGAGTTAATGTGACTTGGAAGTGTTGTTACAGCATTTGTGGGACAGTAGGGGAGAGTTGAGTAGTATCGGACATCGGGTAATATCGGACAGTAATGTTTCTTTCATCTACCACCAGATGGTAGTACAGTGATGTTTCTTTCATCTATCACCAGATTGTAGTAACAGTGTTCAGATGTCGCATACAGAAACGTAACCATGTCACTTAGGTACTACCGTCTGGTGGTAGATGAAAGAAACATCACTGTCCGATATCACCCGATGCCCGATAATACCCAACTCTCCCCTAACTCGCGTGATAAATGGTAGTGTCATCAGCATACATAAGAATTGAAGTTTGATTTGAAGTGGGTATATCTGCCATATATAAACAGTATACAATAGGGCCCAATACTGATCCTTGCGGAACACCAGCAGCTGTATAATGAGTTGAAGACAAAGAGCCATCCATTTTTGCTTGGAATGTCCTATTTCCACTACATTCCTTTCGGAGTAAACTATGCTAAGGACATCTATTGCCGTAGATAGAAATTAATTCAGTGAGTCTAGAATTCATAATATTGCATACATGGTTTGTTTCCTTTCCGTTTAAAGTATGTGAAAGTCCACACATGTATATCAATAATTACGAAATTTTCAATGTCACTATTTTTCACTGACCTGCCAATAATGCTACCTACCATTAAGTTGTGTACTCTTACACATACAAATTATTGTATAAAAGAAACGTGTGAAACTGTCTACCGCAAGTGAGAAACACAATTTGTCTCTTGCATTATTAACGGACCTATTAATAAAAGTGGTAATTAGAATAGCCTTCAAACAAAATACACGGTGTCCACAAATTATCTTTACAATTTCAACTTTCTAAGTAACAAAATAATCGAGCAACGTAACACAGTTGCTCTTTTCTTTCAAAAGAAAATCTCTCAACGTTTTGTATATGTTGGTTTTCAGTTGTGCTGGGAAAGTGGTGGAGAGGTGACGTCACATTTCGACAAAATGAGTACTCCACAGGAGAAGACACAGTGTCTTTCCTGGTTAATAGACACAAGATCATAATATATATTGGTCCAACGAAATTTCAGAACTAAGTATGGAAGGGAATAACCATCAAGACCAACAGTTCGTGAATGTACAGAAAGTTTATGGAAACTGGTAGTGTCCTGCAACAAAAGGGTGCCACTCACCAAGCAAAAGTGATGAACATCTGACAAGGAGAGGACACGCTCTGTATATCACCGAATTAAATGAGATTGTGTGGGATGAAAATATAAGACATACTGTTTAAAGTCATACCTGGTATGGGTGGCCAATGATCCCTCGTTTTGGAAATATTGGCTATTGTTTGTAACATACTTCAGTTAGGTGCCTAATAGGGAATCATTAGACTATGTAACAGCGTAGCTCATATGGTTGGATGCTGAGTTGTCATCCAGGCAACCCCAGTTCGAATCCTAATGCCTTCTCATTTTTTAAAACCTGATATTATTATTATTATTATTATTATTATTATTATTATTATTATTATTATTACAACCAAAAGGACAATTTGGCCCAAGAGTGCAACGTCAAGTAGATGAACTCACTTCTAAATTCGGAAATATATGTGTAACACCGTCTTCATCAGGAAAACTGGCATCTCAGCTCCGTAAGCAATACCTGGATAAAGTAAGAAAGACATATGTGAAAGAGTAGCCATTTCTTCTAATTCCGAACTAGTGGGAAGGGCAGGTAAATCCTTCTTTGTATGATGAAATATTTACAAATGAAGAAAATGAAATAACGTGCAACCTTAAAGTGATTTCACCAAAATATACTGGATTATGCCAGTCCTGTGATGTTTATTTTTTTAGACAGGTGAAGATTTTTATCAAATATTTGCAAAATAGCTCTTTCCTTTTACAAACTGGACGACAAATTGCTTCAAGGGAGGATGCCCTCAAAATTCACTCCTTAATTCACTTTCAGTTGTCAGCTCCTATATTCAAAGCCATGTTGAAATATGCGTGGTATGCATCAAAATTAATAAACGAACGAGAAATGTTTGTGAATGTGAAAGATGTCTGTTTCGCAGCAGAAGTGCGGAAAAATGTGTGTGACTGTGGACAACCTTCTTTCATTTGCTGTGCATGGTGCAGGAAATATGTATGTTTAGTGTGTTTTTATGACATTTATCATAATGAATAGAACCAGTTAAGACTCGAACTCAGTTTGCCTGGATTAAAACTCAGCGCCCAACCATGTGAGCTACGCTTTTACGCCATCTCATGCTTCCCTATTAGACACCTAATGGAAGTATGTCACAAACAATAGCTAATATTTCCAAAACGAGGGGTCATTGGCCACCCATACCAGGTATGACTTTAAACAGTACGTCTTGTACTTTCATCTCACACATTCTTATGTCATTCGGTGATATACAGAGCGTGTCCTCTCCTTGTGAGTGAAGTTTTTGTTCCCAGCCCTACAAAATCTGTTCGTAAAGCAGTCAGTGTTCCAAGTTCAACTGTACACAAAGTGCCGCGCAAGCGTTTGTAACTGTATGCTTACAAAGTTCAGCTATTGCATGCCATTAAGCCATAAGATAAACATTACGACCACCCGACATTACTCCTCTGGATTTAATCTTATGGAATTGAAGCGGTGAGATCAATAACCACTCAAGTCCACTTCTAGCCATTCATTTTTTGCAAATTTTAAATTAAATTTTGGATATTTCTACAAGTGTCACGACTTTAAAAATTGGTACACTACATTGTCTTGATCTCTAAAACAATCAGAAATATTACGTGCAAAAAATAATAATTACGTAAGAAATAAAAATAGTTTTTTTGCATTTTTCTGAAACTTGTGTAAATGGACTTGAATGGTTATTGATCTCACCGCTTCCATTATGTTAAGGATATTTTGTACCGATGCAAGTTCCGAATACTGTATTACTCCGACGAAGGATTACTGCAGCCATCCCAACAGTTCAGAGATACTAGAGCGGACTTTTCGCCTTGATATCCTACAGGCAATGTGAGGGGGTAAACAAAACTTTTAGAGATTCTCTTTTTAATGAAAAAATATCAGAACTGTGTACCTCGCTCCATTCTTTTGTTGTTTATAGTTCTGTAGTGCTCGGGAAAAGTGACACAAGTCAGTTTCCACAAACCTTATTCGATAATTTATTGACAACTTACGGAACATTTTTTTCGCTTGAAAAAAATACATAGGTATTCCTCCCATTACAATAGTTCATACTGAAAAAATCAAATCGATATAAACCAGTGTAAGTTGTCAATAAATTATCAAAAAAAGATTTGTGAAAACTGACTTACTTATGCCACTTTTCCCAAGCACTGCAGAGTTGAAGTTGTAAAGATAATTTGTGGATACCGTGTAATTCAGGCCGTGGTGTTTTTTGATAGTTAAGTTACCCAACCTTGCGTGGAACCCGCGGTTATCGATTTGAAATCAAGCCTACAGCATGGATCTTTGTCCGTTATTAAACTGTATAGTTCTCCTATGTTCTCTTTAGAAGAAGCTCACCATCATACTGTCTCTTCATTCCGGGAGGTCTCTCATATGTCCGCCTAAAGGTTGACGCTCACTGGCACGAACCGACCGGAACGGAAATCTACAGCAGTCCGTCTTCCGCGGAAGCTCTGACGCTCACTGCTCGGAATATTCCGGTACAGTCGACAGGTAGTCTGTTTTAAACATGGAGTGGGATAGTAGTTCCGAAGATTATTTTATTTTACTGAGTCTTTAGCTGATGAGGAAGGAAAAAAGAAAAGAAAAAAGAAAATATGGGTCCATAACTAGAGCCCGGATTTTATGTAATGTAAAAATGAGAACTATGTAGACTACATAAATATGAAGCTAAAAAAAGTATGTAGATAAATATGTAATAAATAAAAAAAAGTTGGTAATTTAAAATCTAAGCTTTATTAGATGTATTTGTGCACACTAATAAAAAATTACAGGTGCACATGTGATTGAACCTCATTGTTTGGAGGCGCAATTAATAATTGAATATTTTTACATATTTTCTGCGGCTATTGATCGTCTCGTCAACGGCAACCCATACGTAGGAATCATCAAGTCCATCTCTAATCGTTTCCATTGTGTCAGTGTAGCAGGAGTTCAAATATTTTTTCCGGAGTGTTGATTCATGCGAAATATTGAAGTTGCAGTATTTGCGTAGGAATGCTTGGAACTTTGGAACTCCAAGTTTATACCACTGTATATGTTTGCAGCAACCATTGCCATGCACAAATTTTTATTAAATTCACTTGTAGAAGACGAATGTTTCAGCACCACTTGTGTAAGAAGAACTTTTTCTTTTCGACGGAGCACGTTTTTTATTTCTCACATGAAGTTCAATTTTTAAATGCTATTCTAATTGTGACTTCATGGAGAACCCAATGCGTTTGTCACACACTTTGGACTGCACGATTTTACCATTTTAGTAAAGGAATCTTCAATTGAAATCCAGTCTTTTAACTTGGATGCGAATGACAGTAGGCTTGCTACTTGTATTACTGTACCTGATGTCAAAATAAGTTTCTTAAAAAAAAAACAGAAAAAACTATTGTTTTCTTTTAGAGCAACTGATTGGTGGTGTTTGTGCGAAACGGTCATACCCACAGGGTAATTTTCATTCTTTCCTTCACTACTACCATTCGCATTGGTATTTGTACCTACTTTACCGTTACTTCTCAAGGGATACAAACTATTAGCATTGCAAAGAGATGTCCATTTTTTGACAGAATACGTTATTATTTTCAATTATCAAATTATATTTATGCACTAGAGACGAAGGGATAAGCTTTATAAACAATTTAAAAAATAACTTAATCATTACGTAGAGAGAAAATTAGTGAAAAAATGTATATATTCTTTCAAAATATGCAATATCCTTCAAAATATTTTAAAATATATAATATATGCCAAAATATTTATTATGCACCAAAATATGTAAAAACATTTAAAACTTCGAAATAATGATCCCTTTCGTTAATCTTCGATGCTACTTACCCATTAGAGTTCTACGAAATGTTTATTTGGCCATTATTCAGTCTACCATTCAATATGGTATAATTGTTTGGGGTGGAAGTACAAACATTAATCTTAGTTCGTTAAATTTACTACAAAAACGAATAATTAAAATTTGTTTGAAGAAACGTTTCGATTATCCAACTAAATTAATTTATTCTGAATTTAATGTATTTAATATTGAACAAATTTATAAGCATACGCTGTTAAAATTTTATCATAAAAATCGTAATAAGTTTGTATTACAGACACATAATTATGACACAAGACGAAATATTAATTCAACATTAATAGAACCTAAATGTCTCACATCCGCTGGTCTAAAGCATAGCATAAATTTTGGCCCTCGGTTGTACAATGCTTTAACTAAATTACACCCAGAACTTCTAACATGTAACCCACTAACATATAACAAGGAAATTAGAAACGTGTTAATATCTTCAATTTGATTAAATAAATTTATAGCCTATGTGTATGAATTAATCAACCTATATTATATTTGTATTCTATAATTTTGAAAAAAAAATATATATATATATATATATATATATATATATATATATATATACATATTGTCCTACTTTTCACGTGCGATATTAGTCTTCTCTAGTGTTAATATTATATTATATAATTCCATTGCCGCTATAATTTAAATTTTAGTTCCTATTTTATTTTACTTATTTATTTTTATTATTTTTTCTGTATTTCTCTTATATTAATATTGTATTATATAATTTCTGTAACTGTAATTTTAATTTTATTTCCTATTTTATGTTATATTCTCTTACAGGCTTATTAATATTATATCTTAACTGCGACCGAATACGAGCGCTGCTCATTCGGTCTCAAATTTTGTTAATACTACTGTATCTCCTTTTTATATTGATGGTATTATTTTATTTCTATTTGTCTTGTTTGTTTGTAATTATATTCTTTATTCTGTATATTTAAATTTAAATTTAATACGATTCGCGGACTTTTAGCTTTCCTTATAGCTACATATGTAGGAACGGAATATGTAATTACATACAATCCGGGCTCTAGTCATAACAATATAAAAAAGTGTGTTGATTAATTTAACCATCTTTGCCCACATTTGTGTAAAGATCGAGTAATGGTTTTTTTAGTACTTTCGTATGAGCGAAGAAAAATGTTTAAAATTTCATCTGTTATTAGCATCTGAAATAATGAAAGGAAACATCACATTTCGAAGGCCAATCAGCACAGAAGCGCGATTAGCACTGTTAAAATTAACTTTTCATCACCCATTTTAAGAATAATCTGTCTGGACAACGCACCAGCACATGTTGAGTGGGAAAGTACTGAGAACAGCCAACACACTTTTCTCCGAAGACCAGCGAAGACATACGAATGCAGCCGATCGTCATCGGAAATTCCGCTAGGGTCGTGTCGCGAGAACCCTGTCCGTCAGGACCGGCAGCCGGTTGCTTCCGTTCGGACAAGTGAGCGTTTGCCGTTTAAAATACATGCATACGTCTCTCGCAGAATATTTCCGGTTCGTTCCGTTCCGGTCGGTTCGTGCCAGTGAGCGTCAACCTTAATACAGTGGGCGGCAAAGGTTACGTCGTATAAAATTCAGCCCTCAATACACAGTAAAGGGACAGTAGGAGGTAGAGGATACCCAAACAGCTTAACATGGAATAAACAAGGGGAGGGAGATCATGCTTTACTCCTCTGCCTTATCTGTGTATTAAGGAGTTTATTTCTCGAATCACGAAATGCCAACCACTGGTCTAATGTTAGATTGGAAGAGCTCCAAAAATGAGCTAAGGATAAACCTCAACAGGAGTATGAAGACCCTTCAAATATGGATGCATTTTTACGTGCATTCAATTTATCGCTCATATTTTTGTCACTTAAGAATTTTGCTGCATAGGTAAGTAATTAAAGTTTCCCTATCAAAGTCATGGCTTACCTTTGCAAGTTAGTAGACTCAATCTTCGCTGGCAGCCTCTCATCTCTGAGGTTGGCCAACAACTTAGACGATTCGGTGTCAAGACTTCTGTTGAGGATGTCAACAAAAAGCGAAGCCTTCTTCAGATTCTGGAGGTTAATGTTGTTGATATAGCGCACGTAAGCCAAACAGTGGTTCTTTGTGTTCTTCACGCTCAGCACTCCATTGATCACCTCTCTTTCAGTCACTGTGAAACATTAACAGAAACGTTTAATATTGTGTTCCGCAAATAAAATGAACGGAGCAGAACATGATACTAATGAATAATATTATGCGTAATCTGAACATTTACCAAACAGTTGCAATCAACATCATCATAGTCATCAATAGGCTTGTAATGTTGGAGACCGATAGAGTGCGTTACGGTGGTTTCAAGTTTATTATCAGTTCTCTAGCATGCGTAAACAGTGTACTTGCTGAATAATAATGTCGAAGGTTAAAGGTTCTCAGGCGCATACTTTTGCAGCAGGAGTTGATGAGTGTTCTGGACTGAATGTGAATGAATTCTATGATAATTCTTCTGCACATAACGAAAAATACCAAAATAAAAAATTTACCTTTGTAATGCTATGTAGCTTATATTTACTTTTAGAGCTGTCCAGATTTGTTTATGTTCACCTTGTTATTCCTGTAATCGATCACAGAAGCAAGCCAATGTTCTCGCACTAGCTCACGTCCCCGGCCTATGTACCATGCTGCAGTCAACATTTGTAATCTGTCCCCAACATTACAAGCTTAGTCATCAACTATCTTCAAGGATAGAATCTTTGAAACTCTCATGAGCTTTATGATTGTAGTCTATCTTATAGGGTGGTACAAGCACGTGCGAACTTGGGTAACTGACAAGAACCTATTATGATCCCACTCAATTTTGACATGGTGTGAAATGGCCGGTAAATATTGCTTGGAACTCTTTAAAGGGAACGCTATTGTTTAAGTGCCATAAATGTACATCAGGGGAAGCCTGTTTTACCTCTCTTCGACACGAAGTCCTGTTAAGAATTTTATCGCATTTAAAACTAATTTCCCCGTCAGAGTTTAAACCCATGAACTTCGAATCCAATAGCATGCATGATAAAGACTATGAAATGTCATACAAAAATACAAACAGTGGAGACTCAAACGCCATGCAGTCAGCACAGCTCAAGAGTGCCGCTTAATGAAAAGACACTTTGGTAGGAAGCTGGATTTGTAACTGCAGTGCGATTCTTACGGTTGTCCAGGTAGATCCCTCATGCTGGCTCCTGGTAAGTAATAGCCTAAGGCCTGAAACGAGACTATAGTAGGCACTCGTACGGTGGAGAAAATCACCGACTTTACGGCTATGAATTGAAAGTGTACCCAGGTAGATTTTTATGCAGCAATGAAAGCGCACTGAAACCTATCATTGAGAAGCCCACAATACTTCAGGTAATCGATCAAATAATCGATCCTCTGCCAATCTACAAGAAATGAAATGCGGGAAATGGAAATTTGAAAAGGGATATGAAATAACAGATAAAAAGTAATACTGAACAGATGGTAGAAATATGTGGAAGAGTTATGTGAGACAGGGAAACGTCCATGGCTTAGCTATAAAGAAGAAACAGTCGTATCATAAGACGAAAAAGTATTTTCTATTTTAAGGGAAGAAATTGAACTAGCACTTAGAGAAACGAAGGATGGGACAGCAACAGGAGTTGATGGAATCCTCATTGAATTAGTGAAGTGCTTGGGTGAAGACAAGAAGGAAATTCTATCATTATGCAACGAAATATCTGAGAAAGATGACTGACCTGAATATTTTACGGAGAAAATGTTGCTGCCAATACCGAAGAAAAATAATGCCAAGAAATGTAACGAGTTCAGGACTATCAGCCTGATATCGCACTCGGCGATTATTCTCTTGTGAATATTGAATCAACGTTTATATTCTGAGATAGGACAGAGCAGTTTGGGTTCAGGAAGGGAAAAGATGCGAGGGATGCAATTGGACTGCTACGGACAATAAGCGAAAGATACCTAGAGAAGAATAAATAAATGTACTGTATATAGTATTCGTGGACCTAGAAAAGGCGTTTGACAAAGTGGATTGCAACAAACTGATGGACATCCTCCTGTGACTCTGAATAAAGCGATCATTCCATTCAGTTCAACTGTAAAAACCTGGGAGTTCATTTTGAATCTAACCTTATCTGAGACAAGCATATCAAACACACGTGCCGTGCAAGAAAGTATTTTCCACTCTTCACTCATTAAAAAGATTGTATCACTATCCAGCTAAATTAAAGCAGACGCTTGTACAGACTCTTATTATGCCTCATTTCGATTATTGCGACGCTTTATTCAGTGATCTCAGGGTGGATTTATCCCAGAAACTGCAACGTGTTCATAATGCGTGTGTTCGTTTCATTTGTAATGTCCGCTACTACGATCACATTTCGTCTTCTTTCGATAAATTATTGTGGCTCAGGTTAAATGAGAGGAGAAAGTTACATTCCCTTTCTCTCTTATACCGAATTTTGCACACCTCTACTCCCTCTTACTTATCTGTCTTTCTCAGTATCATAACTTAAATACTCGGTCACAATATGATAACACGCTAGAAATACCACTCCACACATCATCTCTTTATTCCTCATCTTTCACTGTTGCCACTTTTCGTCACTGGAATTCTCTCCCGCCTGAAGTTAAGGGATGCCGAACTTTAATTTCCTTTAAATGTAAATTAGAAAAATATCTTATGATGAGTTGCCAGACCTAACGCGTTGCAAATATTTAATGGAATGTGTTCCACTGTATTTATTTTTTATTTTTATTTTTGTTTTTTTTTTTTTGTTTCTAATTTTTATTGTGTAATCATGTAAATCGTGTTTATTTATCACTTAACGCCAATATGTATCCCACTGTGTTGTTTTTTATGATTAATCTATTTTTTGTACATTTTATTCAATTGTCGGTTTCTGGTTTAATTATGTATATCCTACTTAATTCTAATCTAATACTAATATGTATACTAATGTGTTTATTTTTATTTCTACTGTGTACATTTTTTATTGAATTATCGGCTTCTGCTTTTATGTGATTCGTATTTTATTCTAACAACATTAATATGTATTCCACTATGTTTATTTTTATTTTATGAGGTAAATTTTTATGTGACTACCTCTTTTGATTTCATTATGTACCTAAATTGTATCAGTGTGTAATTACTTAATTCTGATCCAGTTTTATGTTCAACTAGTTCAACAAGTTTTAATCCTGGTTGAGTGTAAGAGAAGGCCTTCCGGCCTTGACTCTGCCAGGTTAAATAAAGCCATTATTATTATTATTATTATTATTATTATTATTATTATTATTATTATCAAGGAAAAAAATAGTCATGAATTGGAGAGAGAGGAGGCTATTTCGTCACGTGAATTCAAGAACTAGGTAACTCGAAATTTACGTTTTTTAGTTACCTCTTTTATAGCATAGCAAAAATCGCACAAATGTAATCCAGGATCTAGGTAACTGATCGAACGATACCAGCGACATCTATTTTCCAATATAACAAATAGGTAAAAGAAAACGAGACATATTCCTTAGTGCAATAAATAATTAAATAGGCAATGTCACAAAATATGAAAAATCAAGTTACCTAATTCTTGCATTCAGGCGACGATTTAATAACACTAGTCAACAAATGTTAACTTTGAAAATTGTGCCGAAATGAAACATTGTTACTATCCACGTATTTGCCATGCTGAATCCAAAAATGGAACCCACTTTTCAGCAGCACCCTCAGATTTTCAGTTATAACCCTTATTACACTTCTGAAAAGTTCGATACTAATTCAGCAGTTCCATATTTTTAATATCTAATTCAGAATGCATAAACATAATCTTTCACTATTATAGTGGTGTTTGTACTAAAAATAAATTATCCTTCATGTTATAATGATGTAAATAGCTATTTACATTTACGTAGTGGAAGGAGGCGTCGCTTTAAAAAACTCTTTTGTTTGTGTTTTAGTATTCTCTCTTTGTATGAACGAGTAGTACTCACTCATTATAGATGGATCCCATCTCCCTTTATAAAGCTGTTCCATCTGTAAAATGTCTTGGTGAAAGCGTTCCCCTTGTTCGTCACTCACTGCACCCAAGTTTTTAGGAAAAAATCTAAATGAGAATGCAGACATCCTGTACCCAAAATTCTTATAATGTTGAAAGAGACTCTGAACTAGTTGCCATTATTTTCTTCCTTCTTGTTGCCGAGGATCTCATTCATAACACTTTTAATGACTCCCATGCTACACGTTCGTTTGGAGTTAATTTTTCTTTAAAAAATCGATCACGCATTTTTTTTTTAACCTCAGGTCCAATGAATATTCCTTCTTTTAATTTTGCAGCACTCAAGCCAGGGAATATTCTTCGTAGATATTTGAAACCTTTGCTTGTTGTGTCCGTACCTCTCATAAAGTTCTTCATGAACCCTAATTTAATGTGTAAAGGATGGAGATATATTTTTTGTGGGTCAACTAAAGGTTTTAATTTTACATTATATTTCCCTGGAGTGAAATCTTCTCTTCTTGGCCATTCTTTGACTATATAGTGATGTTCAGTATCTCGGCTGGTCCAAAGGCACAGAAAAAAGCATATTTAGTGAATCCACTCTGCATTCCATGTAGAAGACTTTAAGATCCCGCAAATATGCCAACAATGGTTCCCATATTTTAATGGCTTCAAGAATACGACGCATGTTTTCGTATGTTTATTTCATTGCTGCACTGTATGCTACAGATATAGAGGAAAGTTTATTACGATTGTGTAACAAAACGGCTTTCAGACTAATTTTAGAAGCATCTATAAATAAGCGCCACTCTTCAGCATTATGTGTAATGCCTAGTTTTAATCAGTCCATTTACATCGCTGCATGTACAAACTCCAGAATCTGTAACTATGAAAAATGGTAATAAATCCTTATTTATGTTTCTAAATACTGAAACATTAGTATCTTTATCCAGCACCTTCCATTCCTGAAGACGAGATTCTAGAAGCTCAGTCAGCTGTTCAGTTAAGTACAAATCACGTACTAGATCCTTGAGTTTCACCTATGTTTTAAATGTGGCTTTTCTTCTCTCTCTTCATCTGGAATGTCATCCCTTGATATAGAGGGTTGCACATCATCAGATGACTTTATGTCAGATTCCGATTCTTCTTGCCATGTAGAAGGTGGAATGGGAACAGGTAAATTTTCTCCATGAGGTATTGGTCTTATAGCTGATGGGAGATTAGGAAACTGAATGAGTTTCCTATTTTTTTTAAGAAAATCCAGTAACATTGGTTAAGCAGAAATAACGTCATCTTCGTGGTTCTTTTGTTCACATCATATCATTGGTTCGGAAAGTTTTTACAACTACGCCTCTGCTTCTTCATTTCATTTCACACACAACAGTTCACACTACTAACAAAACCTCTACACCCGAACTAAACAAAATACAGACTGACTGTCTCTGTTTTCATTACCAGGCACCCTGTAAGTCCATATTTTCTTTAAAGTATCAACAAACCATTGATTTAGATGTGTCAAGTGAAGAGGGACTTGGTACATGTATACTAGGTATTGAAAAATGTGTATAAATTCTATATTTATAAAGCTAAATTATTGAAATTTATTTCTTGTGTACCTTGTTAAATGGAATACGTATGCATGCATCAAAATTAAACGTAGGCTCCTGTAGCTTCCATAGCTTTCCTCAAGCGGCCGGTAATGGAATCCACAGTCTTCTGGAGGAAGTTGCGTGGGGCATTGGTGATAATGCCCCGAATCCGTGCTTCCAATTCTTTATTGTCTCTGGACGGATTGTGGCATTCCTTCCTTTCTCTGTATGGCACCATCTCTGAACTATAACAACCGAATTCCACACTTCATAGCGTGCAGTTCGTTCGCGAACAAACAGGTGATCGACCATCTTTGCTATTGTTGCGCGAACCGCCCCTCACAGCCACCATCTATACTACGGACGCGCAAAAGTTCAAACTCTATTTAATGATTTACATGTACACACAATTTTCATTATGGTTGCATCAATATTAAAAATTCCACAGCCAATTAATAATACCTAGTTACTTCCCGCCAGCACTATTTGTGGCTATTCATACAATACAACATTGTTGCAGTGCTCGGAAACCTGACGTGATGGAAAAAATCTGATTACATATTCGTAATCAGCGCATCAGACTTTGTAATAATCAGCATTCTGTTTGTCGGCACAAAAAATGCTGTTGACTAGTGTAATCTTTATATGAAACAACGAGTCAAAGTCAAGATAGGAGAAGAAATGTCAGAAGAAAGTGAAATAGGGAGAAGAGTACATTAAGAATGCCCTTTATACCTGCACTGTTCAACATCTACTTGGAGGATTTAGTGAAAAACTGTTTTCAGAACATGGGAGGAATGATAGAATGAGAAAGAAGAATAAAGTGCATAAGATTTGCTAATGATATGGCGTTGTTAGCGAAAGAGAGGATGATACTAAGAAACAAAGAAATGCTACTGGAGCTAAATGACAGTTGTGAGCAGTATGGGATGAAGACAAATGTAAACAAGACGAAGACCATGGCCATAATCGGTGGCGCCACAGCCTTTGAAGGAACCAGACCGACCAGCCGGCCGCTGGCCTCACGCTGACATGCCGAAGTAGAGGTGGACGACTATCCAACCAGAATGGAGATATCGCGTGGTTAGCACGATGATTCTCCCAGTCAGACCATGGTCATAAGAAAAATTAAGACGGTAAACTTGAGAATTCTAAATGAGGCAGTAGAACAAGTGGACAGCTTCAAATAATTGTGATGTACTATGAGCTGCTGTCAGGAAGTCAAAAGGAGGATCATAATTGCAAAGAAAGCTTTTAATAGAAAAAGAAGCATCTTGTGCGGGCCTCTGGAAAAATAACTGAGGAAGAGACTAATGAAGTGTTTTGTGTGGAATGTGGCACTGTGTGGGGCAGAAACATGCACATTACGACGAAGTGAAGAGAAGCGAATAGAAGCATTAGAAATGTGGATATGGAAACGAATGGAGCGTGTGAAATGGACAAACAGAATAAGAAATGAAGCTGTATTGGAAAGAGTGGGTGAAGAAAGAATGATGCTGAAACTTATCACGAAGAGGAAAAGGAATTGGCTGGCCACTGGTTGAGAATAAACTGCCTACTGAAGAATGTACTGGAAGGAATGGTAGTCGAGAGAAGAGTTCGGGGCAGAAGAAGATATCAGATGATAGACAACATTAGATAAATGGATCATATGCGGAGACTAAGAGGAAGCCAGAAAATAGGAAAGATATGAGAAAGTTGGGTTTGGAGTGAAAGATCTGCAGAACACTATGAATGAATGAATCCATAATAATAATAATAATAATAATAATAATAATAATAATAATAATAATAATAATAATAATAATAATGACAAATAATGGTAATGATGAATAATTTCAATGGAAAAATTGTTCCGTACTAGGATATTGATCCCGGGATCTTTGGCTGAACGAACCAACGCTCTTACCGACTGTACTACCCAGGAATTTCACCCGACACCGTCTCAATTCTTCCATTTATATCCACATAACTCGAGTGGGCTGGCAAGATCCCATAAACCACATCGAGTGCACATAAACTGTGTGACTTGTAATTGTGGTTTTCTGTTAATGTATACTGTATCGTATATATTACGCAAATCTAGCTTTCAGGTAAAGCTTACTGTGAAGCAGACTTGAATAATTTCAGACCTTGATATTATTCACGTCCGCTTCACAAGGGGCTTTACCTGAAAGCTAGATTTGCATAATGATGTTGATGACGATGATGATGATGATGATGATAACAACAACAACAATAGCAATGAGACGAAAACATACCTGTAAAATTAACAAGAAAATTAATAAGAAAATGATGCGATCACTCTTTAGTTCCAGGACACAGTGGAGTATACGCTAAAGAACAAGGCGACCTATTGGCCAAGCATGAAACTTGCATTCATTGCTATAATCGGCATTGTTGGCATTTCTAAGTGTATAAAGAAGTACCTGATGGAAGGATTACTGGGAACTTGGAAATCTAAACCAGCCGTGAGACAGGTTAAATTCCTTATTCTAGAACCAAAACCTGACTCAACTAAACAACTCCTGGTTATAGAAGGGAGAATTTTAAGACGGTTAAGCGGACTTTTCACCGGACATTGTCATCTGAATAATCACCTACACAGATTGGGCCTTAGTGATAATCCAACGACTAGGAAAAGTGGTATGCAGGCTGAGTCACACTTCACATTTTGTTGTCTTGCCCAGATCTAAGTCAAAGCAGGCATCGTTATGTCAGAAACGATTTATTGTTTCCTGAGGAATTTCAGGAAATCGAAACCCAGTAGTATCGGAAAACTACTGTCACATAGCGGTCTTCTGGGCTGATGGGTGGCACAATAAGTCATTTGCTCCTATAGTAGGCCTAAAAGATATAGCATTAAATTATAAGAAGAATAGATCACCTTTAAATCCCAGAGATTATTGTATCAATGCTGGAGATCGGAAGTTGTAAGTTTGCTGCTGACGCGCTTGCATGAAAGTTTAGAGTTCAGCCTGTATGACGTTATACGAGGCGTGCTTTTGATAACATAGAAACATGGGAATTTGTATTATGATAATGTAATTGTAACTTAAAAGGAAGCATTAAGCGGTTTCTCAATGTTTTAAAATAACAATAATTTATATAAACCATTAATAAAACATATTTTTGTGTTGCAACGTTCGTATTGGTGTCGCATTGTTGCTCCAGATGTAGTGGCTTGCTGTTACGAAGGCAGCAAGTATTTTTAGATTATGTTAATGATTTGAACTTTTATAACATTATTATATTTTTGTTAGTGATACAGGCTGTAACTTACAAAATGGGCGAATGTTTAGTGTAGCAGGTTGTGCATCTAATTACCGTTGAAGTAAGGAAAGGTACGTTTCAACATTTCCTTGTCTTTGTGACAAAGAAAGCCGAGAAAAATGGATTCGTGCTGTATATCGTGCAGATTTTGAACCCGGTAAACATTTTCGAAATGAAAGTCGAAGAAATGAGCATCGATTTGTATGACAAATATACTAGACTATAGTGGTATAGAATTAATATAAAGGTCTGCCATATTTTGGGGACGGTCTAGTTTGAGAAACAATAATTGTTCAAAAATAACTAATAACAGCACTGCGTACTCAGAATAACGCAAAATAATGACATATACGGCACAATGATGGTCCCACGGCCGCCAAAAAACCAAGGTGTGTAGGCTTAATTCATTTCGGTTTTTATTATATTTTAAGTACGAATTATGTTGCATTAAAGTTAGTTTTGAAAATGTTTATTTAAAGCAAATATATTAAAGTATTTGTTAAAGTTTCGTTACTTTAGTTACTTATCTAGAGCTCTATTGCTTCATTCATGTCATATTATTTAAAAGAAACAATCATATCGGTATAGGGATAAACGTACCCGAGTGCGAGGCATAGCACATCTGTTGTGATGTCACGGGTGCTGATGTAAGGCCTATATAACATAACGATGCATAGTGGTCCGAAAAGCGAGTCTAGCGGTACAAAATTAACTTTGGTCACCCTTGTGAAAGTGAATTTTGTTGATGACATAGTATTGTAAACATATTGAAATTCATAATCTTACTCAAAACTATAATAAACAGCAGTATATCAGCATCATGTTATCGTGAAGTTGGACCTGCAGACAGCTGGCCTTGCATGTAGTGCGAGACAGTTATTCAATGTGAAAGAAAGAAGAGGGTGTGTTTGACAATTATTTCAAGGGCTAAATGTTACATTTCTACTGTCAGTTTTGATTTTTTAAGCTTTGTTTAACATAATATGGGTGAAAAACTGAAACTCGTCTGTGCATGCTGATGTCTGATGTCATTGAAGAAAAAATAATAATTGTGTGTTTATTATGAATATTGATATAGACTTTTAAAAAGAGTGGATTGGAACGTACCGACGAAATCTTTTTTATAACTTATAATAACCCTATAACTTCAAAATATTTTGAGTGCTAAATGCGGTAAGATAACACTTTCGAATTGGCTTCGAGAAGAACATATGATGTTCGGATTGGCCCCCAAAAATGTTTTCGCATTGGCTCCCAAGAAAAGCAATTCGCGTTGAATAGGCTCCCTTACACAGAAACAACGAGACGTGTAAAATGTTTCTATCAAAGGTCACTTACAATTCGATGGCGCTGTAAAATGTTTCTATCCAAGGCACAGTTAGATGGCGATGTTGTGCCACGCACTGTACAGCTGTCAAAAGAAAAAGTGCCCGCTCTCTAGATACTAAGTTCCCTTCGGGTATCTCTGCTATAATTCGGAGACAGGCGATGTTACATGTTGTTGGACCACGATGCCTGCTATATACAGTTATAATTAAAGTAGTCTACGTGTTACACTTGTAGCGTAATAGTAGCGTTCCGGGCTGGTATTCGTGAGATCGTGCGTTCGAACACCGTCCAGAGCTTTTTTTTAAGATAGAGAAAAGATATAATTACTGCTGTCTCTTTTATGACTGTTTTAGTAGACCTAATTAACTTCAGGTTCATGAATGCATTACAGTCATTTCCCATAACTATGGTGCTGGAACACAACTATGGTCCATGATACAACCATTCAAATTTTGTAGGTAGTCAATAAACGTAGTAACTCGTTTATCTATATTTTTGCTGTACTGTATTTTGAAGTCAAGTCATTGCAGCTATCTATGAACGGTCTATGTTACTTCGACAATGTTCTTTGAATGGTTGTATCGTGGACCATGGTGGTGTTCCAGGACCATAGTTATGGGAAATGACGGTATGCTATAACTTTATTATTATTTATTATGACATTATAGAAAGAAAGAAAGAAAGAAAGAAAGAAAGAAAGAAAGAAAGAAAGAAAGAAAGAAAGAAAAATTTTATGCTGAACAAAAATATCTTTCGTGGCATAAACAAAACAAGCATAATGGCGTCTGCCTTAGAAAATTCAAACAATTAAAAGTTTAAAACGCTAACCAAAAGCCACGATTCAATATTTAGTCCATCTTCCTCCAATCTCTATCACATTTTGCAGTCGAGTGGACATGTCTTGGACGAGCTTCCACAAATCATCAGGACATCTTGGAGGGGGATTGGGCCAATTTTTCCGCATATTATTATGTTCTTTTACTTGTGTCCCCATGGCTCAATTGGAAGAACGTCAGAATTCAAATGTCATCGTCTTAGGTTCAAGTCATCGTCGTTCCTTTTCATTTTATTCTGTTACAGCAGTGGTCGTCAACATTCGCTGAAATGGGTAAAGGATAAGTAGAGCAACATGATTTGCCCCGTCTTGCAGCAGGAAGAGGTAGAGAGCATACCCGTCAGCAGCCACGAATGCATGTTGGTGCTGTAAGAGACCTGCGGTTAAGAGACGCTAGCCCGAGAGTGTATTAAGTTGACGACCGCTGTTACAGATTAGTATAATGTAATAATATAAGAAGAAAACTAACACTAGTATTATGCAACTATTTTTTCAAATCTAACATTAAATTTATATTATTTATATTGCTAAAGAATATAACAGAATATAATTGATAACTTGAATATTATTTATATCGCTAAAGAACGATAATAGAATATAAATGATAACTTGAATATTATTTATAACGCTGAAGAACTATAACAAAATATAAATGATAACTTGAATATTATTTATATCGCTAAGGAACTTAAGCAGAATACAAATGATAACTTCAATATTATTTATATCGCTAAAGAACGATAGCAGAATACAAAATGATAAGTTGAATATTATTTATATCGCTAGAGAATGATAACAAAATAAAATAACTTGAACAAGGCTCCAACTCATAACCTTCGAATTACTAACCAAACACTATACTGCTGCCCTACGAAACGCAGATATCGAATGACTCCATAGTTCCGAAACTGCTTCTACAAGCGTGAGCATCGTGTACCATTACCGTGATCCAAAGTGGACTTATAAAATATTCGTTGTTCACGAGTGCGGTCATTTTTTTTACAGCTGAACATCCACACGCCGTTATGTTTCATTGCAACGAGTTCAACCAGTTCACTTCAGACGTGGCCAAGGACTATACACAAGAACGTGAATCTCGTCATGGAAGATCGTCGTGATTGAAGGATACAAATTCAGCTTTCCACAAGAAATTAACTGATGGAAGAAGTGCATTAGAAGGTCTTGTAAGTCTGATATTAAGTTATGTAACACTGTTGTTATTCTTGATAATGTTTTAGATTACAACCAAAAAAAGACAAAGAAACTACGAGTAATTTAACATGACAAGAGGTCTGCAGTAGTTTAAAAAGGAAAATAGAGGAAAGAAAACACGAACGTTCGTCTGAAATTATTCGTACTGAGCTCACTAGAGATGTAGTCGAAAGTTTAACAATTCATGACGTGAATAGAATCCGGGAAAACTTGCATGCCTGTAAAATGAAATACGTGCCAAAACACTGTAGGAGTTACGCTTAGCTTTAGACACTTAGGCCTACGAAGTTGCAACGATTAAGCGGGAGAATTACTTGTATTTGAATGACAAAACGATATTGTGACTTTCACTTGTGAAATTAATTCGACTGTTTTACGTAATGCAGAAAGAGTGTACATTGACGGCACTTTAAGGTACTGCCATCTTTTCTGCATACATGTTATTAATAGGCATGTAATGTTGGGGACCGATAGGATGTGTTAGGTGTTTTCAAGTTGATTATCCGGTCCCAGTCAGTTTTCTAGCATGCATAAACAGTGTACTTGCTGAATACTCCGTTCGCAAGTCACTACCTTAGCATGCGTAAACAGTGTACCTGCTGAATAATGCCGAAGGTTAAAGGTTCTCAGGCGCATATTTTGGAGCGGAATTTGGTGAGTGTTTTGAAGTGAATGACGGGAACATTACATGTAAATTATGTAATACAAACATACAAAGTGACAAGCGATATTATATACAGAGACATTGTAGCACAAGAAAAGATAGGAGGAAACTCAAACCCACGAATAATTATATGATAATTCTTCTGCACATAACGAAAGGTACGTAAAAATATATCTCTGTAATGCTATGTAGGGTATATTTACCTTAGAGCTGTCCAGATTTGTTTATGTATACCTTGTTATTCGCCTAATCGAACGCAGAACCAAGTCAATGTCCTCGTATTAGATCGCGTCCCCGGCCTATGTACAGTACCATGCTGCAGTCGATTTGTGTAATCAGTTCCCAACATTTCAAGCCTAGTTATAAATAATAATATTTAAGTTTCTTTAATATTTTCTCTCCTATCGGATAGAAGTTAGACACCTATAGGAAATTATTCGAATTCCTGAAGAACGTTTTTGATCCCCAGTGAAGTTTATGCAGATTTTGAGGAATCTATTCATACAGCAGTAAATTCAGTATGACATACAGCAGCGAAAAAGGATTGTAGGTTCCACTTAAGCCAATCGTGGTGGAGGAGAATACAATCTTGTGGCTTGTCACCTGAATTTTGAAAGTAGTCTGAGATCGGATATTTTTTGAAACTGTTCTTTGGTCTATCCTTTCTGTCTTCCGACGAGGTAGAAAGCTGTTTCATTGAAGATTTAATGGCGATCAAATCAGTAAATCCACAGCTCGATATTTTTTTACGATTATGTGTTAGAGATTTTCGTATTTCCTTCCTCAACATTTCCGCCTGAAATTTGGGCTGAATTTTCGAATTCTATCTCTCGTACAAGTAATTACTATGAGTCCTTTCATTCGAAGTTGAATTCTCAATTTTATTCTGCTCATCCCAATATTTTTAACTTTGTTAATGTTTTAATTTCTATCCAAAATAACACGTACATCAAACTGAATAGTAAGAAGCAGTACAGAAACAAACCTGAAAAAGAGAAATTTCTTAAAAGTGTTATGGAAGAATAAAGAGGGCGTGATATTACACATATGCAGTTTTAAAAAAAGTGAGTTTAAGTTTTTACTGAAAATTTAAAGAAGACTAAGCTAATGACTGAAGTACTGCACTATTGTAATGACGTTTTAACCAGACTTACGTAATGTAAACAGTCCTATATCTGTTAAACTGGGAAGGAAAATGTTTATGCAGTTGGGGTCGATGCAGAATAGCAGTTTCGGAGCCAATTCGAATGTAAACCAGGAGTCAACTCGGAAATTCGGAATTTATACTCTGGGAGCCAATTCGAAAACACCGTGTAAGATATATCCCACTCTTTACAAGACTATTAACAGTTGGAGGCCTTGCTAGTGAGTATAATTAAAGTGAATATACAATAATAATAATAATAATAATAATAATAATAATAATAATAATAATAATAATAATAATAATAATAATTGTACTAAATTCCATAGATCTGTAGACGTAAATTCTTTTTCATTATTTAATGATTCCTGCTTGTAATTTATTCATATAATATCGAGATATTAATTTCTTTCAGGGGAGATTAATGTCGTGCGGAGGGAAAAGTGATTTACCTGTTACACTCGTATGGAATTATTTGAAGTACTGCGGGAACAAAAAGTGACATTTTAAATTAACTATGTGATTAGATTATGTACAGAGAGAAAATTACATTACAAAACTGCAGTGTTGCTAGTATTAAAGTTACCAAAAATACAAAAAAAAAACTAAATATCTTTTTCGGAAGTTCTGAAAACAGTTGAATAGGAACTAGCACACGTTTTTACTGAAACACAACATTTGGTTAAATTGTGAAGCACAATTTCCTACTAGTGTCACAACAATATACAAATCACTTTATCATACTGGCAATGAGACTATTCTTCAAAAGTATGAAGACCGTTTAAATCTCTTCATGAAGGTAGTGTCAATATTAAGCGCATACTGATGAAATTCCTTGTCAGAGAAACTTTGAAAGAATAATTGTGTTTCGGAAGTCGTCTTTGAGAAAAAAAAATATGCTACCTTTAACTCCTGTCCAAAATTTCATAAAAATTTGTTGGGTAGAAGTCATTCTTGCTATCTAAATATACCCCTCATAAGGAAGTTATTGATTTTACACAAACATAATCGAAAATTTGTACACGAAAATAGATGGTATGAGCAATTTTATAAAAATATTATGTTAGCTAGAAGACAAGCTAATCTGTTCAAAGTTTCATAAAAATCTGTTGGACACGATGAATATGAGGGAAGTTATTAATTTCTTATAAATGCATCCCCAGTAAATGGGTAGTTCCTCTTATACAAAAGTAACCAGAGTTTGTAAACAAAAATATATCCTCTCTGTAATTTCTTCACAAAGTTCAATAAAAATCTGTTGGAAAGGAGAGAAGTTATTTTGACTAAATACGCCCCTAGTAAGGAAATAGTTCCTATTGTACACACGTAAGCAGAGTTTGTAAACAAAAATATATGCTCTCTGTAATTTTTGCACGAAGTTCAACAAAAATCTGTTGGATACGAGAGAAGTTATTTTGACTAAATATTCCTAGTAAAGGGGTAGTTCCTATCGTACACACGTAACTAGAGTTTTCACACAAAAATATATGCTACCTCTAACTTCTGTACAAAGTTTCATAAAAATCTGTTGGATACGACAGCTACTATTAATTTTTGTATAAATGCACCTTCTGTAAAGGGTTAGTTCCTCTTGTACAAACGTAACCAAAGTTTGTACACAAATATATACTCTACCTATACGTACAAAGTTCCATAAAAATCTCATGAGAGAAATTATTAATTTCGTCCCGCTAGATTTGCGTTTTCGCCCACTGTGGGATGACCGCGATCTTGTAGAAGTACAGCCTGCCCCCGCACACCGCGTCGGTCCACCCGAACAAAGTTATTCGCTTTCTCGCATCATCATCATCATCATCATCATCATCATCTTCATCATCAATCTGAATGACGACTCTACAGATAGCGAGATGATTAAGACAGTGACTAAGAAATCGTAGATTACCTTTAAGCTAGAAACTGATTCCTGATACATTTACTTTTATGTAGGCTAATCGTAACTTTATATAGTATATTTATATTACACAATCCAATATATAGAATTGAAGAAAAGGTTGGAAAAAATCAAAATACGGTCATAAGTTTTTGTTGTAATAAAATTGTGGAAAGGAGAACTCTGAAAAGCAATATGTGAATAGGCTATTAGCATAACACACAAAAACCTTGGAAACACCGATTATGCACATCGAAATATGTTCAGAACTGTAGAAAGTTATATTGTAAATCATGAACAAATGAAAAATATTAATAAAATAAAACTGAAACAGATGAATAATGGAATGAATCCTAAAGTACAGTATGCGCTAAAACAAACAGTACTGAAATTACCGCTCGTCTGCTGTCCACGTTTCTCTAGCAACGAAGTATTTATTTTTGTATACAATAGTTTGACAAATTGTAAATTCAGTCTTATGTTTATTTCTACAATTATAATTCTCACAACAGAGGAGAAGGTGTTTATTGTCGAGCATTATTTCCAGTTATACGAGTACTGAAATTACAAACATACTCTAATAATCAAGATAAGTCATTTTAACATGCAAGGCGACATAAAACTGATCCCGTACGATGGAACTTCTCGACGATATCTGACATTGTTGTGTTATTTGGTGCCGCATTGTTGAATCGCTCCTGCTATTGCTCTTTAACGTGGCTCAATTTCGGCCAATTCTGATGCTCCACTCTGACTGGAAATAATGCTAAAAAATAAACACTTTGTCCTCTGTTTTTTTTCCTCGCTGTTAGTTACACCCGTAACATATTTGGTCATATTGCGAGTTAATCTTTGGTTGAAATCCGAAGGCCTGTGTACTATTGTTGAGACTGGTTCTATTGTTGTGAACTAGATGGCGACTGTAATGTATTACTGATTTGTTATGAATATGATTTCGGTAATGAATGAGGCCGGTGATATTCAGGGATGTTGTGGCCCGAATTTCCTGGCATTTGCCTTACTGTTGAGGGAAAACCCTGAAAAACCTCAAGGAGGAAATTCAACCCGAACAGGAATCGAACGCGGGCCTCTGCGTTACACCACAGAGGCGGTCTCTCATCTGTTCTTAGAACAAAAATTGAAGAAATAACACAACACTGAATTCACAATATAGGATGATTGACGAGAATTTACCATCACTTACGGAGCTTATTTTCGAAGTCATTTTGAGCAAAAAATGTCATATAAACATTTGTCCTAATCGCAATATTTACAAAATTATATTAATTTGAAGTTGTTAGTAAAATACCTTTTTTCTTTAGTTTTACGGGTAAAAAATAGTAAAAATAGATAATGAACTATTTAGAAGTGTCATTTCTTTAATGGCTAGTGTTCTCAAGCTAAAAAATTGTTGTTAATTGCTTTGTAGAGATTTTATTTTTCAATTTTTAACTAAAAATTATTCAATTCTTACGTACTTATCATAAAAATTATTACAAATCATTCGACTTTAGGAACTTGATTCTTTACAGTTTAATTATGCATCCTAATGTACAGTCTTAAAGAATTTACAAGAGTGGCGTGATTTGTAACAATTGTTGTGATAAATCCGTAAGAAAATGCAATTTTACAGTTAAAAATCGGAAAAAAAAAAAACAAAAAAAAATCTTTACGAAGGAACTATGGAATTCACAACGCATTTTTAGCTTCAGAATACTAGCTAATTAAAGAAATGATACTCCTGTATAGTTCATTCTTTATCTGTAATATTCTTTTGTGCGAGATCGTGCGTATTTGCTTGCTTTCCGCACAAAACCAATACGCGGTAAGTGTGAAATACCACATTCAGTATTCCCAACGTAACACACATAACAATTTCCCTCTTCTTACCGCTTAGGCTTTTAACATATTATTTTTAGAGACGTTTAACATAGTAATAATTATAAATTGGAAACTTACCATTGCAATTTCACCTAAATTGCACTGTTAATTATTATTTTTAAATATTTGCAAAAATTAAGTAAACTCTACATTAAGGAAGCCGTGAAAAAATCAACAAGATTCCAGACTCATCATAGACTGGGGAAAAAAAAAGACAGACGTATATCACGGCCTGCTGGAGTATAGTAAACACAGAAAACATTTTAAAGCAACAATGTTGAAGATACATATATTTATTTTCCAAAGTTGCCGTCATTGAACAGAAACCAAGATGGAGATTTCATTGCAACTAATTAGAAATTCCTCTTTCAGGTATGTAATAAACGATATTCGCACAAAATAATGTACGATACACGAGCGTTATGTTTGTTTTCATGTTCTCGGAAATTAAAAAAGCTCAACTACGTTTCGCTTTTTCAATCTTTTCCTCGAACATGAAAACGTCAACATACCGCTCTTGTAACGCATATTACTATTACCCTTAAAACTCAAGAATAATGGTATTTTACAAACAACTTCAAATTAGTGTAATTCTGAAAATATTGAGATTAGGACAAATGTTTATTTGATATATTTTGTTCAGAATGTCTTCGAAAATAAGTTCCGTAAGGGACGGTAAATCCTCGTGAATCACTCTGTATATCAAACTATTGTATACAATAAATAAATACTTAGGGCCGTATTCATAGATATTTTTAGCGCGGGTTTTCGGTGGATGATCAGCGTTTTTCGTATTCATAAACCAGTGTTAGCGATAGGATATGATTTGAATTCTGCACAAGTAACCAGTGGATAGCCGGGGCTAGCTTAGTACGCTCGTAGCGCGTGCTGCGAAATGTCTATGAATGGGAGACGTGAACACCAGACGAGCGATAATTTCAGTACTATTTATTCTGGCATATACCGTCCCGTGCTGCTGCGCGAGCGACCCGAATGACATTTATATGGCCACTTTCCGGCATAACTAAAATACTCATGAAAAAAATGTTTCAGAAAAAAATATTAATTCTGACGATGTTCTAAATTTTTCCCGCAGACAAAAATTTCATTGGCCCAATAAACAAAAGTTCTCGATTACTGAAAATTTCAATATACGATATTTCGGATTCAAATTTGCTTGTTCAGGTTTTAATAATTCATAATTATTTAAAATAGCTTATAGGTAAAATAAATATACCTTTGAAATTAGCAGTCTTTCCTGAAGCTAGTAGTATAATTCGTTTGTTTTTTTTACTTGGTTATTTAACAATGATGTATTAACTACGAGGTTATTTAGCGTCGACGAGTTTGATGATAGAGAGATATTTGGTGAGATGAGGCCGAGAATTCGCCACAGATTATCTGACATTTGCCTTACGGCTGGGAAAAAACATCGGAGAAAACCCAACTACGTAATCAGCTCAAGCGGGAATCGAACTCGGGCGCAACTCTGAATCGGCAGGGAAGAACCAAGCAAATTGAGCTACGCCGGTGGCTATGCAAGGTGGAAGTGAAATAGTCCTGCAGATTTTAAGAGCGAATAGCTCATGTTGTGTGTAGACCCTAACAAAAAACTATAACACCATATTGGTGGAAAATTCATACTTTTTTCAGAAAAACGTGTTTTTCCCAAATATTTAACAACCTCTTATTCGATAACTATTGCGAATAGGATATGATTTTGTCCATATCGATAGGAAATCTAATAAAAATTAATTTATCTCTCTGGCGTGTTTCAATAGAGTGAACGGTTTTCGTGTAAATTTCATTTCAGAAACCTCTAATTTCAAGCCACTGCACCTGCGACAAGTGGCAGCATCGATGCAGACAGCAGCTCACCTACCGAGACACACCGAGTTCGTTGACCTCTTACATCTGTATCACGAGTAGAGTGTGTTAGCGACGATGTTGCCTAACTGCAGAAACTTCAAACTTAATTTTCTAATTAACCGTGCATTTAATTACAAAACGTAATAAAGGTTTCTATTCATTTAAACGTACCCTATCGTCTCTTTTAATTTGCAACGTTATTTCACTTCCACTCTGCATATATATATATATATATATATATATATATATATATATATATATATTAGTGTTTTGGGATTTAATCGATTAATCGATCAATTTCTGTTGTAAGATTAATTGGTCAAAAATGTTTAATCGAATAAACGAGTCGATTAAAATTAATCGGTTGTAGTTGATATTAACTATTATTTTGTTAATACAAACTAATATTAAAAATTCCGACAATATTCCTCTCTCGGAAACTGCTTACTTAAAAGCACAATAGTACTATTATTTTATAACTGCAGAGTAGGTAACGTAGGGAAAATCTTTGCACAAACACTTCAGAAAGAGATGGAGATATGAGGACAGTGACCTAGTCTACCTCTATTGAAAGTTGAAACACAATGCGAAACCCTTATTAAGTTGTATGGTTTTCCAAGAAAACTTCCACCTTGTATCAGCTCATCTTCCTAGCATATGAAATACATACATTTCTGGAATTCGTTTCCCTCATCCCTTATAAAATAGCCATGTTTAGACTGTGTGAGCCACCGGCGTGGCTCAGTCGGTTAAGGCAGACCATTCCAAGTGGGCAGCCCTCATGATGCCACGTGGCTACTCTGGGTTCGGAGGAGCTGCCCTAGCCCCAAGGGCTAACAGCAAGTGAGTGGGAAAGAGACGGAATACCGATCACTGTGAGGGTTGCAAGCGTGCAATGGGTAGAGTGAGCCAGTGAGGTACTTGCATGGATGGCACATTTTATGACACGTAGGAAGAATTCAAGAATTACAACAATTGGCCATTACAAAATAATACAATAAAATAAAATTGTCCTTTTTTCTGTAGTTAGGAAGACAATTAATGACATTTCTTTGATTTCTTTCCCTTTCACCTGTATCAGGAAATATTGTTTGAGCAGTGTGAATGCGTAACACTGCTTCCAACGCAGTGTCGAACAAACATGACCTAGTTTTACTCTTATTCAGGTTCATGACTGAGAAAATGTGTTCGCAAACATAACAATTAACTTGCATGTCAATGCATGGATAAACAGAAATTATTTTTGTTCCATGTTCTTATAAAACGCAACGAGGCCGTCTGGAATATTGTAATATCTGTCTTTCAAAATTGTGTGACACTGAAGCCTTATCAATTCTCTTTGGAATTTGACTGGAGCCTGCTCAACATTTACAGAAAAGGGCGTCATAAATTGTTCACAAAGTTCCTACACGCTGCGACAGATTGTTTGCGGAAAGAGACTAATTGACTCATATAACATCACCAGGAAAGGACACAATATCTCTGAAGTTGAAATCATACACTCCTTCACAAACATTCCATTATGTCATTTATGTCATATGAGAATTTGAGAGGTAAACTCGGTGAAATATTGGGATTTAAATTGACGACCATGGAGAAGTGCTTGACAGAAAAAAAAGTTTTTTTCGTGTTTAGTGATACAGGAAACTTGTTACCAAACGTAGAACGACACTTAATTCGGAGCATATGAATGGGCTCACATGTTTAAAATCATGGATGAAGCAGTATTAACTAAGTGAGTCTTCATACTTTTAATTATTTATGTTTGTCTAAAAAAAATTCCCGGAGAAATTGACACAAATTATAAGCCTCATAATAAATATGTTAGTAAGTAAATAAAATAGTTGTTTTGTAACATAACGATACAATATATACAGATATACAATACCGAACACAAGTTAAATTTAACAATAATTGTGTATTACAGTATATTAAAATATTTTTTCAGCTCTATCAAAACTCAATTAATCGAGATATATATATATATATATATATATATATATATATAATAGAAGAGCTTCCTCCCAAAACGAGTTAAGTCCATTTTCAGTATTTTGGCAGGAAGGACAAAAAACTGTGGATGCTGTTTCGATTTATGCTGGATATTTCCTAATGGTTTCTCATTGTTGTACATTACATCTACGTTTTAAGTAGGACCATTTCTAAAGGAATAAATTAATCTAAATTCTGCGTGATGCTTTTTATTGACCAAAATCTCAGAAAAGAACAAAACATGTTTGTGTTTGTAAATTTATACCTTTCATTTATACAAAATTCTGATCATACACCTCGACATACATGCAATAAGTTGCTACCTACCGCCTTAGGATCAACGGCGAACATGTGAAAATAATGTGGCGAAACATCCAGCAGTACGCGGAACCATGTAAACATGTTACTTTGACTCACCACCCACTCGCTTGCTGTCTTCTGCATATCTTCTGGCTGATAATTGAAGGGTTCAGAGCCATAGTGGGCCAAACACCATAAATTAAAAACGGAGAAAACAAGGGCTAAAATTAAGTGATTACCATAATTTAATTAAACATACAGTGAGTAATATAATGTATGCACATTAAAAATAAATGACATGTCAATTTTCATTAAATTATGGTATTCAATTAACTTTAAACCTTGCTTTCTCCGTTTTTAATAAATGGCGCTTGGCCTACTGTGGCTCTGGACCCTTCAATTCGAATCGCCAGTGTCTATTTCACTTGTAACGAGAGCTCGAAAGTTGATGAAATATCATCTTTTTTCTGAGACATCACAGACAATCCAGGATGCAGTACAACTCGTTTCTCTTCAACACGAACTGATATAGGCCTACTTTTATTTTGAATTTTTTGATCTTTTATTGTCTATTGGTCATTTCTTAGAAAATGTTCTACTTTTTGTTGTAGTTTTGCCCTTTTCTGCTTATGAACGGACTTTTTTTTAAGGTGTACTCGTAGTCTATATTCGAGAATTTACTGCAGCAGATTGCTTACGCAATTCGATTTTGTCTTACAAGAATTTCCTTTTGCATCTTCTTTGACTTCTGATCACTTGTGTTACATGCTTCCCCCATTCAACGCAACAGAATAAAAACTACAGTCGCAGTTTCCGTAGTCAGCATATTGTATCACACAAGTGAAGACGTAAAAATCCTGAAAGAGAAACAAAGCAGAGTAAGTTTTTTTGCAATAGTGACTGAGTTTGGTGAAAATGTAGCCTAGTTTTCACAGACGGAACTATAATATTATTTTGTTTTTAATTTTTATGTCATATTTTCAGAAATGTCAGGTCATTTTATAGGTAATTTTTCTGTGATTTGTAGGTAATCAAATTCCGAGTCCTACTAATAACCCCCCGATTTGTCACAATGACAACTTCTGTCGTTCTCCATATCTTGACTGGCTGCGACCATCTTCATACTCAGCTGTTTCCTGAATAAATATGCTCATGCACGAAGAACTTCTGTTTCCTGAACAAATGTCAAGATGCAAAAGATTTCTGTTTCCTGCACAAATGCGGGAAGTATTTAACATATTTCGATGGAAATCGAGCTATGAACTTAACTTGTTTTGCATGAAATCGTCATATTTCTGCCTCGATATTTACTTCATAGAAGTGAGTTTCAAGGGAAAACATACAGCAGATCTCTGACGATTGCAGAGAATACTAGGAATACAGCAGAAAGTCTTTTTTTTTGTGGGCTTGCGTTTTGGAAAAAAGCTCTTCAACTGTTTTTGCAACAATGTTGGACATAGCATCAGGAGCTCGGGATGAAACAAACTTCCTTGCGTTCGGAAATGGTGTGTCCAATATAGGATATTTCTACGCCAGTTACAAGATACCCTTGGCAACAGACTTCCACGTTCCGCTTTAAAAAGAATCCAGGATGTGCATATGTGATAAAAGATACACGTTGTGTCCTCTTCTGTCACCCCTTAAATGTTTTACGGACTTTTGAATCTCCTAGCATAAAAATGTGTGAACACATTACTAATGGACATAAGAATGAAGATGAAATCGTGAGTTAGGTAATCTCTACTGAATTTAAGAAGTAACAAAAAGTAGAAAACATGCTGAAATTTGTGTATCATTATATTGTCTACACTTGATTTTCTTTATTCTCGGAACGAATTTTATTCCAAAATATGTGTTAAATTAATACATTACGTTTCCGAATGTAGGGCTATAAGTTTATAATAGTCATTTTTGTTGCTTCATCTTACATAAATGCTGAAATTAACATGAATAATAGAATGGGAGAGGTACCGGACATGAAATAGTTGTGCATGGTGTCTTTATCAATCTTGCCGTTGTTGAAAAGAGCAAGCGCAGCCTTGCGCAGTAGTTTCTGCATTTTCCCCAGCGTGTCCCACCACACGGCCTGGTCGTGCTGCTGTAGTTTGGGGATTCGCTGTAACAAATAGAAATACATTTTGCATCTTAACTCTCTCTCATGGAGATATCGCCACTGAAAGTGGAAGTGTTTTCTTTGACTATTACACTTTTACTACGTCACACTACTTTTAACCAATAAAACTGTACGAAATGACGTCTTTCAACCAATCATGGCTGCTTATCGCACAATTTTATCGCGTCCCTAGCATTTCTTTAATTTTATCGCGTCCCTAGCATTTGCTTATTTTTATCAATATCCTAGCATTTGTTTCTTTGTTTGCCAACATTTCAAACTGCACTGGTCCGGACGTCAAGAATCAGAAAATTACAAACCACTCCAGTCGATGCACAGCACTTTCAAATATGACTCACATTGGCATTCAAGAACAAGAATTAATAAAAATCACTGGTCATAGCTATGCATCTTCCCTGAAATCCTATTTACAAATAAATGAAGAGCACCATTCGGAAATCCTGAATAAGTTGAGGGATACACCATGTACAGTTATCCTGAAAAATGATGAGACGATTCTTGGTCGTCGGAAGTTAAAGTTCTACAGCGCGGTTCACTCGATATCGACGTAACGATACATAACATGACAAATAGTACAAGAATTGTTACAAGGACCACAACAAGGACAAGGACCAGAATAAGGATCACGAAGAAGTTAGCCATTTAAGGCCAGGATTTCACAACATAGCTCGAGTCACAAAATATCATTGCTTCACTGTACCGAATGGCAAATGCCTGCTAAGGGATCTACATTCTGGACTGCTGCTGTCACTGTCTTGTCTCGTTAGCTCAGATAGTAGCGTGCCGGTTCCACTGTATAACTGAAACGACTCGTGTTCGATCCCGGATAAAACTTTTTTTTATTGAGGTGTAATTAATTTGTTCAGAGTACCTCGTCTGTCTAAATTGTCGAAAAATATGGAATAATTTATGCCCAATTTCTGGGTCTTACAAGTGGGCTGAACCTCGTCAAAAAAAATAAATCTTACTTGGAAGTTAAAAGTATTCTTCCTCAAACAAAAATCATAAGAAACAAAAAGAGACCTGTTAACTTAAAATCTTGTCCACATGCCATCAGCTTCTATTACAGCTCTAAGTCGATCCGGCATGGATGTCACGAGATTGTGGAATAAGTTGTGATCCCCGGCGAGATCTTCCCAGGTGTCAACAACTTGATCCCACAATTCGTCTCGATTTCGAGGGCGTCGGTGGGCATAGGTGGCTATCCTTCTCTTTTTCAATTCCGCCCATAAATTTTCGATGACATTCAAATCAGGTGACTTCGGAGGCCAATTAATGATTTCTATCTCGGGTCTCCTTTGAAACCATCTTTGAATGCTTGCAGCATAGTGCACGGGATGGTTATCCTGCTGGAACAGCAATGTTCCTTCGGGAAAACGTTCTCGGGCGGAGGGAAGGAATATATTTTCCAGAATGTGCTCATAAGTTCCCGCATTAAACCGGCCATCGATGCGTTCTATAACGCCAGGTCCATCGTAAGACATCCACCCCTAACACGATATGCTAAAGCGCCCCGATCTTTCACGTCGGTGGACATAACGCTGGTCATGTCGGAGACCATCCTCACGATAGACACGGACAGGACCTTCGTAATCACTCGAGATGGTTGTTTCGTCGGAGAAAATTACATTTCTCCAATCGAAATCCACTCGATTGGTAGTGAAGGCAAGATGGTCGACAGCTTGTGCTTCCCCCAAAATTTCCATTTGCGCAGCCCTCCGGCTCCTAATACCGCGGTTCCTCAACCTGCTGATCACAGTCTGTGAAGAGCCGGGAAAGTTAGATGCTGCTCTTATTTCGTTAGCAGTCAGAAAGGGGTCCTGTCGAACTGTCTCGAATAAGAGAGCATCCTCTTCCAATGAAGAAATCCGCGAACGCCCAGGAATAGGGCGATTTTCGACTTCCCCTAAATTTTGGTAACGATGGACCCACCTCGCGGCTGTACTTCCAGGAACATCGAACAAACGGCCAGCAGATCTAGCCCCATATCCAGCCTCAACTAGAGCTATAACTCGCTGTCTCATGTCACGTCGGTTCGCCATTACGATGAGAAATGAGGGATGACGATAATACTTTAGTGTAGACAATGACTATTTAACGTGATATAGAATTATTGAAATAACAGGCATCTTGCATAGTAAGAGTTAATAAATCAACCCTAAATTAAATATATAAATAACAGGATATAACAGGAAGTCCAGTTGTTACGAAACTAATCAAATTAAATCTAATTGCATTTAGTAAATAAACTCCAAGTTATGACACCACATTGCTACAGCTAAATTGTAGGTTATTAACATAAGCATTGAATAGGTCCCTGGCTGTGCGTTGGACGACAAAACCATCATCGAAAGTTCGAATCTTGCGGAGGAATGTAACTTCTTTCTTTTTATAATGTAAATCAGACTTCTAACTAAAATCATCCATATTTCTTACATTATTTATTAATATTTATAGCCAACATTGAATTTGTAAAGAAAAGACTTTAAAAATCTCATATGGAATTTGTGATCTGTAGTGACATATACATAGATTATCTTTCAGAACTTTTCCGTAAATATAAATTAAATTCACTCCTTGAAACTGAAAACCGTAGTCGCAGAGTCATTTTCCCACAGCATACAAGCTGAAGTAGCACAGCCATTGATAAATGTTTTGTACACAGAATTAGACTGAATTCCTATTCGACAGAACCTATAATCAATGGTTTGTCTGAACATGATAAACAAATCCTAAGTGTTTCCAATGTTACTGAACAATTTCAAAATATTAATTTAAAAACTAAGAAAGGATCGTAAATGCTGTATCTAGTGATTATTTACATTTATGTCTACAAAATGAATCTTGGAAAAACATATATGATACTGGTACTACTGATATTAAGAGTAAATGTATTGAATTTTTCACTTAATTTCATAATCACTTCAGTGGATGTTCTCCACTCAATGTTGTGAAAAAATTCAAAAGTAAAAACATGTAGATAACGCAGGGACTTCAAAATCTCATATATTAAAGAGAAGAATTTATATGTAATGAGTTTCAATGTAATGATCCTCATGTTCTTAAATACTATAAGAAGTACAGTGTAATTTATAAAAAAAATTATGAAAGAGGGAAATAGAATATATTTGAATAGAAAGGTACAAAATTCAGATAATACAATTAAACCTATTCGAAATATTGTTAAATTTAAACTTGTAGATATCCTAAGAAAGAAAATATTTTTTCATTAAAACCAATTATTATAAAGTAGAGGATCCCAAAACTGTTGCAAATTCTTTTAACCTATTATAGCATATAGTACAGAAATATTATTGACAACGTAAACATTCAAGAGTTTGCAAAAGATACTGCAATTGGTTACTTAACAGATGCATTTAATAATTATATTAATATATGTAATTAGTCAATAACTGCAACAGTGCTTTTTCATTCAATCATAACATGAATAAAATTGAATGCACATTAAATTAAACAATATTGCAAACACGTAGATAAAATAGTTAAAATTAACTGAAGGGGTGAGAATGAAATAATCCAAAGCCATACTTTTAACAAAAATTGTTTTGTGCGAGTGCATTTCTTACACATATGGGAAAGCTATTAATAAAAATATTGTAATAATTACTCGACAAATGACTTAGCCTAAGGACTCTAAACCTTTGTAAAAGTTTGTCTATTATTACATATATTTTTTAATTTCATTTTTATTGTTAGTTTTTAATATATATGCATTTACATTGTATATGTGTGTATAAATGCATTCATTAGATTAACGTTTATAATATTATAACTTGTAATTTTGTATTGTTTGCGATCATTAACACTTAATCTCAGGACTTTGTAAAACTCTATTTCAACGTTATTTAGACAAAAAAAATCGTTGTGTAGACTAAGAATCGAACTCGCACTCTTCTACACAACACGCAGAAGTCTTACCGTCTGAGCTATTGAAACGACACGAAAGCGTTCCTTTCTGTGCGGAGTGTCGATCTAGTCATGAAGGTCCATTGTCGATTTAACTACACGATTTATGTATATATTTATATTTTATTTACGTAATATTATAATATTTTTTGCAGTTTTTGAAGCCAATTTCGGAACGATGCTAGTAACAAACCAAATAGCCTGAATTTAAGTAACTCGATATTCGTTATCTTGTGTATCAGTGCTCTGGTCTCCGATCATGCGCAGTGTCTCACATCTGAGACTTAAGAATATTCAATCGTCTCATCCTTTTCCAGGGAAACTGTACATCAACGCACACGTCCAATATAACGTCAACTGAACAACCAACCACCAAAACATTCAAATTTGAAAATTGTACTTATTTTCAATAATTGTTTCTTTTAAAATTATTCATGTTTATTTTTTATTTCATCATCGTTAATTAAAATATTTCTTGTTTATTTCATCATCCCTAATTAAAACTTTTCTAACACTCGTTTATATTATTTAGGTTATGTTATAACTTCTGCTATATGATATTATGAATAGTCACGTATCAGAGATTGTTTAATACTAAGATTTATTGAAAATAATCTTTCAAGTGACGTTGATTACTGGGATCGGGATAATTGAAGTGGAATGCAACTGTTTCAATAAAAATGAAACTGAATCAACAAAGCCTTCTTGACCAGTAACCGTCCACAGAGTTCAATGAAGATTCCATAGTTGGCACAACTGATAAGAAAACAGCTAATCATAACACACTACTGCCATCTACTAGCGTAATATTTATAATGTTGAGATGTACAAATCTAAAGACAGTTTTGAATTTTCGTAAGTCAATTAATATTTTATTGTAATGGAGTACTTCGTTAATTTTAATCTTTATATACTTTCTTCTAATCGTATAATAGTCAATTAAATCCCACTCGAGTTTTGATTTTCTCTAGATAAATCAAAACCTCTAGTGAGATTACTGTTGATAAATACCTGTAGTTTGTGAATAATTTAATTACGTATTCAATAACGCCCCTATCATATACAAACGATGTCAAGAAGAAAACAAGCAATTACTTCTCATTATGCGTTTATAACAATTTAGTTCTTTATATTTAAAACATTTGAAGAGTTCGCGGGAAAAACGATGAATGTCACAGTTTTGTTAAGGTTGACGTCATTATCTAATTCAATGGATCACTACGAAATTTAATATTGTTCTTATGAAAAATGGTAAAAAGGGGAATTATCACCAAGAATACAGTAATCCTTTCCTTTAGTTTCTATGGAAACAGCACTACATCTTGCAGTTATAGACTCAATTAGATCATTATCTAATCCTTAACAGAAATGTGACATTCATCGTTTTTCCCGCGAACTCTTCATTTACTCTGTACTCGGACAAGGAAATGACTATTGTTTTCCAGATTGTATAGAAAGTCACTTTTCATAATTTCAAATTTTAAGAAATCTGACCTCATGTAGGCCTATAATTTCGGTGCCTGAAAGGCTATTGTGCGTGTCGGTGAAATTGGCAATCATGGGATCGTTTTTGGTGAGAAATCCGAGGATTCGCCATGGAATTACTTGACATTCGCCTTTCCGTTTGAGAAAACCTCGGAAAATCCAACAAGAAAATCAACCGATGCAGGATTCAAACCCACGTCCGAATGCAGCCTCAGAATTCGAGTCCGGCGTGACTTCATAATTGCAGTATTTATTTAATAAGTACTAATTACTTTTGGGCAAATTCACAGAAAGGAGCTAACGGTCGTATGTCGTAATCTCTATACCATGAAAAAACCGTAATTTAAAATTGACAGATTTATTAACAAAATAATTTTCCTACGTCTCAAAAAGATGGTTTCTTAGCGCCCTTTACAATCGTCTTCCAACCAACCACGGTATACTCTGTCTTTGGCTTTAAATTAGTTATAGCGATGAACGAAAAGAGATTGTGCAAGAAAATTTTCGACTTCGTCTACATAAAAGTGTCGATTAAAAATGGGCGCGGCTGTGTTGGAGACATATCTGTAGGTTTTACTGAATACTCTGTCGTAAATAATAGACGAAATTTTTCGTTTGTCACCAAAATCAGTGTGCTAGCACATTGAAATCGCGAGATATGGATCTACTATCTGGTAAATTTTCGCGTACAGCCAAAATGGCAGCCAATCGCCGCGGGTCCCCACCAAGTTCATACTCACATCGTAGTAGTAGTATACCCGATCGAACGAGACCACATTTATTTCAATCGTGTAATTAGTCACGAAGTTATGGTATTGGAATGGATCATCCTGCAAACGTTACATCGCCGTTTCCGTCCTGGTACCCCATATCTTGGTCTGATTTTAAAAACATATTCAGTCAAATAAAATATTTTCCTTTATTTCTGTAACGACGTTAGTTTTTTTAGACGTCTTTAAGCCTAAAATTATTGCCTTAAAAGTTTCGTACTGGAAAGAGATATAATTTCAACAGCTTTTAAAGATAATGTATTTCATTTATATAGTTACATGCATTGGGCAATATATTACGACGTTAATCCTGATGAAGCTGGATGCTTATATGTTTATGCAATGAAAAAATGTAAATGTGCACTTAAACAAGCTAAATTACGATTTAATGTTTCTTGTATATATAACTATTAATAAGTGTAAAGCGGTATGGAAAATTATTAATTGTAATAGATCTTCGGGTGGTAGAAGTAATTACATTAATCTTGAATCCGAGGGTTTTATTCATATTTTGTTAACTCGGCCACAGCACTAACAAATAGTGTAAATAGTTGCACTCATCAGTCCTTATCTTTTTTGGAGAATACTAATATGTCTGGTATTTTTTTAGTTGGTTATTTAACGACGCTGTTTCAACTACGAGATTATTTAGCGTCGATGAGATTGGTGATAGTGAGATGGTATTTGGCGAGATGACGCTGAGGATTTCCCATAGATTACCTTGCATTCACATTACGGTTGGGGAAAACCATAGAAAAAACCCAACCAGGTAATCAGCCCAAGCGGGGATCGAACCCGCACACAAGCGCAACTTCAGACGGGCAGGCAAGCGCCTTAACCGACTGAGCCACGCCGGTGGCTTATCTGGTAAATGTAGATACATTTATGATGTAAGTGCTGACATAATACAGGATGTTATTTATCTTATTATTGATCCTTTAACGTTTTGTATCAATCATTATCTTATGATTGGTAATTTTCCGCAATATTTGAAATTATCTAAAGTTATTCCCATCTTGGAGAAAGGTGATCCATCTCAGGACGCGAATTATCGCGCCATTTCTATTGCACCTATTTTTGCTAACCTTATTGAAACTATTGTGCAAATTCAATTGTACGATTATTTCGAAAGTAATAATTTATTCACTAAAATCAATATGAGTTTAGAAGAGGAAGTTCTAGTACTATAGATGTTCTTGAGAATCTGATTTCTTCTATAATAACTGGTTTTGATAAATCTAAAAATACTTTTGCAGTTCTTTGTGACCTTACCAAAGCATTCGACTGTGTTTCGAATGATATCTTGATCATCAAATTAAATTATTATGGAGGTTCAGATATTGAATTGGATTTGTTTAGAACTTATCTACGTGATTGTTACAAGCTTTATATTTTAATGGAAGGTGTTGGAATCTTGTTGCCGTTCAGTATGGTGTTGCCCAAGGTTCTTTTTTAGGACCTTTGTTATTTCTTCTTATGATCAATTTTTGTTATTGGCTTGTTTTACGACGCTGTATCAACATCTAGGTTATTAGCGTCCGAATGAAATGAAGGTGATAATGCCGGTGAAATGAGTCCGGGGTCAGCATCGAAAATTACCCAGCATTTGCTCGTATTGGGTTGAGGGAAAACCCCGGAAAAAACCTCAACCAGGTAACTTGCCCAGGCCGGGAATCGAACCCGGGCCACCTGGTTTCGCGGCCAGACGCGCTGACCGTTACTCCACAGGTGTGAACTTTATGATCAATGATTTGTCATTTAATATTTATATTTAATCTGTTTATTTGCAGATGATACCACACTTTAGGCTACTGATAGGAATGTGAATGAATTGAAATTAACAGTCACTCAATCTTTTGATAAAGATGCTTCTTGATTTTTGGCTAATGGTCTTTGTCTTAATGACAAGACTCAGAGTGTTTTATTTCCGTTGAGTAGAGAGGTATATGTTAATATCCTTCAATGGGTCAACTCTTAGGTGTTTTTGATTTAAGTCAACTTGGGAAGGTTATATTAACGACCTGTGTATTAGATTGTCAAGAGTAATATATTTATTAAGGAGACTTAGGTACCTTGTACAGATGTCAAAAGAAAAAGTGGCCGCTCTCCAGACACTAAGTTCCCTTCTGGTATCTCCACTACAATTCGGAGACAGGCTATATTATATGTTTTTATACCACATTGGCTGATATCTACAATTATAATTAAAGCGTTCTTCGTGTTACAGTTGTAGCATGATGGTAGCGTTTCGGGCTGGTATTTGTGAGGTCGTGCGTTCAAAAACATCATGTTTTTATGTCCTTTTTTGTTTTTAAGAGAGAGAGAAAATATAATTGCTCCTATCTCTTTTATGACTTCTTAGTAATTAACATCAGGTTCATGAGTAAATCATGCCCTGACTTTTTCATTATTTATTATGATATTATGGCTGCAAATGGAAAGAAAGAAAGAAAGAAAGAAAGAAAGAAAGAAAGAAAGAAAGAAAGAAAGAAAGAAAGAAAGAAAGAAAGAAAGAAAGAAAGAAAGATTATATTCTCAACAAAAATATCTTTCGTGACTTAAACAAAACAGACTTACTGACGTCTGTCTTAAAAAAATTCAAACAATTAAACATTCAAAAAACAAAACAAAAAGCTACGATTCCTCCCATCTGGACCACATCTTGCAGTCGAGTGGGAATGGAATCGACTAGTCTTTTTTATTCTCAGTCACGGCATCCCGGGCATCCTGGACGAGCTTCCACAAATCATCAGCACGTTTTGGAGGGGAATTGGGCAATTTTTCAGCATTTGCTTCTTTACTTGTGCATCCTTAGCCCAGTTGGAATTTAGATATCAACGTCTCATGTTTAAATCTTCGTCACTCCTTTTCATTTTATTGTGTTACAGGATAGTATAATGTAATAATGTAAGAAGAAAAAACTAGGACTAGTATTACCCAATTGTATTGTTTCATAACTGGCATTAAATTTATATTACTTATAATGCTAAAGAACGATAACAGAATATAAATAAGTTGAATATTATATATATATATATATATATATATATATATAATATTCAACTTTAGCGATATAAATAATATGCAAGTTATCATTTATATTCTGTTACCGTACTTTAGCGTTATAAATAATATTAAAGTTATCATTTATATTGTTATCGTTCTTTAGCGCTATAAATAATATTCAATTTATTTTTTATATTCTGTTATCATTCTTTAGCTTTATAAATAATATTTAAATTATCATTTATATTCTGTTATCATTCCTTAGCGTTATAAATAATATTGAAGGTATCATTCATATTCTGTTATCGTTCTTTAGCGATATAAATAATATTAAAGTTATATATATATATATATATATATATATATATATAACTAAAGAACGACAAAATAATATAAATGATAACTGTAATATTATTTATATCGCTAAAGAACGATAACAGAATATGAATGATACCTTGAATATTATTTATAACGCTAAGGAATGATAACAGAATATAAATGATAATTTAAATATTATTTATAACGCTAAAGAATGATAACAGAATATAAAAAATAAATTGAATATTATTTATAGCGCTAAAGAACGATAACAATATAAATTATAACTTTAATATTATTTATAACGCTAAAGTACGGTAACAGAATATAAATGATAACTTGCATATTATTTATATCGCTAAAGAAGAGTAACAGAATATAAATGATAATTTGAATATTATTTATATCGCTAAAGAACGATAACAGAATAAAATCTTATCTTACCGACAGAATTGAAATAACGAAAATTGACAATTATTCAAGTGAACCTTCAATTATTAATATAAGTGTTCCCCAAGGCACAGTTCTAGGCCCTATTCTATTTTTAATATGTATTAAAAATATATATTGAAAATTGACTTACAACAGTACAATGGTGTTCACTATTCCTATGCAGATGACACAGTTTTACTTTTTGGTGGAAAAACCTGGTATGATGCATATAATAACTCAAATAATGGACTTAAAATAATAAAAAAAAAATAGTTTGACATAAATTATTTTTCTATCAACGAAAATAAAACCCTAATTATTCCATTCTCATTATCTGAAAAATGTAACAAACCTCCTACATCTATATTAAATATTAAATTACATAATTCTAATTGTTGTCTTATACAGTGTAAATGTCCGATTATTAAAGAGTCCTCTGAAATTAAGTAGCCTATTTAGGCATAATTTTCGATGATCATTTGAAATGGAACCAATACATTAATTACCTTTGTAATAAATTACGTAAAATAGTATATTATTTTGTTTTATTGAGGAATTACTTGTCAATAAGTTTATTACGCACAATATGTTTAACTTTATTTCAATCGGTACTTATGTATGGAATTATAGGATGGGGTAACTCATTTAAATCCAATTTTAATTCACTTTATTTATTGCAGAAGAAAATACTTAAAATATGTCTTCATAAACCTATTGATTTTCCATCTCAAAATTTGTTTTTAGTCTTTAATGTACTTAACGTAAGACAAATTTATTATATTGTATTAATAAAATTCATACATAAAAATCGAAATAATTTTGAATTGTGTTCTCATAGTTATGAAACAAAAGGTATGAATTCTTTAAGATTGTTTGGACCAAAATGCAACACTGTTACAGTATTTAATCATAGTAGTAATTTAGGCCCAAGAATATATAACAAATTTATATTTAAATATCCTAATCTTGTCAATTCTAATAATTCTAGTATTAAATTTAAAAAATTATGTATGGATTTTATAAAAATTGAAAAAATTGTAAATTTAAATTTATATACTATAATTGCATAGTAGACATAAGACAAATTGTACTGTATAATTATTCATTTCAATTCAGGAATCCGCCGCTGAGCACGAGTTCTACTCTTTCAGGGGCGAGCTAAAGTTTTTCTGTATATATTATATTTTATGTTACAATTATTAGCAAAATAATAAATAAATAAATAAAATGATAACTTGATTATTAGCCTATTTATACCGCTAAAGAACGATAACCAAATAAAATGATAACTTGAACAAGGCTCGAACTCACAACCTAAGAATCATTAAGCGAACACAGTACCACCGCTCTACGATGTGAATAACTCCTGCTTAAACATCTTAGTTCCGAAACTGCTTCTCTAAGGGCAAGCATCATGTAACATCACTGTTATCCGAAGTGGCCTTAGAAAATATACGCTGTTCACGGGTGCAGTCACTTTTTTTTGGCAGCTGTACCTAAATAATTTCTTAAAACCTCATATGTCCCTTTTTCAAATAGTATAATTACTTATGGTGTTCATTTCTGGGGAAATTGTCATAAAATTGATTAAGTTCTTCCTTTGCAAAAAAAAAAAAAAGGCAATACGAATTTTGACTGATTCTTTATTTTGATGCTCACTGTAAGCTTTTATTTATTGCCAAAAAAAATTAACTGTTGTTAATTTTTATATTTTTCATTGTTTGATCAAAATTAAGTAAAATACAAAACGTTATTATCCACATAGTGAGATTCATCATTATGGTACAAGACATAATTACCACCTTGTGACCCCTAGTGTTAGATTAGCCAAGTCTAAACAATGGTTCACATAAATTGCATTGTCTATGTTTAATAAACTTAATTATATTGCTCATATTGTTAATTTTAATAGATTTAGTTGTATTATTCGTGACTGGCTAATAAAAAACCCTTTTTATGATATAAATGAATTTATGGACACCAGTGTTGATATAGTATTTTAGTTAGTAAGTTTGTTTGTTTTCCTTTTGACTTTGTCTATGTATCTGTGATACCAAGGCTGTTTTTATCAATAAATCATAACACATATAGTTTCTGTACATAATAACATAACACTTAGGCCTACATACTATAATATATGAAACAATTTTGGGAGCATATCACAATCCAAGCGATTCATTCATTACTTTATTTTATACAAACATGAATGACAGAAGAGATCTCTAGAATAATTGATTTTGTTAAATGACCATTTTCTTCAATAGGCTTACATATCCATTTCATTGAAAATATTTGCATTTAATGTACATCATTTTCGAATGAGTTGTCTCATGCATACGGGTAGGTACGAACAAAATCTTTCCTTTAAGGGACACAGGACTGAGTTTTTAGCCAAAATGGTAGAAATAAATGTTTTTGTTCTCTATTTGTAGTTGCCTTATATATTTATTTAACATTTGTCCTATATTTACTCATCGCCCACCATTTTGAGAGATCTGGCGGCAATTTTTTAAATGCTACGCTCAGCTCCTTTAAATCTAACACACCCATTAAAAATTGAGTTTTCTCAAAACTACGTTTTTAGTCAATAAAAAATGTTCCCAGCGGCTTATATTTGCTCCGATTTGAATTAAACTTTGCAAGAACACTCAGCATACTCCAATACACAAACCTGTGCATGGAGTCAGCTCTTCGCTGTAAATGTTTCATGGTAAGAATTTTTAACTTTCAAAAATTAAATAAAATTATCAAGCAAAAATTGGAATTTATATTTAAAAAAGTTATCTCATTAACCAATGCTCGAATTTAAACATGTAATCGTAAAATGTAGTCTTTCACAGGAAATTGTAATACGCAATAACAATTCTTAAGCCGTCAGAGATGTTTTGAATTTACGTTTAATATTTATTAATATAATTAAATAAATGATAATAATATCTAAGGAACTAATGCTTGAAATTTTATTACATTTGGTACTATTATTTAAATATACAGATACAACAAATCCAGCCACTTTGAAGCAATTGATCGAAAACATTAGAAGTTTCAAAACTTAGTCCCAGTGTCCCTTAAGTTAGGAGAAAAGTCTGTACCAGACAGACAGGCAGATGGACGACGTAAAAGAAAATAATATGAAATATGCTGGAAACGTACTTTGTGATAATGTGGAATAGGTATATTGCAGCACCACATTGTTTGCTCTTTAGATTTCGTCCAATAAATGAGTAAAAATAATGTAACATGACATCCGTTTTTGATCGCATAATTAATTAAACACTGACTTGCTATAAGTAAGAACACACCTTATTATTGAAGTTGATGAGTATGGAGGAGATTGGCTGTAGTACAGAAATAGGTGGCACTGCATTGCTGTCCTTGCGGTACCATGTGTCTAACAGGATTGGATCAGTCCCTGTATTTGCCAGTTCATCCCGAAGCATCTGCAGTTCTGACGAAAGAATGTACGTGGGGATAGGTCGGTACCCGTACTTCTGTCCTAGAAACACCTGAACGTTCACAGGTTAGTTATTAGATTGTGAAATGTTCTCTTTCAGTTACATAAATTGAATAATTGAATTTCTTTACTCAATACTTTATTAGTCAATAAATCATTGCTCTTAACTTATGTAGTACTTACTTACAAATGGCTTTTAAGGAACCCGAAGGTTCATTACCGCCCTCACATAAGCCCGCCTTCGGTCCCTATCCTGAGCAAGATTAATCCATTCTCTATCATCATATTCCACCTCCCTCAAATCCATTTTAATATTATCTTCCCATCTCCGTCTCGGCCTCCCCAAAGGTCTATTTCCCTCCGGTCTACCAACTAACACACTATATCCATTTCTGGATACGCCCATACGTACTACATACCCTGCCCATCTCAAACGTCTGGATTTAATATTCCTAATTATGTCAGGTGAAGAATACAATGCACGCAGTTCTGCGTTGTGTAACTTTCTCCATTCTCCTGTAACTTCATCCTTCTTAGCCCCAAATATTTTCCTAAGAATCTTATTCTCAAACACCCTTAACCTATGTTCCTCTCTCAAAGTGACAGTTCAAGTTTCACAACCATACACAACAACCGGTAATATAACTGTCTTATAAATTCTAACTTTCATATTTTTTGACAGCAGACTAGATGACAAAAGCTTCTCAACCGAATAATAACACGCATTTCCCATATTTATTCTGCGTTTAATTTCTTCCCAAGTGTCATTTATATTTGTTACTGTTGCTCCAAGGTATTTGAATTTTTCCACCTCTTCGAAAGATGAATCTCCAATTTTTATATTTCTATTTCGTGCAATATTCTGGTCACGAGACATAATCATATACTTTGTCTTTTCGGGATTTACTTCCAAACCTATTGCTTTACTTGCTTCAAGTAAAATTTCCGTGTTTTCCCTAATCGTTTGTGGATTTTCTCCTAACAAATTCACGTCATCAGCATTGACAAGAAGCTGATGTAATCCGTTCAATTACAAACTCTCTCTGTTATAGAATATTATTTTATACTATTCTTTCGTTAGAAAAGTGATGTTATATTGCTTTTATATGTAGTTTTGGGCAGACATCATGACCAAGAAGTAATTCTTGCACTATACTCTAAAGCTCTAAGATATAAAACTAGCTGTTGACAAAATATTTCTTTTACATAAAACACAAAAAATATTCTTGCAAGAAAAGATTTAGCACTGTAACCCCTATACAAGAAGCAAGTAAATATTCATATACAGGGTGCTTAAAAAGTAGCGCATATTTTTACAGAAGGTGGCATAAGTCTAAACTAGAAAAAAAAGTTCCTATAAACCCTATAAACATGTATTCGGAAACAAATATCTGTTAAGATATGTGCCATGCTGTATTGTGGTCTATGATCGTCATTCGTTTAAAAACACAAACCAAAGATGCATGTTTTGAGAATGGCTAACATCCCTCAGCAGAAGTAAATAAAGAATGTAGTCGTAAATAAATGACAAAGACACTACATTAATCATGAAATGTAAGTCCTTCACAGGACACTTTAGTGAAGCCCTCAATTTTACTTGTGTTAGTAAGTACGCACAGTACGTACAGTATTCAGCGATGTAGACTGTCTTTCTGTTTATGCACAACGGGGCACCATCTTATTTTCTACGACTCGCAAGACAATACCTAACCCGGAGGTTTAATGTGCGATGGATTGGTCGAGGAGGTTCAGTAGCATGGCCTCTCCGAACACCTGGTCTTTTTTTTTATTTCTGACCATGGGTACATTTAAAGACATTGATGAATGTCACATACTTCGACAATGTACAAACATTACAGGAGCGTGTATCCAGTGTATGTGAGAAAATTCAACAACAGCCAGGTGTGGTCGCAAGAGTTCGTGATTCACTGAAAAGAGCTGAAGCATGTGTAACAATGCGTGGTAACCACATAGAACATCTCCTGTAGTGTCTATGTAACAGACAGGTGGGTATCGTAGGCATGGCCCATATCTCTACAGATATTTGTTTCCGAACTTTTTTTCTAGTTTCGACCAATGCTACCTCCTATAAGAATATGCGACACTTTTTTAAACATCTATATTGTCTATCAGAAATATGAGCACTCAGAATTTCATACATTGGAAGAAAAATAAGCTTTCTTGCTGATATGACTATCATTTAAGTTCAATCGTAAAAGGTAGCACGTTTGAAGCAAGAATTGATTGATGCAGCTGGATTTTAAACAAGAATGATGAATATAACCTGGCTATTTTGAAACTGTGTAAGGTAGACAATAAATTTAAGTTTCAGTAAAGTCTGTGCTGTATTGTCTTATAATGTTACAATAAACATACGAGTATAAAAGTGAAAAAGTGCAATAACGTGAAAAGGGAAAGATGTACTCAAATACTAGGAAAATTTATTCCATGTTGTCTATGACAATATTAATATACAGTAATGTATTTGCAGCGCTAGAAAACCATTAAAAATGCAATAAGATTATTATAAAAATGGCAAGTTTAAATAGCCGAAGGAGTGATCCATGGTACCCACAATGTTTATGAAAATTCTAGCGAATTTTACCAAAGAATAAAATTAATAATTCTTGTTCAATTTCATCTAAAACTTCCTCCTTGGTTTCCTTAATGTATTCACTTTTGCCCTGTGTCATTACGTTTCAAAATATTATAAGTTAACTGTTCCGTTCAACTTGAGGACGAAGATTAACTTTATCTTTTTTATAGTACTGCTTATACTTTAGTTTTACATATTCTTTTAAACATGTTATTGTAATTAATGTGTTTTTACAACATTGTTCAATTCGCTCACAAAGTCAATTAGTCTACGAAAAATTTCTGGATTTTCATATTCCTCACTTTCATCATGGCCGCGTAGAACCAATTAGAAGACGCCGCTACAGTAACAAGATCTATAATATTCTTGATACAATTCTTGATAGAATATAAGTATTATCTGTTCTTTTTCACTCTGTTATGTTTTTCTAGGTTTTCATTATAGGCGTGAGTCAATATGGGCTAGTTAAAATGGTTATTCTCCCTAAAATATTAAGATTCGCCACTTTTTTTTATATGTTTACTGTTTCCCTCATGTTTTCTTATACATACGTTAATTATAATCAATCAGATTACCGAGATTGTTCACCTCAGTTTTATTCCACATTTCTTTAAATTGAAAATTAAATAAGGTATTTGTTACAACCACATACCTAGCTATAATAATCTTGAAAATTTTCGTGTATACTCACAATCCCATCCGCCCTTTTATTTTTATGTTAGATTCTAATGTTCTAGAAGAAAAATGGATCGTTTATTAAGCTCAACATTATCAATGTTTCACTTCTCTTGAGCATAACAGAAACCACACGCAGACGATTAAGCCGTAATATAACACAACTTCATAAAGCCAATATTGTCAGTTTTTTTGAACCTAAATTGCCCCTGAATTAAGTAAGATGTCCCACCATCCCACCATGCAGTTAATTATCTATAAAAATAAGGGCCTCAGATTCTTTTTAAAAGTCATCAAATCAATACAGCCTTAAGAAATAATGCAAAAATAAAACAAATGAAAGACATTCTTATGTTACAAAGTAACAAAGTAGACATTAACAAATAGCCTTCATATATAAAACTTTCATTTCCACGCTTTTCGTTGTATATGAAAAGTTTGCACTAACATTAAAATCCACCTTCACTATTATTTTGATTTCTGTCTCTCACGGTGAACATATCGAATGTTCAGTTCACAAAAATATTTCCTTCTCTCGCCCTGTGTTTTTAATGTTTTCAATTATTAGCCTATACAATGATATAGGCAATTGCTTAGGTTGAATTGTAATGAAAATTCAAGTGTAATGTGACCCTTAGTTGAATAAACGAGTAAGATGTACTTGCACCTAAACATGAATAAGATATCCATTCTTGTACACAGATCACACACTGTGTGTAAGATGGGAAAGAACTTAGCTCATGCGCAATTAATACAGTTCTGTTCCGCGCCGTGGCGGCGTAGTCTAAGGCATCCTGCTTACGAATCGCGTTACAGAATGCCTGCTGGTTCGAAACCTCACAGAGGAAAGAAATTTCCTCATGAAATTTAGGCCAGTGTATGGGACCGGGCCCACCCAGTATCATAATGCACTTGGGAAGCTAGCGATAGGTTGCGAAATCCGGTTATGAAAGCCAGCAATAACGGCTGGGAGATAATCGTGCTAACCACACGATACCTCCATTCTGATTGGATGATCATTCACCTCTGTTTCGAAATGTGGAGGTGAGGCCAGCAGTCGGCTGGTCAGTCTGGATCCTTAATGAACTGAAGCTCCACGGATTAATATTTACTGCGTTTCCATGGAGTATTAAAATCGATTTGAATATATATTATTTTAATGTACCGAAGTACATATGACAAAACCCGGAGCCGGAGAGAATTTTTCTCCGTTCCATTACTCTTTCATGGATTTGAATATGTTTTCCGTATTGAATACGATCCCTCGAGCCCTGCTTTCATGCAATTTTCGATGCGTATTAAATGTACAGTTTTTTTTTATAATGTATAATCGAGGGCTGAGCACGGAGCAATATAGGTTACATTTTTTCAGGCGTTTTCAGAAGATGGTGAATTGTCACGCGTCAAAGGAAGCATTTCCAGTCCAGATATACAAATACATGGTTACCACTTATCACATTATCACATAACCCACCCATGAAAAATTATCTAACGGGCTGTAACTGTGTAGCCTCTTAGGAGCTAGCCGCCACATAGACTATCTGTGTAAATTCTGGTTCAGCTAGACGACGGCATCTGCCCCTGGTGTCTGTGAGGAGTACACTATCGTCGTGCATTTCAGGCGCTATGTTCGGTTCAGGTCTGTCGAGTATGGCGAAGTTCGATATTCGCCGATGTTCGCTCTGCAGGAGGAGGTCTGTCGAGTTTGTTTCACCTTGTTACAATAAAATTCGCTGTCCTCCAATCCCACTTTTTTTTAACAGCTTGGGGACTTTAGCACAGATCTTGCGATTAGTTTTTCATAAGAAACAAGACGAACTTTGTAATGTCTTGGTTGTCTCTCTGATATTCGAACATTGCAGGGCATTAGTGTACACATTGAAATTAAACAATGCGAAAATATAAAGTTTGGATTTTAGATTTTCGTTAAAGAGTCATCGCCGATGCTTGAGAAGTTAGCTTGCTTCTCGATAGATTATGATTCATAAGTTAAAACTCGGTGGAGGATGCAGAATTTTTTAGCATTACTTCTTTTAAGATAATAGGAAAAAAACGTTAATTTCAGGGTGTCTCAGGAGAAATGTAAAATATTTCAGGATAATGTAGTTTGGGTTAAATTACGTCGATTTAACCTGATATACCTATGCCCGAAATGTAACGGTTGGGGAGAAATACTGGAACATCTTGCGGTTCCGTGTACTATACTTGACTTGTTACTCCAGATTTTTGCACACGGCACTATCTGAACAACGCAACACCAGCGCAAGACACATAACTGAATACACGTTCACTTGACATTTAATTCATGTATTCGCGTACTGAACATGCAGACATGCTTTTTGTTTATAGATTTTGTGATGGCAATGCATTGGCTGCTGTTGAGGAATAGCTATAGACGAAGTTTCCCCAATCGACGGGTTCCATCTATCTGTGTGTTTTCATGTATTTACCGGATGTTATCTGAAACTGGCAAGCTACCAAGTGTTACATTGAGGTCGGAAAGAGAACTGATACAGGTACCGATACTTGAAAAGAATTTACAGTGCATGAAATCCATAAGAAGGACAATTTTAGTAATTTGTACTTTATTTTCTTACTGAGTTTGCACTGAATTATGAAATAAACTTATTGGAATAACACAAGATGCAGCATTTTCAATAATGTATCATATCACAATGTTCTAAAACGTAGAAATACGTCTATAATGACACTTTCCATTTAAAAGTTCGTCCATCAACAAATCCCCAACCATTACATTTCGGACATAGATATATGAGGATGTAGATTAACCCAAACTACATTACCATGAAGTATTTTACATTCCTCCTGAGACACTCTGTATATATTTGCAATGGTGTGAGCTTTAAACTCGGGTGGCTTTAAAAGTGGACGATCTACCACAGACCAAATATTTACAGTCAAAATATTGATGGAGAAGATGTGGAAAAACAGCCTGGACCTAACACAGACTTTTGTAGACTTTAAACAAGCATGCGACTGTATTAACAGAAATGAAATGTTCGATATTATGTTACATTTTAAAATAACCTTTAAAGTTAGTACAACCAACAAGATTAATCATGATAGAGACAACAGCTAAAGTTAAACTACAAACAGTTATGACAGAATCTTTCAATGTCACACAAGGGTTAAAACAGTGAGATGGACTGGCACCAACACTGTTTAACCTAATGTTGGAATACGTGATTAGGAAATTATCCATTGATAGAAATACAATGTTGGAACACAAAATGGTCCAGATTGTAGGATATGCAGACGATATCAACATAATGGCACGATCCCATATGAGAGCTAAAAAAAAACATTCCAGGAATTAAAAAATGAAGCAGAAGAGAGAGGATTGCAAGTAAATACAAATAAAACAAAAGTTATTACTACTACCCGAAGGAAATTTAGAAAACCTGAACAGTTTGAAATTGGATCCCAAAATTTGGAAATAACCAATTAATTTAAATATTTAGGATCCTGGTTAACTGAAGATAATAAAGAAATAGATGAAATAAAGAAAAGGATACATGCTGCCAACAAAACATATATTTCAGTACATCTATATTTAAGACAAGGAATACCCATCGACAATCTAAAATCATATTATATAAAGTTATGAATAAGCCGGTAGTAACATATGGCAGTGAAACCTGGACTGTAAATAAACGAGCCGTCAATATAACCAACACCTTCGAAAGAAAAATCTTGAGTAGAATTTAGGGCCCAGACCAAGACAATGGGATTTGTAGAATACGATATAATAATGAATTATATAATCTATATAAAGATCAGGATTTTACCATCCGACTACAAAGTCTACAATGGGCAGGGCACATAATTAGGATGGGAGACAACCGAATACCCAAGAAAACACTATTCAGTAAAATCGAAGGTAAGGCCTATTGGAAGACTCAGGGATCGCTGGATTGATGCAGGGGTAAAGGACGCTAACACGTTCCTTAAAACCAGACGGTGGATATCAGCCGCTAAGAATAGGATTATATGGAGGCAGATGACTAAGGAGGCTAAGGTTCGATCCACAACTGTGACGCCATAGAAGAAGAAGAAGAAGAAGAAGAAGAAGAAGAAGAAGAGCTTTTAACTCTGCACCATTTATGCAAGTATCCCCATGTAGGAGTGATGCATCGAAGCTGTAGCTCGTTTTTTGTTGGACTCGGTGCACCACGGGAGACGAACTACATAGCAACGCATGATGTTTAATAGAGAAATTTGTAGAATGTTGGTAAGAGAAACAGCAGTAATTCGCGAAAAGTGTTCGAATTCAAGATGGGAACCCGGGGAATTTCCCCCCTTTCGAATTTTCTCCCCAATTTCTGCATTCCTGTATTCATCCCCAAATGGGGGAAGAAAAATCTCCTCTTCGAATATCCTTACTTACAAATGCCTTTAAGGAACCGTAGATTCATTGCCGTCCTCACATAAGCTCGCCATCGGTCCCTATCCTGTGCAAGATTAATCCAGTCTCTATCACCATATCCCACCTCCCTCAATTCCATTTTAATATTATTCTCCCATCTACGTCTCGGCCTCCCTAAAGGTCTTTTTCCTTCCGGCCTCCCAACTAACATACTATTTGCATTTCTGGATTCGCCCATACGTGCTACATGCCCTACCCATCTAAAAAGTCTCGATTTTATGTTCCTAATTATATCAGGTGAAGAATACAATGCATGCAGTTCTGCATTGTGTAACTTTCTCCATTCTCTTGTAACTTCATCCCTTTTAGCCCCAAATATTTTCCTAAGAACCTTATTCTCAAACCCCTTAATCTCTGTTCCTCTCTCAAAGTGAGTCCAAGTTTCACAACCATACAGAACAACCGGTAATATAATTGTTTTATAAATTCTAACTTTGAGATATTTTGATAGCAGACTAGATGACAAAAGCTTCTCAACCGAATAATAACACGCATTTCCCATATTTATTCTGTGTTTAATTTCCTCCCGAGTGTCATTTGTATTTGTTACTGTTGCTCCAAGATATTTGCATTTTTCCACCTCTTCGAAAGATAAATCTCCAATTTTTATATTTCCATTTTGTACAATCTTCTGGTCACGAAACGTGATCATAGGCCTATACTTCGTCTTTTCGGGGTTTACTTCCAAACCTACCGCTTTACTTGCTTCAAATAAAATTTCCCTAATCGTTTGTGTATTTTCTCCTAACATATTCACGTTATCCGCATAGACAAGAAGCTGATGTAACCCGTTCAATTCCAAACCCTATCTGTTATCCTCAACTTTCCTAATGGCATATTCTAGAGCGAAGTTAAAAAGTAAAGGTGTTAATGCATCTCCTTGCTTTAGCCCGCAGTGAATTAGAAAAGCATCAGTCAGAAGCAGGCCTATACGGACTCTGCTGAAGTTTTACTGAGACACATTTTAATTAATCGAACTAGTTTCTTGGGAATACCAAATTCAAGAAGAAAGTTATATAAAACTTCTCTCTTACTTACTTACTTACTTACTTACAAATGGCTTTTAAGGAACCCGAAGGTTCATTGCCGCCCTCACATAAGCCCGCCAGCGGTCCCTATCCTGTGCAAGATTAATCCAGTCTCTATCATCATATCCCACCTCCCTCAAATCCATTTTAATATTATCCTCCCATCTACGTCTCGGCCTCCCTAAAGGTCTTTTTCCCTCCGGTCTCCCAACTAACACTCTATATGCATTTCTGCATTCGCCCATACGTGCTACATGCCCTGCCCATCTCAAACGTCTGGATTTAATGTTCCTAATTATGTCAGGTGAAGAATACAATGCGTGCAGTTCTGTGTTGTGTAACTTTCTCCATTCTCCTGTAACTTCATCCCGCTTAGCCCCAAATATTTTCCTTAGCACCTTATTCTCAAACACCCTGAACCTATGTTCCTCTCTCAGAGTGACAGTCCAAGTTTCACAACCATACAGAAGAACCGGTAATATAACTGTTTTATAAATTCTAACTTTCAGATTTTTGGACAGCAGACTGGATGATAAGAGCTTCTCAACCGAATAATAACACGCATTTCCCATATTTATTCTGCGTTTAATTTCCTCCCGAGTGTCATTTATATTTGTTACTGTTGCTCCAAGATATTTTAATTTTTCCACCTCTTCGAAGGATAAATCTCCAATTTTTATATTTCCATTTCGTACAATATTCTGGTCACGAGACATAATCATATACTTTGTCTTTTCGGGATTTATTTCCAAACCGATCGCTCTACTTGCTTCAAGTAAAATTTCCGTGTTTTCCCCTAATCGTTTGTGTATTTTCTCCTAACATATTCACGTCATCCGCATAGACAAGAAGCTGATGTAACCCGTTCAATTCCAAACCCTGCCTGTTATCCTGAACTTTCCTAATGGCATATTCTAGAGCGAAGTTAAAAAGTAAAGGTGATAGTGCATCTCCCTGCTTTAGCCCGCAGTGAATTGGAAAAGCATCAGATAGAAACTGACCTATACGGACTTTGCTGTATGTTTCACTGAAACACATTTTAATTAATCGAACTAGTTTCTTGGGAATACCAAATTCAATAAGAATATCATATAATACTTCCCTCTTAACCGAGTCATAAGCCTTTTTGAAATCTATGAATAACTGATGTACTGTACCCTTATACTCCCATTTTTTCTCCATTATCTGTCGAATACAAAAAAATCTGATCAATAGTCGATCTATTACGCCGAAAACCACACTGATGATCCCCAATAATTTCATCTACGTACGGAGTTAATCTTCTCAAAAGAATATTCTCTCTTAACCGAGTCATATGCCTTCTTGAAATCTATAAATAACTGATGTTCTGTAGCCTACCCATATACTCCCATTTTTCTCCATTATCTGTCGAATACAAAATATCTGGTCAATAGTCGATCTATTACGCCTACAACCACACTGATTATCCCCAATAATTTCATCTACATATGGAGTTAATCTTCTGAAAGGTATATTGGACAAAATTTTGTATGACGTGAGGAAAAGTGATATTCCTTGAAAGTTACTACAGTTAGTCTTGTGCGCCTTCTTAAAAATACGTACAATTATGGACTCCTTCCATTGTTCTGGTACAATTTCTTTTTGCCAAATATCAAGTACAAGCTTATAAATTTCGCTATATAATGCGCTTCCACCCTCTTGTATTAATTCGGCTGGAATTTGATCAATACCTGGATACTTGTACATTTTCAGATCTTCTATCGCAATTTCGACTTCAGAAAGTGTCGGTTCGGGTATACATGACTCAGCATTTTGCATTTGAATTTCGTCTCGATCATTTCTGTTTGGCTTATGTACATCTAGTAGTTGCCCAAAATAGTTCTTCCATCTGTTCAGGATTGAATGAGAGTACGCAAGCATTCACCATTCTCATCCTTGATCACGTTTACCCTTGCCTGATATCCGTTCTTAAATTCCTTTGTACCCTTATATAAATCTCGAATGTTTTTATTCTTACTATTTTTTTCTGCCTCATTCAGTTTTTCTTCACGTAATCTCTCTTTTTATTCCTAAGTGTACGATTTGCTTCCCGTCTTTCATTGAAATAATTATCTCTTTTCTCCTCAACTGGATCCTGTACGAATTTCAATTTTTCCTGTTTCCTCCTTTCTACTACCGTGCAACAATCTACATCAAACCACTGTTTCTGCTCAGCTGCAATTCTCATACTATCTCTGATATTTTCCCACACGCTATTAACATTTAACTCTTTCTCAACTTCGTCGGAGCTTCCTAAAGTGGCAAACCTATTTAAAATTTCGAACTGATAATGTTGCTTAGTTTCCTCGTCCTTTAATTTCAGGACATTGAATCTACTAATATTAACTTGTTGCTCTACTCGCTTGGCTATTGATAGTCTTTCTCTTATTTCTCCAATTACTAAATAATGGTCAAATTTACAGTCTGCCCCTCCCCCCTGAAAGTTCGAATGTCTGCTATACTAGTATATCTTCGTTTGTCTATCACGATGTGATCTATTTGGTTGTGTGTCAATCCATCTGGAGAATTCCAAGGCTCTCTTTTCCAATAATCGATTTAAAAATATCCTCCCGTCCTACTTTAGCATTGAAATCTCCCAATAAAATTTTCATGTGATATCTAGATAACTGATCAAACGTGTGTTCCAATTCCTCATAGAAGCTATCCTTTATATCGTCGTCTTTCTCTTCTGTAGGGGCGTGACCAATATTAACTATGATATCGCACCATCTACCATTAAGTACTAAATACGATAACTTGTCACTGATAAATTCGACCTTTTTTACTGCGATTTTATTCCTTTATGAACAAAGAATCCTACTCCTAATTGGTGATTATTCTTTCCTTCCCCATAATACAAGTAATCTTCTATTTATGATATGCATTTCCATCTAACCCAACTCGTGTACTCCCAAGAAGTCTATTCTGTATCTGGCTAGTTCTTTTGTTACTAATGTTACCTCATTTGTTCTATAAAGACTAGTTACGTTCCAAGTTCCAAATCTCATAACCTTATTCCTTTGCTGTGGTCGTGCCAGAGAATCAGTCCCATTCCGAGGCTTATTGTGAGGTTTTGTAACAAGCTGCTTTTTACGGTGATGCGTTGTTAGTCATTAGTCCAACCCCCAAGCTAGAGAATCATCCCTTACCGGCTGTCCACGACTGCTTATTCAATATATTCGCAGCTACCCTCCATATCTGGAAGCTGTCTCCTCTATCCGCAACCTAAGGACGAGCCATGTCGTGGTGATAGGGACCCACAATACATGGCTCCGAATATATATTTTAATATTATTAATATCGCATCTGCCTGAATAGTGATATTCTTTCTGAAATTGCATTTCCGAAAAATTATTTTTATTTTATGTGCGGCGGTCAAAACATTTTCTAATCTGGAGTGATTTTGCTGTAGTGAGTTTATTCTGAATGTCTTTTGTAAATGTCACCTGGATTTCACCATTAAAATAGTCATCCTTTAATATAAAAATAACAGGCTATATTAAAGCATGTAAGACTTCGTCTTATTTAGAACTATGTCAGAAATAATACACTTTTTTTTTTGTTTTTATAATGTTATTTTGTAATTGATTTGTGAATTATATATTACCGGTACCTACTAAGTCATAAGATAGGATAGAAGTTATTGTAAAACTAGAAATTCAAAATGCCATTCGAGTGCTACAACAATTAGAGTGCACGTTAACAACAACAATAACAACAATAATAATAATAATAATAATAATAATAATAATAATAATAATAATAATAATAATAATGATACACAACTTCATAACAAACTTTAAAACCGAATAGAGGTCTATACAATTTATAATTGATAATATATTATATTCATACTTTAAAAAGACATATAAAAATTAGTATGGAAATAAGATATTTTATCCCATCTATATTTTGATCAATTCCAACACTATTCGCCAACATTTATCATCAAGCATCATCACACTCTACCACTCTGAGGAAACCCGACGCTACTAATTAACCTAAGGCAAAGAAAATTGTTAATCTGTGGAAACTGACCCAAAACGTATAGACGTAATTCCTTAACCTCAACCATACATTAATGACGACAAGAATCCTATTATTTAAGGGGAAATTAATGCTAATTCTTATTATTTTCACCAAAATAGCATATACATGTAGTTGCAAATCAGGAGAAACTTACCACAAAATTTGGTCCCATAGACAGTCGTTGGCAATTTGCTATCTCCCTCATGCATAGTTCCGTGGTCATGTGATCGTCCGTAGCCTCGTCTCTCACACCCCACCTCATGTCGACTACCTGGGAAACAGATAAATATGTTATATTACACTTTATCTTATTTTCATATAGAGGGCCATAGCACACTTTTGGCCTAAGTGCATTGGAACTGCTGTGTTATGACTCATAATATACAATGACCTTCATGGGTGCCAATCCTAAATAACATTAATTAATTCACGTGGACTCTACCCTGAATAACATTAATTCACTAATGTGGGTTCTACCCTGAATAACATTAATTCACTAATGTGGGCTCTACCCTGAATAATACTAATTCATTCCTCAACAATATTAATTCACTCATGAGACTGAACCCTGAAAAACCTCTATCAGTGTGTATAAATGACAGTGTACCAGAAACTGAAAACAGACTTGAAAGGTATTTTATCACAGTTTTTGTAATAAATCAGTACAAGAATAAGCGAAATGAAATTAATCTTGAGTACTCATCAGTGATGGTTTCATATGCTGTATTTATTTTGAGATGTTGAAAGCAGAGACGCCTTTAGCTCAATGCTGAATCTTTAAAATGGTGACATTGCTTTAATTAAAGGATTGTTGGATTTATAGAATAGAGGTTTCAATTCTGTACATACTGGACATGACATGACAACCTTTTTTATATAATCAATGGAATAAGGTAGGGTAAACATTGGTAATTTCGTGGCAGTGGTTATTTCGTTATACTTTTTCTTTGCTCTTTCGTGAACTAACCAATGGTGTTACGAGATTCAAATTTTCGCCAAGGGATTGCACATGTTGTCCAGTTTCCAGAAACATACAGCTACGCTTTGTATGACTATTGTAGCTGCTTCAGTGAGCTTTTATGTTTGGAGAGAGCAAGTTAGCGTCGACTTCTCAGGCGTACAAATTTTGTGGATTTTGTAATTACATTACAGACTTATTACTAAAAATAAGCATGTGATATTTGGTACAATGATTTATTATATCTTAATGAAATTTTAGGAAATGTTTTTGAAATTTTAGATACATCTGTAGTCGCCATATAGGCTTAGCTTTACTGATAGAAATCTTAGCTCTTTGAGGCGAAATTTTGTTGAGCATTAAGCGTTACATTTTATAGTATTTAAAAATTGTATTACAATACGAATTTTAGAAACCTGAAGATAAGATGTGATAACAAAAAAGAAAAGGGGGACGCAATGGGTTCAGTGTAGCTTCTGTTTGATTTGTTATCATCCTAAGTGCCAATGATAAGTACTAGATGACTTACTTGCAAGAATTGTGACAGAAGATGAAACATAGCTTCACCATTTTGGACCGGAAACAGAGGAAGACAATGGTGTGGCATCATGCAAATTCACCAAAGAAAGAGAAATTCAAAAGTGCACCTTCGGCAGTAAAAGTTATGGCTACTGTGTTTTTCGATTCAGAAAGACTCTTGCTTGTGGACATCATGCTACACGGAACCACCATTAATTCTGACGCGTATGTGGCAACTCTCAAGAAACTTCAAGCTCGACTGAGACGTGTTCGACGACATCGGGAGAAGCAGGATGTTCTGCTATTGCACGACAACACACAGCCATATGTCAGTCACAAGACCACAGATCAGATCAGAAAATTCGGATAGATAACACTGAAACATCCGCCTTACAGTCCTGAACTGGCACCGTGCGATTACCATCTCTTTGGTAAACTGAGGGATCCCTTCGCGGAACGAGGTTAGAAGATGATTCCCTTGTGCACCCTGCTAAAGACTGGCTCAGACGTGTTTGGTCCAGGCTTTTACCGTGCTGATCTACAGGCCCTTGTTCCTACGTTACGTAAGGCAGTTGAAAGGGACGGGGATTATGTGGAAAAGTCACATTTTGTTCCTAAAGGATGTATTTACATTCTGTGAAAATAGCAAAGCTTTAGGATAAAAATATAAATTTTAAACAAATGTTATGCTTTACTTTTGGAGTTACCCTAGTAATATAGGCTACAGTAAATTCCGTAATAAAAGTGTTCACCCTTTCGGGGCAAAGAAGATCCCTTTTCAATTCCAATTTTTACTTTCATTTCATTCTTATTATGTGTTGATATGTATTTCTATGTTTTCTTGCTGTGAATGTTAGACGGAATTACTGTTTGAAGTCTTGTAACAATAAATGGGACTTTCATTTGACTTTAATGAATCTTTCCACAATTCTTCTACCTCTCACGAAATTATCAATGTAATATCACGAAATTACCAAGGTTATCACGAAATAACCAACCTTTTAGCTTAAGTTGTAAAAGTGGTTTTTGGCACTTGTTCAAGAACGTGTCCAATCTTTTATGTCTCCAGATTTGTACAGCAAATTATCGTCTTTTAGATGAAAAAATCGGAATAAAGATATATTTACATATTTGGATTTTAAATTAATTTTCATGAAATTATCACGAAATTACCAATGTTTACCCTATATGACATTATCATTTTAACGGAAACTTGGTTATATCACGATTTTGACTATGATATTAATGGATAAAATAAATTGGTAAAAGTTAATAAATACAATAAATGCGATGGAATAGTAATATACTTTAAAAATAGCATTGATATTAGTGTAATAGAAGCTGAAATTGAGCACTGTAATTCAGTTCATTTTAAGAGTAAGCTTGATAAGAGTGAATTTTTTTTCACCGCCATTTATAGATCCCCTAAAAACAATAAAAATGATTTCATAGACAATTTAGAACAGTATTTATCCAATTTAGAAGGTTGTCACAACCATATTATTGTTGGAGACATAAACATAGACATATTAGAAAATAGTATAGATTTAATTGACAGTAAATATATGAATGTTCTCCATGAATATGGTTTTGTAAAATATTTAAATGCCATCACTAGGTCTTCAATAATTTCTGGCACATGCATCGACCATATATTTCTAAAAACTCAAAATAATTGGAGCTTCATACCTGGCGTTCTATCTAGTGCTATTACCGATCATTATATTGTTTTTAGTTTATTAAAAATGTCTAACAATTAATACAATTCTAGGCCGTCTGTTACTCTCTCATCACAAAATATGCAACAAATTAATTATCCTGATTTGATTACAGATTTTCTAAAAGAAACCTGGGAATCGGTCTATTAAACTAATGATGCCAATGCCTGTTTTCAAATTTTCTACAATTTAATCATAAAGTATATAGATAAAAATACTATTATAAACAGTAATCAGAAAATTTCTAATAAATCCAAGAAAATAAAACCCTGGATCACGGCCGGCATTATTAATTCTATTCGTACAAGAGACAAACTTGCTTTAAAAGTTAAAAAGAATCCAAGTAACGTACAACTAAAAAATTACTACAGAGCATATAGAAATATGTTAACTCTTATCATTCGAAAAATGAAAATTAAATATTATGAATCCAAATTTGATAGGTACAAAAATGAACCTAAAAAATTCTGGCAAGTTATAAATGAAGCTACAGATGTAAATGTACAAAATAAACAGCCAATCAAGGAGTTAAAAAAAAGATAAGGGTGAAATATTAAATTGCAGAAAAGAGATTGCAAACGAATTTAATAATTATTTTTCAGAGATAGGACACAAAGTTACTTCTAACATTAATACGTCAAATTTTAACTCTTCTCTACAAAATGAGACACAAGATGGACATTTAGCTTCCTCCATGTTTCTTTTTCCTGTAACTGAAGATGAAATTATTATTTTGGTTAAGAAATTAAAAAATAATGTTGCTCCTGGTATAGACGGAATTAAGAATAATACTTTCAAAATTATTATCAAATATATATCAAAACCCATGGTTCATATTTTTAACTTATGTTTTGTGCAAGTTATATTCCCAGATGTTTTGAAATGTGCCATAGTAATTCCAATATACAAATCTGGAGAAAAAAAAAATCAAATGACTATAGACCTATATCTTTACTTCCAACATTTTCCAAATTGCTTGAAAAATGTTTAAAGAATAGATTAATAAATTATTTAGAAAAACATAAAATTTTCTCTAAAAATCAGTTTGGTTTCCGCAATAATAATTCTACTGATGATGCTCTTATTAATGTTACTGGAAAAATTATGAATGAACTAGATATCGGAAAGAAATGTTTGGGTATTTTCTTGGATTTACGGAAAGCTTTTGACACTATCAATCTTAATTTACTTTTGGACAAACTACATACTATTGGAGTTAGAGGTATAGTTTTAAAATTATTCCAATCATATTTTAGTAACAGAAGGCAAATGACCAAAATTGAAGATCATATTAGTGAATACAAATATATTGATATAGGTGTACCGCAAGGAACAATTTTGGGACCCATTTTATTTCTAATATACGTTAATGATCTGCTAAATATAAATTTAGAAAAACTTAATGGATCTATATATTCATATGCGGATGATACAGTAGTTATTTTCAGTGGTTTTTCTTGGCAAGAAGCATATAGAAATGCTAATATAGGTGCTAATATTGTTAAAAATGGCTTAATACCAACTTCCTTTCTTTAAATATATCTAAATCAACTTTAGTTCCTTTTTCGTTAACAGCTGCCAGTGTTCAAAATTTAAAATTTAGCGATGAATATAGACTAATAATACACAGTGAAAATGGTTTAGATCCCAAAAGTTGTAAATGTCCACCATTGAAAGAAGCCACGTATGTCAAATATCTGGGTATCATTATTGATCAGAATTTAAAATGGCCTCATCACATTACTTATCTTTGTAAGAGGCTTCGTAAAACAATTTATAAATTCGTTAATCTTCGATGCTACTTACCCATTAGAGTTCTACGAAATGTTTATTTGGCCATTATTCAGTCTATCATTCAATATGGTATAATTGTTTGGGGTGGAAGTACAAAAATTAACCTTAGTCCGTTAAATTTACTACAAAAACGAATAATTAAAATTTGTTTGAAGAAACGTTTCGACTATCCAACTAAATTAATTTATTCTGAATTTAATGTATTTAATATTGAACAAATTTATAAGTATACGCTGTTAAAATTTTATCATAAAAATCGTAATAAGTTTGTATTACAGACACATAATTATGATACAAGACGAAATATTAATTTAACATTAGTAGAACCTAAATGTCTCACATCTGCTGGTCTAAAGCATAGCATTAATTTTGGCCCTGGGTTGTACAATGCTTTAACTAAATTACATCCAGAACTTCTAACATGTAACCCACTAACATATAACAAGAAAATTAGAAACGTGTTAATATCTTCAATTTGATTAAATACATTTACAGTATATGTGTATGAATTAATAAACCTATAATATAATTGTATTTTATAATTTTGAAATATATATATAGTCCTACTTTTCACGTGCGATATTATTCTTCTCTAGAGTTAATATTATATTATATAATTCCATTGCCGCTGCAATTTTAGTTCCTATTTTATTTTACTTATTTATTTTTATTATTATTTTTTTCTATATTTCTCTTATATTAATATTGTATTATATAATTTCTGTAACTGTAATTTTAATTATATTTCCTATTTTATTTTATTTTATATTCTCTTATAGGCTTATTAATATTATATCTGAACTGCGACCGAACACGAGCGCTGCTCATTCGGTCTGAAATTTTGTTAATACTACTGTATCTCCTGTTTTATATTGTTTGTACTATTTTATTTCTGTTTCTCTTGTTTGTTTGTAATTATATTCTTTATTCTGTATATATACTAAATTTAAATAAATAAATAAATAAAGTTGTAGAACGGATCCCCTGGAAATTCCCAGATGACAGAGAGATATACGGATCACTAATAACAAATAATTTCTAATAATAATATTGAAAAGTTTACGATAAGAGTGGCGAATGACTCACGAGTGCTATCTAGCGGCAGGGATTGTAGGCAGCGACGATGACGCGACGTGAGGCATTGCGCTGCCTGTGACAAGAATTTTGTTCTTCAACAAATACAGTACATGGTGTCAGTCGTAAGGATATTCTCATTCTTTTTGCACACAATGTCAGAGAAATATGGAATTGTTTTTTCTGTGATCTTCTGTAAAAACTACGTTTCGCAAAAATGCTAGATCTTTCTTTGGATTTACAAAATATAGAAATAGGCGAGAGACTCCTAGACAAAAATTTAAAATTAGAGGGACATAACTTAGTATCTGTACAAAAATTACAAAATATATTGAAATCACTTTAGATTATCGGACTTCAATAATCATAACAAATTTTAGAAGTCAGAGGTAAGTGAAAATAAGATGTAATTAAAAGTATGTCGAAGTTTCAAGTCAACCGTAGTCCTGTTATGTTCAATAGTTCGCTTTAGTAACATACTGAAGAGAATAGCCATTCCTTCACTGAATTTAACAATTCCTTCCGAAAATATGGCTCAAATTCAAAGCACAATGAAGGAACCGCAAATGTCCCAGAAACATATTAGATCTTGCATCAAGCAGGCTGGATGTTAATAATAATAATAATAATAATAATAATAATAATAATAATAATAATAATATTTTCCCTGGCAGAGTTAAGGCCATCAGGCCTTCTCTTCCTCTCAACCAGAATCAAATATCACATACAGAAAAATACATACCGGTATACAAATATTAACTTAAAAAAATAAATAATAATAATAATAATAATAATAATAATAATAATAATAATAATAGTAATAATAATAATAAATAAAAAAGAGAAATTGAATACATATACACAATCAATATTAACTTAAAAATAATATTAATAAAAAATAAATATAATAAAAAGAGAGGTTGAATACATAAGCACAAACAGGAAAATACATTCTCTGATGTCAGACAGAAATGACGGGCGATACTCCTCTATCATGTAATTAAATAATGCATTAATAAAAATGCATTATTCTTTGTGATAACTGAATCAGTTACTAAACTCCAGAAATATACTTCACTTTCCTTATATAAAATATAATTTCTTCATAGTTTATCGGTATAAAAGACTGAAAGCCATTATTTTTTCGAACCAAATAGATGCACCTTTGAATGGAGATAAATTATTGTCTGTAACGAAGTACAACATTACAATTTCAAACTATTTGACAAATTAATTAAGTCGAAATACCTAGATAAGCTTTATTTTATAGGTAAAAATATGAACCCCGCTTTAAAATATCTATGGAAAGAATTACATTATAAGTATGGATTTAAATTTTTAACTACTGATTCCACAATTTGGGACATCTGGCCGACATCTACGGCTGACCACTAGGATCCAGAATACAAAACAGAGGTGAAATTAAAAATAAAATACAATATGATTTGCGGAGAGAATACAGAACAATAATAAATTTAAAAATAAAGTACAATTTGATTTCGGAGAAACATGAGATGAAAGTACGATGAAGAGTAATGAAATGAAGTAAAAAAATAGTACATAGTGTTATACAAGTGATTGTGTAAAATAGATAATGAATCTCTCAGTACCATTAGAGAAATTAATAGAAGATTAATACAAGACTAATAGAAAATCTCTTTTCTATTGTTCGATCTATAGATCGAAACAACGTGACTTCAGGTTGCTCCAAGTTTAGAGCTACAATTATTAGGCAAATTATGACAAATCATTTCCTACATTCCTCCTGAAAGAAGCAACTGTGAAGTTGACATTTGCTTTTTCTTACTCAAGAAAGGAGATATCGAGGCGCAAAATTTAATTTTTCCAGTCCTACTCGTATTTTGACGAGACCGTTAATGATGGCAAAAATGTACAGAATAAAAATAAAGAAAACATAATGCAAGGAAATGCAAAACCCTATGTTGCAGGTTGGTTATATAGCTGAGTGAATCACGAAATGTTTCGAAGAAATAGTCCAAATGATGACCTAACAACACACATCACAAAATAATAATAATAATAATAATAATAATAATAATAATAATAATAATAATAATAATAATAATAATAATAATAATGTAAAGATTCAAAATGGTTTTCTCTAAGAATAGTTATCTCCTAAGACAAAATTGTGTTCTGATGTTTTTTAATTAATAATGTCCTTTGTAAAACTAGAACTGGTTCAAAAAGAGCTATTTAAAATGGTAGTACTGTCTATTAACATTTCAGTTTGCAGCGACTGTGCCAATATCTTCATTGATAAAATTTTCAATCTGCCAATAAATTGTTACATCAAAAATAAAATGGACAACGAGATAGCTGGAAAACGAAATAAGCTATGTATGAAAGCTGCTAAGTCCTGCAGAAAACAATTAAATCATATACAGGGACATCATTTTATTTTTACTAACATATTTAATATTAACTTGCCTATACCTCTGGATCAACGCCGTTTGCTATCCCCTTCTACGACTGGAGTTCGATGATACTGACGTAATATACAAACAAATCACTTTACTAGGTATAGGAGGGAAGAAAAGTAGTTCATCCATTTATGTAAACTAGGAAATATTGCGCTTTTGAGTTTAATCATTTTCGTTAGGTTTTTGTTTAATCAAAATACAGTACAGTATTAACAATGCGTGATTTTACTCACGAACTGAGCTGTCCATGTGGACGTATTCATTATGCAGTGTATATTATACTGTCTACAGCACATTAGCGTACAATATAGAGAATGAAGTTAAATTGAAAAATAATCATAATATGGATATTTAAACACATTTCGATACAGGCTTCAGTTCTAATGTGCATATTATCGCACTATAGCATATTGTACTTAATTCCAATTACCAGTTCTTCGTACTAGTAACTCATGTTGAAATAATTCTGTACCTACTCTATAAAAGAGTACCTTACATACTGTAAATTCAATCCTCACTTCTGCCCGAAAAGATAAAATTACTCAGACATACTATCTACTGTCCGCCCAAGTGGTTATGTCGTAGGGTCGTAGAAAGGAAGTAAATCACGTGACAGTTAATTACTTAACGAGGCCCTTTTATTTAAGTTATTTTAAACAGTTGTATAATGTTACGTAGACGTCCAATTCCTAACAGAAATTAATGTTCTCAGAAAAGAGCTAAGACAGCCCAGCCACTAGTTGGCGAATATAAAAGCTGGTTGGGGAAACCGGGATACGACTTAGGCAAATAGACGACAGTACCTGTGCGAAAATGATTCAATATTGAAAGCTCTTTCGTCACTGGAAAATACGAACATATTTTTGGAACGTACTGTGGCTACTATGACTGTATATGCGGTCTTGGATCTGTGTAGAAGGCGGTTGAAGGGGTGGGAGTGAAGTACATTAAAAAACTCAGGTACAATAAAAATTGAAGTAAAAAGAAAATGATGTCGCTGTACATTTGAAAGTACGAGAATTGTGACAGTTCATTTCTATCCTAATAACTTTGTAACTTGTTATTAATTTAAAATGTTGTGAACAAAGCGACTCCAAATCATATTATTGCGTTGAATTTTCTTATTGGCATGAAATGCACATAGGGTTGCCAACTCTATAGGGTGGAAATTCAGGACACATTAAAAAAAATTAAAAAGCACATAAACGTATATGAATTTCAATGTAAATACACTTGTATTTTGACGCTCAATTAATCAGTTAGAATTACCTTCTTGTTATTATTTTGATTGTAGCAATGTAGCCTATAGTAAAGAACATGCAGTAAGTCTGTACACATTGAAAAGCACAGGAGTTGATAAGTATACATGTCTCTACACTCATTAAATTAACATTGTTTGAAAGAATACTTATTACTTCCTTTGTTTTTGTTTATTAGTTCTTTGTTTGTTCAAATATAATAAAAAAATTCTCTAAATGACATATTAAAGTTCGTCTTTACTAAAAGTTCTGATTTTACAAGTTCTGGCCTCATCCGATTCCTCTTGTCAGTTCAGAGATTCTTCATTTAAAAAAAAACTCGTTCCACATGAGCATTGCTAATTGAAAGAGCATGTATGTGTTCAGCAATTTTCTTTAAGTTTGGCACACTACGTGTCTTCAAAACAGTGTCCCTGTGTTCTCGAGAAGCTGGTAGATCTTTCAGTATCGGCATCGTCTCTTTAAGTAGGCAACACTCTTGGTACAATGCATCACCATTTTCAAAGTCCAGTTCTCTATTAAGATGCAATATATTCACAATTTCAGTAAGGACACTGAATGTGAAAGTATCATTAAGGCTTAGAAAAGTGATTTTCTTAAGAAGTGAAGAATAGTAATCAAACCATTTTTGCAAATAGTCAATGGCCCTATAATACACATTCAGAATCACTCAAGTTATTCAAATGCTGTCACCAATGAGCGCCACGAACTCGCTTCTGTGTTCTATCCAAAGAGCTTATAATACTTACAAACTCTTTGATTCTATTCATAAAAAAGTATATCGTATAATTATAAAATGTCTTTGGTAGCCATTGCAAACTACGTCGGATCTCTAATAATGAAATATCAATATGAAATTTCAGAATATAATATTGCAATGAACAAAATTCTGGACATTAAGCTTTCTGAAAACAATTTAATTTTTTTTCTGCATAGAGGACTGATTTCCTGACAATTCGGAAAAATTCCGGTCGGTTGCCAACCCTAAATGCGCAACTCCCCGCTTTTCCTCACGTAACTCAGCCATTGAGCTCTATAATAAAATGGAGGAAACACCGTATGTTAAAATATCGTGCTACTGGGTTCGCGCGTCGCCATGTTTGTGAGGAAATCTCAGTCTCTCTCTCTGTCTCTCTCTCTCTCTTTCTAACACAGTTGCTGCACGATGTTACCGTCCATATTCGTATTGGCATATTGAAATTGTTTATATTGTGGGTTATCATGAACTATTTCTATCAATTTAATATGGGCTATGAGCTCTAAACTTTGACGTAAACATCATAAATGAAATTATATATAAAGTTCTTTACATTATTTCTAACTAATCAAAACTAAAGACAAATATATCAAAGAACGAAATATGTAAAAGAAATCACTTACCTTTTCTAGGTAACATATTTGCATGCACAACTCCCGATCAGAAGGATAAATATGGGTTAGAAATAGTGAAGATTAAGTTAAAATAAAAGTTAAATACGGTACAGGAAAAGCACACAATTATATTCATAGAGTTTCAAACATATAGGCCTACTGTATGTAATACTGGTAGTAAACGAAAGTTATATTTTGAAGTAGAAAGATTTGTTTGCCATTAAAATTGTATAATTTTTGGCTTTGTAACGAGTTTATATAAATAATGTAACTAAATTTACTGATTTTTATAGGTACTACCGGTATCTATACTTTGACCTTACAATATAAAAACCTGTTAACAGAAATACATATCAGTAAAAGAAAAAAAAAGTATAAACATAATAGATACTAAATAACGGTACATTAGCGCTAAAAGAAAATGTTAAATGTATCAAAATAACAATAGGGGAATTCGGGGGAATATGGGCAATATTAAGTTTTATGTCAAAACACTTGCAAAGAATTATCTTTCTTCGCTAATAACGGTTAGTATAAAGTGAGAGTATCGTAATGGTTGCTATGGGAAGCGCGCTGTGCAATATTGTCTCGTATTGTTGTTAAAACAGCCATCTAAATCGTGAGTATTGACTTCCAATGCTTATTTTAGATATGTTATATGCAGTAGATTAAACATGTACTGTAGGAAATAGTTTAAATCTAATAGTATACATACAGAATATACATCTTGAACTGCCGTTCTATTGCGTCAGACGTTGTTTTGTGAATAGTTTACGGTAGTGCCAACTGTTCAAAGTAAACCCTACATGTCGGGATAATATGGGCGCTAATGTTCGGGGGAATATGGGCAAGCATTACAGTTCATAAAAATGACTCTTCAATCTTGATGAAAATGGCTTACAAGTGATTACAAGAGCGAAAGATGTCACTGCACCAAAAGAACACAAAGTGGTGCATAGCATTTACCCTAAAGAAAAGGCAGAAACTATTATCCTTGTGGCCTGCTTCAATGCAGCAGGGAACTACTTTTCTCCAAGTATCACAAGCAGTCTGCCTATATTAACGGAGATAAAAGGTAAAGGTATCCCCGTAACATGCCATGAAGGCACTTGGGGGGCATGGAAGTAGAGCCCCACGCTTTCCATGACCTCGGCACTAGAATGAGGTGGTGTGGTCGGCACCACGCTCTGACCGCCTTTTACCCCCGGGAAAGACCCGGTACTCAATTTTATAGGAGGCTGAGTGAACCTCGGGGCCGTTCTGAAAGTTTGGCAACGAGAAAATATCCTGTCACCACCTGGGATCGAACCCCGGACCTTCCAGTCCGTAGCCAGCTGCTCTACCAACTGAGCTACCCGGCCACCCTATTAACGGAGATACGAGGTGTAATCATTAAATTCCGAGACCTGTCCCATAAGTGGAAATAAAATTACCTCATTTAAATGTGGCTGCCATCCCCTTCAAGGTAGTCCACTTGGGCAGCTATATACTGATCCCAGCGTATCGGTCATTTCTGGAATGCCTCCTGGAAGTCGCGTTCTTGAAGCCTGTCAAGCACCTTCCGCGATTAGCGTTGGATCTCCTCCACAGTGCTCAAACGGTGACCCTTTAGCTTGAATTTCATCTTCGGAAAAAAAAAGACGCAGGTGGCCAAATCTGGTGAATACGGGGGTGAGGAACGACGACCATCTTATTAAGGGTGCAAAACTTGAGCGTTGCAAGAGCTCTGTGAGCTGGTGCAGTGTCGTCATGGAGCATGCATTTGCTCTTTGTCCAGAGTTGTGGTCGTTCATATTCAAAATGGACGTGAGGATCATTATGCACAATTTGTCGAATTTTTTCGACATTTTCGGCAGTGTTGCACGTGTGTGGTCGACCTGGCCTCTCGTCGACCTTCAGCGAAGTTTTGCCATTTCTGAAGTACGAATGCCACTCGAAATATTCGCCTGAATCACTGCTCTATTCCCGTAGGCTTGCTTCAACATTCCATGGGTTACGGTTGCCGATTTCTCAATGAATTTGACGTTGGCTCTTTGCTCCAGTTCCGAGTCCATCGAATTTCGCAAGTGCGCGAATGCACATGTTAACAAAACCTTGTGTAACACAGATCTCAATGAAGATAGCGCTTCGAAACTGCGTGTCGCATCTTTTCAAGGTCGTTTAGTGTCACTGCTGCGCACGCGTGTCAATCACGTAATCCCTTCGCCCACAGCAGACACAATCTCGGAATTTAATGATCACATCTCGTATATTTTCTCAATTATCAAGAACTTCGTTATTTATTTCAACATCAGTAAGCATGCACCTGCAATTTTGATAGTAGATGGACGTGATTCACATAGTTGTAGTCCTGATACTCTTAACTTTGCAGTATAAAATTGATTATTCATATTTTGTCTTCCTCCACTCACCACAATCTGATTTCAATCAGTAGATAGTGGTCTGTTTGGTCCTCTGAAGAAAGCTTACAACAGTGGTGCTACAGCTTTCTTCAAGCAACATAGGAGACATTTTACGAAGGTCGAGTTTGCTTCCACTGTCAAAGAAGCATAGAACAGATGTGTCAATGTATGTCTGGTTATAAATGCCTTCCGAGCTTCAGGCCCTTTTCCACTGCACATGAGTGTCATTCCTGATTATGCTTACATTGGCACTGCAGCATCAGGTGACAAACCTACAATTCATAAAATTCCTTCCACTGATTCAAATGTATTAGAATCTCCAAACGTCATTCATCGCCAAAGAGTCACATTATCTGCCAAAGGCGTTACACAATAACCATCACAAATTGCATATACAATATATGATATAGTTAACACAGTTTATTTTAGAGTATTTTAAATGTTTTTTCACTTCTTTCAGTTGACTGTGATTCAAATCATTAATGCCCATTTTACCCCCACACTCGGGGGAATATGGACAAAACACATTAACTTGCATTTTCCAGTTTTACTTGCATTCATTGAGGAGTAAGCAGTCAGGATTCTTATATAATATAGCTAAATTGTTAAGAAACATTCCCAGCTGTAAAATTATTTATTAGAAAAAACCGAGAGATATTGCACCCGAAATAGTACTAAGGTGCCCATATTCCCCCGACTTCCCCTACACACAAAATATTACATCATACTGGTATCGCACCAAAAGGTCAATAGTTAAAAGGGTATACTTGAAAAATACGAAATATACATACAAACATTATGTAGGAACAGCGACGAACTTCTAAGCAAACTAGCAGCTGCCTAGGGCCCCAACTTCGGAGGGGGCCCCGACCAGGAAAAATAAAAATAGTAATAATAATAATAATAATAATAATAATAATAATAATAATAATAATAATAATAGTGCTATTTGTTGGACACTAAAACTTTCGCCTGGCAATATAATCTTGTAATAAATAGTTGTTGTTTAGTGCAAAGACAGGTTTGAACCTCATAAGTGAAACCAATGAGGCATGACTCATGAAGCAAGTAAGCTGGGAGATAGCTAATGGGATAGGATGGCCATCTGCTTATCTCCTTCCCCTCTCCATTCCATACATTGCTCACTACTAGCATATTTTACTAATCAGACTTCAGATGTATACAAACAAATTGTTCTTCCTCTGACATATATCGTCAAGTGAGATGTACTGCCTAATAATATATATATATATATATATATATATATATATATATATATATATATATCAGCCCTGATTACGTATTTGTTATCAAGAGTATCAGCCAGAACCTCAATCAGAGTTAATCTTGTAATTATAAATGTAAAAATTATAATTATTGGTACTTGTCTACTTCATTTCTAAGTCTGCTTGTCTATTTTCTAAATTCAAAAAAGTTAAATAAATCCTACTGTGTTAACTCCCTAGAGGCCCTGATTGTCTATGTTCGGGCTTGTTTGGAAAAATAAAGTAGCCTCACTTGTGTGTTTCTCAGTCTTAGATAAGGTACTGTTAGGAACAGTTTGGTTATACTACCAGTACTTAAATTCGAGGGCTTAATGTGAAACTAACGTTACTCTAATCGATATTTTATTCACAACAAAATTCTTAACAGACAATACGCTTATTTCACATGAACTATACCATAATGTTTTGTAGTTACGAATTGTATTATATATGACTGTTGAGAACTGAGTTAGGATTTTTTGTGACCAATCAACACTTGGTGTAAAAAAAATCAATTTTAGATTAACACCTAAACAGATGTATTAGGTACTTTCATTAAAATTTAATCAACTAAATGAATATATTCACAATGCATAAATATCTTATAACAGAAAATTTTGATGTTGATCCTCATTCTAATTCAGCTAACAAAGAGTAGCTGAAAATTTTTTATAATTTATTTGCACTGTTATCTATGTAGCGCGGGGAAATCGAAGTTTCACCTATAAATACTATAACATACCGCAATGTAATATTGGTATATCATCACATCGTGATCAATCATTGGCTAGATAGGAGGCCAATACTATAATTTCGGATTATTCATGTTTTGATGCAAATAGCTTATCTGTGAAGCTAAATTCCACTTCCTGGTGTTTGTAACTGTTTATAGCCGTATGCTGCACAGTATTTCACCATTATAACGGCAAAATTAATTAAATATAATTAAAAGATGCACTTATTTCAACAAAACAATCATTCCCTTGTGAGTTAGAAAGAGAGAGAGATACGCTTCAGGTGTGCCAATAGTACGGAAGTTACACGTCACGGGGTTTTCAACATTTGTCTACAGGAGTTGTGTATCCAGTTTATAATGTTGAGATCACTGAACCCAGCACGCCTCAAGGAGTGTATCAACATTTCAAACCGCTACATGGCAGCACAATCCCTTTTCGCCGCCGCTTGGCATGCTAACCAGGAAAGCTTTCTAGTATATTATTGTTAGAGAGTATTTACTAATAACTTCATACTTTGAGTTACGGGACAAATTCTAAAAACGCATCGGCTGCATAAGTCTCCTGGCTTGTATATTATTTCACACTTAAAACAAGAAAATTCATGTCGTCTTCGGGCAATTTTATCATTTTTTAAATCTTCTTTGTGTGTTTGGTGCCAAAACCACCTACTTTTGATCAGCAATAAGATGGAAATGATTTATACTTACTTAGGGGAAGGTTGCCTGTATTGGATCAGTTTTTTGTTTTTTAATCCCAAGTCTTTAATAATGATTAAATTAAATCAAAATATGTTCTAGTACATTCTACATTCTATGTGCTTTCATCCTATAATGTTATATTTTAAATTACACAATTTCTAATAAATATAAAAAGGTAAAACCAAAATCATGGAAATGGTCCAAATTGAGAAACCGGTTGCCTAATTTGGACTCATAGTGTCCCAATTTGGACCTCGCAAAAATACATTAGTAATAGTAAACAAATAAGTAGAAAAAGTGTATTTACTATAATTATCTTTAATTCACCAAATTTTACGTTAAAATATATCAGATATTAACATTTGGTGAAAGAAGTTACACAATTTTATGAAATTTGAAGAAAAATTGAAGAAAAACAAAATAAATTAATTGCAGAAACACTATTGCATTAACGCTGATTGTTACACTCAGAATATTTCTCCTTGCACTGAATTAGTTTTATATTAGTTGCTTGTCTCGATTACATAGCCTATTTCAAAATTACAGGAAAATTCATAGAAAAGTAAAAAAAATTCAAAAATGTTACGTAGAACTGGAAAGTTCTCTGTTTGGCTACGAACCGCCTGTGAATAAGAAAACGTAAACATAAAAAAGTAAAAAGTTGACATGATTTCCTCTTTCGTTTGAAAGTTACCAGTGGCAGTATAAAGAACTTCGCTGCATTGACAACACAGACTACTTTGGTGTTTACACCTCTTTCACCACGATGACTCCGACTTGGTGTTTCTCTTTCTGAGCTGTAACTTTCTGTTGTCTCTTTTGCACCGTTGTAAACCCAGATTCGTCAACGTTTTACACAATGTTTGCTGTGATACCATTCTCATCGACAGTTTTTTCCAGGTCGGAAAACTGGTTAACACTCTCCCTATTGAACCCCTTAGCTCGGGCCATTGATGTCCCTTCTGAGTGACGGAGAGAAAGTTTTGAGTTTCGCTTCATAGAAGCACAGAATCACTTCTTTCCGGCCATTTTTTCTCCTTGTTAAACGTGTTGGGAGCATCATATTTTTCTGGGACATCAAAATAAGCTTATGCACATCTTTGATTGTCAACTGATAAAACCTTTCTTGAAACAAGAGAATGTAGTCGGCAATAAGTTTTTCCATATCTCAATTGAAGGTTGCTTGCCTTCCGAAGGACTTCATTGGAAAGCGTTTTTACAATCAGCATGTGTCTTTGCTGTAGCCTATGGCACTCCATATACGCGAGCACACTCGTTGAGTCCATAGTCACCATTCCTGTATGCTGCTACCGCCATCTTCAAAGTATCATTTCATTTCCGGTAGGTTCCTCTTTTTGACATCTTGGAAACATAAAGACACCGAATCCCCCAAAACATTACTTTTTCTTAACGTTGACCATAATATAATGTTTTATATTCATGTTGAAAAAAATATACTAACAGTTTCCTAAATTGGACCAGTCCAATCCAGGCAACGCGCAGAGGTCCAACCTAGGCAACTTGTTCACGTATGCAGACAGACGACACTAAACAAACAGATGAACTTAAAAACTAGTTTTAATACACGCAGATAGTAGATAATGAAAAATACTTGGAATGTATAGTATAGAAATTGTTATTACTTACTCCCACTGTATACAGAAGCTTAAGATCCGTAGCGTAAAAATTGTAAGAGAAAACACCAAAACACATTAACGGTAATCCTATTCGCTAAGATGGCTGCAGCTCACTGCACTTCAAGATGAATAAGTTAGGTAACGTTAGCAAGCAGTGGTGCCAAATGAAATGTTTGAAATACTTCTATATATGGAAATACAACTGCGGTCCATTTTAGGCAACGGTCCAATTTCGGCAACTCTCCCCTACTTACAAATGGCTTTTAAGGAACCCGCAGGTTCATTGCCGCCCTCACATAAGCCCGCCATCGGTCGCAAGATTAATCCAGTCTCTATCATCATATCCCACCTTCCTCAAATCCATTTTAATATTATCCTCCCATATACGTCTCGACCTCCCCAAAGGTCTTTTTCCCTCTGGTCTCCCAACTAACACTTTATATGCACTTCTGGATTCGCCCATACGTGCTACATGCTCTGCCCATCTCAAACGTCTGGATTTAACACCTTCAGACCTGAATTTATATTTTTTAAAATTTAAAAAAAAAACTGGTCACATAATCATTCTGGGGATCCAAAATTCCCAAATCAAGTCTTCACAGAAAATCAAAATTTGAAGACAATTTTGATCCCTGGGACCCCAAAATTTTAAATTTTATTTTTAATTCAGGTATAGAAATGTTTCAAAAATGATATTCTCCATTTCTATCACACTGAATTTTTCAAAATATTTAAAAATATCGAAGACATTCCAAAATAGTATACTATGCAACGAGCCTATAATGGTAGTAATTAAGACGCGAGTATGTTTATGAAACGAGCGCAAGCGAGTTTCATAATTTTCATACGAGCATCTTAATTACCATTATAGGCAAGTTTCATACGACTTTTCATGCTCGACCATATTTCTAACTTGAAATTATTATAAGTATTCATGTTATTCTTATCTGACTGGGGAGCGGAACTGACCTTGTGCAATATCTCGTAAATTGTGAGATGTGCGCAGACGCGAAAGTATTGATTTTTTCCGAGGAACAAATGTCATTGATCTTGATATAATCTAGAGAGTAAAATGAACATTAATCTTGATATAACCTTGAAATTGATTTAGACATTGAAAAACGAGATGACAAATTGAATTTATTTGAATATTATTTACAATTAACGCTAATAGTAACAGAACATAACCTTCTGCGACAGTATTGGATTTCCAGCCTCCGTGACGTTTCGCTAGTTGTCTTTCGATTGCATATCCGAGAATAATCGATACTTGCGCTTTCATATTGCTACAATGGTGTTTTCTGATTGGTGGAACACCTGAACTTTAATGAGATCCATTAAAGGGCTGCTACCAGGTGTATAATTAGGGTAAACTGGGGTCTGTTGGACAGTCGGGCATGTTGGACACTTTGTACTTTAACGTGTTACCTCGCCACTTGTGGGCACCACATTCTGCTAGAAGTCAATGACGGAAGTAATAGTCTTATTACTTATCAAATATCCAAAGAAGTGACAGAAAACTTGCTTTTATTTTCACTGATAGTTATACTGTAGACCCTACTTTTTTGTGATTTCTAAAAACGGAATTAAGTTTTGATCGTGTTCAGTTTGACTCTTTTCTCAGATTATACGAGCGTCCGTAATACCATAAATATAAGCGTGTACTCCATGTAGATCTTCATTACGTGTATTAGGCTACAGTATATTACTCCCTGAAAGCTTGAAACTCCATTAGTCACACCAAATGGAATTCTACAGAATCGCCACAAATTTTCTCAAACTTCGAACGTCGTATATGGACGTTCCAGCTCTGCAATAGGTATTTGATGTTATGAACTCTTTATGTCAACTGTATTGAACATTTCGTACCGCTTTACTTGCGTGACTAGGTCGTCTATTCTGGGAAGAAGGTAGGCGTCTATGTAAGTCTCTTGACAGTCATGGAGTAATCTACTACCAAACTTATCTTATTTTGTGAGTTCGTTAATAGAAGGGCTTGCTCTCTCCATGGAGATTTGACTTCCTCAAGAAGATTTGCTTTCTTCCTTCAGAAGATTAGTAATTTTTAATTGAATGTGGAATATCTTTTTGATTTTACAGTTATCGGAGGAGAGTCGACAGATAAATTAGAAAATAAAGAAACTGGAGGTAACGGTGTCATTGTTAGCTCACAGACTTTATTTTCATGATCAGTAGTTTTACATCTGTAAGCGCAAACTTCTCGATAGGCCGAAATTTACCTCCATCAAGATTAATTATGAGACTATCAACGTAAATATTAGACATTCATCTCTTGCAACTACTTTGTGCCTAACTAAATTCCGTGAAGTACCACATATTTTTATTTATAATTATTGATTCTTCCAATCATAGAACCTGAAGACTGTTCCAGTTAATACAGCGTGTCTCTAAAGTCCCTATCCATTTCCATGATAACGCAGACTTTTGTTTATTTTCTTTGCACCTGCAGTTAGCGTAGTGTATGATGTTTACCACGGACGAATGGGTTGCCATTGTTTGTGCACGTGTACTGGATTGTCATATGAAAATTCCAGAGCCGAATTTACTCGTAAATTCCATAAACCAACACCAACAAGGGCACACATTCGTCTGCTTGTAAACAAATTTAAGCGTACCGGCAGTGTGTGTGATGAGGAACGTCATGGACGATCACGCATATCGGTAGACACTGTACAGCAATTTCAAACTGCCAGTGATAGGAGTCCAAAGGCACCAACTCGACTCCTCAGTAGAGAGCTGAATGTCCCTCGCAACAGTGTGGAAAATTCTACGTTTCACTCCATGAAAGCGGTCATATAATATCCAAGTTTTGGATCATCTTGAGGACGAAGATTTCGCCTGTCGTCAGGCAATGTGATATGACCTCCTGGAGGCTGTACAAAACGAGAATTTAATGGACAACATTTTGTTCTCCGACAAAGCCACTTTCCAAGTTTGTGGCAAAGTGCATAGACATAACAGCCGAATATGGACATATGAGCAGCCACACGAGACATCGGAGTGGGAACGTGATATACCAAATTGAATGGCTGGTTAGGTATGACAAAATAAAAACTGTATGGCCCATTTTTTTTTTTTTTTGCCTAGAAATCAATAACTGGTAACATCTACCTCAACATGTTAGAACTGTTCCTGGAACCGCAGCTTCTACAGGATGGCATACTGGATACAGTTATGTTCCAGCAAGACGGTTCTCCTCCACATTTTCCACACATTGTCCGTGACTGCCTGAACATAAACTTTCCAGGGAGATGGATAGGTAGAGAATCACCTCGCCTGTGAGCTTCCCTTTCGCCGAACCTTACCCCCTTAGACTTTTTTGCATGGGGCTACATAAAGTCCAATGGTCTACCTGATTTACGGAATCGTATCAGGGAAGCAGCAGGCCTTATCACGGTTGACATGTTACGGTCTACATTTCGTTCCACTCCTGAAAGATGGAGTGTGTGTTTTGTTATAAATAGCGGTCATGTAGAAAGGAAATTAGAATGAGTGTACAACTTCACAATAACACTGATTTTTCGATCATTGCCTTCCTTCAGTGAAATTTATAGGAACTTTAGAGACACCTTGTATTAAGTTGTTTCTATCCCAGATAATGCATAGAAAAGTTATAAAGTGCTGGAATTCACAAATATTTCCAATGAAATTACTGAAACTCATGTTGCTTATACTAACAAATTCTGCATAGAATCCCTATCGTATCATAAACAAATTTCATAAAATGCAAAACAAGCAGAAGAAAAATATATTGTGGACTGATAGTGATGCTCATATATCACACAACATCATAAAGACAGCTACAGATTGTCTTCCTATAGATGTTGAAATTTGTCTTTACGAAACCAACTTTGATGCCGATACGATTACAACAGACTCTTTGGAGGAGTTCTGCGAATTTGCAGGTATGGACTACAGGCAGGCTATTTATTAGGCCTAAGTGATATCAAAATAAGATGGATGTTTCTGTTTTCTGCTTTTCGAAGGGTTATAGATATTTTGACGGGCTAAGAGAGGTGATTTTATTTGTCGAAGTTCAAACCTTACTGAAAATATTTGTGAAAGTCTCATCATTAGAAAACTGCTCCTATTAGCGTATTAAACAAATGTTCAGTGTAAATTTTTAATGCCTTTATTTTCTACGTCACTTGCCATTTCACTAATAGGTCGATTCACTGTATCGTTAGATAGAGGAATTAAATCTAATCGATTTTCTTCTATTCCACAGAAAATAGGTCTAGTATTAACTATAAATCTTTAGCCATAAAGGATCAAAATGAAGTTTTCCTACTTTAGCAATACGTAAACATTCCAATTAAAAGTTCAAAGCATTAAATTTGCAGTCACTGATCCTACTTTAAAAACAACAGATTTTTCTTTTTAAATCTCATTCATGCACGAGCGAAAAATTTTTTACTTTTATTTTTAACATATGAATGTTTCGTTTCAAAGCGTTTTCGTAATTTATTTGGTTTCATGTAAGCATTTTAGGGAACTTCATAACACAGTACACACTGTGGTTTGTGTTTTTCTCACAAGCAAACATTGTCATGGGGGCAAATAAAAAAGTTATTTTTTTTCACCATATTAATAATGTCAAAACAAGTACTTATACAAATTTTGGCCACTCGAGCGTAATTACGAGAGTCGTCCAGAAAGTAAGTTTGCCTGAGGCTGTTTATGGAAAGAAAACACAATTTCATGGAAATATTTATTGGATCAAGTACAGCAATTGTTGAGCTATTTTTAACATATTCCCCACCGGAACTGAGACATCCGTCATACCGTGAGATCAACAGAGAGGTGTAGACGGCTGTCACACACTGGTTGCGAAACCAGGCGGCAGACTTCTACGGAACAGAGATACAAGAGTTGATTCATGGTATGACAAATGTTTCAATTCCGGTGGGGAATATGTTGAAAAATACCTCAACAATTGCTGTATCTGTTTCAATAAATCTTTCCGTGAAATTGTGTTTTCTTTCTATAAACGGCTCCAGGCAAACTTACTTTCTGGACGGCTCTCGTATTTGCAATCGCGTGGCCAAAATTTATGTAAGCACTTGTTTTGACATTATGAACATGGTGGAAGAAAAAAAAATTAACTTTTTTATCTGGCTCCATGAGAATGTTTGCTTGTCAATTATTATTATGTAAACTTAGTAAACCGAATGTATTTGAAAACAGACGTATTAAATGAAAAATATTTTTAAAAGACCGTAAAATTTGACTGTAATGCAAAGTAAAATACCTAATTTGGCAGAAGAAAGATGAAAATCAATATGAGATTGGAAAGGTGCCGACCTAAACCCCGTAACGTAGAAAGGGAAGAAGAGGCGGAATATGAAAAATTATAATTACTTTAGTTACGTCAAAATATTTTCTATGCGTGTCACATAATGTCAAAAGTCTGTGTGACGTACATAGCTTTGTAGCTGTGACTTACTGGTCAGCCCGTGTCGTAGTGCGAAGGCGCGAACAAGAGAGTGTCGGTACCAGGCCGGTACATCCCCGCCAACACTGCAGTGCAGCAATCGATAGCGCTGCTACTGTAAGTCCCAAATTTATTCTGATAAGATTTGAATGCAAGTCTTCTCGTACTATTGCAGTTAATGCCAGCTGAGTAGGAAATGCACAGCCGCTTGTGTGACGTTGCGTGTTACAACAATTAGTTGCACGGCATTACTGACAAGAGCCTCGAAGTTTTGCTTAAAAGTTTTAAAGATTTTCTGTTGCTGTAGATTATTTTTAATTATAATCGGGTTAAGATTGAAGAGTGGTAAGGCGTGTATAGCAACTTTCAACAAGACAGACATATACTTGGAGAATACGGGCGGTAGTGAGATAGAACTTCCATCGTACTTTCTTGATCTCAGACGCGAAGATGAATTTAAGATCCAGTCCGGGAAAGGTTAAATCATAAATTTTATAGGAGGCTCATTGCACCCTGAAAGTTATTTGTGACGACATAATGAAATCCCGCTTTCACCTGAACTTTAACATCTACAATCTCCCGTTTTATCGACAGAGGTAGCTCGTACTTAATATAGATTCCCACCCTCCGTTCTTCCTCTGTCTTCTCTGTCTACCATCACATTTCAGTTAAATAGTTCTTCATGTTTTCCACGAAGAAAGGCGTTATCAATTAGTAGTAAGTTAATTGGGTCAGTTCTGATGAATGTCAATTGTGGCGCCTGCTGTCGTTCATTTCATCTATGGGAATCAGATAACTTCACAACATTTGTTTCGTTTTATAAATCACAAAGAAAGAAGAAATAGTGGGGAAGTATCAGAAAGAACATGAAAATCCGTATTTAGACCCTCGTCTCCGATATGGAAACTTATCAGTGAATTTTAGGATAGAGTTATAAATATCTGAAAGGCTTCATATGCAAATATTACTTTTTGTTTAAACAAATTGTGACACCTTCACGTATTAAAATCCAGATTTTTTCCTTTATTTTCTTTAGTAAAAACTGTAATTTTATAAAATTCTCTTGAATTTGAAATTCGCATGAAATTAACCCGAGACCGCCACTGTCACTTACATCATAATATTGGGAGTTGTTAGTACTGGTCAATCAGCTTATTCCCTCCATTTTAGTAAACAGTTGTGGAGTTTGCTACAAGTGTGAAAAGGTTAAATCTATTCCTTGAAAAAAAGTGAAAATGGGTAGAAATTCAGAAGTATGGATGTGAAGTGGCAGATTATTGGGATGTGAAAGAATGATTTGACATAATGTCTAACTCTATCCCAAAATTAATTGACTTAAATACATCCATTCTGGAGTAATTAATTTTTTTCCTACAAAGAATGTAATTTTTCAGTAAGTTTTCATAACAGAAAAATTGAAGCGATGACGTCAATGACCATTCAATCCCACTTCTGGTCATTCATTTTTTGCAAATTTTAAGTAAAATTTTGGATATACTACTTTGTCTTGATCTCTAAAACAACCAGAAATATTACGTGCAAAAAAATATTAATTAGGTAAGAAATAAGAAAAAGTTTTTTTGCATTCTTCTCGAAATTGTGTAAATGGTTATTGATCTCACAGCTTCAATTATTGTTATATAATCCACAGTTTGAAAGAGAGAGATGGGGTTTGTAGCAAAAAAAAAAAAAACTTCTTTTTTCACAGGCATTTGGTCCCCTTTATAAACATCAGAGGATTTCACATACTTAAGTATAAGGATAGGGATGACACATCTCTTTCGAAGGGGTGTCCTTAAACTTCTGGTAGAACCTGTATACTCAGACAGAAAATCTCGCCGACATTTGAACAGACTCTATAACTTGAAAATACAACAAGTTCACAACTTTTATTGTAATTATTTTCGCATTTAGGGTACAAGTATTAGTTAGAATCCAGTTGTATTTCTTCCATAACATTTATTGCTGTGTTGAACAGTACTGTCATGTCTAGACTTTCGTTTAATTTTATCGCCATTACACTTAACGACTTTTTACATCTTACTTTAGGTCTTCCAGCATCCTCTCTTTCCTCTTAGCGAAGGTGTAGTTATCTACTCACAGAAAAATCATGGGGGATGTGTAGAGAGAATGCAACTAAAGTAATTTATACAATCTTAAGAAAAATTACAACAAATCCATTTTCATACATAAATTTCAAAAATAATCCGAATACATTATAAATGTGATTCTGTTCCACCTCCATCAAGTTATAAACTGCTCAATTCGCTTTGTCTGAATAATTCACATTTTTGTTTGTACTTTATAAGCCTTTGATATGCAGGTACATTATCTTATATATTTATCATTCAATTTAGGAATCATAATTTATTAATTGTATTCTGGCATATAATAAAGGGCGACAAGTAGCTCAGTTGGCAAAGCAATTAACTACGGACTGGGTCCAGTGTTTTCTAATTGTTATTTTACGATGTTGTATCAACTTCTATGGTTATTTAGCGTCTGAGTGAGATGAAGATGATAATACAGGCGAAATGAGTCCAGGATCCAGCGCCGAACGTTACCCAGCATTTGCTGTTAATGGATTGAGGGAAAACCCCCAGAAAAACGTCAACCAGGTTACTTGTCGCAACCGGAATTTGAACTCGGATCCACTCGTTTCACGGTAATGCATGCTAACCGTTACTCCACAATTGTGGACGAAGTCCAGTGTTCAATTCTGGGTAGTGGCGTGATATTTTTTGTTGTCAAAACTTCCAGAACTTCTCTGAGGTTCACTCAACCTCCTCCAATGAAGAACCAGGTTTTTCCTAGGTTAAGAGACTGTCAGAGAGTGAGCTGAACACAACACCTCGTTCTAGTGCCGAGACCATGAAGGCATCTGTTCAACATCCAAGTCCCCATGCGCCTTCATGGCGTGTGAAGGAGGCACATTATAATAACAATAGACTATTTATATATATATATATATATATATATATATATATATATGTACATACAGCTAAAACTAGACAATGAGAAATGTTCAGTCAACTGTCCGAAACAGGTCTGAACCTTACAAATGATACCAACATAGCACCACTTAGTATGAGACAACTAGGCCAGAAGATAATGGAGTAGGATGGCTAGTTCCTTTCCCCCCTCCATTGCATACATCGCCGATTAGCTACATATTACACTAATCAGACTTCAGATTCATACAAACATTGTTTTTCCTCTGACATATCATCAAGTGAGATAATATACTGCCTGATAATAGATGTACTGTACATATCAGCCACAACCTCATCGGAGGTGAAAGAGAAATGAATATAACTTATAATTATTCCAATTCATCACAGTATGAAAATCAGTTCATGAATCCAAAACTTGGTCTTTGTTTACAATTATATTAGATATGTTTTTGCTATTGTTGCTGCTGCTCCTTCTAGCCTATAGCCTTTATCACAACCAGTCATCACCACTAATTCTACAATTAGCCTACTACCATAACCACCATTATCACTATCTTCACAATTACCACCACCAGTACTTTGACTTGGATTTTTCGTGGTTTCCAGGCAACTATTGGAATAGTACCAATTACAAGGGCCACAACCTGCTTCCTTCCCATTCTTACAAACCTATGTAATTTAATTTTTTTTTCACCTTCTCACCTTCCGCATCAGACCAGACATCTGTCCGACAAGAAGTATCGCAACTGAGTGTAGTCCCCTCTATCAAGAGGAAAAAACATTAGAGGCAACCGCTGAAAAGTGGAGACGCCTAATAAAGACAAAATACATTAATAGTAGCAGTGGTAATAGTAATAGCTCGAACTCCAGATCTAGGTAGGCATGTGATGAAGAACTGACTCGAGACGAAGGTAGTGACGAAATTATTAAAGATAAAGAGAATCCTTACCTAAGCCATAAATACACATATGATTTGTGTGATGATGATGGTGATTATTATAATGGTGATATTGCTATTACAACAAGAAATTGAATATCAACTGGGAGCCCAGATTTAAATTGTTTGTTTAATTTTTGTTTCAACGTCAATAGTATTTTTTCAAAGTTTTATCTTTTGGAACACAGAACTGTAACCGGGTAATATTTCGTTTCATGCTTCATTGGGATTTAAAATCTCTAGCGAAAATCGGTGTAGCTTATGGATAAGGAATTGGTCTCCTGGTCCAAAGCTTGCTCAGGATTGGTTATCTGGTTCAGATGTTTTTCAATATTCTTTCCAACTGTCGGGCGAATGTTAGATAATGCAAGACGAATTCTCGGTCTCATCTCGCTATCACCGATTCCACCGACGCTAGATAACATTGCAATTGATACGTCGTTGTTAAACCGCTTAAAAAGAAACAACTGCTAGCCGAACAGATTGTAGTTCTCCTTCCTGAAGACTCGAGTTCATATTCCCGTGAGTTCAAGTGGAATTATTGATGGGCAAATATGATATTGAAGCAGATTCCTCGATTCCTCTGTCACGACTTCGCCCTTTTCCCATAATCAAAATTATACTTCCCGATGGTTTAGAAAGCAAAGAGAGTTTAGTATACGTACTGTAACATCTATTCAGGAGATGCTAGTACGACGAACGTTTTACGGAGTAGACCTATGTATGTAATCATAGGACTAATCCAAGTTGACGGCGACACCTGAATCATCAGGTATAGCATCAAGAAGAAGGAAGTTCCTAAGAACGCTGTCCTCAATCTTACCTGAATGAAATAGTCTTAACAATACAATTAATTGGCATGCATAACATGGAGAACATTCAAGTTGGTTTCTCGTGTTCATTTACTGAAATGGTTATTAATAGTCACGCGATGGCATGCCTGTTGTGTACTGTGAAACATCGGGATTCATATTCAACTAAATTTTCTTGTGGATATTTTCATATCCAGCAGAAAAATTCAGGACATCATCATCTTCTTGCTCATCTTATTTTCTATTGGTAACTCTGTAAAACAAATGAACAGATAAATAAATAATGTAGGAATTTAAAATTATATTGAAAGTATTTTTATTTTTACAACTAATGGCAAAATCACGGGTTTCTTTTGATTTAAATATATATAATATAAGAGGCCTAGGATACAAAGAAATGAAGCAGAAAAATAATTAGAAACGATGAAAATGAATATCGCATTGCTTTCAGAAACCAAACAGAATCTTAGGATTTGAAAGAAATAAAAGCATAGAATAGAATCTCACAATTTCGTTAATGAATAATTTCGAGGGAAAAATTGTTCCGGAGCCGGGTATCGAACCCGGGACCTTTGGTTTAACGTACCAACGCTCTACCACTGAGCTACCCGGGAACTTTAACCGACACCGATCCAATTTTTCCCTCTATATCCACAGACCTCAAAGTGGGCTGACAACCGTCAAGCAACCAACTTCGAGTGCACACTAACTCCGTGTGACTTAAATTGTGGTTTTCTGTTAACGAACAGTGACGTGTATTATGCAAATCAAGATTTCAGGTATAACTCCCTGTAAAGTTGATTTGAATAATTTCGAGGGAAAAATTTTTCCGGAGCCGGGTATCGAACAATTTAAGTCACACGGAGTTAGTGTGCACTCGAAGTTGGTTGCTTGACGGTTGTCAGCCCACTTTGAGGTCTGTGGATATAGAGAGAAAAATTGGATCGGTGTCGGTTAGAGTTCCCGGGTAGCTCAGTGGTAGAGCGTTGGTACCTTAAACCAAAGGTCCCGGGTTCGATACCCGGCTCCGGAACAATTTTTCCCTCGAAATTATTCAAATCAGCTTTACAGGGAGTTATACCTGAAATCTTGATTTGCAATTTCGTTAATGACGGATTAAAATTCACGATGCTAACTACAAAAAGGAATAAGTTCTAACAATAATAGGAATAGGATACCATAGAAAAGGGAAAAATAATTTTCAAAATTCTGCGACGACTTTGATACCTTAAAAAAGAATGATTGCTTAATTACGGATTGTTAATGCAAAGCTTGAGTGGGAAAGCAACTCTTATTAAATGTAACTGGAAAGAATGGAGAAATAATTTTGCATAAAAATGACAAAACTCTAAGAAATTCTAGTTAATTTAATGCTTTAAGGGATAAACAATACTTTCTTCAGTCATAAGTAAAGGTAGGAATTTATACCATAACATGAGGATATTAGGTTAGTTGTGCTTAGACCATCGTTACGTCATGAATGACGTGAATCCTGAAGTATGGTAAATTCTTTAGTGATATAAATAATATTCAAGTTATCATTTATATTCTGTTATCGTTCTTTAGCGATATAAGTAATACAATTTAATGTTAGATTTGAAACAATACATTTGCATAATACTAGTGTTAGTTTTTTCTTCTTATGTTATTACATTATACTATCTTGTAATAGAATAAATTGAAAAGAATTGACGAAGATTTGAACATGAGACGTTGATATCCAAATGCCGACTTCTTTCGACTGAGCTACGGGGGCACAAATAAAGAAGCATATGCGGAAAATTTGGTCCAATCCCCCTCCAAGACGTCCTGATGATTTGTGGAACCTCGTCGAGGATACCTGAAATCCCGTGACTGAGAACTGAAAATTCTAGTCGATTCGATACTCATTCGACTGCAAGAGATGGAAAGAAGATAGACTATATATATTGAATCGTGGCTTTTTGTTTTGTTTTTAAACTTTTAATTGTTTGAATTTTCTAAGACACGCGTCAGTAAGTTTGTTTTGTTTAAGCCACGAAAGACAGTTTTGCTGAGAAAATAATATTTCTTTCTTTCCACTTGCAGCTGTTGTGCCCAAGGATTATGATAAGCAAACATAACTTTGGTACGACCATAAGCAATATATTTTCACTTTATTTGAAAGTAATGAAATCGTACTTATTAAAATATTCAGTTGAAGACATGCTTTGACATACGACAGAGATCGCTTCGTGTTTCGACAGATTACCGTACAGTTTACCGATGTCAGCAGTAGCAGAGTCCAGTCCTTGAACAAGACCAGAAATGCGTACGCTTGCATTTTTAGCACGAAGTCAGTCTTAGAAACAGCTGACATATAACGAAAGATACATAGATTATGCAGCGTTTCTCGCGAGACATTTAATTGGCGAATCATTTCGAAGTCTCAATTTCTATTGGTTACCGGTAAATCAAAAACAGAGATTCAATCGTGAGAGTTCCTTAATTCTGTATTGTTCCAAGTGACAACAGGAAATGCCGATCTAAAATGATGGTTAAGAATCAAAAGCGTGGTTTTTAGTGAATGCAATACCGTCTTTTTAGAAGATTCGCGGGTAAAATAGCGTCACTCTGTTACGTCACAAAGGACGCGTTTCGAGAATTTGACATGAAACGTCCAAATCGCAGTCATTAGTTATTGTTAAAGACAGCGGTCATGCAGTAGCGGTCGTAACTTCCCAACGTCCAGGAAGAAGTTCAGAAAAGGCATCATCTGCGAACAGCACTAGGGTTCGCCCTACTATCAACTGTAAGTAAAATCATCAGTTCAATTTTTTCACTTTATATTTAACTAGTTCATTTTGATACTTTAAAATTAACAGCAACTTTGATTCTTCTTAAATCGTTCAATTTCAATATTCACTATTCTATCTGTAATAAATTGATATCTTATTAATAAACTTAGTATTAGTGAATTTCTACACTTGTGATTATTTCGAAAACCTGAGATCACATTCTAAGTATGAATCCCTTCTATCCATAAGCAAGTACAGTTTATAAATCATATCAGAGAGTTAGGAAGTATAACGCAGTGTCTAATTTGTTGTGTTGCCTTGATAGTAAATTATAACTCGCGATTATCTCAAAGATAAGCCATCCGCCCTTGTCGTGGCAAGTAGCACGACAAAATATTGGTGTCAGATATGATAGGGCACAACAATAAATTTTGGTGTCATATGGTATAATAAATATTGGTGTCAAATGTGGTACAACACAGCCACAATGTCGTAATAAATAATGACAAAGTCATGGCATAATATATTCATGAATCTGATGTTAATTACTAAATCAATCATGAAAGAGACAAAAGCAATTATATTTTCTCTCTCTCTCTCTTAAAAAATAAAACACAAAAAGCATCAGGTTGTGTTCGAACGCACGATCTAACGAATACCAGTCCGAAAAGCTACCATTACGTTACAACATTAATATGGAAAACGATTTAATTATAACTGTAGATATCAGGCAACGTGGTCCAACAGCATATAACATCGCCTGTCTCGGAATTATAGCGGGATACCCGAAGGGAACTTAGTTTCTGGAGATCGGCCATTTTTTAGTTTCTGGAGATCGGCCATTTTTTTTTCTTTTGACATCTGTAGCCTATATATCAGTCAGAAACTCAGAGGCAAATTCTAGGTTGCTGCTTCAATTTGTAACTTGCTTGCCGAATGGATTACAGGTCTGTGACTTTTTGAATGAACATTTTGAAGGGTGGATAGAAAGGTGATGGAAAATTGGCCGCCGAGATCACTGAACCTCACGCCATGTGATTTTCCAATGTGACTGTTTTACTTATAACTAGGGAAGAAGGGTTGCAAATTTGCCTACGTGACAATCTCTACTGGCCGACCGACCGACTCGGTGTTTGATACTTCTCCGCCATTCACAAAGCTTCTGTAGACAGCTTCACGTAACAGAAAATGCTCACCATACACGGATAGCATTTCTTTATTAATATCCTTTGCTGCCAGACTTTTTACCCAGAAAAATCGTATAACGGACCGCTTCTCAACAATGTATACTTAACGGTAAAAAGAATGGGCCGACTCTTGGTCGATAGAAATGCTAAGTTCTTTCGCGCGGTTCACTCGTGTAGGGGAAACCCGGGAAAAGCGGATAAGCTAAGAATAAACAATGCGACAGGCTATATTTTGGTGCTCCCGAAATAAAAACTTAGTGACTTTGGTTGTGACACATGTTGTCCACATATCTACGAAACAGCAATTCGTTTCTCGTACCTACGGACAGTGATATGATTTGAGAAAGAAAATATAGTTAATTATTCGAATAATTAACTCGGGCAAGGTGAATATCCCTATAACATTTTTACCTTTCTATTTAATTTCTATTCACTGATAATAAAATTTAATCAACACATAAACACGATGTTAATGAGGCATATGAGACTATAAGAAATGTTATTACAGCCCTTTACAGCACGTTAGATTAGTACAAAATACAAATTTGAACAAGTCGACGTTTCACTGGCACTGAAGACTTGGATTTCTTCTACTTTTCCTCCTGCCCATAAGTTACTTCTCTTTCAACGTTTTTAATCTGTATAGATGTAAGAGCTTCAGAGCGCTGACATTTCCTTCGTTTAATTCGTATCTTTCAAGCATCCACTTTTGGCACTGGTTAAATCAAAAGAACTGACTTGGGTTCTCCTGCTGACGATGTTGAGGGTTTTGGTGTAACCGGAACAGAAAATCTGAGTGTAATTGATGTATTGAATATTTCGTCAATCTCTGAAGATGCCAACATCACAGAGATGTGGTTGATTCTGAGTGAGCATTAACTGTTTCTTCAGCCGCTGAAGAAGCTGGCACCACAGAATTTGCTAAATCTGAGCCAGCTGTCATTTCGCTGATTTCTGTCTCAAGTGGGCGATCTGTAAGTTCATCTGGAGCAAAATCTTCATCAACAAACACATTATGGTTGTATGGCCAGATAGCAGAACCACTGATTGGAACATTTTATTTCTTCAAGTTCTTTGTTCATGGCTTCTTCAGACCATTTGGCTTACTCCGTCTTCCTCTTTAAAAATTAAACTATCTGAAAACACATTACGACCTTTTTAAGTAAAAATTAAGATCAGTGTTGCTGATTTATAATTTAATTAGTGTGACTTAATGCCTCCACTATGTAAAACGATCTAACACGCTTTATTAGAATAGACAAATACATAGAAAAATACAGCTGACACTTACATAGTCAAACAAAGATGACAGGGCAAAGCGGATAAGTTATCCACTTTACCCTATTCACTTTGCCCGCAGACGCCATTTCGCTTTTCATTTAAGGTTATACCAACATAAACGTCAATAATCTTCTTCGTAAGTACGGCATTTTAGAACTAATTCTATCGCCTATATATTACTATCACATAACAAAGAGTTTCTGCAGTACTGTATTTTGTAAATATGTTTCTGTTACCTTGAAATATTTTAAGAAAACAGTCAATTTTCTTCAAATACACGCTGATTTCTTCTCTTACCAGCTAGAATGACAAGTCAATTCCAGCAGCAAAATCTGGTAGGGATTCTTCCCCAACATAGCAGAAAGCGCTACCTGTTGGCGTTTCTAAGAAATAGGCATTATTCTCTTTGCCCGGGTTATTTGTTTTGCCCAGGGGCTTGTTTCACAATGTTTACAAGCTTTGTAATTTGTAAACTTTGCTTGTAGATTGTAAACTTCTGTTTCACAATCTTTGTTTGTAATGTTGAACTTTACAAAGGAAATAAAATCTTTACAAATTAAATTTTGCTCACTTTACAAGCATTCTGTTTCGCAATGAAGGGTAATTTTACAAACGTGTCAACTTTACTTGTAAAGTTAGCACATTTTTCTACAATAGCTCTGAGATGTGTAAAGTTTGATATTGTAACAAATTATGAATAAATACAATAAAGATATATTTACTAAATTAATTTTTGAGTAACTGGGTAATATTAAGAATTAAACTAGAGCAGTTTTGATGTTATTAAGAAGTTCTAATGACTCAGACGAAGATATTGAATTTAGGCCTAATCAAACGAAGACGTATACGTAAAATTCTCCGGGCAAGAATTATTAATATCACGTTCGTATCATTGTATAAATTTAATTAAAGGTTTCGAATGAGTTCCGCGCTATACTTCAGAATACCGCGTAAATACTTATATACGAAGACTGTATTTAATAAATACTCGCACTTAATAAAAAAGTTCCCTGCACCAAAAATAAATAATTCAATAATGCAATAGCGACATTACTTACGCGGTATTCTGAAGTCGTTTCGAGTCCCGTTTCGCTGGAATCTCTCCTACAAGATATGGGACATCATATCCAACACCCAAAAGAGAAAAGTGATGCCCTAGCCCCTAACCTCAAAGCGAGAATTGTATTGTTTTCCATTGGATGCATACTAGCTGTCAGTTCCGTGGGTTAGCAGATAAGCACGGAATTTCTTAGATATCAGTGTGCAGAAGTGCCCACAGGGTAGTTGATGTTGTTAAAAGAGTTAAATTCGGGGCAGGTTTTTGATCACCAAAATGTTATTTACTATAGCACAGTTTTTTTATGCTGCTGATGGGATCACTAGTGTTTGTGAGGTTATGGATGCAACATTAATAAATACTGATGGATCAACACAAAAAATTAACCTGATTTTGTGGTTAGATATCGTAATTATTTTATTAATTGCATATTTGTACGTGGACCAAATCTGTTATTTACTTATTTGACTCAATCTTGTGCTAATTTTGCTTATTTAAGTAATACTATAGACGTATTGGTATTCTCGACCAATCACAAAAAGATGAAACTCCATTGTCGCCAATATATAAAAATCTAAATACTTTTAATTATTTTTAACAATACTTTATATTTTCTGTTGTTGAAATATGAATCAGCAAGCTTAGAATAATCTATTTTAGTACAAAATATAAACATTATTTATCGACAGAAGTAAAAATACAGCGATTTTAGCTCTGCTCCTTAGCGATTTTAGTAAACTGTCGTTGGCGATATTGTGTAACCAATAATGCGTATTTGTAAATTTCTTTAGTTGATTTTGTAAAGTTCGTCAGACTTTACAAACTAATAAAATAGCATTGTGAAACACAATTTACAAGCATTTGTAATCTTTTACTTGTTATTTGTAAATTGTTAATTTGTAATTTGTAAGGATTGTGAAACGGGCCCCAGGTCTCCCCTAAACGTACTGCATTGCAAGTCGTTGCTGTGGTGTCTCTTCATTGAAAGTCATCCATCTACAATATAATAATAATAATAATAATAATAATAATAATAATAATAATAATAATAATAATAATAATAATAATAATAATAATAATAATAATGGTTTATTTTAACTGGCAGAGTTAATATAGGCAACTTCATGAGCTGTGTGTGGCCCAGTGGCAAGATGTCTGACATCCAACGTGGCGGTTCTAAGTTCGTTTCCCGGTACGGTGAAATTATTTTCTTTATTTTAGTTTTTAATTAATTTATTAGTTTATATGTGAAATGGAATTTGATTATAAATTTCGTTATATCTGCCTTATAAAATTACTCGTATTATTGCACATTACCTGTGGGCTATTAAAAGGCGAGACCTGGTCTGCATAAACAAAAACACTTGTTTCACATTCTAAAAAACATGAACGCATATCATATATAAATAAATAATTAAATAAACAAAGAATAAATAAATTGTTAATATATAAACAAAAAAGGCCTGTGGTGGGGAATAGTATCTCGTCCACAAACAACCTGCGTCAACGACTGCCCTCATTCTGCGCGGCATGGAGTCCACAAGATTATGGAACAGGTCTAAATTCATGACTACCTCCTCCCACGCATCTAGAACTCTGTCCCACAATTCGTCAGCTGTCAGAACGGGTGGTCGTAGGATCCGTTTGACTTCAGCCCACAAATTTTCAATCGGATTCATATCTGGTGATTTTGAAGACCAGTCGATCAGGTCGACATCACGCCTATTTGAATCCGGTTGCCGGTGTGTACCGGGTGATTATCCTGCTGGAAGAAAAGTGTTCCATCTGGATATCGTTCTCGGGCGGAAGGGATCATTACATTTGCCAAAATGTGTTCGTAGACTTTTGCCGTAAACCGACCATGGATGCGTTCCAGAAGTCCTGCCCCATCATGTGACATCCATCACCAACACGCGACGCTCACGCGACCCGACCTGTTAAGTCGTATCCTGAAGCGTTCATCGTATTGGTGGCCATTCATACGATAAACTAGGGCAGGACCATCGTTGCTACTGGAGACAATTACCTCGTCGGAGAAAATGACATTTCTCCAATCGAAGTCCTGTCGGAGAGTAGCATACGCTAGACGGTCCACGGCATGCTCCTTCGTCAAATTTTCTCTTCCCACAGCTGGACGACACCGTATGCCACGCTCTCTAAAACGTCTCCTCGCGGTATGTGGGGAATCTGGAAAGTTGGACGCCATCTTGAGTTAAGAGGCAGTTCTAAAGGGGTGATTCTCGACTTCACTCAATAACATGGCATCCTCTTCCCTTGTAGAGATGCGCGGCGGACCAGGAATGGGATGATTCACGACTTCACCATCGATAAAAAAAATTTAGCCCACTGCTTAGCAGTTGACAATGAGACTCCAATCTCTCTGGTCGCCACTTCTTTCTGCCATCTTCAAGATAATGACGAGACAAACGTTTTATTAACAGACCCGAGTATTGCTTGGAAGAGAGAGAGAAGTTTATTATTTTTTAGAGTTTGGGCATAGTCTAATAGATCTCGCCACATAAATATAGCTTTGTGAGACATATATGATGGCAAATTCGTAGTTACAAAAAAGATTTTGGGAGATTCGAACCTTCAGCTACTATTGTTACCTCGTTTAACAGACCAATGCCGTAACGACTTACGCTACAGTGACTGTCAGGAGCGGCTTTCGAAAGGGGACTGCGCAGCTGCAGCAACCCCAGACATTTGTAGCTCTTGTCTCGTTTTATGTTGTGAAAAACATTTATTATACAGCCTCTATTTAGCGGCTCGAATTTTAAAAAAATTTCGCTCTCATTGACATGAACGCAATCGTTAGTGAAGTCACTTCCTCCCCTGATGCTGCCAGAGCGAAACGAGAGACTAGGACGGATTGGTGAAGCCACTTCCTCCCCTAGAGCTACCAGTCTCGTCTCGGATGCTTTGAGCGTTAGTTTTACCCCTCCCCCTGCTCCCCTCGCCGTGAATCCAGAGTTTCCAGGCGCTGCAAAATTTGCAGCAGTTTGTAAGTAGCGAGCAGTTTTAAATACATTTTCTTTAATGTTGTGAGTACAACAAGTGCAACAATGTTTAATTCTGTACAATATTTACAGTCTATTCAGTTCAGTATCTTAACAATTCAGGAGAAATGTGAAATTAAGTACCCATCAGTTGAATCTCATAATGGAAAGAGCCGCTAAACAAAATAGCCTACAAAGCTCTCATATTTTTTGCTAATTTATTCCTGCTTTCTTCTCTCGATCTACACACAGTCTGTATTATGTAGATTAATGTGTTTCAAAGACAATTCCATCAGCTGGGGCAACAAGATGGAGTTTTAAAATAAGAACAGTAAATGTTGTTCATGAGAAGAATGTTTTCAAACCATAATGGAACTTGAAACATCTAACATCACAATAAATGAGGCAAGCGCCATGGTGCGTACTCTTGAAGATCCTGAATTCAATTTTTGGCTCAGTTTTTGTTCATTTATTGATGTATCATGTAGATATATTATACAACCAACTACAACATCGCCAGTTTATATCTAAGGTTAAAATCTGCATACAAAAAATTAAATTATGGTTTATTTCACGACACTCGCAACTGCAGGGGTTATATCAGCGTCGCCGGTGTGCCGAAATTTTGTCCCGAAGGATTCTTTTAAATTCCAGTAAATCTACTGACATGAGCCTGTCTCGTTTAAACACATTTAAATGCTATCGACCTGGGCCGGTATCGAAGCTGCAACCGACTATGCTACCGAGGTCGACTCTGCATATCAAGCTTTGTTAATGCCATACAGACAATACGGAACAGTGCACAGTTGAGCAGCGAGATCTGTGAAAATGAAAACCCTAAAAAGCGTCGTAAGGTCGAAGGGATTCAGACAAGGGTTGCGGCAGCCAAGGAAGTGTGTGACCTCATTTTCGCACAAGCTAACACCTGATTCCAGTTCATAGATCATCTGATATTATCTTCTCCTCTGTGTCAAGAAAAATTTGAATGCTACAAAACCTCATTTCCTGAAAATGACCTAAATGTATGTGTGAAGCTTTTCCCAATGTTCGATAAAGACAAACTAAAAACGGAACTCACTGTATTGTATCAGAGACAAGAATTCAGAAATATCAGTGACGCAGTCAAGCTCTTGCAGTTTCTTCTATCTGAGAACTTGCAGGCCTCTTTTTAAAAGTTGTGAAACTACTACGCATAGCTATCACCATACCAATGACAACTTCCGAACCAGAACGTTGCTTTTCTTGTTTGAAGAGAGTAAAATCCTATCTCAGAAATACGATGAGAGAAGAGAGACTGATCGAATTAGCTGTTTTCCATTGTAAAGACTATGTTAAACGACATATCGGATTTTAATAAGAAGATGATTCAAAAGTTTGCAACCTACAAGACAAGGCGTATGGAACTAATCTTTAAATAAGGTAAGATGCATGGTTTATTTTTGTATGCAGCCCCTCTGAATTCAATACTCACGAGCCGCCACTGGTGACTGTTAATGTTGTTTCGGCATAATACGTGGTTTTCCTGCTCATATTCGCTTCGGTTGATTTTGTATTTATAAATTTTATTATTATTTCACTCTTCAAAGCTCCTGATGTATCTAGAATCAACCCTCCTTTCGATTTTATAACATATTTTAGACTCTTGAACAAAATACAGCACATTTATTGCCCGTGCCTCACTTCCTGAGCTGTTTCTTTGCGGGGCGAGACGCAGAGGGACAGGGTAGGAGGAGCTGCGTACCGCATGTGCCTACTACCCTACGTTCAACACATCGACCTTTTCAGAATTCCTTTCGTCAGCTATGGAGCAAGATCAGCCATTGACAAGCGAATGTATAGCTGTCCCCTCACGAAACATATTATGTCCCCATCAATTCCTGTAACTAAACACTAATAACAGTTGTAGACTACAGTCTCTACAAGACATTATAGACCTAATCGCGATTACGGTTATCACGTGTACACATCCGTAAACTCTTTCCTCAATGGCAGTGTTTCTCAAACTTTTTCCACCGCGAAACCCCTTTTAATCTAAAGTGTAACTGCTGAATCCCTGTAACATTTTATTAGTGTTTAAATTAACAGACAAGTGAAAGCTAGTATCTCAATAATTCTGTTCAGTGGGACGAATGTATTTGCTTTTTAAGCCTGCAATCTGGTTTTATGGCGGAAAGTTGTAGTCTCATTTCTATTGTACTTCTGCATTTTGTCTTTTCGATATTTTGTTTTAGTGAACAGATGCGCAGAGAATCCAGTGATGAAAGTGATAAATATTATGGGTATTTTCCGTTTTAGATGTTCATTAAACATATCATTACGCATATTCTTGGATTATTATTATTATTATTATTATTATTATTGTTATTATTACTATTATTATTATCGGTGGTTTCATGTTATTATTGATTCATATTTCCGTAACATTTATATATTTTTATAATATCCACTAAGTATAAAATAGCCACCGGAGCAGTCCAGTCGGCTAAGGCGTTTGCCTATCGATCCAGAGTTGCAATCGGGCGCGGGTCCGATTCCCTCTTGGGCTGATTACCTGGTTTGGTTTTTCCCCGAGGTTTTCCCCAACTGTAAGGCGAATGTCATGTAATCTTTGGCGAATCCCCGACTTCATCTCGCCAAACACCATTTCGCTATCATCAATCCCATCGATGCAAAATAACCTAGTAGTTGATACAATGTCGTTAAATAACCAAGTAAAATCATATAAGGCTCACGGAACCCCAGAACATACTTTGAGAAATGCTGCTGTATGGTAATTCAGCAGTTGTCCAGACTGAACGAAGAGTCGCCTAGTGTGTACTTACATTTTAGGAAATCGCCATCAGAGATAATAGCGATAGTGGTAACCACGATTAGAGTATCCAGTATTATAACCAGTAAAGATCCCTGCGATGGCGTAGGATAATGTTTTCAGAACATGTAATATGCTGCCGTGCCGCCACGTTGCACCTCCCGTGACGTTCCGAGCAGACCTAAGAGGCGTGGTTATAAGCACTAGGGAACTCTCGGTTCAGGACGTGAGACACGGGTAGTAAATGGTTTACTTATGTGTTACCTGGTGAACTATGGCTTTGACAAGACGAGCATGCGCAATGTTATGTATCAGGAACTTAGAAATTATCGCGGTCATTCTTTTTACCATTAAGTGTACAATGATGCAGTGGCGCCACTATCTTGCAACTGCTGCTTCTTTGTTTTATTTGTACCACTTACGGGGATATCGATTACATTGAAACAAGGATAATACTGGAATATTTCCATATATCGGTGAAAGTTTCACCTGTCTCATTCGAAAATGTAGATCCCTACTTCGATTTGTAACTTCCTTACTGATGCGCCTGTGTACTTACAAAAACCGTCATCTAAAAGTGACAGATGCATAAGTCCTTGTACCAATGAACTCACAAAATAAGAGATTAGATTAGATTAGAGACTTAAAGAGTGAATATCGATTAAAGAATAACGGCGTTGGAAGCTTGTGAAAATTTGTTGTAGCCCTAATTCCGTACAATTCCATTTGGTGTGACCAAGCTTACAGAGAGTAATACTATAGACGCTATTGTTTATATGTTATGAAAATCCACATGGAGTATACGTATATATTGATGATATAATCGGAGAAAAGAGACTGAATACGATCGAAACTTAAATCGGTTTCTAGAAATAAAAACTAAAAACAGTTTAACTGTCAATAAAAATAAAAGCGTTTTCTGTCAGTTCTGTTAAATTCCTTGGATATTTAACAAGTAACAAAATTTGCTATTAGATCAGATCCGCAACATTCAGGTCCATTGTTGAAACTTCGCCTTCCCAGAAACGGAACAGAAATGCGTCGAATAACAGGAGTGTTCTTTCATTTTGCCCAGTGGAACTCTAATTTCTCTGATGAATTTCTATCTCAGGTAACAGAGCATGTAGAAACAGCATTCAAAAGTTTGAAAGAAGAATTTTCTAAGTCATCTGTATCTGCAGTAGATAATGTCCGATTCACTATGATACCTGACGGATATGATTTTAAATTGCTGCCGTATTGACACAAGTCTGTAAGCCTGTTGCATTTTTTCTCTTGAACTGTATCCAATTGTGAAAAAAACGCTCTTCGGTGAAAAAAGGAGCGCTAACTATAGTCCCGATGCTGTTATTTCCGGCGTGACTCCGCCTCTTTGCTTACGTCTTAGAAAGTGAAGGCTCTATAAAGTCTAGGTAGGTAGTATCGTTCGCCATGTTTGTTCTTATGTTGCCGAGCTACCATACGAGGAATCTATTTGCCACACCGTTAAACATTATCATGTCGTAGCTCCTATGATAATAAATCAAACGCAATGTAATTCAGCAAATAATTGAGCGGCAAATAACGTCTTCGTGTGCTTTCTGCGAACGCCAACGAAAGAGCTAAAATGGTTGGCGATTATATTAAGTATTTATCGAGCCTTGAGAAATGAATCAGCGCACACGTTTAAATATAGCCGACCTGCAACGCGATTGGCTGCCGGAAATTAGAGCGACGGGACTATATACTGTTGAATCACTTCGTAAGTGAAAGGGTTCTCTTCTTTGTAAACATTTCAGTCTTTATTATTGATAAGAACAGTGTTGCCAACCAAGAAACAAGAAATCCTTCTATATGATATTAAAAATCCCCTAACATTCAGAGAAACCCTCTAATTTCTTTTAATTTGTACTTGGAAAAACGCAACATAAAAATCAGAAAATATGATTATACATACACAATTGAATAGAAAAAAAAATATTCACACAATATACACACTAACATGCAATAGAATAGAATACTCACAGTTCAATCCTGTATGTCCTTGCACTGGAAGGCGATCTCTTGAGAATTTGATTTTTAAGTGTTTGCGTTTGCATTAGTTGCATTGCACACTGTGTTCAAATATGGCATTCAAGGAAAAAAGGAAAATATTTTCAAAATATTCAAGGCTCTGGGAGACATCCATTGTTGAAAGGTAAGTTAATATTTTGTAACGACTTATGTTGCGGAGTTGTTTTCTCATGTGCAAGGATTTTTAATTATTATAAGATATTTGTTTCAAAGGTACATATCCTTGAAATTGCTTTATAAATAAATTGATAGGCCTAAAAATGTTAATATAGAAACATACATTATTTTTAATTAATGATTAATTTCTTTGGATTTATCATAATTCGTCCTTGCATTACGAACTGGTTGACTCCTTATTCATCGGGACAACAATGTGTTGAATTTTGCAACAGTAGGTACACTGAAAGTCCATAACACTTGCACCTTGCTGAGTGCCTACTTTTAGGCCGGTTACACACTATACCGAGAGATGTGTAATGTGAAATGTGTGCCGAGAAATGCGCGAGCTAGGCGAGACAGCATTGTCCACACACAGCGCCGAGAAATGTGTAATCGAACCAAGAGTACTGAATAGAAAATAGTTGCAGGTGTCGCGCGGTAGCCATCTTAATTTAACCTATCATTGTATTTTCATGGTGTAGTCGTGTTGTTTTAATTTTTTTTAGTAATATTTTGATAAATTTAAATATGTCGATCCGGTGTGCTATATGGCAGAGGAAATAAAGTGTCCAAGAACTTACCTGGAATAACCTATCGTAAGTATGAGAGACTAATAACATTATATGTAAATATCCGGAGATTTGTCGTCTGTAGTTTATTAATATTTAAATTTAACGTGTGTTACAGCTTTCCATAGGATTCTGAGGATAAAGCTGTTCGGACACCTCATGTTGTCGCAGCAGAATTTGTTCCAGTCACTTCAGGGAGGAGGATATGGATCGCACGACCTCATATATGTATCAGAAAGGGGGCTGTGCTGTATATATTTGCACCCTGAAGCACCAAAGGTTAAGTAGATGAATATTACACTGATAGTTAACCATAATAATATTGGTATATCTATTCGCTGCTGTGTATAAAGTAGGCTCGTTATGTTGTATTAATTATTATTTTCAGGAAAGAAGAAGCGGAAGTTTGCTGAAATCTTTCTCTCCCTCTCTCTACTGTGACAGTTGTAGACGAAGTTGGGACCTCCATTGTGTCATTGGAAGCTGATACAGAAAATGAAATTCGGGTTCTGTCGAAGAAGAATAAGAAAGTTAGGGAAAGAATAGTTTTGTGTACAAAAAGTGAATAAGACATTGCAACAGTATAAATGGCGAGTGGTGAAATCATTGGGTGATTTAAAAAATGTGTTGGAAACTGTGAAACAGAAAATATTGTTTGAACACGAGTTTTGTGATATGTCACGTTTCATTTCAAAGACTTTTGTATCTCTTCTCAAGAGACATATGAAAAGTTAATGGTAAGAAGCAAAAGAAAAAGTGTGATGAAAACGTACCGGTAACAATTAATTTTCTTTCCCCTAACACATATAACTTTGTTAAAGAATTTGATACGGTACAGCTCTTCCTAATCCTCGGACTCTATACATATGGTATAGTATCGTAAATGCAGTTCATTGTAGGCTACAGATAAATGAAATATTAATATTCTCAGTATAATATAAATAACATGTTAATATACAAATAATTGTGTTTTTCTATGTTCATTATGTTATAGCCTATAGTTTGAACCTTATAAATCATCCAACTTCTCAATAAAACTATAGCAGTGGATCAAACCAAGACTCAACAGTTTAATAATACTAAAAAGGTAAGTAGTTTACATAATTTCGTGATGCAAAACATGAATTAATGAAATATAACTTTTATTTTCTTTGAGAGAAGTTTGTTGCTCCATTAACTTACCATGAAAAGAAATAGATTTATATTGCATAAAACTGCAATAAGTGTATTTGATAGAATCTTCGATGCGAAACTGGTTCTGGAACTATGCGTTTTCAAATTTTTTCACGGCCTTCGGGAACTATGACAATGTGGACATAATATAGGAGGTGATGGAGCTTATTTCATGGCACTCAATTATATAAAATATTTGGCAAAATTATCAACATAAGACGCAATAGTTCCAACACGAATTACTAGGGAAATGACCAGTTTTCATAGTATTGCAGCTTGGACCTAACGAGTGTTATATTTGTAACAAGTGAGTGAAGGGGGGCTACAACAATGCATTAAATACAGAAGAATCAAATTTGTATAATTTTAACAAGTGTGGACTACAACATCATATTAGAATACACAAGTATCAAAAGATTTTTATGCTGAAAGTACAATATTCGTTGCTGCAAACCAAAACCATGTTTTTACCACATTACACATCTCGCAGAAGCCAGTAAAACAAAAGAAAATTGTGCCTTCTTTGGTGAAATTTTTCTGGAGAAATACCATTATTCCCTCACTACATTCATGCAGGAAATTGTATTTCACTTTATCGCGAATCAGAATGATATTGTTCACTTTTTCATGAACAGGAATAGCATTCTCTTCAGTCCAATAATGCAACCCCTGCATCACGAGTACAATGAAGACAACTGAATCCTTAATCATTTATCGTGTTGATTAGCAAGTAATTCATAGAGTAATATCTAATATAAAATCATATATTTTCATTGTTAAGTATTATGTGATAATAAAGTCATAATTTCATTTATAGCCAATCTTATGTTGATTGGCATTGCAAATCAGAAACATAACCTAATTAATGACTGATTAAATCGGTTGATATCTACTTCCAGATTTCTTCTTTTATTTGAAGACCTCTCCGGAATAAGGACATAACCAACAAAACTGTAAATTCATGTTTCAGTAGAAAGGAAAATTATTTCAGGAGCATATTTCATTAGTGCAATATTTACTATCACAAACATTTCACTAAACAGGGATAAAAGTTCATTCAGTCATTGAGTTCAATTTATCGTTATAAATAAATGCTTTAAAATTTCTTTTCCTACCCACATCATATATTTTAATAATTTGATGTTGCATTCCTTTTACCGGGGAGGTTTTCAATTTAGTATTATTATAGTTATCGTCTCGTGTATCATACTTATTTGTATGACACCATAAACTTTCAATGGCCGGTCTGACATATTAGAACGATTTTGTCAAGTTTTCTGCATTTAAAACAGCTGAAAAATGTTTTCCCGATATCTGTGTGCAATCGTAATCGTTGACAGAGGTCGAATGTGTCTTGAAAAATTCGCTGGGCTAGCGATCAGAGCGAGAAATGTGTTTACCTCGCGCGAGGTGAGCGAGAAACTCGTTGTAGTGTGTGACGTTCCATTTAAAACAATACTTTCGATCTGACGCATTTCTCGGCGCACATTTCACATTACACATCTCTCGGTATAGTGTGTAACCGGCCTTATTCGGGCAAGCAGACAATTTAATTTGAAATTTAAAATATTATTCATAACTCACGTGACTGGCAATTGTTGCGTATAATATTTAATATAAAACGAAATCTAATTAAGAAAACATAGATGTAGAATATAAAAGAAATGAAATTCGGTTGTATCAAAAGCATAAATTTAGATTGGGGAAATTGTTTAATTGCATTTTACTGCAGACACCATTGTTGTGTAGGCCACGACTTAAAGCAAGACAAGGAGAACAAGACCACGTGTGCAACGCGACGACGGGCGGGAGAGAGCGTCATAATATAATACGAGTAATAAAGAGAGCAAGTAAAATATTCTTGCAATATGCGATACCGGCCGAAGAGAATATTTATGATCATGATATTCATTTTTCAATTACGCAACGCAGTAGTTTCAATACAATTAATTTTAAAAATAAATCCTAATCAGGTAGTTAGAAGAAACACCCCAGAAAACCCCCTCTAAAATTAATTTTTGCTCTGAAAATTCGTCTAACATTTTTATCCTCCCAAACCGCTCCCTAGAAAAATGTTTTCCCTCCAAATTGGGGGGGGGGGGGAACCCCAAGTTGTCAACACTGGATCAGAAGTTTATAGCTTTTATTTTCAATGCTAAAACAAGCAAAGAAGATAAAAAAATTGCTCGATAGCGACTATAATTATCTTGTTTTAAGTATGAAATAATATACATGTCAAGAGATAAGAATTTTGCAACCTATGCGTTTTCTAAAATTTCTTCCCCAACTCAAAATGTGAAGTTAGACATCCATGTACCACTCTACCCTAGAATTATCAGGCTGATACATTTTACAATTCCACGTAGGCAACACAGCATTCCCTCAATCTCTGATCTACGTGCTATCATTAACTAATTCAAATTGTTTAGAGGCATGGACGTCTAATTAAACATATCTAATGTTACAATAAACAAAAATGAGTACAAATGAGTGCAAATATTGTATAACTACATCATCTTCCTTATATGATATTGGACATTTACAACCAATGACAGAAAAACAACTGGAATGTTTAAAATGCGTTCCCTACAATTCTGTGAAGGATAGGCTATAGGTAACATTCAAACGCGCAATCAAGAATAAAATCTCTAAATATGCCACAATTGTTAACATGAATTATATAGTAAAATAAATTGTATAAGCATGTGTAAAATATGCAAGAAATTTTACTTATTGAAAAATAGCTATATTTAAATCCGAAGAATTCAGAAATAGAAGAAGATCTGTTCTTATGCGATATGAAGTTTTATTTAGGTACTAAAACAACTGCTGGACCTAATTCCTGAAGTGGATGATAATGATGATATTATGACTGACTACGTACCTGGAACTCTAACCCATGCTTCTCACGGCAGTAATCCTTCAGTCTGGGGTAACACTGCGCCATCAGTGTGTTCCTCTCCATCGTTGTGTCTGAAAATTAAAACAACGCATCATTGTACCCTACACACAGGCCTCGTTTTATTAATTTTGTAGAATCTTCGAAGAGTTCATATTTTAGAGTTGATGAGATGAAGCAATGGTGAAAATCAGAAAGATGACGAAAACGGAATTATCGAACTGAATCTGTCCTCTTACAGCATTTCCACGTCAAATCGCATAATATTAACCGGACGTCGAACTACAGTATAAACCCTGTTACTTGATCTACGGCTGAGTCGAGGAAATAGGTACTGCAGTGCTCAAGATTTTTTGTTTTTATATTTTCAGAGAAGTTCACGTCAGTGGTACCGAGAACGTAAACTCTGACATGTCGTTTCATATCTGCCATCCAGTAATTTCCTTTGGCTATCTTCTCTTGCCTGCTAGTCGGATTTTGCTCGTGTTACAGTATTCTTGAGTTAATTCGCACATTATGTTCTTGTGAACTGAAAAATAGTTGTAATAGAAGTCAGTAGCTTAAATGCAAGACATGACCCAACTATTCATTATGTCGAAGATCTCAATTACTTAACCTGCTGACATTCTGTCTGTCGCCTTCCCAAACTCAAGCGTGGAAGTACAGAGCTGTCAGTTGGATTATAATACAACTTAATTTTAACGGTATTTTCTTTGATGTTCCTGAGTATAAATGACGCGAAATAGCGAGCTTCTCAAAATCGCTACAGATAGTTAATTAACATACATATGCTACAAAGTGTTAACTTCTTCAAATAAATTTATCATACATCAAATATCCACACAAATTCGAAAAATCGGGATTACTAAATAATACGATAAAACAACCAACTGATGACGAAACAAAGATGGCGACGGCGGCTAATATATTCCCGTCAACGAAACACACTATGGGACCAACGTGGTAAATAGGGGTTATGTGGGGACAATTGTGATGGAAAATTAACATAGTACTGTAAAATATTACAAGCTGTACGAACCAAGTATAGAATGCGATATGCAAAACATTTATTTTTAACACATTCATTCAGTCATCGTAAAATAAACATTTGTTTCGTATTCTGTTATTCAACTTAGAGGTAGATGCTGGTCTCTACTGTATTTTGCGATACAGTGTTTTTAAAGTTCATAATTTTTCTTATTCTAAAATGTAGTAGAGCCCTTCCCGTTCAACTGTATAACACGACACGAAAAAATTATAATTTTAAAAGCATAATGTCGTAAAGTACATTATATTCCTACCACTAAGCTCAAGAAAATGATACGAAGAAATTTAATTTTAATAACATAAATTTCATGTTGAAGATATACCGATAAGCTGTCACAATTTGACTATAATTATATGTATATTCACCGCCTTTGCTTATCATACAAAATGAATGAGTTAATTAGTCATATTTTCCTCATTAACGTTTTCGGTACGTAACATGTACCATCTTCAGATGTTTGTATATTATTTTAATTGTAAACCATGCCTGTGGGTGCATGTATCTGGACTGAAATGGTCAGTGTTTTTGTGTATGCTGTGCACAGCATACACAAAAACACTGACCATTTCAGTCCAGATACGTGCACCCACAGGCATGGTTTACAATTAAAATAATATACAAACATCTGAAGATGGTACATGTTACGTACCGAAAACGTTAATGAGGAAAATATGACTAATTAACTCATTCATTTTGTATGATAAGCAAAGGCGGTAAATATACATATAATTATAGTCAAATTTAATAACATAGTATCGTAAAATACAACAAAGAACTACAGCACAACTGTGGACTAGAATGTAAAAAAAAAGATAAATTTTAAAAATATAGTGTCGCAAAATACAGTAGAGACTTCCGCTGAACTGAAGAATACGATATGAAAAAAATATCGAAGTACAGAGAGTTCCTATGCAGATCGGTCCCACTCCAACCTCTACCTAACAAAATCTCTTGTCGAGCGGCGAGCGGTCGTACGCCGGCGTACGGATAAGGCCGTGCACGCTTTCCTACTCAGACCGATCTCACTCCACCCCTTACCGTTTAGCCTTCTCGGGACAGGCTCTCCACACTAGCGTCATTAAGTCTACGGAACATTACTACCTGGGACCGGTCTACATAGGAACTCTCTGTATAAAATTCACACAGTCGTTTAGTGTTACGCCTATGATTTTTAAATGAACAAACATGTTTGACGTAATTTAATTTTGAGCATGAACTTGTGATTGGCACATCACCAGTAACGCTATAATCTGAGTGAATGAGAAGATATGTTCACTTACAGTTCTATTCGAGGACTCACTGCTGGTTATTTCAGTTTCACTATCATCTTGGTCTTTACACTAAAGAAGTTAGTTATTTTGTTGAGTTTATGTTTCTGACTCATCGTGACACAAACTTTTATTCACTGATTACTCAATTAAAAAATTAACGAAAACTGGATACATACTAATGGTAATAATCCTCCACGAATTCGCAATTTCACATTTTCACCAAATCTTCCAATAATTTATAAATCCAGTAAAAAATTATATGGGAGAGCAATAATTGATAAGTGATAATTGATAACATTTATTGTTACATAATCAGGGTGTTGCCAGATTATCTTTTCAGGAATTCAGAATAGGTGATGATACTGCGCTCCTACCTTAACATGACTACACATTTAAATTAATTCAATTTACAATACAACTGATTTTATTCGTTTTATGTACCTCAACTAATTATATAGGGCCCATACTTTTAATTTTGTTACATTTCCTTTGAATTATTGATAAAGACTGGAAAAATATCATTACAGCCTGATGTGTACAGAAAAAAATGTATGACACATTGTTTAAATCATACCAATAATAAATCAACTTCCAAAGAGAGTAAAGTATTAAGATACTGTATAATATCTAATACATACAACATTATAGTTTTTATTTCAATACAACCCGATAGAGATCTATTTCGAGAGATCTGCGTATTAGAAATGTCTCTTCCTTTACTAAAACGTGTATGGTATAAATCAATATACGTAGCCCTATAAATCAGTCCACCCGTGTATGTCTATTATATATTGCTTTAGCTGTTTTCAATCGTTACTAAAACGAAAATACAAGCGCTGCGAGTTAGAGAATTTCAACGACGAAAAGTAGTGTGCAGGGTTGCCACACGTCATGGACTTCCCAGGATTATTCTGGATTTTAATGATGTATCCTGTGCCCTGGATAGAGTTATATTTGTACTGGAATGTCAAAAAAATGGGTAAAAATGCAATTTTTGCTCATTTCTATAAATTAGTTTTAACATTCTTTATTCAATTTCTCAAGCTCCTGTCCAACCTATGTTCAGCGTCGTCATCAACACAGTCTGACGCCTTCTACCTAGAGTAATGGGTTCGTATGAATGTTTCGATTGTCTGAAGGGTTCAGTCTCCAGTTTTTCCTTTGGTACGTTTAATTTCGAACTCCGGTTCCAGGTGATTATAGAATATTATATTTAATATTCATTTCATTCATTAATTTATTATATTCCATAGATCTTACATGAGCAATGAAGCTTTAAGATGTGGAACAAGTCAAAATTTTACAATATTACAATTACAATTTTTACAAATTTTTACAGTATTTTACCATTTTTACAGTTCTACAATTTTGTAATTTTCTACAATCTTTTTTTCTATTTTAAAACGTAAATACGCAATCAATTGAGTCATTTTAGATATCATAATGTTCCACAATAGTAGCTATAAATGCTCGAATCCTGCAGTTGGTAATCATTCACGGTTCGAATCTCTGAAACTTGTGATTGCAAAAGTTAAACTAGCGACAGAATAAAATGTTCCAGTAAGCAGAATCCGTAATTATTCACGGTTTGAATCTCTGAAACTTGTGATTACAAAATAAATTATTTTAAAAAGCAACCACTTCAACTAATTTTAAATACTGATTAGTATTCTAATAACTTTTATTTTATTTTATTATATTTTCATATTTGATAGTTTTCATTTTTTTATATTTCTCTCTTGCATTAAATTAAAAAATATATATTTATGTTATGAATCTTTCAAAATTCAATAAATAAAATAGAACTAAAATGTCATTATGTATGTAATATATTACTCCATTATATTATTGCAAAATATTTTGTATTTATTTTACAATTGTATTATTTAATACTTTTCATTTTACTTTATTATTTTTAGAGGGGCCATCGCCCCTTGTACTTTCTAGTTAACCTACTCTTCTCTGTATTACCTGATATAATTTCATTGTATTTCTTGTATTATTATTTTGGTATTTTTCACTTTACTTTTGTTTACTTATACTTGATTAATTAAATTAAACAACTGAATAATTATTTTTAGTGTAGGCTTAAGCGTGCAATTTTACTTTTTAATTATTAAAAGGAAACTCCACTCCCGGCCACAAGCTTTCGCTTCATCGGCAGTGCCAAAAGTGTACTATTATTATCTTTCAAATAAAAAATATTATTATTATTATTATTATTATTATTTACTTACTTACTTACAAATGGCTTTTAAGGAACCCGAAGGTTCATTGCCGTCCTCACATAAGCCCGCCATCGGTCCCTATCCTGTGCAAGATTAATCCAGTCTCTATCATCTTATCCCACCTCCCTCAAATCCATTTTAATATTATCCTCCCATCTATGTCTCGGCCTCCCTAAAGGTCTTTTTCCCTCCGGTCTCCCAACTAACACTCTACATGCATTTCTGCATTCGCCCATACGTGCTACATGCCCTGCCCATCTCAAACGTCTAGATTTAATGTTCCTAATTATGTCAGGTGAAGAATACAATGCGTGCAGTTCTGCGTTGTGTAACTTTCTCCATTCTCCTGTAACTTCATCCCGCTTAGCCCCAAATATTTTCTTAAGCACCTTATTCTCAAACACCCTTAACCTATGTTCCTCTCTCAGAGTGACAGTCCAAGTTTCACAACCATACAGAACAACCGGTAATATAACTGTTTTATAAATTCTAACTTTCAGATTTTTGGACAGCAGACTGGATGATAAGAGCTTCTCAACCGAATAATAACACGCATTTCCCATATTTATTCTGTGTTTAATTTCCTCCCGAGTATCATTTATATTTGTTATTGTTGCTCCAAGATATTTGAATGTTTCCACCTCTTCCAAGGATAAATCTCCAATTTTTATATTTCCATTTCGTACAATATTCTGGTCACGAGACATAATCATATACTTTGTCTTTTCGGGATTTATTTCCAAACCGATCGCTTTACTTGCTTCAAGTAAAATTTCCGTGTTTTCCCTAATCGTTTGTGTATTTTCTCCTAACATATTCACGTCATCCGCATAGACAAGAAGCTGATGTAACCCGTTCAATTCCAAACCCTGCCTATTATCCTGAACTTTCCTAATGGCATATTCTAAAGCGAAGTTAAAAAGTAAAGGTGATAGTGCATCTTCCTGCTTTAGCCCGCAGTGAATTGGAAAAGCATCAGATAGAAACTGACCTATACGGACTTTGCTGTATGTTTCATTGAGACACATTTTAATTAATCGAACTAGTTTCTTGGGAATACCAAATTCAATAAGAATATCATATAATACTTCCCTCTTAACCGAGTCATATGCCTTTTTGAAGTCTATGAATAACTGATGTACTCTACCCTTATACCCTCATTTTTTCTCCATTATCTGTCGAATACAAAAAATCTTATCAATAGTCGATCTATTACGCCGAAAACCGCACTGATGATCCCCAATAATTTCATCTACGTACGGAGTTAATCTTCTCAAAAGGATATTGGACAAAAGTGATATTCCTCGAAAGTTACCACAGTTGGTTTTGTCCCCCTTTTTAAAAATAGGTACAATTATGGACTCCTTCCATTGTTCTGGTACATTATTATTATTATTATTATTATTATTATTATTATTATTATTATTATTATTATTATTATTATAAAAATTAAGCTAGCGACAGAACAAAATGTTCCAGTAAGCAGAATATGTCGATATGGATCAGCTCCATGTGGGTTGTCATCGATCTTGTAATGTCTTAGACCATATGGCTAGTCACAATCTACATCAAACACTTTTCTTTATCTACCAGGTTGTTACTTTCTCGTGGTAGTGTCATTCGGAGTAGGCCAGTAATGTAACTGTTTCATGAAATCTAACTTTCAGTTTTTTTTGTAAAACAGACTGGATGACATTAAGTTTCTGAATCGAATAATAGTAGACATTTCCCATATTTATTCTTACATGTTCAGAGCATCTTGAAAGAAATTAATTGAGTTTGTTAAAGCTATGCTAACTTTTTATTATGTCCGTTACTTACTCAAAATGAAACGAAACAAGTAAATTAATTCGAAGGACTAGAGATAACTTAGCCTAAGTATTAAGATATGATATTATCAAAACTTAAGAGAGCAAATGACTCGATGAAACACTATTCAACGATAAACGTGACTAGAAGAAACGTTAGAAAGTTGAAAGAAAATAAATAATTAACATAACAGATTGACTGCACATGTTTAATATAAAATTACCACACGAAAACTAAAATTCTTAATGTTCACGTGAAGATGTCAGTGAACGTTGCACTCACTCCTAATTCCGCCTGCGAAACCATTAAATACCTCTCACATGTCTCGACTGCTATTTGGGCTGTCTAAACAAAAAGTAATGGCTTAAGTCGGACAGTCTGTAAAACATTCCAGTTCTAACATCTAATATAGAAGTTTACAAACTGGTATAATACCTTAAAGTTTAATCTGAAAAAGTGTATAACTGCTTTCAAAGACACTATTTTGTAACCATTTATTTAAACTTAATAGCAATACTCATTAACATAAAACAGAGAATGCTAATAACATAACACTGCGAGCTATAATTTCTACTAAATGTTCTTTAAAATAATGTTTATCAAACTTAAAAAACTTTGATGATCTATCAGATGAAATCAAAGTAATTAAATGCCAAGATAACTTGAAAAAGAAAGCCAAAGAATACTTTATAAAGAAATATTACAGACTAAAGTTAAGTATCATGTTAAATAATAGTTAATGTATAATTTACTGTAGTGTGATGCAGCTGAAGTGTAGTTATATGTGCTGCCCCAAATGTGAGCTCAGGTTCAAGGAGTCTTTTATGTAGGGTCAAGTAGGGCTATTATTAATATTTTGCTGTAATTTTTCTATCAAACTATATACAAATTTGAAAAAAAAAAATCATGTGTTACTTTAGGCATATATGAAGGATTTGGAGCTACATTTATGTATTAATTGTAATAATGGATAAAACTGAAACAAAACCAGTGTATCATATTCTGTGTGGACTATTGTGATACACCTACAGGGCTATTCTGATACAGTGTTATATATCTGGCCATTTTATACAGAGTAATGAAGTAAGGTTGCTTAATATACGACCTGTATAAATTGATTGAAATCACATTAAAATTGACTAAGATTTAGCGATTTTTGTAATTACTTATTCTTTCTATTAAAATTTATACAATTTACTAAAACTTAACACTTACTAGAAAATTGCTATATGTCCAAATAATTATTTTATGTGTAAGAAAATAGATTGAGAAAATTATGATACATTTTTTATGTTAAAATAAATTAAAATACATTTTTAAATAATGACGAATATATTTCCCAAAATTATGTTAAATTTTAGCAGTAAGAAAAAAGATCCTTAAGCTAAAATTTTTAGGGAAATAAGTAAAAATGTGTTTATATATTTAATTTTTTTTAACTTATTCTGTATTGTAGGTGCCATACGAACATGTCAATTCAAACATCCCTCAAGAGCTGAGAAATTATTAAATACTCTCAAGAGGTAATAAATTACTTTGTGTTAGAAAATTGTTACTTGGTCAATTTTTTTTCTAATTTTAAACATAATATCGTAATAGCCTTTCTAGCGTATCATAATAGCCTTTCTCATTAACACACTAATTACTGCTAGACTGCTTAAGTCGGCCTGGGTAGCGCAGTCGATAGAGTACTGGCCTTCTGTGCCCGAGGTTGTGGATTCCATCCCGGCCCAGCTCGATGGCATTTGAGTGTGTTTAAATGCGTTAGACTCATGTCAGTAGATTTACTGGCATGTAAAAGAGCTCCTGCGGGACAAAATTACAGCACACCGGCGACGCTGTTATAACCTCGGCAGTTACGAGTGTCGTTAAATAAAACATAATTTACAATTGTTTAGACTGATCAACATTCACGGTTTTTCTTTAGAGAAAAATAAAGCTGACGCTATTCTGAATAAAAGAAAAATGAAAAAAAATATTCTCTCTTTATTCATTCAAGAGCAATAACAAAAGTAACCGAACATCACTTCATAGTTTTTTCAAGAAACAAAACTGCCTTTCTTTCAATACATTTATGAGGTTGATAATGATTTTTTTTTAAACTTTTTTCGATATTGTTCCTTAAAGAGATAAAATGTAGTTCTATAATCACAGTTTTAAAATTCTCAAACTGCATTGGTACATTTTGAAGTCTGTATCAATTTAGCCTGATTTTTTTTTTTTACTGTATCACATTATCCCTAATTGATCCTATCTATTAAAACAAACAAGGGGAACATTCTCACCTGTAAATGTAGAGCTCGTAAAGATACGAACTATCTTGGAGCTGACAGGGGGCAGGCTCTCCAGAGAGCCCGCGAATATCAAGTCGATTGTTCTATCGTCCATGTCTGTCCGCGACGCGCCTCACGGTGCGACTGACTGAAGCACGCGACGCTTTACATCCAGCACAGGCGAACTGCTCCAATCATCCATCGTACAAGCTTTTGCAGAGATTCGGCTGTGTCAGTGGTACGGAGTCTTGCGGCCGCTTCACTTCCTGTTGATATCAATTATCGCAGTAATCGATTTCGGTATTACGACTGCTTCTAACCCGCAGGAGTTACTTTTGGCTTGTCACATATCTTATTCTAGTCCGCCGAGTTAGCTCTGTGGTAGCGTGTCTGCCTCCAGACTAGCCGACGGGGTCAGAGATTTTCATGTAAAATTTCTACCTTGGGACTAGGAGAGATGGTGGTGCATAACTTCTAATCACTAAATTGTGCACCAATATGCCTGGATTAAGCCCCAAATCTCTCCGCAGTGCATGTGAAGAGAAGGCATTGTTGATAGTGATTCGCCCGTCGGATGGAGACATTAAGTCTGGCGGCCTCTTGGTGCTATTCGACAGGAGTAGGCTACGTGCCGGCACCGGGTTTCCCCTTCTCCCTTCCTCATCATCATAATCACTCATTCAATACACTACACTTACACATACACTCACTCTAGTACATGACATAACTCTCCACAGACACACATCATGTACAACGTGGCCCGCCGGAGTGGTGTGCAACTAGAAAATGAGTCACAGTCCAGTCATCTATCCGCAACATGCGGAACCCGAATCACGTACAGTGAAGTGGGTAGGCATTGGATATACACCTACATATCTTATTATCTGCCGAATACACTCTTTCTGCTTACGGAAAGACATTGCACCATTCGATGTACAGAGTGTTCCAAAAATGTACTCACTCTTTTTTTAGTTGGTTATTTAACGACGCTGTATCAACAACTAGGTTATTTAGCGTCGATGAGATTGGTGATAGCGAGATGGTATTTGGCGAGATGAGGCCGCAGATTCGCCATAGATTACCTGACATTCACCTTACGGTTGGAGAAAACTTCGGAAAAACCCCAACTAGGTAATCAGCCCAAGCGGGGATCGAACCCACGCTTTGACTGACCATAACTCACTGAAATTGTTTTCATGGGTATAACTAATCTAAAATAATGCAAGAAGTACGAGTAAGCTTTGAAGAAAGAACATTTGTCTTAAATTGATACTGGAAGTAGAAAAACATCACGAAAGTTAGAAGACAATTTAGAAGGGATTTTCGCAGAGACCTACCAACGCTACGCATCATTGTTTGCATCATAGATAGTTTAAAGCATATGGACTGTTCAAGATGTCCATAAGGAACGTTTCGGAAGACCACAGACACTCACAGGCCCCGCAAGAGAACAACTGCAGGAAATACTATTTCGATTCCTAAAGAAATCTGTACGATAAGCGACTCGTGAGACAGGATTCCCAAAACCGAGAGTCCATCGCATTTCGAAGTGAGTCCATTGGAAAAGTTACATTCCAACATTAACCCACGAACTCAATAAAGGTGATTCAAATCTACAAATAGTTCCTGGAAAAATGTGCGAAAGATGCAGCATTTACAAATAAAATTGTCTGGAACGACGAGGCCACCTTTTAATAATTGATCGGTACAATTTTACCTACTGGTTCCTCAGAATACGTATGTTACTGTGAAACACGATGTAAACTTACCAGGGTTTAAAGTATGTTATGGAGTATCAGCATTGAGCATCGTAGAAATCTTCTTTTTTAACGAAACTAACATTGGTGACGTTTATCTAATCTTACTGCAGGAAGACTTCAAAAGATATTCAGTGACGAAGAGGCTTATTTCCAGCAAGATGGAGCACCTTTTCCCCACTATTACCGTGATGTAAGAGCCTGTCTCGATTCAACTCATCCGAACACATGGAATGGGCGAAAAGATAGCGTTGAATTTCCGGCACGTTTTTCCGACCTCACGCCAATGGGCTTTTTTTTTATGGGGATACCTAAAAAATAAGGTTTACGGCGCAAAACCAGCAACAATCGATAAGTTGGAAAAGAAAATTGAAAGGCAATGTCTCGCAATTCCAAATAAATGGTTCGTAACGTTTGCGAATCCATTGCTTCACATTATCAGCTGTTGTGTCTGGAAAATGAGGTCGTCAGTTTGAACTTTGCGAACACGCAAGGGGTAACTAGACATATATTTTCTTAATTTAATTTTCATTAATGTAAACTAGTAAACTTGTATCTCTGTTAATACACACTGCATTTATTGTCATTCAAAGTTGAGTACGTTAGAGTCCGCTCCATAGTAGTGGAATAAACGAGAACCCACTAAAGACGAGGAGTGTAGTGGTAACCTTGGCTCTGTGTTAGCATTAGCGTAAACAATCATTCGCGAATGATGACAAATCCCTTTTGGCATTGGCAGTGGCGGACTGGTTGAAGTGAATTTAGAGAAATAAATAAAAAGAAAGAATACAAATGATGATTATGATGATGATGATGATGATGATAATAATAATAATAATAATAATAATAATAATAATAATAATAATAATAATAATAATAAAAATAATAAGTGACCTTCCTCCATCAAATAAGATGCTGAAAATGATCCCATTCTGTCGAAGGCGTAGATCCACACATTTTATTTTATTATGAACACTTTAATTAAAGATTATTTTGTCGCTGAATTTGTGTAATTTCTTATTGTCAATTTTAAGTAATCAATTTTTTAGGGTTGTCCTAAAATCGACCTATAGCCGGACTTAGCAGCATTCCAAAAGAAATAATCGGGTGGAGTGGGATTAGGGATCTTGGAGGCCATAGTACTTGCGAAATTATTCTCTCTTCATAAACGCCTCCTAACAAATTCATAACCCATTAAGAGCAAATGCCGGTTAACTTTCGGTACTGGACCCTGGACTCATCTCGCTAACATTATCACCTTAATCTCATTTAGACGCTAGATAATCACAGCAGTTGATAAAGCGTAGTTAAATAACTAATTAAAAAAACAAATTCATTGATGCTTGGCACGTATGAGCTGTAGCATTACAATTATTATCTTAAATAAAAACATTTAGCAGCTATTCTTCATTAAATTAACTGTCTAATAAATGGAAACAGAGTATCGGAACAATAATTTCAGAACAACGGTTCTTTTAAAATAAATAGGGTCAATAATTCAGAATTCACACCACGCACCTATTTCCTCTCCATTCACTTTCGTTTCTTTCACTATGTACGGATTTTGTCTTCTTCTTCTTCTTCTTCTTCTTCTTCTTCTTCTTCTTCTTCAGTCCCTTCTGCTGCTAAGCGTCGGGTTCGCCTCTCTTCGTCCATTTCATCCATTTTTCCCGGTCTCTACACATTCTCTTCATCTCTACCATTGTTTTTCCCTTCTGTTGGCCTATTTTTTTATTATATCCTCCCATTTAATCCTTGGTCTTCCTCTTCTCTATGTACGGATTTTGAAATGACAAAATTTTGGTATTTTAAGAATTAGCGTAACACGACAGGTGAAACCAGTCTTCATCCGTAAAAAAAAGTAAAAATGTTCTAAGCAAGACTCCAACACCATGGCGCCGAACCTAAAATCATTCTCAGTAATGAATATGCTTCTCATGGTCGCAGAATTGATTGTTCTATCATAAACATTTTCAACTCTCTGTCACAACACACTTGCATACTGGAAGAGACAGTCCACCACTGACTGTTATTTGTAACCTTTATTACAAAGAGGGAGGGTAAAATTTTCTCGCTCTTGCTCCTCGGACTAGCGTCTCTTACCCGCGGATAATAGATGCGCTAGCGTGCATCCATGGCTGCTGGCGGGTATGCTTTCTCTTTCTCCCTTCTGCACGATGGTGCATATTCCGATACACTCCTTACCCGTTACCTAGACCAAATATATATATATAGGCTATATAATGGTCTAGACCGTTACCCATTTCAGCGAGTGTTGACGACCACTGGTCTAAAGGAAGGTACCAACTTCCCTGCGGATGTACTGACCGCCATACTACTAAATACCTTAAGGCAGTGGTCGTCAGCACTTGCTGAAATGGGTAGAGTGCATGGAGGGTAAGGAACTCTGCTCCGTCGTGCACAAGAGATAGAGAGACAGCAGACCCGCCAGTAGCGATGATTGCACGCTAGGGCTGTGTCTTGTCCGCGGGTAAAAGACGTTAGCCCGAGCGTGCAGTGTTTTGATGACCGCTGTCTTAAGGTATTTAATACTGGGCTACTTGCTGTAGTGTGAAGGGACTAAAAGATCAAATGTGTATTTTGGACACACAGTTTATTGTTAATGCTATCAGTATTGTCTGTTTTAACCATCTGCTTCTTCGACCCAAGCGCTAGCGCGGTGTTCCTCCATCCAGGCGGCCCAGGTTCGATTCGCAATGGAATTTGTGGTGGATAAAGCAGATGTTGCAGAAGATTTCTCGGGGTACTTCCGCTTTCCTTTACCATTCCACCAACGCTCTCCACCTCCCCCTCACTTCATCTGTCATCTGCAATAGTAAAAATAGGCTGGGGTGAAGTCTTGGGGTAGTACAGGTTTCCGATGCTGATATAGGAAGGGCTTGGGGATCCAAACTCCTGGAGTATATCAGGATTGGACCTGGCTTTATCAGGGACTGAGGCAGGATGACCCACCTGTCAGTGTCGGCTGATCAAGAAGGGCTTGGAGCTCCGTGCTCCTAGGGTAAATCAGGCTCCTCGTCAGCGAAATGGTACCTGGCTCTATAAAGAGCTGAGGCAGTATGACCCACCTGTCAGCGTCGATTTCACGAATGCCACACAGGCTACCTGTCGGACTTAAGACAATCATTGTATATATGAATAGGGTGCACAGTAGACCAAAGCTTGCCTAAGTGTACTACCTTTCCTGGATCCACTCCTCGAAAAGCCAAGCCATACTCCTCTACCACCTTCTCTCGTCCCTACATCGCCAGGCTTCCTCAGCACCAGTGTAACCAGAACAGCGGAATTTCCGCCAGATCTAGAGGATTTCGACATTAATCTAGCTGGAATATTTTTCATCTAGCGGATAGCAGATTTTCTAGCGATTTTCAGTTTCATTTTAACTTTATGGTGGCGGTTTTACATTTCGCTATCGTACAGCAATTTTTTTTTAATATTGCCACACTTGTGCGTGTAAAATTGTCAGTTTTCAGATTTTATAGTAGGCTACAGGTACAGCACATAATTATAGATTTGAATTCTGAATATTTTTTCTGTCAGATTTTCCCACCAATTTAACAGATTCTAGAGGCCAAGTTAGCTGGAAACTATCTGACAGAGTTGACAACACTGGACGAGGAATGAAAAATCAAGTCGAAGTGTTGCCAAAACAAAGGAATTTCCGCCAGATCTAGCAGATTGTATTTTCGCCAGCCAATTAAAAGCGGTATCATGCCGTAATTTTCGCCAGCCTATTAGAATTATTAGATTTAATGAGTCGAATGTCGAACATTTAGATGTTTCAAACGTTCTTATTTAAAAGTGTCCAATAATAAGTTTAATTCGAATAATTTCGAAGGAAAAATTGTTGCGGGGCCGGGCATCGCACCCGGGACCTTTGGTTAAAAGTACCAACGCTCTACCAACTGAGCTACCCGGGAATTCTACCCGACAGCGACACAAATTTTCCCTTTGTATCCACGGACCTCAAAGTGGGCTGACGACCTTGACGTGTATTTACTTTTTATGTGAATTGAAGTATTCGATTTTATGTAATGGCGTTTTTTTAAATATATTTTTGAATTTCTCTAAATACAATTTTCAGAGCTGCACTGAATTACAGTACCTTAATAACCTATTTTGTAAGCTATCTAATGATATTTTTTAAAAAATATTTGTAATTATTCTTATGGTCAGAAAACAAATTGAAAATAGAACTATATGTTCAAATAAAAATATTTTAACTGCCCATTACATTTAAACGGTAGATGTCGCAAACATAATTTTGTACATCATTAATATATACGACATAAAGAGTTGAATGTACAATTTTTAACAAATTTGGAGATATGAATGTTTTTCGTCATACTCTTTTGCATGGAATTACCCCAGTGCTAATTATCAAATATTGGAATACACTGAAACAGCAGAAAAAAATTCAGAACAATATGTCATTAAATGTGGTAGTAGATAGATTTTGACCAAGTACTCTACCCTACCAATTACGTTTACATTGGTAGAATTCAAAGGGTAGTTAGTATTTGCCCAAGTTATTCTACTGCTAACTCTACTAATGAAAACTAGGCTTTAACTCGTAAGCAACGACCAGAAGACGTCGTGCAAATAATTAGGACACAGGAATCGTAGGTACGCTTTACAAGAGTCGCAGTCTTTCTCAAAAAATGCCACAGATAGCTACAGGACAACCATAAAATGTCGACGAGGAAACCGATTTTTAAAGAAAAGGAATAAGTAGTAATGAAGATTTAAAAAATCGAAGTGCATTTTTTATTGTCTGGTGCTTTTCTGGTTTTGAATCTAGCGCCTTGTTAATTCTGGCATTGGCAGCACTGGCGACGATATAGAACAATATATCCAGCGTTGCCAACACGGTGGTTTTCCCACTAAATCTAGTCTCTCTCTCTCTCTCTCTCTCTCTCTCTCTCTCTCTCTCTCTCTCTCTCTCTCTCTCGGTGGTGAAAAATTATTGAACGATTGGCAGTGGGAAATCTAGTCCCCCCCCCCCCGCGCTGAGATCATTGGGAATTTCTTTTTTCTTTAAATAACTAAACTCGACTTTGGCTTGTGTTAACATTCCTCTCGTCTGTAGTGAAGGGGAAGACCCGAATCATACATAACGCGTGGCGACACCACACCATGTTTTAACAGCGGTTTTTGGTATGAAGTTTTTCAGTACAAAGGTGCTTAAGATATGAACCCATTCAAAGGATTAGCTGAGTTCGCATTTTCTAGGCTGTCTTCCCTGGTCAAATGCAGAAGTAGAAAGGCTATTTAGCCAGATGAATGCAATACTTACTTACTTACGAATGGCTTTTAAGGAACCCGAAGGTTCATTGCCGTCCTCACATAAGCCCGCCATCGGTCCCTATCCTGAGCAAGATTAATCCAGTCTCTATCATCATACCCCACCTCCCTCAAATCCATTTTAATATTATCCTCCCATCTACGTCTCGGCCTCCCCAAAGGTCTTTTTCCCTCTGGTCTCCCAACTAACACTCTATATGCATTTCTTGATTCGCCCATACGTGCTACATGCCCTGACCATCTCAAACGTCTGGATTTAATGTTCCTAATTATGTCAGGTGAAGAATACAATGCGTGCAGTTCTGCGTTGTGTAACTTTCTCCATTCTCCTGTAACTTCATCCCGCTTAGCCCCAAATATTTTCCTAAGCACCTTATTCTCAAACACCCTTAACCTATGTTCCTCTCAGAGTGAGAGTCCAAGTTTCACAACCATACAGAACAACCGGTAATATAACTGTTTTATAAATTCTAACTTTCAGATTTTTTGACAGCAGACTAGATGATAAAAGCTTCTCAACCGAATAATAACACGCATTTCCCATATTTATTCTGCGTTTAATTTCCTCCGGAGTGTCATTTATATTTGTTACTGTTGCTCCAAGATATTTGAATTTTTCCACCCCTTCGAAGGATAAATCTCCAATTTTTATATTTCCATTTCGTACAATATTCTGGTCACGAGACATAATCATATACTTTGTAGATGAATGCAATTAAAACCAAAATTAAAAATAGAATAGGGACAAAATATCACGGTCAATTTGACAGTTAAGGCTGCACTAACACCACAGTCTAATGTATACAGTCGCTCAACTTCAACACTTTTTTTGCCAACATTCGCGACACTAGCGCCCAAGCGGCAGGCAAGGCACTGGTCATAGGGTTGATACACCCAGCACGTGCTTTAAAGGGATGCGAGATGTTATAATAACGTTTTAATCATGCGTCGGAATAAAGGCAATGTGTGCAATGACGAAAATTGCAGTAACTACAAGTTTAAATCTCCGAATTTGTCGTTCTTCAGATTCCCTTAAAGACCAAGAGAAAATCATAACCCAGTCATAACCAATAATCCACATTGTAGGTAGCCTACGTATTGTGTTCTACAAAACATTTATTACCTTATCAGTTACCTATTTGTATGTAAGGAAGGACAGTTTAAATAAAAACAAAGTAAATACCTGTTACAGTATATTGTTTTTTTGCAGAGATCATATGTGTAAATGTGTAACCATTCCGATTTTGGATAATATATCTACAGTTTTTAATGCAAGTAATTCCATAATTTTTGTATTCGTGTTTTTTTCTTTATATTTTTCAAGAATGTTATATAGCATTCAAGTAGGTACCATGGTGTTAATTTTGCAAGAATTCATGGAGTATTGTAATCCTTTTGCAAAATATTCACTTCTTGAATAAATCCAGACTGTGTCGATAAATTTATTATGTGTTTGGTGTAGATTCATGTGGCAGACGTATTAAGTTCTCAAGAAATAAAAGAGCCTTTTTAAATTTAATATAAAAAGCAATCTTTTCTGTAATAATTTGCATGACTGTTATTGGTGTCGATTTTACATTCCCAGTGATTATTTGAGCCGTTCAGTGCAGAAGTGCTGTAAGTCAAAATCAGGTAATGAGGTTTAAAGTAAAAATTCTGTAAAATACAGCGCAAAGTAGCAATTAATATATCCTTCGTGCTATTCACTGACTATTAATAGTTTAAATACATTCAATATTAACTGCCACTTTACGCTCTATTTTACAGAATATTTACTTTAACCTCATTACCCATTTTTGACTTACACCACTTCTGCTCTGAAAATAAAATTAGGCCTACATTTTCTGAGTTAATTGAAGTTACAATTTTTTCAACAAAATTGTGTTCATTTATTTGTTCTCACCTACGTCATATTAACAGTAAGTGCATGTAAATTACGTATTATATAGGTAGGATAAATTAAAATTAGGCATTATGTGTGAAAAATGTAAATGTAATGTAAAATGCGGTAAACTTGCCATGAAAATTTAAACCATAACATCAGCACTATTTGTGACTCAAATTAATAAAGGAAATACCGGTTCTTAAGAAATGGAAAAATAATGAACTTCATATTAATGTTTAAATTCTCCCTTTTCTTTATTTTCAAGTTTACCTCAGCGCACAGTGTTTCCTAGAGGCATAAAAGCTGGCCAAAAATACTAAAAGTCACTTTAACACCTTTTTTTTACCAATTTTTGGTACCAACTGAAAGATACTATCATATTAACAATATATCAGGTCTACTTGCTTATCTTAGGACAGTGTTTCTCAACTGATGGCTCGCGTTCCGCTGGGTATATTTGAACAGTGAAGTGATAGACCCAGTTTTTTTCGTCCATAATAAAGGCGCTTAATTTAACACTTTATATATATATATATATATATATATATATATATATATATATATATATATATATATATATATATATATATTAGTATTCACTGAATTAATCTGTGCATTAAGTATTACAAACATTTTACGATTATGTTCATGACTGTTTAATAGTAACTTTTTAATGGTTGTTACACGTTAAAGTAACTACACTGTTTATTATATTTATTACGGAGGCACTTAATAAATAATAAATTCTAAGTGAGCACGTACACAATACAGATTCAGAAACACTTTAGCACTTTAGTAGGGTAAAGAATGTTCATTGATCACTGTTACTAGTATTGGTACTGTCCTCCCCTCCAAAAGTTGTGACTGCGCTTGCAGTAGGCCTGAGCCGTCCCTTATTTGTTTCAGAACTCAATAGGTTTATGACTTCCACATGTGGTATCCTTTTCTTGTATTTTGTTTGGTTCTCTTGGCGGAAGGATGTTATAAAAGGATCAGAGGTGGCAAGGAGTCGATTGAATACATCCCGATTAGTGGCCTCGCTTGAAATCTTTCTGGCATACTGTTCACGAAATTGCTTAAGGTGTTTATACCTTGCTTCTTGTGCTTCTTCCGACATTTGTCCAATTGAATGGTAAATTTGCAAAACGACTTAAGTCCACATTTTGGGGGTTCTGAGTTGAGAGCATGATTATGTCACTATGTGCAAGGGTCATCGTTTAGTAACAGAGTGACTTTAATCCACGACTTTTGTATAGTTTTCCTTAGCAGCAGAATGTTTGGTTAAGGGGTAAAACGAATTTAGTCCTGTAAGTTGTTTTGCCTGTCAAGTACTGAAGAAACTTACATAACTTAATATGTAATTTTAATTATACAATCAGCTGACAAAATGTTTTTAGTCTGTTGTCATTGGTAATTCTTCAGTTGAGAAAATTTATTACGTTTGAAAAACAGAGCATGAAAATGAAAAGCGATATGTTCAGTAATCGTGCTAAACTTGTAGCTGAAGTAGAAAGTATTGCAAATGGAGCCAAGTTAAGTATCTAGAGAGAGAGGATTTTCTTGCTGTCACATTTGACTACATGAAAAATGTATGCTTGCCTAACACCAGTTCAGGATATATACTACTATCGCCAGCTTACCGTTTCAGTTTTCTCTGTGCACAGCATGAAAACTAGTGAAATGTCCTTTTGTGTCTAGCATGAGGGACAGGCCAAGAAACGTCTTAATGAGGTATGTAATTTTCTCCTGGACACTACTTCGATAACTATGTCACATCCAGTATATTAAAGAACTGTGGTTGTTTTGCAACAGTTGTCCGGGACAAAATAAGAACAACACACTAATCAAATTCTTAATGGCGTCCACACCTGTGGAGTAACGGTTAGCAAGTCTGGCCGTGAAACCAGGTGGCCCGGGTTCGATTCCCGGTCGGGGCAAGTTACCTGGTTGAGGTTTTTTCCGGGGTTTTCCCTCAACCCAATATGAGCAAATGCTGGGTTGGAGCCCAGACTCCTTTCACCGGCATTATCACCTTCATCTCATTCAGACGCTAAATAACCTAAGCTGTTGATAAAGCGTCGTAAAATAACCTACTGAAATAAAAAAAAAATTCTTAATGGCAATAAGTGCTCAGAAACATTTCTTCAACATCATACTTTTCTCCATCAGAGGTCTGTGCTCGTGTGTTTAAAAAATTGTTCAAAATAATGTTGTTCAACAAATATTACAATAAGGTTATTTTATGATTTTGGTATAGGCTAAATACTTTTAGTTAAACATGTTTATGTGTCAATAACCTAATAATTGTGATGCAGAATTGAAGTTAATTTGCAGAACAACGTAAGTCCTGAAGATAATTAAATTTTTTACAATCTGAAGAAGAGTACAAAAGTATTAATTTTTATACTAAAAATTTTTCTCTTACATGTAAAAAATTATATTGTAACAATATATGGTTCAGCGAAGTCAAAAACAGTTTTCTTTAATTTTCTCAAAACTACTTCTAGGGACATAAGTCGTTTTGTAAATTCACCATTCAATTGGAAGTAATGCCTCGGAAATAATAGTCGAACCATGAATGTGTATTTTATGTACAGTGACAGGCATGGGATACCAAGAGTACAGTGAGACAAATAATCTGGCAGTCTCAGTTGCAAATTTTTCAAATTCATTTGTGTTTATTTCAGATCCACAGGATATGGTTTTAAGTATAATTGCACATCTGTGGATGAGATTCCTGTCAATGCCGGTTATTTCTGCATTTACTTTATTTTTGCAGCGAATGTTAAATTTTTTGCAATCTCTGCAGATTTTCTTAAATTTTGAGTTTTTCTACGTTTAGACCTACTACTGCTCCTTCCCAAACTTTGCCTGTGGTCCTCCTCTTTTCTGTAGAGTAGGTTTTATAGCATTTAAATCATATATGAACTCTTTATCTAACCACTGCTCGTTGTTTTTTTTTAAATCTATCACTCATCCTGTTAGATTTATCGATTCTGCGAAACAAATTAATGCAAAAACGAGAAACATGTCTTTCTAACAATTTAATTTGATCATGGGAGACTTCTAAACCGATTTTTGTAATAAGAAACTGCAATACTACGTCTTTCTGTTTCTTACGACCACTTTTTTCCTTCTGTAAAGCATCAAACAATTCCTTCCTTTTGCAACGGTACTCCATTCTGAAACCAAAATAAATGACTAAAAATTTGTTATTTTTTACTTTTATAACTATTTGATAGCCAAATTGAACATAGTTTTGCTGTAGAGAAGAAATTAACTGATACTGAGAATATTCGTATTTTAGACGATTAATTTGAAATATGCCAATACATATATTTAACTAAATTTTATCAAAAGGGGCAAATATGGGCAATTTTACCTTTCAAGATCATCAAGTAAACATGTCAGGCTACAGGTTGGTCAAGGAAATAACACGGGGCAACGTGAGGCAATTTTTGCTGGTCTGCATAAATACCGAACATAAGGAATCACAAAATTAAATTTTACATAATATGATTATGATTCCTCAGCGAAGCATAATATACTTAATCATTATAATAATAACGTATTCTTAATTCAGAAACATAACTCTAACAAGCCATAATAACATTTACCTGAAAATCAACCACAGAAGTACAAAAAATAGTAATTGAAATTCTAATTGAAAAACACACAATCGCAACACAGCAAAAACGACACTTCATGCACTATTTTCAAAGGTTCGAATACAACTGCGTAGAAATAGACTTGCTACGAGGGTGGCTGTTTTATGACCGCCAGACCTTGGAGATAGTTAGGGTATATTGCAAACACCATAAAATTAAAAGTGAAAAAATCATTTTTGGCCAGCTTTTGAGTCTCTTGGAAACACTGTGCAGCGGTCGAGTTTACCCCAATTTGCGGTATGCAAAATCGTTAATTTCTCAGGAAATAGGGAGAGGAGTTCACCACGCTATGTACCCTACGAGATATGCCCTACAATTTTGAAGCTACTAATTTTTACTCTTCTCACAGGAAATACAAAGTTCCAATGATTCATAAATATGTTTAGGAATGAATTGAATTAACCGACCACGCACGAACAATTATATTATACGTGATCAGGGTCATGATTCAGTTGTAAGGAGCAGAAAGAATTACATTTATTCCCAGCTTCTGAAACTTGTAGATTAACTGCGTGTGAAATTCTTCCAGGGTTCTAAAGTAGAATTAATAAGAACCATATACACTTATTGTATAGCATAAACATATAAAATAAATTACGCAAAACCCGTTTTCTGATGTGTTATCATAGTGCACACTTTTAACTTGCCTGCCGCTAGAGGGCTACTGTCGCGTCAGCTGTCAAATGTTGGCATATTTTATACGTATGAGTTGCGTGACTGTATCTATTAGACTGTGCTAACACGGTGTGGTAAATGTTGCCATAATTTTGACTTGCCTGAACACATTGTTAAAAAATCGGAACAATGAAAACATACTGACCAGAAACTGCAGCTGCTTCAACTTTCAAAACTATAGCTGCAATTGAAGGAGGAGGAGAAGAAGAAGAAGAAGAAGAAGAAGAAGAGAAGAAGAAGAAGAATATAATGATTATGTAGAATCTCTTCTTTTGTAGTTTTGGTAAGTGTTTAATAATTATTTATAACCTATTACTACTATTTTTAAATATGTAATATACATCCCTGAGCATGAGTTTTTACTCCTTCAGGGAAGAATTATGCCTGTATTTTTGTACATGTTATTTTACTAACAATAAACAATAATAATAAACATCTAAAAATCTAGTGGCATATTTAGCGGCCCGCTAAAAAATAGCGGGTTTTTTAAGCGTTGAGTGTATTTCTGCAAACTGGAGTTGGCTACTCTGGATATATCGAAGAGTGAATGCGCCAGTGAAGACAATGTCTAGTTTGTTTGGATATTGGAGTTGTGTTTCGCTGTATACGAAATGTATTCCAAAAAGTAATGTTTTAGTATGGAATGATATGAGGAAAGTGTAAAGAACGCACTTGTTCATGTAGTTTGTAGAATCGATACTGCAATATTTGAGATCTAAATAGGTATGTAGTATTTTCTTTTGCAATATTGCTGCAGGTTGGAATGTATGTTAGCATAGTCGTAATTTGATGGATTTGGTTTGGAAATATGTTCACCTTAATTAGTTTGGGTGGTCTTTAGTTTGTAATATATTCACATTAATTGGTATATTTACCTTAATAGTTGGTATTATACTGAGGCCTTGGTGATAGAACTAATTGTCACATGTTATTCTTAACCTCACTTGTTCCTCTGAAGGCACGTTCTGTAAAACATTCTTAATGCCGAAGATCGTCGCTCACAGTTATAGAAAGAGTTGTAAGATTCCGCTTAAATGGAGAGATAAATAGTTTGTGAACTTATTAATAATATAATAATTTGTAACGTGCATTTTCAGTAGAAGTTATTGTGAACTCAGGGGGTAACTTCAGGATTAATCATAATGAGATCAAGCATTAGAGTGATGAATTTATTAAGTTATGGGTCATTCCATGTCAAAGGACCCTGAATACAAAAAAATTAAAATATTTCAAAGTAATTGTAATATTCATATTTCTAGAGTAAATGAACCTTTATACCAGATAAACAGTTAATGTCATGAAAATATTCAATTATTTAATGTCTATGCATATTTTACTTTAGTATTAATAGTATTGCCGACAAAAGGAAAAATACATCTCATATGTTGCCTGCTCTGATCATCTTTGCTTGTCTTCTGATTTGTTGTTGCGTGAGAAACTTGCTGTGTAGATGTTCCACAATCTACTGTGCAATTTTGAAGCAAATCAGATGAGTTTTTCAATTACATGGGACTAACTCAAAATATTATTGTGTTGTGGGTGTGACATTTGATAATATGAGGCTAATGTCACACCCGCAACACAAAACATGATTTTATTTATGCCCATAAGAAAGTAATTAACTTATCAAAGTGAAACTTTCTGAAAGTGAGGTTATCCACAAGATATAAATTTTAACATATAACAACTTTTTTGTAGCATGACTATTTTGCACTCAAAATTGCGTTGCGTGTGTGTGACATTAGCCTCATATTATCAAATAGCACACCCACAACACAAAACATGAAAAAAACAGGGAAAGACAAAAACAAGCTCTTCAAACTGACAAAATAAAGTTAAACCGCAAGCAAGATAGAATAAGATAGAGGCGGCACAGAGAAAAACTAAAGTAGGCCTAAGTACCTGAGATAAGTAATGCATCTCCAACAAGGGGTTCATATAGGAGTAACAGATCACTAGGGAAAGCAGTTTTTAAAGTGAACAGAGGTTTACCAAACAGCCTAAGGAAAAGGAAATTTATATTTGAGGAATTGCCGGAATTTGCAAAAAGACTGAATCTGCTACAAAAATTAAAAAAAAGAAGGTACCGTAAAAGGTTGAATGATGAAACAAAAGATAACATGGTGCAATTTTATCTCCGTGGTGACATAAGCAGGACTGAGCTAGGTAAAAAAGACAAAGTCACCATAAAGGATATTCAAACCGGCAAGAAAGGAGTGGTACAGAAACGTACTATGATGATGACCATTGCTGAAGCCTATGAAGAGTCTGTGAAGGAATATCCTGATTGTGTGATAAAGAAATTCAAGTTTTTCGAGCTTCGCCCACCATTTGTATTTCCCGTTTCCTCTATGACCCATAACACATGTATATCATTACCATGGGAACATGCAGTTTTTGATGGAAAGTGTAGGAAAAGAAACTGGTATATTTCCACGTAGTAAACAAGATTTATTAGCCATCCTTGTATGTGACCTTGAACTCTTTGAATGCAAGTGAGAAATGCAAGCCGGCCTGCAATTCTGTTCAAAATATCATTAGTGATGAAGAAACAATTAGCCTAATAATGAAATGAAATGGCCTCAGTGTAGAGACGTGGAAGGACATCCTCAAATCGTCCTGGAAACTGGAATTGTATCTGACTAGGCCTATATAAAGAAAATACAAATGCAGATGAACGGCATTCAAGCTCCATAGTTACGTGAAAAGAAAACAGTCCAAACACTTTGAAGAGGTGAAGAAAAAATTTCTAATTCATGATGAAGTCATGCAAATTGATTTTGCAGAAAACTACATATCTTTGAGGCAAGATAAAATTCAAAGTGCTGACTGGAGTCAGTGACAAACCACCATTTTCACTGCTGCTGTTTGGTTGAAATGTGGGAAGAACTATAATTAAGTTATGTCATTATAAGTGATGATTTGTCACACAGCAAATATTCTATTTGGACATTCCTTAAAACCCTTCTCTAAGACTTGAAACTGAAACAAGTTCCGAATATTCAACATGTGAAAATATTCTCTGATGGCTGTGCTGCACAGTTCAAGAATTGCATCGCAGTGTCGAACCTCACACATTTTCTGTCTGACTTTAATATTTCTGCAGACTGGAATTTTTTTTTTGCCACTTTCCATGGCAAAGGAGCAGTTGATGATGTCGGGAGAACTTTGAAAAGAACTGTTTGGCAAATGGTGAAATCACGCCAAGTGATTATAAATTCGCCTTACGAATTCTACGACTGTACCAAACAGAGTGTAAAAGGTGTAACAACACTATTTACATCTGCAGAAGAAGTGAATTCATTATCATCATTCCTGGATAATCGTGAAAAATGTACAGCCAATTTCAAGCCTACATAAAGTTCACTTTGTGTCTCCTATTAAAGAAGGTGTGGTGAAGGTTTCTGTAAGCTCTCAACAAGAAGAATTAGCAACAGTCCAATTATTACATCTTGAAGAAGAAGAAGAAGAAGTCTAGATCTTCATGCAACAACTTGTACTTGTACCTTTAACTGCAAGAGGAAAGTTTAACAGGAAATAAGACAAGACATCTTCTTTGCTATTGTGATGGAGTATGAGGAAGAGACTAATCAAGTTTTGTTCAAGTATATGCAATGTGGGAAGTGTTCAGTGTGGCCAGTAAATGAGGACAAATCTTGGGAGGACTTGTCAGTGATCCTGAAGAAAGTTAAATCTCCTAATTTGCCTTTTGTGACAATGCTTGCATTTTAGCCTACATGAATGTTTGTAAAAAATGTTTAAATTTGTATGTGTTTTTTAATTAATTTCAATAGCAGTGGTATTTTTTTTTTGTTTTCTTTGTAAATAAAAAATATCTGTCACATTGCTGCTGATAAAAATATGTAAACTTAACATGTCTTCAAGTGTCACACACGCAACGGTCACATACGCAACATTTTCAAATTAGAATTTACGTGGAATGTTAATGTTCCTCAGCAACTTCTATTATATCATCTCAAAAGTATACATTTTATTTATATCACCAACAAGTTACAATCATATTCATAATCCAAGAGAACAGAATTGTAATAAAATCTTCACTAGCATGAGAAGGAGTTGTATCATTTTGTCACACAAGCAACAAAGATTGACATTTTATTTTTGTTAAGTGTATTCTTCTTAGCCAACTCAAAACTTCATAACTGAATTAAGTAATTGATGGTTAATATAATATATAAAAATAAAAATGTTAGCTCTTAAAACATTTAATCTACAGCGTCTTTTGTTAGTGAATCTGCTGTTAAAATGTCACACACGCAACCATGGAATGACCCTTATATTGATACGCAGGCAGTAAACTCTAGAATACAGTAGCGTTCCAACATTCCAACATTAATGACCATGTCGTGTCGAGAGCCTCAGACGGAAGGCGAGGAGAAACCGGTGAAGATGACTATGCGTTGTAAGTATTCCGAGTAATTATTCCTGGATCAAAGCACTTGGTATTAATAGAGAAAAATTCGCTCCGTCGCCGGGGATCGAACCCGGGACCCCGAGTTCTGCGCACTGGGATAATTATACAGATAATTCTATAGGACCAAAAATTAAGCTTTATGTAGATTAGTAAATATTGTGTTAAAGGTAGAGTGTCCACACGCCACTGTAAACGAATATTGCACAGTTGGTAATTCTCCAGAAAAGTTGCACCAAAGGAGGTACAATTTTGATAGTTACCTATATATTCTAATGCAGTTTCAAACCCCCCTCCCCCCGCCTTACTTGTTATATAACTTATGTACATATAACTAGCTATCACTCGAGAGGTCCAGGGCAAAATACTAGGGAAACTGACCATTTCCCTAGTAATTCATCCTGGACCTCTCGGATGTTATATTGATAGGCCTAATTAATAACAAATGGGGGGGGGGGGGGAATACAACAGTGTATCAGATTTAGGCCTACAGGTAAGTAGGGCTATCAAATGATTTTTATGTTAAACATATTTGTGGCTGCAAACCAAAGCCATGTGTTTATTGTTAGGGTATATAATCTCACAGAAGTCAGTGAGGCATAAGGAAAATTATCTCCTTTGTTTTAGTTTTTCTGAAAAAAAAAAAGTTAGAGTACTGGTACTAAAAAGAAATCGGCAAATGAAAGAGAACTAATTTATTTCACAAACTTCTTTGTACAGTTGGCCTGGATTTCTTGAAATGTAAATATATGGTTTTTACCTACTTACCTATATTCTAGGGTTGCCAACTGTCCGGAATTTGGGCGCGCTTCCGAACAGGGGCAGCGGCATTTTCCCTAAGGTTAAAGCCCAGTTTAGGTGTGTGTGTATTAATCGGAAAAAAATGTCATATAAACATGCGTCCTATTCTCAATATTTTCTAGCCTCTAATTTTCGATTAATATACACACACCTCAACTGGGCTCTAACCTTAGAGGAAATGCCGCTGCCCCTGTTCGGAAGCGTGCCCCGGAATTTTTCCGGATTGTCAGGAAATCAGTCCTCTATGCAGGAAAAAAGTTAAATTGTTTTCAGAACGCTTAATGTCCGGAATTTTGTTCATTGCAATATTATATTCTGATATTTCATATTGATATTTCATTATTAGAGATCAAACGTAGTTTGCAATGGTTACCAAAGACATTTTGCAATTATACGATATACTTTTTGATGAATAGAAGCAAAGAATTTGTAAGTATTAGAAGTTCTTTGGATAGAACACAGAAGTGAGTTTGTGGCGCTTGGTAATAAATTAGTATTTGAATAACTTGAGTGATTCTGATGTGCATCTCTTTAAGAAGGCGGCACTGAATGTGTATCAGAGGGCCATTGACTATTTGCAAAAATGATTTGATTACTATTCTTCATTTTTAAGAAAATCACTTTTCTAAGCGTTAATAATACTTTCACAGTGTGTCCTTACTGAAATTGTGAATATATTGCATCTTAATATAAAACTGGACTTTGAAAAGGTGATGCATTATACCAAAGTATTCCCTATTCAAAGAGATTATGCCGATACCGAAAGATCTATCAACTCCTCAAGAATGCTGGGACATGTTTTGAAGACAACGTAGCGTGCCAAACATAAAAAAATTGCTGGACACATAATGCTTTTCCAATTAACAATGCTCATGTTGAGCGACTTTTTTAAAAAATGAATCTCTGAACTGATGAGAGGAACCGGATGAGGCAGAACTTGTAAAATCAGAACTCTTAGTAAAGACGAACTTTAATATGGCATGTAGAGAATTTTTTTTATTATATTTCAACAAACAAAGAACTAATAAACAAAAACAAAGGAAGCAACAAGCATTCTTTCAAACAATGTTAATGTAGTGAGTGTAGAGACATGTATACTTATCAACCCTTGTGCTTTTCAATGTGTAGGCTTACAGACCTATGGCATGTTCTTTAATATAGGGCTACCCTGCTGCAACCAATTAATAACACGAAGGCAATTCTAATGATTAATTGAGCGTCAAAATACAAGTACATTTACACTGAAATTCATTATAAGTTTATGTGCTTTTTTATTTTTTTAATGTGTCCTGAATTTCCGTCCTCTAGAGTTGGCAACCCTACTGTATTCTAACTAGGAAAGTTTTGAGATACGCCAAAACTATCACAAATAAATTCATTCTGATCACTAATTTTTCCTCAAAGTTTTCACCACCACACACTATACATTTTCGCAGTCTTGTAAACCAGTTTTCAAAGCACTCCTGTCACTTATTTTCTTCAGGGCCTGTAAACTGACTTTTGTATGTTGTACACTTCTTCAAGGCTGGAAAATTTTCTTCTGCGCATGCAATTTTTCACTGTTGGGAACACAGAACTGTATAATGACTTTGGGGCAATGTGGGCATATGCTTTGTCATAGTGGAGGAGAATTCCTCGCAGTTTTATCCTTGGCCACTTTCTTGAAGTTTCGAAAACTTTCAGTAGGCAAACTGTGATGGACCACTGAGTAATAAGTCTTTCGCTCCTCGAAAGACATAGTTGTCACATGGCCTGTTTTGAACAAGAAAGTGACCACCATTTTCTTTGCAATATTTTTGGGGTTCTTCACTTTCGTTGATGGATTGTCGTCAGGAAAGATCCACACTACTGACTGATGTTTAGTGTTGGGGTCAAACTGGTATTGTACCTTTCAACAGGAGTGCCTTTTTTTGCTCATGTGTCAAATTGTGAGTTACTCAGTGTTTTAGATGGAAAAGAATATTTTCAGGAACTCACCTTGTCAAATTACCAGTTGCCAAATGGATTTGTACGGGGTGTCAAGTTTTGCATCCTCATCTTCCTAACATGCATACATTTTTATTTCCTGGAACGGCATTCACAAAGGATGACACTACTCAGTGCTGGATTCCTTTTAAGTGGATCAGCTTTCACTCTCCCATATCTCAAAACTTCCATTGTTACCTTCGTATGTAGATAGAATGAATTTCAAATAACTTAGGATGCATAATGAAATCGAATACATGTGAAGAAGATAGGCTAAATTAAAATAAAACCGTGCACAGTTGATTTACTATTCAAAGAATCTAGTCATCAATCGCCCCAAAGGAGAGTAGATGTGTTTAAGCCAAGTCCTGTCAAGCAGTAGAGTAAAGAGGGCATTTATCCTATGCATAAGTAATGTGTGTAATGATAGAAAAGTTAGCAGTGTCTTTTAGAGAAGTAAAATGGTTGTCGATATAAATGTGTATAGATGTGTATTTTGGGTGAAACTTTTGTATGCGATCCCTGCTACCGAACTGATAGGGTACTTAACCCCACAAATCTCTGCAAAATCGAAATGATTTTACTCACAATTAGTGGACACCACCCAAAGAACGACCAAAATAGAAGAATATAATGCATTAATGACATACAATATTACTTGAATATCACTTCTAGTAGCCTGTATTGCTGGTAGTTTAGAACACTTAAGCATTTTGAATAGTACTTTGCAAGGCCAATATTATGTTAACATAAGTTAATAACAGCCATGGATAAAATCAAAGGATTTATAAAGAAGCTTGATTTCTGGTAGGCATCACTTGAGAAAAGGAATTTGGTACATTGCACTGTATTAAGGAACTCTTTGAAAATGTAGCAAAGTTTATGTAAGATACTGAGTTTGTTTTTGCGAACATGAAATTAAGTTTGCAAAATTGTAACAACAGCTTTTTGAGTATTTTCTGGAAGACACTCAAAACAATACGACTGTCACAGGTGGTTACTATTGTTAAGGCAATTAAGTTCAAGGAAAAAATAACTTAAATACTGTATGTACGTACCTATGGATAGAATGTGGAAACCAGGCTTTTAGCAGAGTGGAGATCAGTTTGGATCAAAAGAATGCGTGAAGCAAAAGAAGCTCTTTTCATTTTTAATAACATTTGCAAACTCATATTATGCCAAATAAGCTTCTCATTATGATTGCTATCAAACCAAACACGAGGAATCTCATCAAACTTGAAAGTGATATTACTATGTACGTATCGAATTATAGAGTCCATATTTGAGAGCTATATATATATATATATATATATATATATATATATACATATTTATTTATTTATTATGTGTGTGTGCGTGTGTGTTTTTTTTTTGTGCCTGTAGCACTATACAGATCTATGAGAAAATAAATAACATAAAAATAAGTAAATAACAAGGAGGAGGTCAGTCAATTTATAGGTCCCTCTGTGACAGAAAAAGGAATGTTTGAAAACAATAAAATGTTCATTTAACACACAATATGTGTACCGGTATGTTAAAAAGAGGCATTTTTGTTTTAGTTTGTAAAAAATATCACGATCCCCCCCCCCCTCAGCTCTTTATACGACCACCAGTTTGGGAACCCCTGGTATAGATCAAGGATTGAAGAATTCAATATGAGAATAAGTAAGGTAGTGACAAAACAAGAATTCCGTGTGAAGGAAGAATTAAAAAGGGTCTTAGGAGCAGATATAGTAATGCCAGGGTCTACTAAAGGAGGGTTTGAAACGAACCCAGGATCCGAGAATGAGCCAGGTGCGACTTTGAAGGAAGTGATTACAAAGTAAATGGAAGTAGGTTTTAGGAAAATTAACCGAGAAATAAAGAAAAATGTACAGGATTTCTTTCAGGCAAAGCAAGCATGAACTTAAACATGGAAGCAAACACCAAGAGTATTGAAGAACTGCACCAGGAAAATAACAAAATGAAGAATAAAATTAATACCGTAAAGTGAGGTTAAGTCAGATATTTTATGAGGTTTCTGTTAAAAATACTACATATATATTTCTGGGTACTGAAGTATGAGATTTCAAATCTTCTTATATCCTTCTGTTTGATGGTTCTTATGGCCAAAATTATTGCAACAATAGAAGTACCCTTTTTTCCACTTAGAAGCATGTCCGACTTTATCTCACTAACAGGGAAAGCTGGACACATGTGCAATGAAGCACAAGACCAGGTTTCAAATACGTGATTAAGGGGTAAAGTTGGACATCTAAAATACATGTGAAAGGAGGAACTTTCTTTTTCCATCATAATATACAGTACTTACATTTTGTCTTAAAGAATGATATGAATATGGGCAGAGTTGACAGTTTCATGACTGTACAAAAAAGGGGGGGAGGAGAATAAAAATATCCCTCTATATACAGTTGAAGAAACTAATATGAATCTCAAAATTGAAATTTTAATAAAAAAAAACATATTGTAGATACATGTTTACAAATACAAAATAATATTTATCTTGCTGTAAGTTACATCACGTTTCTGTGGCATCTTTCTAAAGGGCTTGTAGCAATAATATGTTACGCCTAATTATTAACTTAATGACAGTTGTCTCAGATTCCTCTCGCTGTTTTTTTTTTTTTTTTATTAATTGTAAAGCACAAATTCTAAAAGATGGCACCAGATGTGACAAAATATTTAAATTTCAATGTTTATTAATTGATAACAATGACATAAAATTTACTGATAGCCTACCTAAATTCATATTTATTTTGTGCCTTATCATATTACTGCTCCAAACCAATAATTTAATATACTATACAGCAGGCTATACATTTTCACATATTTATTACTGGACTTTAGCATTTTCAACAAGCTTTTTTCCATACTCTTTGCCATGCTTTTCTGATGACTGTCTCTTTTTAAATGTTTAGAAATATATTCACTACTGAATTAGCTATTACAAACCTTACATTTGCCAAAATATTCATCTTTTCCAATAGAGAGAAATAAATCGTCTGGCCTTAATTAAGGATGACCACAAAGATCCAGAAATTATGAGCAAATAAAATATAATGAATTAAATATGAATATTGTTATAACAATAACATTTAATAATTAAGCACCATTGATTAACAATTATAAAACAAAATCTTAGAAGATGACCTTAAAATTATACTTATAAATAAAATATTTTATTTAAATTAGCATATCCTTAATTAAGACCTTCTGAGTGGTATAAATGAAATTGTATAATCTGCAGGGAATCTTTAAGAATTTGCGAGATGATTTTTTTTATTTCAAAAGATGGTATTTATAATTCCAGACATCAAATAAGAAGACATGTATTGTTTTATTTCCACATTATTAATTATTTGTGTAGTTATGACTATTTGAAATTACGGAAATTATCCGCACAGTGTTCCATAAAGTCACTTGGAACTCAGTGTCTACATATAAGCCTATCACAGATAAATTTAAAATGTGGCCTAATTTTTTAATCATTTCTTTTTCAAAGTAAAATTACTACATTAGATGGCCAAGTTAAAAATCTGAAAGAATATAGACTTGTTCCCTGATGTATTATCTGTAAACTACTGCATTTAAAAATGCGGGATCTGCATACATTGAATTGAATTGAATTTAAGAGGGGGAGGGCTTTAATAGCCCTAGCACTGTGATCTAAAAGATCTATTGCACATCCCTGTCATAATATTCTATCAGTCCAATAGTTTGATGTTCATCTGCGTACATACATTTGCAACAATTTATTTTCCAGAGGCATGCATGTGCTCACAATCCCCAGCTAATGAACCATTTGCAGCTGTAGGCCTACACATACATGTGTGCTAGAAGGCTGCGCACGGAAAGTTTTACGGAATGCAAAGAAAATGTACAACCTGCAAATTACATAGTTATTCAGACTTTTCTGAAAGTTATTCTTTTGTAATATAAGATTCAATACAAGGTGTGCATTGGAACAACTCCCAAGCCACAGAAAGAGAAAGATTTGGAAAAATCGGCTGCCCTCCACTGAGGGTGACCACAAGGATCCGGAAGGCAATAATACAATAATGAATTTACAAAGTTGAAGATCAAGATTAAAATTAATACAGTGTTAACCGTGAAAGAAAAATTAATTTAACTTAACATACGAGGCGTGTTCTTAAAGTAAGTTCCGTTTTCAATTATAGCTGTCACATGACTGCAATCGTTATTTTGCACATGCGCGTTTTCTTCTTCAGTCCTCAGGTAAGCTGTGCATGCAGTTTCAGAGCTTCAGTCCGTGTGTGTGTGGTTAGTTGTGATGAGTTGAAATGTTTAAACTAATCGAGCACCCCGCCAACTGTGAGATGTGGTCTCTAACCCTTTTCTTGAATGCAAGAAACATCAAACCAGCTGACATTCGTCAACTTTGTGAGGTGTATGGTGATGATGCCATTAGTGATGGATTGGTCAGGAGATAGGTTAGGAAGTTCAACGAGGGCCGTGTCTCTGTGCATGATGAGCAGTGTACCGGTCGGCCATCTTTGATCAATAACGATTTGGTGTGTGCTGTCGATGAAAAAATTCATGAGGACAGGAGGTTCACAATTTCTTCGCTTTCCTTGAATTTTCCACAAATGTCGCAGAGTGTTCTCTACAAAATTGTGACAGATCAATTATGATATCGAAAATAGTGCTTATGATGGGGATCCAAGATGCCCACTGAGGAACACAAAACCAAACGAGCTTCCAGTGCATTGAGCTTTCTCACACGTTACAGTGAGCAAGGCGATGAGTTTCTTGACCATATCGTGACAGGTGACGAGACTTGGGTGTCTCACATGACACCTGAATCGAAGCAGCAGTCCATGGAATGGAGGCACATTGCATCGCCAAGGAAAAAGAAATTCAAACATACCATGTCAACATGCAAGATCATGTGCACTGTTTTTTGGGACAGAAAAGGAGTCCTACTCATCGAATTCTTGCCTTGGGGTGAAACCATTACTAGAGAAACCTATGTCAGACCTTGAAGTAGCTCTGTTGCACAATTCAGAACAAGAGACGTGGGATGCTGACCGACAGAGTTGTGTTGCTTCATGACAACGCTCGGCCACACACAGCTCGTGACACCCAAAATCTCATCTTGAAATTTGGCTGGGAACAAATTGACCATCCCCCCTACAGCCCAGATTTGGCTCCGAGTGACTTTCATCTCTTCCTGCACCTCAAGAATTTCCTCAGTGGTCAACGTTTTGAAGGCGACGATGAAGTGAAAACAGCAGTGCGAGAGTGGTTCGCATCGTAGGCGGGCGAATTCTACAATGAGGGGATAGAAAGATTTGTGCCATGACTCGATAAATGCTTCAATAATGGTGGAGATTATGCTGAGAAGTAATTGAAGTGTGAGGAATACAATGCAACAAAAATGGTTTGTAAATATCTTCCCGTTTAATATTTGAGGAGAAAAATTCGATCCATAGCCGGGAATCGAACCCGGGTCCTTGGTTCTATGTACCAAGCGGTCTGACCACTGAGCTACGCCGAATTCTCCACAGCACCGGACCGAACCTTCTTCCTTTAGTGTTTCCTTTTGTGGCCTGACTCCAAGTTAGGCTCATATGTTGACGTATATGTCTAGTGTCAACTGCCATTATACTAGAAGCGCACTCAGTTGAGTGACTTATTTGGCCGGGATTCCGCAGTTATGATGCACTGCTAGCTATGAGAATATTATGGATTTTATTAATTTGTCCTACACAATAATCGCTGTAATGTTGACAATATTTGAGGAGAAAAATTCGATCCAGCTCTGGGGATCGAACCCAGGTCCTTGGTTCTACGTACCAAGTGCTCCGACCACTGAGCTATGCCGAATTCAATCCACAGCGCTGGACCGAACCTTCCTCCTTCAGTGTTTTCCTTTGTGGCCTGACTCCAAGTTAGGCTTATATGTTGACTTATAGTGTCAACTGCCATTATACTAGGAGTGCATTGTATTGAATGATAAAACCGGTTGCTATGACAACATATGTTGTTATTATGTGTGGTTAAATGTGCACTATTTTTAACTGCTCTAAAGCATGTTTACTAAACTTGAGCAGCATTGTGGATAAAAATGGAGGTAGCTCCTGGTAGAAATGCACGCCAATGTCGTCAAGGGTTACTTAAAGTTTATGTCAACGATGCATTACCGTATCGGATGGTTGTAAGATGGGTCTCTGCATTTCGTATGGGTCGGAATGAGGTGGCACATGTGGGTCGCACAGGTCGCCCGTCCATTTGTGACGAACAAGTGAAGTTAGTGCGAAGTCTCTTTGCTGTTGACCATCAGTGGACTGTACGAGCATTACCTATCGAGATTGGACTCAGTCATCAAACTGTGTGGCACATTCTGAAGAATCTCCATATGAGAAAAAATTCAGCATGCTGGGTTCCTCATAACCTGACAGAAGCATAGAAGTGGCACAATACGCAATAGCTCAACTCCACCTACAGAAATACCACAATGAAGGAGACTCCATTGACGAGATGTGGACATGGACATACGAGCCTGAACTAATGAATGGCACCACAAAGAATCACCATGTACAAGAAAAGTGCGATATAAACCCTCTAGGGTGAAAGTCATGCTGATAGTGGCATACGACAATGAAGGTGTTATCATTAGCCATCCGGTACCTCAAGACCAAAATATTAATGCAGCGTACTATCAACATTTTCTCGAACACAACCTATATCCAGCTATGCGGCGCAAACGTCCACATTTTCTGAGAGACAATTCACCTTAGAACTTGCTTGATAATGCTCGTCATGTCGCAGGAGCAGTGGCTGAAGTTCTACAGAGATGAGATTGGGAAGTATTCTGCTGATATGAATCCTTGTGACTACGATTTCTTTCCATGGATGAAAGAACCACTTAAAGGCAAGAGGTTTCCAGATATTGCATCAGTGCTTCATGCAGTAGGGTAGTCCATCAGAGAGATCAACAGAAACAACCTCATTAATGACATTCAGTGATTACTAGGGATTTGGCAAAAGATACAGGAACACGCTCTAGTGATTATATTGAAGGGATCTTTATTTACAACTCTCATATGGTCTTCCAGTGGGGAGCAAAGGCCAATATTGGGATTTTTCAGTCCGGGCCAAAAATCCTGATAGAACTGATATTTAACCCTTGTGGTGAATTTTGGCGAAGTTGGGAGAACCGAATTAATCAAATCCACTCTCCTCATCTCCACGCTGGGACCCCTTGGGATCTTTTGAGATGCGAAAGAGAGAGTGGTGTGCGGAAAGCAACGGGAAGCTACTGCATTTACCTTTCCCAAGAAAAATTGCAATGGGAGAAGAGTTCAGGGCAGAAGAAGATATCAGATGATAGACGACATTAAACTGTATAGATCATATGCAGAGACTAAGAGGAAGGCAGAAAATAGGAAAGACTGGAGAATGCTGGGTTTGCAGTGAAAGACCTGCTCTTGGGTAGAACACTGTGAATGAATGAATTCTTCCAGTTCTTGGGATCCCTTTAGTTTCTTTTTGGTTTCTGTTACTATTAATATATTCATGCTCTTTTCTAGTTCAACTTCTTTTTGAGAGAGCCCTCTTACATTCCACGTTCCTATATTTAATATATTCGCAGTACCTAATCATTTATTTCTGTTTGCTATGCTGGTTGTCATCGCTGTAACTGTCCGGCTGTTTCCTTGGAAGATTTGAGTAAAGAGTTTTTCCCCTGATAGCGCTACCAATTCTATGCAGAATAGACCTTTGGTGGGGCTTCCACCTTCCAGCTTTAGGTCTAGTTCCTTGATGTATTAACTCCATCAAGAGAGTTGCCACTTCTGCCTACTGTTGATTCCGGTTGCCGTTGTGGTCTTTGCTCTTGTTACCCTGAACATGGATCTCCTGTCATCTCAGAGAAAGGACTTAACTTTCAATAAATGTTTTACACGGGTGGAGTGCTGGCCCATCCATAACCCTTTCTTTTTGACTGACTCGTCCCCTTCGACTTGGCTGGCAAGGGAAACCCTACCAGTAACTATGATACTGTTGGTATAGCTCTTATGATCAAAGGAGCACACAAACCATCCCATCACATTAAGGCAGAAAGGAATCAGGGGGTGTATATAGGAACAATGTTAATTTGTAATATAAATACTAAAAGAGACTGATAAATGTTGCTTGATTCATCATTCACTGAATGAACAACACATTCGATGTATTGTGGAGATGTTAAATTGAGAATCCAAAGGGAAAATGTCCTACTACCTAGAATAAAGCTAGAACCAGCAGATCCTATAATGCCCTTTACAATAAAGCTACACCAGTTCTCAATTCAGGTGGCATTTGCGATGAATATAAACAAATCAAAAGGCCAGACTTTCAGAAAAATGTAATTATATGTTCCTCAACCTGTGTTCACTTATGGTCAGCTGCATGTTGCATTTTCTAGAATTAGAAAATAGACAAAAGCTAATGTAGAGAACACAAAACAGCAGAGAATGATGAATGATTACGAAGGAATTTTCACTTCCCTGAAATACTTAAGTTGGAGAAATAGAATTTGTGGAACTTAAGAATTTATCAGCTATAATGGCTGGGAGGCATCATCGTGCTAACCATGCAATATCTCCATTCTGGTTGGATGATCGTCCACCTCTGCTTCAGGGTAATTCCATAATTATGTCAACCAAATTGCCATTTTCTCAAAGTGGTTCTAGACAATTCTTGAATGCTATACCAGAGACTTTAATGTCTATATTTTATGAAATCAAAGATAATTGGCCGTATTTTTGCATAAATCATATGCTGGCAGCACTGTGAACTGAAGATGTTTGGAAGTGAAGACATATGATAAGGATGATACACTTCATGTAAAATTCCTTCGGCATGAGAGGAAGTCCAAGAAATTCTTTTCGCCTGCTATTGGTGATGAGGCTGATATTGACAAAGACCAGGTTATAAAAATTCTACCAGAGCCACAATTTGATAATAGGCTTAAACTAAATTTTCAACATATCTGTTTTGATAATGATGTTCTTTAACTTGCACATGCATGTAATTTTGTAAATCATATTTGGAATATGTAGTGTCTGTCACAGTTTGTATGTCGTGTCTGTCACGAGAATAGGGCTTAATATATACTTCATAAATGTTTCAAATGAAAAACTATCTGTAGCATATTAAGGAAGGATATTCTACCTTTCTATGATTATAGTACTAACAAAGGAAGTTGCTAATATTGGAAGATATAGTACATTGTTGGACTTCCCTTTAATTTGTGTTCCTTTTTCTGTCGTGTCTGTCACAACATTACTTGTACTTAGATATCTGTAATAAATAGAGATTGATACTTGCTCCTTACATGAAAGTGTAGCTGTGTACATGCACTTTGTATCTGATATAGTTTAAAAGTCTGCTAATGTTATGTTGAAGTAGAAATAAATCTTTATATTTTTGTAGAGAGTCATTTGTCGTGTCTGTCACAAATGGAATTACCCTTCAGCATGTGGACATGAGACTAGCAGCCGGCTGTTCATATATGGTCCTTCATGGGCTGTCGTGCCTCGGATTATTATTATTATTATTATTATTATTATTATTATTATTATTGTTATTATTATTATTGCCACCTGTGTGGCTTAGTTGGTTAAAGTGGTTGCCTATCGATCTGAAGTTGCGCTCGGGCGCGGGTTCAATTCCTGCTTGGGCTGATTACCTGGTTATGTTTTTTCCGAGGTTTTCCCCAACCGTAAGGTGGATGCCAGGTAATCTATGGCGAATCCTCGGCCTCATCTCGCCAAATACTATCTTGCTATCAACAATTTCATCGACGCTAAATAACCTCGTAGTTGATACAGCGTCATTAAATAACCAACTTAAAAAGTATATATTATTATTATTATTATTATTATTATTATTATTATTATTATTATTATTATTATTATTATTATTATTGAGTACATGCGACACAATGATGAAACTAAATTGAGGTTGATTAGGTAAGCAACTTGGCAAGTTTGTGTTTAAGCTGGTATGTGGTAGTCTTCATTGAAGTTACGCAAACGTTTCTGCTGACAAGGAAATATTGTAAGAAATAAAGATTAACCTACATATAGAATGTATCGAGTCAGCCAATTCAGGTTCATGACTTGCAGTATGTCGACATCTGATCACATTTTTGGAATAATAAGTTATTATGTAAAGTAAGACCTAAATAATTACAATTAAATTGTGAAAAGGAGCAGATAAATAAGGTTTAATGTCTTAATGGTTATCACGATTGGTTTAAACATGCACTAAAACCAGACGTAAGTGCAAGTTTGAACCAATAAATTATTGAGATTTGCGATAAAATAATGAGTCTAGGAAATTGTATATTTAGTATGTAGAACTACATTTCTTTATAGATCTTTTGTTATATTATTAAGTTTTGTACTTGTGAACTATATCAATATATTATTATGATTATGATTATTATTATTATTATTATTATTATTATTATTATTATTATTATTATTATTATATCATACCGGATGTGTAAGGAACTGCTTTTATTTTGTTGATTTGTGAAGTAATGCATTTAATATGCTAGTATAGTTTTCCTATTTTAAAAGGAGAATTCAGAAAGGTGAAAGTTGTAAATGACTGTGCATGGACAATGTACGGCCACATTATTAAGTTAAATAGTTTTCCCTTCTGTCCAGATGTCTAATACACAATATAGAATGGAATACAAAAGCCTACACATAATGTAACTTAATTTATAAAAGAAGTAATATTGGCATTTTGAGCTGTAATGGGAGCATTTGCTTATATTTTTAATTTCATAAAATGGCTAATTGCGAATTTCACTTTGGTTTTCAATGGTCACTGCTAATTAATTATAACCTTTATATACAGGGTGTTAGAGGTTTGAGTGCACAAATTTTAATAGGAGGTTCTTTGTATGAAATAGAACCAATACTTCTACTGAAATATTTTTCTACAACGCATAGTTCAACCAATAAAAGTAAATTGTTTGGAAAGTTTCATTGCCAATGTTTTCATGTCTCTTTAAAATTGTAAGGTTTACTGTGAATGTCGTGATAGATATTAAAAGATGAAGAATTTATGTCTGTGTCTTTTTTGCATAAAGTGAACCATTTATTCACAAATTAATGCTGAAATTTTATTATCTGTACTTTCTGTGTAACTAAACCATTAGTATTGTACGTGACATTAATTTAACGTAAAATGTAGCTAGGAATCTGCTGAAAATAATAGTGTTTTCCCCCTATAATTTTTCCGAGCTGAGCTGTCACATTTACCACAACTGTCTGCAAAAGCCGAAAATGTCGAATACCATAATACAAAAATGGCTGCCATTATTTATGTATGTATTTATTAACACTACAATTGGGTATATACCTGGTCACAGTGATATATAATGTACAATAATAACGTTACAATAATTACAGTAATAAAATTACAATAATTACTGCAATAAAAAAATAAAATAAACGTAAATTTAATTCTAACTAAAAATCAATAAATGCAATAAACCTAGGACTATAAATAAAAACTATAGCAAAAGTAAAGCAAACTTTAGTACTTCTATTAAACCCAACTATTATCAACTTAGTTAATTACAAGTCACCTTAATTAATTACATGACACAAATTAAGTAATTACACTGCACCTACAATTAAATTTTCAGTCTAATCTTAACAGCTTTTCTTAAAATATATTGATTTTGAGAAGACCACTCTGAAAAATTGCCACAGGTAAACTGTTCCAGTCTACTATTGTGCAGTTAAGGAAGAAGAATTTTGCTACATCTGTTTTTTGTTTTCTGCATTTAAACTTCCTAATGTGATCAGCCCTGCTTAAGTATGATGGTGTCACTAATCTAGCATTGATGTCGATCCATGCTTTGTGTCCCATTTGTGCCTTAAACAATGTGGTCAGTCTGGTTTTTCGTTGTCTTGATTTGAGAAATTCCCACCCTAAATCTTTCACTATCTCTTCGCCATGTCCCTTTTTCATTTTGACATATTTTGCTGCCCTGCATTGGACCTTTTCTATTGAATCGATTTGGTTTTGTCTGTACAGATCCCAACCTATACTGCTCCAAATTCCATAAATGGGCGAACAAGGGTTTTGACCTTCAGTTAGCTTTTCAGGCTTTCCTTGTAGTATTAGTGACTTGTTGCTCCCAACCCAGTTTGTTACTTAAACATATACCTAGGCATTTACAAGTTCACTTGTGGCACTAGTGTACCATTCAGCTGATATTTGAGATAAATTTCTTTATGTGTTCTACAGAAGGATATTGACTTACTTTTACTCACATTGATTTTCATTTTATTTTCTGTCATCCAGGTTTCAATAACATTAAGTTCGTTTTGTAAGGTGGTGATATTGGATTCATCACTAATTTGTCTGTATATTATGCAGTCATCTGCGAATAACCTTAGCTGAGAAGTAGTATATATATATATATATATATATGAAACAATAGAAGTGCAAGAACTGTCTCTTGAGGAATACCTGATGTTACATTTCCTAGTTTGGATATTTCTTTTCCTAGTCTTAGGACGTAAATAAAACTAAACTAATAATAATAATTTTTGTCTGTCTACAGATAGAGATCATACTAAAAATATTTGTTACAATTAACACAATATCCAGTTAATCATTAACTTATTGAGATGCAGTGGTAGTTTAGAAGCTTTAATATGAAAGAAGTAGCCTATCAATTAAATAAATCATGTCATTATAATAATGTATGATTTTCAGAACTCATCAGTTATTATATATTTATTCTTTTTTTATAGTTCCTGTTGACTACTGGAATCTAAAACTTCCACTAAAGAACCATGATGAGTCTAAAGATGGCACCACCACCAACTGCAGGTCCTAGTGACCCAATCACCCAAATGAACAAGTATCGGTCATATGTAACCATTCTTGCAGATCAGAGTGCAAAGGATGAAATAAAAGTAAAGGCTGCACAAGAACTAAGTGAGAATTTTGAGGTAAGAGAAAGAAATGGTGAACATCTTAACTCTTTAAGATTGTTTCTTCAGTCTTAGTAATTTCTTTCCTGGGAACAGTTAAATCTCTCTTCTCTGATAATGTCCTCTGTGTATGGTAATTATCGTAAAAGAATATTTTTCAATAACACATCAAACGATATGTTACCAGTTACAATTGAATTTATGCGCACACAAACTTAATATAGCCTAAGGCTAATTTTGTATATGCATACAAGGCTTATGACTGGCACATTTGATGTACGGTCATGTAATTGTGAACTAATGTAATTATCCTTGTGAAAGTGGATAAGATTCCTTGTTATGCTTAAAAACAATATGAGTGCAAGTTACACTGGGAAGTATTCCTACACGGTCGTCTTGGAAAGTGTGTGTGGGGATTACAAGTATAGCCTTCACTTTTTAATCAACAGCTGTTTTTATGTAACTTGCTGTAGAATAAAGTCAAACGTTTATTTTATTTATTTCACGAAACTTTACTTAAAAGGTAATAATTGTTTTTGTAAAACTTTTTCAAGAGAAATTGCTGATATTATTATTATTATTATTATTATTATTATTATTATTATTATTATTATTATTATTATTATTATTATTATTTCATCATTATTATTAATATTATCATTATTATTATAATAATAATAATAATAGTAATTATTGTTGTTGCTGTTGTTATTGTTGTTCTTGTTACTATTGTTACTATTATAGGTGTTACTGTTGTTACTGTTGTTGTTATTATTATTATTATTATTATTATTATTATTATTATTATTATTATTATTATTATTATTATTATTTATAGCATATGTCCAGAAGTTTAGTACAATTCCTCCTTCATAAATTCTTTCTGTCTGTCTGTCTGGCCCTCTCTCCCCCTATCTGTCTCACATCCTCCTTTGTCTCTTCTCTTCATACTCTAATGGCCGGTTTGTCCAAGTATTGTTAGAACACTTAACGACTGTTAAACCTTCAACAGTTTGTTAAATACAGTTTTTCCATTTGTTCAACACCAGTTTGGCTTAACAGATTCTTAACTGTTTGTTAACTTTAAATGTAGGATTTCAGGCTGTTAACTCATTTAACAAACAGTTAAACATGGCGGATAACACCACAGCTGTTCAGACAAAAGTTGTGAAAATAACATGTTATGTTTCTCTTTGAGGAATGTTTACAGTAAGGGCTGGTTTCACCAAGCTTCAGTAAATCAGTCCAAATGAAACATTAGCTAGTACTAAACATTAAAATATTTACACGAGTACATTTATATGTGCGCTGTCGCCCTAGAATTCAAGCCGAGCAGCTATATGTGCCTCGTCGCGCTAGTTACGTCATGACTCTTCGATGGAGTAGTCAGTAGCAAGTTGGATTGCCATCCCAGGGGCCCGTGTTCGATTCTCGGCGATAACTTTTTTTTTTTATTAACGTAACTAATTTTTATACATGTTACCTTTCTTCATTTTTTAAATTTTGTGTACTGGAACGAATTATTTCGCAACTCTGGCTCCACTAGGAGAATTTAAAAAACTCTTGAGAGATCAATTTTCTTCCCGAAATAAAACAAAGATAAGCAAACAAATTAAAGAAAAATAAAATAAATATACATGTGGATCTAATACTTCATCCAAATGCCACCGGCGTCTATCACTGCCTGGCATTTTCGGGGCATTCAGTCCACCAGATCGCGGAAATAGTTCTGGTCCTTAGCGAAGTCTTCCCAGGTAGCCACAACTTGATCCCAGAACTGATCTGGATTTTGAGGTGGGAGTCTCGATATTTGTCAATCCTCCTCTTTTTCGTGCTTTTCCATGAACCGTTTTTGAACATTTATGGCTATGTGCGCGGGGTGATTATCCTGCTGGAAAATTAAATTTCCATCGGAAAGAAAACGATTATAAATTCCAAGAATCCAGCTCTTTCGCTTCTGTTTTAAAGCCAGTGCAAACATATCTTATCGCTAGCTATAATATAATTCTAATAAATGAGAGTTAATATACCAATTAAGTTTTGTTATGTTTGAATGCACATTATGTATTAATTTACTAATATTTCTTAGGTACCGGTATGTAGTTATAATAATCACTTTCATGTCTTAAAATAAAACTCAGTTGTATGTTACCTAGTTGACTAGTTTCAGCTTTGTCTCAGCCGTTTTTATGATATTCTAACCTATGATCAGTTTCTTCTAAAATTTTGGGTACCAGTACCACGATCTTCGTGACACGGTATCTTTTGTGAATTTTTGTGTCATTCAAATTTTCAAAATGATCGGTTTTTAAATGGTTAACATTATCTCCATTTGACTCTTAATTTTCGAGCAGTTCCAGATATAACAATTCTGTGTCGAAACGTTCCGCCATTTTATATTGCTTCTAATGAATATTTAAAAATTTAAAGACGGAAATTTCTGTCACTAAATTTAATGATAGTTTTACTGATTCGTTAGGCTAAAGATGCTTGGTGAGATATAAAAATGATTTAATGAACCAGTAAATACATTACTGAATCATTAAAACCTTAATGAAGCTTTGTGAAACCGGCCATAAGACTGGTAATATATAATTTAAAAGATATTTTGGAATATTAATATAGGGAAGATAATCTTTATAAGTCAACTGATTATCATACTGACGCTTATGTCGATGCTGAGCTATTATCCATTTAATATTGAGGAAATCTGCGATCTCAACGTGGCAAGAAATTGAAGTCAGATTTTAATATCCTACAAACAGAAATAGGCCACTTGTTCCAATTCACCAGCTACTATTAACTCTAGATTCTATGTTACTGTCTCTTCAACTATAGCCGATGTCAATAGTGCTTCAAAATACGCAGTGAGTAAATAATAAAATATTTCAGCAGCAATTGCTTCTTTAGGACGAAATTACATATAATTTATACATGGACCTGAATTAGAGAATTTTATATGATATGGAATTCTCCTCGGGGTTTTGTGTACAGTTGACTACACACACATTCGTGTAATTATTGTCACCTGGTGGTCATAATGCTGAGATTTTTCTAAACAGAAATTCATATTTACCATTATAAAATATAACCATACTTATAATAATTATTATTATTCAATAGTAGTCAATGCAACTTTCATTTATCAACTCTCTGTACTGAATCATGGCTACTGTAGCCTAACAGGTTACGATTTTACACATGTTTCATGACTTACTCTAAAGTACAGAATTTAAATAATAATATCAGCCAATAAGAAGTTGTCTTATATATGCAAAATCATTACCAACTGCTGTTGAGTAGTTAGAATAGTATTAACGACAGTTAAAGTTAAGTATTGGTTATTTTAAACAAAATTATGTTGGAAAAATGGAAAACATCTTAACAAAACGTTAAAAATAAACCAGCTGTTAATTTAACATTTGTTAAGCCAAATTAAACATTACTTGGAAAAACTGGGCATAAGAGTTATGCTTGTTACTTCTAAAGTTTTAATTTTAATGAAGTCCCTTCTGGAGTAGGGATCTTCTGTGTCTCTTATGATTGACATAAATCTTGAAAATTGTGCAAGAAACAGAATTAGGGTTACAATACAAGTACATAAAGAATTAAAGACTTGCAGAACACCAAGAGGCTGACATATATGAAACTTTAGAAATAATTATTTGATTATAAATTTAGAATTTGTAAAACTTAGTGTCAAGACCACCAGCACAGTGTCGTCCTGGTTAGCGTGCTTGTATATTAGGATGACCAAACGTCCCGCAAAATGAGAATGGTCCCAAAATTAAAATGGTCTCACTTTTGATTGTGCATATATTTGAGACACAAGTGCTGCTTTCTATCATACAGCTCTGGATATTTCGATCATTTCTGAAATATAATAATTAATGAAATACTTTATATTAGAAAAGTGATTGATGTTAAAGAGAAGGAAGTGAAAGTTAAATTCCTAAGAGCCATCTTAGGGAACCATGATGATGTAGACTGAGTAAAAACTGAGTTCCTGTTTTATGGACCCCATATTCTTCGGCCTACTGGTCCATTTAGTATACTTAAGTTGGACTCTATAAAGAAACAGTAGGCCTACAGTGAAATGAGAAAAACTTTCTAGTTGTTCTACTGATATCTTGTGATTTTGTAACTTCTCATATGTGTTTTTTTATATTAATAGTGAACAATATTAAAGAATCAAATAGTATATGTGAGTAATAGTTGCTAGATGAATGTTAGATAGTTAAGTTTTTATATCGTATTCAGAATTTGTATGGGTAATAATAATAATAATTATTATTATTATTATTATTATTATTATTATTATTATTATTATTATTACAAGGGAAAGTACACAACAGAAGAAGGAAAGGAAGACCTAAGAAGAGATGGCTGGATGGGGTCATCAGGGACCTAGAATTAATGGGAGTGAGGGGTTGAAGAAAGAAGACTGAAGATAGGACAGAATGGAGGACTGTTGTATGAGTGGCCAAAACCCACCCAGGGTGGTAGTGCCAGATGAATAATAATAATAATAATAATAATAATAATAATAATAATAATAATAATAATAATCAAAACGTCTTTAGAAAGATTGAAGAAATCAAGAAAGCATTTCAAATAGAAAACACACAGGAAAATATTACAGCTACCAGAGGGAAGTCATGGGAAAAAATTGATGAACTATCAACGGAAGTAGAATATAAAGGCCACAAGGAAACTGTAGTAAAATTTAGGTTGATGTCAGGACATCAACTGCCTGGCTCATCATCTACACAGGATAGGCATATACCAATCCAACAGATGTGTTTTGTGCAACAACCCTGACCAAATCATGAACAAGCAACCCTTCTGTTCTGCCCAGCCTTAAACCCAACTGCACAACAGACTGAGGACCTTGTTAGATTGTACTGTGAAGCTAGAGAGAAAATGACTTTATCGTCTTATTTTCGCCATTGGAAAATAAATAAATTAGGTTAATAATAATAATAATAATAATAATAATAATAACTTAATAATAATAATAATAATAATAATAATAATAATAATATAGTGAAATACAGAGCATATAAAAACACTATTTTTAGGTACACACACACAAAAGGGAAAATTATGATAATTAGTTACATGAGTTCTTACATGATAGGCAAAGTAAGGATAAATTATGTAAAAGACAAAGACAAAAAACAGGAACAAAACAAATAAGGTAAATATCACTAGAATGTATAAATGTAAAGAATACAAGGAAACATAAAACATTTGTCATAACAGTAAGTTAGTTTGGCAACTCGTCATAAAATAATTTTCTAACTTGGATTTAAAAGATTTCAAGGTTCAGCAGTCCTTGACTTCAGATGGCAGAGAGTTCCAGTGATGATAAGTAACAGCAGTAAAGGATGAGGAATGAAGTTACGACTTTTTTTCACAGTAATTTTGTCATGTGACGTTTCATCACAGAACTTTCGTCACAAAAGCCTTTGGTCACAACACTTAATTAGGTCACAAGTCTCTTTGGTCACATGTTCAATTTAGTCACAAGCAACATTTCGTTACAGGATGAAACAAGATTTAGGTTTTCAAAGTATTTTATTTCTTTTCAAAAGGAATTTTACCAAATATTACTGGCTACATTATGTCCCAATGCACTTAGGCTTTCTAAGATTTGATCATTGTTTTTGTATTCCTCATATCAAGAAACAGTCCTCTGAATTTTACGGTCAGTTTCCACGTAGTTTTTCTTTTTCTTCTTAGGTGAACCCCTGGGCTTCAAATGCTGTATCTATTGTACCTTGTGATTTCCGCATCCTCATTCTTTAACTTCTTAAGGAATTTGCTGAGTGAAGGATGAGGTTTTCTCATTATTAAAAAGTTTAGCCTGTAATGCCACCCTTTTACTGAATTCATTGTTCGTGGGAGATCTGCAACAACTCGTTGGTAGCAGTTCCAAGTTGGTACTGAGAACAATGGCCTCTGGAAGCCTCTATCTCTGCATCACCCTCTGGAGATTTCAAACATTTTCTTCATCTACTAGAAAATACATTACAACACATACATGAAAAAAAACAAGAATACATATTTTGCGGGGACTTAAATATTGACTATCTCACTGAGAACACTAAAAAAGAAGAATTTAACACATTATTAGCAACCTTCAATTTAATACATACAGCCAATTTTCCAACTAGAATACAAAAAGGATCGATTTCTGCAATTGATAATATAATTATAAGGGGAGATAGATTAGATAGTTACCGCACAGTTCCCATTATAAATGGTCTTTCAGACCACGATGCTCAACTAATAAGAAGAAATGATAGCATTCCTGCATCAAAACACCCAAATAAATTCAGGTTAAGGGTCATAAATGAAGAATCTTTAAGGGCCTTCGAAGCTAAACTAAAAAATGAAACATGGGAATCAGTATATGAAAATGGTGATATGAATAGTAAATTCAATGTGTTTCATAATACATTCTTAAATATCTTTGAATCCAGTTTTCCTGTAAAGTACAAAAATTCTCAAACATCTCAAAACAATTGGATTACACAAGGCATAAAAATCTCTTGTAAAACTAAGAGGTCTCTCTATATTCAAAGTAGAAATAGTAATGACCCCAAATTAATAGCTCACTTTAAAAAGTACTCTAAAATATTACACAAAGTAATCTTAAAAGCCAAAGAACTTTACTATAACGGAATTATTCTGAACTCGAATAATAAAATCAAAACAACTTGGAACATAATAAAAAAAGAAAGTGGAAAGTGTAGAAGTAAAGAACAAGGTTACACTCTTGTAACAGATAATAGAAAAACATCAGATGCAACAGAAGTTGCGAACATATTCAACAATCATTTTCTCTCAATAACTGATAACCTAAACATCCCACAGAATAATAATAATAATAATAATAATAATAATAATAATAATAATGCCATCGATTGTTTGAAAATATCTATTCCTGTAACTTTCCCAAATATTCAAATTTTTCAAACAAATTCACGAGAAATAATTACAATTCTAAAGCAATTAAAGTCTAAAAATTCCTCGGGATATGATGAAATTACTAGTAAAATATTAAAAGCCAGTTATTTATGTAACTTTTCAATGTTTAATGGTGTATTTCCAGAGCGACTGAAATATTCAGTTGTTATTTCTTTATTCAAGAAAGGGGACAGAACCTCGCCCGAAAACTACAGGCCCATATCCCTTCTACCAGTCTTCTCAAAGGTCTTCGAAAAAGTTATATATAAAAGAGTATATCATCATCTCGATAGATACAACATTCTCATTCCGGAACAATTTGGATTCAGAAAGAATAAATCAACTGAGCAAGCGACGTTTAATTTAACTGATAAAATTCTGGAAGCTATTAATAAAAAATTACAAGTAGGAGGGATATTCTGTGATCTCTCCAAAGCTTTTGATTGTATTAACCATAAAATTCTACTACAAAAATTAGAATACTATGGTATTAAAGGCATAGCATATCAGTGGTTTGAGTCATATCTCCTGAACAGAAAACAAAAAGTAGAAATCAACGCATTTAATAACTCCTTTAAATCTACTTCAACATGGGGAAATGTTCATACAGGGGTCCCACAGGGATCTATATTAGGGCCTCTTCTTTTTTTAATTTTTATAAATGACCTTGGCCCCATAATAAAAGGAATAGGTTATCCTATACTATTTGCAGATGACACAAGTATCATAATTACAGACAATAACTTTGTCACATTCAAATATAAAACAGAAACAATTCTCCTTAAAATTTATGACTGGTTTACAACCAATAAACTAGCATTAAACATTAATAAAACTAACATAATTCAATTTAAAGCCACTTCAAATTTAATATCTGAAACATTGGACACAACTATCAACAATATACCTCTACTAGAAACATTAACAACCAAATTTCTTGGTTTGCATATTAATAATACAATAAATTGGAAAAATCATATCAAAGAAATAACCCCCAAACTTAGCTCAGCATGCTTCGCAATTAGGTCGTTACAACAATTTCAAAACAGCAGTATCTTAAAGACAATATATTTTGCCAATTTTCAGTCCATTATGTCCTACGGAATAATATTTTGGGGAAATTCTGTAGATAGTAAAAATATATTCTTATTACAAAAAAGAGCCATTAGAATAATAGTTGGAGCAAAGGCTAGAGAATCATGTAGATTATTTTTAAAAATTTAGAGATTCTAACCTTAACAAATCAATACATATACTCTACAATAAATTTCCTCTTATGTAATAAAGAAAATTTTCCAACTAACTCAGCCATACATAGTATAAATACCCGCAGAAGGAATGATTTTCATACGCCATCATCAAATTTATCGTGCTTTCAAAGGGGAGTACGTTACATGGCGATAAAATTGTTCAATAGTCTTCCTGAAGACATTAAGAATCATAGCCAAAACCCTGCATTATTTAAGACAAAACTAAAAAATTACTTAATATCTCACACTTTCTATTCTGTAGATGAATTCTTGACATTTCACAGTACTGTGTAAATATTATAATAATATTAAATGGTAAACATATTACATTGTATAAAATATTATTGTTATTAAGGTATTAATTCTGTACATATTTCATATTTGCATTTTATATGTATTGCATTTTATTGTTAAACGTAAGAATTGGACATGTTCTTTATTCTATGCTGTAAAGCAAATGTAAGAATATTATGGAACAAATAAATCTATCTATCTATCTCCCTGAAATGTAGTTGTCCTCCATATGTTCAAGAATTACTTTAGCTGTAGGACTAAACAGATTGAGAGGGAAGAAATCATGTGGATGAGGAGGCTACTTAAAGAAGTCTTGTTAGTCCACTGAAAGATTTTGGTAACAAGAGACATAGTTTTTACATGAGTAGTTTTGTATTGTTCGTATTATTCCTGGTGTTTTAACAGCCATTGTTATAACATCATTGTATACTGGTCATCTATTTCTTCTTTATTTGCAGGTAATTATAACATCTGTGCAGTATCCAACATTTTTGGACCATTCTATGAAAATTTTTCTTAAAATTCTGCAGGAAGGTGAAGCCCAGTTTATAGCAGAGTACAACATACAGGTGAGATATCTTTACAAACTTGTATATGAAGTAAACCACTCATTTTGTTATCATCGTATGTGTGTGTGTTTGTGTCTGTCTCTCCCTTTCCCCCTCCCTCCATCCTCTCCCCCTCCCCCCTCTCTTTTTTTACAAATATAGGGTGTTAAAAAAAGTATCCAATATTTGAGGAGGTGCTAGTATGCATCAAAACAAGAAAATAATGTCTAATAAACATGAGTCTACAACACATACTTTCTGAGAGCTGAACATTTGTTCACAGGAAATGCTCAATGAGACATTCATTCATAGCAATGCATTCCTCTGCCCTTCAGCATAAGGACTCACGCACTCTTTGAAATTTGTTTTAATACGTTAATAAGAAAGTCCTGATAACTATCACCAAGAATGTCTGCCCATAAGTTGATTGAGAATCGGTGCTGATGCCTTGTTTTGTCAACTGCATGGGGATTTTCATCAGCCTGAACATGCTGATTATATTCACAACACCATCTCTGCTGAACCCCACTCATATCCACAACCAGACTTTTATTTTCAGTATTTCTTGCGACATATCAGTATTCCATGCTAGGAGTGTCAACTACGGTATGATTATCTGGTAGTCTGCTATATTGTAGTGCAGGGAAATGCATTGACATGAATGGACGTCACATTGAGCACCTCTTATGAATAAGTGTTCAGATCTCACAAAGTATGTGTTGTAGGACCCATGTGTGCTAGACATTATTTTCTTAAATATTGGATACCTTTTTTTAACGCCCTGTATATTCTAAAACTTTTATAGACAGAAGAAAAGAATTTTTGATGAAATACAGTATTATTATTATTGTTGTGGCACGTGTCTGGAGCGTTCTAGAAAATCCTGATGGCCTCGGGAGAGTGCGCGCGCGCTGCGCGCGCATCCAGCATGATATGGGGCGAGAGGGAGGCACGGGGATGCGGAGCTCGAGCTTCGGTGGATGCTTGGCATGGTGTGGAGCGAGAAAAAAAAGACTACAGCACTGAGCGGAGAGAGCGGGGGAAACTTCTGGAAACAGATTGTTATGGAGGCCCAGAAATTTTGCAACACAAAACAATCTAGACAATGGTGGTAAATAAATAAAAGCGCGAGCAGCCTTCAGTCAAGTCAGTTAGTTAGTCAGCTGCTAGAGAACTAGCTAGTCTTCAGGTCTTGGAGCAAGGTGAACCTGAGTTCGACGTGCAGTGAACTTGAGTGAGTCTGTAACTGTGGTAGTATCCAGGCGAGTGCAACGTACCTGGAGGGTTCGACGTGCAAGGAACCTCATCTGCAGAGCGGGGTTCGACATGCAGGGAACCACGTCTGGAAGGCTTGGGTTCGAAGTGCAGTGAACTGTATCTGGAAGTCTTGGGCTCGAAGTGCAGTGAACAGTATCTTGAAGTCTTGGGTTCGAAATGCAGTGAACTGTATCTGGAAGGCTTGGGGTTCGACATACTGTGAACTTGAGTAAGTGAGCTAGAAGAACTAGCCAAGGCGAACGAACTGTGAACTGAGAACTGACAGTTTTGTTTTGTACATAGTGCTTTGTGAAAATTGGTTGAAATTAGGAGTACATTGTTGTTGTTCTCAATAATACACGTGAATTGTCATTGTCATTGTTCGGTGGAGTGCAATAACGACTACTGTGTTGCTGTGTTGAGTGGAATACCCATTATTGAAGGATGTGTTATTAAAGTTTGAACTAAAAGTCACATTATTGTTGAATAAAAGTTACATTATATTTCTGCCCAATAACTATGGGTTTAGCTACGAGATAAAATGTGATTATTTTAATTGTCGAAGGTTATAGACTAGACGTGATGAACTGAATTATTTATTGTTACGTAAGGTGATCAAAGGGGATATTACCCGTTACTCTTCCTTGAGTAATCTCAGCTTTTGCATTCCGATTAAAGATATAAGAGGTCACAATATTAAAAATTCAAAATCTCTTTCTGTCTCAAGATGCATTAGAAATGCTAACATGCATAGTGTGATTTCGATCCATTCAATATAGAGACTTACATGTCCATAGTGAAGTCATAATCCTTAATTTATATTTAATTTATTGGCTGCAAAAGGGTATCTGTCGGATGCAGGGGGGGACAGCCATTAATCCTTTCCATTGAAGGCTTTAAGGAACCAACCTGGACAAATACCCATTGTCCCATCCCTACCTTCCTGTGGTGCAGCTGTTAGTAAGCATAATTTTACGAGCTGAACTAAAGGGAGGGGCTACTCATCAATTAGCACTGGTCAGCTTGATGAGTTAATGACTTAATTTAGTATAATTTTTCTATATTCAATACCTAATTCCCTCTTTACCCTTTCCTATCCAGTCCTCTGACTGAACTCTTACTTTCTTCGACCCCGACAACATTAGAGCATTCAAGGCCTAGGGGTTTATTTCACTTTCCTTCCTCCTCTTTCTACTTTTCTGTTCCTAGTGCTGACCTGCTATGGCACTAAAATCGTCCTCCAGTGGCTTAATGAGGGAAAGCTGGTGATAAGATCTCCCAGCTAGTTCCAATGGATCCGTCGACCAACAGCAGGTGTGGTCCTCCAGACACTCTGGGGGTTGTGTGTGAATGAAGTAGCCACCAAAACGTTAAAAAATGGTGTTCACTTAAGTCGGCTACAACTTGTCATTTAAATCTGTGCTTCATTGGCTGACCATGATAATATCTTTGAAAAATATTGGAGTACAAGAGGTCAAATAACTTTATTGTCAAATGCCTGGCATTAGAAAACAACAACAATATATTGTAAACCAGTCTTTAATTATTCATAGTTAATTTTTATATTCATACCATTAATTAGTATTGAATATTCATTTTTATTATGTTACTGTCGCTGTATTCACTGTTTTTCAATTTATGCTGTTTTTTATTGTATCACTGTGCTGAACTATTATTGGTCAACCACTTAAATAAATTATCATTGTTATTATTATTATTATTATTATTATTATTATTATTATTATTATTATTATTATTATTATGTTTATTTCTATTCATTGTGTACCTCATAATTAGTAGATAAGGAACTTCTTTGTTATGAACACATCTGACATTCCGTGACTATTAGGGTAAAATGATTTTAAGTGCTTCTAACCATGTCCCTAAGAGGAATCATGTGACATATGATGATCTAGTGACACTTGAATGAGAAAGGGCTGAGGAAAAACAAAGAAGAATATGATATGCAGTGATGTGTAAAGGCTTTTAAATAACTTTATTTTTACAGTGAAAATGAAATAGTGTATTCTTTCGTGAATTTCGTTATGATTCTAATGAACCTTTAAATGTTAAGAAATGAGTAGGCCTACAGTAATTATATTACGTGTTTGCTGTCTGTTTGCGATGACAGAAGGCAAGTTGTCTTCCAGTATCCCAGTTTAAAGCTGTCAAGCTCTTACTCCTCCCATTTAATATTAGGTTCTGCCATGCTTGTCCAAATTTAGGAAATGAGAGCACAGTTTAAATAAGTGTTATATGAGACTTTCGAATTCAGTTTTAGTTAAATGTAGGAACTGTGTTATCTGTACATTAATCCTGTCTGTCTGACAATTTATGGCTGTTACAGCAAGTACGCAAGCTGATTCTGGAGATGATTCACAGACTTCCAACAAATGACTTGTTGCGCCCTTATGTAAAGCAGATTCTGTCATTGATGCTGAAGCTTCTGGAAACAGAAAACGAGGAAAACGTGTTAGTGTGTCTGAGAATAATCATTGAGCTTCACAAGCAATACCGACCACAGTACAATCCAGAGGTACATTCATGTGAAATATTTATGTTCACAAAATCTCTCTTAAAATTTTTTCAGCTAAATGACTTGCATATTAATAAACATGAGCTTTTTTTAATGTAATCTGTATTACACGAACTGACCAACAACCACGTCATGGTCTTATGAGAGAGAGGCACTTTTCGATAATGGACACAATAGTTACATGACTTAATGCTAGTTGAGTTCATTGATCAGAATGAACAGTAAAATTTGATGCGAAGAAATACTGACAGTGGGGAAATTTCTTGATAAGGCAAATGAAAATAAATAAATGGGTCACATTACTGAGACTTTAAAAGCTATGAAATGGATAGACTTTGTTTAGGCTAGAATCCACTGAGCAGTTTATAATTGGTTTGACAGTGGATTCTTTATGTAGAAAGTAAATTTAAATTCATTATAATATAGAGAAAGTATTTTTCAGCTTTTATTATATTAGAATGTGTACCAGTAAATGAAACTAGTTGCCAATACTGGAGTGGGGAAAAGCTTTTTATGTAGTGAGTGACGAAAATAATTTTTTTAATCTTATTCATACTGTATTCATCTGATATAAAGTTCATTCCTTATGTTAGAATTTGTTACTTTTCATAATGCGACATACAGATAATTTTTTGTAGATATAGTATAAACTTTTTCTCTTTATGTATAAATCTGTTTTATTCATATTCTTATGTCTTTCTCAAAAGATTTCAGTTATGCAAGTTTGGTTCCATTTAGCTCAAAGCAATATGTGAGAAAACTTGAAGTTTAACTTCAAATATATTGAATTAGTATGGTTAGGATTTTCAGAAACGATTTGACTTTCCATTGAAGTATGCTGGATTATAAAATAGTAAATTGCAATTATTTACTGTTTGGTAATTGGTGTTGAGTATTGTCTGGATTGAAAATGTCATTGTAGCTGTGAAAAAATGTATTAATTAGTTATGAGTTTCATTGTTTCTTCATTAATGGCGTTTTTAGAATTTAGATAAAATAATAAACCATTTGCGTAAATATTATTAAGCATAGGCAAGGTTTGACTTATCACATTGGCATTGATGTGGTGGAATCCTTTAACTTTTATATTACCATGTCTAGAGACATACATATTTACGATCTCATAATTCCTTACTGCCTTCTTCATTACATTGTGAAGTGTTAGAAACATTTTTCTCAACAACTTAATGGGAATTAGGTTATTACTTGTTTTGTATATTGTCTCACTCTACTAGTTCTTTCAGAATTGTTATTGTGTTCTTTTTTTCTTTTCTTTCAGATACAACACTTCTTGCAGTTTGTAAAGACAATCTACCGTGAGCTGCCAAATCACTTAACAAAAATATTTGAACCACGACCATCACTGAGAGTGAAAGATCTGTCTGAGATAAATATTGATGCCTTATTAACAGAGACATTCACAATTACTGCCATTCAGAGTGAGAAGAAAACTGCTGATGGGACAATGGTTTCTGTAAGTTTTCATGGGTGAACCAACTATCGGATATACCAGGAGGATCATTACAAAGAGTGTTCATAAGTCTTGTCTTATGTATGATACAACAAAGATAGTTCATAGCATATATAATGTTAATAGTAGTAGTGGCAGAGCATTGAAAACTTCCTGGAGAAACAGAAGACTTCATGATAGTACACGAGATCAACTAGTGAACACAAAAAATTACTTAAAATATATAATGAAAGAATTATTTGAAGGAGACACCTGCAGTGAACATCATATAACCTGAAAAATAATATAAATCATCACAGCAGGAAACAAATAACAAGTACATACACATTCATATTGCGAATACACAGTGTGTAACATATACAACTTGCAGGTATTATAATCGGTTGTTACATATGTGTTTAGTGAGGAGATATGACCATTTTCTCACATGGGAAGAAACTGAATCAGTGGTGAATGGCGGTGTTAGAGATCCATACAAATAATTAATGCGTCAGTAAGCAGTAATAAGAAAATGTTATGTTGATCTTACTTTTTATCGAAGCATATGTTGAAAATATTGTCCATCTTTCTGGATGCAAGAATCACATCAGTGTAGAAAATTCTGAAACACCTTCTATAACTCTCTATTTGTAGTTACACACAGTGCTCACCAGATTTCATTCTCCAGCTCTTGAAGAGAGTGTGGATTGTTCACATACACTTTCTGTTTCAAATTCCCACACAGACAAAAATCATAAACATTTAAATCTGGGGAACAAGCTAGTGAACATCTGATGCTTCTAACAACATGGCAGCTGTTTGTGTAGTGGACTTACCCTGCTGAAAATAAGCATACTGTTTTTCATCTTCAGCCATTATTGCAAAAAAAAAAAAAGAAAAAAAAACGCAGTATGTCTTACACGTAACTTTGTTAGTTGACTGTATTGAAAAGAAAATGGGGCAATTACCCTGCATGCAGTAATGCCACACCACACACCCACTTCCTGATCGTGAAGAGGAACTTGATGTGCTAAATGAGGATTTTCAGTTCCAGTATTCTGAGAGTGGACATAACCACTTAAATGGAACCAAGCTTCGTCAGTCATTATTAATTGAGATGAATCAACAGTACCATCATGAACAGATTGCAACGTCCACTGACAAAAATTTACGTGAGTGGCTGGATCCCCTCTGCTGTAATTGAACCACTGTCACTCTATAAGACAGGAAGTGCAGCATTTTCAGCCCTCCTATTGCTGATCTTTGTAACGTGTCGGATTTTTGTGCTGATCGACATGAAGATTTCCTAGGACGTAGCTGTATTCTTGCCTAAATATTTGCAAGTTTTTCCAATGTCATTCTTGCATCCAGAAAGGTAGACATCATTTTAAACATATGTTTTGATAAAAAGTAAGATCAACATAACGTTTTCTTATTACCTCTTACTAGAGCATTATTTGTATGGGACTACAGGCCTAAATCAACATCAATTTATTTTCCTTGTGTGTGTGAGAGCAGTTGGATCTCCCACTAAACGTGTGTGTTACAACCAATGATAATGTCAGCAAGTTGTACATGCCGCGCATTGTATTTCCATCACAAAATGTCTTCCTAATTTAAATCACATCAGACTGCAGACATGCCATACTACTACAGACATACATTTCAGACAAAATTGAACATGAAAAACTCATTGTTCATAGCAAACAGAAAACTGTAATCTGATATGATAATCCCAACATGTGATTTTTGGTCAAAGGAGTGCCTTTAACCCGGCATTGGTCACTATATGAGTATTTTGTGTAAATGTCAAATTCAAATGACAATCACATCAAAGAATGGTTTGGAAGTCTTCTCTCTTTTACTGACCTTATAATTGTTGACTATTACCTGCTGGAAGAATTTTCTTCGAACTACATGTGGCACTCTGTAAACCAAATATTTGTCAGACTGGTAACTCACTTATAATGGAATAATTTTTACTGTCTTGCCTTTGTAAAGTCAATGGATTTCTTATCCTATTGAGGTTTATTATTTCCTTTTTTTAAGTTCTTAAATCTGCCTTTGAATGCAGGGATTTCATAAGGAAACATCCCTTTCTAAAATAAAATAAAAGCATGTATTTTGTAATATAAAAATCAGTTTAAAGAAATAGGACCTGGAAGTGTTAAACAGGTATGAACATTCTTTTCAAAGAAACTATATATTGTTATACATTCCAAATCTTAAGATAGCATGTGTTCTCACTTCAGCTCGATATTTCATACCTTTCAAAAGTTATAACAGGAAAAAACCAATGCTGCACTGTGACCATCCAAACGATATTGTTTATAGCGACCTCAGCTGGGTTAATAATGATGTTTGCTTGATATCTTTTGGTGATGTAATGAGTTTACATTAACACTCAGACGGATACACGAAGTACTTTGTCATTGTCCATGTTTTCCAAGTGCATGTCAAAACTGGTTTAAAATATGACTTACACATAATTTTCTTGCAGTTTACAGGTATATCTTTATTCTATAACAAACCTTTTGTAGATAATAACATTTAAATCAGTAATATATATCCTACTGTTTTCATGTTCCAGTCCCCCGTCTTTATTCACTTCACTTTCTAAATAATTGAAATTTTATATTTCTAAATATTTCCCATTTTTTAATTTCATTTATTGGGTATTGGTGTCTTAATACCAAATAAAATGATAAATCAGACTAACGTAATGCATTACTATGATAATTGTTGAAAACTGCAGGTCATTAAATTTGTATGAGTGTGTGTTACCATAGCGAAAGAAAAGTGGTTAAGGAATGTCTCAAGTGGACTTTTTTTCAGTACAACTTGATCCCAAAGGCTGTGCTATCTCTGAAAGTACTTCAAGAGTTGCCCATAATTGTTGTGCTCATGTACCAATTGTACAAGCAAAATGTGCACCAGGATGTGGCTGACTATATTCCACTCATCATGACTACAATCACACTGCAGCCATCACCGCAGCATAGGTACAAATTTTTGGTAATTTCATAGGAATGTATTACCTATATATATATATATATATATATATATATATATATATATATTTTTTAATTCAGATTTCAACCTATTAGATGCAGTTAAGTGATGCATCACTAGTAGTGTATGATTGTAGATTAAGTTATTATCACAAGTTTAACAACCCCGAGCAGAGTACTGTACATTGATATTGTGCTAGAATTAATCTCCCGGTAATACATCCAGAAATTTCGTTGACAGTAGTACCTTCTAGCGTTTGACCATGTTACATGCTTTGCAGTAAAGTGTATAAGATATTGTTATAAATTAATTATGTAAAAACTATGATGAAAACATAAATACAAATTTCACTCAACTTACCTTGAACAGTTGTATTTCTTTATTTGTATAGAGCACTGTTTAATTTCTAAATGTGTTTGCACAACACTCTATCAAACTGAAGTGAAAACTTTACAGAATTTGGGAAAAGAGCATTTAACATCTTTATGACCACTTCACACCAGCCCTACATTATCATGGTCAGTATTCTACTATGTACAGGGTCAAAACATTGTATGGAGTTCTTTGTAGACTATCCTGGAGGTAATGAATACATTGATGGTCCAAGTTACACATATGTCCCCTACAAAGTTTTTCTTTAAATCTGACTTAAAGGGAGTTCCTTGTTTTCACATGCGAAATAATGGTAAAAATAGCATATCTTGAAATAGTCATAAATATAAAATAAATTTGTAAGCAAGACACTCTAGAATAAGTACCGTTTAGAATGTAGATTTGATTGTTAGTTTTAAATTTTATTGCCAGTTTTGTAGTTCCTTTTATCTTTTGTTCTTTGTAACTACAGCCCTTGCAGACTTTTGTAAAATAGGGCTACATTTCATTTTGATATTTAGTAATAAGCAATAATAATAATAATAGAAAAAAATTAATAATTACATTTTTAAAAATCAAACGAATAAAATCCTAAAACATATTTTTAAATAGAATTATATGAATATTTTATATCCTAAAAATCTGTGATATAATGGTAAGTTTGTCTTTGTGGAATATTCTAACTGTATTTTGATTTCTTCTAGCACCCTCCCTGCTACAGTTCTTGAGAGCTTGGAACACTCAATGTATTTGTTTTTGCATAAACTAACATAATACGGTAAAACTTGTTCATATCAGAATTTGAATAAGGCAGAAAGTTGTGCAATGCAAAGAAATTCTCTGATCCCATTGGATGAAATAGGCATTATAGTGTAATTTATTTTGTATATTGTGGAATTTATTGACCAAGGAACAAAAAAGGTACATAGTGTAATTGGGAGTATTTGTGTAAACGTGTGTGTTATTGTAATAATATGTTAATGGTGGCACCGGATACAGAAATGTGAGGTACACCATTACATGTAAAGAAGTGCTGTGAAGAAATATATATCATATCATATCATATTGTGGAATTTGCCCAATGTGGAAATGGAAAGCAATATTTCAGGACTTTATTAAAAACCACTTACAGGCCTCTAATAAAGAAAAAGTTAGAAACTGACGTACTTTATCTCATTCTTCTTCATATCCACATTTCAAATGCTTCTAGTCAGTTCTAGTCTCCTCACTTCGTCATAATGTCCATGTTAACAGAAGATTTAACAGTTGTTAATTTTGACAGAAGTTTATGAAACTCTCTTTTCATTAAATGATCTGTTAAAATGGCTTTAATAGATCTTTAAGCTTTACAGACATTGATAAAACTAGTCTATAAAGTTGTAATCTCGTAGCTGTAAGAACTAACTCTCAACAAGGAGATTGGGTAATGATAAGTCATTCAATACTGTAACTATTCATTTCTAAACTTCTTTATATAAATTACTAATTGATCTGGTGGGGGAAAGAAACCAACTGTATATCTATTTCTGTCTAATGGATAAGCGTCTTAGTATTTGTAAGCATTAGAGCACTCCGAGAGTAGAATATATGTTGATATTTTAAGGGCAAATCCAGCCTTCAACAAGGAGGTGTTTGTGGACTTCATGGGAGCACAGATCAAGACATTATCATTTCTTGCATACATCATTCGTATCTACCAGGAGGTGGTAGCTCAACATTCGAATCTCATGGTAAAAGGAATGCTGGGACTGCTCACACTTTGTCCCATGGAAGTAGCTCATCTGCGCAAGGAGCTTCTCATTGCTGCCAGGCACATTCTTGCAACTGACCTACGCATCAGTAAGTACTTAACGTAACTAATAGTGCAATGATATAGACTCAGGAATGCAAAGCAGTACTATCTTAATCAATCTTCTTAATGTATCCAGCTGTTTGCTGACAACATAAAGTCCACTATAGTCCATTGTAGTCTATAGTTTTTGTTTTTCATGAGAAATGAGGGGTATTTTGATCAGTGTTCATTATAGGTGCCTGTTGCTAGTAGCCAGAGTTGGGGTGTAGTCAGTATATACTGCAGGGCTGTGTCTTCTGCAACTGATACTGATGATTTGAATTTACTTCTTTTGTGGTTTATGGATGGACAGTATAGAAGAATGTGTTCCAGATCTTCATCATGATTATTACACCACAGACAAGTAGAAGTATCAGAAAGGTGAAATCGGTGTAGGTACAATTGTATGACAAAAAACTTCAAAGGAAATAACATTTCAATAGATACCTAGTCATTGTGGTATACCTGGAAACGAGAAAGTTGGTAACATTGCAAAACAGGCAACATATTTGTAACCAAGACCTCTTCAAGTTATATCTCTATCCAGTGCCTTTGCTTCAGTAAAGTCTCATTTTATAAACCTATGAATCAACAATTGGTTCTCTGCCTAATAAATTCTAAATTCTCACACCTTCATATTGAGGGGGGGGGGGGGGAAAAACATGCCGAAAACAAAAAGTGGAACACCCTAATCTTGAACCCAGAAGTAATCCCACAAGCAGCCTTCAGGCTGCCTACAGGACACAATTGCTTGACAAGCCACTTACATAAACTACAAATTCTAAATTCACCATTGTGTCCCCTGTGCAACAGTCAAGAGGAGATGAACGAGAGCCACTTGAAGACCTGCAATGCACTATCTGCATAAGACACTGTAGCCCAGAAGTATTGGAGAGCACGAATGCTAATGGCTTCATTGCTAGATGCAATGCATTGAAACAACAACGCAACAACAACAATTAGTTCTCTTCTGACAAAGGAAAAATTTTACAGTCTGTACAAAAGAAATCAAATGACCTGGAAAATATACAGTTACCCTTAAAAAGAATGAGACGACTCTTGGTCGTCGGAAGTTAAAGTTCTACAGTGCGGTTCACTCGATATCGACGTAGCCAAGATGATATCTGATCGTGCATACGTAGGCCTATTTTCATCCTACTCCAAAGTGCACACCAGTGCAAAATGTTAATCAGTTGTCTGTGTATTTCTGGTGTAGGTCTCTTTTTACGTCCTTGATCATTTACCTCTCATGAAAGATTGAAATATACTGTGTAACACGAAAGTCATTCGCCAAAGTGCAAAAACAATATAATTTTGAAATGACAAATGTAGACATATGGCAAAGTTAGCAAGGAATATTATTGTTGTTGTTTTCTAATGCCAGGCATTTGACAATGAAGTCATTTGACCTCTTGCACTCCAATATTTTTCAAAGATATTATCATGACCAGCCACTGAAGCACAGATTTTGAGATGTTCCGAATCCATTTCTTGGTTTGAGTTGCACAATGGACAGTTAGGGGACTGATATATTCCAATTCTATGCAGGTGTTTGGCCAAACAATCATGGCCTGTTGCCAATCTAAATGCAGCTACAGACGATTTTCGTGGTAAATCGGGAATTACCTGTGGATTTTGATGCAGAGAGTTCCATTTTTTCCCTTGGGATTGTGTTATTAAATTTTGTTTGTTGAAGTCTAAGTATGTAGATTTAATAAATCTTTTCACAGAGTAATACGTAGATTTAGTAACAGGTCTGTAAGTAGCAGTGCTGCCCTTCTTTGCTAAAGCATCCGCATTCTCATTTCCCAGGATTCCACAATGGGATGGTATCCATTGGGATACAATACAAGGAATATTGTAAGGACACGACAAAGACAACAAGTACCACAACAAGGACAAAGATCAGGACCATAGTTACATACAAGAAACGCGACAAACACCACGACAAGGATTATGCCATGACATAGACCACCATAAGGATTAAAAGGACCAGGACCACGAAAAGGACTATTAGAAAGACAACAAGGACCGTGATAAGGACCAAAATCAGGACCATGATAATATATTACGACAAGAAACACGACAAACACCACGACAAGGTTTGCAATAAATACCATGACATGGACCACGATAAGGACTTCGAAATTTACCAAGATAAGGACTGTGACAAAGACAACAAATACTTATTAAGGACCATGACAAAAGCAGCAGGGAAGACGATAAGGACTATTACAATGCCAACATTGACCACAATAAAGACATCATAGATCACGATAAGGGACATGTCAAAGACAACAAGGACCACGACAAAATAATGATTACAATAAGGACCATGACAAGGAAAACGAGAACCAATATAAGATACGCTATATGGATAAAGACAAGGGCCACTATAATAATTACGAATTAGACCACAATCAGGACAAGGTTCATGATAGGAGTGACAACATGAACCATGATAAGGACCAAGACAGGATCATAACAAAGACAACAAATACCATGATAAGGACCACAAAAAAGACAAGAATTACAATAAGAAACGTGACAAAGACAACATTGACCATGATAAGGACCATGGCAAAGACAACAAGGATCATTACAAGATTTATGTCAACGATCACGACAAGGACCATGACATGGACCACGGAATAATCACCATAAGGACTTCGTCAAAGACAAGGATGATGTTGAGACCCATGACAAGAACAAAACAAAGACAAGGACCACGATAAGAATTACGACAAACACTGTAAGTATCACGATAAAGACCATGACAAACACTACGATAAGCTTCATAAAGACCAAGACAGCGATAAGCACTATGTGAAGGAGAATACAGACCACTATAAGAGTCACGATAAGGATAAGGACGAGGACTACTATAAGGATCACGACATGGTCCACGACACCCACCACAAGGTTCAGGATGATAAGAACCATAACGTGAATGACTTTAAGAACCACGACAAGGACTATGATAGGGATCAAGACCATGACAAAGACAAGGCTTAAGATAAGGACTGTTACAATGAAAACAATGATCACGATAAAGGCAACAATTATCACGATAAAAAACATGACCAAAAGAATGAGGATCATGATAAGGACTATGCCAAAGACAGCAAGGACCAATGTAAGAAGCATCACATGGATGAAGACAAGAACCACGATAATAATTGCGACATGGACCACGATAAGAACCATGACAAAAACAGAAAGAACAATAAGGACCATTACAATGACAAGGACCACGACAAAGACAACAATGTTCACGACAAAAAAAATATGACAAAGGCAACAACCATGCTAGAGACAACTAGGCCCAATACAAGGACGCGAAATGGACAAAGACAGAACCACTATAAGAATCACGACATGAGCCACGATAAAGACCAAGGCCATGATACGGACCATGACAAAAACAAGATCGAAAAAGGTCATTACAATGGAAACAAGCACTGTGATAAGGCCCCCAATAAAGCAGAGAATAACCACAACAGAGACAACAATGACCACAATAAAGACCATGGCAAAGACATCAAGGACCACTATAAGGACCTCGATAAGGACAAGGACCACGATAAGTATCATGACATGGACCATGACATGCACTACGACAATGATCGCAATAAGGCACCATGGCTTGGACAACAATAATGACCACGACAAGTATTACGACAAACAAAGAACAACCATTATAGGACGACGAAATGGACGAACACAAAGACAAGAATAACAACGACCGCAGTAAGGATCAGGACAAGTATCGCGATATGGATAACAATCAGAATTACGAAATGGACACAACAAGGACCATGACAAGCATTACAACAAGCACCAAGGCCACGATTAGAACCATGACAAAGACAACAAGGACCATGATTAGGACTACAACAAAGGCAACAAGATGAGATAAGAATCATGAGAAAAACGACAAAGACTACGATAATGATGACGACATGGACAACGGAAAGCACAATGACAAGGATTACAATAACGACTACAATATGGTTCATGACTAGGAATACGAAAGAACCACGATAAGGACCAAAACCACAGCTGGGGTCACAAAATATCATTGCTTCTCTGTACCGAATGGCAAATGCCTGCTGTGAGATGTAAATTCTGGACCTCTGCTAATGTCACTATCTTGTCTTGGTAGCTCATATGAGTACAGTAGCGTGTCGGTTCCACTATATAACCGAAATGTCTCGTATTTTTTGAACGCCTTACAATATATAGTACATAAATATTATTGACAACTTAAACATTCAAGATTTTGCAAAAGATACTGCAATTCGTTATTTAACAGATGCATTTAATAATTAGCATTAATATACCTAATTAGTTAATAACTGCAACAGTGCATTTTCATTCAACCATAACATGAATAAAATTGAATGCACATTAAATTGAACACTATTGCAAACACGTAGATAAAATAGTTAAAATCAACTGAAGGGGTGAAAATGAAATAGTCCAAAGCCACACTTTTAACAAATAGGGGGGAAACAGGATAGCACCGAGAAAAACTCCTCATGCCTGCTTTGTCCACCACAAATTCCTTCATGATCAGATGGGGACCGAACCCCTGGTCACGTCAGTGAAAGGCAGAGAGACTAACCACTTGGCCACAGGCGAGGTTCGTCATTCTGGTTGGTTGATTGCTAATGATCATCATATTGTAGTTTTTCCAATTTGCCTTCTTGCTTCCCAGTATCATAATGACAGATCTGTAGCTGTAGATCTGCCAAAACATAAAACTGGTGCTATTTCAAAACAGCTACAATAAAGCTCAGTTTAACCCATTACCGCCATGTATGATCATATGGTGACGGTACACATGTGTTTATTTAAACTGTTGAAAAAATGATATTATGTTATGGATTTAAATTTTGGAAGTGCCTATTGGTTCAGAAGGCAATGTCATTGCCAGGACACAGTTAGGAGCTGTCTGCAGTGTTAGTTATCTGTTTGTCTTCATCGGCTGGAATACGATGGCAGTCGTTAGAATAATCATAGCTTCTGCTGTATTGCTAAGGATAATTATGAATGTGTCGTGATCATATGAAAATGCTAGGCGTTGATGAGGACACTACATAATTCATTCTATGAGGCACAGTACATCTGCTTCTTTGTAGTTTGTATTGATTTAGAAATTGGAATTTTTTTTTTTTTTTTTTTTTTTTTTTTTTTTTTTTAACAGACCCTACCAACAAATTACAGTACACAACTGTCTCCCTTCTTCATCAGTACACTGTTGAAGTTTACCTGGAACACTCTGACACCCATGCAAACACAACTGAATGTTGTTGTCCAGATTTTGGGAGAGGTCTTGAATGTAACCAGTCAGCTCTTAAACAGTTTGTGGTTTCCTTCCATAGACTTCGTCTTTAACCATACCCCAAAGGAAGAAATCCATTGGGGTAATATTGAAGGATCGTGGTGGGAATTCAATTACAGCACAACATGTAAGCATCCTTCCATTGAAAACGTTATCAAGATATCCTACAAGCTGCTGGAAGTAGAGATGATCCTTGGGATTGACCGACGTGACATTTCTTTAAAAACTACCGCTAATCGTCTTATGGACTTCTTTTTGGACTAGTCATAACAGCCAGACAGATATTGAGTTCATTTTCCTTAGTTCGTGCTGTCCTAGGTTGCCCACTGTGAGGTGCATTCAAAACGGAACCTTCAGTTTCAAATTTATTAATTAAATTGTAAAAAGCTTTGCATGTTGGTGGATTTGACTCGAAATGTTCTCTCCATTCCCTTAGCACAGTATTACACTGCTTTAGTAGGCGGTCTTCAAAGTGAGAATTCTTTCTTTATTCGTTAACATTTTGTGAAAACTGTTACTTGTGTTGTCAGGACTAAGTTACTATGATTAATAAATAAATTATTCATTTGTTAACACTACGCGTCATTTCCTGTTTCCTACCAACATATCCATGTACAGTTGTCAAAAAAAAAGTGGCTGCACTCGTAAACAGCGAATATTTTCTAAGTCCGCTTCAGATCAGGGCAATGTTACACGATGCATGTGCTTGTAGAAGCAATTCCGAAACTATGGAAGTATTCCATATCTGCATCTCATAGACCAGCGGTAGATTGCTTGCTTAATGATTCGAAGGTTGTGGGTTCGGGCCTTCTTCAAGTTTTCATTTTATTTTTTAATTGTTCTTTAGCAATATAAATAATATTCAAATTATCATTTATATTCTGTTATCGTTCTTTATCGATAGCAAGTTATTTATATTTTGTTATCATTCTTTTAGCCATATAAATAATATTCAAGTTCTAATTTTTTGTATTCTGTTACTGTTCATTAGAGATATAAATAATATTCAAGTCATCATTTGTATTTTGTTATCATTCTTTAACAATATGAATAATATTCACATTTTTTATATTCTGTTATCGTTCTTTAACAATATAAATAATATTCAAGTTATTTATATTCTGTTATTGTTCTTTCACGATATAAATAATCTGTATTTTATGTAAGTAATTATTATAATATTGTTGTTGTTTGCTAATGCTGAATTTCTGACAACAAAATCATTAATTCTCTTGCTCTCCAGTATTTTTCACTCAAGGATGCCAAGTGGATAGTGACTGGGCAGTGTTGAAGATGATTTTGATCCATTTCCTCTTGAAGATCACATAAAGGGCAGAGTGGTGAAGGAAATATCCCAATCCTATGGAGGTGCTTGGCCAAGCAGTCATGGCCCGTAAACAGTCTAAAAATTGCAACTGCATTCTTCCTTGGGTATCCAGGGACGTTTTGGGTTGAGACAGATTCCCACCTTTTATTTTTGAAAATTTGGAGATGATGATTTGTTATAATTTTGTGGTATTGTGAAGTAATTCTTTTTGTTGTATATAATAGGATAATTGTGTAGCAGGTTTCTGAATAGTACTACAGCCCTTTTGGCAAGATAATCAGCAGCATCGTTGCCAGTAAAATAGGTTATTTTATTTAAATAATTAAATATATATTATATACTATCTCGACAAGCTCGCCTGGATTGGCTCACCAAGCGAGTACACTTGAGCCATCCCTGTCAAGGGAGTTCTAACCCCATCACAGGAGGCCTGTGCCCAACATGGGACATCATGGTTAACATTCATTCATTCATTCATTCATATATACTATCTTATATTAATTAAACAAACCGATATTTATCATTTATATTCTGTTATCGTTCTTTAGGGATACTGTGTAAATAATGTTCAAGTTATTTATATTGTTATTCTTTAGTGACATAAATAATATTCAAGTTATAATTTATATTCAGTTATTGTTCTTTAGCTATATAAATAACATAAATTTAATATTAGGTTTGGAACAATACAGTTGCATAATACTGGTGTTAGTTTTTCTTTTTATATTGTTACATTATACTATCTTGAACCACAATAAAATGAAAAGGAGTGACGAGGAATTGAACCTGAGAAGTTGACATCTAAATTCAGACATTCTGCCGCTGAGCTACGAGGACACAAGTGTGGAAACATTTGCGGAAAAATTGGCCCAATCTCCCTTCAAGATTTTCTGATGATTTGTAGAAGCTAGTCCAGGATGCGGGGGCAAAGACTACTTGGGATTCCCCAGTCTCTGATCGGGTCACATATCCTGATAGAACTAATATTTAATCCTTGCGGTGAATTTCGGTGAAGTCCGGAGGGCCCAGTTAGTCAAATCCACTCTCCTCATTTCCACTCTTGGACCCCCTGGGATCTAATAAGATGCGAAAGAGGCAGTGTTGTGCAGAAAGCAACAGAAAGTTACCACATTTATCCTTCCCAAGAAAAACTGCAAACATGCTTTTAATAGAAAAAGGAGCATCTTCTGCGGACTTCTGGGGAAAGAACTAAGGAAGAGACTAGTGAAGTGCTTTGTGTGGAGTGTGGCATTGTATGGGGAAGAAACATGGACATTACGACGAAATGAAGAGAACCGAATAGGAGCGTTTGAAATGTGGATGTGGAGAAGAACGGAGTGTGTGAAGTGGACAGACAGAATAAGAAATGAAGTTGTGTTGGGAAAAGTGGGTGAAGAAAGAATGATGCTGAAACTGATTAGAAAGAGAAAAAGGAATTGGTTGTGTCTCTGGTTGAGAAGAATAATAGACGACATTAGGATATATGGATCATATGCGTAGACTAAAAGGAAGGCAGAAAATAGGAAAGATTGGAGAGAGTTGGGTTTGTAATGAAAGACCTGCCCATGGGCAGAACACATGTATGTATGTTCAGAAAGCCTGGAATGTCATGTCTAAGAACAATCACTATTTGCAAAGACTAGTCGATTCCATGCCCACTTGACTGCAAGATGTGATCGTAATAAGGGGAAGATAGACTTAATATTGAATTGTGACATTTTGTTTTGTTTTTTGAACGCTTAATTGTTTGAATGTTCTAAGGCAGACGCCAGTAAGTTTGTTTTGTTTATGCCACGAAAGATATTTTTGTTGAGAATAAAATCTTTTTTCTTTCGATTTGCAGCCACAATGCACAATGTCATAATGATAAAATCATGGCATAATACATAATGAACCTGATGTTAATTATTAAATAATCGTAAAAGAGAAAGGAGCAATTATGTATATTTTGTCTCTCTCCCTTAAAACAAAACAAAAAAGAACATAAAAAGCATGAGGTTGTATTCAAACGCAGGATCTCACGAATAAGAGGGCGGAACGCTACCAGTATGCTATCAAATAACACACAGAATACTTTAATATAACTGTAGATATGAGGCAACGTGGTCCAACAGCATGTAACATCGCTTGTCTCCAAATTGTAGCGAAGATACCTGAAGGGAACTTTGCTTCGAGAGAGCGGCCACTTTTTCTTTTGACAACTGTACATAGTACGTCCTACCACCTAGAAACATACATTGATATGCATATATATATATCACTAATATTGCTTCATTTCAAATATAAACATACTATTCTCTTATATATTGAAATTAGTTTCGATATTCTGTTTTTTTTTTATTATTATTATTATTATTGGGGAATTAACACTGAAAAAAGCCATTGATATTATTGAATCAGATGGCATTCCAAATAATATGGAAAACATATTTATTGAACCTCTTGCTGTGCACATCGATTCTGATGAAGATTCATGTGACGAGAATGGTTATGGTCTTGTCGACAATTTAACTGGGAGTCAACTATCTAGCGGAGCCGGAATAGTTCTGTCTATTAACGAACATGTTGGGGAAGTTGACTATGATTTATCTTGTTGCTCAGTGCCACCGCCTCTAAACAAAAAACTAAAGAGACAGTCTAAAAGCAACATTACTTGGAGTAAGGAGGATATTATCGATAGAAGCAATGTGTTCCCTGAAGTGGACTATACATTTTTGCATGGAAAGTTACCTGTAGATTGTTTTGAGATGATTGTAAATGATGAACTTATGAATTTGCTAACAGAAGGATCAAGCAACTATGCATTATTCAAGAACTGCATGGACCCCAAGATAGCTTCTGAGGAGATGAAGATATTCCTGAGCTTCTGAGGAGATGAAGATATTCCTGAGCTTCTGAGGAGATGAAGATATTCCTGGCCATACTACTTCTTTCCAAATACAACACTGTTCCCAGCAAGAAATCATATTGGGAAGCAGGAAGTGATGTATGCAATGAACTAGTTGTGAACGCCATGAGATGGGATCAGTTTTTGGAAATCTGTCATTTCGTTCATTGCATTGACAACAATTTTTTTAAGTTGGTTATTTAACGACGCTGTATCAACTGCTAGGTTATTTAGCGTCAATGAGATTGGTGACAGCGAGATGGTATTTGGCAAGATAAGGCCGAGGATTCGCCATAGATTACCTGGCATTCACTTTACGGTTGGAAAAAACCTCGGAAGAAACCCAACCAGGTAATCAGCCCAAGCGAGGATCGAACCTGCGTCCGAGCGCAACTTCAGACCGGCAGGCAAGCACCTTAACCGACTGAGCCACGCCGGTGGCTGCATCGACAACAATAAACTCGACAAAAATGATAAATTGTGTAAACTTCGTCCAATAATGAATCACTTGAAGAGTTGATTCGTGGAATTGTTCCAACCAGAACAGTGTCTTGATTTCGATGAATGCATGGTGGAATAATATGGATGCCACAGCTGCAAACAATTTATCCGCAGAAAACCCATCTGGTTTGGGTACAAAATCTGGTGCCTCAATACGACAACAGGATATTTGATAAATTTTTATGTTTACCAAAGGAAGAACCCTAATGGCAATGTCGAATATGAAGAAAAACTTTGGGAAATGTGCTGCTCGATGCTGGATGAGCTACCAGAAGAACTAAAGCTGCTACCATTCTGTATTTATTTTGACAACCTCATCACAGGAATGAAACTACTTTTTCATCTCAAGAACCCACGGTTACGGTGCCACTGGAACAATCCTTGAAAATAGAGTACCGAAAGACTGCCCACTTACGTCATCCAAAGAGATGAAGAAAAAGATACGTGCTCTTATGAAATGGTGAACATTTCAAACGAAGGAATTGATATTGTGCAGTGGGTGGACAATTCCGTGATGACCATAGTGTCCACTTGTCATGGAGTGCAGTCTATTTTGAATGTGTCTCATTACTTACAAGCATAAAAGAAGAAAGTGCGAGTTCCTTGTCCTGCACTACAAAATGTGACAAGTACCTGTTATTTTATTTCTTGAGAATTGATCCGAGAAACTCGTAATTAGAGAAAACTGTTTCGAAAGTAATGTTTTTATAAAGTATTTTGTGGTCTGAAATCGTTGCCGTCAGTTGCAAATATTATATTTATAACTGTTGTTGTTTTCTAATGCCAGGCATTTGACAATAAAGTCATTTGGCCTCTTGCACTATTTCCAAATATATTGTCATGGTCAGCCACTGATGCATAGATTTTGAGGTGTTCTGAATCCATTTCTTGGATTGAGTTGCACAATGGACAGCTAGGGGACTGATATATTCCAATTCTATGTAGATGCTTGGCCAAATATAAATGTTGATAATATTTTTGCTGTATATCAACTCCAAGACGAATGTAACAAATTTTCTAACATTAACGCCTAGCATGATCATATGAACACAGCTCCTAGTGACCAAATGCCGTAACATACGAATGAAATATTATGTGAATATCGTTGACAGACAGCTAGAAACTTAATTCTTATGGTGGAAACATATTCGTTATTTTTTTTTTTATTCCAGTGTTAAAGGATTAATGAAATGTACAATTATGAAAAACAAATATTAACCGTTCATCTAATATCAGTAAACTAGTAGTTGCTCAGTAGAATGCAGGAGGGTCGTTATTTTGAAACTATAGTTTTCAGAAAGTTCATCAAATAATATTTTCAAGACATTTATGCTATTTGTCAGAAAATCTTCAGCAATTTCTCTTTTTATTTATCATTCCAAACGAGTTCAGTAGCATAAATAATGAAGAAATTACTGTAGGGATCTTATGAATAAGTCTCTGCGGGGTGTATTTTAAATAGGTGTGGTGCGGAGAGGTATTGATGAATGGAGCACTGCTCTTCCTAGAACTGACCAAAGATAAGATAAATTGTTATGAGTTATGAGCCTTATGACATTGAACAGATGTCATCACTGTCACCACATGGTGTTTAATTATACTGTGACTGAAAATATCAGGTAGAGACTAGCTCTGTGTCGGTGTGTTGGTATATTATTTATTCAATTATTGTTGGGAGAATGTTTTCATGTTTGTCAGTTACTGTAATGTAATAGTAGTGTGTCATTATGTCGTTTTCTGCGAGCAAGAGTGGCGTTACATTGACTGTTGCCTGTATGTAGGATTGGCATTATGCCACATTCCTTATCCCTTTTTCATTTAGAGAATGACAATATGCTCTTACAGTCATAAATGTATGAATGTAAATTTAGCAAACTACAATTTGTGGCTTTTCAATCACAAATTTTCTTTTACATCTGCGTTTCCTCCATTTGAAATATGTTATCCCACCAAATGGAGTAGAGTAATCTCTGCCATATTTTGAGAGATTTGTGATTGACAGAATATCTTGTGCAGATAGTTTTTTTAATTCCAATGGCATTCATTAAATGTGATTCTTTTCGCCTTGAGTTGTAGATCATTTTACATTACTCGGGGTGCGTCACAGAGAGGCGACCTACTTGTGCAGATAGTTTTTCCATAGAATTTCAGTTTCATTATAGGTACCATTATTTAAATGGCTGCAGGGGCGTATTTTGCGGACTACCCGGGCTACCGGCGGGTAGCCCAAGGAAATTACAAAAGAAAAAGTTTATAATATAACATAATGTAATAATTTTGTATTATTAGTTTTACCATAGTAATTAAAATTAAAGTAATTGTTAGATATATTTTGTGTAATAATAGGGTCAGTGGTAGCCCAAACCCTTTAACCAGTATACGCCACTGAATGGCTGACATATCCTTGTTAGAGACCTATGCGAGATTAAGAGTCAATGCAATTGTTACAGGATTGATACAGTTGTTCAGTGATGTATGCAGAAATTTGTCAAAGGGTTGGGGGGGGGGGGGTCATTATTAAATTTTTTTACGGTTTACATTATCAGTAGGCTATTTTAAATATTGTATATTATTATTATTATTATTATTATTATTATTATTATTATTATTATCAGCTGAGTTTTCACAGAGGGATGTGAAACTAGTTCTGGGAAGAATGTTTGTGACAACACTGTCACGTTGCGGCTGCAAAGAAACATTTGCCAGTGTGAAATTTTCATTAATCTCACGAGAATCACTATGCGACTTTTTGCTAAAAAATTGAGCTTTTCAGTCGCTAAGACATATCAAAGAACTTGGAATGATAATGTGAAGTTTATATTAAAAATATGAACTGTCAAATGCACGAAATGTTGAACGAATGTTACACAGTAAAGTAGAACTCAAACTATTGAACAAGTGAATACCACTTTTAAAATGAGTTTAAAATCGACAGTGCACAATATTTAACATCTGCACTGCAAAACTCTCAAAACAACCTTTTTAACCCATAAATGTCGAGAGAGGAAAAAAAAGGAATTCATAATCTTGTAATTTTATAAAATATAATTTATTTCACCTTACTGAGTAAAAATACACAAAAATTACAATTTTGTTTCCTCTGGTATAGTAGATAAATAACCTGTATTATATAACATACGCTGAGCATTTACAGTATCGGTTTCATACAAATACTTAATAGGCCCTTACAATGTAAGAAATGAATTTTGAACCAATATTTGAAGAATATTTCCATGTCTAAGCACTTTAATTAGTAGTTTAGGTATTTAAACAACATTCTTTTACTCGGTTTTTTTTTTTTTTTTTTTTTCATTTTGTAAGATATTTTAGAAAACAAGTATCAGAATGAAGATCAACATTACATTTGATGCAACAAAATTTAGCACATTTCGCCACAGTAAGCACATCTGCGCTGAGTGCTTTTCCAGACAACTAGTGATGGAGTCTATCATAATGTATTTCATTGAGAACTTGGTTTCTCCCTTTAGGTATTACAGCCTTAGAAATGTCCATTTGTGGCACTGCAAGCAATGACTTTACAATTTGCCTTGTGAATTTCAGCAAAGATAATGCCTTCTGATGTTGTCTGTACAGCATCCACAAGTTGACTAATGATTTGTTGATACAGAATCTAATAAGTGGCCAGTACTATTTTTTGGACCATATTCGAAGTCGAAGGTGTCCTCTTAATTTGTCAAACAGGTCCACACCACCGATACCTGCATTATACATTTTTATAACTTCTGGCTGTGAAATACTGATTTTTCTCTTATCCTTACTACTCCACTGTGAGCATGAGCCTAAAGAAACTACATCTGGTGTTGTTGCATTTGTTGCTATAGTGATCTGAGCATTATCATTCCATCTGACAAGGATCAGATTACTAGATGTGTCTCTGATGGCATGACAAGTACCTCTAGTAGATTTTTTCAGATCCTTTTCAATTCTATCAATTCTTATAGTCCCAAAGCACGTGATATTTACTGTTGAAAATTTTTCCAATAACCCAAAGGAAGTGAAATAATTGTCTATAAACAGTTTACTGCCATCAGGTAGCAATCCAACTCACAGTATCTCTGTAACAGCATTTCCCCCCTGGTGCTTGTTCGACTCTCCCTATGTACGGTTTGAACTTTATAAGGTACCCTGCAGACGTTGTCAAGCACCAAAGCTTGTTTCCCTCATATGAATTACTTCATACTGTGATGACAAAAATATGGTTCCATTGCTTCGTCAACTGAATATGAATTTGGAACAATGTCAATCATGTTCTGGAACATTTTATTTAGATGATTGAAGAGGGACCTAAGTTTGTATATGTTTTCATTCTTGTCAATTGTGTTATTGTCATTGAAATGAAGGAAACAATTAATTGTTTCAAATTTGTTTCTGGTCATACAGTGTGCAACTAGATTGTTATGGCTGTCATGAAGAGTCTCCCAGTACATTCTTTGGAAAGGCAATTTGAGATATCCGAACAAAAACAAAATGCCAAGGTATTGATATACTGTATGTCTTCCATAGATACTATATATCTGGATAACCTTTCATGATGGCATATTTTATAGTTTCTCGAATTATGTGAGTAATAAACGAATTCCATATATGTTTGAACAAATCTACAGGGGACATGGATGAAATATCTAAATTTCTAACAGAAACTTGTGTATTTATGACAGACTTATTCCAGAGGCGGCTCCTCAGGGCAGGCAGGGTAGGCTAAGCCTACCTCAACACATTTAGAAAAACCTAAAAGTGGATATTTATTAACTACCCCAACACATTTGGAAAACCTTATATAATTATATACTCTTGTCTAGGTGCTTAGAAATTCTTCAGTTAACTGTGAATGGAATTTTTTTAGGGTTAGTCGGACGTTGCTTACTACTGGCAGATCGATTTATGCGACAAGAATACACTGGACAGATCACTATGCATCAGAAGGTAGGCAGAAGCGAAGTTAGCCAACCTTCCATGTAACTTCAAAGCCGGCCCTGGAGTAAACATTAAAAGAGATCGCTTTTCTAAATGCTTTCTTAGCGCATGCGTTCTATGCTTAAGCCAGCGCGCTTGAATTCTGCCTGCCCTAACGAGAACCCATGAGCATTATCGAACACCTACGATTTGCGAAATTTCTGTTTGAAAGTTTCACGAGTTGGAACGTAGATTGTTACGAGTAGTATAACAGTTTTTAAACAGTGTGTTTTAAAAGATGTTTTTTTTAAACAGTGTATTTTAGAAAATGTGATTTTTGCAAGTACGTACTGTATATTAATGTTACGTATATTTGGTGATTTATAGTTAATGTAAGTGATAATAATATTATATTATGACTGATATAATAAGTAAACTGTTACGTCCGTTTTCGCGTCGTAATGACATTGAAAAGAGAAGTATTTTGGACAATGGACGACCCACTCCTGCATTAAGCTCTATTGTTCATAAAGTCAGTGCTAAAGGTGCAAGAAAATTTAATCCTTCATGGTATGAAACACTATGAAATGGAAATATAAAAATTGGAGGTTTATCTTTCGAACAGGTGGAAAAATTCAAATATCTTGGAGCAACAGTAACAAATATAAATGATACTCGGGAGGAAATTAAACAGAGAATAAATATGGGAAACGCCTGTTATTATTCGATTGAGAAGCTTTTGTCATCTAGTCTGCTGTCAAAAAATCTGAAAGTTAGAATTTATAAAACAGTTATATTACCGGTTGTTCTGTATGGTAGTGAAACTTGGACTCTCACTTTGAGAGAGGAACTTAGGTTAATGGTGTTTGAGAATAAGATTCTTAGGAAAATATTTGGGGCTAAGAAGGATAAAGTTACAGGAGAATGGAGAAAGTTACACAACACAGAACTGCATGCATTGTATTCTTCACCTGACATAATTAGGAACATTAAATCCAGATGTTTGAGATGGGCAGGGCATGTAGCACGTATGGGCGAATCCAGAAATGTTTGTAGTGTGTTAGTTGGGAGGCCGGAGGAAAAAAGACATTTGGGGAGGTCGAGACGTAGATGGGAGAATAATATTAAAATGGATTTGAGGAAGGTGGGATATGATGATAGAGACTGGATTAACTTTGCACAGTGTAGGGACCGATGGCGGGCTTATGTGAGGGCGGCAATGAACCTGCGGATTCTTTAAAAGCCATTTGTAAGTAAGTAAGTATGAAACACATAAATGGCTAACAGGAAGTGAAGTTGAAGCTAAGCTGTAGGTGGTCACGTTTGTTATTGTAATCTAAAGAAGGTACTTGGAATCAGATCATATTTGTAACTCGGTAAGTCTAAAGAGACTTTGAAAAGATTTTGAATCCAATTTTGGAAATGATGTCTGAACAACAAGGGTTGCAAGACAACAGTATAACAATAAACTAGAAAAAACCGACAAATTATGAGATGGCTCATTGATGTAACAGTATTGTTATGTAAGCAAGAGTTAAGTTTTCGGGGGGCATGATGAAAGCGAGCTGTCATTGAATCGCGGGAATTACATAAAAATGTTCTGTAAATTTTGCTTACCCTGAACATTTGACTACGAGCCGCCACTGACTTATTCATGCTCTGACTAAAACTGACATTATTCGATTTTCGTATTTTCCCCTTTTCCTTTCGACCTTGAAATGAAACAGTAGACAATTTCTTAGGATTTTGAGCCTGGAAATATCTCTCTCTAAATCCAGGAACTATTTGTGTTGTGTCATGATTATTAGTTGCAACATCGTCACCTACATCTCTTACCTCACCATTGGCAGCAACTCTGATTTCTGCAGGCTCAGATAATACACCTTTTCTCACACCTCGAATATTTGCTATACATTCATTATCGCTGGCTCCATCATCTTTATCGCAGTCATTTCCATCTTGTGGAGGCAGTAGCACAGGTTCAGTTTCTTCATTTCCTTTTATATCTTTTATAACATCATCAGTGTTGTCAGCATTTTCTAGTAGATTGACTGTCTGCTCTGCATCCAAATATGGTCTAAAAAGATGATATAAACTATAATAAACATTGTTATCAACAATATAAAAAAGAAACAATATCGTAAATTGCATATTTACACTGTAGGCTTATAGTTTGTAGGTTTTTTGGTCCTATTGCTGTCCATCTCACATATGCTTGAAGAAGAATTCATCTATAAGAACATACATAAATTGATATTGTTACTGCTCAGCATATGATATATCATACCATAAATGTAGAAAGTGAAATTGCTATGCTTCCATACAAAGATACATGTACGCCAAATGATCTGAATTATTCACGAATATCTAACAAGTAATATTAGCACTAGTTTCATAATTAAAACATAATTTATATTGAAAATAATTAACATTATTCCAATCAATGTTTTCTTTTCTTTAAGATCCAAACTCGAAGCCTCATACCAACAAGACGAATGAAAACAGAGCATTCAATAATGCCTGAATCTTAAACCACACTCATGTACTGTCAACATAAAAGAAAATAGTTAAATTAAATTCACATGGAAATATATGAATAAATATTTCTTACCGCGTATTTTTAATCATACACTGGGTGTTAATGGTTTAATATGTTTCACAACAAGTTTAATTTCATATTGTGTAAACTACATTTTATTACAAGGTCAGTATTAGGCAGTAGGTCTTTCTATAATAAAGATAGCATTGTTATAATTCGAATGTGCCGCAGCACCAAGCACAGGGATTATGTTGAAGGAGGAGTAAGAAGACTGTGTCTTATGTCGATGTAGATTTTGTTACTCTGACAGTGAAAAATTAGAGAAGAGAAAACGATTATGGATAAAAAAAATACTCGAATCTAAATATGTCATTTTTTTCAAAAAGTTCAAACACAGTAACCTGCCTTGCATATGCCCCTGCAGTTGTTATGGACTTTAATAAGGCCTTTGACATAGTGCCCCATGACATTTTATTAACAAAATTAGTTGCAATTGAATTAGATAGAAGACTAATTCTCTGGATTAGTAAAGTTGGCGGTGCATTGTTGGGAAGGGGTTATGTAACATCAGGAGTGCCCAGGGGTCATTGATTGGGCTTTTACTATTCCTAATTTATATAAATGACTTACCTGTCCGTATTAAGTCTCAGTTAGGCTGGAGAGCCTTAAATTTTGTAATAACATTCAAGAAGAGAAGCACTAGATCCAAAGACTTAGTGTAAGGGTCTCTGGTTTGCCCTCTAGTGGAATATGGAGCAGGCAGTATGTTTAGTGAACAGTCCGAAGACTGGTTGAAACCTCATAAGTGACACATCATTAGTGTAGGATGGCCAGTTCCTTTCCCCAAGTTGAAACAAATAGGTTGTCTTAAAAGGGCAGCAAAATCCATAAAAGGTGGCATGGTCCATGGGTGCGATAATTCCAGGAACTGGATTTGCGGCAGTGGTGACTAGGTGGAAAAAATGCAGGTTATGTACACTGTATAAGGCATATATAGGGTATAGAGCTTGGAAGGACACAAGGGATGAAATTGTAAATCCTATATATTACTCACGGACAGATCATAATCACAAAACTGAAAGTAGGAAACAGAGGACTGGTACAGGAAAATTTTCGTTTTTAAATCTTATAATAGATTGGAACCAGCTACCAGCAGCTGTTTTTGAGAGGTCTCTTCTAACAACTGAAAAATTAAAAAATAACTTGCATAAGTTGTTATAATAAAATACTAGCAATTATTTGTCATTATTAACTAAATGTTATGTAATTGTGAGTGTGTCATGAATATTTAATTATTGTATTAGAGATTCTGTTCTACCATTTGGATCAGTCCAAATGGAGTGGTCCAATAGTGGTAACATTTATTTTTAATAGTGATGATCCCTATCTGTAAGTAGACAGAAATTAGCCTAAACAAAGAAATTAGTAATAGTTTATTTTTAATTTACCTTCATATGAAAATGGCAGCTATTTTTGTATCATGGAATTTGACATTTTTGGCTTTTGCAGATAGTTGCGGTAAATGCAACAGCTTAGCTCAGATAAATGATAGAAAGGTGGGCAAAAAACTGTTATTTTCAGTACATTCCAGCCTACATTTTATGTCCTATACCTTTTTTACCCTATCTCTCTTTGTCAGAGTCAATTACCGCAATAAAAAAAAGACTGCAGTTTTAAATTTTTGTGCAATGGGAAGGAATGAAATACGAGGGCTGTCATTTTGTTAGAGGACAGCTATACACTCGAACCTTTAGCAAAAAAATATCTGCTTTGGAAGTTACAACAATAACAGGTCACTTACGTGTTGTTTCTGATAAACTATCTGAAGAAATATCTCAACTGGATAATCAACGCATCTCTTAAAAAGTTGTATTGGAATTTTTACAGAAACGTAATGTCTGTATTTATATGATGTTTTGTTAAACAAGGCAATATTTAATCATGCAAGTATTATTACAGTATAAACCTATTTTTCACTAATTCTGTCCTGTTATAATTTTGTTCACATGGAATATCATACTCCAATTCTTTTTATAGGTAACTCTGACATAAAAATTTGAAATTTTTATTTTGTCCCCCACCAGAGATACGAGGGCTCAAATTAAGAGAAAACTGAAAAGCGAGCATTTTTGAATTGCTCTACCTAAAAAAGGGGATAAGTAAGAGAGCCCAAATATTTTTTGGTAAAGATTTGAGTGTATACCTGTCCTCTAAATGACAGCCCTGGTATTTAATTCCTTCTCACTACAAAAAAAATTAAAGTGGTAATTTCTTTAAATATGGTACTAATACAAAAGTGGCTGCCAATTTTATATGAAGGTAAATGAAAATATAAACTAATACTAATTTCCGTCTACTTACAAATAAGAGTCATCATTATTCAAATATAAATCTTTACATAGATTTTTGAAAATGCTCAAGCTAACAATTTATTTATTCATTCCTGGACCATTTGATATGAATTAACCCATTTTCCTTTGTTCTATTTGTGTGTTCTGTATTGTTGCTGCGTTTGTGTTTAGTAGAAGTATTTAGTGCCATGAAAATTTTTGGAAATAAATAAGTTCAGTGTAAGTGTTCGAGTTTTAAGTATTTCGTAAGTGTTAAAATTGATTAAGATTTGTGTAAGCATTATATGTGTCTTGTAAGCGTTTAGTACTTTCGTCAGCTTAGTGCTAATAGTGATTTAGTGTGTATTTATGTTGTTTTGTATTTATGTTAGTGAACGTTTTGTAATTATGTTGTTTGATCTGTTTTGTATTGACATGTTATTGTGTGTTTTATATTTGTATTTTGTTGTGTTATGTTGTGTTTTGTGCATTTTTTTTTTTTGTGTAAATTGTGTATTTTCAATTTTGTACTGTACCAACTCTATGACCGAGTATTTGCCTACTCGTAATGTAATAAATAATTCATTTGTTCATTTGTGATTGACAGGATTGGAGTAGGTCACTTGGAGTATTTCCATTTCCCTACCATCATTCCATCTTTTATCTGTAGCACTATTCCTGTCTTTGTTACAAAGGCAGAAGGCAAAAAGAAGCTACTATATAATGTTATCACAAAACATGAGTAGTGTTCAATGTGAGTTATTTCATTCTGCTGTTTTGCAGAATTCGTGCCCTTCATGGAGCGCCTGTTTGATGAGAATGTTCTGCTTGGAAAGGGATGGACCACTCATGAGTCCCTGCGTCCACTAGCATATAGCACACTTGCTGACCTTGTACACCATGTAAGACAACATCTGCAGCTCTCAGACTTGGCTCGTGCAGTGCATCTCTTTTCCAAGAATGTCCATGATGAATCTCTACCAACAAGGTAAGTCACCACATACAATAACAGACATTAATTCTCAGCAATATTAGTGCTGCTATACTTCAATTAAACTGAACCATGTCTATGACAAACAACAACACTCTATGCTTAGATGAAAGAGATGTATAAGCAAATACACTATAAATGAATACAGGACACTTTCACTTTTAGCTGGGAAAACTACACTAGCGCTCCAATTGGACAGGCTCAGAGCAACAAAGTTTATCCTAGAAGTTTCGTATCCTTTATCAGATGTACTACATTGTATAGGTACACACACACTTTTGGTAATAATTGTACGAATAAAACTATGTTCTTGGGCAAAGTTTGTGTCCTATATTTGTGCAAGCATTACCATCTTGAGACCAGTTCGAAATCTTCCCCCCCCCCCCCCAAAAGAGAAAATCATGTGAATATTTAACTTTAATTTTATTGAAGGTACAGATTGCGATATTGGAAATTATTGTTTTATGCGATTATTATTAATATGATTCGTATCTTTTTATTTTTTTTTATAGTTATGATAAATAGGTTCATCACTGCAAGAGAAGTGGTCTGGATGCTATTTATAAGGATAGAGGCCCCCCTTTTTATGTACAAAACATACAGGTTATGCTCTATAGGCAGCGTGGAAATGGGAAACATTTGCTCAAAATGCAGAAATGTGTTCGTTGAAAAGTATTTCAGGATTCTTATCAAATGTTTCTGCTTAAAGGAAAACAAAACAATCGTTAATCCACAGAAGAAAAGGGAATACAAAAGCTAAGATGGTGTTACATGTGTAGGTAATTAGCTATGTGTTTATATTTTAAGTAAATGCTTATAAAAGTGCTTTCTTTTTTGTTTCATAACGGCCTTCCTAATTCCTACAACAAAATTCTCCTATGGTGTGCCATGAAATACCAAAAATTCTTCAACTGAAATGATAGTATCGAAACAAAGTTACATTCAACAACAAAATATTAGCCATTAAATAAGTTGTATTATATTGGTTGATATTCTTCAATTTAAAGTCTAAATAATGTAATAAGAAGAAAGAAAATATCTAATAGGTCAATTATAACGTTATTATACACCAGTTTCCCCATTTAATGATAAAATATAGGTTAATAAATGCCATAGGTGGCACTTGATTTGTATTATAGCAGAAGATGTGAAGCAGTATCTTCAGTCCTGTACAAGAGATGGCACTAGTGCAGTTGTTACCTGTCATTTAACACAGCAACAAGCAAGAGTGTCCTGTATTAGCCATATAGTGTATTTTGTATAAGTATTGTAGTTTTCTCTCTCTACCCAGACTAATTCCTTTTCATTTTTGTGATTGGTTTTCATTCAAGCATTATAAGATTTGGAATGCAATTTGACAACCAGAAATCACCCTTCAAATCAGAACTTACAGAATTGGTGAGGAAACTAGTTGTGACATAATAAAATGGACAGTGAAAATGTATTTTTTTTTTCATAATATCTTTTAATTAATTTGCAGTTCCTTATAATACCTTTTCATACATTAGTTTGACATAGTAGCTAGAAAGAAATTTACAAGGTACCAAGTTTTTGCAGTGCATCAGTTGTGATCTGTGTTTGAGTGTTTACATCATATTATAAAGGAAACTCTCTCTGTTACATCAGGGCTTCATCTACATTTTAGGAACATGTTTAGGATAAATCACAATACAGCGAAAGCCAGTAGGGGAAGTTATTCCCACCCTCGCCGCTCAGCACCTCGCTCGCCTGCTCTCTCTCTCTCTCTCTCTCTCTCTCTACTGTCTGCTCCGCTTCAGTGGATCACTGCCTACCGCCTCGCACGTATTTCAAATTTAATTTAATTTCAGTTTGACACAACACAACAACCAAATTTCATGTGCATTCGACACAACACAATAATCAAATTTAATGTGCATTAGACACAACACACAACAACACTCACGTTTTTTCCTCAAAGTAACACATGCTTTGAATAAAACAACGCTCACTTGTTAACTTTGCACTGTCAGAGATTTCCTCCCTCACACACAATAGTCACCAGAGCCTCGGATGCTGTAATCAGCACCTGCCACGTGATGGAGAGGTTGGTTTGGGAATGAGAGGTTATATTAGTTCTCGCAGAATGACTAGCAAGTAGTCCATGCTCCTCACAATACCTTATCGTATCTGCTGCCTTTAAATTCTCCCTGCTCAATTTCAGGAAGAAGTACACATCTTCGGTACGGCTCATCACAACACGTTGTTCCGTCTGTACTTGAAGCTGGACACAGGCACAGTGAAACTTTACTAGCACTCGTTAGTTATGCCACCCCCGCGGTCAACCCCTACCAAGAGAAATTCACAAGCCCACCACTGTTTACCCACGCTATTCGCTCATTGTCCCTTTCACTAAAGCATTACAACCAAAACACGAGAAACATATTTCCCTCTACACGAGACTGGAAACTGATGCGGAATTTAGATACTGCTATTACACTTACGACCTCATTTTGCGTAGAGTCGTAAGTTTGAGAGATGAAGTTTAGGACTACATCATGCCCCAACACCAAACTGCCCTTTTCTGCAATACATTATATATCATAACATAAATATATCCATTTTCTCTTCCTCCTCCAACTCGTCTCGATAGCTGAGAGGTCTAAATCGTGACCAAAAACCGAGCATGCATTTCGTTAGGAATCTCGACAGATCGAACATTACCCTTGGCAAAGTCATAAGAAAAAAAAAAAAGAGAGATATGGAGCGAGGAAGAGTGGAGAGGCTGGAGAAAGAGAGAGGAGGGAGACAGGACGAAGTTCCTCTTTTGCTTCCTAGATGCTGCATTCATTGTTTTTGTTTCACTTTCCTCCAATAGATGTCACCCCACCCAAAACCCCTGTTTCCACTATTTCCCACTAGTGTGTCTGGTGAGCTTGTAAGGGAAAAGTGGAAGAGGTCGTGGACGAAGCTTTGCATTCGCTATATTGTGATTTGCCCCATGTTTATTATATTTAAGGTAAAATGTTGGATATTCTGCTGCATAGAGTCTGTTTGTGTTTTGATCAGACGAGCTCAACAAGTAGTACACAGAAGTGTCTATCTCAGAATAATGAATATGTGGGCAGAATAATGACACACATACAAATACATATATTTACACACCAGACACGACTATTTAGCTAAATACTTTCACCATATTGGTATTCTCCCAAAACCATACTGTATGCTCTGCGATCAAAAACAGGAAATGAACTTGCACACTGCCCAGCCCTAACTAAAACCAAAATAGAGGATCGCTACTGAGAAGCAAGAGAATGCATGTCAAATTTTCAGTGTATCTCTCATTTGAAATAAATAAAATGAAATAAATAAATATGTATCTCTTTGGGCAGTTTTGCAGGAAAAGAAAAATAGTAGGATTAATTTACGTAGTGGCTGTGCTAGTGCTATAGTGTCAACAGTTTCATGGCCTCTTTCGTTGTCTGCAGTGCATAACACATTTTAGGTGGATTTGCAGCTACCATTAGCACAGGTATTAAAATTGACTGTTTTGTTAAATAGTACATGAGCTGTGGCTGGGATATTTAAAAAAATGCTGTAGAATTCCATTATACACTGTGGCTAGAAATATCTCTCTCCTGTTCGTTTTTCACAGCCACAAAATATCTTTCATAAGAAAAGTAGTTTTCATTCATGTGTCATGGAATATGTAGTAATACTACCTACTTTTCATCATATTGCATTGACAACACTGGTTTCCAAAATTGGTCTGTCTGATATCTTAGTACATGGAACATAATTCGTGCACACTTTTCTTCAAAGTGGTTAACATATTACAATAATGAAAACAGTTATACTGTCTTACTTTCGTACATATCACTTTTCATTACAGCAGAATTTGAAGTATAAGAACGACTACACTTTATGCAGCAGAATATTCAGAAGTTTTTAAAATGAAGAAAGGAAAGAATAAATTCATTGCAATTATGCATTTAAATACTATATACCATGTGAACAACACAAGTTGCTTTGCGAGATAACATACATGTATAATACATATCTTTGCAAATCAAGAAAAATGATGGTGTCAAGATCCAAGAACACTACAGCTCCTCCTGGACTTCTGCCTTCTTAAATAAACTCCTCCATCATTTCTCACGGTCTTCAGCTCTTCTTCTCTAAAGTTGTATTATTGAAATATGTTAATGCATCTCTTCAAATATTATCTGTCCTATTTATAATCGTTATATGAATTTTGTTCCTACAGGTGTTTGAAGAAATTTTGTCTACTTCCATTCTTCGTATATAGCCTGACCATCAAATCTTGTGATCTCAATATCATGCACATTTATATTCTTATGCAAACTATATATTTCAGAAATGGTTCTGAGACACCAACATGCTTCTTTTGTTGGACCATAAATCCTCAGTACTTTTCTTTCAAATATGATGATGATTTCCAGTTACCTGGGTCTTGGTAGTTTCATCATCTTCCTTGCTTCCGAATATAGGCTTGTTACATTGTGTGCACTTAATCTGTCTTTACTTAAGGCGCTGTACCGAAGTTGGTTTTCTTTCAAATGTGTTGAGTATATTTTGGTTATTTTTTGTCAGTGGGCCAAACATTTATGCAAAACAGAAATTTTGGAGTCCGGTGTTTGGGTTTTTAATAAAGAAAACAGAACTATGAGAAAGAATCACTAATCGGTATATTTAATGCAGAGCTGGAAAGATCTGACAGCTTTGTTTTGAGAGGTGCTTGAAGAAAATTGTAAAACCAGAAGAAGTCTGGTGTCACCAGAAAATAAAAAACAAAATTAATTTTATTAACATTGCAAGATGTATATTTAATGCTCAGCTGTACTTCTGATTTCTAAATGTATCTTTCAATGAAATTGATTGTGGGTAGCCTATGGTTGTGAGTAGAAGTTGAAATTGGAAGACCTCAATGGTGCTGCATTTAAAGTATGCTTTTCCATCATGCACACTTTTAAATCCACTGAGGTATACTTTCTTGTTAAATTATCTTACACAGTACTGTATTTTCTCGAATATCCAACGCACTTTTTTTTTCCCGAAATACACAAGTAAAAATACGGGTGCATGGCTTATTTCAAATGAAGCTGGCAACATTGCCCTATTTTCCTCCCGCACAATTCCTAAGGTGGTAGTGCATGTCATCATCTTCCTGCACAGGTATTTCAATTGTTAACATTGTTAAATGGCGTTTGGATTACCAGTACATGTGTTAGAATCAAGTTGAAGTGTGGTAATTGTATAGTTTGTGAGTCTTATACTTTCAGTTCTGAAAATGAGTACCACTAAATGTATGAGATAGCGATTCTTTACTTGCAGCAAAAAGCTTGAAATTATCAAAGATGCGGAGAAACATGGAAATCATGCTACAGTCCGTAAATTTGATGTAAGTGAAAGTTGCATCAGAAATGGGAGGATCCTGTTCCAGAATAAAATTTATTGTTAACTGAATCGTATATGAATTCTCATACAAACATTGGTGATGCCACATTTTGGCTATTGTGATATTCTACTAACATATTTAAATTCTAATTTAGCCCAAAGATTACAGCGTGTTCATAATGCCTGCATACGTTTGATTTGCAATATCCACAAATACGACCACATTACACCTTCCCTTGAAATGTTTCAGTGGGTAAGATTACAGGACCGAAGATATATCCATTCACTAATTTTCCTATAATGCATCATCAGTACTTCTTTAACTATCTCTCAATGCATTTTAATTTCTTGTCATATCACAGCCTGGGTACTTGTTCTAAAAATTACCCTTTATTATCTATGCCTTGCTATAAAACAAATCACTATTCTTCCTCTTTCATAGCATCAGCAGTTCGTTTCCGGAACTCCCTACCCAGCTCCCTCAGGGACTGCCGAACAATATTGCAATTTAAAAGTAAATTATTCAAACACATGACCAGTACTAAGCCTCGTAACTCCCCAGAACTCCCTACCCAGCTCCCTCAGGGACTGCCGAACAATATTGCAATTTAAAAGTAAATTATTCAAACACATGACCATTACTAAGCCTCGTTACTCCCCAGAACTCCCTACCCAGCTCCCTCAGGGACTGCCGAACAAAATTACAATTTAAAAGTAAATTATTCACACACATGACCAGTACTAAGCCTCGTAACTCCTAGCTTCAAACTTAATTTTTCCATTCCTTACTTTATCCTATCATAATTGTTTTATGTACTTTTATTAATGAAATTATAAATCTTCAATTTAATCCTACAAATTGTTAGTAGGCCTACATATTTTACTCACTATTTCTGAAAATGTTTCTTCCTTCCTCATTCATGTCGAAATTTTTCTTTGTGTGTATGTGTGTATACGTAATTTTCCTCAGTGTTGTGTAGTTGTAATTTACGTTTGAATTTGTAATTCTTGTAATTTGTAATATTGGTTCACTTACCACTTGCATATTCATTGAGTGTAACTTCTAAGGCTTAGGCCTATATTATTTTGTGATTATTGTTTAGTGTATGTGCATTATTTTACTTAACTTGTGCATATATAACTGCATCACTTTTTTAGAGTACTTTAAATATTAGTCTGTAATAATTAAATGTATTGCTGCAAATTCTATCAGCTTCTTTTGTTTCTGGCTAAGTGAAAGAGAAGGCCTGATGGCCGTAACTTCGGCAGAATAAATAAATACAGTATTATTATTACATTATGTGTTTAATTATTTTTAATTTGTCGTAAATACGTTTGTTCTTTTTTTTTTCCCCTTCAAAAATGGGGTACGCGGCTTATTTGAAGACGCAGATTATTCGAGAAAATACGATAAGTTTCTTAAACCTGGAATATTAAATTAAAATTGTAATACTGAGTCCATTCCTGAAATGGATTGATTGTATTATGGATTAAAGAAAACTAAAATAATTTGAAAGTTCAGTAAATTTGAATAGCATAGGCTAGTTTTGGATTTTTTAATAATACAGTTGATGTAGACAGATTTAATTCAGCGCACTTAGATCTGTGATATCCAGGTCACTCCCGTACTTTATGCTTGCTCCTTGGAACTGCAGCAATACAATCAGATTCGTGACCAGGGTTCCAAGTAGCTAGTAAAGGTAAAAAAACACATACACAGTTATTTCATCTCCTATTATATTGCTGAGACTAAGATTAATCCAGAGGTGCCAACTGTTATAGATTTTCTGTAATTATTATGGATTTCCCCCCCTGAAAGCAAAATTATCACGGTAAAATATATTTATAGTTCTTCCCAAAAGAGGAGAAAAAATGTGTAAAGTCATTTCCAATCAAGAGGGCTATAATACGAGAGAGGGGCTCATAAGCTAGATTAAGTGTAATCTGTCAAGAAGCTTCTTGCAGCCACGAGCAGAGCACCACATACACAAAAAATGACGAGAATTTCAAACGATTTCTCTGCACATCAGTGTTTGAAATGAAACCATTCCTATTACAATTTTGACTGTTTCTCTCTCTCTCTCTCTCTCTCTCTCTCTCTCTCTCTCTCTCTCTCTCTCTCTCTCTCTCTCTTTTGTGAAATAAAAAAAACTTGACCCAATACCATCAGCATTTTTAGAACGTGATATCCTAGAAAGTGGAGATAGGAAATGGGCTGTGAAATTTAAAATGATTTAGACATGACCAACCAAATCTGTTGTGATAGAATGCATCAGATTTATTTAATAACAATATTTTATTTTGTACAGTCTTAGAAAAAAGTTTTGTCACACAGATACTTTGTAAGTCCCAGAAAGGATGCAGTGTGAATGATCAGATATACAACAAAACAAAACTAATTTGATCACCTCAACTAGTCGTTCTCTTGTGAACCAGGTCACTCATCCTCTGATCATGCACACTGCATCCTTTCTGGGACTTACGAAATATCTGTGAGACAAACTTTTTTTCTAAGACCATACATAAACATACAAAGATATTTATTGCAATTAACTGTTAGCTGTTTTATTGTAATATGTGGTATTGTTCCTTGAGACCATTACACATTTATAATAAATTTCAATAATAATAAAAGTCTGTTTATGTATGTAATTAAATGTTACATACAATGAATTAGTATTATTCATACATCGCTTCACAGCTAGAATATGGAACAAGTCAAAAAACTTAATACTACTGTAAAGTCTTAATTTATAGTCACAGTCTAGATGAAATATATACAGAAGAGGTTTACATTATTGTCTACTAGTACAACACAAAGTTTTAGTTTCAATTTCATGAAGCGTTGTGGAATATTATGAATTCACCTACAGAATAGAAGGCGTGGGAAATTAGGTACTTCTTTAATTTGGCCCTAAATAATCATATGTTTTGAGTTTAAGTTTTTATATTCATAGGGAAGCTATTAAAAATTTTTACTGCCATATAACGCACTCCTTTTTGATAGCATGAAAGACTTACCGATGGAGTATGAAAGTCATTTTTTGACGCATATTTAGGCTATGAACTGTTGAATTAGTTATAAGTTTTCACGATTATATACAAGGAAGATTATTATTAATGAAAAAATATACTGACAAGCCATGGACATTATTTGTATTTTTTAAAAATAGTTCTACACGATTCCCAGGATTTGACACCTATTATTATTCTAATTACTCTTTTTTATAGTAGGAATATACTGTTATCTGTGGAATTTCCCCAGAATATTATTCCAAAACTCATTAAAGAGTGGAAGTATGCAAAGTAAATTGTTTTTAAGGTATTGATATTTACTATCTTTTGCATAGATCTAATAGCAGAACATGCTGAATTTAGTTTGGGGTAATTTCTTTAATATGATTTTTCCAATTTTGACACGTTATCGATTTTTAAGCCAAGAAATTTGGTTGTTGTTTCTATTAGGGACCTATTGTTAATTATTGCACTTGAAATTTGCGAGGTTGAATTTGGACAGGATTTAAATTGAATTATGTTAGTTTTGTTACAATTTAATACTAATTTATTGACTGAGAATCAGTCAATATTTTGAGGAGAATTTCCTCTGTTGAAGATATGAATGTGTTGAAGTTATTGGCGTAATTACTGTACTTGTGTCATCTGTAAATAATATGGGATGACCTACATCATTTATTAGGAGGGCAAGATCATTTATGAACACTAGAAAAGTATGGGACCTAATATTAATCCTTGAGGAATTCCATTATTAATAGTTCCCCATTTCAAGGTAGATTTCATAGTTGTATTGATTTCGACTTTCTGTTTCCTATCTATGAGATACGAGTGAAATCATTGGTGTACAACACCTTTAATTCCATAATAATATAATTTGTCTAGCAGCATTTTATGATTTATACAATCAAATGCTTTGGATAAATCACAGAAAATTCCTTCAACTTATAATTTTTTATTAATTGTCTCCAGAATTTTTTCAGTTAAACTAAATATTACATTTTCCATGCCTTTATTTTTCCTAAATCCAAACTCTTCTGGGACTAAAATGTTATCTATCTGGATGATGATATAATCTTTTATACATTACTTTTTCAAAGATTTTGGAGAAGAGTGGTGTAAGTGATATGGGATGTAATTTTCTGGGTACATTGTTTCTCCCTTTTTGAAGACAGGAATAACCACTGAATATTTTAATCTCTCGGGGAATATACAATTGAACACTGAATAGTTACATAAATAATTTAGTGGCCCAGCTATAATATGTGAACTCGGTTTTAATATTTTTGCATGTTATTTCATCATACCCTGAAGAGTTTTTTGACTTTAGATTTTTAATAACTGCAATTATTTCTTGTTTGTTTGTTGGAAATATTTGAATATTTGGGAATTCTGTCGGAAAATATTGTGTTAAAGAGCCTAAAATGTTAGTGACATTATGTTGGGGGAAGTTGAGGTTATCATTTATTGTAAGAAAATATTTATTAAATATATTTGCAATTTCATTTGGATCTGACGTTTTTGTATTGTTAGATATAAGGGTATAGTTTGTTACTTTACTTTTTGACCTTCCACTTTCCTTTTTAATTATGTTCCAAGTTGTTTTGATTTTATTATCAGAGTTTTATATTGTTGTATTATAGTGTATTTCTTTAGTTTTTTGGATTATTTTGTGTAATAATGTTTATAGTGGTGTTTTAAGTTTGTATCATTATTATTTCTGCTCTTGGTTTTGCATGAGATTTTATACCTTGTGTAATCCATCTATTGTTGCATATTGTTTCATTTTTATACTTTTCAGGAGAACTGGATTAAAAAATATTTTAAAATGTTTTATGGAACTCGTAGAATTTACTGTTCATATCACTTTGACTATATATTGATTCCCATGTTTAATTTTTAAGATTTATTTCAAAATTATTTAATGATTCCCTGTTTATATTTCTGAATCTCACTTTAGTTGGTTTTTTTGATGATGTGTTAATTATATTTAGGAGCTGAGCATCAAGATCCAAAAGACCATTAATTATTGGGGTTGTTTGAAATATACCTATTCTTTCTTTTCCGATAAATATGTAGTCTATTGCAATAGCTGAATTCCTTTGTATTCTGGTCGGAAAATTTACTGTGTAAATTATATTGAAATTGCTAGCAATGAATTTAGTTGATCTCTCCTATTGCTTTCTGTTAGATAATCGACATTGATGTCTCTGCAAATAATGCATTCACGTTTCAGTTGCTGTAAGTATTCCAGTATCTTTTCCAATAAATGAGTAAAATTTTCGTAGTCCCCAGATGGTGCTCTATATGGACATATTATAATGAAATTATATGTTTCACTTTCTAATTTAGCAGCACAAATTTCTAAATCTCTGTCTTTGCAAAAATGTGAAAGATTAATATCTTTGAAATTAAGGTCAGATCTGAGAAATACACTCATACCTCCATCCTCAAGAGTTTGTCTGAAGTAACTAGCATCTAATTTATATCCTTCCAGTGAGAGAGACAATATTTCCTGTTGTTTCATATGGTGTTCGGTAATACATAGCACATTCGGATTTAAATGTTTGGAATCTAAGGATGCAAGGAGTTCATCAGTCTTATTTCTTATACTTCTTATATTGTGATGGATAGACTGAATGTTGTTTGCGTTACGATTTGTTGATTCTGTTTATTATTTTATTATTATTATTGTAGTCATTATTGTTATTATTTTGACTTTTCTTATTTACCCTAAAAAAGGACAAGCTCTATGACGGATTACAACATTATCTGATAACTGTGATTTATAATGATGTGGATGACTAGGAAAATCTACCGTATATCAAATTAGTTTTATGTGATAACACTGCTATAAATTGTAAATGAAAGCTCACTTTTCACTATCTCCCGGTATTTTGAAGAAACATTTTGTGGAGTGACATCCACATTCGGGATGCTCGCATTTAATACGTGCACCATTGCAACGTAACAGACAAACAAAATGTTTTCCTTAAAATGTATTTCCAGGACTAACAACTGAAACCAAGAGCACGCATGTTAATTCTTCATTTCTAGGAGTGTAAATTCAGTGGTGAAATGCTTGTAAGAAACAATGTTAGTGCTCTCGTTGAAGGCTGCTTAGAATTAAAAGCGATTAACAAGAAAAAGATTGAATTGTACCCCACTCTCTTATTACAGCCCTCTTGTTTCCAATTTTCAATTGAGGATGAATTTCTTCAGCATGCAGAAGTTGTAGATAGATATTTCACACAGAAAAAATACTTCGTATTTATTTCTTAATTATTTTATTCAAACATTCCCAAATTTGAAAAGGAATTTGCCACTTACCTATATGCGATACTGTTTCTGAATATATTATAGAATAGTTACAAATAGGGCCAAAATTGCAGAACTCGGAAATAATAAAAGTGGATAAGTAAAATATAAAACATTAAGTAAAGTTGTGTTTGCAGTACTAAGCATGCATTGCAGTACCTCTTCTACAGAAAAAGTCTTAAGTGTTGTGAAATAGAATTCAGGCGTACATTAAACACATCAACACTAGAATCAGTTCTGATCCAGAAGATCAAGATATAACAAAAAGTATACTTCAAGAAGAAATTTGTACTAAAGCATTGCTAGATGCAAAACATGCCATGAGATTTTTTTCTCCCTGTAGGAGTGACAGGTAACGAGTAATTATATATAATATGCTTTACATCTGACTTTTCCAGAAGGGATCAGGTGATACATGAACTATGGGATTAGTGATAATCCACTTTAAAGGTTGGCACCTCTGCTAATCTCTGCAAGCTAAAGATATGCTAAATAAAGCACAGAAAAGTATGCCAACTGCGAGTATTTATTTCTTCTCGCATATTTGATAAAATTTAGCTCAAGAAATTAATTGCACATAACCTGCGCAACAGTACTTGTTCTAACCCAACAGGAATAATAAATTCATCATGAGTAAGGAGCTTTAGCTTCCACTTCTTTGTAAACAAACCTCCCTTGAGTTCATCCTCACCCTTTCAGGCTACAATCTTTTTTTTTTTTTTTTCTTTTTTTTTCTATGCTATAGATATTGACAGGGTACTAGATATGAGTACAGCAAAGAGTATTGGAGCCTGTCCTTTCTTATGAACTTTTCACAATTTTCTTTCTACTTCTTTGCGACAACAAAAACATTTATTTGGCAAAATGTTGAACCTGTATTTGATTGAACTTCGATTTAAAATATTTTCAAGAACTCGTTGAAGTGAATTATGAATTGTATGTTATCATTAACTTTGACAAGTACCATTATCTGAAGAACCTTTAATGTTTTCTTTAATGATCTGAGGAGAAAAAAAAAAAAGCACTTTTATGTGAACGGAAAGGATGATTTTTAAATTGTAATGGATTGTGATGATAATTATTACATTTACATTTCTTCGTATGTGTATTGAGTTCAACTATTTGTCAATACAAAGTGTCTGCTCTGTACCAAAGGTATGGTGTAATGTAAGCAGCATATATGCAGGATGTTAGAGAATTAAGTTTAAAAGAGAAGTAAGTTTGAATCTTTTTTAAAGATGATGGGTAAAAGCATAAAATGTGACCATGACTGGAAGAATTTTTTTTTTTTTGCATATTTCAAAAGTGTTTTTTAAATAACAGAATTCAAGTACTAATGTTATAATTTTGTGTTGCATTTATAGTAATTCTACATATAAGCATTAGGAACGAGTTCATTTAAGTTCTTAGCGAAATAGATTAGTTATAATCTTAACTCTTCATCATGGATGTAAATGACGATGGTAGCAATGTTGTAACGAAACGAAAAAAGTCCGATTCTAATAATTATAATCTGTCACCATGTGCAACAGCAATTCCTTTTGAACCTAACGCAAGCCTGCCCAATGATAAAGAAGATAGAAGTTTAAGCACAAAAAATAACGAGAAACAAACATCAAAACATCCAGCAATATAAGGTGTGTTTGAAAATTTCGTGGCCTGACGCATAGATGGCATTGAAAACATGTCAATATTGTAGATATTGTTAGGGTCATTTTACATTAGTTCAAGCACGAAAAACCATAATTTTCTGTTGACTAAATTTATGTAGTTAATTTTGAAATTAGTGTGCCAAACAGATTGGCAAAAATGGAAAATATCGAGCTTTGTGCTGTCATTAAATATTTCGTAAAAAGTGGAATGAGTCCAACAGAAATTTAAGCAGACACGGATGCTACACTGAGGGAATCCACTCCACCATTTTCGACTGTGAAAATATGGACGGCACTATTTAAACATGGTCGAGAGAGAGTGGAAGGCAACCCCCACAGTGAACATCCAGTAACAGCAACAAGTGAAGAAAGCATAGAAAAAATTCACAATATGGTGTTGAATGACCAACTAAAATATAGAAAATGAGCGAGGTTATGTGTATCTCAGCTGAATGGATGCACCACATCTTAGTCAATGTCTTGGACATGTCCAAGGTCTCTTCAAGGTGGGTTTTGCATTTCTTAACACCGAAACAAAAGCACGTCCAGTGTCAAATTTCGAGGGATTGTCTAGCTCGAGTCGAGAAAAATGCGTCCAATTTTTTGAGGCAGTTTGTAACCACTGATGAAACCTTCACCTCTACTACAGTACATACCTACCAGAGACAAAACAGCAGTCAAAACAATGAAAGCACAGTGATTCTCTGCCTTCAGACAAAGCAAAAGCTGTCCAATTGGCTTGGAAAGTCGTGGCATCCATGTTCTGGGATTCTAAGGGGATAATCATGATTGACTATCTAGCAAAGAGGAGAACAATAACCGGAGAATGTTATTCAAATCTTCTGCAGCAATTGAAAGGGAAAATTCTCAAGAAGAGGCTGGGTACGGCCAAAAAGAAAGTATTGTTTCATCACGACAATGCCCTACTCACACGTTTCTAATCACAGTTGCTAAACTACACGAACTACAGTTCGAATTGTTGCCCCATCCCCCTACATAATTATCCACATAAATACTCAACCTTACACACAAAGAAATTTATGGAATTCTTAACATTATATTTATGTTTAATTGATTTATCTTTCTGTATCGTAAGAGAGTATATAGGTAGGCTACCATATTATGAGATGACTATCCTTCTCTTTTTCTCATACAAACACTGTACTCTTTCTGTCTGTTTGGTTATTGTTGTACCTCAGTAATAAATAATTAACTCCTCCTGTTCCACAAAAGAAATACGATCTATATAACTGAAAATGTGGCATTATCATAGTGCAGTGTGTGAGACATTACAAAATCTACTGAAATACATAAGGAGTTGTATGTTCCTTTCATTGTCTTCTAATACTCAAAAAATACTTGTACTCATTTCTCTAACACAATGTATATGATATGTTATATGTTATCAAAAAACATACGAGTAATGGTGTACTTTCACATTGCTGTATACAGGTACTTACCACAACTATACTTACACTTGCATATGTTATTGACGTCCTGACGCATTAACCCTTTAGGTACTTGCTTAATTATAGCTTAATTATTTGAACTAGAACGTCATTACTATTGATATTAAAATTACAGCTTTGTCCCTTCATTAGTAACCGCGTAATAACAGTCGAATTTTCTCCTTTTTTCAGTGAGCATCTGAGCCATCCTATTGACACACATTAGTCTTAACCACTATTCGTTTTGCAAGTTGATCGTATAATATTACACCCTAATTTTTATTACAATTCCTTCACATATTTCTAATAATACTTTCACACACATTTCCACTTTTGATTCTCTCGACCAGATTACGTCCTTTCCTAGAGCTCGCACAACTCTTTCCATTATTTCATTTGTCCCCATCCCCTAGTAATATAATTATTTCAGTACACTTTTTAGCCAATTACAATTTATCACACTTTTACCAATTGTTATTCTCTTATCACAGTTTTACACATCCACTAAAATTACTTTTTAATCTTCATAAAAAGATCATCTATCTTTCCTGTTTTTTATTTGTCTTGTTTAATTCCATTATTAAGTAATTTTTCCTAGTAAACCATTTGCTGTCGAAGGTCCTGGGTTCTGACAGCTTCCCTCTGTTGATGCACTTGACTCCCTCCTTGAAGATTCTTGGTTGATCCGTTTTCCTCTGCCATGGGCATCGATCTCAGGTACCAGCTGTTTACTTGTTGAACTATTCGCACTCTGCCTACATACACTGGGTTGCTGACGTTTGCGTCTCTCCTCGTAATCATCTGATTTTCTCGCATTCTTTCCTCCCATGTTGTTTCTCTGCTCTGTACTGAAGTCATTGTCCTACATCTCTTTTGATCTTCTTGTCTTCAATATCCATTTATTATTTGACTTAAAGTTTCTCTGGCAATAATCTAGATCATTGCTCTTTCCATTAATTATCAGTTTGTCAAATGCTAACAATGCAAATTGTCCTCTTTTCCTGGCTTCTTTCAAATAAGGAATAAGCAGCTTTCTCTCTATTCCTGTTCCCATGCTAAAATCATTTTCCAACCAAATTTTGGATCCTCTTAGGCTCCTACAGTTTAAAATTAACTCTTTTATAGCAACACACATTTTACCATCACCGGCCTTGTTTTCCATCTGCCAATCCTATATGCATCTTCAATATGCCTTCCATTTATGTTCAAACGAAATTTTTCAATGCACAGTCAGAATATAGAATTATAAGTTTCTAATCTATGTTCTCTTCTTCCTTCTTCCAGGCTAAAGATAATTAGATTCTTCTTCCGTTGTTGTAACTCTAGGTTGTTGATCTTCACTTGTAACATATTATTGTCTTGATGAAGAGTCTGGAGATTCTTCGATGGAAGTACAACCAAGAGGAACCAAATCGTTGAGTATCTGATTAATTTAATTTCTTAATTCATATATTTCAGCCTTTATCAATTCGATGTTTAATATCTGAGATGGTTTAACTGATTTTTTGGAGGACTGGGGTTTAGTTCAACTCCGCCGATTATTAGAAGAATTGCCAATATAACTCCTATTCCCCATATTAATTCCTCGTCTCCTCCACATAATACTTAAAAAATATATTCTTGTTTTTTCCCAGCATTTCTTCTATTTCTGTTGAAAGCTCCAATTTTTAATCTATATACTTCAATGTCGATCCCCATGCCTCTAAGTTCTTCTCACTAGTTCACCTCTAAGATCAAGCACTGTACATTCCTCTTCTTGCTATATAATTACTTCTCACTACTTAGATATGTCTTCTTCCTGCCGTTGCTGTTTGATGACTCAACACAGTGTATACAATAATAGTTAAAAAATATATTCCGTTATTTTTTAATCTTGATTGTTCCACTTGAATTTAATTATTGCCAATTAGCTTGCTCTACTTGATCACACACATCATGAATTTATTTAAAGAATTCAATTATTTTCACTTTCATTATTTATTATTATATTATTATGCTAATATCCAGTAGTACGTATTTTTAGTTGTCAAGTGAAACTTACACTAGCAAGCAGTTTTCTGTTGAATGTAGCAAAATCTCCCAAGCAGATGGATGGTGGATCCAGAGCGATTGTTTGGATGAGAACATTGATCTGCAACATTCACATTAAAAAATGTATTTATTCAGTTCATTGTACATAAAAACACGTTGTCAGTTTTTACTTTCCCTTAATACTAAGTACGAAGCATTTCTACATTTCTATGCAGTTCAATCCCAGGTAGTCATATTCTGTCAGCTTATATGATGGTAGTGTGGAATGCTTGTCCCGAGGAAGCTAAGCAGTATGGGATGGAGTGGGACCAGTTTTGCAAATGGAAGCATATGACCTTCATTCGTAAATAGGTACATAAAAATCTTGTAAAATTTCTTTAGGTTTGTGTAATTTTGTATAGCTCATGCAGAAACGTGGCCAATTTGGAAAATAAATTCTTCAGTTCTATGTGATTCGCTTTGAATGGATTTTACTATATATATAATTCTGGAAGTGGAACAGGCCATCGACCTAAATCTTGAAGTTATTGATGATGATGATGATGATGATGATGATGATGATGATGATGATGATGATGATGATGATGATGATGATGATGATGTATAAATATATTGAGCCTAGGCGGAGTTATGGGGAGGCATGGGGGACACTGTCCCCCAAAGTTGTCTGAGCTCTTTTTTTTCTATTAATATTAGAAAATATTGAATTCAAAAGATCTTTTTTGCTTTTGTTTATCATTAAGTTTCTGTGCTTAAATTGATGAATTTATGTCTTCAGATCATGTGTCTGGATTATAATATTTATTTTAAATTTCTGAATGTATAAGAAAGAATTTCTATACCTCATTTGAGGAATGGAAGCACTGTAATGTTTCTTTTGTAACAGCCTGTACATGTGTTCAGGCCACCACTTGGAGATGTATGAATAACATACTGCACAACAATGCAGAAAAAAGAAAAGTGATCCCAGCATACTGTGTAAACTTAAAGACGAGATTAAATAAAATAATTAGAGTTTACATTTCATATGATATCTTCAGGAAGGTAAGCTTCACATAAAAAAGTTTCTGTTAGCACTGTTACGTAGTTTTATTGATGTATGCATTGTTTCTGTACGAAAGAGAAAAAGAGGGAGATTGTTTTAAGTTATGCTCTATTATAATTTGTAGTAGACCTACAGTTCAAGCCCTAAACATTGCAGATATGGATGTAACACTGTAAGAAACATGCCCCCAGAAAATACCTTTATTAAATGATCATATTCCGATATACTGTATCATGGTCAAGCTATAACAGGGGAGGAGGTAAATGAGTCCCCCATAACTCCGTTATATGGGGATTGTTTTGTTTTGTTCCCCCTCCCCCCCAAGGAAACTGTTCTCTCTCTGCCTATGACAGTGAGTCCCAATGACTGCTCTCAATGTTTCTGTTGGATGACCAGCAGCTGATTCCTCCCCCGCTACTTGCATTCTCAAACTCACATTCACTGGGTTAAGCTGGAAGTGTAGCCCATCTTGGTGATACTTAATTCACATCACATCATCATTTACAGAACCTGTTTCATTAAACCTATTCACTAAATTTAGTATAGTTTTCTACAAGGAACTTTTTTTATTTTTTAACTCTGGGAAAATAAGTCATTTTTATGGATTGTCTTAATTATAGAAAAATTTGCCTTTCACGAGTAAATTTCTAATTAACAGAAATATTAAATTGCCTTTATTACAGTGAGCATTGTATTGTACTTATATATCTGAGAAGGGTATAAAAAGATAAGTATAAAAATGTTCTATATATTCAACAATAAACTCATTCTTGATAGTATTGAATGTACACTGAGCAATGAACTTAAAGCATGATAACATTGTACTACATTATTGCAGTATTGGAGGTAATACTCGTAAAAGATAATATTGCTTTATCTCGCACAAACAATAATTGCTCTGTTCCTATCACTTCTTTCACAGCACTATAGCCAACAACTCATGTGATATAAATTTATATAAAATAGCGGTTTTTTTTTTAGTTTTTGCATATAATGTATGAGAAAGTATGTGCGATTTAAGTCCCACATTTTTTGTAAGTATTTTAGGAATAGGAATGTTTAGACACTTACCTCATTTCGAGTCATTTCTTCTTGTACATGAAGCTGGAGGACTTGCAACTCCCGAAGAAGAGTGTAGCCACACTGTAAATTGAGTTCAATACCATAAAGTGTTGTTAAGGATGCTGTTAACTTTATGTACATCAATATTAAACAAGTAATGCAATGTACTATTGGATGCCTTTTTTTTTTTCTGTAATATGAGTGGCACCCAGAAACACTTCTTTTTTTTCTTTGGATAGGAAAATTAGATTTTGCATGCTGGTGTCTGTAATACATGCTCTGTCGTGTTTTTTATATGTTACGGTTGAAACTCCAACCCTTTTTTCCTAGATGTGTCAATTTCGTTGGTATCTGCTTCATATCCGACATAAATGTATCAGACAGAAAATAAATTTGTTTCAGCTGATAGATGGTATACTTCAATGAAATAATAATATTTTTGGTTTATGTCGTGCCTTCCTGCCTTTATAGACGGGCTTCCTGGTGTATTGTAGTATTGAGTTTTCAAAATGGAGTTTTGAGGGAAATGGGTTTCAAGTAAAGAGCAGTAATTGTGTTTATTCTGTCTGAAAACATCCTAAGACTCTTAACAAACGTCTTTGGAAACATGACTTTAAATATCAGCACCATTAGATGCTGAACAAAATGATTAGAGTTATGTAATTAAGGAAATATCTGATCTGCCACATCCATAAACCCTTGACTCCTGCAATAGTACAATGAAATTTTAAGAATTTGCTATTATTGTAAAAGGAATTTGTAAGGAACTAGTTGTGGCCTATTTGAAAATATAGTGTAGCTCCGTGTGCATTTTGTTTTAAAAACTAATTTACTAATGAAATCGTGCTTAAATTTCCAAAATGGGAATCATTTAAAAGCAGATGTTCTGAGTATTCCAATGTGTCCTGAAATTTAGCACAGGTTCCGCCTTTGAGACATATTAGTTTGATCTGAAGGGTTACTTGAATACTCCAAATGACTGGTCTAGAAATAACATTGTTAAGAGACTAGGTGACCCATTGACCCTTCAGGTGGTGCTGTGGAAACCTAAAATCTCATTTGGAACTCATAATTTTGATAATCCATGTTAAATTTTTCGTACACTACTTTTAACACCCATATCTAGCATACTAGCAGAGATATTTTTACACAACATAGAACAAACATACATACTCAACAATGAACACAACAAATATGCAGACAACATAATATACTGGCACAGATACGTAGACGACATACTCATACAAAGGAAACAAACAACAAATATACAAACTACACCAGTACATAAACAAAATACATCCAAAACTCCAATACACACTGGAACTTGAAAACAATAACTCCATAAATTTCCTAGACATCACCATAACAAAAGTTGACAACAAACACACCTTCAAAATATACAGAAAACCAATCACCACCACCACACACATACACAACACATCTAATCACCCCACACAACACAAACATGCTGCATTCAGGACAATGGTACACAGATTACTCAACATACCCATGAACCAACAACACTACAATGAAGAAGTGAACACAATGAAATACATAGCACAAGAAAATGGTTACAACCCAAACATAATAGACAACATCATAAGGAAGACAAAACAAAAACTCAACAAACACAAAAACACACAAACACAAGAACACAAGAAATACATCACACTAACATACGAAAACAAAAACACACACAAGATCGCATCCTCATTCAGAAAACAGAAATACAACATAGTATACAGAACAGAAAACCACTACAAAGACATTTCAACACACAAACAACACAAACAAATAAATACAACCACACAGGCGTATACAAACTCACATGCAATAGTTGTGACAGTTTCTACATTGGACAGACAGGCAGATCATTCCAAACTCGCTACAAAGAAGACATTAAAGCAATAACCAGAGGACACAATACATCTACATATGGCGAACACATAACTAATGCTAACCACACATACAATAACATAAATACAGACATGGAAATCCTACACATACAACCCAAGAACCAAAAACTCAACACACTAGAACAATATGAAATATACAGACACACTAAAACACACCCCAATCAAATTCTCAACACACAGATCAATTTCAGAACACACACACTATTTGACACAACTCTTCATCACACGAACGCACCCACACAACAGGCAGCGAAGTTGAGATAGCACCGAGATCTAGTAGGATCTGAGGATGGTGTCGAATAGCACCAAAACAGCTGTAAGCCACACATGCTTACATAATTAACACGAGTAAGATCGCCATTTAATCAATTATTCATAATTTTCATGTAACATTCCTAATCTAATAATCTTTTTGGACATTGAACAACTCTCTCTGATCTAGTTTTAGATAATGTTTCTCTTTTGGAGCAGCATCGGACTGACCACTAACAAGCATCATTTGGACTGATCACTGTACTGGAATTGACAGGATTCATATACATGTATCTCTTTGAGGAGTGATATGAATTTCATTCCGCCTGTATATATTTCTCCTTTCCCTCTTACTAAGTATGAGTTAGGACCTCCACCAATGTTCATTTATTATCTGGAGATAGGGAGAATCTGGTAATTTTTTAAACATTATTTTCTCTTCCATGTTAAATCCTCTTCACCTCTGAGCAGTTCTGTCATAATACTTTTGTGAGATCTCCTTTTGTTTTCTCAATAACGCAAGTCTTTATCATATGTAATTTTTGGAATTAACCATTTAAAATAGCAAGGAATGTTTGTATGAATATTCCTACCCATTAAGTTCGATACAGGAGAGTGTATGTTCTCTCGAGGTGTTTTTCTGTGATTAAGCAGGCCTTCTGCAAATGAAAACTTTTGTACCACATGCCCACTAATTCAAGATAACAAAATTTCAGTTACGAACTTCAGTAGAGATAAGAATTTGTGCAGAAAAGAAATAAGTTCACTAAGCCATAGTTTTAATACTGCAGTACGTCAAACATCATTGGCATATATTAAGTCAACTGCCATTATACAAGGAGCGCACTCATTTGAGTGACTTGGTGTCCGGAGTTCCACAGTATATGCACTGTTGAGCGTAGAATCTACGTAAAGATTTATTTTAATCTTTACATAAATTCTTTGCCCAACAGTGTATATACTGTGGAACCCTGGCCACCAAGTCACTCAATTGAGTGCACACCTTGTATAATGGCAATTGACTTAATATATGCCAACATGTATGTCGAACATGGAATAAGATGACAAAGGGAAAAAAAACACTAGAAGAGGGAGATTCGATCTGGTGCTGTGGATTGAACTTTGGCATAGCTCAGTAGTTAGAGCACTTTGTACATAGAACCAGGGACCCGTGTTCAATCCCTGGTACTAGCACTAGAGCGAATTTTTCTCCTCTAATAACCATTGTTACCAAAACAGATAACTTCTGTATGACCAAAAATTAATCTTTAAGTGACAACATTTAGTTAAACACCAAAATCATCAAAATTTGCCTCCTTATTGAACACTCTAAACAGAAGAACCAACTTTGAGGCTGTTTCTATTCCCAATCTGTTTCTAAGTTCAGAGTGAACTAGTCCAAATGATTAAGAAATGCACTCAACATTAGCAGAAGAGCCCTTAGCTGTGAATAGTTGTTAAATTTATCCATTTCATTTTATGACTCTTTCACCAGTCATAAGCTGTCACTCCCTGCTGTTTTTTCCTTGGAATCTAACATGTATTCAAGAAGGTGTGCGGAAGTTAAGGCTATGTTGTATTTTTTTTTCTTTTTTTTTACTTTTTTCCTAGAAGACCATCCACACCTGTGGATTAACGGTCAGCGGGTCTGGCTGCGAAACCAGGTGGCTCGGGTTCGAATTCCAGTCGGGGCAAGTTACCTGGTTGAGATTTTTTCCGGGGTTTTCCCTCAACTCAATACGAACAAATGCTGGGTAACTTTCGGTGCTGGACCCCGGACTCATTTCACCGGCATTATCACCTTCATTTCATTCAGACGCTAAATAACCTGAGATGTTGATACAGCGTCGTGAAATAACCCAACCCTAGAAGACCAGTCATTAAAATTCTTCATCAATTCTTTTCACACAGAAACTGCCTGAGATGGTGCAGTTGTTTCTTTGTACTTTGGCCAGTGCTGATGAAATGGGTTTCAACAATGAGTTGAAATTTTCAATGTTTGTTTTCAAAGTTAGATTGGTTATTTGTTGTTGCACAACTTTATCAATCACTCGACGATTGTCATCACATATTTTCGGTATGTAAGCACAAATGCTTCAAGATGGTCTACCGTACTATTACTTCTAACTTCACTAGGGAGGACTATTTTAGATTATTCACACTGATGCAAACAAGAGTTGGCGAAATGATTATTTCCGAAATACTTTACAACACTGAGCACATGTTTTGTAACATCTGGCATTTGAAAATCATGACTTAGAAGATTTAGTATGTAGGCAGAACAACCATAAGTTATGAGACCTGAATCATCATTGTGTTCTAAAATATGCCTCATTTTGGTTATATTACTGCATTACCTATGACAACAGATCTCACTTTGCAGTTGTTTCTGTTTCACATTACAATCACCAGTATGAGGATTTTCAGAGGTATCAATTTGTCGATTTAGTAAATGTCACCTTTTGAAGTTGTTATTGTTATACAAGCAATAGGTCCATTCTGGATATTTGACCATCCGTCAAATCTAAGACAGTCTCACTTCCAACTGTATTACGAAGTTTTGACCTTTGTTATTCAACAATATAATTTAATAGAGAAACATCTATTTCCTTTCTAGTTGGAGGGAAATAACCTGGATCAAGATCCTGCATTAATTTAAGAAACTGGGGATGTTCTACACTTCTAAACACAGAATTAGATGTATAAATGAAGCAGGCTACTTGACGATCGAAATTATTTTTTACTGTTGGGGTAGTTCTAGTAATGTAGATCTCTACAGAATTGTCACTCCCAGATCCAGATGACATATGAATTTGTGTTTTGTTTAAATTAGGGAGAACATTTTCTTCTGCTGTTCCTATTTCTGATATAATATCCAACACATGCTGTTTCTTCATTCTTGCAACTTGCCTTCAACTTCATGTCCACTTGTTTGTACTTGACATGCCTTCTCTTTCTAGAATCTTTTTCTATTACATGGAAATATTGACGAATATAACACAAGTAAGAAGGATGTTTAAATTTAAACATTCTCTGTTGTCCCAATAATAGAATTAGAAAGTAGTAAAAATAGCAAGAATAAAAAATAAAAACAAAGTTTTTTATTATCATTTGGTTTAAACCATTCAATCCTGCTGTGAGGCATTTGTCCATCACAAAGGATGAACACAGATACGAAGCATGCTCATGGTGCTCAATGGCCAGTACTCGCATGTGTTGTGACATGAGTGACTAATTTGATATCCTGTAACATCAAAACTGTGTCAGTGTGCAATAATTTCGTGACAAATTCTTTCTTTGTGCTATATGTAACGTCCTTGTTAAGAAGTGTTGTTATCAAATAACATAATTGACTTGCATATTTTTTTCCCAGCTTCCCAATACAATCGAGCTATTTCCTTTTAATTTGTTTGTCAGTTTTTAGGGTTCTGTATTTGGGATCATGTTCTTTGTTTAATCTTCTGTTATGATATATTATTCTCGAGTGTACTATAGGATTCCACGTTAAGAAAAAAGCATTGGTCTTATGGACTTTGTCTAGTAAACTGTTCCTGTTAGAAGAAAAGAGTGAGGTACAGTATTTCTGTCTCACTCTCTTCCTAAGACGTACAGTGTTCTCGTAAGTTTATCGCACAAGATAGGCACGTGGAGTCCTCTCGAATGATTAAAAAAACCTATTAATGCCATAATGATTTCTGAAAAAAAAAAAAAACTATATTTTATATACATTATAATTAAAAGGTGCTTAGGAAAATATTTGGGGCTAAAAGGGATAAAGTTACAGGAGAATGGAGAAAGTTACACAACGCAGAACTGCATGCATTGTATTCTTCACCTGACATAATTAGGAACATTAAATGCAGATGTTTGAGATGGGCATGGAATGTAGCACATATGGACGAATCCACAAGTGCATGTAGAGTGTTAGTTGGGAGGCCGGAGGAAAAAAGACCTTTATGGAGGCGAGACGTAGGTGGGAGGATAATATTAAAGTGGATTTGAGGGAGGTGGGATATGATTATAGATACTGGATTAATCTTGAAGATAGGGACCGATGGCGGGCTTATGTGAGGACGGCAGTGAACCTCCGGGTTCCTTAAAATCCATAAGTAAGTACGTAAATAAATACATTATAACTAAACTTCGAACATTTAGGCAATTAACCAACTTTTAGGCACCTGAACTACGCTGTAAAATAATAAAAAATAGACATTAAAATACAGTTTAGGCACATGAAAATACAATTTCAGACAGCTAGAAATATGATTTTAGACACTTAAATATTTTTTACACACTCAAATTACAATAACTATAACGATGCAAATAATTATTATTACACTATACAGTGATAAAGATAGTAAAGAAATTATTGTAGTTAGAAACTTAATTTTATTATGTCATAAATTATGAATAACCAACTTATTATTAATTAATTCATTGGCTTCATTGCTCTGTGTGGCTGCTGATACATATGTCTCAATATTAAAATTAAACTAATCAATATTTTAATAACTCATTATTCATAATTGACTTTGCAGGACATAATGATCGTATAGGGCTAAATTTTCTGTTGAGAGACTTTACCTCTTGTTAGTTTTGTGCTTATAAAATGGTACTAGCTTTCCACGCGACACTGCCCTTTTGCATTTCTACTGCTCACTCAAGTGCTCAAAAAATCATGTTACTTTCCAGGAATTTTTTCATTCCTACAACCAACCTATTACAATGTCTTTCATTGCTGCACTAAAAATACCTCGCCCGTGTCTGAGTGGTTAGCTTGTCTGCCTTCATTTGTGGCAACCCGGGTTCTATTCCATCTGATTGTGAGTCAGGAAGAAATTTGTGGAGGACAAAGCGAGTGTGTGGGTTTTTCTCGGGGTTTTCCCTTTTCCTCTCATCATCATTCCATCAGTACTCCACAACACCCTCATTCTAAGAGTCCTGAGCCAGTCCTCCAAAACAAATACGAAATTGCTGGTAGCTGTACACTTACAACTTACAAATGGCTTTTAAGGAACCCGCAGGTTCATTGCTGCCCTCACATAAGCCCTCCATAGGTCCCTACCCTGTCCAAGATTATTCTACTCTCTATCATCATATCCCACCTCCCTCAAATCCATTTTAATATTATCTTACCATCTATGTCTAGGCCTCCCCAAAGGTCTTTTTCCCTCTGGTCTCCCAACTAACACTCTACATTTATGTTTAATAAAGGTTATTATTTCTACGCGACAAATTAAGAATACATATTAACAAAATAGAAACACATTTTTTTTTACTTTAAAATAACTCATAATGGGGAAAAATAGGTATTTTACACACCATAAAGCCCATACCAAATGTTAATATTTTATGTAAAACGTGTAGCTATTTCAGCAGTGTTAGTTTATTCCTGTCTAAAATCCGATATCTGATTATATCATATTACATGCAGTATACATACATTTCTGAACATTGGAGACAATGTTGTACATGTTTTAACAGTGTGAAATCTTGGCCTCAACTGTACTTGTCTGTTAAAGTCCACAGCAGGAATGTTTGACAAGAAAGCAGAAGGGTATTCCGCCAATTTAGTTGTTATCCCTTTCTTCTAAAATTAAATATATGATCATTTTAGAGGTGTCACAATATTTTAGCACATGAAATCGCTCTAGTTCTCAATGAAATTGTGTTCAATGAAATAAAAGGAATTAATTAATTACCAATTCTCAAGAAAACATTTATAAATAGTTGATGGAACAGCCCCCATATATTCAATGCTTTTTTCTTAATGTGGAATTCTCTGTAGCAGTGCAGAAAGGTAAATAATGTTAGAAAAATGTTATATGAAGTCTCAACAGGAACATGTTTGTTAAAAAGGTAATTTTGCTTGTACCTCTTGTGCTGCTTCATGTGCAGTGTTAATGAGAATGCCTGTGGTGGCAAGGATGACGAGTCCAAACACAAGCCACAGTGTCCCCACCTCTCTGTGTGTCAGGAACCCATAGAGTAGGCTGCTGGTGTTGGCAATGGCTTTAATAAACAGGATGATGAAGTTGATAGTGAAGACATGCCCCATTTCCTGTACAAGAGTTGCAAGCTCGAGCCACAGTCCTCTGTAGTCTCGAAGATTGTAGGGTTGGTCATGTACAGCAATCTGAGATGTACCGGGAAAGAGTATTTCAGTGTAGTGAGGCAAATAATTTTTGACAGTATGATGAAAAAGTTATTGAAAGATTGGTCCAAATAAAAAAAATATTAATTTAAGGAAAGAAATACGATCTGATATAAAAACAAGCTTAACTGAAATATAATAAATAAGTGTAGGATATTTATTCACATTGGATGGTTTGCTAAACTGAAAAACAAACTTCTAAGCCTATTTTGAAGAAAAATCATAAGGAAATGAAGATTAAGAAGAAGAAAGCAGGTGGAAAAGGAGGATGGTAGCAGCAGTACTGGTGGTGTTGAAAAATAATAAAAAATGCAGTACAATGTCGTGCACTGAACTCTGTTGCATCCCTCGAATAGTTGCCTGATCTCATCTGTCTTTCTTTCAGATTTAAGATTGTTAATGTCAACAGTTGTCTGAATGCCAGTCATTCCTTTGTTTAACCTGAAGTTTCTGAGCAAGTCAGCAATTCTGCTCTGTATTTTGTGAAAGAAGGAAAATGATAAATCCTCTAATTTGAAGCTGGAATTAATAAGCTGCTGTGCATATTTATTCAGAAAGGCTGCACTGAAATGATTAACAAAATATTTTATTTTTATAATTCAGCAAAGAATTGTACAGCAGCTCCTCCTTCATCCATGATCTTAACAAAAGTCTCCGAAGTTTTGCACATGTTTACCAACATAAAGAACAAACTCACACCATGAATTCCACCTTTTTGGCCATTACTAGTGATGGAAAAGTCACAATGGGCAGAGTGATGAAGAAATAATTCCAATTTTGTTTATGTGTTTAAATTTAGCAAAATCAAGGAGCTTAAAAATTGCTTAATAAAGGGAAAACTTTGAGGAAAATTTATAATCCATTGTGCATTCTCCAGGAAGAAATGGATCAGAATCATCATCTGCGATGTCCAACCCTTTCCTCTAAACACATTGTGTGTGAGAAGTATTGGAGAGCAAGAGAGTTAATGACTTTATTGCCAAGAACTGAGCATTAGTTAACAACAATAACAATATAATCTATCATTACAATTGTAAAGTTTAGCTGAATTAAGTAACTAAAAATTGGCTGAAGGGAAAATTTATAATCTTATCAGTACAGTTACAAGTATATAAAACTTAGCAAAGTCAGTAAGTTAATAAAAAAAAAATAATCCCTAATAAGCGGAATTTTCAAGAAAATATATAATTATATCTTACAACAAAATTATGAAACATAGTAAAATCAAGAAGGTAAAAAAATTGCTTAGTAAGGGGAAAATTTTCCCGAAAATTTATAATTTTATCAGTACAATTATAAAAGTTAGGAAAATCAGCTTATGCTAAGAAATAAATCAACTTAAAATTTGTCGAAACATTTTCATTACTATTACAAGTTAAACCCGAGAGTAAAATGTACAATACCAATATGTAATAGATGAAGTGTTATAGTTCTCTTTTTACAAGAAAGTAGGTGAATGCACTAGCATCTGTTACATTTTCAAAAATGGGAAAAAAAAGTAAGGATATTCATTACATAATAAAACAAATTTAGGTAAAAACACAACTTTACAATGGATTTCAGATATTGTGGTATAAATGAAAATGAGAGAGTTGACACGCATGTGCGCGCGCGCACACACACACACACACACACACACACACACACACACACACACACACACACACACACACACACACACACATTAAGGTAAATAATATTTCAATATTAAGACAGATTTCAATTTAAGTAATATTTGTTTAAATTAAAAATTTAACTTAAGTTAATATTGAGGTACTTACAGTAGAGAGTGTTATAACTTTAGTAGGTGGGTTTATTGTAGTTATAGGTAGATAGTAAATAAGTTGAAACACTAGCCATTATTATTATTATATAACGACAAATTTTAAAATTGTCAAAATGTCAGAAAAAAACGTTTGTATACTCAGTAGAATATTCAGAATTTCATATTTTTTAAAGTTCTGTTATATTGTAAATATGTTAGGTACTGTAAACTGATGTATTGAAATTACAAAGCATGTAATATTACTATGTAATGGGGCATGCAGTTAATTAAAAAAACACACTCACACACACACACACACACACACACACACACATTCTCTCTCTCTCCCCCCCTCGCTCCCTCTCCCCTCCCCCTCTCGCCCCTCTCCCTCCCCCTCTCTCCGTCCCCCCTCTCTCCTTCCCCCTCTCTCCTGCTCCCCTCACTCTCCCTCTCCCCCATCTCTCTCCCTCCCCTCCCTTCCTCCCTCTCTCTCTCTCTCTCTCTCAAAATGTCATTAAATTTAATGTTATAAGCTGTGCCAATCACTCCACTTACACTTCTAAATTATGACTCTGTTTGGAGAAATAAATTATTACTAAAACTCCAGAAATTAGGTATCTCCAGCAATATATTCAGATGGATATCAGAATTTCTTAGTCAAAGATTCATTGCCACTAAATTCAATAACTCACTTTCTAGTTACAAATAAACATATCGAGGTCTACCCCAGGGTGCTGTCCTCAGCACAACTTTATTCAATATTTATATAAATGACTGTTATATTAGAGGAATCAAACATGAAAACAGCACTATTTGCAGATGATATAGTTTTGTGGACTTCCGGATCTCACAGACATAGAGACAGAATTAAAAATTCTGCTCTTAAAGCTCTAAATCAACTGCATGAATGGAATACATCAAATTTGATGACACTCAATTTAAGCAAAAGTAACTACCAAATATTTTCACTTGGTAAAAAAAGAAAGAGAATTCAATACTCTGTGAAAAGATTTATTAAATCTACATACTTAGACTTCAACAAACAAAATTTGATAACACAGTCTCAAGGGAAAAAATGGAACTCTCTGTATCATAATCCACAGTTAATTCCCGATTTACCATGAAAATCGTCTGTAGCTGCATTTAGATTGGCAACAGGCCATGACTGTTTGGCCAAACACCTGCATAGAATTGGAATATATCAGTCCCCTAACTGCCCATTGTGCAACTCAAACCAAGAAATGGATTCGGAACACCTCAAAATCTGTGCTTCAATGGCTGACCATGATAATATCTTTGAAAAATATTGGAATGCAGGAGGTCAAATGACTTTATTGTCAAATGCCTAGCATTAGAAAACAACAACATTTCTAAACCAAAACCAAAATTTTCCACATATGGCTGACGTGTGTACGTATGTAAGTACATACGTGTATAAATAATACAGTTTAACACATGGCATCGGTGCAAATTTCCCAGAAAACTATTATAGTAGAAGTGATAGGAAGTACATAAGAAACTTGAATTCAGGAGTCAGTTAATTTTGTTGGTTTGTAAATGTATCAGACTTACCTTGTAATGAATGAGGAATTGCTTGGCAGAATTCCGAAGAGCACAGCAGCACAGATACCAGAGTGACTTACAGCAGATGTTGTATAAGACACTATACAACTGCATGGAATAGATCATGTATTGTTGTCTGAGCAGTACAGACACAGTGGTCACTACAAGCAGAATGACGATCACTCTGCATCTGGTTAGTGGGTACAGCTTGTGCGCAGTGATGTTATGATAGTGAGTCTCAAAGGACTGCCATTTAGTGAGATACTGACAGAAATTAGTTGTCTTGTACCAAAACGTGAAGGGAATGAGCACAAGCAGGAATGTTTCCAGCAGCAGGGAGTACTTAATCACATACTGCTCTATTGGAATAGAAACATGATCTGCATTCTTCTTAGTGCCTGTCTCTTCCAAATGTGAAATTAAGGTGTACCCCTGCAATACAAAATTAAATGAATGAATGACTGATCGAATATATATGTGTGTGTGTGTGTGTGTGTATATATATATATATATATATATATATATATATATATATATATATATATATATATATATATATATATATATATATGCTTATACAAGGTACGGCAAAGAAGTTGGACGATTTTCAAATGGAAATAACACAGTGGTTATGTAAATCAGAACAAATGTATTAATGCCGAAAATCTAGCTTTGTGTGCCATTTGCATATTTGTACGTACATTTACGTTCCTCAAATGTTGTCCATCCCTCTCCATGTACTCTTCAAGTCTTCCCTGAAGTTATTTGTAGCCATCAGTATTGGCGATTTCCTGGGCAATGGTAATCTTCAGACCATCGATTATTTGGAGCTTGTTTACGTACACTTTTGACTTAAGGTAACCCCACAGAAAATAGTCGCAGATGGTAAGGTCAGATGAATGGAGAGGCCAGGAAATTTTGCCACGCTGAGAAATTATGTGGCTTGGGAACATGCGACGCAGAACTATCATGGAATTTTTTGTTGTATGAACCATGGCATCATCTTGCTCAAACCATAACATCTGCCTTTTAATCCCAAGAAGACGCCTATGCAGTTGTGGTTGAAGAAATCTCGTCAGCATTTTGATGTAACGTTCACTTCACAAAAAAGTAATGGTGTATGATACAGAATCTAGACATGGCACACCAAACTGTAACCTTTGTACTGTGAAGTGGCCGCATGTGTAATTCTTTAGGATTTTCGAGTCCTTATTTACATAACCAAGTGGAAATGCTCCTCATCATTCATGAACACAACCATTTCGTATGCCAAAATGTTGAACATTATCTCAGCGAATGTCTTACATTGGGCATAGTCTCTCTCATTTACTTTCTGAACAATCATGAGTTTATAAGGATGAAACCTGAGATCTAAATGTAAGATTTGCCTCACAGAATGATTTGCAGTGCTGTGGCCTGCCATCTAAAACTGATCGATGTGGACTCCTCATAAATGCCTCTCTTATTTGCTTAATGAAGCTTATTTTTCCCATATGTGATGTAACATCTCAGGAATAATTTTTCCAAAGCTGAGTCTGAGATCATCACTGTCCCTGGGTCATTATGCATAGACATCATTCCTCACAAACCCCCCCCCCCCCCCCCAAAATCAGGTGGCATCAGGTCTGGAGAATTTGGATACCATATAATTGGCCACCAAGACCCTATCAGTTGATGTTGAAAATTATTTTCCTCAAAGAGGTGATGCTCCATTCTGCTGGAACACTGTGACCATGTTGTTTTCCTGTTGCAGCTGTGGTATGAAAAACAAATTTCATCCATCTCTAGTGATCCACATCGCATAGTGACTGAACATGTTGCATGTGGCAGAAATAAAGTTTCAGATAATGTTGACAAGTTGTGTATGGCATAACTAACTCTGCAGACAGTCATCTGAATCTCTTCTTGGGACTTGCTGCTATACCAGTGCTAAAAGCAGCTTCAGTTTTGAGGACACACCTATGGTCACCAGTGTATGGCATGTTAATAGATCCACTTTCTTCAAACATGCAGTACCATAACTTACCGACATGTAATTTGGACCTTTCTGAACATAATATTCATTGTTAAAACAGCGTTGAATTGATGTTACACTTTCTAATTTTGTAAACCACAACACACATTTCGTTAGTTGCCTTGCAGTAAATGGTGTTATGTTTATTCGATCATTGCTAAGTGATAATCTGACTCCTTTTATTCGTAGAAACAGTGATACAAAACTCCTGTGTTTTAACACTGTATTGGAACTAAAATAGCTTTTGTATCACTTCTGATATAATTTTTATAGTGATTTTAATTTCTGTCTTCTCAAACAGATTAGACTGTACTTCACTGCATTATATTGGGATGGCTATATTGGAATCAAAAAAGAATACTCCAAAGATCCAGAGAAATTAATACTTTCTCATAAGGGCTCAAACAGGCATAAGGAGAGAGATATGTCATACAGTGATCATATCTGTACAAAATCGTCTTCAAATGCCAGTGGAAGGTCTATTTCAGTGAGAGAACAAGAAGAAGACTGTAGGAGAAAGATCTCATTTCTACAAGACCCAACATTGGCACATTAACATTGGGCAGCATGCCACACTACACTAGTCAACTTCAAGTCAACTGAGGATAGTATTGGTTGACTCGCCTCACCACTGACGAAATGAATATAAAAAATCAAATTAAAAAACTTAAGATTATTTAGGGCCAAATTAAAGAAGTATCTGATTTCTCACGCCTTCTTTTCTGTAAATGAATTTATGACATTCAACAACTTCTCATGAATATTTCTGTCTTGTATTAAGTATTGATACTAAACCTTTGTGTTATACTAGTAGACAATATTGTAAAACTCTTCTGTATATTATTTCAACTAGACTGTGACTATAATTAAGACTTTATAATACTATTCAGATTTTTTTAAACATATTTCATATTCTAGTTGTGAAGCGGTGTATGGAATGTAAATAAATATAGTACAATACGATTCAGTCTAATATTGCCCCACGAAAAGTAAATAATATAGATTTGAAGTGGAACAGATATTTCGTCCACTACTGTGAAGCAATGGTTAGTATGTCTGACTATGAAACGAGAGTTCATATACTGGTTGGGTCAAGTTACCTGGTTGAGGTTTTTTCCAGGGTTTTCCCTCAACCCATTAAGAGCAAATGCAGGGTAATTTTTGGTGCTGAACCCTGGACTCATTTTGCTGGCATTATCGCCTTCATTTCATTCAGACACTAAATAACATCGTAGTTGATAAAGCATCGAAAAATCAATTAAAAACGCAGGTAGTTCTCTTTCGTGAGCAAAACAGTGTGCCTGTGCTCCTGTCCATATGTAATATTGATCATAAGCAATGTTAATGAGCAAGGGAGCACTTTTACTCCAGCAAGGGATCATTCATCTTCCAGGCATGAGCTCTACTTTCTCCAGTCTTTTTTGTATTGTTCTGTCACAGACATAAATACTCTTTTAACTCTTCAAGATGATTTTGTGCTTCTATGACAGTCATGTTATGGCGATCTCGTAAAAAAACTTTGTTGCAGACGCTGAGCATCTCATAAAAATTCACAGTTCCAGGCCTTATAGAGAAAGTATTAAATTCTCTGCACCTTCAGAATATTCCCTGAACAGTAAAACATTCACATCAGGCATCCAATCAACGTAGTATATGGGTTGTAAGTTTCCGGGCTTGTGCCACATTGTCTCAGTTGCTGGAGCTAACGTTTCGATCATTGTGCTGAGATTGTCCTCAGAGCTGTGGATAAGAATTGTCAGTTGGCAGAAGTATTTATGTAGTGGCTCTTGGATTTCTGCCCGACACTGGTTGGTCGTATTATCTCTCTTGTGATGGTCCTTAGATCGTCCAATCTCTGTGTATGGTCCATCACATATGTACAGGATTGAGACTGGCTTCTATGTGTCCCATCGAGTTTTGAAACATTATCCTTGTAGATGATGTTCTTGTTTGCTGACAGATGTGTGAAGGACGATGGCCTTGAGAAAAAGGAGTATGGCCCTCATAAATTCGTCTTCCTTCTGATATTTTGTGCTGAATCTTGTTCGCTTCTTGATTAGTCTGTAGTATTCTTCTCTGTCCATTATTTTGACGTTGTCTGTGATTGTTATGTAATGGCTGATTTTCTCCAGGTCATACGGCCCATATGACATTACTTATGGTTCATCCTAAATATATATATATACACACACACATCGTTCTTGTTACAGCTTCCATTATCACAAATTGAGCCCAAAACTAATATGAATAAATTAAATTGAACCAAAATCAGTACAGTCAGTTTTATATTAGTTTGTACATATCTTACTTTCCCAACAGCAATATCCATAAATAATAATAAAAAACGAATTACATACCATACTTACCAGAAATATTGAATAGATGGAGATTGAATATGTAGCCAGAAGAATACTGCGAAAGGAAAGTACTTTGAAGCAGCTACTATACCCGCCATTAGCTTGTTGAACTACAGGCAAAAAGCCTGCAATGCGGAATAGAAAGAAGAGGGGCTGAAGTGCCTTCAGAATTTTTCGTCTCTTTTTTTTATTCTTGTCCATATTTAGCTCTGGATATTGTAAGTACCTTGATACTGTAAAGAGCTGGGGTGAGACAGAATCTATGGGGGACTGATGTGAATATGCCTGCACCATCCTATAACAACAGTAAACATATACAAAGATTATTTATTCTGCAGTAACTGTTGTAACACACGAGTTTTTCTGTATATTTAAGTACGAATATATTCGTATTTACATGGTATTTCCAAATTAATTGTAAGATCAAGAAATGACTTTCAGGCAGCTGAGTTTCAGAAACAAGGTCAAAAACACGTTTTGGTTTTTCTGTGCAATCCAAACAAAAGATTTATCCATTATAAATATACCAACATGTATGGTTCGCTTTAAAGCATCTCTTTGTTTAAATTTCCTGCATTGTTTCATCTCTCCTGATTTTCGATCCCTTGACATCTTCTTAGACCTCTCTGCATTGACATTCTGTTTACTGTTTACTACTTTATCATAACTAATCCGTTATAAATATACAGTGAAACCTCTCATTTACGGGCATCGAAGGGACGTAACAATCTGTCCGCATCTGGGAGGTGTCCTTAATTGGGAGGGAGGCTCTCCAATCTAACAGGAAATTTATAATATGCATTATGTATCCCTTCACGCTTTAAATGAAATGTATTACTATAGTTTAATTCTAAATACAGTCTACTGTATTACATTAAATTCTTTGCAACCTTGAACCAAGTAGATAAGGCCGAAAAGGAAAATACAGTATTGTGCATGGCAATTTTATTTTATATCTACAGTTATGCAGTACTGTAATTTAAAGTTTTCAAATTAACCTTTACGTTCAGGCGCCATGTCTCTCGAAACAGTACAACTGATTGAAGTGAAGAGAATAATTCTACTAACCTTGTCATGTGTCAAATACAATTTCACAACCGCGGAAACCTTGGACCCATCAGACAGGTTAAATTTTATGATTTTGTTTATCCACCTGCTTCCAGCTAACAAGGGGTAACCGGCTGGGCTAGTGGTAGCCTACGAGACCCTTATCGTCTTCTTTCATGTTAAAGAATTTCTGTACAGTTCTCAAAACTAAATTTTCCATTTTTGTAACACATTAGGTCTTGAAATCCAAGTTCTGTCCGCAGTCAGGAGGTAAAACAAACTTTAGGACTGTGAAACAGCTGTCCGTGTCTGTGTCTGAGAGTGTCCGTAAACGAGAGTTAAATTTATCATTATTTCTGTATTATTTCAGTTGGGACATAAAATCTGTCCATATATGAGGAGTGTCCGTATCTTGGGGGTGTCCGTAAGAAGAGGTTTCACTGTACTAACATGTGAAATACTCTCTAAAGCATCTCTTTATTTTAAATTTCCTGAATAGTTTCACCCTCAGCTTCATTGATTGATATTCGATCCCTTGACATCTTTTTATGCGACTCTATATTGTCACTGTGTTTACTACTTTGTCATACCCAGTGGTACCAACTTTGAAAACATTGGGTGGGCTCAGACACGAGTTATAAGTTAAAATAAATAAATCTCATTAGTATTAATAATAATAATAATAATAATAATAATAATAATAATAATAATAATAATAATAAGTAAAGTTATTAATGGAAGAAATTTCAGAAACTTTCCAAGTAAAAACAGGAGTAAGGCAAGGAGATGGACTTTCTCCATTACTTTTCCACAGTGTCCTTGAAAAAGTAATACAAGAGTGGCATAAACAAAAACCAATCCCCAAAATTAATCAACAAATCACATTAGGCAGAGGAAAATTTAAAGATAGAGTGCCTAGCATTTGCAGACGACTTAGCAATTTTACAGTACCACATGACATCATAACAGCTCAAAAACAGATTGAATTGTTAAAAGAAATCGTGGAGAAAATCGGTCTCCAGACATCCTTCGAATAAACAGAATACATTAACTGCAATAAACAAGCGTCAAAATATATGGAAACCAAATATGATAAAAAAATATACGAGTCTCACAATCTAAATACTTCAGTGAAATGATTCAGGAAAATGGAGTTGAAACAAAAGCGAAAGAAATTTGATGCCAAAGAAATGGAGACAGCATTTCGGCTCATTCAAAACATTTTCAATAAAAAGTGCATATCCAAACATACAAAATTAAAACATTATAAACATTCATTAAACCAGAATGTCTCTATGGCGCAGAAATGTTAATATTGAATATGTCGAAAACATTGAGAAAAAAGAGTGCAAAATCATAAGGAAAATTTTAGGCCAGAAGTCATAGGTGAACAATACAGACTGAAAAGTAAACAAGAAAAAGAAACAGACATTCATAGTGATATTAGAAAAAAAAAGTTAAAATTTTACGGACACATAAAAAAAATGAACCCCGACAGACTCACAAAACAAATAGTTGAATTTTATGAAAATAAAAGTAAAGCATAAACAGATACTATAAAATGGATTGGCGAAATAAAAAATGACTTAAAATTGACAGGAATCACACAAGAAGACATCTTTGGAATCAAAGCTCGTAAAATGATAAAGAGGAAAAACCGACAAAAAAGACTGGAACAATGTAGACTGAAGAGAGAAAAGAAGCCTACTGCCAAAGAATGAGAGAACTATGGACAAAAAGAAGACAAAGAAACGTCTCTAAGTACTTTGCATAGTCCTAAATGAACTTATTCGCAACTAATAATAATAATAATAATAATAATAATAATAATAATAATAATAATAATAATAATTAATATGACAACTTATTGGATGAGCTCGGGCATCACTACATATCTTCCTCTAGTAGTATTATTAGTGTTTCCTGTTCCAACATAGTATGGAATTTGTGGGAAATAAATACTTTCATCTTTTTAAAATTAAAAAATAGTTGTTAAAACTTATTTAGTTATTTTCTAATTATCACCCCTTGTTTTCATTCAAATTTAGAATGTGACTTTTTTTGTTGTATGATGACGAAATTTTCGCTTATTATCAGTGACATATTTTGAATATTAGCAGCAAACCCTTCATTGAAGTAGGAGCACTGATCTATTCTTAAGTTGTACAATGTTTTGTTTTCCTTTAACAAGAGGAACAATAGGTAAGAGTAATATCACATTGTTACGTTGATATTATACTTTGATTTTTCATTCAATTTGAAGAAACTCATTGTTAATTTAATGACACTTATGAATAATAAATACAAATATTGATGACATTTGAGAGGTTCCTAAATTAGCTCCTATTATTCAAACGTCAGTAAGATACCATTTCTAAAATTTACGTCATTTCCAACTGTAACCTGTCAACTTCATTATATTGTCATGCAAATAAATAGCTAAAGACTGGGTGTAAAGCGTTCGTGTTCTTATAAGTTTCGGAAGTCTAATATTGAAACTTAAGATTGTATACAGTTAGCTGGCTGACAATTTCTTCATTTACGAGTTTTATAAATGTAATAAAATAGCGTTGCCATAATTCTGGGTACAAAAATGCGGACACTTGTTTTTCCAAAAATTTGGGACGACATTTGCATGAAAGAAAACTATGTACTATATAAAAAATTAACAGCAAAACTGAATGTATCATACTTCTGCTCTTATAACATTAATATCCTGATAGTTATTCTAATCTTATTAGGTCTGAGTGATTTAAACATACCTAGTATTAATGGGATGGTGATTAGCAATAGTGATCCAAGCTCCAAAATCGCGAACTGAGATAATTGATCAATTGCAAACCTTTACATCATAATGAAATCTGTGTAATAGCTATTTTTTTTCAAAACTAGTGGAAAATTAAATAATAATGTACACTTTGCTAGGCACAAATATTAAAGCCTTATGCCATGCTTTGTTAAAAAATGGCTCTTGGATCATTAGCTCTTAATTATAAAACTATTATTTTGAGTTTAGCAACAATGAGTCATCCACTAAATTTTGAACATTTTTATGCAGATAGTACGGTTATAACAAACATGTATATAACATATCAAGTTTTTTCAGCGGTATTAGTTTGACATCACAAATACAATAGAGAGAGAAGAAATATGCAACCTTTCTTAAGTCTAATTTCCTATTTTGGAAACTATTCAGATTTTTAGTTACTGATGTCTTCTTCGAAATCAGCTACACCATTAAACCCTTCGATATCATTGATGATTCGATCATCTGCAATAAGGGAATGATAAAAGTGCATGGCAACTCCAGAATTAAGTGCAACATAGATATTACATCTTCAAGCTTCTGTCTTAATACGGCTTTTCCTTGGGGCCAAAGTGGTTCAAAGAGTCCATAAAAATTTGAGTTAGAAGGCCTTTCTTGCTGTTTCTTCTGGAGGTCCACAGTGACATTGTCTTCATCATTATATCTATAATTTTAATAGATCTTTTTTTTTTTAACATTATTTCGCGAATTTGCATCCAACTAATTTTGTTTCCTGTGGTGTCAGCCTTACGTTTAACAATTTGGTTCTCCATTTTACAACATCCAAAAAAATCACTGGTCTCCATTAGTGTTACAACAAGAGGGTTTTTTTCCCTACACGTTCTCATAACATTAATGTAGTCTTTTGGCAGAAACATGTGTTGTTGCAGTTCCAAAGTCTGTTCAATATCACTGAAATCGGCATCATTCGGCAGAATATATGCTCTGGAATGAGAAATCTTAAAGAAACTGAAGTTAGAGGTGGGTGATTTTCCATAATAGTCTTCAGCAGCAAGGTTAGTTCGATATTTCGCTTTTGGCTACAGAACTAGCTCAGTAATGCCTTCCTTCACGTTGTTCTCAATATACTTCTTGAGGCATGAACCAACTTCTTGGGCACCTCGACCTGTGATGTCTTCGATCCAAACAAAGAGAAACCCTTTTCCAGTTGTTCCAGAGTGAACTCCACAGTTATACACCCATAACTGCCATTTATAGAATACAATATTGATCGGGATCCTCGGCAACGACAATGTTTTCTCAAGGTCAAACATGATCATTTCAAATTCTTTAACTTCTTTTGTCTTTTACATGTCTTGCTTCATCTTTACTTCAGTGTTACTTTTACCTGTAGGTGATTTTCATGTTCTAAACGAAATGCTTCTTTGTTAGTTTCATCATTTTGTGATTGCATTTTTGCATGGAGCAAATCACAATGATTGCAAGTATCCTTCTTCATAGCTTTCTTTTTGATGTTAAAGTACTTGTAGAATATAACTTTGTACTTTGCTATGTTAACTGGATTGTTAACTTCCAATTTCTATTTTTCGTACATAACTCTTACAAATAATTGATTAAATGGCGATCTTACTCGTGTTAATTACGTAAGCATGGGCGGCTTACAGCTGTTTCGGTGCTACTTGACACCATTCTCAGAGCCTTCTATGTCTCGGTGCCATCTCAACTTCGTTACCTGTTGTGTGGGTGCGTTCGTGTGATGTAGAGTTATGTCAAATAGTGTATGTGTTCTGAAATTGATCTGTGTGTTGAGAATTTGATTGGGGTGTGTTTTAGTGTGTCTGTATATTTCATATTGTTCTAGTGTGTTGAGTTTTTGGTTTTTGGGTTGTATGTGTAGGATTTCCATGTCTGTATTTATGTTATTGTATGTGTGGTTAGCACACATACAACCCAAAAACCCAAAAACTCAACACACTAGAACAATATGAAATATACAGACACACTAAAACACACCCTAATCAAATTCTCAACACACAGATCAATTTCAAAACACACACACTATTTGACACAACTCTTCATCACACGAACGCACCCACACAACAGGCAGTGAAGTTGAGATGGCGCCAAGACACAGAAGGCTCTGAGGATGGTGTCAAGTAGCAACGAAACAGCTGTAAGCTGCACATGCTTACGTAATTAACACGAGTAAGATCGCCATTTAATCAATTATTTATATTCAAGTGTTAAAAGTAGCGTACGAAAGATTCAACATGGGTAACTCTTACAGTTACGTGGCTTTAAAAAAATTCCTTCCCATTACATTTCGACAATAGTGTGATTTGTTTCTTGGAATTTTATTTATCTGGTTTATTCCTTTCCTCTGTATTTCTTGCAAGTTCCATGATTCATATATTGTGTGAGATAAACACATTGTCCACTTACTAAGAGACTAAAAAACAGTTTCAATTACTGTCAAAGATGTCATTTGGATCACTATTGCAAAACAGATGGTGCTTGGATCACGTTTTCTAAAATGGAAATATGAGATATGGAGATGGCACTTGGTATAACTGCCACTAGCTAGCAGCACATTGCAGCAGTTCCTTGTATCATTTTTGCTGAACTAGAATAGGCCTGTCTGCAAGCACTGAAGTGATAATCTCATTATTTGAGTTTTGGCGCTTGGATATCACTATTGCTAATCATTGATTAAAGTTCACGTTAACACTTTGTTTGTTAAAAACATAAAATTACTTAGTCACACATTAAAAAGTGTTAAAATTTTTAAAAAGTTATATACCTTCGACAGATGGCCCGTTTCGACGTGATGTCACGTCTTCATCAGTGTCTCCTGAACTACTCAGGAGACACTGATGAAGACATGACATCACGTCGAAATGGGCCGTCTATCGAAGGTATATACCTTTTTTAAAATTTTAACACTTTTTAACGTGTGACTAAGTAATTGAGGAGCGTTTTTGCAAAAGTCGATAGATGCAGAATTTTTCGAAAGTGAGTTACATATGGATATCGTATATTTTCTACCTCCGGAATCGATCTATGAAATCAGATTTACCAAAACTTGATTCATACCATATGTAGAGACTACCAAACCTTCCAGGTTTTTTTCAAAACTCGATAGATCCTGTCACTTAGTGTAATTTCTGTAAAATCTTGATTTCTGCATCTATCGACTTTTGCAAAAACGCTCCTCAATTGCTAATCGTTGTTCAGTTATGTCAGTCATCAATTATTCCCACACTTCTAGGAAGAATGTACTTGCTTTAAAAAAAGAAGTGTTGTCTTTGATGAAGTCATAGCAATACAGGCCTGAGAACTTTGAATTTACGTTAATTTGAAGCAATCCTTTTACCTTATTTATTTGAAGTCTATTTCTTCCAGGTGTCCAAATGATTTTTATCAAATTAACCCACTCTCCACAAGTGCAGAAGTTCTGGGAGACTGTACACAAATTCTAAAAAATTGTTAAATTTCGTTTCACTTTCTTTTAAATTATTTTAAAGCTGAAATACATAGATTTACATCTTTCAGTCCTCTGTTCAGGTTTCTTCCCTCCCCCCCCCCTCTTTTTTTTACTTCTCCGCGTTTTATTTGATTTTTTAAAGTACAAGATTCACGAGCACGACCTCAACAAAAAGTTTGTCAATGTTGATGGAAGCATTAGAATTAGAAACGAGTGAATTTATAAACTTAGCCAATTCCCTCCCATGGTTCGAAATATGAAATGCACTGGTCATAAAAGTTTAGAATATTTTTTTCGAAATCCTCTTCTTTCATCTCACCTTCAGGATCAATATCGCCAGTTCCTGTTTAGTTGTTTGGGGGATGAATTTATATTTCCTCCTGGAAGTGAGCTTCATGATCTGTGAGTGCAGTAGTGCTTTGGTCTTTGGTACATCTTTAAAACCATAACACAGTACAAACAGTGGCTATTTCTATTGGTTATTATGTAGTAGGTGTCATTTCTTGAAGGATATAGTCAACTAATTATTAATCTCCTTTCCGAATCTTAAGAGAAAATACGGACATTTCGTCACTTTTTTACTTGTATGATATATGAACATGTGTCTTAAAATAAAAACCGTCCATACAAAATACGGATGTATAGCAAAACAAAAAGCGTAACTTTACTGCTAATGTTATATGTTAATCAATAGGAAATATAGACCACCAGCTTAGCTCAGTCAGCTGAGGTGCTTGCTTGCCTGCCATTCAGGGGTTATGGGTTCGATCCCCTTGTGGGCTGATTGCCTGGTTGGGTTTTTCCGAGGTTTTCTCCACTGTAAGGAAAATTTCAGGTGATCTGTGGCAAATCCTCAGTCTCATCTCGCCAATACTATCTCGCTATCACCAATTCCATCAATGCTAAATAACCTAGTAGTTGATACAGCATTGTTAAATAACCAAGTAAAAAAAAAACAAGGAAATATAACATTTAGGCCTACCATGTGAGTTTCACCCATTGCAGCTGCAACACGCAGATCTGTGTTTAGTATTTTTTCGGATGGAAAGAATCAATATAATTTCGAATACGAACTTTTAAGAAAAAGAGAGAATATTTTATTTAACTTCTTACCTTCCAAACAAGACAGAATATAATAGTGTGTATTCATAGCCAATATAAAAGGGAGTCAGTGATTGCTATTAACAATGAGAGAAAAGACAAAGGTCCTTTTAACTAAGAAAATTGTATAACTCGCCCAGAAAAATCTGTGCTTACCTTGTATTCGTGATATTCATTGCTAGAATTCACAGTTTATGTGGTATCTGTAAGAAATTGTTAAAATCTTTCTTGAAATGCTTAAAATATTAGTGCTTGACAGATGGTTATTCATTCATTCATAGTATTCTGCCTAAGGGCAGGTTTTTGAGTTGTTATTGATCCCTTGAATACCACGTAATGGTGAAAGAAGTGAACTGAATAGAAAGTAATATGATAATGGATATTGTATGTAATGGCTTAGACGATACCATTACAAAGCATGGATTCCTTATTGTAATTTAATGATTTCATGACCTGAGCCATTCTTTGTAGTTGAATTCAAGGAGTTATTTAGTAACATTATTGGTCTTTTGCAGATGAATTGTAGTTGTCAGGAATTGCAGTTAATACGTACGATAAGTGAATATGGCATAATTTATGTGCATATATGCCAGTCATGGTAGTCACAGCAGTTAAGGCACAAAGCTTTTATTGTAGGTTCGAATCCTACCTGACGCATTGATGTTTGTCCATTGTTAATGTAAATGTCCTGTGTTGTCTTAAGCAGAAGTGGCCCAGTCACAGGAGTCCTGCTATTTGTGTGTCTAATGTTAGGCTGCAAGAATTTCCTCTGAATTAGGCCAAGACCCATTAGGTCTGGAGAGTCATTGATGAATGAATTGGAGTTGTATGTAGTAGAATGAAAATATTCAAGGTGGCTCACTAATTTTTTCACCTCTTATAACATTGTAACTGTTATTGCTATACATAATGCGATAAATAGAAATTAAATTATATTGAAGAGGAAATCTGATGCACGTACTGAAATGCAGAATAATGCTCGAGATAAGATCAAATTCATAACTTAAAATGAGAACCCAATATGTTCTGTTTTGTATTTGTTGGTTTAACCATGTCTAATAACTGATAGTTTACTGGCTGTGAAAGTTACCAGGAAGAATAAACATAAAAGCAATCTCTAATGCACCCCCTCTCCTTATATATTCAATGTTCATAATGTTGACACGAGAATTAAGATTGAATACGTACAGTGCAACCTTTACTTCATTTAGTTCTGTATGGGACATCGAAATGATAAGACATTGTAAATGAAGGGTTCAGAACCATAGTGGACCAAGCGCCATTTCTAAAACCGTAGAAAACAAGGATTAAAATGAAGTTATTACCATAATTCAATGGAAACATATAGTAAAGTAATATAAAGTATACACATTAAAACTAAATGATATGTCAATCTTCATTAAACTATGGTATTCACTTAACTTTAACCAGATACTCTATAACAATAATACTGGAAAGCTTACCTGTTTAGCATTGCAAGCGGCGGCAAAAAGTGACTGTGCTGCTATCTAGAGGCTTGGGTTGTTTACACACTTCTTGCAGCGTGCTAGGTTACGTGAGGAAAAACGGAGAAGTGTTCATTTGATGTTAATAAGAGATGCAAATCAATAGTTTTATTTAGAGTCACAAGGTTCAGAATATTTTAAATTAATAAGAAGTTACAAAGTTATTGGAGTAGAAATGAAATGGAACAATTCTCGTATTTTCAAACGTAATAATGATTAGAAACTTTTGTTTCTTGGCTAATGATTACCCATTTTATTTTTGATGTAACAATTTACTAGCACATTGAAATATTTATCAGTGAAGATACTGTCACAGTCGCTGCTTTAGGGACAAAGCCTGTATCTTGTATTTTATCTTTTACATCAAGCAGATGTGATTTTAAGATTTCTGCAGGCATTGTATCTTTTGATAGAAAATAACTTATACGTAGTTTGCTTTAAAATTTTGCACATGCCTCGAATAATGAAAACCAGTGCTTGGTTTGCAAATGGTACTTCTGAAATTTTTACGTCAGTTGAAGTCTGTTGATTATGCTTATCTATAGGCCTACCTAATTCAATGAATCCCTCAAAGTGTCTGCTTTAGCATTATAAGTTATGTTTTTCTTCAGAGGCATTTCATCTTAAACAATAATAGTTACAACCTTTTTATTCAATGGTACAATATCGGATTTTATTTTAAATAATTAATTGTGGAATGGTGCGATTTATACCGGGCCTATATCAAATTCATGAAGTCAATTTTTGAAAGATCTAACTGTTGGTAAACATAATTTTCTTCTTAGATATCTTTCGTCTTGAGGTGTACATTAATGGAATGATGCGGCAAAATGTTTATCGTAACTGGAATATCGTTTCCCCATTTCCTTCTTTTTAAGCACACTTGTGACTAATGAATTCATCATCTTGAACAATTTTAATTAAATCTGCATTTGGACTTGCTGTGTTTAGAGCTGTCATCTCCGGTTGAGCCAGTTTTTATCTTTTAGGATTTTTTGCATCGTAAAAAAATGATCTTAATTTAGTGAAATATTAATAATGCCTTTAAAATATAGGAGTAGGCAAATTATTTGTCCGAATAGCTACCTGAATCACTTATTATGAAAAATCATGAGTCCACTTCCTTCACAAAACCAACAATTCACATTTTTATGTTACGCATCCCAAGACACACTATTTGGATTAAAAAGTAAAGACTCTCAATTTTTATATGAAGAAACTAGGCTATAAAGAAATTGTGTTTTATATGAACAATGTAAAGTAGATTTATGCAGTTTAGTAACTGTTTCAATTAACATAGAGAATATGTCATTGCTAATGCACTATCTAATTACACGGTGGAGGAATATGGTCTGTCATTTCTGTCTAATATCAGAAATCCCGCAGCTTCCTCAATGCAAGATCTAATATGTTTATTTGGGACCCTCGCGATTCTTTCATTGTGCTTTTATTTTGACTCATATTTTCGGAAGAAGGAGTTGTTAAATTCAGTGAAGGAATAAATATTATCTTCAGTCTGTTACTAAAACCAGAGTATTAAAAATTAACAGTCCTACGACCGATTTAAAACTTCAGTATACTTTTCCAATTTATTACACCCTATTTTTACTTTCCCCTATTGTTTCGAATTATGGTTATTGACGTCCGATAATCAAAAGTAATCCGAATATATTTTGTGATTTTTGTACATAATATATTCTATCCCTCTAATTTTAAACGTTTGTCTAGAACTGTTGACAGTGTTTTTAGTTAGTGCTCACATTTTGCTTATGATATCGTTTGTGTTTTGTTTTTTAAAGAAGTTTAGATAAGGACGCAAATAGCGATAGCTGACGCGCCCTATTAAACCTCATTAACTAAAGTCTGTCTGCGTTTGTTTACCTATATGAGCATGGCACACCTAGAAGACAAAAGCAAATAACTAGTGTCGGTAGTAGAAGCAGTAATAATAATAATAATAATAATAATAATAATAATAGTAATAATAATAATCAGCATCATCTTGTAACAGAAAAGTACTATTCTGCTGGTATTTACATGACTACTCCCAATCTCTATCTTTTGGAAATCTGAAGAAAGTTCTAACATATTTTGCTAGGCATAGTTTTTACAAAACATAGTACAAACATTTTTACATTTAACTGACATTGTGTAGGCTACAACTATAATGAGAATAATCCTTAGGACATCGTGTGTTTTTTTAAGAATAAAGCTCATATCACAGTTAAACACGCTATTCGTCACATCATCCTCGCTGCCTACAACCCCTGCCGCTAGATAGCACTAGTGAGTCATTCGCCACTTTTACCGTGAACTTTCCGGTATTATCATTGTAGAGTATTTGCTTAACCCTTGCATTCTCCGTTTTTAATAAATGGCGCTTGGCCCACTATGGCTCTGAACCCTTCAAATGAAGTGTTGTACAGCAAAACGTCTCTAGAAGCTCGGTTTTTCGGGAGATAAGTTAAGCTGAATTTCACTGGTGTACAACATATGTTTAGTTATGAATGTATTAATCATGAAATCGTATATTACCCATAGGCACATAAAATTGTTTTTAGAAATAAAGAAATGGTCGACATGATATTAATTTATGAGAAATGTCGTCAAAATGCCATGAGTAGAACAGCTGTGTGCCGAACACTTTTCTTGATTGACATCCTCCAACCCATCCCACAGGCTAATGTTCAAAAACTGGAAAAAAGCGGATTCGAAGTTAGAGCATATTAAACAGAGCAGCAGTTCTGAAAGCTATTTCAATCAGCCGAAAAGTGTTCTGCCCATTCTTCACAGGCATAAGTACCTCCTGTTCCATGTCACACTCCATCAAGAGTTGTATGGCATGGCTTCCAAAATCGTTTCAAATACTACCAGTTGGTTCTGCAAGGATTTTATGGGGAAGATACTATTTACTAATGAAGTAACTTTTACAAATCCATAACATACATATTTGGGCAATGAAAATCTTACACTGGTTTCAGTGTACATTATCAGACAACACATCATTAGCTCTTCATTGATGGTAAATTGAATGGGCGAAAATACAGGCAGTTTCTTAGGTGTACATTACCCATATTGTTGGAATAGTTGCAATAAATGCAGTAAACCAGCTATTCCCAAATCGATGGGTGAGAAGAGGTAGTCCTGCTCAGAGCTTTTCATTGCAATTGCCTGATCTGATGCTGTTAGATTTCTTTCACAGGGGACATGTAAAAAATGTAGTGCATGCGCTCTGAAAGACATGAAAGACTATATTGCCGCTGTGTGTGCTGCAATAGCTGTAGAAAAATTGACAGCAATGAATTAATCAGTGATGGAGCTTGCACAGGAGTGTTGCAATGCAAATGGTCTTGTCTTGAAACACAATCTCTAGAACATACACTGTGAGAAATGTGATTGCACACTGCAAGGATTTCCTGTTTTTCTAGAATAATTGGACAACATTCTACATCAACCAGCTAAGTGCCACTTTTTTTTTTAATTTGATATTTTGATGCCACCTGTCATACTGGAGGAATAAACTAAGTGTACGCACACATTTGACGCCTTTCCTTTAGTTAGAACCTTACTATTAAAGAAAAATATATCTGCCACTGCTTGAATCCGAAATTCCAAGTTTAGCATCAAACAGCTATGCACCTAAATCTTTATAAATGCTGCATGTAGTTCTACATCAAGCAGCTAAGTGGTATGTTCCTGGTGGTTACATTGTTGATACATATTTGACATACTTTCAACATCCGGCACTGTGAAGTTCATCACTTGCATGAGGTCGTCTAGAAAATCGTTAATCCACTGTTAATACTGTAAGTACTGAAGTGTAGTCACTCAGGTACAAATTTCTAAACTAATAATGACAAGAAGACCACAAAAAATTATAGACATGTCAATTAAGAATCGCCCTAAAACTGAAGAGGAAACTTCCGACTCATTACAAGTATTTAACAGTGCAATTATCATGTATAAATTGACATAATCTGGTCAATAAAATATGGTTCAGCAAATTGCAACTCAAGACAACATTTTATATTTTAATATTTTATTGACCACAGCTTATATAGCTTTTTATTTTTCCACATTTAATTAATTTGAGTACACAACTGTTTATGGTAGAGGCTCACAATTAACTCATTGTTCATATTGTACTACATAACACGCATGTACCAGTCTACTTTTATATGTATTCTCAGGCATAATCTTCTGAAGATGGCTTATTCAAGCCGAAAACGTTCAAGTTAATAAAATGTGACAAGTATTTTAATATTTAATATTTGTTAAGTAGATAAGCATAGACAGACCCTGCTCATCCCTATTCAATGTATTAGCATATCGGTCGCCATCATGTCTCTTAAATTTGAGTCTTCTTAGTTTAAACCCTAAGGGTGAAACGTAAGAATTTTCTCCCTATTATTACATATGCTAATGGATTACAGTGATTTCCTACTTGTCAGGTTGAATTTTCGTTTGTCAACTTTTTTTCGATTTTCAATACTAACAAATACTGCACCTGGTAGTTATTTTCTAAATGTTATGTTTACAGCATCATTTTTCTTTGAAGAAACTGCCAACGGTTCACGAAACGAAAGTTATTAATGAGTGTTATTTGAAATTTATAAGTAATTAATAATTAACACTTCTCAACCCATTTAACGGTAAGATGTGGTAAATAAGCAAACCATTTTGTTACTATTATTGTTGTTTCAGGTGCACAGCAATGTGATTTTACCTTGCTTTGGTGATACCTGGTAACAGTCTGCAATATTGAAAAGACAGCCCCATTAGCTTTTAAAGAACTAATCTTGTGTGAACTCCACTATATGTATAGCAGTAGTTAACGGAGGTGAAAAAGTTAAGTGAGTCACCCTGCATCATCGATCCACGTTCCTAAAGTTTGAAATATTAATATGCTTTAGTAAATGGGGAAATGTTTCATTTACAAATGCACAATGTCAAATCCCAGAAAGCAGAGTCAAGTGGATTTATGTCACTCTCTGTGTCTTCTGCGTCATATCCACTGATCAGGGAGTTGTCATCGAGCCAATTCCACACAGCTGTGGCACCAATGTGGTCGCATGAACCATTCTGGCCACAGAAAACCCAGAGAGTGGACTCCCAGGTCGTCTGACCTAAATCCACTTGACTCTGCTTTCTGGGATTTTCTTAAGGAAATGATCGTGGAAAAATGTCGTGAAATCACCATCGACATACTATACCACATTTTAATTATCGTGAAGTTTTGCCTCCAGGCATGTTTGAAAATCGGAAGGGGTCATATTGAACATATGATGCAGGACTTGTCAGACACACTGTAGTAAAAGGAACTATGTATAACTGTGTGTAAGTACAGTAACTGTAAACAATGCTTATAAATAATTTTGTAGGGAAAAATTTGCTTATTTTTCTCACTCACAGGAACGAAAGTACCTCGTAACTTCATGGCCAACTGTATTCACAGCTTCCATAAACCCTGCAGCAACTTCAGATGTTGCAGTAAAATGTTCTGAAGTGTCCCAAGTGGTTAAAATTTCCTGATGGGTAGATGGAATGATATTGTTTTTCTCACTTTCTTCTGACGACATTTCTCTCAACTCAGGTGCACCTGTTAGTACATAACATTCTCTGTAACAAATATGACAACATAATCAATATTAACGAATTTCTCAAAATGTACTGCAGGGTTTACAACTTCTTGCAGAATATCCCATTTGTCAGATGAAGTGTTACTGATGTTAACATCTAATTCATGAACATGATTAGCATCATTACATTTTCTGTCTCTGTTAAAGCAGTTCTGTATTTACTGTGTCAAGTATGCTCCAACTAGTGTTCACAGATTATTTTCAGCAGTGCAAATTGCAGCTTTCAAGAATCGCTTGTAATAAACTCTCTTCATATGAGCATGAATGCCTTATACAGAGGCTGAAAGTAGCTTGTTGCATTGGTGAAATAAATTGAACCATTACACTGGTTAAGTTCATACCGTGTGTGTTATGCCACTTACTAATCATTGAGCCATTCCACTATTTGTTATGGTGAGAGTCAATACAAAGTGTTACAGATAGTATCCACGTTTTAAGTTTTTAAAGCAACGTGGTTTCTTGGATCTACCAATCAGCCATGGACAGTATTCTCCACTCTGTTTGCATTACATGCAAGGACAACAATCAGATGTTGTTTACTGCATGTTCCACCATGGCAATTATCATCTTTTGTGCTTAGGGTGCAACTTAAAAAAAATTGTAAAAATGACATACTCAGTCAAATTCATGCGAACAGTTACTTGCATGTACTTCATAATCTGTGTTTGCTTCCCCAATAATAATAATTAGTAATGATATCGAGTGTCCCTTTTGGAATTGATACACCCAACAAGCAGAACAAGTGAAGTTCTGAATACCGAACTTTGTGATAATTTCAATTGCTTATCTCTGTATTATAGGTTCATTTACAGGTACGTTGGAAGTGCTCATATTATTGTTTAACTATTCTAGAAGTAACATTTTGAGGTCTTTGTGTGTAGCACATTGCAGTTGTTTAGGTGTTTCTAAGACTTGAAAAAGCAACATTCATGATTTTTTCACAGTTTTTAATTATTGTAAATAATATTTAATTTCTATAATATTGTAGATAAGATAGACTTTGTGATTCAAACTGCTCAGCGATTATAGTTTTCTTCAATGCACCATCATCTAATTCTTCTAGAATCTTTTAACTTTGTCTGGAGCTCAGTGGCAGACTGTTTCCTCTTAGCCATGTCTCATATCTTACTCAGGGGCGTATTTTGCGGGCTACTGGCGGTAGCCCAAGGAAATTACAAAAGAGAAAGTTTATAATATAACATAATGTAATAATTTTGTATTATTAGTTTTACCATAGTAATTAAAATTAAAGTAATTGTTAGATATATTTTGTGTAATAATAGGGTCAGCGGTAGCCCAAACCCTTTAACCAGTATACGCCACTGATCTTACTGCTTGCAAATCAACAATAACAACAGTGCTTTCAAGCAGAGAAACAAGTACATATTCTTAAAATAATAATAATAATAATAATAATAATAATAATAATAATAATAAGTACTATATCAAAAGAGATTAGACCAATATATTACTGCAAAGCCTATAAGTAGAAACATAAATGAAGAATGGGATGAGATTAAAAGAATTGTAATTCAAGCTGCAAAAGAATCGTTGGGAATGAGAACGAAATCATATAATCAAAGAAGATTAAAAATTTGGAATGATGAATTAGAAAAGTTAATAAAAGAAAAGAAAACGGCATATTTAAATGTTCTTAATAAGAAAACAAATGAATAATTGATTGAATATAAAAGAAAAACTACAATAGTCCGTAGAGAAGTTAGAAAAACTAAAAGAACAATGTGGGATAAATATATAAGTGACATTGATCACGATGTGCATGGAAAATAAGATAAAGCATACAAAATTATGAAATATTTAAATAATGAAACACGAGATACACTTAAATTAAATGATATTTCAGAAGAACAATGGATAGACTACTATCAAGAATTGTGAACAGAAAAATCTTTAGAAGAAAATGAAGAAGAAATAATAATACAAACAGATGAACACATAGATCCAATAACCGTAGAAGAATTAACAACTTCTATCAATCATTTTCATAATAAAAAGGCACCTGGTACTGATTACATCAATGTGGAATTAATTAAATATGCATCCATATCTCTAAAGAATTGCTTACTAGACCTTATAAACATATGCTGGAAATTTGGATATACTGTATACCCGAGGAATGGAGAATCGCCAAAATATTTCCCATATATAAAAAAGGAAACAGACAAGACTGTTCTAATTATAGAGGAATAAGTCTACTGAACGTATGCTATAAAATTTATGCCAATATCTTAAAAAATCGTTTAAACATAATTGTAGAAAATGTTATTTTGGATGTTCAAAATGGATTTAGAAAGGGAAGATCCTGTTCTGACTGTATATTCACTTTAACTCAATTATTTGAAAAACATATAGAATTCGATATCTCAGCATATAATATAGGATTTATAGATTATGAAAAAAATAGAAGAAAATTATGAGATATAATGAGAAATAAAGGTATTCCACAACATTTGATCACGGCTATTAAAAGTTTATATGTAGATAATAAAATTGTAATTGAAATGGGTTTTAAATCAAAAGAGCAAAAAAGGTAGTAATAAATCGTGGTGTCAGACAAGGGTGTCCTCTATCACCTTCTTTATTTAATTTATACATAGACGAAGTCATTTAAAATGGCAGATCAGTTTAAATAAACATTTCAAAATAAATAATAAATTGTTAGATACAATATTATTTGCCGATGATCAAATAGTGATTTCTAGTTCTGAAGATGATCTACAAAGAGCCATTTTACATTGGAAGAAATAAGTGCCAATTATAATTTTAAAATATTGTGACTTTAAAGTTCAAAACAATAATGTAGTTTTATTCTGACAACAATAACTCTTCACTTTCTACAATTTCATTCTACTCCCGTCAACAATGGGATTTCCACTCCACACCGTAACACAGTATTCGTTATTTCACTCCACAGACGACAATGACAATTTACTTGGATTATTGAGAAAAACAATGAACTGTTAATCTTAACTAATGTTCACAGAGCACTATTTACAAATCAGAACTGTCAGTTCTCATTTCACAGTTCGTTTGCCTTGGCTAATTTCTTCTCGCTCAGTCACTCGAGTTCACAGTATCTCGAACCCCAGACCTTCAGAGACAGTCCACTGAACTTCGAACTCAGGTCCCCCAACTGTGGTCCACTGCACTCAAACTCAGGACTTCTGGCTCCACAGTTACGGACACAACTCAAGTCGAACTTCGGTCTCGAAGCTGGCTTCACTGCTACACAAGACTGGCTGGCTTGCTGTCCATTGACTATAACAACAACACTGCTAACTGCTAAACTGCGCAAGTTCACTCGCGTGTCGTAATTTATAACCACACCATAGTTGCGAGAAAGTACGATTGCTCGGAATTTCCGGAAGATTCCACTTTCGAATAATCTGGATTTCTCTCCTCTCTGCCGCGGTCGCTCTCTCCCCTCTCTTCTCTCCGCCACAGCACATGCCCCAGGAAGCAGATGCGCGCGCAACCTGCCTGAACGACGGCCGACCTAGCCCTTCTTCTGCCGGTCGTGAGATCGAATCTCTCGTGGCTGTCACAATATCAAAGAATAAAACTAAAATTTTAGCATTTAAAGGACATGATTCCTTAAGAGCAAAAATAGTAATTGATAATACAATTTTAGAGCAAGTGAATAGTTTTAAATATTTAGGTTTTAACTTATCCTATATTAAAAGTGCAGATATTAATGACAAAATAAATTTAATCTGATGTGTGGCACTATTAAAAGAACCCTTAAAAATACTAGGAAAGAAACAAAAATGAAATTTTATAAAGTAATGGCTGTTCCTATATTAATGTATGGATCGGAATGTTGGACGATCACTAAGAGACAAGAACAAAGATTGGAAGCATTAGAGATGAGATTTCTAAGTAATATAACAGGATATACTCTATTATATAAAAAACGAAATGAAGATATAAGAAAAGAATTAAATATTTTCAAACTCACTGATTGAATAGTTAAATATAGGAATGCCTCGAAACAACATATTGATAGAATGCCAGTAGAAAGATTTCCAAAACTGATGTTACATTATAGACCTTATGGAAAGAGAAATATTGGATGCCCACACAGAAGATGGCCTGAACAATTTTAACAATTCTAGCTTTCATGAAACCGGAACGAGCCTTTGGCTTAATCCTTGTATGGTGAATAATAATAATAATAATAATAATAATAATATGAGAAATGCCTATTATTATTCGGTTGAGAAGCTTTTATCAACCAGTCTGCTGTCAAGAAATCTGAAAGTTCGAATTTATAAAACAGTTATATTACCAGTTGTTCTTTATGGTTGTGAAACTTGGACTCATTTTGAGAGAGGAACATAGGTTAAGGGTGTTTGAGAATAAAGTGCTTGGGAAAATATTTGGGGCTAAGAGGGATGAAGTTACAGGAGAATGGAGAAAGTTACACAACACAGAACTGCACGCATTGTATTCTTCATCTGACATAATCAGGAATATTAAATCCAGACATTTGAGATGGGCAGGGCCTGTAGCACATATGGGCGAATCCAGAAATGCATATAGAGTGTTAGTTGGGAGGCCAGAGGGAAAAAGATCTTTGGAGAGGCCGAGACGTAGATGGGAAGATAATATTAAAATGGATTTGAGGGAGGTGGGATATGATGATAGAGACTGGATTAATCTTGCTCAGGATAGGGACCAATGGCGGGCTTATGTGAGGGCAGCAATGAACCTCCAGGTTCCTTAAAAGCCAGTAAGTAGTAATAATAATAATAATTTATTTATTTTATTTATTTATTTATTTACTTATATTTAATGTGCTGTACAACAGCCAGAGGCCAATTACAGTTCAGCACAAACAATATAAAAAAAACTTTAGCTATAATTTACAATAAAAGTACAAAGAAATAATTAAAATGAATGGCAATTAATTAAAATGATAATTACAAATGAAATAATGGAATCATAAATGAAGAATGGAATCATATAAAATAGTATTACAAAGATGTACAAGATTACAAGTATAATACAACGACAATAATGACAATGAATGGACGGGATAAAATGAATGACTAAACTACATAGCATAATGAGATAAAAGTAATTGTATTTGAAAATGAAAGGATGGAATCAAGTAAATTAATAAATAACAAAATGATATAAAAGTTAGCGAGAATAATATTAAAATACATATTTAAACAAAAGATATAAATGAAAACTGATATAAAACTTTAAAATATATACTACACATTAAATGGATCCAAGCTCGATCCATGCAAATTAGCATATTTTATACATCTGCAGACAGGAGAGAGAGATTTAGAATTTCTATTGTAAAACATTTTATGATATCTTAAACCCTTAGCAGGAATACGAAGACTGATATTGCTTAGGAAAGATTCACAATCAATATCACCCTTAAGAACTTTACAAAAAAATAAGTAAGCAAGATCTTGACATCTGGCAAATAAACTACAGCAATTAAATTATTTGCAGTTAATCTCATATTTATAATCATCAGAATTAGGTAAAAATCTATAAGAACAAAGGGAAATAAATTTTCTTTGAATATTCTCAAGCTTAGCCGAGTCAGTGGAAGTAATAGAGTTCCATACTACAGATGTATATTCAAGCTTGGATCTGACCAATGTATAGTATAAAATTAACAAACACATAGGAGTAGAAAAAGAATAAGTTATAGATCTAATTAGACCAAGCATTCTTAATGAATGGGTATAAATATATTGCACATGATCATAGAAGTATAATTTAGAATCAAGTAAGACACCAAGATCTCTAATAGTATCTTTCCTAGTAATTATGACATTATTAAGAGTATAATTAAATTTTTGGGAGGTTGTTTTACGTGTGAAAGAAATAGCAAAAGTTTTGGATTGATTAATTTTCATTCCGTTTTCAACAGTCCAAAGTGCAATTGAATTGATATCCTTTTGAAGAATTTGACAATCAGCCAAACTACTAATTTTGAGAAAGATTTTGAGAGCATCCGCAAATAAAAGAAAGCTAGAAGTTATTCTTTTACTTATGTCATTTATAAATAATAAAAATGAGAGAGGCCCCAAAGTAGACCCTTGAGGGACTCCACATAAACTATTAAATGGATCTGAGAGAGAATTACCTAGTCTAACACAAGATTGTCTATCTGTTGAATAGTTTTCAAACCAATTCACGTAGTTCATGGAGAGATCAAAATTACTTAATTTCTTTAATAAAATTTTGTGAGGAACAACATCAAATGCTTTGCTAAAATCAAAATAAATTGAGTCAATTTGACCTTGAGTTTCGACAACAGGCATAATGAGATTGAGATAGGAAATTAAATTAGTAGTTGTAGATTTCCCTTTACTAAAACCGTGTTGGGCTGAATTGATCTTATTTTTGACATAAAATGAAATGTGTTTGTGTATAATTTTTTCAAAAATTTTAGAAAAATTGTTCAGGATAGAAATAGGTCTATAATTAGTAACATTGTTTTTATTACCATTTTTATAGACAGGAATAATAGATGCTTCTTTCCATAGTGAAGGATAAATTTCTGTTTTTAAACTAAGATTGAATAAATAAGTTAAAACAGGTATGAGAATATCAGAGCAACCCTTAATTATAAAATTAGGAATGTTATCAATACCTTTAGATTTATTAGGCTTCATCTTTTTAATGGCTTTAGTTACATCAGCAGGTAGGGGCAAACAGTCAGTAATATTAGAAATGTAAGTAATGAAATTAGAGTTATAATTTTGTTGGACAGATTTAAATTGACTAGCAAATGCATTAACAATTTCAATTTGATCCGTGATGTGAACCCCATTTATTAATAATTCTGTAGGATAATTATTAATTTTACGAAAAGACGTAACGTATTTCCAAAATTTATTTGGTTCATTCTTTAAATTATCATCAATCGATTGTAACCATTTAAATTTGTCCAATTTAATCATACCTTTGACTTGTTTTCTAAGATTAGAAAAAATTAGATAATGATGATCGGTTTTGTATTTTTTAAATTTCCGATGCGCTTTGTTTTTTTTGCTTTATGAGTTGATGTAAATTGTTTGAAAACCATTTAGGATAGTGTGACTTTTTAACAAATGTGACTGGGACGGACAGAGATATAGCATTATTTATAATAATAATAATAATAATAATAATAATAATAATAATAATAATAATAATAATATCACTACTTAAAAAATCAGTAATTTTAGACACATGTCATAGTGTCATACGTTTCCTAAATGTTGAATAATTTGTGATACTTGATGTACATCTGTATCATTAAGCCATGTCCGTCTTTTTCCTTGTAGATAAATAAAAAAAAGTAAAATAATAATAATAATAATAATACCGGTACTAATAATAATCATCATCCAATAGACTTAATTTCGAGATGCCTTAATATTATTATAAATGGATTAACTGTGTAATTTTATTTGTTTCATGAGAAATGTATCATTCTAGTAGTATTCTTGTTCACGTGTTTCCGACTTTGCTTTAGATAATAATAGCTAAACAACTGTTGCAGTATCCAGACAATGTCGTGCAAGCTGCTCTTGAACCTAGTGGAATGCATTAGAACACGCAGTGAGGAAGAGAAGGGCCAGGGACGAGAGCTTCTTATGAGGATGCTTGAAGTGTTTGTGCTCAAGTTCAAGACCATTGCCAAGCTCCAGTTACCCGTTCTCATGAGCAAGTGGTATGTACACATAACTGATTTAATACTGAAAAGCATATGATGTCCTTGTTTTACTTTTTGTATGCAGCATAGGTAAAACAGACCATTATATTTTTGTCACTGATGCACACAATCCATTCATTCATTCAGTTTACATAGTCTCTACTGGTCACTCTATACTGCTTATAGTCCTTAGACAGGCTTTGCATTGAAATGATTAGCCTAAGAATGTTCCGTTTAGGACAAAGGCCTCCTCCTGTAGAGGGAGAGCTCTATTTGTCTCAAAAAAAGCTGTTTGTGAAGACTCGAACCTTCGAATTTTCGAGTTAAATAAAGACCAGCATTTTAACCACTAGACTATCACGGACAATGAATTAAACTTTCTATATGAAATAGTGTAGTCTCCATAAATGTTTCAATGAATGCACTTAGAATCCCCTGATGACACTGAATGCAAATATTGATATCACATTTAATTTTTTGGAATATGACTCGAATTTATGAGCCATTTCTTTTTTCTTTCTTTGTCAGCAGGAAAACGGTAGAATTTGTAGACTCCGTGCCTACTATTACTTGTACAATTTGGAGCTGCACAACCAACCATTGCATAAAATTAATACAGTAATACAGTTTAATGTTTAAAACTAAAATGCAGCCTAATGGCAGATGTTTTACTTTCCGTATTGTTGTTTCCGCCACACAGACATCACATCATGTCACTCGCTTGGGATTCAACATGGCGGATTGCTGTGCTCGGGGAATATAGTGCAAAAAAACATCTTCAAGAAATCAGGAACTGTCCCTGGAAATCAGGAATGTCTAGTAACCCTAACTGAGAAGCAGAAATTGTTATACATCTATTTTTGCTATTATATCAGCTCTTTCATAGAATACTAAGAGTTTATGTTGTCATAGCCCCAAAAACTGTTTAGCTTCTGCTGAACACTTTCCACATATATTTCCCAGAGTTGAAATAACCAAAATTAGGTTGTAGTACCCCATTTTTTAATCGTGTTTCAAAATTGACAATGTTGCCATTTGGCAAATAAGTGGCAGAGCTTAATTATTTTTCAACGTTTTGTCCAATTTCTTATGTTCCTGATTTTTTCAGCAAACCTCAGACGCCTCCTATTGTGAATCCACCAGTTAATAGTGGTCCAGGAAGTGTCTCGACTCCAGCAGCTCCTTTGGTTGGGACACCAACCACACCTACAAATCCTATTCCAAGTGGTTCTTTACAAAATGGCGCTGAACAGTTGAAGAACGAAGATACAAAGCCTCCCTTACAACCACATACTAGACTTGGAGACTCTGCAGCAGAGAGTAAGTTCATTTATAAATATCAAGTAATAGAAAAAATCCTGGACTAAGAATACACAATGGGCAATCAAACAGTAATTGCTTTGCAACATTATACATTTTTAATTCTATTAAGACCAAAGATAAAGAGAAAATGCAACTCACATAACATGTAACTTACAGCAAACTCTAAATTATCCTTGTGCAGATTATTCAATTTGTGGATTATCCGTGCACCATTGAAGTTCACTTTATTTTTGTTCCGAAATTTTGAATGAGTGTGAACTGAACTTGGAATTCGAGTGCACGAGTCTCAAAGCGATCTTGGTATAAAAATAGTCTGTCGTAACAAGCCATTTTTTCCTGCTTTTTTTCCTGACACAAATCTTTTTGTAATAGGCCTACATATAAGGGCTACAGTGACAAATCTTTTTGTAATACATATAAGGGTTGCAGTTATGTATATTTCTCAACTGACGACCAGATGAAATACAGGAAACAATTATTGATTTGTTGAACACTTGTTATGATTGGTCACAAAAATTCGTGTTATCCTTATCACTCTCTTCAGAGTATGTAGGCCTACAATAATAAGTAAGGTTGACATATGTCCTGTGACTCCCTTTGTCAATAGGCCTACTCATTAACCATATGAAAGGTAGCTTGTCATTAGGAGGAGACTAACAGGACACCAGATGGCGTGTTTTGTTATATGACTTAATGAACTAAACTATAGCATGATGGCTGAGAAGCAGAAGAAGGTGAGTTCCACGGTTTCCTACACAATATAATGAATCATATGACATCACGTTGATTTTTCGCATTGGAGAATTTGAAAATTAGGACAGTGAAAATGTTGAAGAGTAGTTGTGTGTGGATGTGTCTGACCAGGCTTTTGACGATATCATTTACACAGTAACTGGCATGTAAAATGAAGGGAGTGGTGGGGAATAAGAGGTCCCAGCAGAAAGAGAAAACACATGTTTAGTACATTACATCTTTGGAATGTGTTGATCCTTTTCTAGATTATGTAGAACAAAGGGATTTTAATAATTACACTGATATTGTTGTACTTCGTAACATCCGTACTTGTATAAGAAAGAATTTAAATTAATCTTGAAAGCAAAAGAACATTACTGATTACTTTTCACCAAAAGATAGAAAATGACATTTTTATGATCTGTATAATTGAAGAACTTTCTCCCAAAACGAGTTAAGTCCATTTTCAGTAATATGACAGGAAGAACAAGAAATTGTGGATGGTATTTCGATTTACACTGAATGTTTCCTAATCGTTTTTTATTGTTGTACACAAATATATGTTTTCATCATAGGTAAAATAATAAATACTCAGTTTAAATCTACGTTTTAAATACCGTGTGACACACAAGTCAGTTGACAAATGGGAAACATTACTCTAATTGGAAATACAATAATATTTATCAGAGAAAGAGTAATTGTTTATATGCATTTGAAGTCTGATTAGTGTAATTTGTAGCTAATCTATGATGTATGCAATGGAAAGGGAAAGGAACTGGCCACCCTGCCCCATTATCTCCTGGCTTAGTTGCCTCATAAGTGGTACATTGTTGGTATCACTTGTGAGGTTCAGACCTGTCTTCGGACAGTTGACTAAACAACAACAGTATGTTTATTACCGCAAATGTTCAAAATGTGCTCCATTTATTTGAAGACTATGCCTCACACGATCCTGACATTCTTCTGTCATGCTTAAAAGTGTTGCAGGTGGGATGTGCTGGATAACAGGGGTGATCCTTTGTTTCAAGTCATCTATAGATGTAGGCTCTGTCTGAAAAACGTTCTGTTTCACAAATCTCCATAAAAAGAAATCAAGAGGTATGAGGTCTGGTGACCGTGGAGGCCATGACTGAGGTCCACCTCATCCCAATGCACACCGAACATCTCATTTAGTTTCTGGCGAACTACATACATACGTACATGCATACGTGTTCTGCCCATAGGCAGGTCTTTCACTGCAAATTCAGCATTCTCCAATCTTCCCTATTTTCTGTCTTCCTCTTAGTCTCCACATATGATCCACATATCTTAATGTCTTCTATCGTCTGATATCTTCTTCTGCACTGAACTCTTCTTCCGTTCACCATTCCTTCCAGTGCGTCCTTAGTAGGCAGTTTCTTCTCAGCCAGTGACCCAACCAATTCCTTTTTATCTTTCTGATCAGCAGGGAACGGATTTATATGGACTAAAAATATATGAAATATGTAAATATATATGTAGTTATTTTTACCAAAATATGGAATTAAATATGGATTTTTACCAAAATATGGAATTAAATATGGACTTAAAATTATAAAAAAATGACTATGTACGTTAAATATTGGTACATTTTAATCAAACTAAACAAAAAATATAATGGACGTACCTTATCTTCCAATGTAGTTTCAACAAAACACAATTTTTATTGTCTGTTACCATAACAATAGGTTACAAACATTTCTTTCAAGTGCTGAAAAGTGAATCTTCTTCTATTGTCTCTGAGGATAGATTTATACTGACTAAAAGAGCGTTCGACGTCACAAGAAGTAACTGGTACATAATTCAATTTCACAATGTCTGCTGGGGATAAGTCCAAGTTAATCTTCACTGTTGATTCACCACTCATCACAGCAACAACCTTTTGTAGTTCTTCATATCCAGGGTTTTTTGAAAGTACAGTGTCCACCTTAGCTCTTACTGCATCTGCAACTTTACCTCTACCACGATTCAGTTGTTCCACAGTACTATTTATAATTTCAAAACTTTCAGATAGTGAAAGGTGCCTATTTTGGAGACTTTTGAGCGTTTTTATGATGCATGAAAATGTATGCTGAATGTGAGCTAAGTCATTCTTCACACTTATGTCACAGGTAACTGTTTTCGCAGTATCAATTGAGACTGCATCTTCAGAGTCCAATGCAAGGAGAACATTGTTAATAGAGTCTATATGTTCGGCATAATATTCAACTGCTTCTAGCCATGTACCCCATCTAGTTAAAATTGGCTTTGGTGGCAATGGAATTTCAGGGTACATTTCTTTCAACACGTTAACTCTACTGGGAGCTTTGAGAAATACTTTTTTCACTGATGAAATCAACAAATCTACTTTAGGGAAATTGTCTCTGACCACTTCTGCCACACGATGAAATGCATGCGCCACACAAGTAAAATGAGTCAATTTAGGATATACAACAGATAATGCTTGTCCAGCTTTGACCATATAAGGGGCAGCATCGCTAATAAAGAATAACACATTATCGTACATAATACCCTTTGGCCACAGGATACCCATAGCTTCGTTGAACAGTTTAACTATAGTTTTGTTATTGCACTTTTCTAGAACATCACAATGTAAAAGAATTCGTTCAGAATATTGTTCACTTAACAAACCGATAACTACATTACCAACAAGTCTACCTTCTTTGTCGGGAGTCTCATCAATGGAAACCCAAATTGAACTATCTTTAATTTCATCTCTTATCTTCTGTATTGTCTCATCGTAGATGGATGGAGCATACGTCTTCCTAAGTGTTGACTCATCCGGGATTGTATGTTGAGTATATTTTTCAAGGAATTCCCTGAAGACCTTATTCTTTAGTTTGTAGAGAGGAATATCAGCAGAGATGAGAGAACGGCACAGGTCGATGTTAAACTCAGATCTTACATTCGATGTTGTTGGTTGTGTTAAAAACAATTGTCTCTGCTTGGAATTTAGTTGTGTGTTGGCCTGATGTTTACTAGTTGTAATGTGTTGTTGCACCAGGAACTTTTGTGTAGATGATACTGCACACTGACACAAATTACAAAATAATATTTTATTGTCAGTTGATAAACCATCTTCTTTAAATTCTGAAATGTAACTTGTTAGTTTTGATTTTAAATTGACTGAATGACGTACTTTTGGCATATTTACCGTCTTTATAGTATGATTTACAAAACTGAACCTATGTGTACTCTGACTGGCATTTAACTGTTGAGCTGCACAACTGAAGTCTGTTAAAAATTTTAAATTAAATTAATACAGTTTTGTAACTTACTTTCCCATTGTTGATAGGACTGCTAATTTTCAAATAACTCTGATGTTAAAGGGATTACTGAACATGTGTTTAAATCTCTATTGTTGAAATGTATTTTTAAAAGTTAATGGAATTTTGTTTTGTTTTATTGTTAAACCTAATATAATATGGACTGTTTTATATGAAATATGGAAAATATATGGAAATTAACGAAAATATGTACTAAACTCTAAAATATGGAAAATAAAAGTAGGATTTTTCAACCCTACACATTGTGAAACATAAAGATAATGCAAAATATAAATTATATTAGCTTTATAAGTAAATATGTATTTACATATAAATCCTTTCCCTGCTGATCAGTTTCAGCATCGTTCTTTCTTCACCCACTCTTTCCAACACAATTTCATTTCTTATTCTGTCTGTCCACTTCACATGCTCCATTCTTCTCCATATCCACATTTCAAATGCTTCTATTTATTTCTCTTCACTTCACTTCTGGCGATCTATTAGAGTATAATGTGCATGGCCCCATCTTGTTGAAACTACATTCTTATCTGTTTGTTCAGTGGCAGATCATGCAGGAACTCCATTACAGTGCTGGCCAGGAATTCCCAGAATGTTACTGTCAACTGAAGTTGTGATTAAAGGTTTTGTAGATATTGTGTCATGGTGGAGAAATCTTGACTATGAGAAAATATAGTAAAATGTGGTCTAAAAATTGACATTTATAAATGGTGAAACCCCAAGCCTTTCGTAACAGATATTTTGAACATAGTTCTCTTCTGTGCAGATAGCCCACTGCCAGTGAAAGAAGACAAGGACAAGTCCCGGTTTGGTTTCCCCACATCTCAGGCTGGGAATTACAGTGTGACAGATTGTCGTAGCCTTGTCAAGACGTTAGTGTGTGGGGTGAAGACTATCACTTGGGGCTGTGCTTCTTGTAAGGTAATATGAATTCACACAATGTACTCACATGTATGCATCTTGTTTTGCAGAAGGAAGAGAATTTATGATTTAATCAGACATACATAGGGAGTTAACATTTCTGACAGATTGTTTCAACATTGTGATATGAAGATCTCACAAAGTGTTTTCTTTTATATTTATTCACTTATTTACGTATTTATTTATTTATTTATATTTAATTTGATTTATTCAATCAATCATTCATTTATTTAGAATCGCTTTATAGATCGCATCACGATTGTCTGTAGTTTACTGATGGAAATGCTAGTTGCTTTTGTACTGTGTCTATTATTTCATGGTAATTGGGGTACAATCCATCATTTATCTTTATTTAAGATTTAGTGGTGAGTTTGTCAGTATTGTATGAGATCTCGACTTGAAAAAACACAAAATTGAATATATACACCCAATTTTTACAGAAGAAAGACGAATCTCCGCTTCCCTTGCTGATAAACCTATATCTGTTTAATTGACAGAAATACAAGCTGCCATGAGTGTCCTTTATTTAATTTATGCTATATAAATTGGTGTTTTAAAAGTGTATAAGGACAGGCTTACATGTTTGATTATGTTACTTACAGATTTTAGAGAACCCAGAGGTTCATTGCTGCCCTCACTTAAGCCCTCCCTTGGTCTCTGTCCTGAGCAAGATTAATCTAATTTCTACCATTATAGCTCACCTCTGTCAAATCCATCTTAATATTATCCTCCCATCTACGTCTCAGCGTTCCCAAAGGTCTTTTCCCCTCTGGCCACCCAACTAACACTCTGTATGCATTTCTAGATTCATCCTTATGTGCTACATGCCCTGCCCATTAAAACGACTGGATTTAATGTACCTAATTGAAGGGCTCAGAGCCAAAGGCGACTAACCCACAATTACAAAATGAGTAAATAAGAGTTGATATTAAGAGGATCCTGACAAAAATGATTGGTTTCACAATTTGCTTTAATTGGTCTATATTGAATAAATACAAAAAAATATCATGAATCTGTAACAACGCTGTATAGTTTTGAAAAAAGGCTTAATAATGAACAACACAAAATTGTGGGTTGGTCGCCTTTGGCTCTGAGCCCTTCAATTATGTTAGGTGAAGAATACAATGCGTGTAGTTCTGCATTGTGTAACTTAATTCATTCTCCTGTAACTTCATCCCTCTTAGTTCCAAATATTTTCCTAAGCACCTTATTCTCAAACATCCTTAACCTCTGTTCCTCTCTCAAAGTGAGAGTCCAAGTTTCACAACCATACAGAACAACCGGTAATATAATGTTTTATAACTTTCAGGTTTTTTGAGAGCAGACTGGATGACAAAAGCTTTTCAACTGAATAATAACAGGCATTTCCCATATTTATTCTGCGTTTAATTTTCTCCCGAGTGTCATTTATATTTGTTACTGTTGCTTCAAGATATGTGAATTTTTCCCCCTCTTTAAAGGATAAATTTCCCATTTTTATATTTCCATTTCAAAAGTATTGGAAAGCATGACTGCTAATGGCTTCATTGCCAAATGCAAGGCACTAGACAACAACAACAACAACATATTTCCATTTCGTACTATGTTCTGATCACGAGACATAATCATATACTTTGTCTTTTCGTGAGTTAAAAATTGCAAATTACGAAGTGTGTTTTAAATTGTTCTCTTCTTGTTATTGTTGTTGAAAGCTTTATAATGTTTGTAATGGGACACATTGTTATTTACAGAATAGTGCTGGTGAAGCAGTTATCCAGAGCAAGCAGTTTCAACCCAAAGAGACACTTGTATTCATTCGACTTGTGAAGTGGGCCATGCAGGCTCTGGATATTTACACACTAAGTGTTACTCCGCTTGCACCAGGAGCATTGTTACCAGGTGGACAAAGAACACCATCCCCTCAGACTGTACGCACAAAGGAAGAAAAGGAAGTTCTGGAACATTTCTCTGGCGTTGTAAGTGGCAAAAATTCTTCAATCTGAATCCATACAAGTGAATAAAGATTATAATTTTACTTTTTTCTGAGACAAAAGAAAATGAAGCAATTAAGAGAGATGAAACAAGATGAAGCAGCTACACATTTTCGTGGGTAATGCAATGTAAATTACTCTATCTCATTATTTATGGTTAGGAACCACGAATTTTTAAATTGTAGGGTAGAAAGTATTTTTCTTCATCTGTAAGGTGATTTAGCATGATTTTCTAGCAGAATTGAAAGTGGGAAAATAATGTGAATTTCCTATCAAATTGCGAAACCATGAGAAAAATGCTATTTAATAGCGATTTATCAGTAAAATTGTATTTTTCAAGCTCATTATAGATAAAATTAAAGGCACTTTTAAATATTCAAAACATTTTGCTCGATTTTATCTCTTATCAGTTATTATCCGCTCGATTCGATGGTTAAGTCTTCTCTCCTAAACACTAGAAAGAGGAAATATAAGTCTTGAGTTTCTGAAGTCTAGATATGAAGCAAAGAAGCTAAGCTTTGTCCATTCTTCCACTGTAACGAAGTGGAATAGCTGGTTTGAGGCTGTCTTCTATCTGGCAGATTATTTTGAAGATATTGTTCTCTTTTTCAAGCACCCTGACATAAGAGATATTAAAAAATGAGGATACATTTTTTACAGGGGCTTAATGAAAAGAATGTTTCAAGGTTAAATGCTCACTTGATTTTTGTTAAAGATCATGCTAGTGAGTTAGCTGAATTGCTAACTTTACTCGAGAGGTCCAAATATCCAACATCTCACTTGTTGTACCCAAGAGTAGACATCTTGGACAGTAATTTAACAGAAATTGTTGCTGGACATTATTCTGAAAGGACAATAAATTCATTGTCGAGATTAAGCCCTTTGGATGAAGCTACATGTAAAGATGTGTTTTCCAAAGCTGCTAAGTCAGCAAAGAATAAACTGATTTTTTGAAGAAAAGGACCCTGGCCAAAAGAAATTTGAGGCTATAGTGAAAACATTCTATTCGAAGAATGTAGTTCTGTTGAACAATATTGACAAATCAAATATTGACGTGTTTCCAGGATTTTCGAGTGTACCAAAACAAGAAATTCAAAGTGGATACAATTAATTTAAGAAGCTTATTGAACAGCAGGTGAAAAATTAAAAATGTCACATAGTGAAAATGTTTAATGCTTTAAGAACAGAGAATAAAGCATTTTTAGAATGTTGTTTGCAAGTATTGTGGACATCAAACACAATGTTGATAAAGAACGTGTTTTATCACAGTATGGTGCTGATGTTTCAGACAGATGATGTAATTTGAAGGAGGAAAATGCTGAACTGTTCACAGCGTTATGTTTTGAGAAATGAAAGGTAGAATGCACAAAGTTTCCTTTGGAAAAAATAGATGCTAATTTGGAGAAAAGTGGATGCTAATTTCAGAAAAATAGATGGTAATTTAAAAAAAAAATAGTTACTAATTTTGTTGAAAATAGATGCTAAAGATTCTGGTCCCTACTTGTGGTATCCTCAGTGTTGGTAGTTAGGTAAGCTCAGTACATAGATTCATCTAAACTGTTTTGTTCATGTCTACAAAAACATCTACATTACAGTGCCCTTAATGTAAATTGAATATGTTGTTAACTGAGTCCTTGGCAATAAAAGCAATGACTGTCTTGCTGTCCAATATTTCTCACAAACAGTGGGTTTAGAGGGAAGGGCTGGACATCACTGAAGATGATTCTGATCCATTTCTTCCTGAAAACTGCACAATGGACAAAGTTGTGAAGAAATAATTCCGATTATGTTCAAGCGTTTTGACAAACAGTCATGCTCTCTGAGTAATAGAATGGATGCAACTGCACTTTTTTTTGGATATTCAGGAATATATTTTGTTGTACATTGAGACACTCCTACCTTCTATTACTTGAAATATCGTGGAAATGGTATAATATTGTATCTTAATATTTTGAGTTAATTAATTTATTTAACTTCTTTAACGGCACTGTACCAACTACTAGGTTATTTAGTGTCGATGGAATTGGTAATAGTGAGATGGTATTTCGCGAGATGATGCTGAGGATTCGTCATATATTACCTGACGTTTGCCTTACAGTTGAGAAAACCTCGAAAAAATCCAATCAGGTAAACAGTCTAAGTGAGAATCAAATACATGCCTGAGCGCAACACCAGATCAGCAGGCAAGCACCTCAGCTGCACAGTGGGTTTTTAACTGTTTGAAATGATGAAGTTGACATGAGATTTTTTAAGATAAATAGTAATAATAATAATAATAATAATAATAATAATAATAATAATATGACCAACCTCATGGTCTAACGGTCAGAGCTTCTGGCTATAGTTCATGACGTCCTGGGTTCGATTCCTGGTAAGGACACAGGAATTTTTTCTTAAAGGGGATTATTCCTGTGTTCGTCCATGGTCTGGAATTTAGGTTAAGTTTAGATTTAAGACCTGTCCTGGCACCACATTATCATAATCATCCTATCGTATCATCGGGGTAATGTAACTCCGCCTTCCAGGCGCCTTAACCTCAGAAGTGTATTACAACTATGCCACTGCCAGGAGAGAAGACCGAAATGTCGAAAAGTCAACCTGGTGGCATTGGTTAAATAATAATACTTACTTACTTACAAATGGCTTTTAAGGAACCCGAAGGTTCATTGCCGCCCTCACATAAGCCCGCCATCGGTCCCTATCCTGTGCAAGATTAATCCAATCTCTATCATCATATCCCACCTCACTCAAATCCATTTTAATATTATCCTCCCATCTACGTCTCGGCCTCCCTAAAGGTCTTTTTCCCTCCGGTCTTCCAACTAACACTCTATATGCATTTCTGGATTTGCCCATATGTGCTACATGCCCTGCCCATCTCAAACGTCTGGATTTAATGTTCCTAATTATGTCAGGTGAAGAATACAATGCGTGCAGTTCTGCGTTGTGTAATTAAATAATAATAATAATAATAATAATAATCATCATCATCAAAACAACAGCTATAACAATAACCATACTGGTACCACATACAGATTTACTTTTCGTGGTGCACCAAAACCAGTGAAGTTGTCTACAATTTTTGCACATTACTCCCACAGGGGAATGTTACAGATAAATGATCGAAGTTCAGAATACTTTGTTTTGGGACGAGAAGGTTTCTTATTGTTTCCTTTAGAACTGAGAATTTATCAAGAAATAGAAGAGCACTTGGTAGGCCACGACTCCAGTGGAAGGACTAAATGGGTAATAATTTCATCCTAGAGGCCCTCAAGATGCTGCTCAAGATAGAAGTTTTTGGAGAGCTTTAGTGAATAAGGCCAAAAACCGTATCCCATTGGAATGGTCATAAGTTAAAGGCATGACTGAATTTGTTGTACCACAAATGAAATCTCTTAAAAATAAAAAAAATATATGCTTTCCTGAATAGAAGTTTTTAAGTGTGTGAAAATTATTTTATTAATATTTTACTGAAGTAACAATTTCGAGGAATCAGTATTAACAGCCAGGAGCATTTGAAGCTGAGTGTAAGTTATTAAATGCATACCAATGCTTACACTTTCAAACAACAAAATTGCTTACTACTTACAGCATTGAAATATTTGCGGCTTTGTGAAACCAACATACTACTTGCAGCTTCAGGTGATGAATAGCTTGTGTTCAAATTAATGCACGCAACTAAAGTTTGTTATTATTTCTTTTTTTTTTTTTTTTTTTTCTTTTTTTTTTTTCTTTTCAGTTCTCCATGATGAATCCACAAACATTCCAGGAGATTTTCTCTACAACAATTGACTATATGGTAGAGCGGATCTATCGTAATTTTGCACTGCAGATAGTTGGCAATTCTTTCCTTTCAAACCCAACAACTTCTCCCATATTTGCAACTGTGCTGGTGGAATATTTGTTGGAAAGAATGGAGGAGATGGGAAGCAATGTGGAGCGCAGCAATCTCTATCTGAAACTCTTCAAACTTGTTTTTGGGAGTGTGAGTTTGTTTCCAGCCGAAAACGAACACATGCTGAGACCTCATCTTCACCAGATTGTTAACAGGTGAACTGTTCTATCAGATATCCACTGGAATGTAACGTATGATATTTAAACTTACTCTTTCTCGATTAACTTTATTTGTATTATGTTGATGTTTTCTAGATCCATGGAACTAGCAATGAGTGCCAAAGAGCCATACAATTATTTCCTGTTGCTCCGTGCATTATTTCGTTCTATTGGCGGTGGCAGTCACGATCTTTTATATCAAGAATTCCTTCCTCTGCTGCCTAATCTTCTACAAGGTAATTGCAGTAATTGTATGACATTTACCACAAGCTTAAGTAGTTTATTCAATAGGTTTGAAATGCTGGAGAAAAAAAAAATGAAACTGTAAATGTACATTGTAATAGATTAAATAAATGTAAATAACGGAGCATGTTAAATCCATTGCTGTTAGTGTACTACAAAACTTGGGTTTTAAACCTCCACTTAACACTTCAAAACGTTGGAATGGGACTTACTTTCTGTGCCCATGAAAGAAATGCTCTAATTCTGCTGGAACTATAATGTTAATAATGAAAGCAATGGTGGTTAAATTATTGATATACCTAAGATGTTTGTTTACATCTTGTAATACTATTTTTACCTGAATATAAGACAACCCCTAATTTTCCAATTATTTTGTAGGATCTTATATTATAAGGTATTTTTGTCCCAGACAGTTAATCCATTATTCACTATGGTTCTAGAACGTATTATAACATAACAAGTTTACTTACTTCTACAAAATAAGCAGATCCTCTTGAAGCACTGATAATAATTATATACTGGTAGGGCCTAACATTCTAAAAACATTTTCTTCATCATATTCATATGTGATGTCACATCCCAGGTTTTGGAAATGAGAAACCTGTTCTGATATTCTATTTATTACTTATTTATCCTGTATTCTTTACCTGACATAATTAGGAACATTAGGAATGTCGTAGATGCGAGGATATTAAACTGGATTTGAGGGAGGTGGGATATGACTATAGAGACTGGATTAATCTTGCTCAGATGACAATGAACTTTCAGGTTCCTTAAAAGCCATAAGTAAGTAAGTAAGTATACCAACTACGAGGACACTGAGATCTGGGAAGACTGAGATAGTGTTGGAAAGATCAGGGGCACCTTGAGATCCACAGGAACAGGCTGAAACAATTCTGAACCTAAACGTTCGTGATGATGATGATTAATATTATTTTCATCATCTACTATTATCATCATCTATTTTTATTATCATTACCTACAAATATAACTTGCAAACCATCATATAAAGTCCATTTGCTACATGATCCCTCTACTAAATGGTTATATCACAACAGGTTGAGTGGGTTAAATAACAACATACCATTAAGTGAAGAAGTTGAAGAAGAATGGAAGAACATTACAGACATTGTTAAACAAGCAGCATTTGAGAGCATTGATACTAAAAAGAAATGGCAAAGAAAACGAGGTTTAAGGAAATGGGATGAAAACATACAAAAAATCATTGGGGAAAAGCGAGAGGCATATACAAAATATTTGACCAAAGGGAAAGAAAACGACAAAGCTTTCTATCACTTCAAAAGAGCAATTGCTAAACATGAGGTACGTAAATATCATAGATAATCTTGGAATGAATTTGTTTCTTTTCTAGAAAATGAAGTAACACGTCCTCAACTCCAGACATAAAATTCTCAAATTTTTTAATAATGACAATAAAGAGTCCACCTCCCTTAATCTAATATATCAAGATAAATGGCTACAATATTATCAAGACTTAGGGAGTCAAGACACATTTCCCTTGACTACGCAACATTCAGAAAATTCTGACATAGAACATATTAAACTAGATGAAGTTATATCAGTACTCAGTAATTCCAAGACCCATAAAGCACCAGGGGAAGACAACATAGGCATGGAATTGTTTAAAAACTGGAGTGAACCACTTTTGCACAGATTACACAACTTCCTCATCATGATTTGGAATGGAAAGGACCTCCTCAATGGTGGTCAAAATCACTTCTGATACCACTCTACAAGAGAGGGAATAGAAAGAATTGTGAAAATTATAGAGGAATTAGTTTATTAAATACTGGTTATAAAATATTTCCAAATTTAATATAAACTAAATTATATCAATATTATGAGAACATTTTGGGAGAAGAACAAAATGGATTTAGGAAAGGCAGATCATGCTGTGATGGGTACTTCACAATAAAACTTTTGATTGAGAAAAATCGAGAATTTAATGTAGAAACACATATTGCATTTCTGAACTTCAAAAAAACTTTTGATCATGTAAATCGCAACATCTTATTGAATATATTAGTAGAAGATTGCATCCTACAACAAATTGTTCAGAATATTTATAATATATATAAATACTTTAATCTCAATTAAAATTGCAAATAAATTGTCAGCCTGGAAGATGGTTTCTTCTGGTGTCTGACAAGGAAGCCTACTGTCCCCTCTTCTATTTAACATATATAGGAATGCCATGATACGTGAATTTAGGAAAACAAGACATGGTCACATACCAATAAACCGCAATTTAAATTTGGATGCATTGTTATTTGCAGATGATTTAGCTTTGCTAGCCTGTTAAGAGGACGATTTACAAAGGTCCATATGTAATTTGAAACTCATAGCAGACAAATTACTCTATGGAAATTTCTACCGAAAAAACTAAAATTATGGCTTTTTGTGGCAAAGAGCGCATTCCTAGCAAGATTTATATTGATGGAATTATTTTGGAAAGAGTTAAAGAATTTAAATATCTTGGCTACAAATTATCTTTCTTAGTAGATTTAGACATTCATGAGAAAATTTTACAGTATAATAAATCATTGGGCATCATAAACAGAATCGTGAAACCATCTCTAGTTCAGCAACATACCCGCAACTCATCAGTATAAAACCTTAGCACAACCAGTCCTGCGCTATGAAAGTGCAGCATGGGCTCTAAGGAAATGTGACGCAAGTAAAATCACTGCTAGTGACATGAGATTCATGCGCCGAACAGCTGGCTGTACCAAGTGGGACCATAAAATAAATAAGACATCTTAAAGGAACTTGAAATGAACTCTATACTAGCAGACATATGTCACTATCAAGATAACTGACATCAGCATGTGAGACATATGTCTAGGACTAGAATTCCTCATGCATTCCTGCATTACCAACCTAGAGGCATGAGGTCAACTGGGAATCTAATGAAGAGATGGACCGAAAACTTGTGTGGACCGTAACAGTCCATCATCATCGTCATCATCATCATTATATCATATTTATGGAGGTAAGATGTATTGTGTCCCAAAAAATTAAAGATGGAGGTTTGTTCTTGTTGAATTAATTGCTGTGATTCAATTTGTCATTAGCATTTAGTTGTTGAACAACTAGCATTTTGTAAGGATGCAACGAAAGGTCAAGCTGCAGTATGTGGCATAGGTTGCTATTCGTTAAGTTTAGAGTGAGTGCATGTCTTCATGCTGAACGAGTTGGACTTTGCTGTAATACAGTTCTCACCTTTTCAGTATTTTCAGGAGTGCGTACAGTTTTCATTGGTTCAGTTCTCTCTACATTGCACCTGAACTGAGAGAATTGTTTTACGAGTTTGAACTGGTCTTCTGCCTTGATTATCTCCAAATCGTCGTCGAAATGACTGCTGCACATGCATCACACTCTCGTGTTTCGTGTAACTATCAACTGCAAACACACGAAGTTGAATACTCCAATTAGCCATGTTGCATATTAAATCCAAAACATGTACCAATGCAACAGTAACAATAGCGCCATGTATACAGTAGACTCTCGTTAATCTGAATTCCAAGGAACTGAAAAAGAATCAGTTTGGTTTAACGAAGTTTGACCTAACGAGGTTTTGGTAAAAATAGGTCCCTACCATCTCAAATGGCAAAATAAGTTTATTCAGTTGACTGTGAGTAGTCAGCATTCCAGGGTTGTTTCATAAAAATGGTGCAATCAATAAATAAATACATACTTACAAAATATTTATTTCTGACTCTTTTTTAATGATTAATAAACTTTCCTAGAATTCGTACTGCGTACAGTAAATACTCTTCTGACCATCATTTCAGCAATACAATTCAGTGACAATACGCCTACTTACTGAATAAGTGCAATACAATGCTGCAGTACATTTTAAAGGTACTGTAACAGGCTGAAGTGTCAGTCAGAATTAAGATAGCCTATTTCAAGCAATGAAATTTGCAACAAAGAATAATGAATACATACAGCAGAAAACTAATGGGAATATTATTTTCTTATCATTAAAAAATCAGTAATTGCGGTTTGACTAATACTGCCCTCAACATGACGGTATTCTCAAAAGAGACTATGTCCAGAGCTGCTATGTAGGCTGTAGGAGGATCTCACATCACCAGTCAAATTCTAAGGGAACAAGACATTATTTATACTATATTAGTGTGCATTAGAATTAGGCTACAATAATTGAAATACACATTACATACATTAAATAAATATCAACATGGCTAAGCCTTGAAAGCCCCAAAGGACGAAATGCTCCTGTACGTTATAGGCCTACAGTATGTTCGGTTTAGCTGAGGAACAACTTTGGAATAGGCAGAATTTCAGTTCATACTACAATTTATCCAAAATTCGGTTAAGTGGTGGGTTTATGTCTATTAATTCAGTTATGACCAAACAGTTTTATTTGATTTAACCAAGTGATCAGTTTATCCGATTTCAGATTGATGAGGGTCTGCTGTATTGTTGTGGTTAACCTTTGGTGCCAACCAGTACTGGATTTAGGCCTAGGCAACCTAGGCAGTTATCTAGGGCGGCAATTTCCAGGGGAATGGCATTTCTCTCTCTCTCTCTCTCTCTTCTTTTTTTTTATTTTCATTTTACAGTGAAATTTGTTTTTAAAACACTTGTTTGTAAATCTTTTCTTAAGTTTGTTCTTGAACACCTTGTGGAAGTCGGATATTGTTTTGTTATCGCATTGTCATGGTCGTAGCTAGAGTAAAAGAAAAGTGTGCTGCATAGTTATATTGTAATGCCAGTATCATGTTATATTATCAACTGCTTAAATTTAACTGCTTGTATAAACAAGAATGTATTGTTGAAAATCAAATTGGATGTGTATTTATTACATTATTGCTATGAATAGTAACCACAACTCTCAGTTCATTTCCAATATAACATATTGTCAACAAAACTATTTAATCACTTTCCAGCATGTGCACCATATAATTCGCATAGGCGGAGGGAGAACCATTTCTTTGGGGGGGTGGGGGAGGGCAAGCAAAACCATAGAAACCCGATATAACGAGATTATGGGGGACATCATTTATCTTCTTCCCCCATTATAGCTTGACCTAGGTACAGTATATCGGAATATGATCATTCAATAAAGATATTGTAAAATGAAGTAAAATTGTAACAAAATATACAGACAATTTTTTTTCTTCTTATACAGAGAAGGGACCCAAAGGCTTGCACTGCAGCCTGAGGCTTATTGTGCTTACCACTCCTATTCTGTGAATGATTAGGAAGCCGAACGACCACGCTCTTACAAGTACAGTATGCCGCACTGTGAACTTAACCTGGGCTATGGTATGGATGATGATGACATGTGAATTAATGATAGTGAAATGAGTCCAAGGTCCAACACCGAAAATTACCCAGCAGTTCTGCTAATTGGTTGAGGAAAAACCCCGGAAAATCCCCAACCAAGTAACTTGTCCCAACCAGGATTTGAACCTGGGCCCGCCATTTCATAGCCAGACGTGCTAACCATTACTCCACAGCGGTGGACCAATTTTACATTTACTTGATCTGTTTATTTAAGAAAGCAAGATGTAATATGAAATGTAAATTCTATTTTATTTAATCTCGTCTTTAAGTTTACACATTATATGGGAATCACTTTTCTTTTTTCTTCATTGTTGTGCAGTGTGTTATTCATATTTCTCCAAGTGGCTGCTTGAACCTGTAGAGTTCTAACACATCGGTACAAGCTGTTACAAAAAACATTACAATGCTTCCATTCCCCAAATGAGGTATAGAAATTCTTATATGTTTAGAAATTTAAAATAAATATTATAATCCAGACACATGATCTGAAGACATTAATTCGTCAATTTAAGCACAAAAACTTAATCATAAACAAAAGCAAGAAAAATCTTTTAAATTCAATATTTTCTAACATTAATAGAAAAAAAAGAGTTCGGCCAAGTGTGGGGGGGCAGTGCCCCCCCCCCCATGTCCCACCATAACCCCGCCTATGATAATTCGATATGAAAAGTTTATTCTGCAAAGAGTTGGATTTTTATTTTTTAATTTACTTCATACTTCCTGTCGAAGTAAGAAATACTCGTAATAATTATGTCACCAACAAAACCATTGCTTAAAAATAAACCACAACCTGCCTTTCACAAATCAATTTTGTTTCAACAATGAGTAATTTTGAATATATTTCTTTGCATCGAGTCTGATGTGCTTCGTCAGTTCGACTTTGATGACATCATCAATGCTTTCTCTGTGAAGAAAGTGCGAAGGAAATCTTTATGATTCACAAGCAAGATGCATGTATTTTGATTCCAATAATTTATTGTTTTCTGAAATGTAACATTTCATTTAAAACTAATTTAAACTAAACATGACCTGTATAATAGCTGCTCATAAACTGTTTGTGAGAGTTGGGGGGTAGCAAATTCTAGCACTTCTAGGGGCGTCACTATACCTAAATTCGGCCCTGGTACCAACTTAAAATAGGTAATATCCCATGCCCCACCTTATATTAATATGGGACGAAAATAAATTGAAATTACAAAAAAAGCTGGAAGAATGGCAGGGAGAATTAGAAAAATATGGCCTACATCTAAATCTTGAGAAGTGTTTAGTTATGAAGATTGGAAGAGGACAGTCAGATAGTGGTTACTGTAAGATCGGAAATCACGTTTTAAAAGAAGTTGAAGTAGATTATCTAGGATGCAGGATTTCATACACAAGAAAAAAATTAAACAAGAAACCACTAACAGGATTGGACTAGGTGCCGAATTTTATAACACAGTAGATATTTTTTTGGAACTCGAAGGTGTCAAAAGAAATAAAAAAATATGGTGTATAAATGTTATTACATGCTTATAGTTACGTTTGGTGCTGAGACCTGGGCCATGGCTAAGAAGGACATGAGTAGAATTCAGGCAGGAGAAATGAAATTTCTTAGGATTTTGTAATCTGTATTTCTTAAAGTTAGCACAAACAGTTATTGTATATGCACATTGTGAATGTTATGTTAGGTTTGAACAGTCTGCAGAGTGGTCTGCACAAACAACACATGAAGGACCTGTTCGTGGAGTTGTGCCTCACAGTTCCTGTGCGCCTGAGTTCTCTATTGCCTTATTTACCCATGCTGATGGATCCACTTGTGTCAGCACTGAATGGCTCCCACACACTCATAAGCCAGGTATGCCAGTTTAATTCTGAAGCAGAAAATTGAAGCAAGTCTTTCCTTTGGAGGCAAGTGTTATATTTTATTGTATTATTTATTTATTTATTTTATTTACTTATTTATTTATTTAACCTGGTAGAGATAAGGCCATCAGGCCTTCTCTTCACCTCTACCAGGGGATTACAACTACAATATTAAGAATACAATTACAATTATAATTACAATGAATTAATTATTAATTAATTATTATGGAGTGTGTAGAGAGAGTATTGTGATGAAGCATTGAAATCATTTTCGAAATGAAAGTTTCTTTTCTGCTGAGTTCATCTGATACAGTGTGCCTAAGTGTTGATCTTTATTGGGAGGAGGTCGCTACTATCACAATGTTATGATGACTGCACAGTTACCATGGTAGCGTTGTACCAATATAAACATGGGGGGTACCAACATTCACAAAGTAAGTTAAATAAGAATACATGGGGGTACACCCACTTTGTGACCTTCCAGTATAATAAATTTTCAGGTTAAGAAATCAAACAGACAACATAGGCTTATCCCGAAAGAAGCATTAAATGGCTTTGGTCATTCCTTGCACAATTCTACAACTGAAATATATGCACGGACTAATTGGGTCAAATGTAAACACTAGGAATATGTGGAAAAATATTAACTCAATGGGATTTGGAAATACAAAAGGACAGACACAACAAATCAGCATCTCATTAGAACGCCTCAATGAACACTTCACTACTCCGCCAACTAACAATACTGACCATAACACACAGCGACAGACAATGGCAGAACCTCAGGTAGTTGACCCACTTAGAGACAGATTTTACTTTTCATACGTTACACCTATTGACGTGAAGAAAACTCTTAAACGCAACAAATCCAAAGCGATAGGTTCTGACGACATTAGTATCGCAATGATAAACAAACTTATTGACGTAATCTTACCAACACTGACACACATTTTCAACGCTTCGCTGACGACATCCATTTTTCCTAAAGTTTGGAAAAATGCCTTTGTGTACCCTATACCCAAAGTTAAAACTCTGACTACCCCAACGACTATCGACTTATTAGTATTCTACCTACCTTATCGAAGGCGTTAGAGAGGATAGTACACAGACAACTCATTGACTACCTAAACAGATATGAACTCTTGGACACACATCAGTCAGGTTTCAGGACTCGACACAGTACAGCGACTGCACTGTTGGAAGTAACGGAAGACATCCAAAAAGCTATGGACGAACGTAAAATTACAATATTGACACTACTAGACTTCAGTAAAGCGTTTGACACTGTAAATATCGATTTACTGACGAGAAAATTACGATCACTTCAACTATCAGAAAGCACAGTTTCTTGGTTCTCCTCTTATCTCAGCGAACGTCAGCAGTGTGTTTGCATTGGAAGTCGAACTTCCTCATGGCGTATCATTGATTCTGGAATTCCACAGGGATCTGTTCTATCACCACTACTATTCACTATTTACGTAAATGACATCCCCTCGACTCTACAGCACTGTAAGTATCACCTCTATGCAGACAATTTACAAATCTATATCCGTACAACCCCTGACTCACTCAATGACGCAATACAAAATCTTAACGAGGACCTTGAATCTATATCTGCATTGGCCAGAAAGTTTGATTTGACTCTCAATGCAAGAAAATCACAAGCAATCCTAGTGGGACATCAACGTCTATTATACAATATTACCCCTGCTCTTCCAGTCAAGTTAAATGACACAATAATCCCTTTTGCTTCCTGTGTTAAAAACCTTGGAGTTTACTTTGATACGCATTTAAACTGGAATAACCAAGTAACCCATATTACCAAAAAAAGTGCTTTCCATACTACATTCCTTAAACAGCATTCGAAAATTCCTTCCGCTATCACTCAAGAAAATACTAGTGAAAACACTAGTAATGCCCCACTTCGATTATTGTGATTTTCTACTGACTGACCTCAATGTCAACCAGTCGCAAAAATTACAACGTGTTCATAATTCTTGTGTTCGCTTCGTCTGTGATGTCCGTCGCGCAGACCACATTACCCCATCCTTCCAAACTCTAAACTGGCTACGGCTTAACGAACGTAGAAATTTTTATTCTCTTGTTCTCCTTTTCCAAGTCCTTCAAACTTCTACACCTACCTACCTTGCCTCCCATTTCAGTTACCTGTCATCATATCATAATCTCTTCACACGCACACAAAATAGCCGCATACTAGCCATACCAACACATAAGACATCATCGTATTCATCATCATACACAATCTCGCTCTCGCGCTTGTGGAATACCCTACCCAGTGACATCAGAGACTGTCGGAATTTAGTAGCGTTCAAAAGCAAACTTATTAAGCATTTTCTTACTGCGTAGAGTAGGTTTAATTTGTACTTAGTTAATAAAAGAAATGCTTCTCTCTTCTTAACTTTTACAATAAACTGTCTAGCTTTTATTAATCAGTTAATCTTTTAGTACTTTGATTTTTATTGTATCTGTAAATTTAATATCAATTGTAATTGCATTCTTAATATTGTAGTTGTAATCCCCTGGTAGAGGGGAAGAGAAGGCCTGATGGCCTTATCTCTACCAAGTTAAATAAATAAATGAATAAATAAAATAAATAAATTCTACGAAAATCCATTTGGCTCCTTTCACAACAAACGGAACTTACTTGTGTGTTTATGTGAAGAACTACAAAATTGTTAAAGTTGATGCAATATAAAATAATTGTGGCACAAGAATCTCAGCTGTGTGATACTGTACTAGGGTACAATCATGGTGGAAACATAGTAGAGGTGTGGGACAATCTGTGCGCGTTTTCGTTCAGTCTGCGCATGACGTCACCTTCAGTGCAGGCCGTACTCGAATGACACAGTCAACATAACAGATTGTTAATGGTTAGATCTGCGTCCATAGATTAAAATCTATACTAATAATAAATCTGTAGCCGAAATTTTTCTGGTAATTTTCGATTTTCCAAAAATAATTGGTCCTAACATAATATATAATTAACCACCCTGAAACCGAAAATCGCTTTTTTGAAATTTTTGTTTGTATGTCTGTCTGTCTGTCTGTCTGTCTGTCTGTCTGTCTGTCTGTCTGTCTGTATGTATGTTTGTTACCTTTTCACGCGATAATGGCTGAACGGATTTCGATGAAAATTGGAATATAAATTAAGTTCGTTGTAACTTAGATTTTAGGCTATATGGCATTCAAAATACATTATTTAAAAGGGGGGTTATAAGGGGGTCTGAATTAAATAAATCGAAATATCTCGCTTATTATTGATTTTTGTGAAAAATGTTACATAACAAAAGTTTCTTTAAAAATGATTTCTGATAAGTTTTATTCTTTGAAAAATTTTGATAGGACTGATATTTAATGAGATAAATGAGTTTTAAAATTAAAATAACTGCCATCTAAGGCGGTGTATTGAAATAAAAAACAAATGACTTCGTCTATAAGGGGCCTTGGACACAACAATCGAAAGCTACGAAACATAGCCTACAGACAATGTTTCTGTGTTTGTATGAAGTAATATCGGAAGCTAAATTAACCGATTTGTATAATTAATTATTATTTCATCATTGGAAAGTGCAGTTTCTCTGGATGGACATAATGCTATAATGTTATTACAGTAACTTGTGAGTGAATTGAGGACAGGTAAGATTAAAATAGCTTCTTATGCACAGAAAACTTGATAGGTTATTCTGTATATTCATTTCCTGTATTTCTTAAAATAATGTTTATGAATATATTCATTTTTATCTCAGAGAATTAACGAACAACGAGAGTGTATTGATTTCGTATGCAGTAATAGTACGTTAGCTTAGCAATCTATTATTGTATAATTCAAATTTTAACTATGCTCAATTGAATCGTGTTAAAATACATAAAATATATATGCAATAAATGCAATGCAAAAAAAAAATGGGTAATGAGCCAAGCAGATTATGTTGTGCTGTTGTAAAAGCTGTTCCTCCTGAGATTCAAGAGCTCCCACAACAAATTAAAAACTTTCTAATTCGAGTACATCCGTTATCAACACACTTTTTACATAATATAATATAATATAAACATAATAATAAATCTGTAGCCAAAATTTTTATGTTGATTTTCGCTTTTCCAAAAATAATTGGTTATAACAATTAAGAAACATGTTAAAAGAATTGTCATTGCACCAAATGAGTGGTCTCTGGATCAAAATGATCGCATTTTAATATTTTAAATACAATTTAAATTAACATATTAAACGATTTATCCTTCTATCAAACACGAATGTTCCCTGGATCAAATGTCCTATTTTAATTATGTAATTAATTTATATTTATTTCTAACGGGTGCAGTGGAGCGCACGGGTATGGCTAGTGAATAAATAAAAATCATGGTTTGTGTATTCAGTAAATATTTACAGTATAGGCTATAATAGGGTCTACCTTGAAGTGATAACATTATAAAATAGAGAACAATAAATTAAATTCAATAGTCAAGAAATAATGTAATATGGTAGTGCAATGTTAATAATTGCCTTCTGTAATATACACGTACTTTTATAATAATTATAATACATTATGCTATAAATATGCATAAACTTAGGCCCATATAACACAGACATTATATTAGCTATACATGAATTCAAGTACAATAGGGACTACCTTGAAATGATAATGTAATAAAATTGTGATCTATTACATATTAAAACAAGTTTAAAAAAATGCGATATGGCAGTGTGTCATTAATAATTGCCTTCTGTAATATACACGTGCGTTTATAATAATTACAATACAATGTGCAGTAAATATATACATACTTAGATCTATACAATTATTTATAACATGCATTATTTTATACATGAATTTAAATATGTACTTTTGAACCTTCATTAACATATATGCATATGCATTTCTTGGAATAATTTGTCATTATATAGTAAACAAATATTTTTATATATTTAGGCTATTGGAGACATAATATAGTCTACTACATTATTTACCTTACTATTCCACACACGACGTAATATAATTTCACCATTCTAAATCCCACTTTTTTAAGTAAATACTTATTCTTATGCAATTTTTTTTCATTTTCTTTATAATATTTCTCTTTGAAATTCCAGACATTTTTATTGTTTTATTAATTTCTTTAATTCTAATAATTTTTTTATTCTAACTAATGTCGTAATTACTTCTGACGGAAGAGGAGAACTGATTTCTGCTGAGAGACGCCGCTAACTCTGTAATAAGAGTGCCCATTCAGACTTAAATTCAAAGAAAATACCGTCAGCTATTGTAGGCTATCAGCCGGACGCTTGGCAGTTCAGTTTATTTTGAAATGGTAAAGAGTGCAGTTCTTTTGTACCTAGGTTCTTTATTTTTTTAATATTCATATAATGAGTGACAGTCTGAAAAAGCTAAGTGGTTCTCAATACTGGAAACACCTCTGATTGAGGTTCTAGCTGATATGTACAGCTATTATCAGACAGTACATCTCACTTGACGATGTTTCAGAGGAAGAACTGCATCTGAAATCTGATTAGTGTAATATGTAACTAGTCAGCGATCTATGCAATGGAGGGGGAAAGGACTGGTCACCCTACCCCATTATATCCTGGCCTAGTTACCGTATGAGTGATGCCTTGATGGTGTCACTTGTGGGGTCCAGACATGTGTTCGGACAGTTGACTAAACAACAATACCGGAAACTCGCGGAAAACCAGGCAATAAAAAAGAGAAAATTGTGAGAAAAAGTGCAAAAGCAGATGTGCTATTAAAAAAAAAAAAAAAACATAGCCAGCTTGTTCCAGTTCGAGTCCAGATACATCAGAGTGTAATAATGTGGCGAAAAGTACAGTAGGTACCGAAAATAGTGAAATGTGTGATGTATCTGAGTCAGGTGTTTCCGATATTAGAAACAGTAATAATAATGTGGAAACAATTAGGCCTATTTCAATTGATCCAAATAACGCATATATGGCGAAATAAGGGGCGGAAATATTTTTCTCTGCCTAGAGGCGCCAAGTAGCTAGATTCGCCTCTGCATGCAATAGTAACATTTTCGCATATTTGCGTTAATCTGTGCATTCTTATAAATAACAGATCTTGCAAAAATATTTTCATTGTAATAAGCCCTAGAAATACACACGCTTTTATTCTGCCTCAGTAACTCAATTTGCAAGTCCAATGTTAAATACCTACTCATCGGGTTTTGGTGTCTCATTTATCGAGGCTTGTGGAATCTCTCTCACAATATTCCGCCTTACTCTCTTATTTTGTCGCTCCATTCTAGTTGACGCATTTGCTGAATGTTTGCCTCCAGGTATATTTATTGTAGGTATAGCATCAGGTTTAAGTTTTCGTGCACGAACTGGTGAATAGCCTAGCAATCTCTGCTGCATTGTTTTATCAAAGTCATCATCTTTAAAATACTGTGAGCATATACATGCTGAAAAGACATAGCTAGATATTATTATAATAATTGAGTGTTACAATTAGCGTCAGTTCTTATAAATAAGCATAGTATGGTAGGCTGTACTGAAAACTTCATATCCTTTATTGACATTGTTATGAATCCGATAAGTTAAGATTTTTTTTTATTTTATTGGGTTATTTTACGACGCTGTATCAAAATCTAGGTTATTTAGCGTCTGAATGAAATGAAGATGATAATGCCGGTGAAATGAGTCCGGGGTCCAGCACCGAAAGTTACTCAGCATTTGCTCGTATTGGGTTGAGGGAAAACCCCGGAAAAAATCTCAACCAGGTAACTTGCCCCCACCGGGATTCGAACCCGGGCCACCTGGTTTCGCGGCCAGACGCACTGACCATTACTCCACAGATGTGGACGATAAGTTAAGAAGTTTCAATATATTTATGATTGGTTTCATTCTATAACTTAGTATCTGTTAGATAAACCAACTCACAAATATATTGAAACATACTATTCTATCAGTATCAAGATATAAAGAATATGAACTTACGTGATTTTGGTAGAGTGTCTTGGCGTTTGCAACAATTCTCCCATTTTTCACGAAGATTTTTATCTTTTGGGAATGAAAAATATTTAATAATACTGCCTCTGGTTTTTCTATGATGATTACTGCAACCGTACACTGCACAATGACTCATTATGTGTTGTAATATTAATGTCTAGTTAAGTATGTTAAAGAAAATGTACTCAACGCAATGAGCTGCGATCGCTGTCTGCAGTGAAGATGATGTCACACACCTCAGTTGCTATCATAACAGCATGCGCAATCCCACATCTTTACTATGTTTCCGCCATGGGTACAATTTTGTGTGGATTCTGAATAATATATGTAACAGAGAAATAGACCCAGATTTAATATTTTTCTCGGACGAGGCTTGGTTCCATCTCCATAAATATGACTGTGAATTCACAAAATAATCAGTGTTGATGCTTTGAAAAGCCTAATATCCTTCATGAAGTGCCCCTCCATGATGAGAAAATTGACTCCATGAGTGGCAAAAGAATCATAGGTCCAATGTTTATGAGACAGTAGTTGATACTCATACATACGTGAATATGATTTGTTATCCCCACCCCCTTTTTAGAGAATTAACCAACAGGGATCGTGATTTTGTCCATTTTTTTTTTCAACAATTCTCTGCCACAGCTCACACAGCAAATGTGGTGATAGAAATGAAGAGTGCGTTCAACCAGGACAGACTTATTAGTAGGAATTTGTGGCCCCCTCAGTCTTCCCGACCTAATTCCCTGCAGAAATGTCTGAACAATGAAGACGCCACTTTCAGCACCTCCTACCATAAAATTCGCAAGGAAGTAGGTAACTTTCTAACTGCTTCATAAATTGTTAAGGAAACTGTATATGTCTAATTGCATCACTGTCATTCTTCAGTATGTGCACATGGCAATGAACGTCATGCTCGACAATAGCACAAACACTGGTTCCTACTGCATTGGATATCTCTGTATTTCCACAATTTTCACAATATTGATTTTTCTGTGTGTTAGTGATGAAATCGTTGTAACAATATTTAACAAAAATTCTTTGATATTAAGGACATCTTTGAGGAATCTAGACCTAATTAGTGTTGGGTGGAGGTAGACTAGTAACAGTGTACGGAATGACCTGTGTTTTACAATTGAATAGCCGCCCAGAACAAGGTTTTAACCCTCATTTCCTACAAGGTGACTTTTTCGTGGATCCAGACTGTTAATGGTGCACTGTGTGTAATGTTTGCACTCTATTAAAATCAGCACACATGTCTGATTGTCAATCTTGCTCTAAAAAGTTGAAAGTTTGTACAGTACAATGTGTTTTTCCCCATTTCTGAAGAATCTTATATTTGCTGGTTACAACCTTGTTCTGGGCGGCTATTCAATTATATTTAAATTTTATTTGTAATTAAATGCACACTACCTAATTCAGAAACATGAAGGATTTGAAAAGTATATTTTGTTGTGAAAAATATAAGAATATACATAAGATAGTTTTTATACAATAAAGTTTGTGCTCTTAACAAGCTTAATTTGCTTTCAAAGGGTCTGCGCACATTGGAACTATGTGTGGATAACTTGCAGCCTGACTTCTTGTATGAACATATACAGCCTGTCCGAGCAGACTTGATGCAGGCTTTGTGGCGTACTCTGAGGAATCCAACTGATCAAGTTGCTCATGTGGCTTTCAGGTAAGGAGCACAGATGTGCATGAGTGGATGTGCTGAAATAAATTTAAAAAATTCCTATTTTATGTGACTTACACAGTGCAGTACATGGTGTCAGATGCATAAGGTTTATATTTTGTTTTATTAAAATGAGTATAATTTCATCTGAGAAGGTATTTAACCTTGTATTCACGTAATAACATCTTTTACAGACTTGAGTAATAAAGAGTATATGTGCAAGTGCATTAGATTCGGTCAGAGCTGAAAGCATTAAATCAAAATTGGACTTGTCTTCCTGCCTTTCAGTGCCACATCACATCATGTGAGGTTGACCAAGCAGCTGAGCTGCTGCTTTCCAATTTCCACCCATCCCGCGACCTTGTGATATTAATGTTTCAGTATAATATGAGTAATAAGTGACTTTATGTTTTTTATCCTACTTTACTCTACGTAGCTTGTATTTTGCTGTATCATAAGAGATGTAATTTATTGCATTGTGTTCATTTAATTTTGAAATGGCCAGCAACAAAAACTGAAGGGGAATCCTTGTAAGTTAAGCTGCTGTAAGTGGCTTTGTATGTTTTACTCTACTGTACTCTACTTAGCTTATATTTTGCTATATCATAAGAGAAGTTGTAATTTATAACAATCTTTTCATTGAATATATGTAGGTGATATTTATGTTACAAATAAATATAACTAAAATATCATGTAATATTTAAATATGTAAAGTCATTTATGAAGTGTAAGTAGCAACTTTGGAACTAAAAAGCATTAAGTCAATTTTTCTAAATAATTTTTGAGATGTGGTATGAAGCATTGCATTTGTCTTTTTATTGTGGCACACATAGGCTAGGGAATTATTCTATGGCTTATCACAAACATTCAATAAATTTACTTGGTTTTCTTCACGAGATAATGTTTTTTTTTCCTTCTCCTGAAAAGTTGAAAAAATTGACTTAATGCCTTTCATTTGTGTATTTTTGGGTATTTTTTAATAGATAATTTGATTATTTCCGTAGTTTGTCAATGATGAAGTTCAGGCTGTATGTGCTCCTATAAAATAATGTGATTGAATCTAAATCTGTCACATAACATGCTTTTTTTGCATTTAAATGTACATATCCTTCTATAGAATATTAATGTTAATGATTCCTTTAAACAGGGTACTTGGGAAGTTTGGTGGAGGTAACCGTAAGATGATGATTGAACCTCAGAAATTGGAGTACAATGACAAGGAAACACCTGGACCTGCAATAATTGCTTATTTCCAGGAGCATCCCAAGCCAATAGACTTTCCTGTGGAGAAGGTAAAGCGTTATATAGTTACTATGCACAGATTCCAGCGTCATGCAGTATGTCTACAATGTCACATTCGTAATATCATCATCCATTGCATATCTTATAAGTTGTATTCGATTTCTTTATCATTTAAAAGTGAATGCCTATTTTTACAAGGTGTTAGATATTTGTGAGAGTGAAATTAATGTTGACCTGCCAAATTGTCTACATCATGTAAAACACCCAGTTATTTTCCGGTCTTAGGAAATAAATAAAATAAAAAGTGTGTGTGCAGATTTAAAATTTGATTTTTTTTATTTTCAGCTAATGTCATATGTATGAGGATATGTTTTTTTGCATGACCATATAAAAACCTAATTTTCTCATATTAGAATTCAGTTATTTCAGCATAACAATAATGTTCCAAGTTTTAATTTATTATATGACAATAATTTCTTTTCATTACCAGAACATTTACACTTCCAAAAGTAATCTTTTCTGAACATGTATATGTACCTGCGTCCTACATTAATCAGTACGTAGTCTTCTTCCATTTCTTATGGGAACATTAATATTACCGGTAGTTTCAGTAGAACAAGTAGCTAGCTTCAAATACTTGAGGTTTACTATAAGTAGTAACATGTGCTGTTGCAAGGAAGTCAAAAAGAGGATAGCAATAGCAAAGAAAGCTTTTAATAGAGAAAGGAGCATTTTCTGCGGACATTTGGAATAAGGACTAAGGAAGAGGTTAGTGAAGTGCTTTGTGTGGAGTGTGGCAGCATTGTATGGGGCAGAAACATAGACATTACAATGAAATGAAGAGAAACGATTTAAAGCATTTTAAATATGGATAGAGAGAAGAATGGAGCATGTAAAATGGACAGACAAAATAAGAAATGAAGCTGTTCTGGAATTAATGAGTGAAGACAGAATAATGCTGAATTTAATCAGGAAGAGAAAAAGAAATTGCCTGGTTCATGGGCTAAGAAGAAACTGCCTACTAAAGGATGTACTGGAAGAAATGGTGAATAGGAGAAAAGTTCGGGGCAGAAGAAGATATCAGTTGATAGACAACATTAAGATATATGGTTCATATGCGGAGACTAAAAGGAAAACTGAAAATAGGGAAGATTGGAAAATGCTGGTTTGCAGTGAAAGGCCTGTATTTGGGCAGAAAACAATGAATGCATGAATATTAGTTTGCTCTATAATGAACGTAAAATTGAAGTAATGGTTTGTTTGATTTGTGTGGTATTTAAATATTATATGAACTGTGAGCAGTTAATGGATTTTACTATGAGTGCTGGCTGCTAAAAATAATGATCTGTAACACAAACCATTGTGATCCCTTTGAAAATATGGCCACAAAATTACTACAAATTTAAGACTAGTAGAAATTGAATGTAAAAAATTGATTTAGTGAAGTATTATCAACAGTGAATCTGCAAAACTTAAGTTTGAAGCAAATACTGTACTTGTGTTATGCCTGGCATGAAAATCTATGACATTTGCACAGGGAAGCTAGCAAAGTCAAGGAAAAAAGAGAGGGAAGGGGGGAGTTCTCACAAAACAGGTGAGTGATAAATTTCAAGGGATGAGTTTATTGATACATATTTGTACTATAAAACAGCAGTGATATGGTCCCATTAAGATTCCTTCAAATTTTAATATGGGTGAGAAATTGCTGGCAAATTTTGCTGCAGCACTCTATAAGGAACATGGTTCTTTTACATACAATATATCTACAACGAGGGATTCATAACTTCACTTGCCTTCTGAAGAAATCCATACTAAAGATTTTTATCATTCAAATTTCATTGTCCTTAGCAAGGTATAAACCCATGAACCTTGGATCCATTGGCAAACATGGTGACCTTGGACGACCAAATATGTAAAACAGTAAGTTGACACTCTGAAAGTGAATATGATTACTGATTATTATCAGAAATTCCTTTACAGTTAAAGGAATCCACTGTGAGTTGATCTTGTAAAATAATTAGAAATGAGTTCAAAGTAACAGTGGCTAGGAAAACCAAATCTCTAGTGAAGGGAAAAAAAAATTCAACTTTAGATGCAAAAAAAAAAAAAAACACTCGATATTCAGTTGTAGAGAAAGTGAAATATTTTATGGTGTTAGCAGAGTGACATTGGGTAAGAAGGGCTATGCATCCTTCAGAATTGAATAACACCCATGATTAGGAATGTTCTGTTTTGCACTACATTACTTGAGATTGAAGAGGTCATGTCTGCAATGAATGTATGATATGTGATCCACTAACCTACCATAATATAATTTGCTCTTCACATTAACCTGAACATATTGCAAGAGATGAACACATTGAGCACATATGCTGTATCAAGTTAATGCAAAAACTCTTGTGATTCACTGTTCTGTAGACATGCCAAATATCGTGATATGCGAAATCCGATTTCACAGACTGAGTAGTAACATAAGAAACATACTGATCCTATATATAACTCATTTTCTCAAAATCTGTCCTCAATCAAGTTTTGAAAAAATTCTACTCAATTAGAAACGATATCCAGAAACTCTTTAATTTGTTGATTTGTGTAGTGCATCATGTCATTCTTTGAGAAGATAATTTTTAACATTATTTTAATGTACAAAACCTGTATAATTATTAGATAATGATTTGGTGATTACTGGAGCAATGGTGAAATGAAAATAACAGAGGAAAACAAAAACCTAAGACTTAATTTGTCCAGCTGTATCTTTTTCCACTTCAGATCTCATTAAATACATCAGCTATCGAACCTCAGTACTTTTGGCAATGTCATGTCAGTGGAATATATATATCGAATAATTAAACTTCAAAAATATTCTCTTATTAAGTTCTTTTTGTGGTAAATGTTTTTAGTTATGCCTCTTAAAGAAAAGCAGCATAAAATGTGATTTCGAAAGAAACAGTAGTCACTGTCTACAAACTTGCTGTCTCTGATGTATAGGGAGGGGGAGTTTAGTAAGTACGGAAAGCAATTAGATTGAATCGTGGAGTAGGTATAGATGTCATATGTTGTGCACAGCTGCCGCTCCATAACAAACTCTTGCAAACGTTTCATAGAGTTCGGTGCATACATGTATTAGTCTATATTAAGTCAGTGAAACATTCAGTGGTTGAACTATATCAACATGCCTAAGGCAAAGGAGAGTTGGCAATAAAGATTGTCAGCATTTAGAGGGGTTCTGTAATGAAAACTTTTCATGTAATGGAGAAACAAAAAGAAATACAAAGACCTTGTCCAAAGTTTGTATAGCATAGCCTGCAGAGCCCATGGTCTCCATCAAGTTGTGGAAGAAATAAAATTAGAGCCTGCTTTAATGACGTCGATAATTGCAGATATATTTCTAAAGGAGTCTTCCAGAATCAAGAGATTTAAGAAAATGGCACTGGAATTCCATTGCCTCTATGGCCAATTAAGCTATAAGTTGATGGAGGACATGGTTAGACGTAGCTTTATATTAAGCTCAAAATTATGATGTAATTCTTACATAATCAATGCCTTTGGAGAGGAGCATAATTCTTCTATAAAGGTTGTAAGATTTAGTTTTGCCACAACTTTTAGAAAATCTTTTATGTGTTATTTCGAGAAAATTCAGTTCTGTAGCAAGTACCAGAATCATCGAAACTGAAATTGTCGGACTCCCTCCAGTTAATATAACAAATGTCACTATCACTGAATCAAGCACAAGAGGAACCAGTTACAGAAAGTATATAAATTGTAATTAAACACTTATGCACAATGAGTTCACGTAATCACAGCTATTTTATCAATAGTCTCTAAACACACACCTTCATCTCAAACAGCAGAAATAACTAAAATGCTCTCTCAATTAATATCACTCAATAAAAGAATTGTATTCCAATGGATACCATCCCGTTGTGGAATCCTGGGAAACGAGAATGCGGATGCTTTAGCAAAGAAGGGCAGCACTGCTACTTACAGACCTGTTACTAAATCTACGTATTACTCTGTGAAGAGATTTATTAAATCTACATACTTAGACTTCAACAAACAAAATTTGATAACACAATCCCAAGGGAAAAAATGGAACTCTCTGCATCAAAATCCACAGTTAATTCCCGATTTACCACGAAAATCGTCTGTAGCTGCATTTAGATTGGCAACAGGCCATGATTGTTTGGCCAAACACCTGCATAGAATTGGAATATATCAGTCCCCTAACTGTCCATTGTGCAACTCAAACCAAGAAATGGATTCGGAACACCTCAAAATCTGTGCTTCAGTGGCTGGTCATGATAATATCTTTGAAAAATATTGGAGTGCAAGAGGTCAAATGACTTTATTGTCAAACGCCTGGCATTAGAAAACAACAACAACATATTTTATATGTACTCGTATTGTCTTCCAGTATGTTCGTGAGTCAGGTTTAACTGCTTTTGAAACAGCCTGTACCTATGAATATCCGATTTGTTTACAAATAAAAATGCAAGATAAAGAGCATTACCCAGTTTCATATAGTTCATATAGTTTAGTAAACTTACTAAACTCCCTCTCTTTACTGATATATAAGTATTATTGGAATGTTGAAAAGATTTTCTTTTGAACTTTCATTGTGGAAGTCTTTTATGATTGAAATTACTCTCTTTGTCACAGGTGATTGAAACAGCATTCACTGCTTTGAAGTCCAGTACAACAGATCCATTCTACCGCCGTCAGTGTTGGGAAGTAATTCGATGCTTTTTGGTTGCATCAATAAATCTTGATGATGATAAAACAAAGATGCAACAGCTCTTCTCGCATCCTAGGTATTTTGTTATATTAATTTAATATATTCATACGTATAATTATTTTACTGTTTCAGATTTTATAAATAAACGTTTACTATGTAGATCACCTGAGAGATAATTCTTCTAATTGTGACATTTTATAACTTCAGAACTTATAAGCAGTAAGTTCAGTTTAGATGCTTTTACTGCATCATATTACCAAACACACCTTGATTTTCTGTGGTTCATTATATGTGGTGTAGTCAGAAAGTTTCAGGATTAATGAAATAAAAAGGAATGCCTTATCCCTTCATTTAATGACTGTTATGTCCTTCAAAGTACTTCTCTTGTGCAGCTGTGCAACTTGTGTTTGTGTTTTTTTTAACATCCCAGTGTGTGTGTGTGTTTTTTTTTATCAAGAATTTCTCAAATTAATGTTGTCCTTTGAACACTTTTTAAAGTTGTGGAAACAGAAAAAAGTCGCAAGAACAAGGTCAGGTGGGTATGGGAATGAGGAACAATGGTAATTTTATTTTTGGTCTGGAAGAGCAGAGAGAGACAAGACTTTGTGGTTTGGGCATTGCCATGATGGAGCAAAAATCCTGTCTCTCACATAAGCATCTCAAAAGTCCTTGTAATAAACGAGGTTTTTGTAGAATGAATTCCTGATGAACAAATCCCTCTCACTCAAAGAAAATAATGAATAATGAGGATGCTCTCTACATTACTCCTAATTTCGGTTTTCGAGATTGTAGGCTTTTCCGTTCAGTGGATCATTGCTTAGTTTCATAATGCTTCAACTAGTATGTCATGAATTTGTGTTGCAGTTTTTCCAAGTTTGAATCAAAATTTCATGCACATATACTGCTCTTGCAAAGTGTTTATTTTCACATTGATGTAAAGTAGCATTGACACAGCATTAAATGAAGGTTCACAGATCAGAACATATCACAGTTCAGCAAGCGAATATGTGTACCAATAGCAGTACTATTCTGTAAGAGAATATATAACAAATTTTGAAGGAGAAGTTACTGCTATTTATATATCTTTACAAAACCTCTTACATAAATTAAATAAATTCCAAAATGCTGTCATGTTATCAGATTCAAGAGCAGCCATACAAGCTATAATCTCACAGCAGCCTACAAAAGGGGCTAAAATTCAGGATTGTAAGAAAATGATCTATTACTAACTAAACTACAGAAAAACTGTCGTAGGTAGTTTACAATGAATTCCTTCCAACTGTGATACAAAGGGAAATTAAAGAAGAGACTTTTTGGCTAAAAAGGGCACTGAAATTTTACAACCATTTAATAAGGGACTTCCATTTTATTTTGTAAAACCAACTAATCGAAAGTAAATTCTGATCTTCTCAAAAACAATACAATTCCAATAGAGCAAAAACCTGGGAAATTTTATTGACTAACCCCGAGATAATCCCTCATGGGCTACGTAAATCTGCTGTTGTGAGGTTATCAAGTTAATAATAGAGCATGATTGTTTGGCAAGCCATCTGAACAGGATAAGAATTTCCCATACATCCGCTTGTGTATTGTGCGATGCAAATGAAGAGATGAACATAGAACACGTCAAAAGATGCACAACATTACTACAAGAAGATGATATTGTACAAAAGTACTGGCGTGCAAGATGGCAAATGACTTAATATTATTGTCAAGTACCTATGCATTGGACCAACAGTAACAACAACATAGTATTATGCAGCTAGTCCCAGAACTTAACGACTACACCACTTATTTATCAATTTTTTATGGCTGCTTCTAGTCTCTTCAGGAAAGTAAGCAAGTAGGCCACAACTGTCTTTGTTAGTGCTCACCAATTTCGATCTTAATTCTAAATGACCTGTGTAATTTACAATGTCATATCATTATATTAAACATTAAATAATACTAATTCATTATATCAAACGATAAACTGAAAAAAGACCTGTCTTTTTAGAGTGACTAGCTGAGCAGTGGAAGGATGCAGATTTGATTGCGTGCAGTAATGTACGATGTTTTCTTTGCTATATCTTCTATAACTGCTTTGGAGCACGTTCAAGCTATATGAAGAGTATTAAATGTTCCTTTTGCCTTTTATAATTGAGAGTCCTTTTCATACCATGATAAAAGAAATCACATGTATTGTCCTCTCTTCTATAGATTATAGCCTTTACCTCTCTATCATGCAGATCAATCAGTCAAATACTAACACAATTTGTGCAAATACTAAATGGAACTATACAGAATGAACCATAAGTAATGTCATTAATTTCAGGGAGTTATTCTTTGAGACATTTCAAACAAAAAGTTTAATATAATTTTGCTCGTTTTTGCTTCCTTTTCACGATAAAAATTGTTTTATATGAAACATTTCATAACTTGTTTTGAGAGAGCCATTGATTCAATTCTCAATATGCTCAGTCAGTTTAAGAGATTAGTGCATTATAATAATAATGAATGATTGAAAGAATTTTAGTTTTGTCTTTTATATGTGTAGAAATTTTATGCAAACAAAAGTCAATTATTCATTTTGCAAAGGAATTGTACTGCTTTCAAAAGAAAAAGTGGCCTCTCTCTAGAAACTAAATTCCATTTGGGTATCTCCACTACAATTCGGAGACAGACAATGTTACATGTTGTTGGATCACGTTGCCTAATATCTATAGTTATAATTAATGTTCTCCATGTTACTATGATAGCATAATGGTAGCATTTTAGGCTGGTATTCATGAGATCGTGCATTCAAACACAACCTAGTGCGTTTTATGTTTTATTGTCTTTAAGAGAGAGAGAAAATATAATTGCTCTTGTCTCTTTTATGACTGTTTCAGTAATTAACATCAGATTCATGAATGTATTATGCCATGACTTTATCATTATTTATTATGACATTAAGGTTGCAAATGGAAAGAAAGAAAGATTATTTTCTCAACAGAAATGTCTTTCGTGGCATAAATGAAACAAACTTACTGCCATCTGCCTTAGAAAATTCAAACAATTAAACGTTCAAAAAACAAAACAAAAAGCCACAATTCAATATTTAGTCCATCTTCCATCTGGATCTCCCCTTGCAGTCAAGTGGGCATGGAATTGACTAGTCTTTTTAAATAGCAACTGTTCTCAATCACGGCATCCCAGGCATCCTGGACGAGCTTCCACAAATCATCAGGACATCTTGGAGAGGGATTGGGCCAATATTTCCGCATATGCTTCTTTACTTGTGCCCCCGTAGCTCAGTCGAAAGAATGACCAAATTTAGATGTCAACATCTCAGATTCAACTCCTTTTCATTTTATTGTGTTACAGGATAGTATAATATAATAATATAAGAACAAACTAACACTAGTATTATGCAACTATATTATTTCAAATCTAACATTACATTTATAATACTTATATTGCTAAAAACGATAACAGAATACAAATGATAACTTGAATATTATTTATATTGCTAAAGATCGATATCAAAATAAAATGATAACTTGAATATTATTTACATTGCTAAAAAATTATAACAGAGTATAAATGATAACTTGAATATTGTTATATTACTAAAGAACGATAACAGAATGTAAATGATAACTTGAATATTATTTACATTTCTAAAGAATGACTACAAAATATAAATGATAACTTCAATATTATTTATATTGCTAAAGAACGATAACAGAATACAAATGATAACTTGAACAAGGCTCGAACTCACAACCTTCGAATCATTTATTGAACACACAACAGCTCCTCTACGAGATGCAGATGTGAATGACTTCTATTTAAACATCTTAGTTTCAAAACAGCTTCTATAAGTGTATGCATCATGTATCTTCATCGTTATCCGAAGTGGACTTACAAAATATTTGCTTTTCATGAGTCCGGCCACTTTTTTTTTTTTGACAGCTGTACAGTGTTACATTTGTTTGGATCAAATTTCTGCACATTTAAAGGATAAAACTAAAATTCCTTCAATCATGTATTATCATAATACACTGCTCTCTTAAATTGACTGAGCATATTGGGAATAAAATCAATATTTTTCCCAAAACACACTATAAAATGTTTCATATAAAATAATTTTTATCTCGAAAAGGAAGCAAAAACGAGCAAAATTGTATTAAAACTTTTTTGTTTGAATTATCTTAAAGAATAACTCCCTGAAATTAATTACATTACTTATGGTTTACCTTATATATGTTCCCATTCCCATTATTTGTCTATTATAAACTAGGAAATATCATGATTAGTTTCTTATTTATTTGTTTATTTATGTATTTATTTATTTATTTATTTTTTACAGCTTTGATGATCCGCATGTGAAGATATCTCCAATCCAAGGTATTCCATACAAGCTGCAGGATAAGCAGGCCAGAGCAACACATCAAATGGCAGTCACAGGCAAGTATCATGGTTTTTAACATTTTTTAACATTATTTAAGTTCATCACCTGTAATATTACATTTTAATAATGGAGATGTCCTGTACATCATTAATTTTAAATAGTACTCATCATCAATAGCTACGTATGTGACATTGAGATATTGTATAACTCTGCCTGAGGATGCCTGAATAGGCGAAAACGTTCGCAATTTTGTAATTCATGTATATAAACTTAATGACTATAAAATAAGTCATTATTTTACTTTGATTTGTCATTGACTGAGTAATAAAATATATTATATTGTATTCATTTATAGAAATTGACAATCTGAATATTCCATCATGCTTTCTAAGTTAATGAATGTGAGTCACACAAATATTTATAAGAGATATCTCAATTGTAAAATTAAACTTCATAATACGATAGCTAATATTTGGTTTAATCGTAAATGCTTAGAAAACAAAGTCATTCCCAAATACGCCACAATTGGAATAAAATCAAAAACAAAAACTGCAATTAAGACTAAAACAACTGCACAAATAAATTGGATCAAAAATGAGATCAGGTTTTTATATAAAAAGAAAGAAAACGTAAACATACAGTTATATGAACTTTATTTAATAATTTCAAAGACCTTTGGACAGACATGGCCTCTTGTCGACCTAGAAATTAATGAAAAGATCCATTCACTAATGGAAAATAAATACAATAATTAGAATAAGAAATTAGAAAGCCTTACAAATAAAGTTGAAATTAAACATGATATTGAACAACAGAATCCAAAACCCAACAGGACAATTAATTTAACCGATGTAGAATTCACACAGGAAGAAACTAACATTTTGAATCTAGGTTACAAATATAATTTTCCTCAACCCAATATAAACCAGACATTAGATACGTTAATAATTGAAACTGAAACCATAATACAAAATTGTGCTCACCCAAACAAAGATTTTCTCAGACATCAAACCGCAAAGTTAATAAAAGATTATAAAAACAGTTCCAAAACCAAAAAACAATTCAAAAAAGCCAAACAAATAAAACGTAAATTAAATAACTTACAGAAAAAATTTAATGATAATAATTTAGTCCAAGTAAAAGCTGATAAATCCAATGCTGTAGTAATTTTAGATAAAGAACAATATTGCAAAAAAACTTTAGAATTTTTTGAGAAAAATCAAACCATTGAAATTAAAAATGATCCCACAGATAATTATCAAAAAGAAATTAGAACCGCTTTGAAAACAATGCCAGATATTATCCCACCTAATGAAATCTTTAAATATATTAACCAAAATCCAAAAATTCCATCTATAAAAACCTTACCCAAGACACATAAAAACCCCATAACAATGAGACCAGTAGTTAATTGCATAAATTGTCCAAATTATAAAATATGCAAATTTCTCCAACGTTTTCTAAAATCTGCCTTGAAATTACAACATTTATACACAATAAAAAATTCCAATCAATTGATTAACAAACTTCAAAATTTCAAGATTACAAAAAATACTAAAATGTTATCATTAGATATTGAAAATTTATATACTAATATTCCCATAAAAGAAACTCTTGACATAATAGAGAAAAAACTACTTAAAAACAATATACAAAAAACCACAATAGAAAAAATAATTAAACTATTACACATTGTAACCAAACAGAATTATTTCCAGTTTAATAATAAAATATATACACAACAAAAAGGATTAGCTATGGGCAACCCATTATCCGGTTTACTTGCCGAAACATTTATTCAAGATATTGAAGATAAAGAAGTCAATAATATTCTAAAAACACACAATATTAAATTTTACAATAGATACGTAGATGATACTTTAATAATTTATGAAAGCCAACAAATCAATAAACAAATATTAGAATCTTTCAATAATTTGCATAATAACCTAAAATTCACACAAGAAATTGAAGTTAATAATATGATTCAATTTTTTAGACATTATGATAAAAAAACATAAAAATAAATTAGAATTTAATATTTACAGAAAACCTGGAATTACTAACCTTAGTATCCCCGTAAATTCAGAACATCCTACTGCACATAAATTAAGTAACTTCAATTACATGATTAATAGATTAATACAATTTCCACTAAGTAAAAACAACTATAAGAAAGAATATAATAAAATAATACAGATAGCCAACGAAAATGGCTATAGTACTAATTTGATTAAAAAACTAATAAACAAGAATAAAAGGAAAAAAGAACTAAGTAATATATCTACATTAACAAAACAAAACAAGACCAACAAAAAATACTTCAGCTTAACATATAATAAATATATATCTAGCAAATTAGCTAACTTTTTTAAAAAGAAAATATTTCCATAGCGCACAAACCAACTAATAAACTCAATAACAATTTAAACAATAGACTTCAAGAAGTTAACAAACTCCATAATAATGGTATTTACAGATTGGAATGTTTTACATGTAAAGAAAAATATATAGGACAAACCAAAAGAAATTTCAAAATTAGATACAATGAGCACATTTCTGATTTCAAACATAATCGTAAGAAATCTACATATGCATCTCATCTGATAGATACTGGACATGAATTAGGCCCAGCAAATAAAACCTTAAAAATATTAAAATCAGGAATAGAAACTAAATTGATAAATTCTGCAGAAGAATATTACATTGCTAAACAGATTCAAATAGAGAACAGCATTCTTAATGAAAATTTAACCCAAATCCGAAATCCCCTGTACAACCTCTAACCCCGTCACCACACAATATCCTTCCGCGTAGTTGTTTACACGAATACACACTCCCCCCACGTCATACCAGTTACAATCCTAATAGCAGCAGGTCGTCTCACGTCTACGTAAGTACGTCCAATTAATTTTTCAAATTCTTCTAAATTTGATATTATTATTATTTCATTACAGATAATTTACATTAAACACAGGATGTTTATAGTAATCCATACTGTTGCTAACTATGCAGTTATCATATTTTAAACGATGTGAGTACTTTTAAATATCCAATCCGATTACAAATTACATTTGATAATTCCCATTTCTATTCAATTTTTTATATATTTCAGATACATTCACCACTCATTGGACTGAACAAGTGTTCCACATATTATGAAGTTTAATTACTACATGGTTTTTAACATTTTTTAACATTATTTAAGTTCATTACCTGTAATATTACATTTTAATAATGGAAATGTCCTGTACATCATTAATTTTAAATAGTACTCATCACCAATAGCTACGTATGTGACATTGAGATATTGTATAACTCTGCCTGAGGATGTCTGAATAGGCGAAAACGTTCGCGATTTTGTAATTCATGTATATAAACTTAATGACTATAAAATAAGTCATTATTTTACTTTGATTTGTCATTGACTGAGTAATAAAATATATTATATTGTATTCATTTATAGTATTTACTGTTAATAACATCAGACTCCAAAAATGTACAGACTCTCATCAGTTCAGTAGCAGGCTTTCAAATTCAACAAAGTGTCATCATGGTGCAAAAATGAAGGAAAAACATATTACGAGACGCGTCCAGAAAGTAAGTTTCCCTAGGTCGTCAACATAAAGAAAACTAAATTCCATGGACAAACATTATTGTAGCACAGTGATTCCCAAACTGTGGAGTCGCGACCCCTTTGGAGGATTGTGTAAAAAGCTTGGGGGAGGTCGCGAGATGATTTACAAAACTGGTCTACACTCTGCAAAAAGTGTAATTTCAATATTCCAGCAATGGGTTAAATTTCAGTTTTTTCTTTCTATTCTTTTGAAATTTTTTTGTCAGTTTGGATGCAACTGTTTAAAAAATTATTCAGTAATCATATATGACTACTGTAATTGTTTTTTGAGTACTATACTGAGAAAACTGTTGTTTAAAATTGTGCATGTCAACAAAAATAAACTCTGTATTTGCCATATAATACGTAGGTAAATTATCTACAAGTCCCCTATTAAAGTGAAACGAATCAAATTTCTTTTTGTCAAGTAATATCGATTAGAAATCGAATACCTTTATAAGTTTGTTGGAAACAGAGAGGTCAAGTATCATTTTAGATTTTTATTGAACTATTACTGCAGTGTGACAGCTGTAATTTGAAATATTATAAATTATGTTTGCCTAATGTTTCATGTCGATGTTGCAACATAATATATTTCTATTTTGTTCATTCTTTGGGCGATATCCACTGGTCTTGAGTAAAATTATCGTTGTTTTTCGATGTTACAGGGATTTGTATTTTTTAATGGGGTTAAGTACCAGTACAGTATGGTATGCAATATTAGTGGGGGGGGGGGGGCGCAATAAAAGTCTCTCCCAAAAGTGGGTCGCACCTTCGAAAAGTTTGGGAGCCACTGTTGTAGCAGATACAGCAACTGTTGCACTATTTTTCCACATAATCACACCAGAATTGAGACATTTGTCATATTATGGGATCAACTTATGTAATCCTGTGTCATAGAAGTCTGCCACCTGTGTGACAGCTGCCTGCAACTCTGCATCACAGTGATACACGTGATGCTGACCAGACAGGAATTTCTTTAAGTGCAAGAAAAGATGGTAATCACTAGGGGCGAGATCCGGGCTGTAGAGTGGATGATAACATCTGCACTGAGCATCCCATGCCACTTGTTCTGAATGGCCCTTCGCAAATTCTGCAGTGTTGCATAGTAACTCTCAGCATTCACCGTCTCACCTCTGGCCAGGAACTCAGAATGCTCTTTCTGTCCGAGAAGACCGTGCACAACACTTTTCACATCAACAAAGTCTGCTTGAATTTGGTTATGGTCAGAGATTCACTGTGACGCCAATGCATTGACTGCTGTTTGGTTTCTGGGATAAAGTATGCAACCCACCTTTCATCACCTGTGATGGTCCAGTCCAGAAACTCGTCATCATCATGGTACCACTCCCAAAATGTCAATGCTGATCCCGTGTACTTTGTTTTGTGTTTGGGTGTCAGTTGCTTTGGCACCCACCTGGCATACATTTTCTTAAACAGCAGGTGTTTTGTGACAGTTCCGTGCAATATAGAGCAGGAAATCTGTGGAAATGGCTGCTGAGTTCCGTAATCGTGAAGCGACTGTTCTCCACAATGCTCTGCCACACTTGCTCAACAAGATCGTCCGTGGCGAGGGATGGCTGCCCACTGCACTCCACATCATACACATTCTGCTGACCTTCTGAAAATTACCTACATCAGCGATGCACCATCTGCTTGCTTGTAATGTCCGGCCCATACACTTGACACAGTTGATGGATTTCGATCATTGCCATGTTCTGTGTGTTGAAAAATGTTATCACAGAACGAACCTTGCAATCAGTGGGGGATGGAATTAGAGCTGCCATCTTCATTCGCTATACTGGTGCTACTATGAGGAATCAGGCAGTGTCAGACTCTAGCCTCTCGTGTGCGTGATAGAGTAATGACGTGGCATTGGTATGCACCAGGTGACACTAATATTTCATTTATGGAAGATGTTAAGTGGGATTTAGGCAGAATTAATTATGTTTTAACAAGCCATTTTAACAACAAATTATGTTTTCATCACCAATTATTAATGAAATGTTTTCATTGATGAGCAATTTAACTGTTGGAAATTAAAGACTCGAATTTATTGCTTCGTAAATTAACACAACATTGAGGAAAAATGAATATAAAGAATACTGTAGCTGAATTCCACCTACTTATTTGATATTGTAATTTTATTTCCACTCAACAATAGGATTTTATTCTCCCAACAATAATTCCTTTCTACAATTCACTTTAAACGCTCTCGTCAACAATAGGTTTTTCACTCAACACAGGATTCGTTATAGCACTCCACTGACGGCAATGACAATTTACTTGGACTATTACGAACAACAATGAACTGTTAATCTTAACTAATATTTACAAAGCACTATTTACAAATCAGAACTATCAGTTCTCAGTTCTTCTATCTCAGTCACTCGAGTTCACAGTATCTCGAACCACAGACCTTCAGACTGTACTCGAACTCAGGTCCCTCCAATTGCGATCCACTGCACTCGAACTCAGGCCTTCAGATGCTGACGCAGTTGTGGACGCACACTCGAGTCGAACTCCGGTACACAAGGCTTGCTCTGTTCACTGGCTTACTGACTGAACTAATCATGAATGACACACACGCTCCTTCGCGTCCGTAATTTATAACTAGACATCGGATTTTTAGGCACTAAAAATTTCAGTTTTAGGCGCCTAAAATAAGCTCAAAATTTGTAAAATTAGGCTCTATTTTAATGAAAATAGGCATTTTAGGCACATCAAGGTATCATACTTAGTTCTTTCACTGAAATTTTTAGTTATACACTAAAATACGCACAAAAAGTATGTTTAAACATTAAAAAAGAATACTATATTATATTTATAAACAGAGCTGCACAAATTTAATATATTGAAACTAATGAAATAATGATTATTGATATCAATATTATTCATTTTAAGTTATTGAAATTCAGTTCCATGCTCAGACTCTATTATAATTATCTGCACAGTACACCACCAGAATTTTCTCTAAATTCTCCACAGTTAACCTTTGCCTTTTGTCACTGAGAATCATTCTGAAAGCAGAAAAACTTCTTTCAACCGAAACTGATGTAAGAGGCGCAAATTTTAAATTAGGTACAATAGAAACATCAATACTTACTGGAACATTTACACTTTCCCCCGATATCACTCTTGATACTTTTTCCAACAATGAAAATCCTACATTTTTATTTAATACGTTGTCCCACTTGTTTTTAACTTTTTTCCCAGTTTCGCCCAAAGCAGAATGTATGTTCACTTGAGCTTCCTTTACTATTGCTATTTGGCTACAAAGAGATTGTTTTTCACGTTCTAATTGTTCAATGCTTGCAGGTATGAAAGAAAAGTTTGATGTTATGTAGGCAATATCGTTTTTCACTCGTGAGTCATTCAGACAATCTTTCACTGCTTTCACACACGCTGCACTATCAGTTTCAGGTAATTTATCAATAACTGTGACCACTTCTTTAAAATACTTAGAATAATACACCACTGACTGAATCCAGGTTCCCCATCGTGTAACAACCGGCTGAGGTGGGAGTAGGATATCTGGAAAGTTCTCTCTGAATATTGAAATCCTGGATGGGGCTTTACAAAAACATTTTTTTGTGTTAGAAATAAACGAATTGACAAGAGGAAATTCATTTTGGATTGTTTCAGAAACCCTGTGAAGGCCATGTGCTAGACAGGTTACATGCGTGAGGTTAGGATAAAATGTTTTAAGAAGTGGAGCTGCAGCAACCATATTTGAGGCAGCATCAGTACAAAACAACAGAACTTTGGAATCGTCTATATTACCTGAGTATAAAGACTGTAGGCCTTTATTTACAAAATAAGCAATGGCTTGGCTATTCACTTTCGAAAGTTCCTTAACACATACGAGGTGTGGAATCGAAGGTCCATCAGGACTAAGTTTTCCTACTACCATATTTGCTATATACCTATTCATAGGATCTGAGGTTTCATCCACAGAGACCCATATGTAAGAATCACTTATATCCTCCCGAATGGAAGCTAAAGTTTCATTGTATATTCTGTCTAAGTAATTTTTTCTTAGGGTCGACTCGGATGGGATATTTTGTTTGCAGTATTTTTGTAAAAACTATCTTAAAACCGGATTTTCAATTGCATTCCAGGGAATGTTAGCAGCAACAAACGCTCTGGTTAAATCAGCATAGAAATTGCTGCTGAGATTGGATGAAGTAGGCTGTGTTAGTAAAGTTTGTTGCAGTTGATTTTTCTGCTGAGCTTTAGCCTTATGAGCCGCTCCTTGCACATGCTGCTTTAGGTGGCACTTCTTTTCTTGCGAAATATAAAAATGTAAAGTAAACTGAATTAAAATAAAATCCTAATTGTTGTATTGCCGTATTTCTATCACAAAGTTAGTGGATTCGAACAATCAAAATTTTAATGACCTGCAAATACTTTAACTATCGGAATTTAAAAGGTTAAAGTGTAGTGGTCTTAAAAAGAATTATACCTCAGGATAGCTCAGTCAATGTATAAATATTATAGGCCTACTCATTAAAATTAATATAATTTATATATTTCAACTATTGTTATATACCTGTTTGCTACAAATCTTGCAGAATATTATTTTTCCATCATAAGTGAATTCTGAATATTCTGTTAGCCATTGCCGGATCAATGTAGATTTTGCACTTATATTTTTCGGCATTATCGCGTTAAACTTCACAGGAAAACGTCCTACCGCTCAAAACTTCTCAACACAAATAAGGTGAGGGAAAGAGCAACTGTTAACGAGCATTCAAATGAACCGTTGTTATTGAGATTCAATTGGACAAAAATACAAAGTTCCACTTATTGTTGCATTTCCTGGTAGTGTTAACACTAGGAGGGCCATTCTTTTAAATATTTTGTAACGGTTTACCCTACTAATTCGCAGTTTTACGACTTTTCATAAATATTTCAAAAACACTCTTTCTCCAAAAATTGTGATTTTATGACACTCTGAAGGGCAGTACAGCTAATCGGTTTCAGACCGAAAACAGTCATTTATATAGTATAGTATATCTCTGAATCGGTAGCGGCACATGTTGTGATTGTTGCCTGCTTCAAAACTAAGGTTGGTTCTTTGTCGGCATTTATGCCTCCAAACATGTTAAATTCGGTGAAATCTATTGCGAGTGTCGTGAGATTCAAAACATTTTGTTTCCTTTATCAATGGTTTCATGGCCGGTGTGAAGCAAACTTTCCACTTTTTAAATGCCTTAAATTTCGCAGTGAATGCATGTATAAATTATAAAAAGTAAGAGTAAAATGCGAAACTTTACAGTGAGTTAGGCATTTTTAGGCGAATATTAACAAATTAGGCTTTAATAACCGTTTTAGGGCATTTTAGGGCACTATAAAACTCTTTGATACCTTTCAATTTCCATGAAACACAAATATTAATAATTATTTTTACTTTTCTCCTAAAGAAACAAAATAGGCATTTGCCCTAGAATCCGATGTCTGTTTATAACCACAGCAACGTAACCGAGAGACTTCGAATTCGCGATTTTTCCACTTTGACGGGCTTCTGGAAGAGTCGGGAAGGTCCGTCCCCCCTACTCCGCACGCAGTAGTTGCGTGCGCACTCTCCCCTCAGTGCTCTGTGAAGCCCGCGCGATCTGCTTTCTTGCGGGACGCTGGTCGTGAGTTCGAATCTCACGTCGCTGTCACATTGCTCCCTCCTTAGGACTGCTCGTCCTGGACAGTCCCTTGGTAGGCTGCTAATTCGGTCCAGATGCACCACCATCATCTTCCCTCGAGGTTGTCGCTGGATGGGGTACACCACGTCGTTGATCCGGGTCACCACGCGGTATGGTCCATCCCAGGCACGCTGCAGCTTTGGTGATTTCCCTTTGGTCCTGGTAGGTCGATACAGCCACACCAGGTCGCCCTCCTGGAATCCTGCAGAGTTGGCTAATCTGTCGTAGCGCACTTTCATCCTGTCGCTGGCCATCTTGAGGTGCTCTCTGGCCAGTTGGTGGACTCCATTCAACTTCTCGGTGAGTTCTGCCACATAGTCAGTTGCTGGCTGGTCGGCGCTGGGTGGCGTGCCAAACAGCAGATCACAGGGCAGGCACAGCTCTCTCCCGAAGACCATGTTTGCCGGTGTCATCCCTGTTGTATCGTGGACCGAAGCTCTGTAGGCCAAGAGGAACAGTGGGACTCTGGCATCCCAGTCTCGCTGATGGTTTGACACCACCTTCCGCAGGTGCTCCTCCACGGTTTTGATGTTGCGTTCCACCATGCCATCGGACTGTGGGTGGAGGGGAGTGGTCCTGGTTTTATGCACTCCCAGACGCTCGAGTAATTCTCCCATCAGGTTGGATTCGAAGTTGCGCCCCTGATCGCTATGCAATTCCCGGGGCACCCCGAATCGGCAGATGAAGTTGTCAAGCAGCGCATCGGCCACCGTCGAAGCCTCTTGGTTGGGAATCGCATACACCTCTGGCCATTTTGTGAAATAATCCATGGCGACTAGCAGGTAGCGGTTCCCGCGATCCGTGACTGGGAACGGTCCAGCAACGTCGATGGCGATCCTCTCAAAAGGAGCTCCCACGTTGTACTGCTGCATGGCTCCCCTGTTGCGTGTCCTTGGTCCGCGACTGGCTGCACAGGTATCGCATCTTCGGCACCATTGTTCCGTGTCGGTCCTCTGATGCAACCAATAGAACCTCTGCCTTAACTTGTCCAGCGTCTTGTTGGCTCCCAGGTGGCCTCCAGTCACTCCAGCATGAGTCTCCTCCAGCACTTCCTTCACCTTGCTCCTGGGCAGGACAAGTTCTATGCGTGTCCTTCCATCGGCCGACTCCCAAATCCTCTTCAGGATACCGTCCTTGACAGTGAAGGATTCCCACTGGGCCCAATAGCTCTTGTAAGTGGTGCTACGGTTGGCGATATCGGCCCATACTGGTCTTTGGCCAGACTCCACATCACGTAGTAGCTGTCCAATGTTTGGGTCCTCCAGTTGCTCCCTCCTTATGGCGGCGTTATCCTATCCTGGGCTCGGCTGGGCGGCAATTGCTCGGACTGCGTGGGCGCCATCCCGCTCTTCTACTTTCAGGCAGTGTTTACAGCCATCCGGGCACGGACGTCGTGATAGGGCATCAGCGTTGGAATGTTTCTTCCCTTGTCGGTGTTCAGAGGTGAAGTTGTACTCCTGCAGACGTTGAACCCAACGGGCGGTCTGCCCCTCCAGATTCTTGAAGCCCAATAGCCAGGTGAGTGCAGAATGGTCTGTCCTCAGATGGAATTCCTGGCCATACAAATATTTGTGGAAATGCTTCAGGGCTTCTACAATGGCAAGAAGTTCTCTACGCGTCACACAGTAGTTTCTCTCAGCCTTGGATAGTGTTCGGCTAAAGTAGGCAATCACCCTCTCTTGCCCGTCCTGTTCCTGAGAGAGTACTCCACCGATGCCTACGTTGCTAGCGTCCGTGTCGAGCGTGAACTTCCTTCCAGGGATGGGATATCCCAGTACAGGAGCAGTGCAGAGCGCCTCTTTCAGTGACTGGAAGGATGACTCCGCCTCATCCGTCCACTAGAATTGTCGTTTCTCCTCGGTCAGCTGGGTTAGAGGCTTAGTGATGTTGGCGTACCCAGCTACGAACCTTCTGTAATAAGTGCAGAGGCCGAGAAAGCGGCGCAACTCCTGCTTGTCCCTCGGTCTCGGCCATCCTCTGACAGCTTGTAGCTTCTCCGGGTCCATGGCCACTCCTTTGGTCCCTACTACGTGCCCCAAGTAGCTGACCTTCTTCTGGAACAGATGACATTTCTTCGGGTTCAACTTCAGCCTGGCTTGTCGCAGTCTCTCGAACACTTTCCTCAGGTTCGACAGCTGTTCGCCGAATGTCTTGCCGACCACGATGACGTCATCAAGGTACAGCAAACAGGTGTCGTATGTCAGGCCTCTCATTACGGACTCCATTAGTCTCTGGAATGTAGCCGGGGCGTTACAGAGGCCGAATGGCATAACGGTGAACTGCCATAGTCTCTGGCCTGTAGAGAATGCCGTTTTCTCCTTGTCCTCAGGATGTAGTGCCACCTGCCAGTATCCTGACTTGAGATCCAACGTCGAGAACCACTCTGCTCCGGCCAGGGTGTCCAAGGTGTCGTCAATTCGTGGAAGGGGAAAGCAGTCTTTCCTGGTGACGTCATTCAGTCTTCTGTAGTCCACGCAGAAACGCAGGTCCCCATTCTTCTTCTTCACCAGCACTACAGGTGATGACCAAGGGCTGTCGGATTCCTCGATGACCCCTCTTGCTTTCATGCCCTCCAGTTGGCTGTCAATCTCCCTCTGTTTAGCTAGAGGGACGCGTCGAGGAGGTTGTCTGATTGGGCGAGCATTTCCGGTGTCGATGTGGTACTGAACTTACTCCGTTCTCCTGTAGTCGTTTTCGGACAGACTGAACACATCTTGAAATTCCGTCAGTAGATCGTGGACTTGTCTTCTTTCTCCTTTGCTTAAATTCGCCGGCAATTCTCGAGCCAGCTCTTTCAGTGATGGGTCTAGATCCGGACGTGGTCGGTGACACTCCTCGTTATCTGCCAGAGACATCACAGACACCACCGGCTCGACGTTACCTAGTACAGTTCCACTAGGCACCTCCTTGTCCCGATTGGTGACATTCAGGACCCTCACCGGTACCACCTTCTGATTCGGGAGTAGGGATCTGGCCACATAAACCCCATCTATCGGAGTTGTTTGCGAATCGATGAGCAGGTTTCTCTTAGGTTGTCTGTCCAGTCTTGCCGTCACCACCATCTCGCAGCCTGCTGGGATTGTCACTTGATTCTCCGAGGTGAGTCTGCTGGCCATGGGTTGGTCTTCGACGTCCCTCAGGAACACTTCATCCTGACCAAAACGCAGGATACGGCGCCTGACGTCCACCGTTGCATCGAAGATCCGCATGGCGTCGAGTCCCAGGATGACGTCTTCAGTGATGTTGGCGACGAACACCCACATCTCCAGTCTCCTCTTTCCCAAGGTCAAATCCAGGAAAACCTCTTTCTGGATGGGCAGGCTCTCGCCCGAGGCAGTATGTAGCTCATATCGGCGCAGTGGCGTCCTCCCAGGTAGGCCATGCACGACTTCCGGTCTGGCGATGGTGAGCGATGGTGTCTACCAGTACTCAGCATGGGCGGCCTCTTATCCATCCGTCAGCAATCAGCCCATCGTCGCATCTTCTGTTAACCGTCTTCAAGATCAGTCGAGGGGATGGTGATGACGGCGCCGACGTGCCCCTCGTCGCATCGGCCCCTTTTAGTTTTCCTGTTTGTGACCAGATCGGTCACAGTCCCTCCTCAGGTGTCCAGGCTCACCGCAGGACCAGCAGGTGGGCACTCCTCGTCTTCGTCGCTCGGGTGATTTCGGTTGACGTTCCTCGACGTCGGCCACCGCGACGCTCCTAATCCGGTGCGATGCCGAGACGTTCGCCGTCAACTTGGCTGCCTCCATCCTGAGGGCCGCCGCCAGAGCTGCGTTGATGGTGCGATGCTTTGCTAAGAGTAGCTGTTGTCTTATTTCCGGGTCTCGAACTCCGCTGCCGAAGGTGTAGGCCGCCTCTCCAGCGATGAAATCATTAGGTAGGCCCCTGAGGGCCTTATGGGCCAGTTGTTCCACTGCCATCGCGAATTCTTGTAGGGACTCGCCTGACTGTTGGACCCTCGTTTTTAGTTGGGTCCTAAATGCTGCAGCAAGTTGATGGTCACCATAACGTCCCTCCAGGGCCGCCATTATCTCAGCGGCTGTCCCATCTTCTGGAACGCTGTGAAGAATCTCCGACGCCTGTCCCTGAAGCGCGGCCAGCAGCTGAGTAGTTTTCTCTGCCGGCGTCCACCCATTGTGCTCTGCGATGGCCTCGAACTGGCGACGGAATATCGCCCAAGACGTCGTACCGTCGAACTTCGGCGTCTTGACGTTGTAATGTCTGGCTGAGGGCGATGGTTCCACATGGCCACTACATGAGGTCCTCAATTCTGTCGTCGATCTTTCCACGGCCCGTTGAACTTCCTCGGCAATTATCTGTTTCTGTTCTCTAGCCTGGCGATCCACCAACGCGAGGATGTGCTTGTTTTCTTCAGCATGTCGGTCCATTAACGCGAGTATGTGCTTGTTTTCCTCAGCGTGTTTGTCCATCACCTCGCTCGTCTGCTCTTGACGACGCTCGAGATCGCGGATTTTGCCGTCGAAATGGTCTACATCCTGTCTCAACTCGGCTACTGTCTCGTTTATAGTTGTAAAATTCTGGTTTAGTTTGTCCAAATCGGCCTTAAGTTCGTCTTTTACGATGGCGACAATTCCATCTACGTGGGCCGAAACGCTTTCAATTTGCGTAGTGACGTCATTTTTCACTCCGTTTATGTCGCCTTTCACTCTGCTTATGTCGCCTTTCACTTCACTTATGTCACTTTTCATCTCTGTTTTCACATCACTTATGTCACTTTTCATCTCCGTTTTCACATCACTTATGTCGTTCTTAACCTCACTGATGTGCTTGTTCATGTCGTTCATGTTATCTTTTACTTCACTAATGTGCATGTTCATTTCTGCTTTCATTTCTGCGATGGCTTGCAGGATCTGCTGTAGGTTCTCCATTGTCGATAATGTCCCGATTCTGACACCAATGTAAATTTTATTTCCACTCAACAATAGGATTTTATTCTCCCAACAATAATTCCTTTCTACAATTCACTTTAAACGCTCTCGTCAACAATAGGTTTTTCACTCAACACAGGATTCGTTATAGCACTCCACTGACGGCAATGACAATTTACTTGGACTATTACGAACAACAATGAACTGTTAATCTTAACTAATATTTACAAAGCACTATTTACAAATCAGAACTATCAGTTCTCAGTTCTTCTATCTCAGTCACTCGAGTTCACAGTATCTCGAACCACAGACCTTCAGACTGTACTCGAACTCAGGTCCCTCCAATTGCGATCCACTGCACTCGAACTCAGGCCTTCAGATGCTGACGCAGTTGCGGACGCACACTCGAGTCGAACTCCGGTACACAAGGCTTGCTCTGTTCACTGACTTACTGACTGAACTAATCATGAATGACACACACGCTCCTTCGCGTCCGTAATTTATAACCACAGCAACGTAACCGAGAGACTTCGAATTCGCGATTTTTCCACTTCGACGGGCTTCTGGAAGAGTCGGGAAGGTCCGTCCCCCCTACTCCGCACGCAGTAGTTGCGTGCGCACTCTCCCCTCAGTGCTCTGTGAAGCCCGCGCGATCTGCTTTCTTGCGGGACGCTGGTCGTGAGTTCGAATCTCACGTCGCTGTCACAATATCATTGTTTGGCAGAGGATCTAATTTACTTGGATTTAGGTGCGAACAACAAATCCAGTCTGAAGAACTTTGTGTCCTTCACCAGGATTTTTTTTAATAAAAACTGAAAAAATACCATTGGAATATAATAGGAATGGGACACTTATCACTAAATTTCACCTCTTTTTTCCTGAAAGTTTGCGACTGAAAACATTAAGGGAAGAATGATGTCATCTTCCTATCAGGGGATTTAGGCTAAGTGGCCTGTTCTGCTCTTATGCCATTTTTTCTTCGGTCTTCCTATTCTTCTTTTGCATGTTTCTCAGTAGTTATTCTGTGAATATGTTCTTCTATAATAATGTGTGTTTGTCTAATGTTTACCCACTTCACTCGCATGCTTTGGGTTCCACATATTGCGGATCGATGGGAGGACTGTGACCCATTTTCAAATTGCACACGACTTCGATGGGCCACATTATGCATGATGTGTACCTGTGAAGAGTTATGTCGTGTGCTAGGATGAATGTGTAAGTGCAGTGTAGGGAATGGATGAAGATGATGATGGTGAGGAAGGAAGAAGGGAAAACCTGGTGCTAGCACGTAGCCTACTTATATCGAATTTGTTTTGTAATATTATTGATATGTTCTAACATGGAGTTGATTTTCAATTGTTTTAGTATTTCGAAGCTTTCTTCCTTATGGGGTGGGGAACAAGGAATTAAGCAATAAAATACAGTAGAACCAAATCAGGATTTTCTAGAGAGCTTTGAAAAACTAAGAAAGAAGCAGGTGAACTACATATGTTGCAACATATTTAGTGCGGGGAAAAATGTGGATAAGAGCTCATGGCATTAGAATTGTATGGACACAGCTTAAATGCAATGAAAAAGATATGAAATGAAAGTTTTATTTTATATGGGAACTGCAAATAGTGTTATACATAGTTAGGGAAATGATACAAGCAAATTATTTTATGAGAAATGTTTATGCAAAGTGACTTCATTTAAACACAATAATTTATTCTGTTATTGTGAAATTGTTTTTGTTCTTTTTTTTTGTTTTTTCTCCTCCTGCTGCTTAAATCTTTGTTATGAAGTTTTATGTTGCTAGCTGTGAGCTCTTGTAATTGCAAAATGAGAAAATAGAAAATAGAATAGCAACAATCCCTATATAGGGAGGAAGGAAATGCAGTATATTAATTCACATGAATTATGATCATGCCATTACGAGCCAGTTTTGTTACATAACGTTATTGATACAACCAATAATCTATAGCGAATTTTTAGTTTTTCGAGAAAATTACGTGCAACATTGTAGCAGTGCAGTAATAGGGATGTATGCTGCAAAAGTTCCCCTGCAGACAGCGCTAGTGTACTAGCCGGTAAGCGCTTGTCGATCGTCTTTTTTTTCGGCCGCTTTCCGTCTGCTATTCATGTTGTTTATCGTGTACACAGGAGAGAAATAAGTTAATAATTTTAGTTTTTCTATAGGATAAGAGCATATCTGTACATATTTATGACATCAAACATATAATGGACAATATACAGCGCCTCAGTGTCAAGGAATTGAAAGAGGAATTAAAGAAGAGAGGCGCTGAAACTAGTGGAAGGAAGGAAGAATTATTAGAGAGGTAATTTTGCCTAATATAATGTATTATTTTAGTCCCAACGTAACGTACGTTATATATAAATTCATTATTGTATATTATATAGCCAAGTAAAGAAATTTCAGTTTCTTTATGCAATTATTTTCTTCATTTCACGTCACTTAAATGCATATCAGTGCACCACAAAATCATGTGTATTTATCGCGTTCTTTAGCCTGTTCTAATTATTAATTCCACCTATAATAATTTTGTACATCCTAAATACTCGTAGGCCTATATTTTGTTTATTTTCTCTCTCTTTTATAGGTTAAAGTCCTACATAAAACTGCAAATACAGCCATCGGCACCTGCAACTGAAACAGAAGTTCTGCAGTTTCCGAGTGATAGCTTGTTTCAAGATTTAGGAACCAGCCATAAAGACAAAATACTAACTACAAATGTCCATTTAATGGATTACTTTGTGTTTCGTAAGTCAGAAATAGATGGAGCACCTGTCTCAAACTACAGGTCTTTGTGTGATGCAGGCTACAGACTATTTATCGAAAAATTTGTGATGTACATAAAATGTTGTTTAGGATCAAGTGGAGTGTTCATAAGTAGTTGTGTTAAATCTGAATACACAAAACACAAAACCTATGGTATCAAGCTAATGTTAGGGACATCGGGAGAAATTCTAGGTGCTGAATGTGGATGTGTTGCTGGAGCAGGCCCTAAAGCTAGCTGCAAACACATTGCTGCAGTGAGTTATGCCCTAGAACACTTCTCTAAAAGTGGTGTAATTACATGTTTTGAGACTTGTACGCAGAGTCTGCAAACATTCCATCAGCCACCTAGCAAATGTCTTAAACCATCAAGTCCCATGAAAGTAGAAAATTTGCCATTAGGACAAGTTTACCAGGAATCATGCCGTGAAGTTAGAAATGTATTGGGAATTAACCAACAAGGATATCAACATTATGTTGAAAGTTTAATTAAGAGCTCCAGGCATAAACTTACATTTCTCTACGGACTGAAAAATGAAAAGGGTAGTGCCTATGGAGTGGTTCATGACCATTATTATGGGAGCGATCCTTGTTCCTTGTATGCTGAAGAGCTTGTGGTGGTTTCTGATGAGCAAAGAAAAGAAATTGAAGAAAAAACAAAAGAACAGTCAACGCAGGTTCTATGGTTCAAAGAACGAAAATTTCGATTGACTGCCAGCAATTTCGGAAAAATCTGTCATTCAGGAGCACCGAAAGGCCTGGCAAAAGCTATATTCCAAGGAAACAGTTACTGCTCAGACAATATGAGATGGGGGCTCGAAATGGAAGATCTAGCAAGGCAGAGATATTCGGAAATTACAGATCACGTTGTTAAAAAAATGTGGTCTTATTATTCATCCCACAAAACACTATTTGGCTGCATCTTGTGATGGACTTATTGGAGAGGATAGGGTTTTAGAACTTAAAGGGGTACCAAGTCGTGCACATGAGAAGATCTCTGCAAAATTTGTATCTTACCTGGAAGAAAACAGTGATGGAGTAGCTTTGAAAAAAAATCACAATCACTATTTTCAGGTGCAAGGACAGTTATTTGTTACTGGGCGACAGTATTGTAGTTTTGTGGTTTATACTTCAGTTGACATGCTAGTGGTGGACTTAGAGAGAGACGAAATGTTCATTGAGGAAATGGTGACAAAATTAGATTATTTTTACAAAGAATATTTTGTTCCTGTCATTTTAGAGTAGGCCTAATTAGAGATAACGAATTTTGTTTATGATGAATTTTGTTTACTTTGTGTAAATTGTGTAGGTAGTTTGTATATTTTCCAACCAAGAAAATCTTTCAACTTCACTGAAACTTGAATAATTGTCAGTATTGGTTATAATACAGACCAACATTTGTTCAAATTTTGTAGCTCTCCTTACCTATACCCACTACATCATAACCTATATAATTATCACATAAAGAAGTATTTGATTTTGTATATTAATACTTAAGATTGATTTATTGTGATCAGCTGATCACAGAAAACTGTCTTCGTTTCACTCCATTCAATATTCTGATCCTAATACTTAACCTACTAAACAGTTATTTTAACTTACATTGAAAATTACAACCATGTGCCAAGATGTATTAAAAAAGAAAACGACAATAAGAGGTTTCACACAAATATTTTATTTAAAAAAATGATTATAATATGGCTAACTTAAACTTTATTTATAACCATTGTAGTTAGGGGGTCATGATTGATTTTCTGAAATTACATAACCTAAAACACACAAAAATTATTCTGCCAGAAATACATATTTTACTGATGTGAAGCTTTGATTGCAAGATTTTGTATGTCTTGCCGAGGCCTATAGCCCGTTCTATATGTATTCTGTTGGAGGCTATCCTCCTTGTATTAATATTTTCTGATGGAGAAAACTGTTTCTTTCCTTTCAGAAAAGGTGGGATATTCAATGCAACACCTTTAGTGCATAACAAATCTTGAATATTGAACCCTCTGTCTGCCATAACAGAATCCCCTTCTTCCAGGAGATCTAACATTCCAGAACGAATGAATAACTGTCTGTCAGAAATTGCCCCTCCATAGGCATCAGAGATAAAGCAAATGAAACCTGATGGGTTGATACCTATTAAAACTTTCACTGTATTTGTGTTTTTATAGGCAGAAAATGTAGCCTGTTGTGCCGTTGGACTCTTTGGTTTCATTATTGTCACCTCTGTTGCATCTATAATTACTCTAGTTGTGAGATATTTGTTTTTAAATGCTGGGGGATTGTTTTCAAGAACAGTTTCTCTATCAGGCCAGATGTTCAATTCCTTGAATTGACAATACATGAAATTGATCCACACATTGAATATTTTTCCAACAATAGTGTTACGAATGCCAAAATTAAGAGCAAGTTCCATGTCAGATTTGTTTGTTCTCAGTTTCATAACTGTTAGAAAGAAACAGAGTTTCGGTTCAAGGGGAAACACTTGCAGTCTGTACCTATTTTCCCCCAGAGCAGCAAACATCAAGTTAAAATGTTCACAGTCCATAAACCCTGTATAAAGTAGTACAGCATCTGGATTATTCATTATCATTTTAATGTCTAAATTACCTGACAGCTGTGTCTGAGTGCTGTTGTCTCTAGAACAAGAAGGCACAGAAGAATAATTTTCTACACTAGACACACTAACATTAACAATTTCTTCATATACAGCAGCAGGAATAACCTCCTCTTGTTCTAGTCCTGTAGACTCCTCAGTAACACTTGCTGCTTTCCTGGAAAGAGACTTTCTTTCCCTTGTCTTTGGAATACTTGTTTTATTCCAAGGAAATACAGACGGAATAGTGCCCTGTTTCAATCTGGTCCTCACACCTGAAAGAACAGGTAATATTACATTAAAATAAGGTAGGCCTAATAGTACAATATTACTAACTCCATACTATGTTCATTCATTTCACTTACCTAGCAGAGTACTAACGAAATCCTCCTGATTAAAATGCTGGGAACATACTTTAATATTTCTTGTCAGTTTCTTTTCATTTAAGTTTTTACGTCGTATAGCATGAAGCCATGTTTTCCTCAATTTTTTGTTTTGAGGAAATTGGTGATAAGAAAACGGATTCCCTTGATTACTACAAAGCGGAACGCAGCAATAGTCTGGCATAGCAACAATTATTATTTATTTTCCAATAAATTCACCCCAAAACTTTCCAATTTTGCTAAACATACGCTGCATAACCTCAATAATTTAGCAGACAACTTTACGCAAAACAAGTGAATAATGACGTGTGCTTACTGGCTAGCGCAGTGGAGCCATCTATTGGTGGTAGTTCCATACATCCCTATTGAAACCTGTACTTTTTATGGTTAAATTATTGCTAAAACATGGTCATAAGTAGCTTATTGTACACTACCCTATGGATAAATCCCTCTTATTTTTAAACAATTGCATTGAATCTGCAATCAAAATTGTAACACATGGCCTATCTTACCCCCAACCCTGACTTTTTGAAGCTGAAATGTCTGCAAAGGAACGAAATATTGATTACACTTTTTGTTCGTCATAGGAATCATAGTCATCTGAAAAAAAAAAATTAAATAAATAAAATAAAATAAAAAGAAGAAAAAATGTGATATATTACCTACCTCCCTGTATAAGATACAGTAGATTTTAAAATGGCTGTATCTGTGTAAGAAATGTAAATCTTATCTGATTTCATGTATTTCTTTTGTTTCCTATATAATAATAGGAATGTTTGTTGCTGCTGCTATAAAAGAGTTACGTCAGTGTGTGCTGCAGACCATGGTATTCATTGTCAGTCACTACACAATGGTGGCCATATCACAGCAGGCTGGTAAGTGTAATTTCTTCCCTTATAGAATGCATTTAACACATAATTTTGTATTTTCAGATTTTTTTGGAATATCAACATTATATATAAATATATATATATATATGTATATATATAATAGTTAAAGGTATTTATTATTCTCTTTATGTTGAACTCAATTATAAGAGTTTGATCTCATTACGAGGTATAGAATTACTGATGTCATTACAAGGTATAAAATTACTGAATAGTTTGGACTCGAACTTTATTTAATTTTCATGGCACTTCCTTTAAAATAGAGGAGCACAATATTGTATGGGTCTGTGTACTAAAACTTGAGGAAAGAGCTATATTAACAACTCATTTTGTCAGTTCATATATTCATGAATAGAATTTAATTCTTGTTTAAATTATGCTCTGATTACACTGCATTTAATAATACGTATTGAAAGCACATAAAGTTTTGCAATATTTAAACATGGCTTCATAAGGCACGTGAACTATAAAGCATTATCAGAAAATGAATACAGTTAAATCCCCATTTATCATTTTTCAGGTGACAGTTTCTTTTTTACCTTAAATGGAGATTTACACTAAATTTAGGTTTCATTATTTTTCGGTCAGTATACTACACAAATTTTCTAGAAATCCCTCCATATAACATAGACAATATTTGGCAAAATTATAATGCATCAGACCCTGAAAATGTACAGATACGGAATTAAACTTTGAAGTGGGTCTTGACAGAAGTTCACCTGTATATAGGCTTAAGGCCCTAACTCAGCCAGGTAAAATGAAATCCATTATTATTATTATTATTATTATTATTATTATTATTATTATTATTCCTTCCAGTGCATCCTTCAATGTAGGCAGTTTCTTCTCAGCCAGTGACCAACCAATTTCTTTTCCTCTTCCTGATCAGTTTCAGCATCATTCTTTCTTCGTCCACTCTTCAACACAACTTCATCTGTCTGTCCACTTCACATGTTCCATATTCACATTTCAAATGCTTCTATTTGCTTCTCTTCACTTCGTCATAATGTCCACGTTTCTGTCCCATACAGTGCCACACTCCATACAAAGCACTTCACTAATCTCTTCCTTAGTTCTTTTTCAGAGACCCGCAGAAGATGTTCCTTGTTCTATTAAAAGTTTCCTTTGCTTCTGATATCCTCCTTTTGACTTCCTGGCAGCAACTCATGATACTGCTTATAGTACACCCCAAGTTTTTGAAGCTGTCCACTTGCTCTACTGCCTCATTTAGAACCAGTGTATAATAATTTAAATATGGAATTTTTTAGTAGAGATCTCAGTCTTTTACGTTTAGCTTCTAAGATTCAAGAACAACAGCAACTATAACAGAAATAATATTAGAGTAACAAGGGGTAAAAATCCTCAATTTTTAAGATTATTGTTCCTCTGGTCATATTATTAATTATTTTAACCTGTTTTGAGGGTTAAATATGCCTTATAGTTTTCTTTAGCTTTTGTAAAATCGTGGAAATTGTATTTGTTATTTCTATTAGATTTATAGTAATTCAAATCAGATACAACAATTGGGATCTTTACCCCGGCTATTAGGGTAAAGATCCACGAAACAAGGGGCAAAAATCCCACAACGAAACAACACTATACTTACTACATAAACTTACAAAATTGCTTAAGTATTGAAAAACAAAATACGAATGTCACTATGGACATCATTATTTGGGCGAATTATAAAAAAAAGAATGTGTTGACTCTGGTATTATTGAATCCCGTTATTCTATCTTGTGCCATGCTATAAATGATGTAGCCAAGTCAGTGACAGCCATCTATGTCTTGTTATTGGATCGATGGGAAATATTGTTTCAGATTTGTACTGGTGTGCAAACTAACGAAGTATTTCAAGTGGCAGGCCATAAAATCACAAATTTAAATTTCTTCAGTATATATAAATTCATTTTCTTATCTGTCATTAAATGTATGTCTGAAGGAATCAATTGAAGAAACACTGAATCCTTTTTGAAATCTTTTCTTAAGGTGGATTTTTCTACATTTGACATTTTGTCAGATTTTCTCTTTGATATACCATCATCGTAAAGTTGTCTTACTTCATTTCATCACATACTCGTATATTAATGGCTTAGAATCCATTTTTCTCTAGTAATTTCTGCTAAATATTTTAGCATTTACAGTAATTGTTCAAAAAACAGATCTACTATTGAAGTTAGAGTACTATTTTATTATAGCAACACACTAAATATTGCAATATGACCAATGGGGCAAAGTTCTGCATTCGGATCTTTACCTCATCATGTGGATCTTTACCCCACATGGCAGACCAAAGGACTGAAGCAAGTGCTGTCATTTAGGAAAGAAATTGTGGAACTATGAACTATGCATTATGTTCGTCATAGACAACGAAATAAATCACGAACAAAGAAATGTAGTTTCTGTTAATATTTTAAAGTCTACTACTAATACTTACTTACTTACTTACATACTTACTGCGCTTTAAGGAACCCGGAGGTTCATTGCCACCCTCACATAAGCCCGCCATAGGTCCCTATCCTGAGCAAGAATAATCCAGTCTCTATCATCATATCCCACCTTCCTCAAATCCATTTTAATATTATCTTCCCATCTACGTCTCGGCCTCCCCAAAGGTCTTTTTCCCTCCGGCCTCCCAACTAACACTCTATATGCATTTCTGAACTCATTCATATGTGCTACATGCCCTGCCCATCTCAAAAGTCTGGATTTAATGTTCCTAATTAAGTCAGGTGAAGAATACAATGCGTGCAGTTCTGTGTTGTGTAACTTTCTCCATTCTCCTGTAACTTCATCCCTCTTAGCCCCAAATATTTTCCTAAGCACCTTATTCTCAAACACCCTTAACCTATGTTCCTCTCTCAAAGTGAGAGTCCAAGTTTCACAACCATAAACAACAACCAGTAATATAACTGTTTTATAAATTCTAACTTTCAGATTTTTTGACAGCAAACTGGATGATAAAAGCTTCTCAACCGAATAATAACAGACATTTCCCATATTTATTCTGTGTTTAATTTCCTCCCGAGTATCATTTATATTTGTTACTGTTGCTCCCAGGTATTTGAATTTTTCCACCTCTTCAAAGGATAAATTTCCTATCTTTATATTTCCATTTCGTACAATATTCTCGTCACAAGACATAATCATATATTTTGTCTTTTCGGGATTTACTTCCAAACCTATCTCTTTACTTGCTTCAAGTAAAATTCCCATGTTTTCCCTAATCGTTTGTGGATTTTCTCCAAACATATTCACATCATCCGCATAGACAAGCAGCTGATGTAACCCATTCAATTCCAAACTCTCTCTGTTACCCTGGACTTTCCTAATGGCATACTCTAGAGCAAAGTTAAAAAGTAAAGGTGATAGTGCATCTCCTTGCTTTAGCCCACAGTGAATTGGAAATGTATCTGACCTACTAATATACAAGTTTAATATTATATGAGAGTAGTAAAAAATTGAAAATAACTCATTATTTTCAGTACAGTGGATGAAGAAACATCAAATTTGGTATAAACACAGCTTCTAATATGGTAGACATTACCTCAACAATGCAATCACCTGGGGATTAAGAGAAACAAAATATTTAGGATAGGATCTTTACCCCATGCGACTCTTTACCCTGGTTACTCTAAATGAGATGCAAATTTGGATTTTGCAAGAATAAATCCGTATATATTGCGTTTTCTCAAGACAGAATGAGTTAGGATAACAGTGAAATACACCTGTGGAATAACTGTTAGCGCTTCTAGCCACAAAACCAAGTGGCCTTTGTTCGATTCCTGATTGGGGCAAGTTACCTGGTTGAGGTTTTTTCCGGGGTTTTCCCTCAACCCAATATGAGCAAATATTGGGTAACTTTCGTTGCTGAACCCCAGACACATTTCACCAGCATTGTCACCTTCATCTCATTCAGATGCTAAATAACCTAAGATGTTGATAAAGCATCGTAAAACTAACTACTAAAAAATAAAATAATAAACAGTGAAATATTTTATTAGAATATTGATGACACTGGTCTCAAAGAAGTTAATGACTAATCTATGGAAAACTTCTACTAATTTTTTAAAATTTGTATATAAATTTATTTTACTGAGATTTTGCGTTATGAAATTATGTATGTCTACTGTACACCAGCCAGAAAAAAATTAGAGAAGAAATGTGAACTGAGACACTTACGTATAGCATGACATTAAAGCATGACAAGAAATGAAAGCACTACTAGTCATTCTAAAAACATTCCCTTTCCTATTTACAAGTAAGTGGATATGTTAGTCATTTCTTCTGATTATTGTAAATTTGTTACATTCAATGTTTCTTCTTCAGGTGCATTCTCAATGACATCGAAACAGTCTAACCTCAAAGGCATGGATCCTCTAGTGTTAATAGACTCTCTTGCTGTCATTATGGGACATGAAGAGAAAGAACTATGCAAAGCAGGACACTTGGCCTTGGTTCTGATTTTGGAAACTGCTATTAATATCCTTGGCTCTAAACAGAAGGTAAGACTTACTTACTGAGATTTATTACTACTGTAACACTTTAATACCTGCAAGCATTTTTACTACTAAAGAGTTTGAAATGTACATAAATCACTTAACAGTAGAAAATGTAGTTACCATTCACAAATTCTGATTAACAATAAAACATCCCAGTCCTCTAGTTTCTGTTCTTTGTAAGCTTTTACACTTTGATTTTTACATTTATTTTATTTTATTTTTTTTTTTTTTTAAGATGATACTATATGTAATCATAAAGAGAATATATCTTTTGTCAGATCATTTACTCCCAAAATGTTTCAGATTAGGAAAAAAAAAATTTTTCCGTGAATTAAATTCATTCTTAAGCAAAACTACCCCAAAACTACTGCACGTAATTATAGTAAAATAATAAAACTATTCTTCACACACGCACTGTAAAGATGTGAAGAGAGAGACACATACATTGTATTTTCTTGCAACATGAATTTTAGTTTTATACTCATTAAATTAATCCCTTCCCCCTCCTTTAAGATGTCAGCTTTTTCATCCTGAAATGTGTAGTCATGTAGTCCATAACATATCTGCAGTAAATTGAAGTATGGAAAAATCAACATTTCAAAATCTACAGTGCCTATAATCCACCTAATAATCCCCTTGATCTAACTTTGTTTGATATACAACCCAAAACTATCATAATTGGTGACTTTAACGCCCACTCCCAACTTTGGGGCTACGATAATGTAAACCAACCTGGAAAAATGATCATGGACCTCCTAAATACTACAACCGCAGAACTTGTCTACAGAAAAGAAGATCCCCCTACTTTCATTCATTATTCTGGTTCTGGTACAAATCCAGACTTATTACTAGTAACATCAGATATCCATCACGAAACCAAGAAAAAAAAATTGAAGACCCTGGATCTGGCCATAGAGTCATCATCGCTTCTATCCATCTCCACCAAAATCGAAGAAAAGAACCCTACAATAACAAAACAACATGGAACTTTAAGAAAGCGAATTGGAAACTATTTACAACAGAACTCAACAAATACCTCAAGCTAAACACACCACTAATGGAAAATACAAACTCAGATAGATTGAACAAATATTTCTGTGAATCTCTTCTTAAAATTGCAAAAAAGCAAATTCCACGAGGCAAACCAAAAAAATACACCCCATTCTGGACAGAAAACCTGAATTTATTGAAACAAGATAGAGATAAAGCAAGACCCAAAGCAGAACATAGCAAAACACCAGAAGATACTCAAGATTGGAGGAAGAAGACTGCCATTCTTAAAAAAGCAATCATAACAGCAAAAAAGAACAGTTTTAATAAATTTATTGAAAATATTAATTACAGAACCGATAGCGCTAAAACATATAAATTTCTGAAGAATATTTCTAATACACAGGAAAATACTAGCCAACCTATTATTCATAATAACAAAACACTAACAGATAGTAGAGATATAGCAAACACATTTAATAAACACTACTCAAACTCTCACAGATTACATCCCAATACCAAAAAAACTGACAAATTTATCAAAAGAGAATTACATAAAAATAATAAAAACAATATTACTAGTACAAAACCTGAAATATTTCATCGAAATTTTACTTCCAAAGAATTAAATATAGCTATACAAAATTTAAAAACCAAGAAATCTCCTGGCCCCAACAACATTCATTCCGAATTTTTTAAACATTTGGGGGAAAAAGCCAAGTCTGTACTTTTATCCATTTTCAATTTATCATGAAACACCTCAATTCCTGCAGCTTGGAAAAAAGCAATCATTGTACCAATTCACAAAAAAGGGAAACCTGCTCATGATGTTAATAGTTATCGACCAATAGCACTGTTAAGCATGATAGCAAAAACCATGGAGTCCATGATCTCCAACAGATTAACTTGGTATTTAGAATCCCAAAATCTTGTATCACCAAGACAAGCCGGCTTTCGACAACTACGCTCTACCAATGAACAAGTCATACAACTCGGCCAAGAAATAAAAGATAGTTTTAACAAGAAAGAAGATACCTTGGCAATATTTATTGACTTTCAGTTAGCATATGACTCTGTTTGGAGAAATAAATTATTACTAAAACTCCAGAATTTAGGTATCTCCAGCAATATATTCAGATGGATATCAGAATTCCTTAGTCAAAGATTCATTGCCACTAAATTCAATAACTCACTTTCTAGTTACAGACAAACATATCGAGGTCTACCTCAGGGTGCTGTTCTCAGCACAACTTTATTCAATATTTATATAAATGACTTACCCTCCCTATTAGAGGAATCAAACATGAAAACAGCACTATTTGCAGATGATATAGTTCTGTGGACTTCCGGATCTTACAGACATAGAGACAAAATTCAAAATTCTGCTCTTAAAGCTCTAAATCAACTTCATGAATGGAATACATCAAATTTGATGACACTCAATTTTAGTAAAAGTAACTACCAAATATTTTCACTTGGTAAAAAAGAAAGAGAATTCAATATCCAATACAATGGCCAACACCTTCCTAGGACTTATGAATCCAAATATCTTGGAGTTACTTTCGATAGTAAGTTAACATGGAGCAACCATTTGAAATACATTTCTGAAAAAGCTCGTAAAAGATTCTCCCTTCTAAAAAGACTAGCAGGAAAGAAATGGGGATGCTCTAGGAATATTTTGAACACTACATACAAAATGTTAATACAGCCAGTGCTGACATACTGCGGAGAAATTTTAATTACTTCACCTTTCATAAACAACATAGAATATGTTCAAAACCAAGTTCTCAGACTCATTACTGGTGGAATCAAAACAACTCCAATAGATTCTGTGAGATTCCTCACTAATATTAACAGCATCAAAATGACAATAGAAGAAAAAGCACCGATTCAATATGAAAAACTTATCAGATTACCAGGAAACAATTGGCATTCATACAGTCCTCTCTGTAGATTGAAAACTCAAACAAGTTTCGTATCCATTGTTCAAGAATTAAAAAAGAAAATCAATATCCCGAATTTAAAAGAAAACCTACAAATTAAACCAAACCCTTTAACTCTATTAAATATAGAATATAATCTAAATTTAACAGAAGAAATACTGAAATCAGAAGTAAACACTGAAATACTAAAACAATTGTCTTTAGAGACAATATTAGGTACCCTCCACAAAACTGGCTTCATTTATACACCAACGGATCCTTGATCTCCAGAGAACAAGGTGCCGGTGCAGGTGTTACGTGCTGTCTCTTCTCACTTTATAGATCTCTTGGGTATGGAACAACAAGTTTTGATGGTGAAATCATTGCAATAAGTGAAAGTCTCAGGAATCTTCTATGCCACATCAATAAATTTAAAAATGCAGTTATATTGTAAGACTCCAAAGCAGCTTTTCTATCTATAGTCTCTAAACACACACCTTCATCTCAAACAGCAGAAATAACTAAAATGCTCTCTCAATTAATATCACTCAATAAAAGAATTGTATTCCAATGGATACCATCCCATTGTGGAATCCTGGGAAACGAGAATGCGGATGCTTTAGCAAAGAAGGGCAGCACTGCTACTTACAGACCTGTTACTAAATCTACGTATTACTCTGTGAAGAAATTTATTAAATCTACATACTTAGACTTCAACAAACAAAATTTGATAACACAATCCCAAGGGAAAAAATGGAACTCTCTGCATCAAAATCCACAGTTAATTCCCGATTTACCACGAAAATCGTCTGTAGCTGCATTTAGATTGGCAACAGGCCATGATTGTTTGGCCAAACACCTGCATAGAATTGGAATATATCAGTCCCGTAACTGTCCATTGTGCAACTCAAACCAAGAAATGGATTCGGAACGCCTCAAAATCTGTGCTTCATTGGCTGACCATGATAATATCTTTGAAAAATATTGGAGTGCAAGAGGTCAAATGACTTTATTGTCAAATGCTTGGCATTAGAAAACAACAACAACATATGGATTAATATCATAATTGCATTTCATCCCACGGGATAGCTTCCTTAACAAAGCAAGTGAAGGCAATGGCAATAACTGATGGTTCAAACAGTGTTCATAAGCTTTTCTCGATTTTATTCATAACATGAAACTCTCTAAGATAAATTCTGACTCATACCTCATTCCACGTGGACATGTCCCACTCTTCTTAGTCATAGTACGAACCACGAGTTTTTGTTTATCATTTAACAAATTTATTTTATATCTGCTTAACAACCTTCATAATTTATTTATTTCATTTACATAACCCCGCTTCCTTTTGCTACTTTCAGAGAGGAGAAGTCGCAGCTGCTTTATTTCTTTTCGAAGTTGAATCACTTCATCTGAAAGATCACTGTTTATAATCGACGAATACTTACAATTGGCTTCATCCACTGCTTCACTAAATGCATTCGATTCTTGTGATATAATTTTGGGTTCCTCAGTCTTTTTTCTCTTCTGTTGACGAGCCTGATTATTTCGTATTTTAGGAGTCTTTCTTTTGCTCGGTTTGAAATTGAATTATTTTGGAATTCCAGGGAATTGGTGTAGCACAGCATCTGTTGTTAATTTTCATTTATCACGTTTTAGTTCAACTGTTTTCTCTTGTATTACAAAGGAGTCTACCTTCATATCATGTCATTGTTAAAGTGAACATCGCAAACCCGATCTTTTTCTGTCAATGAGCATCACTTCCTGGAATTACTCGATACCAATCATCTAAACTATTTTTAGGGGGGTTTAAAGAAGTGTCTACCATCTGTTGCCATATACCCTGATTTACAACCAGGCACATCATCAGAGTTGATTGTTACTTAAATGCTTTTGTCCAAAATAAAGTATAAAATCATAAATATACTATTATAGCATAACATCACCCTCAACTGGCATACTCACATGCATTTACTGTCACTTAATTCCCCTTAATTCACATAAAATATACTATTCTCATAAAAATGACAGTGATTTCACTCAAGTTACTATGTAATGCCCAGAGTCACTGCCAGGCATATCACCCATTACGACATCTGTTGAGGAAATTTGTAACTATGTCAGCCGAACTATGGGTTCTTATGTATGTTCCCTCACTTAGTGATTTGAGATATTTCAAACAAAAAAGCTTCATACAATTTTGCTCGTTTTTGCTTCGTTTTCGAGATAAATATTGTTTTATATGAAACAATTCATAACGTGTTTTGGGAAAACCATTGATATTTAATTCCCAGTATGCTAAATCAATTTGAGAGAGTAGTGTATTTTGATAATAAATGATTGAAAGAATTTTAGTTTTGTCATTTAAATGTGCAGAAATTTGATCGGAACAAATGTAACTCTTTGTTCTGAAAAAAAAAATGTTAAAATATTACATTTGTTTGGACTAAATTTCTATATATTTAAAGGAGAAAATTAAAATTCTTTCAATCACTTATTATCATAATACATTATTCCCTTAAATTGACTGAGCATATTGTGAAATCAATCAATGGCTTTCCCAAAACACTTTACGAAATGTTTCATGTAAAACAATTTTTATCTAGAAAATGAAGCAAAAGCGAGCAAAATTGTATTAAACTTTTTTTGTTTGAAATATCTCAAAGAATAACCCCGTGAAATTATTGACATTATTTACGGTTCATTCTGTATATTATTTGGGAAACAATATTGAACTGAATTAAATGAGTCCTATTCATCAGAAGTCTGTAGATTTATCATACTCCATACTGTAACAACAGTGTGTCGATAACATCATTGGAAGAATTATCTACAATTGTTTTTTTTTATCCCACCCTGCGTTTTATGTTTGCATCATGTATCAGTTTGATGAAATGCTGTGTAAGATTTGGCATATTACTTCCAAAGTGTTCAAATAATTCAAATGACGAGTTACATTATATTAAGCCTTCTACTTCACTTACATCATACATATGTGTTTCAGGCTTGTCAGCTGCCTTTGATGGAGTACCTAGCAGAGAGAATGTGCTCACTCTGTTATGAACGAGCATGGTATGCGAAGCTAGGAGGCTGCATTGCAATAAAGTTTCTTGTTGAGCGCATGGCTATGCGCTGGGTATATGAGCATCTGTTCCTTTTCCTCACAGCTCTTCTCTTCGTCATGATGGATCTCACTGGAGAGGTTAGTTCAAAACTAAGCATTTAACTCAAAAACTCTTTAGTCTTAAGATTTTATCACTACAGCAACAGATAAGTTTTTTTTTTTTTTTTTTTTGACATTGTTAATACGTAATTCGCATGATTTCTCGTAAATAAATTTTCTCTTACATATACTAAGGTCATAACAACTTTATACCCAGGTCATTGTAACCTTGCACCTGATGCTTAGTGTAATGTTGGTAGCAAGAGGTACGACATTGCCACAATGACCACTCATTGCACATCAGCTGACTTAACTTATGCGGAGTATGCTATTCTGCTCCGTTAATTCAAATTGAAATTATTATGTCCATTCTTTATTGCTATCTTCTTAGAAAGACCTAAAGTTTTTGCTGTCTGCTTATTATATTATCTGCAGGAATGGATACATGCTTATATATACGAACAAATTCCTTCTCCAGCTCGTAAAATTGACGAGTCATTTGCACCAATTCTGACGCCTGACTATTTACACAAGGATTCTTACTACGCCTGACTATTTACACAAGGATTCTTACTACACCTGACTATTTACACAAGGATTCTTACTACGTTGAGTTACCATTTTTTGAACATCTATTTTTTGCAACATTTCACAAATTATGTGATAGTTACACTGTAACATAAGCATGTAGCAAACCAACAACACAGCAGCGCTCTATGTGGCAGCATGAGCAGCTGACAGAAAATGCTGCGTTCTGATTGGTTCAGAAGGCTGCCACACAGCATTCTTCAGTTTTTTCATAGGAAGGGTAGCCAACCCAAACAACAACTGTCAAGTACAAAGTTACAAAAGCCTGAGTATAGAATTCTTATTACTAGGGACACCATAAAATGGTGAATAAAATACTTCTAAGTCGGTAAATAAAACTACTGTAATTCGTAAAAAAATCAATATTTAAATATGTAAATCGTAAAAAAGTCGTTATTTAAATATGTAAATCATAAAAAATTTTGGTATTTAAATATGTAAATTGTGAAGAAGAGGTTTGAATTTAAACATGTAAATAATTTTAAAAAATTGATAATAAAACACTCATTCCTCTACAGGTTTGTCCCTGGTATTGATGAGACTAGTTACACACTAGATGGAGGAAAGTGTCATGTTAATATAAAAACATTAGACCTAGGTTTATTTGCACACTATCAGACAGCTTGACTGTGCAGTTATCAAAATACATTATTCCTTAGTCTTCTTTGCATACTCTTGCTGAAAATGTGGCAAATATATTTTACACATTTCTTCTTGTGTTCATGTGTAACGAACCTAAGCATTGCACATGCATGACACACAGATTTTCACAACTGAAAAAAAAAAAAAAAAACAAACCTATTTCCATACTTATTTTGAATGTTTCATTGAGGAAATAAAACAGTAAAATTTCGTGACCAATGAATGTAGGATTCAGCAATATTCATAAAAAAAATTGCCAAATTCGCAAAAAAATGAAAAATACGAACAAAATAAGCGACAAATCGTGATCATAAAATGCGTGTACAGTACAAGCCTCGTTCATATCTATAAACATTTCAACTCTGACTCAGTTAGCAGAAATTCGTGAAAAAAATCATTCACGAAAATCAAGTGTTCTTACTCATTACTTGTTACATACACCAGAACTAAAACTCAATGGACACTATTTGATACTGAGTACATTTTTCTCCAAATCACAATTGAGGTTAGCTTTTAAACTGTAAAGGTAATACAGAAACAATGTAATAGTGATAATGGAAAAATGGTGAAATTAGAATGGCAGAAAACCCAAGTACTCTGAGAAGACCTCTCTCATTGCTACTCTGTCCATTGTAAATTCTCAAAACTCTGGCCACTTGGGTGAAATGCCATTGACTGACAGTTAAATTATGCCAATTAAATTTCGCTGAGATGCGTCATTAATTGAATGATTGGAGTATCAGCTTTCCATGTCTGAGGGATCTCATGGCGAAACATCCTCTGAAACTGCACACACAGTTCTCCATAGAAAATTAAAAGCTAGCCGTTTATACTAACTGTAAGGGTATTAGGGGGGAGGCAGGTGAAAATTGAATTTCAGGAAATATGGAAGCTAAAAATGTGAAAATTAATTTTCTTCTTCTTTGCTATATATAAAACAGCTAGGAAAAATTTGGTCCCATTTATTTGTGTATTTCAGGAGTTATTTTTGAAATTTGAAAAAAAAGTATGATTCCAAAAAAAGCCTAAAACTTTTCCAAATTTTCGCATTCAAGTCTGGTTTTTTTTATTTCAGCATAGTGTTGTATGTTAAATAAAACTGGGCATTTTCAGTTCAGTGCTCTTATTACTTTTAATTTAAAAAAAAATATTACTTCATGTGGTTTATAAAATTCTAAGTATTTTAGTACACATCTCACTTTAATAATTTCTGAGCAATATAATTTAAGGAGTAGAGTAAAATGGATGCACAGAATTAATTATGATACATTCGTGAGCATGCACAAAAAAATCAGCCTTCTAGCATAATTTCTATGAATGTTTTAGCATTTTTTGTAATGTATAATCTCAAAAAAATTAAGTGTGGAAAATGACATTTTAAAGTTTTCATTCAAAATTCTTGGCTTAGGTTCATGCAACATACCTGATTGACTCTAGAATAATCCAGCCTCATATGTGGGACCTTCTCTCACTTTGGCTGCTTCCATGGACCTCAATCTTGCCAGTTTCACTGAACGACGGTACCTCTGGTATGCTTTATTTGACCTCGACTTCGCCTTCATAACCCGATTACTGTCACGCTTCACTCCTAACTTCACTGTTGTCCTCCCTGGTGACAGTCCTGCTTGTTTTTGTGTCTTTATAACTGTTTCTGTGGTTCCAACATTAAAATCACAAATGGCTTGTCCCACAGCTATGTCGATCCTTCGTTTGGAGGCAAACATTTCCTTTGGAATGTTTCTCCATATCATGCCATGCAGGCTTTCATTGGCATTTTGTGTCCGGCATTCCGTGCATCTTTTTAATAAGCTGTCTGATGCCAGTTTCTGGTAAACAGGGAGTATTTTGGCAAGACATCTTTTTGTAAGAGGATTCCCTACCTTTACTCTGTGTGGTTCTGGTTTTCTTCCCACAGCAAGAGCTTTCTGATAAAAACACCAAGAGTTTTCGCCAGGTGGACATTTCGAATGCTGGGTTTTTTTGTCAGTAGAAATACTGTGCAGAAGAGTTGCATATATAGCAGTCTTTGTAGCCTCAGTGTCTCCTTTATTCCTATATATGGCCTTAGTGTAGTACTTCTGTAGTTTGTTTATTGTCACAGATTTCAGTGACCCATGTGCCCGACCACCAAGTTGCTGACCCTGCTTACCTGAATCAAGTACAACAGTCCTAAGAGCGGTGCCTAGTCTCTTCCCCACATGGTTGACACACTCTTGCTTTTCTATCTTGTGCTCTGGACCATATGGTTTTAGCGCGCAAAGTTTATTGAATGTCTTCGCATCGCCATCAGATAACAAAGACGTGTATCGAAGACCAAAGTCTTGAGATCTGTTCCACATCTTTATGGCAGCCTCCATCTCCATCGCTCCCGATGAGCCAGTGTGATTGATATCACATTCTTGCTTGTGGATATCATACCACATTTTGAAGTCCTGAGGGTTCTTGTATCGTTGTCTTGCATGAACACATTTGCGACATGATTTCGACATGACTTGATAGTCTATGACATATCCAGTCAGAATATCAATGACGCATCCTACACCATACATTGAGGAGTGACCGCGAGTCAACCAAGTTCCATCATAACTTACCCCAATATCTAATATGGGTGGAATTTCTCCATCTACTATGAGATCAGCATACGCACCTCTCACTTCACTTCGTATATCTGTCAATATATTGGCAACAACGTCTGTTGTGGCCCCTAGTAGAAGTTTCGAATGTTCATTGAATGAATACTTGGACATACAGTACATATTCATTATCATGGAAAAATGTTGCAGTCCTGCATGCCCTTTACCTAATCTAATGAATGCCTGCGTCATTCGTTGGTTCACATCAAATGCAGGTCGCTTGGTCTTATTTTCCAAACGCTTAGAAGTTGTATATAGATTTTTTAATGTCTTCACATTGAATGCATTTTAATTGTATGTCATGGGCAAAGCCATTCTGTTCTTTGCCTATATCTATTTTTAATGTCTTATTATGGCAGTCATTGCATTTCAGATCTTGCACCAAGTCTGACAAAACTGTACAATCCACAACAATATATTTACATTCACTACTAGTAGATTCAAACTGATCAGCACTATTACTAGCTTCAAGTTTTTGCTGTCTAAGATTAGGTTTTGTTTCAGTGGACTGACTTGCATCACATGCTACAATATATTCACTATTATCCACAGTAGTGCTGTCACTACACTGCACAACAGGTTCATTTTTATTTGTCCACCTCTTTAGTGCCTTTGCTTTATTTCTATTTGAAATAGATTTTCTTCTAGCCATGTTGAAATATTATCCAACAAACTATACCTAAATTTATAACGCTATGTAATTATATAAAATACACTAAATAAGGACTCACAACACTATATACACTAAAGAAGAACTTATTACACTATAATTATATAGAAAAGAATAAAGTACACACTGCAACCACAAAGCAACAAACTGAAACACGTGTTACAACTGCAGAATATAACCTCCCAAAATAAAACTTTAGAAGAAAGCATGACCTGTACAGCTTGTAAACAAGGATGGTTTCGTTTCAATGCACTGAAGCCACCAGTGTATCAGAGTAAAGCGAAAGAGAAAAAAAATACTTCCCTTCTCTCAATTATTTTCTCAACACTGACATCTGTTGTAAATCACACTCAAAGATCTTTTTCCACTCTGCCATCTATTGCAAATCACACTAAACTTCTTCAAAAGGTTCTCGGCTACTCAACAGAAAGAGAACCAACATAACAATACATTCTTTTAGCGAAAACAGGGCTATTTTCTGAAGTTGCTGCAGTACGTAACGGTGAGTACGCCCACTAGTTGTAATCGGCGGAGGCATTTAAAGCGCAGCTATTTAAAAATGGCTGATTTATGACCGGTTCTCGACAGCGTAACTACCTGAAACTTTGGGAATACATTCTTTAAAGTGTAAGTTATTTTTTTATGAGAAAAATGAAAAATGTGATTTTTGGCCAGAAATGATGAATTTTCACCTGTCTCCCCCCTTAAAACTTAAATCTGAATGTTACATTAAAGTCGCATTGTCAGGATACAAGTGCAGTCGGATCAGTTTTGCTTGGATGGTCACTCGGATGCTACTCATATTGTAGTAACAAGTGATACGAGTGCAGTCAGATGATACTCGTATTGTAACAATAGGTGATACGAGTGCACTTGGATGTTGAGCTCTGATACAAGTGGACTAGGACTGTGCTCAACTTTCGGGAGTATGATCAGATACGAGTGTGAATTAACAGATAGTGGATAACAGAGCATTGGAAGGGTCTTGCTCAAGAAAATGGAAAGAGCATGAAACATTATAGTTTGTCGATCTGTACAAAACAGAAAAAATGATATGGAACTTTAGACTCTGAATACAAAAACAAGGATGTGCAAGCCTCAGCAGTATAGCGTAAACCTTATTTAGAAAATTTTAGGTTAGATTGAGCATTAAATAAATTAAATACCAACTATTAATTGCTTTGTTTTTGTACTATTCACTAGTGCAATAAAAAATCTTCTTCTTTACCTTTACAACACCATATTCAATCGAATCTGAAAACTTCAATGATGTAAATTTAATTAAACTGCCACAAGAACATGTATACACTGTGCAGACACTCCATGACTCACTGCTACATTAAAAATAAAGATTCCACAAAAAAATAAAGTACCGGTAATTTCATATTTTCTCTATTCCTGTAGCAGCTAGGGTTGCCATAAATTTTGCAGAATAATTCATGTAGATTTCATTAAGCCTTAAAACTTTGTCATAAAAAATATTTGATTCCAGACATAATTACATATCTACATATTGATCTATCTTAAACTGCAGTTTTTGGGAACATACAATGTGTAAGTTAAGCTCTCATATTGTCATTTAATCTTATGTAAGATGGAAATTTTTATAGCCAGTTTTGAATAGAATGTCATTTCATGTTATTTTTATCTTCACATAAAGAAGCATTAATTTTTAGTAAAAAGTGATTAGAGAACCTTGGCCCCAGGATTAAATTATTATGATGTACCAAATTACATATGATATTTCCGTGCAGGAATTCTGCATTACCATATGATGAAGGATGGATAGAACAGAGAAAAATTCTCTCTGGCACCGGGACCCAAATCCGGGTTTTCAGCTCTACGTGCTGATGCTTTATCCACTGAAAGATAGAACTTAAACTGAAGGGATTCAATCCAGCATCGGAACTGGAATCCGGTGTAGCTTAATGGATGAAGCAACAGCATGTAGAGCTGAAAACCCTGGTGCCAGAGAGAATTTTTCTCTGTTCTATCCATCCTTCATCATGTGGTAACGCAGAATTTCTGGATGGAAATAGCATATGTACTTTGGTACATCATAATAATATGATATACGTAAGTAATCACTTAGTGATTCAAGACGGTGCTCATCCCGTTGGATCCTGGCCAATTTTTTCACCCGTAATGAGTACACCTCTGTACATAGTGTGTTGGACATTGTGCCACTGTCATATGTTCTGTGACACAGTATATGAGGGTAGGCCATCAAAGGGAAAACTGAAAGATAGAACTTAAACTGAGGGGATTCGATCCAGCATCGGAACTGGAATCTGGTGTGGCTTAGTGGATAAAGGATCAGCACATAGAGCTGAAAACCTGGTTTCGGGTCCTGGTGCCAGAGAGAATTTTTCTCTTTTCTATCCACCTTTCATCCAGGATTAAAGTTAAATTAGTGGATGCACCCAGTCCATCACACCTTAGAATTTATTTGTGGGTCAAACTTATTTTGTTTCTTGTATGACAGGAAAGAGTTTGATGTATTTCTAGCTCCTTAATCAACATGATGTGACACTTCCTATACTCCAGAACTATAGCCGCCATTTTTCAAATGATCTGATTAGTGATATGTGTCAACCATGTCTTAGAGTGGCTCATACAAGTGTACTCGGTCCAATTGTACTTATATCCTGTCATTGCAGTTTAAGAAAGAATGGCACGTACTTGAGTTGCCATCCTTGTGAAAACCCACCTCGTCACTTGTCATGTGAGGTAATTTGGTGCACTCAATGCACTTTGTGAGCCGAGGAAGCCTATCTACTCAAGGCCAGAGGTGCTTGATTTTTCGTTGATCTTTTATTCAAACTTTAATTTCGCAGCCTTACAGTAAGTTAGCATGAGTACTTTTTGTCTATCTGTTTTGCAGTTTTACCAATGTGCGTAATTTTAGAAGAGGGGAAATTTCGACATGAGCTCGTTAATAGTTTCCCTGTCAGGTTCAAATTCTGGTGAATCCAAGTGAAATTAGTGATGGATAAAAATGTGTTCAGGACAGATTTTTCACGGTGTACTCCCATTTCCATTGTGGAAATTCACCATTAATCATCACTACCTTCTATGATGTGTTACTCCTGTAGTAGGTAGCAGGAATATTTGCTGATGGGATTATTCCCCTTCGTGCTACCACCACCCACCTTCTACCCCTCCTTAAGGTCTAAACATTCTTCGAAGGATTGCTTCAGAAACAACTTTTACTTTTGTCTATATAGCATAACTGAATGTTTGTAACATTAAAATAAATAATGTAATAATTTAAATGTCTATACATAAACTATCTCTGAATCATTATTTTTAGCTTAATCTTTGTGTGCAGCATGTAATTATTTCGTTATACAGTGGCACATGTGAACACTTTATTTGTAATCATACAGAAGATTAGGTTTCTCTCTCTCTGTGTGCATGCGTGCGCACAACATGCCTTAATCTAGAAGGAAGTTAGTAGTTTGATTTTGAACAGATATTGGAAAATTGTAACATAATATGTACATAAATACTGTATAGCTACTATTTAACATCACTTGTACAATCTCTGCAGTAAGTACAGGTATAATCTTACATAATTATTGTGAATTAATGTAATTGTTCATTATTATTATTACAGGTTTCAAGTGGTGCAATTGATATGGCGAAGGCAAACCTGGAGAAGATGCTGATCAGCTGTGCTGCCCCAGTAGAACGGGATGGAACTAATGATGACATTGTGAACGCACAACAGAAGAGTCTGTTCGAAGTCACTCATGAGCTTGTGCGACAAGTGACAAGTCCCAATACACTTGTAAGAGAGCAGGTAAGTAGAAGGAGTAAATTGTGTTTACATTTGCATTAAGCATTTGATTCACAACTTTGAAGAGAATGGAATAAAACATGAAATATGAAGAAAAGTAAAAATGTTAAAAGGAAAGCAATGAATGATGCACATTATACACAGCTTGACTCAAAAGTTTTATTACATAAAGAAACCATTAATATACACACCGAAACTTAAATCAATTGCCATTATTTTATAATACATTTTTTTGGGGATTATAAAGCACGTCTGATATGTGAGAATGCTTACTCTTTAGAGGCCGAAATACATCGTGATGTTAGGCAGGGCTGTATTTTATTATCTTTTCTTTTCAGCATCTATTCAGAAAGTGAAGCATTTGAACATTGACAACAGGGATATTGATAAATGGAGTGACTGACATAACATCAGGTATGCGGATGATAGTATGATACTGGCAGATAATTTGAAGGACTTGCAAAACATGATGAATGAATTGAATTGTGTGAGCAAGAAGTTCAGGCTTAGCTTTAATATAAAGAAGACCAAACTATTGATTGTAAGCAAGTTATCTGTTATTAAAACCTAATAACATCCAAGCAGAACAAGTCCAACATTTATAAATATCTAGGGACCTGGATAAACACTCAAGCTGAACATGGACAAGAAATCTTGGCCACAACTGAACAAGCTAGAGCAGTATTCATAGAAATAAAAAAGTAAACTTTTTATTTCATCAGATCTATCCCTGCAATTGCAAATGAGAAATGTTCACTCATACGTCTTTCTTTCCTGTATTATTCTACTCTTACGACCTTGAGTGATGAACACTAAAACAGGATACTTTAAAATGTGTGGAAACCTTTGACATGTGGATTTACCGACATATGATGCATGTACCTAACCATGAGGAGTTGTACAAGATGGAAATGTCTTATGAAGTTATTTTTACAATCAAAAGGCTAAAACTTCAATATCTGGATAATGTTATACGTAACAGCAAATATAAACGTCTGCAATTATTTCTGCAAGGCAAGATTATGAATAAAAGTAACATTGTTGAACACACCACATCGTGGTTATATAGTTTATGTGATGGTTTGGGAAGTCGTCTGTAGAAATCTTCTGGGCTTGTACTTAAAAAATTATTACAGTATTGTCACAGTATAGCAAACTTCAGTTTAGTGCACTTTTCAGTTTCAGTTTTGCATACATATTTTAAATCCCCCACAAAAATTCCATACATTGTAATGCAAATATATTTCATTTTTATGTTATCATTGCTTTGATCATTTCATTATTACATACGAAAATTTTTTAAGTTGATAATTTTTTTTTTTTTTTTAACTTCTACAATGTTATTTTATATTCTGTTGCTGGTTGCAGATTTTATGTATTACGTGTATCCCTTTTATCTGGAATATTTTGATGGGAAACGTAGTATTGTGCATAAAGTGTAGCACTTAGCTTGCGTCTACATTGTTTCTAGCAAGAATGATTCGATTCTCATGTCAGTGGGTAAATCTCAATAGTTTGTAGGATATAAATTATGAGAAAAACAAAGCTAAATAACTACTTAAAATCTTGTTGTACATTATATTTCAGTTCCCCCTCATCTGTCAAAGTCAAAAGAATAGAGGAGAATCAGGAGGTTATTTGGCCAAGAGGGGAGAGAAAGAACTTCATTTAACCCAGTTGTAAAGTAAGATATGATTTCTGCCATTCGCAGAACAATGCCATATCCCAGCTGTGCATCAAGTATAGAATAATGAGAATATGGAGGAGCATAGTAAGAATATTACACTCATAATGTATTTTTAGATATCAAATCATTCTTCCTTTATACAACATTAATGGAAGTTCTCAATATGCAATGCGAAAATGCACAATTGTTAATCTTTCTACTCCGAAATTGGTATTCTCCTTATTTTTCATTGATATTTCTCTCTTTATTAAAAATTTCCTTTTTATTACATTGTCTCCTTCTGAAGGTTGGAGATCATATTGACTGTACAGTGAAATCTCAATATAATGTAAATCAGAAAATAATATTATTTATACTTTATTTTGAAAAGTACGTTATAATGAAAATAAGAAAGTTTTATCCAAATAAAGTTTTTTTTATTTTACATTAGATAATACAGAGTTATTCCACAACATATTTTAGCTTTCATTTACCACAGCTGTGTTAGAGTCCATGTAAGATTACATAAACTCAAGAAACTCACTACACTCTATATAAAACTACAAGGAATACACATATCACTCAATTTTAATATTATAACACAAAGAAATTACTTGAACTTCGAAGACAGAACAGGCCAATAGGCCTAATCCCTGTGACTAAAGGAGAAGAAATTATTTAAGTAAAAAAAAAGTATTACACACTAAACAAAAGTTACTATATACAACAAATAATATATAATGTAATTAGTGGCAACATTTGAATTAACAACAAAGAAAACATTTTTTGAACAGTCACATTGTTGCAGTGCTCGGAAGTAATCTCCTCCAACATGAAGAACCCACCTCCACACCTCAGGGAGATGACGGATTTCATCCATAGCGCCTTGTTGTACTAATCTTCAGTTAGACTGCTCTACTGTTGCTATAATTGCCTGTCTGGTTCTAAAGCGAACTCCTCTAAGTGGTAATTTCATTTTCGCGAAAAGGTCAAAATCACATGGGCTCATATCTGGGGAGTATGGAGAATGCTCCAGAATTTCCCAGTTCCATATGCGAAGTAAATTAACCACAGGGCAGCTATGTAAGAGGATGAGAATTCAGGAGATTAGGACATTTACTGCGCACAGCTGGTCGTAAATGGTGTTCCAGAAAGTAACCGTAATATGCACCATTCACATGATTTCCCACAGGAACTGAATGAGTGACAAGGACACTGTCAAAATCATAAGCAACAATGAACATGACTTTAAGTGGATCCTGTTCTTGCGAATACTTTTTTGGCCATGGGAATCATTGTGCCGCCACTCATTGATTGTCTCTTCAATTTCGGTTGATAGCATCGAACCGAACCCAGGTTTCATATAAGTTATGATATGTTGAATGAAATGCTCACCTTTATGTCCATAGTGTTTTAAGTGCAGTCTCGCTGTTTTCATTCTCTGCCACATGTTTTCTTCTTTAAGATTGTGTGGAACCCACCGAGCACAGATTTTCCTTATCTTTAACTTCTTCTTAAGTATGTGAAGAATCATTCATACCAGGAGCCACATACAAACATTGTTGCCACTAATTATTGAATGACCCATGTATTAGACATAATCCTAACCACAAGTGGTAGAATGGCTGGAAGGAGAATATTAATAGAACTATGAGTATGAAATAATAAAGAAAAACTATCTGAAAATCTTAATTTACTGTGATGGTGCAGTTTCTGAACCTTCTATGAGAACACAGTGATAACTGCAAAGCTTTTTACCGGGAAATTGACCTAATTCAGCTAAGAAAATTCTTCCAGTAATTCACTTATTGAACAGTTAATTTACTAAGTACCAATACAAAAAACTAGATATTTAACTTACTGTAACATTCCTCACAGTTAAGTTCTTTGAATCTATTGAAAATTTGTTGAGTAAATGTTTTCCTGAATGTAAGAATTATGAAATGTTGTAAAGTTGGCAATGGGGTTATAAAAGTTATGTTTGTAATAATATACAGAATGTCCCAAAAGGTTTGATCCAAGCATACCTAGAGGATCCAATAAAATAACATTTTAATAGGAACTGATGTCGAGTTTGGCCAACTTCTTGTTGCTGCTGCTGCTGCTGTTGTTGTTGTTGTTGTTGTTTAATACGTTTTAATTGATAACAGAACTTGTACATTTATGAAGTATGAGATTTTTAACATAAACGTAGAAAAGTTTTTCGAAGTTGGTAATGTGAATGCAGGCACTATATCAGCAAATGAACCTTTGGCGCACCCTTTCATAGATCCCAGATATTTTGTGGACCACATCAGCTACAGCAAGTATCCTGGCCAGTAGCTCGGCTGGATCATCCACATGTTTTTCATTGACATGACTTTTCACATGACATCAGAAGAAATAGTCTAGGGGTGTCACGTCAAGTCTGGGAATTGGGGTGGCCCATACACCTTGCCCCCCCCCAGACTTCCTCTTCAACAGTCTGGAAAAGCACCATCCAAGTACTGTTGTGATGTAGTACTAAAGTGTACAGTGAAACCTCGAGCCATCGTTTTTTTGGGAAACAGAGAATAAAAACGATAAATATGAGAAAACGATAATACCGGGAAACCATAAAAATTACCGTATTTAGGCGTATAATAGACGCAACAGTTATGAACATATCCTACTGTTCCCTAGATGATTTACTGAAGGGGGAATGCCCACATAATCGATGCATTTAATTTTTAACAATAATCATAAATAATATAAAATCATATTGAACATGTCTCGTAATATTTTATTCTTGTTTGTAAACTTGCGATAAAAAAAAGCTATTGTTTACTGCAATAGGATATAAAATGAACAACCGAATGGTTAGTGTTTACACTGAATGTACCTTTATTAGAACATATTGTACACTATTTTTTGCAGAAAAAAATCTGCAATTAGCTTTCGTTTCGTGCACATTTTATGCCTGAATTCTATAGTGAATTTCTGATAACGATACTGAAGTAAACAGAAAGGTGGAGTTTTACCACCTCGCACAAGTCGTGCGTGTTATGAGGATGACGTACGAACTAGAAATTAGTTCGCTATTCCTTATGAGATGTTGGTCGTTACTGATAATTTAGACAGAAATGAGTACCTATGTGAAAATCATAAACCTAGATTCATGATACATTCAGAATACAGGTAAGTATTACCACAAATCCATTCCCATAAAATTAATACTACTCTTTGAAGTAGGCGGGCTTCCATTAACCCATATTGTTGCATTATATTCAACTAGAACTTGCGTCACAAATTAAGCCTATAGGCCTATCAAATCGCACGAAAATAATGTCGAAACTTGTCTTGCTCTTTAGTAACCCCACAAAGATATTTTTCCTGTACATATCTAAGTGTATAAACATGTGTTGAACATAAACAATGTACAGAAACACTTGTCATTGTGGAGATCGGCGTCTGTGTTGTAGGACAGCCGACTATAAACAAGTCGCAGCATTAAGACAAATCTCGTTAAGTAAGACGACTGCGTAATATATTCCATAATAATTGTATCAAGTGTTTATACACATCCATATCATTCTTGTGTGGAAAATTATGATTAATCAATAAGTTACTATAAAATTGCATTTCTTTTCAGAATCTAATATCTGTCTTCATAGCACAGATCACACACGTAACTTATTTCCGCATTAACAGACGTGGAGAATTCGCGCACTGCATTAAGATGACGAATCACGTCACGTATCATGGCGGCGTAATACATTTTACGTTTCTCCGCGAAGTTTGACACAGCCTGCGGATCGCATCTTCTGCATCCTCTTACTTCAAAGATAATAATAATAATAATAATCCGTGGCGCTACAGCCCGTGAAGGGCCTAGACCGACCAGCCGGCTGCTGGCCTCACGCCCACATGCCTAAGCAGAGGTGGACGATCATCCAACCAGTATGGAGGTATCGTGTGGTTAGCACGATGATCCCCCCAGCCGTTATAGCTAGCATTCGCAACCGGATTTCGCTACCTATCGTAGCTCCCCAAGTGCATCACGATGCTGGGTGGGCACTGGTCCCATACACTGGCCGAAATTTTTCATGAGAAAATTTCTTCCCCCATGAGGACTCGAACCAGCGCGCATTCCGTAACGCGAGTCCTAGGCAGGATGCCTTAGACCGCGACGCCACGGCGTGGGACTATATCGAAATATAATTCAAAGATAATAATGAAGGGTAAAAAGTTCGTCCTTTCAAAGTAAAAGAAAACTATCCATGTGGGAAAATATGACGTCGGGACCATGATTTCTCAACGATTGATGCGATAAAACGATAATTTGAGGAACGATGGAACCGGGAAAAAATAACGTTATTTATATGGGACTATTTCCAGGACCAAAAAAAGCGGACGAAAAAGGCGGGAAAACGACGATAACGGGAACGATGCATCGAGGTTCCACGTATCTGCTCTCGTTTGTTTTACATCCACATCTGCTTTACAGTTATTGTACCCATTCAGTTGTCATAGTGGGACATATGTCCCAATTAAGTGATTGCCAATGATGCATACATTGACAGGAAATTGCTCCTGATGATGATCAACTGCAGCAACATTGGGGTTTTCTTCTGCCCAAATATGACTGTTTCATTAGTTGAACAGTGCTTCATTTGTGAACAGTGCCAGGCTAGGAAGTGGGGCTGATGTAGAGAGCAATTCATCATCCATTGTCAAAATAGGACTCGAGATCTGAAATCAGTTGGTTGGCAGTTGACTTTGAGGCTCTCCAGTAATTCTTCTTCAATAAGTGGTAATCAGAAGAGACCAAGTCAGGAGAATACGATGGGTGTGGCAGCACCTGGAACCCCATCTCAGCGATGACAGTCATGGTGTCCGAATCGTATGGGGACGAGCGTTGTCATGTTGCAGGAGCACATCTTTCGCCCATTTTCCTGGCCGTTTCTTTTGAATTGCACAGTGCAAGCTCCGAAGCGTTGCTACATACGCCTTGCTATTAATGGTGCTCCCTGGTTGGAGCCAGTCAATGAGGATGATTCCATCAGTGTCCCAAAAGACTGTGGCCATACATTTGCCTGCTGATGGCACTGTTCTGAACTTCTTCGGTGTGGGGCTGCCTTTGTGCTTCCACTGCATTGATTGGGCTTTGGTCTCTGGCTCATGGTAATGGAACCAAGTCTCATCGCCAGTCACGAGTTTGGACACGAAGCCTTCTGGATCCTGGCTGTAGCATTGAAGACCATTGCTCATGTCCTTGCACTGTTGTCTGTGTGCAGCAGTCAGGGACTTAGGGACCCACCTGGTAGACACCTTCCCCATCTTAAGGTGTTCATGCACTATGCGGTGCAGAGTTATTCTGGCAAATCCTGTGGCCGCCTCCAGTTTCGAGAATATGATGCACCTGTTCTCCAGAATATGCCACTCCACTCTAGAGATGTTGACTGGCGTCACAGTCATTTTCCTTCCAGAACTGGTTCCCTTCTCCGTTGATGTGCGGCCACATTTCCAGCCATCCACCCAGTTGTACACGGTTTTCGTGATGATGCATGCTCACCACACACTGCCACCAATCGCCTGTGAATCTCTGCAGTGTTTACACCCTCTTTCTACAGAAACCACGTCATCCAGCGCTGTCCTTGATGATCATTCTCCATGCTGTCCACTCACGTAATGACAGCAGCTGAAGAAATGCACTGTAGTTTGTAGGAATTACACTCCTCTTTATCATGCTGTCACCTGCGGGCAGACCAATGTATTATATGCTAGCAACTGTAATGACAATCCAAATGGCGGACCATGGATGGTGGGAAATTTGAAAGTGTAAATCAATATGAAACACCCCTCGTATAATTGCAATGCAGTTTGGGGGTACGAGGGTAAAACAAAATGTATTTTGTGGGTACACTAACAAAAAAAGATTGAATACCTCTGCTGTAGGTTATTCTCAGTTATTCAAATTATGTTATTTATAGGCAATGCATTCACTGGAAGTTCTGGCTCGCATTCAGAATAAAACAGTGACAGAGGTGATGGAACCACACAAAGAAGTTCTGCAGGACATGATTCCACCAAAGAAACACCTTCTGCGTCACCAGCCTGCCAATGCACAAATTGGCATTATGGATGGAAACACATTCTGTACTACATTGGAGCCACGACTCTTTACCATTGGTGAGTCACAGTGTGTTCTTTGATACTATATGTATACACATGACTTCTTTCGTAATAATAACGTTAATTTTTTAATTTGGAGCACTAATAATATGAATGGGATTCGGTTGAGAAGCTTTTATCAAGTAGTCTCTTGTCAGAACTGAAAGTTAGAATTTATAAAACAGTTATATTACCAATGTATGACTTGAGGCTTTCCCGGCGTTTGATGTAGAATAACTCTTCTCGGGTTCTCAGCCAGGTGAGTTGGAGATTAGCTTCCAAGCTTTCGACGGCTAGCTCTGCCATCTTCTTCAGGGACGAAGTGATGTGGGACCACGTCTAGCCGGTATATATGCAAAAGTAGGGCTTCCCGCTGTGGGCCAATCAGGAGCTAGTTCCTAGTCCCGACCGCCAGGCGCATTCTGGTTGGTGGACGTGGCAGCCAATCAGGAGCTACTAGCTGGTCCCGACTGTCTGCCGTGTGCTGGTGGTCTAAGCGTATTGATGGCAGGTTTCCATGCTGTACTAAGCTGTAGACCCCCGTCTCTGTTGAAATTATTGCCATCTAGCTGGATTTCGATGGCTTCCTTGATAACTAAGTCCCAGTAACCTGATGTCTTGTCCAAGATGGTGGTGGCGCTGAAATCTATCTTGTGGCCAGTTTCTAGGCTGTGTTGGGCTACTGCAGACTTATCAGGATAATATAGTCTTATGCTGCGTTGATGTTCCTTGCAGCGTTCCATAATAGTTCGTCCCGTCTGCCCGATGTAGCATTTCCCACACTCACAAGGTATTCTGTAGACACCAGGTGTCCTGAGACCAAGGTCGTCCTTAACTGGTCTCAGCAAGCTCTGGATCTTTGTGGGCAGCTTATGGATGGTTTTAATCCCGTGTTTTCTTAGCATTCTGCTAATTTTTCCCGAGATGGGGCTGTAGAACGGGATGTATGCCATGCCCTTTGTCTCCTCTTGTTCCTCGGCAGGTGGTTTGTCCGAAAAGGCCCTTCTGAGGGCCAAGCCGATTTCCCTGTTGCCGAAGTTGTTCTGTAGGAACGTCTTACGTAGGTGACAGATCTCAGAAGGGAGAATCTCTTTGTCCGAAATCCCTCTCGCCCTGTGTAGAAGAGTCGAAGAAGTGTAGAAGAATGGACACAGCCACCACCATCCGGCACAGAAACGAACGGTCCTGTCGACTTTTCTACCCAGAGCGAGAGGGATTTCGGACAAAGAGAGTCTCCCTTCTGAGATCTGTCACCTACGTAAGACGTTCCTACAGAACAACTTCGGCAACAGGGAAATCGGCTTGGCCCTCAGAAGGGCCTTTTCGGACAAACCACCTGCCGAGGAACAAGAGGAGACAAAGGGCATGGCATACATCCCATTCTACAGCCCCATCTCGGGCAAAATTAGCAGAATGCTAAGAAAACACGGGATTAAAACCATCCATAAGCCGCCCACAAAGATCCAGAACTTGCTGAGACCAGTTAAGGACGACCTTGGCCTCAGGACACCTGGTGTCTACAGAATACCTTGTGAGTGTGGGAAATGCTACATCGGGCAGACGGGACGAACTATTATGGAACGCTGCAAGGAACATCAACGCAGCATAAGACTATATTATCCTGTTAAGTCTGCAATAGCCCAACACAGCCTAGAAACTGGCCACAAGATAGATTTCAGCGCCACTACCATCTTGGACAAGACATCAGGTTACTGGGACTTAGTTATCAAGGAAGCCATCGAAATCCAGCTAGATGGCAATAATTTCAACAGAGACGGGGGTGTCTACAGCTGAGTACAGCATGGAAACCTGCCATCAATACGCTTAGACCACCAGCACACGGCAGACAGTCGGGACCAGCTAGTAGCTCCTGATTGGCTGCCACGTCCACCAACCAGAATGCGCCTGGCGGTCGGGACTAGGAACTAGCTCCTGATTGGCCCGCAGCGGGAAGCCCTACTTTTGCATATATACCGGCTAGACGTGGTCCCACATCACTTCGTCCCTGAAGAAGATGGCAGAGCTAGCCTTCGAAAGCTTGGAAGCTAATCTCCAACTCACCTGGCTGAGAACCCGAGAAGAGTTATTCTACAATTATATTACCGATTGTTCTGTATGGTAGTGAAACGTGGATTCTCATTTTGAGAGAGGAACAAAGATTAAGGGTGTTTGAGAATAAGATTCTTAGGAAGATATTTGGGGCTAAGAGGGATGAAGTTACAGGAGAACGGAGAAAGTTACACAATGCAGAACTGCACGCATTGCATTCTTTACCTGACATAATTAGGAACATTAAATCCAGATGTTTGAGATGGGCAGGGCATGTAGCACATATGAGCGAATCCAGAAATGCATATAGTGTGTTAGTTGGGAAGCTGGAGGGAAAAAGACCTTTGGGGAGGCCGAGACAAAGATGGGATGATAATATTAAAATGGATTTGAGGGAGGTGGAATATGATAGAGACTGGATTAATCTTGCACAGGATAGGGACCAATGGCAGGCTTATGTGAGGGTGACAATGAACCTGCGGGTTCCTTAAAAACCATTTGTAAGTAAGTAAGTAAATAATATAAATGGGTCTCGGATATTGCAAGATTTATTGAATTTTTTCATTTGAGAGATTTTGAGGAAATACAGGACACCCAAAAATGTTGTATAGTTAAGTGAAAGTACAGAAGTCAGTGTAACCCATTTTATAATCTATATTCATGTACAGGATAATTCCGAAGGAATAGTAAATATTTTAGGTGGTGGTAGTGTTCACTATTCTGAGTAAAAAAAGTTCACGCCTGACCATTAGGATTCATAATACAAAGCAGAGCTTAAGTTAAAAATAAGATACAATATGATTTGCGGAGAGAATACAGAACAATGATAAATTTAAAAATAAAGTACAATTTGATTTCGGAGAAACATGAGATGAAAGTAAGTAAGAGTAATGAAATGAAGTAAAAAAATAATATTACGTAGTGTTATACAAGTGATTGTGTAAAATGGATAATGAATCTCTCAATACCATTAGACAAATTTTGTTAATGTCCTCATTAGAAAATTTAAGAGAAAGGAGAATGGTTTTGGTTAACTTAAATGAAGTTACTTACTTACTTCACGGCGATTACATTCCTTGAAGGAACAGAGCCTGCCTAGCAATAGAAGTCATGCTGCAATTCTTCTGTCCTGAGTTCTTCTCCTCCATGCCCTTATACCCATCTTCTTCAATGCCTTCAATCCATTTCTTCCTATGTCTCCCAACACATCTTATATCATCCGGCTTCCCTCTATAAATCTTTTTCAGTAATGATCCATCTTCGCTTCTTTCAACATGGACGGCCCATCTCAACCTTGCGCTTCTAATTACTCCCATTATATGCAGTTCACCATATATCTCTTAAAGTTCCTTGTTAGTTCTAATTTTCCATTCTCCATTTTGGGCCCATATATTCTTCTCATAATTTCCCTTTCCCATGCTGCAATTTTCCTTTCCACATTTATTAGTAAAGGTTTCGGAGGCGTATGTAACCACCAGCCTGATTATTGTTCTATATATTTTCTTTTTCCCATTTCTTGAGAGATCCTTAGATCTTAAGGCCCAATAGCATCTGTTTCCCGCCTGTAATCTTTCTTTAACCTCTGTCAATACCATATTATTATCAGTAATCACACTCCCGAGATATTTAAAGTTCTGTACTCTTTCAAAATTGTTCTTTCCAATTATTATGTTATTACAGTGTATCCATCTACCTTCCTTTCTTGTAGCAATCATATATTTAGTTTTACTAGTGTTCACTCTCAAACCCATTTTAATACTTTCTTGTTCTAGTTGGGTAAAGCTCGACTGTAATTCTTGCACAGATCTACTAATCAATACAACATCCTCAGCTTATGCCAAAATTTGAACCATTCTGTTATATATTGTGCCCCCAGGATTGATGTCAATTTTTTTAATTACTCTTTCCAACACAATATTAAATAATATTGTGGAAAGTGGATCACCTTGCCTCACGCCAAACTCATCAGCAATTTCTCCTTGAATCATCACTTTTCCTTTACTATTTGTTAATGTCATTCGGATTAATCTAATCAGCTTCCTAGGTACAAAAAATTGCACAAGTGGTTTTATAAGAGCCTTTTTATTAATACTATCATATGCCTGTTTAAAGTCGATAAATAGTAAATGAAGGTCCACATTAAATTCATAACATTTTTCCAGAATGATTCTAATTATAAATATCTGATTGCTGGTAGATTTACCTTTCCTAAAACCACCTTGATATTCACCAACCAAATTTTCCGCAATCTTAGGTATTTTATTCGCCATTAACTTGGACATAATTTTATATGCAACGTTTAGCAGAGCTATTTCCCTATAATTCTCACAGAGAGTTTTATCTCCTTTCTTGTGTACTGGCAAAAGTGCAACTCTATTCCAGTCATCTGGAATTTCCTCCTTAATCCATACATCTTGGATAAGTTTGACAATACGTAATTCCAGTCCTCTTCCACCACATTGAAATAGTTCTGCTACCATACCATCGTCACCAGGAGCCTTATTATTCTTCATTGAGTACATTGCAGATATCTCTTCTTCATTTGGTACCAATTGTTGTTCACTCTCGTAATGTTGTGCATTCACACTACTCTCACCATTATCCTCATTTCTATTATTTCCCCCAAGTAGTTCCTAGAAATATTCTGTCCATCTCTCCTTTATTTCATTCTTATCTCCAATCAGATTTCCCGTCTACATCCTGACAGTAGTCAATTCTTGGCTGATATCCTTTCTTAAAATTTTTTACTCTTGTATAAAATTTCTTAGTCTCCTCTTTTTCCCATTCATTAAGTTCTACCAGCATTTGTTGCATATATTTCCTCTTTTTCCTTCTACATATTTTCATTGCACCTCTTCTCTTTATTTTATAAATCTCAGCACTAACTCTTGTTTTCTTGAGTAGCCAATTAATCCTAGCATCATTTCTTATTTTAATTTTTTATCTACTTTCTTCATCGATCCATTCTTCTTATTGTTGTCAGTTTTCTTCTTTCCAAACACCAATTTCGCTGCTTCAGTCATCACATCCCTCAGTTCGCACCATTGATCATCAATACTACTCCTTATATCCACTTGTTTGTTTTTCAACCTCACTTCTATCTCATTCTGAAATTTACTAACAGTCTCGACTTCATTCATCTTACTAATATCATATTTTTCTCTTCTAATTCCTTTTGTGTGTCTGAGTGTACAAATTTTCTGTCTATATTTAGCCTGAACTAAGAAATGGTCCGAAGTGTTTTGGGATCACACTCTTCAATTTCAATAGATAATGCATTTCCACACTCTTGTATTAATTCTGCTGGAATTTGATCGATACCTGGAGACTTGTAATTTTCAGCTTTTCTATCGCAATTTTGACTTCAGAAAGTATAGGTTCAGGTATTTGAATATCATTCCAATCATTTCTATTTGGCCTATGTACATTTAGTAGTTGCCCAAAATAGTTCTTCCATCTGTTCAGGATGGAATGAGAGTCTGCAAGCAAGTCACCATTCTCATTCTTGATCATGTTTGCCCTTGCCTGATATCCTTTCTTAAATTTCTTTATGCCTTTATGGAAATCTCTGATGTTTTTATTCTTACTGTTTATTTCTATCTCATTCAGATTTCCTTCAAGTAATCTCTCTTTTTGTTTCTAAGTGTACAACTTGTTTCCCGTCTTTCATTGAAATAATGGAGTATAAGGGTAGAGTACATCAGTTATTCATATATTTCAAAAAGGTATATGACTTTGTTAAGAGAGAAGTTTTATATAATATTCTTATAGAAGTTGGTGTTCCAAAGAAACTAGTTTGATTAATTAAAATGTGTCTCAGTGAAACGTACAGCAGAGTCCATATAGACCAGTTTCTGTCGGATGCTTTGAGGGCTAAAGCAAGGAGATGCGCTATCATCTTTACTTTTTAACTTTGTTCTAGAATATGCCATTAGGAAAGTTCAGTATAACAGACAGGGTTTGGAATTGAATGAGTTACATCTGCTTCTTGTCTATGCAAATGACGTGAATATGCTAGGGGAAAATCCACAAATGATTAGGGAAAACACGGAAACGTTACTTGAAGCAAGTAAAGCGAAGTAAATTCCAAAAAGATAAAGTATATGATTATGTCTTTTGACCAGAATATTGTACGAAATGGAAATATAAAAAATTGAAAATTTATCCTTCGAAGAGATGGAAAAATTCAAATATCTTGGTGCAATAGTAACTCTGGAGGAAATTAAATGCTGAATAAATATGAGAAATGCCTGTTATTATTCGTTTGAGAAGCTTTTGTCATCTAGTTTGCTGTCAGAAAATCTGAAAGTTAGAATTTATAAAACAGTTATATTACCAGTTCTGTATGGTGTGAAACTTGGACTCTGACTTTGAGAGAGAAACAGAGATTATGGGTATTTCAGAATAAGGTTCTTAGAAAGGTATTTAGGGCTAAGAGGGATGAAGTTACAGAAGAATGGAGAAAGTTACACAACGCAGAACTGCACGCATTGTATTCTTCATCTAACATAATTAGGAACATTAAATCCAGATGTTTGAGATGGGCAGGGCATGTAGCATGTATGGGCAAATCCAGAAATGCATATAGTGTGTTAGTTGGGTGGCTGGAGGGAAAAAGACCTTTGGGGAAGTCGAGACATATATGGGAAGATAATATTAAAATGGATTTGAGGAAGGTGGGATATGATGATAGAGACTGGATTAATCTTGCACAGGATAGGGACTGATGGCAGGCTTATGTGAGGGTGGCAATGAACCTCCGGGTTCCTTAAAAGTCATTTATAAGTAAGTAAGTAATGTTGCTCAGTTTCCTCATCTTTTAATTTCGTAATATTGAATCTCCTAATATTAACTTGTTGCTGTACTCACATGACTACTGATAGTCTTTCTCTTAATTCTCCAATTACCAAATAATGATCAAAATCACAGTCCGCCCCTCTGAAGGTTCGAATGTGACTACAGTAGTTTACACTCTCGAAAAAGCCTAGCTTCAATACTTCATCAGTAGATAGATAGGCCTACATATTTAAAATAATTTTTCCTTTTTTTTTTTTATATAATTTCAGCCAGTTGAATGCAAACTTAATTTCATATTCGTAAAAATAAACTCAGTATTTGTTTACATAGCTAAATTTTCCACGAATTCTTTAATACACTGGAATGCATCACGTGCTTTTTTGTCAAGTGATATAAATCAGATTCCAAGTTTCTTTATAAATATTTCAATTTTATCCCTGGCAATCTCGTACTATTCAAAGTGTTTCGAGTGTTTAAAAATATCATCAAAATAGGCTACTATACAAGTAAATGATGTTAATATTTCGTGTCATTGATGCACTATATTTTTCTGTTTTGGTCGTTCTCTGGGTGGTTTCCACTAATGTTGAATAAAATTATCGTTGTTTTCGATTTTACAGAGATTTATATTCTTCGAATGTATCCTAAGTATCCTATCAGTTCGATAGTGGGGGTTGCATACAGAAGTCTCACCCAAAAGTGAATCAATTCTTCAAAAAGTTCGGGAACCACTGGCATAGTTGTTATTTCTTCTTCTTCTTCTTCTTCTTCTTCTTCTTCTTCTTCTTCTTCTTCTTCTTCTAATAGCCAACATTGGAGGACAAGTCCATTTGTTGCCTAGCAGTCCAATAGAGTGCATTGATGTTCCCTGCCTCTTGTAAATTTTGTCAAGACTGGAACAGACTAGCAGGTGGTTGTTGTCCATTTTGCTGTTGGGTTCTCTGCATATGTGTATTTGTCGCATGATTGTATGCCAATTTCGTAGAGGTGAGCAACTAGGCAGGTATGTTTGTTGCCTAATTTGAAGGCAGCAATAACTTCTGTCCTTGGTTGGTTTCTTTCTTTTTTTCCAAATATATTATTTTAATGTACCAAAGTACATATGATATTTCCATGCATATATTCTGCGTCATCATACGATGAAAGAGTAATGGAACAGAGAAAAATTCTCTCCGGCACCGGGATTTGAACCTGGGTTTTCAGCTCTACGTGCTGATGCTTTATCCACTAAGCCACACCGGATACCCATCCCGGTGTCGGACATAATCGTCTCAGTTTAAGTTCCAACTCTTGGGTTCTCTCTAGTGGCCATCCTCTGCACTACATCATAGATGTCTATGAACGTAGGACTGAAGTCCACACATGTGCTGAGGTGCACTCGTTATGAGTGACTAGTTGGCCGGGATCCGACGGAATAAGCGCCGAAGTGATTTACGCATATCATATATATTATTTTAATGTACCGAAGTACATATGATATTTCCATGCAGATATTCTGCGTCATCATACGATGAAAGAGTAATGGAACGCAGAAAAATTCTCCGGCACCGGGATTTGAACCCGGGTTTTCAGCTCTATGTGCTGATGCTTTAACCACTAAGCCACACCAGATAGCCATTTCGGTGTCGGACAGAATCATCTCAGTTTAAGTTCCAACTCTTGGGTTCCCTCTAGCGGCAGCCCTCTGCACTACGTCATAGATGTCTATGAACGTAGGACTGAAATCCACACATGTGCTGAGGTGCACTCGTTATGAGTGACTAGTTGGCCGGGATCCGACAGAATAAGCGCTGTCTTAATTTCCATGCAGATATTCTGCGTCACCATATGATGAAAGAGTAATGGAATGGAGAAAAATTCTCTCCAGCACCGGTATTTGAACCCGGGTTTTCAGCTTTACGTGCTGATGCTTTATCCACTAAGCCACACCGGATACCCATCCTGGTGTCGGACAGAATCGTCTCAGTTTAAGTTCCAACTCTTGGGTTCCCTCTAGTGGCCGCCCTCTGCACTACGTCATAGATTTCTATGAAGTCCACACATGTGCTGAGGTGCACTCATTATGAGTGACTAGTTAGCCGGGATCCGACAGAATAAGCGCCGTCTTAAATGACGAAGTGATTTACGCATATCATATATATTATTTTAATGTACCGAAGTACATATGATATTTCCATGCAGATATTCTGCGTCATCATACGTTGGAACTTAAACTGAGACGATTCTGTCCGACACTGGGATGGGTATCCGGTGTGGCTTAGTGGATAAAGCATCAGCACGTAGAGCTGAAAACCCGGGTTCAAATCACGGTGCCGGAGAGAATTTTTCTCCTTTACATTACTCTTTCATCGTATGATGACGCAGAATATCTGCATGGAAATATCATATGTACTTCGGTACATTAAAATAATATATATGATATGAATAAATCACTTCATGATATAAGACAGCGCTTATTCCGTCGGATCCCAGCCAACTAGTCATTCATAACGAGTGCACCTCAGCACATGTGTGGACTTCAGTCCTACGTTCATAGACATCTATGACGTAGTGCAGAGGGCGGCCACTAGAGGGAACCCAAGAGTTGGAACTTAAACTGAGACGATTCTGTCCGACACTGGGATGGGTATCCAGTGTGGCTTAGTGGATAAAGCATTAGCACGTAGAGCTGAAAACCCGGGTTCAAATCCCGGTGCTGGAGAGAATTTTTCTCCGTTCCATTACTCTTTCATCGTATGATGACGCAGAATATCTCCATGGAAATATCATATGTACTTCAGTACATTAAAATAATATATATGATATGCGTAAATCACTTCGTGATTTAAGACTGCGCTTATTCCATCGGATCCCGGCCAACTAGTCACTCATAATGAGTGCACCTCAGCACATGTGTGGACTTCAGTCCTACGTTCATAGACATCTATGACGTAGTGCAGAGGGCGGCCACTAGAGGGAACCCAAGAGTTGGTACTTAAACTGAGACGATTCTGTCCGACACTGGGATGGGTATCCAGTGTGGCTTAGTGGATAAAGCATCAGCACGTAGAGCTGAAAACCCAGGTTCAAATCCCGGTGCCAGAAAGAATTTTTCTCCATTCCATTACTCTTTCATCGTATGATGACGCAGAATATCTGCATGGAAATATCATATGTACTTCAGTACATTAAAATAATATATATGATATGCGTAAATCACTTCGTGATTTAAGATGGTGCTTATTCCATTGGATCCCGGCCAACTAGTCACTCATAATGAGTGCACCTCAGCACATGTGTGGACTTCAGTCCTACGTTCATAGACATCTATGACGTAGTGCAGAGGGCGGCCACTAGAGGGAACCCAAGAGTTGGAACTTAAACTGAGACGATTCTGTCCGACACCGGGATGGGTATCCAGTGTGGCTTAGTGGATAAAGCATCAGCACGTAGAGCTGAAAACCCGGGTTCAAATCCCGGTGCCTGAGAGAATTTTTCTCCATTCCATTACTCTTTCATCGTATTTTTTTCCAACACTTATTAATGTTTTTCTACGATTTTCCTTGTGTTTAATTTTGGAGACTGGTGTTTTATTGTGTGTCTGCTGTCTTTTTTAACTAATTTCCGAATGGATTTTTTTTGTCAATTTCCCTACTTTGCAGTTGTAATTTGATTTCCTTTTTTGCAAGTTGTTATATAATACTGGAAAAATTCTTTCATTTGCAGACCTCTCGATTGTAGAGCACAAGGTGTTTTTCCATGAACTGCTATCACTGTGTGAGGCAGAAGATGCTGTCCTGAACAAGCTGCCTTGCTACAAGTCTGTGAGCAACTTGGTTCCCCTGCGCAAATCTGCACTGCGAGCTTTGGCAGCTTGTCACTACATCCAGTCCTGTCGTGAGAAGATATTTCCAGTGCTCTACAAAGCTCTGGAGCAGTCGAATCCGGAACTGCAGGAGGCTGGCTTCGAATGTATGAAGAAGTTCATTGCAGGCTTCCAGATTGATATGGAGATGGTAACGCTCACAACAGTATTTGAAATTCGTTAAATTTTTTCTAACAAAACATGAATTTCATTTATCCATTATTGGTATCTTAACTTGTTTTCCTTTCACCATCCTTAGCAATAGCTCTATTCACAGCAATGAATTAAATTTTTTAAAATCACTTTCTCCACGATTACCAACACATTAGCAACCCTAGATTCATTCATTTATAATTTCTTCATAAATAGTACTTTACATAGAAAAGGCCTACAATTTGAAATTGAATTTAGATACCAGTAATGAAATTTAGATATCAGTAATGGACAAAATAATGTATAGCACACAAATAGAGTTGTGCCAATATTTAAAACTGTGTTGTGTATATTTTATAAAAAACGAAACCTTGATTTTAAACCTTTTAATACCCGGTACAATTGATAGAATTGGTTATGTTGCCAATTTCAGTGCAAGGAAAGGCAGCCTATAAACATGTGTTAAATTGCATTTTATTTCTTAAATCCATAGCCCAAACATACAAAAACTCATTTTATCTCTATAATATGTAATATCAAATTCTGTGAATCTCATACTTGAAATGACTGAAATAAAACTTTAAATACTTGAAACAATTGAAATAAAACTTTAATTCTAAGAAAATACTATCAAAATTTTACTTCACGTATAAATCACAGTGAAATGTAAATAAATAAATTTTGAAAGAAAGTACAAATGAATTATTAATCTGTTGAACAAACATAAAATGTACCATTTTAGCTGTATCTTCTTATTAAAGTCTGGTAGTCTAGTCATAATATAGCCTATTAATCATATTCACCTTCACATGATGACATTATTTGTGTCTCCCATGTACCAGTTTCTCAGTTTTAGTGGGAGGCAATGGAGTATGGATTCATCTGTGAGCTGACCAATTACGCCCACTTGCTTCTGAGGAAAATGGTACATTCAAAATATTCTAGAAGCAAATGAACATAAAGGTTGCTTAGTACATAAGCATTTTTACCAAGCAGAAGGAAACTCATGTTTTGCTGCAGTCCATAAACTACCCTGTTTGAAAAAACCTTCGGCTGTCCGAAATGACGCTAAATTTCCCATCATAGTGCCACTGTCATATCCCAACAGATTACTCATCGAAATGACGTGTAAAGCTTTTGTTTCCTCAACATTAAGAGTTTGCCTCATATCAGGGATCCGAAATATTTTCCATAGCATGAATAGCTATACACACAAACTTGTGCCTCACGTTTGCAGCTTCTTTAATGGCTAATTTGTCTGCTGGATACAATGTATTATATTCTAGAAGTACAATTTCTACTTTTCCTGGAAATATTACCAAAAAGTTCATGTACATCCAATAGTACAGTACTATTGGCTTCAACCTTGATTATGGCTTCGGACATTGTTCATAAAAGACACCATGTCTCATCAAATTTCTGCCATGTTTCGTCTGCTAACACAGAAGCCATAAGTGTATTGTAATGTACAGTTGGATAAACAATAGTTTCTAAAACAGCCTCTTTATTCTTCAGTAAACTGTCGAAACAGATTACAGTATCTACCTAGCAGGTTGGTGATGGAACCCAGAGGTATGATCATATTTCTTTCTCCTCTTGCTTTCCAATAAAACATGGAAAACATGGCTAAATTTAAAGAATTTCACTTAGCTAGATAGAAGTGCTCTTGTAGCATTTTCATTGACATTATGTCCTTTATTAGTAGATTAATTATAGGCTATATGCTGCACAGCCAATGCAAGATATGTGTTTATATTGCTCCTCTACTCTTTTCTGTGCAGCCTGTATATTTCGCGCATTGTCTGTGATAACTACAACGAACCTCTCCTCCCTATTTCATGAATGACTTCAATGATATGAGAGGAAATATACTGGGCAGTTTCCTTTTCTTCGCCATGCCTTACACTTTCATAGAATATTGGCTCAGGAATTGCCACAATAAAGTTCACAACATTATTACCTGATACATCAGTCTACCCATTCAAAATCAATGTAAGAGCACTTGAAAATTCCACCTTCCTTGCGACAATAATGTCTTTACACGCTACTATTCTGCAGTAAACAAATGTCCACTAAGCAGGTGATGAGTAGAAGGCTCATAGTCAAGCCACATTTTCTGGAAAGCTTCCCGCCAATATTTTCAATTCAGCATAGATAGTGGAGCACCTGAAGCATAAATAGCCCTAGCAACAGTGTCGTCTATTTCACTATTAGTTGTTTTATGTGTATGCGTATGTCCAGATGAAGACGGTTGTTGTGAATTTGTCGTGAGTTATTCACTGATAGAAGACTCAGAAGGTATTGATGATTGCGTAGATGAAGATGATGTCCTTCAAGACACCTCAATAGGCTGCAAATTAACTTCTGACATTTCTTTTTGTCTTCTTTACTTGCGATATATCATTTGAAGCTACCTGTTTAACAGATTGAGGACAAAGCCCACATCTGATAAGATGTTCTTTTAGTTGTGATGCCAAAGCATTATGATAAATAGTCTTACAAGATTTACAAATTGCCTCTATTTTACCATTGAACATGTGTTGTAATGAAAAGACTCCACACTTCTGATCGAGGACGCATTCCACTAGACTCTTTGGTTTGACTGAGTAAGTTATAATAGCGCAGTGTAATGTAGACTGAGTTGTATCAGCACTGTCCAGCTTTATATAGTCTAGTAACCTGTCCTCTAGATGTCTCTGGGTTCATCCAGTTCATTCCTTTATGATAACCCCTGAAACGTATGCATTAAATGTAACTTTCCAGTATACAAAGTTGTGTGACACCTTGAATCTAATGAACCATTCTTACAGGGTTGTAAACGGTTTAAAACAAAGTCTTTACCTATTCAGCATTATTAAACCATATTTTTAAAGCAGCAGTCCGCGATAAAATTCCATATTTCAATTATATTATAGGATGTTTACCAAAGTAATACTTGGATTAACGGCATTTGTCGCATCGCTCTACGCCTTTTAGTTTGCGAAATATTAAAGGTTTTACTGCAAGCTCTGATGTCATAACCACTGATCGCTTCATAAGACTGCGTTGTAGTTCCGTTTGACATACAGCTTAGAGCGAGTAAATATATATTCATACGTTACAGTCAGTTATTATTAACACACTTAGGACCTATCACATGCATATACTGTAATAATAATAATAATAATAATAATAATAATAACATCCATTTTGAATTTCGTACTCATAGTGATTAGAACAACTTGGTTCTGGTAAGGGTTCAAACTGAAAAGGTTTAATTGTCAATCCATTATAACCTAAGTCAACGCCTTCACTGAGTGAGTGAATGTATGTGAGACGTGAAATATTCGTTATGAATGGACTGCAAATACGTGTTTATCTCACGTCAACAATAAATTAGTACATGGTTTATATTATTCTATTGCGTCATAGTTGTTGAGTCACACAGTTTAGGCATGAAGCTATGTTTGGGGGAACCTCTAAAACATGTGGATCATCGAATTGCGGCAGTTGATAACCAGAACTCCTTCCAAGACATTTTTCTGTATAGTATCTTCTCTCCACGCATTTTTCTTCCAGCTGTATGTTTTGTCTTCCACCCATCGTTTAGTGGCTTTAGAGTACTGGAGTCTGGAGCCAGTTATATCTCTTTTCACGTTGTAATTATGGTCCATTATTGCAATCCTAGTTCTTGTTACCATTCCACCATATAGAAAGTGTTTTTTCGTAGGAGTGTAAAGCAATCTCTCGCTATGGTATGATTCAAATTTGCTGGTGTGACAAAATTGATTACTCTGATTTAGGTCTCTTAAAAGGGCAGGGTTACATACAACTTTTTTCAGAGCATTGTAATCGCTGGATCCAGGTTCGATCAATCCCTCTCACTATTGTATGGGTGAATGTGTGTACATTTTTTATTATGTCTCTGTTTCTCCCCATTCGTGTATATTACAAACATGATTTAATACAGAAATGAATCTGTCTTCTAAGTTGTCAGAATCACTTCACATGTAGCACAAGACCACATAGGTGATTTATGATGCTCTCTTTCCACATTTGTGCGGCGGCTTTAAGCTTTTTGCCAAGTGCCAAATGTCAAATTGATAGCCCATCCATTCATATTTGGTCCTTACCAATTTCCTAATTCCTCTATGGCGGTCCGATAGAAAGAAGGTAATGTTCATTTTTTCTTTTAGGCAATCTAGAACTTTTTCGCATGCTGCTTCGCCTACAATTAGACCTTTTTGCAGAACTACGAAGTCTATAATCTTATCTCAATCGAGGTCCATTACACTCTAAGTCACATATTTTACACTGTAACTAAGTGAGTCAAATTGGCCATCACCGCGATTCACACGTTTTTATCTTTTAGGGAATTGATAAGTTGTTCATGAATCTGAAAATAAGTACATCTGACTGTTGGTTCTACGAATTTTGAAATTATTTTATAAAATGTTGTCTTGCCGATGAAACATAGTTGAAAAGTGTTTGAAAATTTTTCAAACAATTTGTATCTTATATCGCACAAGTATAACGCAGAACTCACTGCTATGCTTCACCTCTGTTCGGACTTCCATTCCCAATTACGGGCATTTTGGCACACTGCATTAACTTTCAGCAATGGTCCTATTGTTTCTACCAAATATTTGTAAAAGAGGAATGACAAATATTACAGAAGAAAAACAAAATTTGTAACGCTGACCAGAATTAAAAAAAAAAAACATTTTGTTACTCCCTATTTACTTTCTGTTTCATGTGCAGCGTCCTCGGAACCTGATGAATTAGAATATGAAGTTTCTTCTTCTATTTGAAAATATGTCTCTAAGTCAGTTTCTGCTCCCCCACATCTGATTCACCCACACATTTCTTAGCATCTCGCACCCTATCTCACACTGCACAGCTTTGTTTATATTAGGTTCCTGTGAATTTTCAGCCTCATCAAGAACTACACACACTTCAATATTTTCAGCTATAGGTGCATCACTGCAACTTGCTATTGCTTCTTTGACGACCTTCTTTCATTTATAAGCAGAGGAGCGCATAGATCAGAATTGTCTTGGGGAGATTCTCCTTTCAAAAATAGGAAAGGGACAGAAGTTTTCTTAATTTTCATAGGAGTTCTATTGTCTTTCATTAAACGTCTTTTTAGTAAAGACGATTCTTCAAAATCAGTTTCACGGAAATGACTGGAACACACAACAGTAGTTTTCGATAGTGTAAAACCCATTCTATTGATTTTCTTCACCCATGTTTTAAATCTTTGCAGTAACTTTTCTCTGTTCGGAAATACATGAAATGATACCCCTTCTTCATGTTCTGTTTTTGTTATTCCCTCAGAACACGAAAAATCACAACACCGTGGCATTTTGAATTGTATTACGATACAATTTCTTCTGTTTAGTGTACTGTAGTTCAAAATCGTTCGTATAAAAGAAAATACGTCTACATAAAACCACAACATTGGTATGTGCTGGTTTTATGATTAAGTGAAAAGCAAAAATGACTTCACACAATCATAACTAAATCCGAAATTCTGTTCACGTTTACTACAGCAAGAGAAGATTATTTATTTTAATACAAAGTGCTGCGCTGCACTCGCCGATGTTCTCGGTCTATTACGCAATCACACCAGTTCAGTGGCTGTGACGTCATAAGTATTTGTGCGGAGTCAGTAACTCAAGAACTAAGCGTCACATTGACATGAGGCAAATTACATTCTACTTAGATTGAAAAACGCGTTTGATTAAAGCCAACTTAATTTTATCGTGGACTGCTCCTTTAAAATCCTACCTATACCAGAATTCACAACCATGGTAACATGACATGGAAAGACAAGAGCTTACCTCCATAGGTTTCGAGATTTAACCTCTTGGATGAACCAACGTATATCTACTCAAGGCCTGCAAACAGTAGGACACTTAATATACGAGTGTGAAAAGTTGAAAACTCAATGCAAGAAAATGATATAGACAATATTAATAGACGAAGAAAATGGCAGACTATAAACTATGAACTTTAAAATCATGTAGATATTGTCGGACCACCAGATCTGTGCACCTTCAGCCTCTGCTCACTCCATTCCACATGCTTTCCACCCACCACATCAAACAGCAGGCCTCGAACCTTGCCTAATAGGGATGTTGCCAAACTTCCGTCAAACAGTGTCATGTCTCTTGAATATTGCTTATTAATAATGTAAGGTTAATTATTACTTATTCATAATTTAATTTAAGTAGGTTTAATGACGCTGTCCAGGTGGCCTGGTGACCAGTTTCTTTCCTCCTCCATTGCATACATCGCTGATTAGCTACATATTACACTAATCAGATTTCTTGATGCGGTTATAATGAATATTGAAATGTAAATCACCTAAGTAGAAAACAACTGCATTCTTTACCATTTCAAATTAAACTGAACTGCCAAGCATCCTACTGCTACAATGGCTGGCGGTATTTTCTTTGAATTTAAGTCTGAATGAACATTATTGAGTGTTATACTCTTATGACAGAGTTAGTGGCGTCACTTATCACAAAGCTTATAATCGAGCAACGAGATTTGCCTTCCTAATGTACTGTAATATAATACCAGTAAGTTCTTTAATGTTATCTTATGAGACTCTCATGATGAGAGGGCATAACATTAAAAAAAAAAAGTGCTATGATCACATTGTGACACTATTATTAAAAAAACTGTCCTTTTTTCCTTGGCAGACTGTTGATTAAATTCGAACCGATTGTTTCCAATGTTATACATATCCCTTTCAATGTGCGTTTGAGTTCATGTAGGCCTACTCTCTTGAAGAGTTATGAATAAAATTTTAAAAAATTAGCAGTAGTAATAGCTTAAAAACCGTCCCCCCAAATATGCTGCTCTAGGCACCTGCCTAGTCTGCCTAGGTCTAAATACGCCCCTGGTTGCGGAGAACACATCATGGATATTATTCCTAAATTAGTCTACCACTACTTAAAGTGCCGATTCTTCTTCAGGACAAAGAAAATCCGAAGATAATTACAATCTCGTAAATCCGTCAAGTCATCTCGCAAACTCTCAAAGGTAGCAGGCAACAATCATGATGAGTAATTTAATTCATTTATAGGCAAGTGAAATATCATTCAACTCTTTATTTACTAACATTTTATAGGTTTTTTTCTGTCCCTGAATTTGTAACTTGTTACAAAAAGATTATTTAAATACTGAACTTATAATTGCTTTCACAACGTTTCAGATCCCATTGCATTTTCTGTTTCGAACGTTCATAACAGTATTACCTAATAGAAGACTATTAATTATGAATAAGGGACTGTAAAGGTATTTCTTAAGTTATGAATAGCTGGGTTAAATGGAAGAAATGTGCTTTTAAAAGGACTACATTTGGCGTAACAAGTACTGTGAACTTCTTCCAAGTCATGCTCATGGCGGTAGCAGCGCCACGTTGCAGCGGATCCGTGTAAACTCACAGAGTGCGTACACTATTTTTTCTATTCGTCCTGATGATATGATCACAGTGGATATTTGTTGGTTAAATGGAAATTACGTGAAGGGAATCTATTTAGTTTTTAAAGAGAAATGTGTTCGTCATAAATACTTCTCCTTCACCTCATTATCTTATTTTGTTAGGTTTGGAATATGATCTTGAAGTTCTAATAAAATTATAAAATTGTAGGAATGAATGAACACATAGTCATGTACCGTCATTCTTTCTCATCCAGGCTAGGGACCGGCTATGGCGAAGTTACTACATGCTATGATCTTATTTACATATTTACATACTATATAACATAACATACTGATAAAGTGCAGGAGTTCTAATTTATGCTTATGAAAATAATTTACATATTTACAAAAACCAAGACTTGTATTATGCATGAAATTACAGAGGCATAACCCGGACATATCTGAATCTGAGTCACTACTATTGCTGCTGCTGCTGCACTGTCTTCACCCAAATTGATAACAAATCTAGCCACTTCCTCTTCTGTTAATCCGTTCTTCTCTCTGTATTCTACCTCTAGCTTCTGTACATGTTCACACTCTTTTTTCCATACATCACTCGTTATTGAGGAAATAGCATCTGGCTTAAACTAGATTTTATGTTTTTACTTGCAACTTTTTGTTTTACCAAACCCCACACATACTCAGTAGGACTAAGGTCGCAATGATGTGGTGGCAATCGCAACACTGTATGACCATGTTCATGAAGGAGGTGGTCAGCTATATAAGTCGGCTCAGGTTTATTCCTTTTCACAATTTCCAACAATTTTGCTTTTGTCATATCTTCCTGAAAGGTTATATCATTCATTCACAGCCATTGTTGAATTTCTGCCTTCTTGTTTGCACTACACAGTGACTTATTTTCTTGATCTATGTGATATTTTGCATTGTCCATCACCACAGTGCAGTTGGAGGTAAATTTTATCAGTTTCTCCAGGAGCCACTTCTGAAAGTTGGTACTGTTCATTTCGTCGTGATAATCACCTCTTTTACTTTTTGACTTGAAAATGAGTAGCACGCCATCAATAAAACCTTCATTGCCTCCAGCATGAGTGATTATCAGCCGTTCAGCAGCATTGTCGTAAGACATAAAGCCAGAGACATTGTTGCTTTGCCAGCATTTTTTGATAGTATAATGTGGATGTATCCATGTTTCGTCTAAATACATAATATACTTTCCTTCTTTGCGATATTTCGCAATTTTTCTTAAATAACTGGCCCTACATGCTACAATATCATTTCTTTCAATCAAAATCCATCTTGTATTTTTACATTTTTTAAACCTAAATCCCATGTCTCGAATCACTTTCCGTAGCGTTTCTCTCCCACCTTGGAAATTTATTGCTTCTCTCGCAACATTCAATAATTTCTTCAATGTCGGAACTTCTTTCTGCATGGTAATAAATTCTTGTATTTTTCTTCTTAAAATACATTGTCCATATCATCTACAAGAATTAAAGGTTCCCTTGGTCTGTTCTTCCCTGGTGATTCTAGCTTTTCATTTCCTGCACCGACTCCCTCTCTCCTGATTTTCTTTTTTAGGCACTCTGACCTGCCTATTTAAATTACATAAAAATGTTGTATTATATTAGTATTAGTTACTTACTTACTTACTGGCTTTTAAGGAACCCGGAGGTTCATTGCCGCCCTCACATAAGCCTGCCATTGGTCCCTATCCTGAGCAAGATTAATTCAGTCTCTACCATCATATCCCACCTCCCTCAAATCCATTTTAATATTATTTTCCCACCTACGTCTCGGCCTCCCCAAAGTCTTTTTCCCTCCGGCCTCCCAACTAACACTCTATATGCATTTCTGGATTCGCCCATACGTGCTACATGTCCTGCCCATCTCAAACATCTGGATTTTATGTTCCTAATTATGTCAGGTGAAGAATACAATGCGTGCAGCTCTGCGTTGTGTAACTCTCCATTCTCCTGTAACTTCATCCCTCTTAGCCCCAAATATTTTCCTAAGAACCTTATTCTCAAACACCCTTAATCTCTGTTCCTCTCTCAAAGTGAGAGTCCAAGTTTCACAACCATACAGAACAACCGGTAATATAACTGTTTTATAAATTCTAACTTTCAGATTTTTTGACAGAAGACTAGATGACAAAAGCTTCTCAACCGAATAATAACACGCATTTCCCATATTTATTCTGCGTTTAATTTCCTCCCGAATGTCATTTATATTTGTTACTGTTGCGCCAAGATATTTGAATTTTTCCAACTCTTCGAAAGATAAATCTCCAATTTTTATAGTTCCATTTCGTACAATATTCTGGTCACGAGACATAATCATATATTTAGTCTTTTCGGGATTTACTTCCAACACTATCGCTTTATTTGCTTCAACTAGAATTTCCGCGTTTTCCCAAATCGTTTGTGGATTTTCCCCTAGCATATTCACGTCATCCGCATAGACAAGAAGCTGATGTAACCCATTCAACTCCAAACCCTGTCTATTATCCTGAACTTTCCTAATGGCATATTCTAGAGCGAAGTTGAAAAGTAAAGGTGATAGTGCATCTCCCTGCTTTAGCCCGCAGTGAATTGGAAAAGCATCAGATATAAACTGGCCTATACGGATTCTGCTGTAAGTTTCACTAAGACACATTTTAATTAATTGGACTAGTTTCTTGGGAATACCAAATTCAATAGCAATATTATATAAAACTTCTCTCTTAACCGAGTCATACACCTTTTTGAAATCTATGAATAACTGATGTACTGTACCCTTATACTCCCATTTTTCTCCAATATCTGTCGAATGCAAAAAATCTAATCAATAGTCGATCTATTACGCCTAAAACCACACTGATGATCCCCAATAATTGAAGGGTTGATAGGAAAAACAACCCATGTCAAAAAAAACACTTTTTTCAGGGGAGCGAAAAAAACATTATATCTCGTTATGTAAAAAGGATAAGAAACTTAAAATATAGGTATAAATACCCCAATGCTTTATAAATATATTGCTTGTATTTTAAGCATACACAGACGCCACATGATTTTAGCTTTCCATTAGTACCAATATCTCATTTTCGGCTAAAACTGACATGGGTTGTTTTTCCTATCAACCCTTCAATTTCATCTACATATGGAGTTAATCTTCTCAAAAGGATATTCGACAAAATTTTGTACGACGTCAACAAAAGTATTAGTTAAGTAAGTAATTTTAATATGTAATCAATTAAAATAAAATAAGCCTCGCTTATGATCGCTGCTGCTTTTTTCGTTGCCTGATTTATAGGAAACAGATATTGACGTGTTTGTTTCTCTTCTTCGCAAAATACTATTACTTGCTTAATAATATTTCATTTCCTGCACCGACTCCCTCTCTCCTGATTTTCTTTTTTAGGCGCTCTGACCTGCCTATATAAATTACATAAAAATGTTGTATTATATTAGTATTAGTTAAGTACATAATTTTAATATGTAATCAATTAAAATAAAATAAGCCTCGCATATGATCGCTGCTGCTTTTTTTGTTGCCTGATTTATAGGAAACAGATATTGACCTGTGTGATTTAAATTGACCTGTTTGTTTCTCTTCTTCACAAAATCTATTACTTAATAATATTTGTTTCACCACTCTGTGCTGCAGTATTCATGTTGAGTTGATAACACTGGACGCAAGTGCAAATAAACTGTCCCGCAAGAAGGCTAAAAATTGTTAGTGATGGAGGGAAGAAAGGGAGAGAGTTAGGAATGCAGGGAAAGAAATGAATTACCGAGGCTTATAGGGAATTAGGGTTCAGTTCGCATATCTTACAGGGGCACAGATCCGATGGTCCAACAATATCAGCTTTCATACTGTTTATTACCTAAATAACCTTCAATTTGTTGTAAATACCATATCTAATGGAATAGTTGTTAAGACTTAGAATGGATGTGTGTAAATAATGCAAATATTAGAACATGTATTATTACCATGGAGTATTGAAGCATGTGGATGAATAATAATAATAAAAAAACACATACACTTCCTCTCTCTCTATCTTTTTTATTCATTTATATTTTCGTTATATTCGTTTTCTTTTTACTCTTATTCTTCTTTTCCTTTCTTTTATAATAAGTAAAATAAAATTCCTCTTTCAAGGGAATTTGTCTAAAGATCCCTACAAAGATATACACTAATTTTTTGGGACTTAGGAGCACTTCTCATATAACAAATATGGTTCTGAAATTATTAAGCACATTGTCAGAATTTTTTTTCTGAAAATGCAAGGAAGGAAAAAAAAAACTTAAGAACTCCATATGATCATCACACTCTTCACAACTGAAATTTCTTTGTTGCAGGTGCACTCTGTTATGCGTCCATTATTAATGACATTGGGAGACTACCGTAACCTGAGTCTCAATGGAGCTAAACGTCTCTCATACCTAACACAGTTGTTTCCATCAAGCTTTAATGAGAAACTTTGTGAACAACTGTTACAACATCTTAAAAAGCTCTTAGAAGTTGCTATTGTAGCTCATAAAAGTGAGTCAACTCTTAATTATCTTTGCATCATATTTGTGTAACGTTGTAAATTTTAAAACTTTGTCTTTATGCAGTGTAAATCTTTATTTTTATCAGGTGCGTTTGTAAGATTTTTTTTCTTCCATATCTTCTACAATGAACAAGATGTGCTTTTTGTTTGAGGGTACTACTGAAAGTTTCCTTCCCCCCTTCCCAATATTACAGTACACATTTCTTTAAACTCACGAGTTAAGCAGGCAAGAATAGTATTGCATTGTACTAGTAAATACAGAGACTAGATGAAAATAAATCAAGGAAGATTTCACATAAATGAATGCCATTGCATTGTCACTGCATTTAGGGTAAGTGTTGTTGGTGTTATATGAAAGTACGTTACCAGAACAGATCCAAGAAATAAATCAATGAATTAAATTCGGTTCCTAATAAAACTACATGAAACATACTGTGCTACTCTTGTTTCTTCATTCTTTGCATGCCCCAGTTACTTAGCACTTAATTTTGAAACGAAGAAGCAATGGTGATTTGCCATTCAAAAGAGAATTTCGTGAAACCATTTCAATTGCTGTAAATTTGTGCAAAATGTGACAATGGCAGTAATTGAAAAATAACCTTCTGAGCTATATTTAAATTCCCCCCCCCCCCACTGTTTAGTCTGCGTGTTGGAGTGTCTGTTCTTAGCAATTTTGTTGTTAAAGATTACAAAATTACATGCAGTTTTAGTTTTCGTAATCACCACTTTAGTAATAGCCCTGATCACATATACAGGGTGTTTAAAAAATACGGGGCATAATTTCAGCTATGTATTTCCCACATGTAGACAATCAAAATAGTTCATTACAACATGTGTCCGGAAATGCTTTATTTCCGAGTTATGGCCTTCACAACATTGAAATTCACTGGAACGTTTTTCTTTCCGCAGGTCATTGCCGTCAAAGGAGACATTAAGAGGGCACTCTGACAGTTCATTCCGAGGCGAAGGTTACATTCAGTGTTGTGTAGTCATTAGACTGTGTGACATGTATTCAAATCAAGAGCTGGCATAGATACACTTCATGTATGGTAAGGCGGACGGCAATGCTGCGCTGGCTCGTCGTTTGTACCAGGAGAGGTAACCACAGCGACAATGTCCAGATCGGAAGACATTTGTACGTCTCCATTACCGTCTGTGCGAGTATGGAAAATTTAACTCTCCTGGTTTGGGAAGGGAACGACCAAGATCTACAACTCCAGAAGTACAGGAGGAGATTCTGGAGGCTGTGAACATGACTCCTTCTATCAGCACACGAAGGGTAGTGTTGCAAGTCAGTGTTCCTCATACGACTGTCTGGAGACTGTTGAAAGAGTATCAATTGTATCCTTATCATTTGCAACGTGTACAGGCTCTGTCATCAGCAGATTACCCTGCACGAGTTAGGTTCTGTCAGTGGTTCTTGCAGCAATGTGGTGTAAATCCGAACTTTCCTGCCTTAGTATTATTTACAGATGAAGCACAGTTCACACGAGATGGCATAACAAATTTCCACAATCAGCATGTATGGGCGTATGAAAACCCACGTGCAACTGTTCCATCTCATCACCAGGTGCGGTTCTCCCTCAACATGAGGGCCGGTATCATTGGTGATCGATTAGTTGGACCCCATGTACTTGTAAACAGACCTACGGGGCAGGTGTACACAAACTTCCTGGAAAACACCATACCTCATGTTTTAGAAGACACTCCACTGATCAATCGTCAACACATTCACTTCTTGCATGATGGCGCTCCTGCACACTTCAGTCGTACGGCTCGCCGGTACTTGGATCGAAGGTTTCCTGATCGATGGATAGGTAGAGGTGGCCCAATTGCTTGGCCTCCACGCTCACCTGATCTGAACCCTCTCGATTTCTACTTGTGGGGCATTTAAAATCATTGGTTTATTCGTCTCCGGTGCCTGATTTGGAATCCCTTCGGAATCGAATTGTGGCATGTTCTGAGGACATACGCAATACTCCTGGAGTTTGGGATCGTGTTTGCAGGTCAATGAGACATCGATGTGAGGTCTGTATTCAAGCAGGAGGTGGAGATTTTGAACATCTTCTGTAATGACTACGACCTGCGGAAAGAAAAACATTCCGGTGAAGGCCATAACTCGGAAATGAAGCATTTCCGGACATATGTTGTAATGAACTATTTTGATTGTCTACATGTGGGAAATACATACCTGAAATTATGCCCCGTATTTTTTAAACACCCTGTATATCAGATTAGCCATTCCTATGTTATGAAATGGCAACATAAAATGGGAACAACCTCCAAAGCCTTCACTGTCGAAAAGGCATTTTTTTTTGGTAACAACTGGTAGATGGAAGTACAGTGTTGCTCTATGCATTCCATAAGGTTTATAACATGACTTCTTTTACAGTCACTAGATGGCAGCATAGTGAAACTGTTAAAAGTGGTTGCCTTGAAAGTCCATTAGTTTAATTAATTTGTTTATATATATATATATATATATATATATATATATATATATATATATATATATATATATATATATATATACAGGGGTAATATCTACCACTAAGAATGATGACAGGTGTGCATAGGAGGCCATCAGGTAAAAGATTTCCAAAATTTAGAAATATTGACCTATCTTCCTGATGATGTTTTATGTTAACAACGAAGATATTTTTAGTAATAATCAGAACATTCATAATTTTAATGAAAGACACAAATCAGATCTCCATCTACCCTTTGTTAGTCTCAGCTGTTATAAAAAGGAATTTGCTATTCATGTATTACGGTCTTCAGTGCACTGCCTAATTATCTTAAAACTTTGACAAGCTTAAAGAAAAAAGTCAAAACAGAATTAACAAAATTTTTCCACACTCATACCGTCTACCAAACTGCTAAATTGTTTATGCTTGTAAATTGAATTAATCTGCTTACTGTGTATTGTATAATTTTGTGTAACTTTTGACTTGTTCCTCATCTCAAAGCTACAAAGCTGATGTAAGATTTATGGAACACAATAAATGAAATGAGATGAAAAACCACCGTATTAACTATTTGATTTGTTATAGGTGTTTCAAAGAATGGGGAGAATGAGCAGAAGATAGCAACTATAATCGGCATTTTCCACCAGATTCCTGCTGCAACACCAAAATTCATTGATGTCTTGTGTAGACTAGTGCTGCAAACAGAGAAAAGTTTGCTCATTGAGGCAAGCTCTCCCTTCAGGGAGCCCCTCATCAAGTTCCTACTACGCTTTCCTCAAGAGACCATAGATCTGTTCCTGCATGACAACAACATAAAGGTACAGCAAATAACATTCTGCAAAGTACTCATTAATTCTGATACACGGCTTTGTACACTCCCAAAACAATAACAACTCTATAACTTTTATAAATTCGAAATATTTGTATGTGAAAAGCAAAATAACTCTTTTCTAAAATTACTACATCACTCATGTAATATGAAAGTGCATTTATTTCTTTTTCAAGTAAAATACTTTTAATATTACTAGGAAGATTTCTTCAGAAACTGTTTGCATAGTGATGTTGAAGTCAAAATGGACAAACTTGTGACGTAGATGACAAGGCAAACAATATAATACCTTAATTTTTTTAAAGCTTGATTATTAGAATAATAATTGGGATTTCAAAAAGTTGATTGGTGTTGAATGGAACTTGGTCATGAAACTTGGCATATAGACTGAGTAACACGTATTATATTCATAAGATACCAACATTTGAAGAGCACAGGAGAAAAACATGTTAAGCCCAAAATTATCGATTTTCTGTTTTAGATGTAATAGCTCTTGTAGTGTGCATTTTTGAAGTTTAATTATACAAAATAACAAGCTCATCAGTCCAAAGAAATATGAAGAATGATAACCCAAAGACAACAGACTGTGATGGGTTTTGAAACTTTTAACTTGCTCTCCTGTAAAAATAGTAAAACTTGAGTTATGAATCAGGTTTTTCCCCTGTACTTTTCATTTGTATGAAAATAAGTAATAGGGTTATATATACGTAAATGTCCAGCAATATATTTAGTCACAATATGTACAAAAGATTTAAAATTCATAATGATCATAATAATTTATTCACCGGTTGTAAATGTTTCTGTATAAGCATTTTGAGAAGTCACATGTCAGAATGTTACATAGTGGTTTCTATACTACTCACTCGCCCAATAAATGTAGTAATCAGAATAATTTCTTCTCTCCTCAAAAGATTCTTCACACATTTTACTATTGAATGCACTATATACTATTACTGTCTCATTATAAAGACATGCTTGCTGACTTGTTGATGTCTCTTGTTTGCGTCTGTATGTTTTTCTCCTGAATTACTGGATAGATTCCATTTGTACTCGTATTCAGTCTGTGAAAGCCGATTCATTTGGAAAGTCTGCACATACTTTTTTACTCGAAAAATAACTTCGGAGTTCTTTTAATGACACAGAATGACAACTTAATCAAAATCGTCTCTTATTGTCATTCTTCTTCAATTTTTTTTTCTAACTTAAAAGCAATAGAAACAGTATGGATCATGTCTCCAAATATGTTTGGTTTAGAGTTTATATAAAAACTGAGAGATACACGAGTTATTTGCAAAACTGTACTGATTAGAGAATAGAACAAGAAGTAACATAAATGCTGTCTAAGCTATACATACAGAAAGAGGTGACGTAGAGTTAAGATACCAGCACATATTTAGAGAACCAATAAAAGAAGCTGTTGCTATGTTTAAACCAAACTCAGATCATAAGTGCCTAGCTGTTCATCTGTGCAAAATAAAAATCTTAAAAACAGAAGAATGCAGACTACAAGGCACAAAAATGAACAAGGATCACATGCTGAGCTGTACCAAACTTACAAAAGTACTTCAACTATAAAAAAAAAAGTCTAAGTGATCTTTATTGGGAGGCAAGCCATAAAATGGGTTAGTCCCCAAATATGAGCCATTGGAAACCAACCATATTTACAGAACTTACTATACCATGTCCCATACCGTAGCATTATGGTCTAAGGCATCATGCCTAGGATTCGCATTGCTGAATGCATTCTGATTCAAGTCCTCATGAACAAGGAATTTTCTCATGAAATTTCGGCCAGTGTATGGGACAGTGCCCACCCATCATCGTGATGAATTTGGGGTGCTATGATAGGTAGTGAAATCTGGTTCTATGAGCCAGCATTGTGCTAACAATACAATACCTCCATTCTGATTGGATGATCGTTCACTTCTGCTGAGGCATGCGGATGTGAGGCCAACAGCTCTGGTCGGCCATGATTCTTCTTGGACTGTCATGCCTCAGATTTATTTATTTTTTTTTACTAGGCATATATCATACTCATACATTGCAATTAAACATGCTAAATTGAAGATTTTTGTTTATATCATTCCTTTGCAGTATTCTTATTCATATACAGTAACTTACAGAAAAAAACAGCAATATTTACTTACTTACCTACAGTATACAGTGTCATCGTTGTCAGCTTCATCTTCTTTATCATCATCATCATCATCATCATCATCATCATCATCATCATTCTGACAAGTATAGACCATAAGGTCTATTGGTCTTATATAAAATTTTTGTCAGCAGTTTGCATATCTACCCACAGATCTTCAGCCTCTTTGCCGGCATGTGTAGTTATAAACAGCTTTGTGGATCCTACTTGAGCTCATGGTGTTTCTAGTTCATTTGATACTGATGGAAAATGCCTGTCAACTGATGGAGAACCAACTCATAATGAAAATGGAATGAGGCTAGTTGACTTTGTACTGTTAAAACTAGTTTAAGATAATGAACACCATGTTCAGTCTCTGGCATTTCATCAGCCCACGCGAGTTGTGTGGATATAAAGGGAAAAGTTGAGACGGTCTCGGGTAGAGTTCCCGGGTAGCTCAGTTGGCAGAGCGCTGGTACGTTCAACCAGAGGTCCCGGGATCGATACCCTTGAAATTATTCAAATTTGCTTTACAGGAAGCTTTACCTGAAAGATTAGATTTGCATAATATATACGTCACTGTGTACGTTAATAGAAAACCACAATTTCAAGTCACACAGAGTTTGTGTGCACTCGATGTGGGTCTCTGGCGTTTTGTCAGCCCACGCGAGTTGTGTGGATATAAAGGGAAAAGTTGAGATGGTGTCGGGTAGAGTTCCCAGGTAGCTCAGTTGGCAGAGCGCTGGTACGTTCAACCAGAGGTCCTGGGATCGATAGCCAGCCCCAGAACAATTTTTCCCTTGAAATTATTCAAATCTGCTTTACAGGAAGCTTTACCTGAAAGATTAGATTTGCATAATATATACGTCACTGTGTACGTTAACAGAAAACCACAATTTCAAGTCACACAGAGTTTGTGTGCACTCGATGTGGGTCTCTGGCGTTTCGTCAGCCCACGCAAGTTGTGTGGATATAAAGGGAAAAGTTGAGACGGTGCTGGTTGGAGTTCCCGGGTAACTCAGTTGGCAGAGCGCTGGTACGTTCAACCAGAGGTCCCGGGATCGATACCTGACCCCGGAACAATTTTTCCCTTGAAATTATTCAAATCTGCTTTACAGGAAGCTTTACCTGAAAGATTAGATTTGCATACATTAATTTTAAGAACAGACTGTGTAGGTTGTAAGTAATTGAAAAGTCAAATGTCATTTTGGTATTTGAATAATGGTTTAACCGAAAAAAAATAATAATAATTTGTGTCTGAAGTTTAAATCCCATTTATGGTAAAACTGTTGAGTATTGAGATGTATGAGTTGTAAGATATCAACGTGAAGAGCATGCCGAAAAATATTCCTTTGTCAATTGTTCAAAAAAAGCTTCATTTGTGTAATAACATACAAAATGAATTGATTAAAAACGCATTTACAATGTGAATAGAAACTTCAGGAAAATCTGGCATCGCTTAAGGGTTGCTTGACAAGTGTATACTGTTTATCTGCATTCTTGCATTGTATCTCAGCAGTAGCAAGTCTTATGCTAGTCTGTTCGTAGAATTCTAAAGGTGAAGTCAATTAAGAACAATGCCAAAATTTACTAATCGTGAGTACTTAGATATGCTTTTAATCTATGAATTAAACATCCTTAATAAATTGACAGTGATATTAAATTTCAATAATCAATTTCAATTTCTCTATAATCTGAAACACATAAGTACAAAGTTATTTTACGTTATATCATGTCTTTGCTGTGAAAAATGAAACCAGCAATTTAGATGTACCATAAGGTTATCAGTGGGATAGTTGACGTTAAAAATTACAACAGCCTTCTTGACTTGCCATAAAGTAAGTTACCAAGGAGATGATTGATGCTTTGCGAAATCTGGCTCAATTGTAGATACTCTTAAGTCACAAGTCTTCCTCAATGCTAGGTTTAGTTCTGTATTTGTTTTTGAAGAAGACTATAGCAGAAAATGTACAAGTATGCTATGCAAGTGGCAATAAGTTTTTTTTTTTTTGTATCTAATGCCATTGGCCATTTTCGTAAATCATACAATACATACAGTGTGTACACAAACAAAGATTTGAAATAATAACAGTAATAAGTAACAAAAAAACCTTTTGGAAGAGAGTTTTGCATGTGCTTCCCAATATCGGTCATAGATGTTTATAGAGTGGAATGTTGCATTGCAATTTACAGAACATCAGAATATAAGTACGGGTAGTGCATGCAACTGAGATTGCAACCTGGCATTGTAAGAAACGCGATATTTAAGCTCGAATCAAAAGATAATTTAAATAATATTCTAAAAGCCCCTATTTTTTTATTAAAGAACAAACTATTGTTTGTTTCCAAGAAAAGATTTTTCGTATATATATTTTTCCTACCTTTGGAGAAAGGATAATATTCTCTTAATTTTAATGTTAAAGGAGCAGTCCGCGATAAAATTAAGTTGGCTTTAATCAAACACGTTTTTCAATCTAAGTAGAATGTAATTTGCCTCATGTCATTGCGAGGCATGGTTCTTGAGTTACTGACTCCGCACAAATACTTATGACTTCACAGCCACTGAACTGGTGTCATTGCGTAGTAGACCGAGAACATTGGCGAGTGCAGCGCAGCGCTTTGTATTAAAATAAATAATCTTCTCTCGCCGTAGTAAACATGAACAGAATTTCGGACTTAGTTATGATTGTGTGAAGTCATGTTTTGCTTTTCATTTAATTATAAAACTGGCACATACCAATGTTGTGGTTTTATGTAGACGTATTTTCTTTTATATGAACGATTTTGAACTACAGTACACTAAACAGAAGAAATTGTATCATAATACAGTTTAAAATGCCGTGGTGTTGTGATTTTTCGTGTTCAGAGGGAACAACAAAAACAGAACATGAAGAAGGTGTATCATTTCATGTATTTCCGAACAGAGAAAAGTTACTGCAAAGATTTAAAACATGGGTGAAGAAAATCAATAGAATGGGTTTTACACTATCGAAAACTACTGTTGTGTGTTCCAGTCATTTCCGTGAAACTGATTTTGAAGAATCGTCTTTACTAAAAAGACGTTTAATGAAAGACAATAGAACTCCTATGAAAATTAAGAAAACTTCTGTCCCTTTCCTATTTTTGAAAGGAGAATCTCCCCAAGACAATTCTGATCTATGCGCTCCTCTGCTTATAAATGAAAGAAGGTCGTCAAAGAAGCAATAGCAAGTTGCAGTGATGCACCTATAGCTGAAAATATTGACGTGTGTGTAGTTCTTGATGAGGCTGAAAATTCACAGGAACCTAATATAAACAAAGCTGTGCAGTGTGAGATAGGGTGCGAGACGCTAAGAAATGTGTGGGTGAATCAGATGTGGGGGAGCAGAAACTGACTTAGAGACATAATTTCAAATAGAAGAAGAAACTTCATATTCTAATTCATCAGGTTCCAAGGGCGCTGCACATGAAACAGAAAGTAAATAGGAAATCAAAAAGTTTTTTTTTTTTCCTGGTCAGCGTTACAAATTTTGTTTTTCTTCTGTAATTTTTGTCATTCCTCTTTTACAAATATTTGGTAGAAACAATAGAACCATTGCTGAAAGTTAATGCAGTGTGCCAAAATGCCCGTAATTGGGAGTGGAAGTCCGAACAGAGGTGAAGGATAGCAGTGAGTTCTGTGTTATACTTGTGCGATATAAGATACAAATTGTTTGAATAATTTTCAAAAACTTTACAACTATGTTTCATCGGCAAGACAACATTTTATAAAATAATTTCAAAATTCGTAGAACCAACAGTCAGATGTACTTATTTTCAGATTCATGAACAACTTATCAATTCCCTAAAAGATAAAAACGTGCGAAACGCGGTGATGGCCAATTTGACTCACCAAGTTACAGTGCAAAATATGTGACTTACAGTGTAATGGACCTCGATTCAAATAAGATTATAGACTACGTAGTTCTGCAAAAAGGTCTAATTGTAGGTGAAGCAGCATGCGAAAAAGTTCTAGATTGCCTAAAAGAAAAAATGAACATTACCTTCTTTTTATCGGACCGCCATAGAGGAATTAGGAAATTGATAAGGACCAAATATGAATGGATGGGCTATCAATTTGACATTTGGCACATGGCAAAAAGCTTAAAGCCACCGCACAAATGTGGAAAGAGAGCATCATAAATCACCTATGTGGTCTTGTGCTACATGTGAAGGTGATTCTGACGACTTAGAAGACAGATTCATTTCTGTATTAAATCATGTTTGTAATATACACGAATGGGGAGAAACAGAGACATAATAAAAAATGTACACACATTCACCCATACAATAGTGAGAGGGATTGGATCGAACCTGGATCCAGCGATTACAATGCTCTGAAAAAAGTTATATGTAACCCTGCCATTTTAAAAGACCTAAATCAATTTTGTCACACCAGCAAATTTGAATCATACCATAGCGAGAGATTGCTTTACACTCCTAAGAGAAAACACTTTCCATATGGTGGAATGATAACAAGAACTATGATTGCGATAATGGACCATAATTACAACGTGAAAAGAGATGTAACTGGCTCCAGACTCCAGTACTCTAAAGCCACTAAACGATGGGTCGAAGGAAAATGCGTGGAGAGAAGATACTTTACAGAAAAATGTCTTGGAAGTAGTTCTGGTTATCAACTGCCGCAATTCGATGATCCACATGTTTTAGAGGTTCCCCCAATCATAGCTTCGTGCCTAAACTGTGTGACTCAACAACTATGACGCAATAGAATAATATAAACCATGTACTAATTTATTGTGGACGTGAGATAAACACGTATTTGCAATCCATTCATAACGAATATTTCACGTCTCACATACATTCACTCACTCAGTGAAGGCATTGAATTAGGTTATAATGGATCGACATATTAAGCCTTTTCAGTTTGAACCCTTACCAGAACCAAGTTGTTCTAATCACTATGAATACGAAATTCAAAATGGGTAAGTTATTATTATTATTATTATTATTATTATTATTATTATTATTATTACAGTATATGCATGTGATAGGTCCTAAATGTGTTAATAATAACTGACTAACGTATGAATATATATTTACGCATTCTACGCTGTATGTCAAACGGAATCTTATGAAGCGATCAGTGGTTATAACGTCAGAGCTTGCAGTAAGACCTTTAATATTTTGCAAACTAAAAGGCGTATGGCCGGTTTGTCCAAGTATTGTTAGAACACTTAATGACTGTTAAACCTTCAACAGTTTGTTAAATACAGTTTTTCCATTTGTTCAACACCAGTTTGGCTTAACAGATTCTTAACCGTTTGTTAACTTTAAATGTAGGATTTCAGGCCGTTAACTCATTTAACAAACACTTAAACATGGCGGATAACACCACAGCTGTTCAGACAAAAGTTGTGAAAATAATATCTTATGCTTCTCTTTGAGGAATGTTTAGAGTAAGGGCCAGTTTCACCAAGCTTCAGTAAATCAGTCCAAATGAAACCTTAACTAGTACTGAACATTAAAATATTTATACGAGTACGTTTATATGTGCGCAGTCTCCATAGACTTCAAGCTGAGCAGCTATATGTGCCTTGTCGCGCTGGTTACGTCATCGCTCTCAGATGGAGCAGTCAGTATCGAGTTGGCTTCCCATCCGTGGGGTCCGTGTTCGATTCTCGGTGATAACTTTTTTTTATTAACGTAATTAATTTTTATACATGATACCTTTCTTCATTTTTTAAATTTTGTGTAGTGGAACGAATTATTTCGCAACTCTGGCTCCACTAGGAGAATTTAAAAAACTCTTGGGAGATCAATTTTCTTCCCGAAATAAAACAAAGATAAACAAACAAATTAAAGAAGAATAAAAGAAATACACATGTGGATCTAATACATTGTCCACATGCCACCGGCTTCTATCACTGCCTGGCATTTTCGGGGCATTCAGTCCACCAGATCGCGGAAATAGTTCTGGTCCTTAGCGAAATCTTCCCAGGTAGCCAGAACTTGATCCCAGAACTGATCTGGATTTTGAGGTGGGATGTCTCGATATTTGTCAATCCTCCTCTTTTTCATGCTTTTCCGTGAACCGTCTTTGAACGTTTATGGCAGTGTGCGCGGGTTGATTATCCTGCTGGAAAATTAAATTTCCATCGGAAAGAAAACAATTATAAATTCCAAGAATCCAGCTCTTTCGCTTCTGTTTTAAAGCCAGTGCAAACGTATCTTATCGCTAGCTATAATATAATTGTAATAAATGAAAGTTAATATACCAATTAAGTTTTGTTATGTTTGAATGCACATTATGTATTAAATTACTAATATTTCTTAGGTACCGGTATGTAGTTATAATAATCACTTTCATGTCTTAAAATAAAACTCAGTTGTATGTTACCTAGTTGACTAGTTTCAGCTTTGTCTCAGCCGTTTTTATGATATTCTAGTTTCTTCTAAAATTTTGAGTACCGGTACCACGATCTTCGTGACGCGGTATCTTTTGTGAATTTTTGTGTCATTCAAATTTTCAAAATGATCGGTTTTTAAATGGTTAACATTATCTCCATTTGACTCTTAATTTTCGAGCAGTTCCAGATATAACAATTCTGCTTCGAAACATTCCGCCATTTTATATTGCAACTAATGAATAATTAAAAATTTAAAGACGGAAATTTCTATCACTAAATTTAATGATAATTTTACTGGTTCGTTAGGCTAAAGATGTTTGGTGAGAGATAAAAATGATTTAATGAACCAGTAAATAAATTAATGAATCATTAAAACCTTAATGAAGCTTTGTGAAACCGGCCATAAGACTGGTAATATATAATTTAAAAGATATTTTGGAATATTTATATAGGGAAGATAATCTTTATAAGTCAACTGATTATCATACTGACGCTTATTTCGATGCTGAGCTATTATCCATTTAATATTGAGAAAATGTGCGATCTCAACGTGGCAAGAAATTGGAAGTCAGATTTTAATATCCTACAAACAGAAATAGGCCACTTGTTCCAGTTCACCAACTACTATTAACTCTAGATTCTATGTTACTGGCTCTTCAACTATAACCGATGTCAATAGTACTTCAAAATACGCAGTGAGTAAATAATAAAATGTTTCAGCAGCAATTGCTTCTTTAGGACGAAATTACATATAATTTATACATGGACCTGAATTAGAGAATTTTATATGATACGGAATTCTCCTCGGGGTTTTGTGTACAGTTGACTACACACACATTTGTGTAATTATTGTCACCTGGTGGTCATAATGCTGAGATTTTTCTAAACAGAAATTCATATTTAGCATTATAAAATATAACCACGCTCATAATAATTATTATTATTCAATAGTAGTCAATGCAACTTTCATTTATCAATTCTCTGTACTGTATGAATCATGGCTACTGTAACAGGTTATGATTTTACACATATTTCATGACTTACTCTACAGTACAGAATTTAAATAATAATATCAGCCAATAAGAAGTTGTCTTATATATGCAAAATCATTACCAACTGCTGTTGAGTAGTTAGAATAATATTAACGACAGCTAAAGTTAAATGTTGGTTATTTTAAACAAAATTATGTTGAAAAAACGGAAAACATCTTAAAAAACGTTAAAAATAAACCAGCTGTTAATTTAACATTTAAGCCAAATTAAACATTACTTGGAAAAACTGGCCAGTAGAGCGATGGGACAAACGCCGTTAATCCAAGGATTACTTTGGTAAACATCCTATAATATAATCGAAATATGGAATTTTGTCGCGGACTGCTCCTTTAATGAAGACATTTTCATACTTTCAAAGATATCGGACAAGAGTTCATCAAGATGTGTTGCTAGAAAGTCACTGAGCATGGGAAATGAATCAGACTTTCTATTGATAACTCAGTGAAACCATAACTTTAATTTCTTTATCGTTGCTTCAGTCTTATGAATGATGAACAGAATTAAAATTGGACTCTAAAGATTGGAATTTAAAAAACTAAAATTTTCATATTTATACGCAAGACTTATAAGCCAAGAGACGTCTCTCAGACGAATTCATTCCTGTTAAACTCTGTGTTTCAATAGTCTGAGATAAATAAAAAGTATTCCAGTAAACTGATAAAATCAGAGAACAGTTAAAATACCTTGATCCACGGACTCATTCAAATTATTGCTGATCCCCAGGAGTCCACAGACCACAGGTTAGGAATTGCTGTGCTGTGCAATAGCCAATATGATACTAGACGCAATAGCTTACAGAGGAGCAGGAATCGAGTCATATCATTATCTTACTGTCTGCCCAATTAGCATGAGACCAAGAAGGAATAAAACAATAAGCAACTTCAGAAAAATTGATAATAAGGATTATTCATATCAAGTAAGCCCCTTTTAAGACCCCATTATAACATGGTTATACAAAAACAAACTAGATAAACAGGTCCAGGAAACACTGATAAATGAAGACATAGAAGATGAATGGCTTAATCTTCAACACATTTTAAAACAAGCAGCAAACAAAAGCCTTATGTAAAAAATATAAATGAAATGAGAAGGAAAGATGAATGGCTTAATCTTCAACACATTTTAAAACAAGCAGCAAACGAAAGTCTTATGTAAAAAATATAAATGAAATGAGAAGGAAGGATTAAGGATGTGGAATGAAAATATTGAAAAAGTAATTTGAGGATAAACAGGATGCATACAAAAAAATTTTTATCTATAAAGAGTATTGAAAATAAAGTAGAATACCATAAGAAAAGAGCAATAACTAAAAGAGAAGTATGTAAGAGACTCGGAGAAAGCTGGGACAAAGTTTATATCTTTCTTAGAAATTGTCATAACTAGTCCTCAACCTAAAGTATATGAAGTCTTAAACAGCAAAAGAAAATGAAATGCCCATCTAAACTGTATTTCAAAAGAAACTTGGAGTACCTACTTTCATAATTTACTGACACAGCCACAATACTCGGATAATATTGGCTCAGAAGCTATTACTATGGTTGAATTAACCATAATTATTGAAAACTTAAAAATCAACAAAGCTCCTGGGCAAGATTTTATAAATAAAAAATTGTATAAATATTCAATTCAGAAGCTTTTACAGAGATTTCTCAAGTTTGTAAAGAATATGTGAAGATTTTATAACTTTATTTGAGAAGAAAAAATGGGTTTAGGAAAGGAAGATCTTGTAAAGACAGATTCTTTACGTTGATACTATTCAAAATACAAGACACATATAGCTTTTGTAGAGTAAAACTTTCGACAGAGTGAATAGAATAAATTACTATAGATTTAGCGTATGATAATGTCCTACAACAGTATATGCAAAATATTTATAAAATATATAAAGTGAATGTAATATAATTTAAACCAGATGGGAAATATATCTGAATTAAAAAAAAAAATCAATACTGGAGTTAGACAAGGTTGTGAATTATCGCCAGTCCTCTTCATCATCTACATGAACAGAAAAATAAAAGATTGGAAGTAAACACGACATGGATACACACCAATAAATAGACATTTGAAACTGGATTGAATCCTCTTAGTCAGTGACTTAGCAGCCCTTGAGTATTTTCAGAAGATGACTTGCAAAGATCCATTTATACCCTACAGACATTAGCAGCCAAATATACTTTGAAAATATCAACAGACAAAACAAAAATTGTGGTATTTCGTGAGAAGAAACCAGTACAAAGTAAAATTTGTTTTAATAATAAGATACTCGAAAGAAGAAATCATTTTTATTATCTTAGCTATAATGTCTCTACTCTTGAAGAAATGGACCTACCAGAGAAAATGAACAGATTACATCAGAACTACAGGAATTATAAATAGAATTATGAAACCATCTCTTATACAAACGTATACCAGATGTTGCTTGTACAGTATCTTACCACGATCTATATTAAGCTATGGCAGCAAAGCAAGGGCATTGAAGAAATCTTATGGGAAGAATAACAGCTTGTAAAATGCAATTCATGCTCAGAACAGTCGGGTACACTAAATCGTATCTAGAAAGGACCACTGATATTTTGTAAGAACTCAAAATCAAGTCATTTCTGGAATACATGCATCAGTATCAAATAAACTGGAAACACTGTCTTTCAAGAATAATCTCATATAGGATCCCCAGAGTTCTTTGTAACTATGGTAGTATGCTATTCTGATGATGATGGCTAAAATGTACAATATAAAAAGAGAGTATGTCACGAAGATGGAACATAGATTTCTTTGCAAAAAAACTTGTATATAATAATCAATTTCACTTAGGAAAGTGTGTTTCCATTGATACACAATTTCACCTATTCCTTGTTGTGATTGTGTGATGTATACCATCACTTGTCGTGCATGTCTGGATTTGAGTCCTGGTTATACCTGGGATTTTTCTTTGAAAAGTGTTCATAGTGACATTTGGGCTAACAAGGTCGCAATTGGGTTTTTCCCAAGGTTCTTCCATTTCCTCATGTTAGGAATCAACATCATTTCTGGTCCACCACTGAGGAGTAATGGTTAGCATGTCTGACCGTGAAACATGTGGGCCCAGGTTCAAATTCTGATTTGGACAAGTTACCTGGTTTTTTCCAGGGTTTTCCCTCAGTCCCTTAAGAGCAAACGCTAGGTAACTTTCAGCACTGGACCCTGGACTCATTTCACTGGAATTACAATGTTCATTTCATCAGATGCTAGATAACCATCACAGTTGATAAAGTGTTGTAAAATAAACAAATTGAAAAAAAGGACATTCCATCTGTTCTCCATTTCATTATCATTTAATACTTCCCATTCACTAGCTGGCATTGCACAGAGGAGGCTTGTTTAGGACGAAACCTGGTATTTAGTGAATGTTGGCATAGTCAGTTGGAGTGTTTTGCAAATGCACCTACCTGGAGGATTAACATAATAGATCATTAATGGTCAATTGGAGTGTTGGGTCATAATGATAATAAAACAAAACGAAAACATTACCATTTCAGTTTTTAATTTTATTTCACACAGTATAAAAACTCACGAAAATCATCTGATGAATCTGGGAATGGATCAACAATGTGTGTTTTTGATTCCAAATAAAGATCTATTAACTTTTTAATAAAAAGTTATTATTTTTCATAAAAACTCACAAATAATTTTGGAGAAATGTCTGTAGGCAGACAGACAGCATGTACAAAACAAAAAATTTTGGTGCCAGCAATGCTTAAAATATTTATTTCCTCAAAAATCTAGAAATCAATTTTTTCAGTGTCATAATACTTTGTATCAGGGATGGGTAATTGTGGGACATTTGCCAGAGAAAAATTCATACTGCCTGCAGTGCAAGCAATGAGTTGTATTATGCTTACGTCATCATTAGACACACTCAAATTTTGTGACTCGCAAAAATCGCGAAAATTTAAAAACATTGCAAAATGTTTTGAAACCTGTTCTTATGTAATTTGTAACATATTTACGTGTATTTCGACACATCAAGTACCCGCGAATTTTTTAAAATTTATCTGGGTCAGCGAATTTCTACTTTTACTCGAGAAATTTAATAGCATGTAGTGAAAAATCGTAAATTAAAGCCATTATTCCCCACGCTTCCCCCCCTCCCACATTCAGGAATTTATTAACACAGTACCAAAACAAATATGTTTGCGCTATAAACAAAGTACCACGCCATTATGGATAAAATGCAATGCTGACCCAAGAAAATTAATGCTGACCGTTTCTTTGGTGATGTAACGACGATATCCGTGAACACCTATGTTTTAGCTAACTGGAGAACAAATCTAGCATAACAAACTTGGAACTCTTATCATCTTATAACTATGAAAGTAAACAGAGTTTGTTAATGTAGGCTTATAATTTTTGTTTGTAATAATTAATGAGTAGATTAAACATACATTTGTTTTTTTATTTTTATTCTATACCTGAATTAAAATTAAATAGAGTTTCACATACTAGTCATTGAGAAGCTACTGTTTCTCACCTACTAATAAAATTCTAAACAGTACCTGTAGCATGCTGAGCTGTTTTAATTCAGGTATAGATGATCACAGAACCCAAGAATTTTCCTTTTTCAGCCAAGAATTTAATTATTTTACTCGAGAATTTTTACCGTTGTCACTCAAGAAATTTAAGCATTTTATTCACGAAATTTAAGGGTCTCTAGTCATCATATTGAATGAATATTGCGAACATGCTGGCTTATTTGAGTCACGTTTGTCCAAGTCTGCTTTATGCTTTGTATAATAACAAGTAAAAATATGCATCTTCATTGTATTATCCATATATTCTGTAGAATAATGAGTCCAAATAGCATACTAGATCTTCAGTGAGGTTCTTTTAGAGGAATATTCAGGTTGAACAATGACTTTGAGACAATAGCATTTTTTATTAGAAAGCATGAATTTTTTTAACTATTTAAAATTTTCAAAATTATTTTTGTTTTTTAAAATAGAATACGATTTTAGATCTTTATATTCCATTGGTATCAGATTTTATCTGGCAGTCCTCATAACATTTCAGTAAACCTAATAACTAAAATTTGTTAGACAGCTTATTTGATTCAAACCAGGACTTAATATAATAAATGTGTACACAGGATCAGCAGTGGAGTCGCTACTTGGAATACATGATCAAGCATAAGGATGGAAAACCTTTCCGAGATGTTCTTCAAAATAGCAGCACACGTCTTATTAATCTTGCTCTGGGAAACAGTTCTCAACAACCTCTGCAGCCAGGTATAGTGTGAGACATTCTACTAGTGACTTATGTTAACAACATTAAAACTTCAAATTTGCAACTCTCTCCCTCCTGTAGAATCTGAAGTAAAATTAACACATTTGCTATTACTTATTATTATTAAAATAAAAATATGATGCTCTAACTGATGGAAGATTGTGATAATAAATTGCCTTCTGTATTTATATGAATAAATGTAATTAAGATATCCCCTTTCTATAGGATTCACACATAAAAGAAATTCAAACTCTTAAGGTTAATTCTCTTTGGGTTTCATTGAAGATTCTATATGAGATATTGTTTAACAATATTCGAACTTTACCATCTTGGATAATAGAATGTCAACCACTTCGTTACAAATTTCCTTATGAATATTGTAATATGTAATTCATATATTACTATTTGTGTTGATATTAAACAACTACAAGAAGTAATTACTGATAATTTTATTATTAATATTGTATCAAATTTAGTGAATATACAGCCTCTGTTTAACACAATAACGGTTTTTGTACTTATTCAAAATCAGAAGTTCGGACGAAAAAAAGAGCGAGTGTATGCAGGTGTGCAGTTATTCAATGTATTAAGAAAATGTTCCTAAAAGTAAAATTTTGTTTATATTTAGTGTCCCCTTCACTCTATAGAATCTGTTTAAAATGGTGATGTAATATTTATGGAACAATGGTGAAATGATAGAGAAAATAAAGAAAAACCTCACCTCCAATATTTTTTCCACCACAAATCTCATACGACCTGCAGGATATCGAAATCTTATTCCTTATGAGGGAAGTCATTATCCAACTAATGTACACCCTTTGACATGGGAAATGGCCGCTCTCCTGTAGCATGAATTTGTCTAGGTGTCATTTAGGTGAATAAGCAATTCACATGGGAATGTATTAAGCATTGAGATCCAAAGATAAAGTCAAGTTGTAGCAATGACATATGTATGTCTCAAAATGATATACGTATTCCCTATAAAGTCTTTATGGCTTAGCGATAGAGCTTTTTCTTCTCGTTCCCAAGACCTGACTTTGAATCTCTCTACGTGAAAGACATGCATGTAAATATGACATATACGATGATTCCCGAGCTATTTTGAAGTGGGACAGTCTCTGAACAGCAACCAATTTCGATGTCAAAGGGTATACATACAGTAAAACCTCGTTTTAACGTTCATGCTTTTAAGAACAATATCAATGTTATTTAACATTCAGCTAACAGATTTACAAGTATCTTCATGAATTCTTTAAGTTTGTCCCTAAGAACTGTCAAAGAAATGTGATTTGTAACACAAATATGAAAGCAGATTAATGACATAATATTAATCTCAAAATGTTATAAGAGAATAAATTCAGTTTGAAGGATAGCCTAAGTCTATGAGATAAGTGTCTGGAAAGAATGATGCACACTTTGAAGTTAGAAGTCTGAAATGTTTTCTTATTATCCCATTTCAACAATAATTGAAGATCATGGAAATGCTTACGATTTTGATTAAAACTTTTTATAATGTGAGGTGTAACATTAATGTGACTTCTGGTCCAGGATTAATCTGGTAGAGTGTTTTAAAATTCGACACAATTATAAACCTTAGGAAATAACTGTTAATTGTGGGATTTTGCGTTAATTTCAGTTGATAAGGCAGAAATGCAATACCAGAGTATACGCATTACTTCACTGCTTATTAAACTGGATGACCAGTGGCTCTCATCACAGCACCAACTTGTCAACGCATATAAACAGATCTGGTGTGATGATCAGTACCAGGTATGTTACTTTTTATGAATTTATCGCGTGTTGATGGCTACTGTGCAGTTATACTTGAGGGAATATGTGCTGAACCTAAGACATAAATTAATTCAGTAAACCTAAAATTGATATGTGTTAATAAAGAAAGTCTTGGGATTAAACAATAATAAATTAAATATTCTTTGCTTTCTAAAGCCCTCTGTCCATATACAGTGTGTCCCATAGAATCGCTACCACAAATAAATCTGAATATCTCCTAAACTAATAGTGACAGAATAATTGGATTTAGATTTTATGTTAGAAAAACACACCAAGTTTCAGTAGATCTCCACATGTGCGCCTCTGGTGGCCCGAACAATATCAAGACGATATTTTATCTCCCTCCATGTGTTCCGCAGCATTACAGGTGTGACCGTTGCTTACGAGATTACACAAGCTGGCGCATAGAGCTTGAAAAACGAGTCTGAAGTGGTTCCCTCGTAATGCCAATTCCGCCGCTCGGAGCGCTGTTCTGCCCTATATATTCATAGCAGAACACTTAAAAGACATTGACATTTGGGACATTTAAAGGACTCACAATTGCTTATTAAATGCTTCGTACAATATTTTATGGACAATAGACGTAATTTGCAAACTTCTACTCCTCAATTATATTACAATAAAAGGCTGTCATTCTTGATATTAAAACATATTACATATAAACTGAGGGACTGTCTGCTCTGTACTTCAGTTCATACACCAAACATTTCCGGAAATAAATTAACTTGACATCTTACATATACGCACTATAGCCTACCCTTTTCACCTAATATTATTAATATTGTTATTAATTAAGACATTGCAACTAATTAAGGTACTGCATTATCTTTAATTTCCTTGAATTCATAATTAAGCATTTGCAAGAAGGCGTAACTTTTCCCTCTCTTTTAAAAAAATACGAACGTCACAATAATTGAGAAGTATAATTATTACGCGATTTTTTCTTGCAGTGGTGAAAACATTTCTATAAGCCTACTGATTAATCTATTGAGCATAGTAATAGTAAACGCTGTAGTATTCTTTTCTGAAGCCAAGATTTTCGCAAGAACTGAAGTGCGACACATGTAAAGATGAGGAAATGTCCCTCTTTCTTTTGGGAAAACTTGTGAAGCCACTACTGGACAATATTGCCAAAGATATTTCCAGTAAATACGAAGTGATTAGGAAACTTAATCAGAAGCCCCTAAATAGAAAAGTGCTGAAAGTGCAACAAACTGGGCCATTTCTTAATTACATATAGAACACTGGAACTGACTATCTACAAGGACCCTCGTGTTATAAATATTATGATTATTTCAGATTGTGATACAGTTATAAGCGCACATTCCTAAAATTTAAAAGTAACAATGAGGATGCCCTATGTTATAGGAAAGTTTTAAACGTGTACATTTAACTTTTTTATGAATGATTTCCTGATCAAGATTTTCATTAACTATGTGCCAAACTTTTGAAGTGAAGAGTGCAGTGAGAAACTGTTGGACATCTGATCAGTATTTTAATCATGTGCTGGTTACAGTACATTAGATGTCTTCTTGAATATACCTGATGAGGTATGTATATGAAGTTTGTATCGTCAGTATTCAAGTAGCCTACTTATGTATGTAATTTTTATTATCTGTACAGTAAAAATTTAGCTTACGTGATAGTATGAAGTAATCTCTCACGAAATAACAAGGAAGAGAAAGGTGCTTAAATTTAAATATTGAAAACAGGGTGATAAGAAGAAAATAATTTTTACTTCCTTTCAATTATTAATGAAACCTGGCCACTCACCATTCGCAGTTGATTTCTATGGTTACAGGTCTATTCTTCATATTCTGTAGCTTTCAAATAATTTCTAAAATAAATATTACGCCTACTTAGCTCTTGTAAAACGAAATTTTCACTTTCACTTTCAACGGAACACTCACTTATATTCAGTTCTTGTATCTTGCAGTAAATTATCCATTTGTGATCATCTTTCCAATATAACCTCCCATTGAAACGACCACTTAAAATCATGAGCTAGAATTTATTATTTTAAAAACATTTCCACGTTCATACTGTTATAATTGTTATGAACCACAATACAAAAGACAACACTGTGAAATTGGATTAATTTACCAAGATAAACATCAATACCGGTAGTATAAAATCACATATAGGCCTAGGCTATATTATTTCATTACTTTATGGTCTTAATTAGAAGAATTAATTGTGAAGAATTTACAAATATGCTCAAATAATTTATGACACCTCTTATAGAAATGTAAAAATATGTATGTACATTTTGAAACAATGGGTATAGCACCACTTGAAAATGTTGAGCACTTTAACAGTAACTTGTAAATTGTTCCATCACGTTGTCTATAGTGTTCATTTAATGTAGCACTTTTAGAATGAACGTGGTTCACATACATAAGAAGAAATGACGATGGAATGAGTCGAAGACATACAGTTTTCTTTAATTTTTAGCAAATGATGAAGTTGAATATATACTGTTACTTCATATCTTAAAATAAGTAGAGTTGCCACCATAGATGTAACACCTCCGTAACACCTGAAATGAATATAAAATAAATTAATGTATTGGTAATGATACAAGAATAAAAAGAAATTAGGCTAGACATAACCTCACAAAATTACAAACACATGCTAAAACAAAAAAAAAAAAAAACAAAAAAAAAAACTTCACGTATCCGTATATAATAAAACTAGATATTCTAGATATAATTTGATTCACACGATAACCACCTCAGCCTATTTCGCAGCAGCCATTAGTTACCAGTTTGAGGTGCATTACCTAATCTCATACTAGCCTTGTTAAGTTCTCTTACCTAATTCACTGATAATTACGTAACAATACACAGGTCTAAAATACAGACAAATATGCATTAATTACCTAATAAGTACAGCATGAAAATAATTCATTACTTTTGTCGGTATTTTCTAAAAGAGAAAGGGAAAACAGTAACAACATTATCTTCAATGTTTACATCACGTCGTTCACATTTTCATTAGGCCTATATCAGTAATGCTTGGTAAGTGAAACAATGCATGAAATTATTTTACATTTCGGGTCACATCATTCGAGAGTCGGAAAATGCAATTCGCCACTTTTAACATAGCATTGCTTGTTATATGAGAGAACTTTGACATTTACCTTAACCTATAAAGATACGACCTGTTGGTACAGAGTTCTTCACATAGCAAAACACAGACAATTTTCGAATATAACTTAGCTGAACAAACTTCAAATAACACTGTAATATGCTTGGCATATTTGTAATATTCGTACTCAATGAGTAATGCACAATTAATCGAACTATTTTCACGATGCACAATGCTTTGTAATGGTACTATTCATCATTTCATAGGGCAGAGAGGCGAACCTAGTGGCAGAAATTGTCATGACTCACAGAGACCTACTCTCGATCGTGCTATGCGCCAGCTTGTGTAATCACGTAAGCAACGGGTGTGACGGAAGCACAAACGTCTATTATCCGCCTTCGGAGGTCAGCCAAGTCCTGTACTGGAGTTCAATAAACAATGCATATCCCCAAAGAAAGAAATCTAAGGGGATCAAATCTGATGACCTTGGAGGCCATTCAATGGGACTTGATCTTCCGATCCACTTGTTTGGAAATTGTGTGTTGAGGTAGTTTCGAACTTGATTGGCATAATGTGGAGGGGCTCCATCTTGCTGGAAGAAGAACTCATCCAGTATTTGCGAGACTGCATAGTTCTCCAGCATATCTAGGTATGTTGTCCCTGTCACTGTGCTTTTAGCAAAGAAGAAAGGTCCAATCACAGTATTACAAGTCAAAGCACACCACACATTAACTTTAGGGCTATTACGTTCATATTCCATTACGACACTGGGTTTTCTTCTCCCCATATTCTACAGTTATGGCGATGCACATTACCACACGTGTGAAAAGTTGCTTTGTCTGAGAATGCAACATGGTCGAGGAATCCATTGTCATCATCATTGCGGGATAATAACACTGCATTAGCGAACTCGGTGTTTGGATTTATCATTTCGCTGCAGTTTTTGCACAAGTTGGATTTTGTATGCTCTAAGTCACAATCTTTTATGGACAATGTTGTGAACAGTTGACTTCGGAATACCCAGCTCTGAACTGGCCCATCGAATTGATTTCCTTGGGCTGCTTGCCTAAAATCTTCAACTTTAGCTGCGGACACTGCTTTTTTGCCGCTTACCTTCTTCCTTAACACAGAGCCTGTTTCCAACAGCTGATTATATAATTTCACAATGGTATGACACTCTGGAGCATTTGCACCATATTCCTGCCTAAATCGTCTTTGCACTGCAATTGGGAACTTCAATTTGGCTAACCAGTAACAACAATTCACTTTGTGCTGTACCATGAATTCTGCCATTTTAACTCTATGTGTTGTCATACCCTGCGCATGCACACTAGAGTCATAATTTTCATTGTTACCAAACTTGGAGAGTTTGTACATAAGGCAAGATGAGAAACATATTTCTAAATTCACTGAGTGACAAGAGATTCATATTTCTTTGTGGTAGTGATTCTACGGGACACAGTGTACAAACAAATTTTTGTACATTATTTAAGAAAATGCTCTTTCATAAATTGGATTTAAGTATAGACCATTTGCACATTTGTTGAAATGTATGCATGTTGTATGTCCACCAGCAGGAGCTCCATAGGAAGGTGGACTGTGTGGAGTACCAGCACTGGAAGGAACCAAAGCTCATTGTCAAGATTCTTCTCCACTTCTTCTGCCATCACCCTAATGACATTGACCTTTTATTCCAACTACTACGGGCACTATGTGATCGATTCATACCTGACTTCCAGGTAACTAGTAATTAGTGTCCATTTATGTATGCATATGCCAATCATTTGCTCATTGCATGGGTTTTTTAAATAAATGAGTAAATATAAATTCAATTAAAACCTAGTAAACATGAACGTGATTTTTTGTTAGGTTCTAATGCTTACAAGTAAACATTCTCATGGGGGCAGATAAAAAAGTTAATTTTTTTTCTTCCACCATGTTAATAATGTCAAAACAAGTGCCTATACAAGTTTTGGTCTCTTGAGTGCAATTACTGGAGCCCCCAAAATGTAAGTTTCCCTGGCGTCGTTTACAGAATACGGAAAGATTAATTGGAACAGATATAGATATTGTTGAACTATTTTCAACATATTCTTTACTGGAAATGAGGCATTTGTCATACTGTGGGATCAATTTTTGTAACCCTATATCGTAGAAGTCTGCCACCTGGGATCGGAACCAGTGTGTGGCAGCCGTCTGCACCTACCTGTTGATCCCATGGTATAACAGACGTTTTAATTCCAGTGAGGAATATGTTGAAAAATAGCTCAACAATATCTGTACCCATTCCAATAAATCTTCCCATGAAATTTTTTCTTTCTCTAAATGGCCCCATGGAAATGTACTTTCTGGAGGGATCCTTGTAATTGCGCTCATAGCCAAAATTTGCATAAGCACTTTTTTGACATTAGTAATATGGTGAAAGAAAAGAAAATAACTTTTTTTTCTGCCCCCAAGAGAATATTTGCTTGTTAGCCCTTGTGGAACTTCTCCATTCACCTTTTTGATCATAATAACAATGAACCATAAATCTTTAAAACGTTGTAGTGTACGATCTCTGAGATTTTATGCAACGTCACTTAGAATAAATAATGCAGTACTAGTGGTGGGTATTTGACTTTGTGTTACTCATTTAAGTGTCTAAGTGTCCCAATGTATGAACGATGTGCCAAAGCTATATTACCATTGTAGACCATGAGAGGTGAACTGCATAGCACCACATGGTGATGATGATGATTAATGGAGCAAAGATAGAATGCCAATACACAGTATAAAAGAGGTACAGTAGGGACAGCTAGCTTATTTCGCTGGAACGAATTCTGAGTGCACATATCACAAAACAGGGTAAAGTATGTGGAATCTCCACCAAATGGTTCTGCATATATACAGTATATATATATATATGATATCTGATAGGGTTGGCATAATTTAATATAAACTGAGAACATTTATTACTCATTTTTTAACAATTTCAAAGACATGATGCAAAGGAATGGCAACATAACCATAATAATCATAACTTCCGTATGTAAACATTCTGAAAATATTCACTAGTAAAATTGTTGCTAACATTCAAGTCGATGGTTGATGAGCCACATAAGAGATAATGGTGTCAGTTTTGGTGAAGTATGAACATCAACAATGATAATTGACTTGCTAATAACGTTATATTAGCGATGGATATTATTTCATGCTAGTAATTTATACTTAGGGCTACATGCTGCTGCTGCTGCCGCTGCTGCTGGGCTTTGGCAACGAAGCCATTAGCGCTCTTGCTCTCCATTATTTCTCTACTTAGGGCTACATGATTATTTGTATTATTGACAGCAGGCCTAATATTTTGTATATTGATAGTGATTTTGGTTTCCAAATTGGAATTAACATACACATTAAAATTTCGAACTGTATCGGTTGAATAGGACGTCTCTAAATAAGTGAAACCAAGCCAAACCTCGGCTATATAATTACCCGATTAGGTTGATATAGAGTTCTTGGGTCTAGCTATGAAGGAGAGTGATTCAAAAGATATAAATTTTATATGAGCAATGACCATTGCCCATATAGTAACATGCCATACTTTGAACTCAGTGAAGACATTATTTCCTGAGTTCGAACCGTGTATAGATATAAGTAATTAGTATATGTATGAAGAAGACATTCAAAAGAATGTCAAAATTCACATACATAATGATTCTTGCCCACATAGTAACAAACCATTGTTTGAATCTTGTAAGGGAATTATTTCCAGAGTTCGAGTCTTATAAAATTATAAATAATTAGGGTTTGGTGTAAGGTTCTTGTGTCTAGCTATGAAGGAGTTAAGAATTTGTATTACTGACTCAAAGGTCTTTTACAAGAATGGAAGAAAGTGAGAATTTAAATTCATATTAGGCCAATTTAATTTTTTTTCTTTTACAACAATGGAAGGAAGTAAGAATATTGTAATTCAAACATAGCCTATTACAGCAACAGAAAAGTGAAAAAAAGTTACCAGGATTAATTTAACTGTTGTCAGTTAATTTTTATCCTCCAAGTGCAGCACTCCATAATGATTTAAGGATTACGTAGTTATGTGATAAAAGTTGAGATAGATAACACTAGTCTACAGCATTTTTTGTGCCGACAAACAGAATGCTGATTATTACCAAGTCTGATACGCTGATTACGAATATGTAATTAGATTTTTTCCATCACGTCAGGTTTCTGAGCACTGCAACAATATTACATTTTATGAATAGCCATAAATACAGTGCGGGCGGGAAGTAACTAGGTATTATTAATTGGCTGCAGCATTTTTAATATCGATGGAACCATAATGAAAATAGTGTGTACATATAGGTCATTAAATAGAGTTTGAACTTTTACGCGTCTGTAGTACAAATAGTGGCCATGAGAGGCAGTTCGCGCAACAATAGCAAAGATGGTCAATCACCTGTTTGTTCGCGAGCGAGTGCAGATTGGTACACGCTATTAAGTGTGGAATTCCGTTGTTCTCGTTCAGAGACAGTGGCATACAGTAAAACGAAGGACTGTCACAATCCGTCCAGAGACAATAAAGAATATTGGAAGCACGGATTCAGGGCGCTATCACCAATGCCCCACGCGACTTCCTCCAGAAGACTGTGGATTCCATTACCGGCCGCTTGAAGAAACTAGTGGAAGCCACAGGTGCCTAAGTTTAATTTTGAGGTATTCATACGTATTCTCACTTAACAAGGTACATATGAAATAAATTTCAATAATTTAGCATTATAAATATAGAATTTATACGCAGTTCTCAATACCTAGTATATATGTAGCACTTCTTTGGTTTCCATCCATTAAACAAAGACCCTCTTAAATTGACACATCTGAATTATGGTTTGCTGATACTTGAAAGATAAGATAGACTTAGAGGGTGCCTGGTAATGAAAACAAAGACAGTCAGTCTGTACTTTGTTCAGTTCGGGTGTAGAAGTTTTGTTAGCAGAGTGAGTTGTTCTGTGTGAAATGAAATGAAGAAGCAAAGGTGTAGTTGTAAAAACCCTCCGAATATATTTTGTTACATATGTGGTGAGTTTACTCCGAAATCTCAGAGGCGCAAAATTATTAATCTTGTTAAGATGGCATATAAATTTTATTTCAATTGCGGCCTTGGCGATCAGGATCGTGTCTGAGCACCCCATGTGAGTTGTAAAACATGTAATGCAAGACTGACTCAGTGGTTAAAGGGCAGGAAAGAGCACTTACCTTTCGGTGTACCAATGGTGTGGCGTGAAAAAAACAACTACGAAGATGACTGTTATTTCTGCTTAACCAATGTTACTGGATTTTCTTCAAAAAATAAGAGACTTATTCAGTATCCTAATCTTCCATCAGCTATAAAACCAATACCTCATGGAGAAAATTTACCTGTTCCCATTCCACCTTCTACATGGCAAGAAGAATCGGAATCTGACATATTGTCATCTGATGATGTGCAACCCTCTACATCAAGGGATGATGTCTACATTCGAGATGAAGAGGAAGAAGAGAAGCCACATTTAATAACGCAAGTAGAACTCAACGATCTGGTACGTGATTTTTACTTAACGAAACAGCTGGCTGAGCTTCTAGGATCTCGTCTTCAGGAATGGAAGGTGCTGGATAAAGATACTAATGTTTCAGTACTTAGAAACAGAAATAAGGACCTATTACCATTTTTCATAGTTACAGGTTCTGGAGTTTGTGCATGCAGCGATGTAAATGGGCTGATGTTAAAACTAGGTATTGGATATAATGCTGAAGAGTGGCACTTATTTATAGAAGCTTCTAAAATTGGACTGAAAGCCGTTTTGTTACACAGTAGCAATAAACTTCCCTCTATACCTGTAGCATACAGTGCGGCAATGAAAGAAACATATGAAAACATGTGTCATATTCTTCAAGCCATTAAATATGAAAAACCATTGTTGGAATATTTGCGGGGATCTTAAAGTTATTGGTCTTCTACTTGTAATGCAGAGTGGATTCACTAAATATCCTTGTTTTGTATGTCTCTGGGATAGCCGGGATACTCAACATCACTATGTAGTCGAGGAATGGCCAAGAAGAGAAGATTTCACTCCCGGAGAACATAATGTAAAATTTAAACCTTTAGTTGACCCACAAAAAATATATCTCCCTCCTTTACACATTAAATTAGGACTCATGAAGAACTTTGTGAAAGGTATGGACACAACAGGCGAAGGTTTCAAATATCTACGAAGAATGTTCCCTGGCTTGAGTGATGCAAAATTAAAAGAAGGAATATTCATTGGACCTCAGATTAAAAAAGTGATGGGTGACCAATCTTTTTTAGAAAAATTAACTCCAAACGAACTTGCAGCATGGGAGCCATTTAAAAGTATTGTGAATGGGTTCCTGGGCAACAAGAAGGAAGAAAATAGTGACGAACTAGTTCGGAGTCTCCTTCAAAATTATAAGAATTTGGGATGCAGGATGACTCTCAAAATTCACTTCCTGCATCTCATTTAAATTTTTTTCCTAAAAACTTGGATGCAGTGAGTGACGAACAAGGGGAACGCTTTCACCAAGACATTTTACAGATTGAACAGCGCTATAAGGGGAGATGGGATCCATCTATGATGAGTGATTACTGATGGTTCCTACAAAGAGAGGATACTACAAAACACAAAAAGAAAAGTGTTTTAAAGCGACGCCTGCCTTCTACTACGTAAATGTAAGTAGCCATGTACATCATTATAACATGAAGGATACTTCATTTCTACTACTAACACTATTATAATATTGGAATATTATGTTTATGCATTCTGCATTAGATATTAAAAGTGTGAACTGCTTAGATAGTATCGAAATTTTCAGAAGTGTAATAAGGGCAATAACTGAAAATCTGAGGGTGCTGTTGAAAAATGGGTTCCATTTTTGGATTCAGTATAGCAGATATGTGGATAATAACAATATTTCATTTCGGCACAATTTTCAAAGTTAAAATTTGTAGACTAGTGTAATTAATAGGCCCACTTTGTACACCTAGGTAGTTAGACCTACATTTGATATACCAGGTATAGAGTGAACACACATTTTCAATCGTAACAGGTTACCTCAAATTCGTGTTTATTTATTAAATGTTTCCCTGGTGTATGTATTTTACAACATATTATGATCAAAGACGAAATACAATGGATATGAAGATATTGAATAAAACTGTCAGCACTTCACTAATGGTGTAGGTATTTTATTTTCAATTATGAACAATGGAATGGCATATGTATTGTAATATTATTACTGTAAATTATGTTTTGGACCATATACTTACGTAGTTATGTGTCATAAGAGTTGAGATAGGTAATTATTAGGCCTAATTTTTGCACCTAGGTACTATAGTTAGGCCTACTAATTGTAACAGGTTACCCAAAATTGTTGTTTATTTATTAAATGTTTTAATTTTCTTTAAACTTATTCATTCATTCATAGTGTTCTGCTCAAGAGCAAAGTTTCACTGCAAACCCAGCATTCTCCAGTCTTTCCTATTTTCTGCCCTCCTCTTTAATCTCCGCATATGATCCATATATCTTAATGTCGTCTATCATCTGATATCTTCTTCTGTCACGAACTCTTCTCCTGTTCACCATTCCTTCCAATGCATCCTTCAGAAGGCAGTTTCTTTTCAACCAGTGACCCAGCCAATTCCTTTTCCTCTTTCTGATCAGTTTCAGCATCATTCTTTCTTCATCCACTCTTTCCAACAGAGCTTCGTTTCTTACTCTGTCCATTTCACATGCTCCATCCTTCTCCATATCCACATTTCAGATACGTCTATTTGCTTCTCTTCACTTCGTTGTAATGTCCATGTTTCTGCCCATACAATGCTACATTCCACACAAAGCATTTCCCTAGTCTCTTCCTTAGTTCTTTCTCCAGATGTCCGCAGAAGATGCTCAATGAGACACAAATATCGCAAAGGAGTACAACAGTAAATAGATAAAGTTTTATCTGAAAATTTAACATGTCTAAACAGCTGATAATTAAAATCAAAATCAGCTGTTAGTTTGCTGACACTAGTGACATAGTTGGATTCATTGAGAACTAAACTTCGAGCTGGATTTTAGTACCAGCAACATTAAAGGAGCTGACAAGAGCTGTCCCTACTGTATCTTCTTCATATACTGTGGCTAGTAAGGGAAATGGGAGTATCTTTCAATAACCTACCACCCAACACACCACAAATTCCACTTTGATTCACCAAGATTCGAACTTGGAAAGCTGATGCTGTGGCCACTTGGCTGATGGTGCACCTTTTGTATTTAAATGTGTGAATCCTAAAAAAATCGATTTTAAGAATTATATTTGAGCTTCTACTTAAGTGGTGTGCAACTTGAAAATGAGTCACAGTCCTGCCATCTATCTGCAGTATGCAGAACCCAAATCACGCAAGTGAAGTGGGTAGGCATTAGACACACACACATATATATAAAACAAAACAATTATCTAATATGGACTTCTTCAGTCGTGAATTTTATACACTGATAAAATCTTACATCATAAACTACTTTTATTACCTAACTTATATAATAGATGAAAAATAAACAAGTGGCCACACAAGAATTTCTTTTCTGAATATTGCTGAAGAATTATCGCACCAAGACAAATGGAATTTGATCAAATCCAACTTCATACATGTTCTCATAAAACAATACTGGCACTTGTTATTTGAGCACACTTGAATCTCAGTCAGTGTTCATATCCACAGAAGCATTCATGCGTCAGAAACATTTATCTCTCTTTCCATTTTGTTATGTCTCAAATTTACAAAATATCACTTCTGTTAATGGAGTTGATCCTTGACACTAATACTTTATTTTGAAAATAAACTAAACCAAAACATATTAAGTAGATGGGAAGAATGGACATTCTCAACATACACTGTCGCACTTCAAGTTATGTTACAATGATGTATTTGACCTCAACTGGTGCCTACTAGAATATTACTCGTAAATGTGTATGTTGTTCGGGTTTATTTTTTGATATTTTGTTAAAGTGTGTTTTTTTGGTGTGTCACTGAATTTGGACAAACTTGTATACTATTTATTGTTCATAATTATTTGCTACTGATTTTGTTGCTCTTGTACAGGGTGATGTTGATTGTAGCAATGGCAGTAGTCGTCATTGCTGTGATCACCATATATTGGAATAATTAGATTGTTTTGAACTCGTCGTTTTTATGTTGTTGCAGTTTCTCAGAGACTTCCTGGAGAATGTAGTAGCACAGAGTTACACTGTAGAATGGAAACGATCAGCTTTCTTCCGTTTTGTTGAGCACTTTCCAAGCCCCACAATGTCTCAGGAGCTCAAGTCAAAAATCCTGCAGTTAGTGCTGATTCCTTGCTTTGCACAAAGCTTTGAGCGAGGTGAAGGAGAGAAGTTGGTGGGAAGTCCTGCTTCTCCTGACCAGGATAATCCAGACAATGTAGTGTCTGTGTTCATCAGTAAGGTCAGTTTCCTAATGCTGAATTGAGAGAATATTTTTAAGTTTTGTGTTTGTGCATTATTGCTGTTCAGTCATGTTTATGTAGTATAGAATATATTTAATGAAATAATAACAAAACAGTAAAACTTATTCTAACGTTTCTGTTTTATGATTTCAAAATTCTCAGCTACCATAAAAACATAGTAATTGATTGCCACATTTACTTACTTCTTACTTCTTAATATGTGTGTCCAGCTATAAGCTGAATATACAATGTCCACTGTAGATCAAATATGCAATTGTCCAGAGCTGCGGATTGGTGAGAATTTTATGTAGCGATTGGTTTTTCATTCTTTCCTGTAGTTTATGGTTGGTGTTATTACATTGAAGTTGTTGTTGTTGTTTTCTAATGCCAGGCATTTGACAGTAAAGTCATTTGACCTCTTGCACTCCAATATTTTTCAAAGATATTATCATGACCAGCCACTGAAGCACAGATTTTGAGGTGTTCCGAATCCATTTCTTGGTTTGAGTTGCACAATGGATAGTTAAGGGACTGATATATTCCAATTCTATGCAGGTGTTTGGCCAAACAATCATGGCCCGTTGCCAATTAAATGCAGCTACAGACGATTTTCGTGGTAAATCGGGAATTAACTGTGGATTTTGATGCAGAGAGTTCCATTTTTTCCCTTGGTGTTGTGTTATCAAATTTTGTTTGTTGAAGTCTAAATATGTAGATTTAATAAATCTTTTCACAGAGTAATACGTAGATTTAGTAACAGGTCTGTAAGTAGCAGTGCTGCCCTTCTTTGCTAAAGCATCCACATTCTCGTTTCCCAGGATTCCACAATGGGATGGTATCCATTGGAATACAATTCTTTTATTGAGTGATATTAATTGAGAGAGCATTTTATTTATTTCTGCTGTTTGAGATGAAGATGTGTGTTTAGAGACTATTGATAGAATAGCTGCTTTGGAGTCTGACAATATAACTGCATTCCTAAATTTACTGATGTGGCATAGAAGATTCCTGAGACTTTCACTTATTGCAATGATTTCTCCATCAAAACTTGTTATTCCATATCCAAGAGATCTATAAAGTGAGAAGAGACAGCACGTAACACCTGCACCGGCACCTTGTTCTCTGGAGATCAAGGGTCTGTCGGTGTATAAATGAAGCCAGTTTTGTGGAGGGTACCTACTATTAATTCTCTCTAAAGACAATTGTTTCAGTATTTCAGTGTTTACTTCTGATTTCTGAGTTTTCAATCTACAGAGAGGACTGTATGAATGCCAATTGTTTCCTGGTAATCTGATAAGTTTTTCATACTGAATCAGTGCTTTTTCTTCTATTGTCATTTTGATGCTGTTAATATTAGTGGGGAATCTCATAGAATCTATTGGAGTTGTTTTGATTCCACCAGTAATGAGTCTGAGAGCTTGGTTTTGAACATATTCTATGTCGTTTATGAAAGGTGAAGTAATTAAAATTTCTCCGCAGTATGTCAGCTCTGGCTGTATAAACATTTTGTATGTAGTGTTCAAAGTATTCCTAGAGCATCCCATTTCTTTCCTGCTAGTCTTTTTAGAAGGGAGAATCTTTTACGAGCTTTTTCAGAAATGTATTTCAAATGGTTGCTCCATGTTAACTTACTATCGAAAATAACTCCAAGATATTTGGATTCATAAGTCCTAGGAAGGTGTTGGCCATTGTATTGGATATTGAATTCTCTTTCTTTTTTACCGAATGAAAATATTTGGTAGTTACTTTTGCTTAAATTGAGTGTCATTAAATTTGATGTATTCCATTCATGTAGTTGATTTAGAGCTTTAAGAGCAGAATTTTGAATTTTGTCTCTATGTCTGTAAGATCTGGAAGTCCACAAAACTATATCATCTGCAAATAGTACTGTTTTCATGTTTGATTCCTCTAATAGGGAGGGTAAGTCATTTATATAAATATTGAATAAATTTATGCTGAGGACAGCGCCCTGAGGTAGACCTCGATATGTTTGTCTGTAACTAGAAAGTGAGTTATTGAATTTAGTGGCAATGAATCGTTGACTAAGAAATTCTGATATCCATCTGAACATATTGCTGGAGATACCTAATTTCTGGAGTTTTAGTAATAATTTATTTCTCCAAACAGAGTCATATGCTAACTGAAAGTCAATAAATATTGCCAAGGTATCTTCTTTCTTGTTAAAACTGTCTTTTATTTCTTGGCCGAGTTGTATGACTTGTTCATTGGTAGAGTGTAGTTGTCGAAAGCCAGCTTGTCTTGGTGATACAAGATTTTGGGATTTTAAATACCAAGTTAATCCCTTGGAGAACATGGACTCCATGGTTTTTGCTATCATACTTAATAGTGCTATTGGTCGATAACTATTAACATCATGAGCAGGTTTCCCTTTTTTGTGAATTGGTACAATGATTGCTTTTTTCCAAGCTGCAGGAATTGAAGTGTTCCATGAAAATTGAAAATGGATAAAAGTACAGACTTGGCTTTTTCCCCCAGATGTTTAAAAAATTCGGAATGAATGTTGTTGGGACCAGGAGATTTCTTGGTTTTTAAATTTTGTATAGCTAGAGTTAATTCTTTGGAAGTAAAATTTGATGAAATATTTCAGGTTTTGTACTAGTAATATTGTTTTTATTATTTTTATGTAATTCTCTTTTGATAAATTTGTCAGTTTTTTTGGTATTGGGATGTAATCTGTGAGAGTTTGAGTAGTGTTTATTAAATGTGTTTGCTATATCTCTACTATCTGTTAGTGTTTTGTTATCAATAATAGGTTGTCTAGTATTTTCTTGTGTATTGGAAATATTCTTCAGAAAGTTATATGTTTTAGCACTATCGTTTCTGTAATTAATATTTTCAATAAATTTATTGAAACTGTTCTTTTTTGCTGTTATGATTGCTTTTTTAAGAATGGCAGTCTTCTTCCTCCTATCTTGAGTATCTTCTGGTGTTATTACATTGAAGTAGGATGTGTTTTATTGTTTCTTGTTCTGTTAAACATTTTTGACATAGTGGTGACTGATAATTTAAAGCGATGCAGATAAGATTCCATAACAAGGTGTCCAATTCTAGCCAGTACAACATAAGTTTGTATCTGTCTGGGAATATCACAGTAGATTTTAATATTGTTGGGTTGTTTCAAAATTTTCCACAGCGCCCTACCTGTTTATTCACTTAACCACTCTTTTTTCCATCGCTTATTTATCATGTTATGAACATTACTTATTATTCTGTCGAGGGAATCTGTAGGTTGTGGTATTGGTAAAAGGTTTAATGCAGTTTTTGCTATTTCACCTGCTATCACGTTACCTTGCACTCTGCAGTGGCCTGGTATCCATTGAAAGGTGATATATTTATCATTTTTAGAAAGCAGATTTATTAATTGCACAATAGGTATAACTCTGAATGCATAAGCAATTGGTGTGTATTTGATTATTGTTTGAAGGGCTGTTTTTGAGTCTGTGAATATGTAGATCTGTCTATAATAAGAAGCTTTGCAGCTGCATCAGTAGCAAGTAACTCTGTGTCAAGGCCTGAGACAGAAGAGCATGGGATGAAGTACTTTTCATGTGTTGAAGGGATGTAGTATCCAGCTCCAGACTTGCCTTCTTCAGATAGTGATCCATCTGTATATATATGAAAGTGATCATCATATATTTCGTTGAGAGTCTCAAGTACTTCTGTCTTTAATATTTTACTGTTGGTTTGTTTTGTATTGTTACATGGCAGAGATGGAAAGGCTCTTGGTTTCTTCCATTCCCAGGGAGGTATGTCATGAGTCACTGGGATGTTTGCTATGTTGTTTGTATTCAATATGGTGGGTGCTTGACTGATTGCTTATCTGAAGGATTGTTTTGGAGATTTTGGTTCTGGATTCAATGTATGTAGTGGGTTTTATGGTGATGTTAACTGTAGTTTTTTTTTTTTTTATGAACATTCTTTTTTGTATATGGAGATAAGAGGTTCAACATTCAATTCAATTTCCATAGAGTTGATACGCGTTGTTTTGGGACATCCTAAGTAAAGTTTTAGTGCTGAGTTTTGTATTGTTATCAATTTCATTATATTTGAATGTGCTGTATGTCCTCATATTTCGCATCCATATGTTAATTTTGTTCTGATATATGCAAGATAGAATCCGATCTCCACTGTCTGCTTGCTATAATTTTCAACAGGTTGTCTTTTCATACACTATTGTACAATGTAATATATATGGTGTTTCCATAATAATTTTCCATCAAGTGTGATGCCAAGAAGTTTGGGATTTCTATTGAATGCTAATTGTTCATTATTTATGGTTAAAGTTGGCTGATAGTTTTTTAAGAGTACCTTCATGTAAGAACTGTGTATTCTGTTTTCTTTGAAGAAATGGTGAGATTCCATTTTGAGACCCATTTAGAAATTATATTTAAAGCCATTTGTAATCTACTTCTGGCAATTTCTGGAGTAAAGTGTGTGGACCAGATGGTGATGTCATCTGCATAAATACTAATTTTTATGTATTGAGTTATCATGCAACATGACATTGAACAGTGTTGGACTAAGAACAGAGCCCTGGAGAATTCCATTTTGTATTTTGTGGTTTAGATATTTTGTTGTTTACACATGTTTTTTTATGTATCTTTCATTAAAAAAATTGTGGATGAATTTTAAGATTTTCCCTCTGATTCCTATCTTCATTAATTGTAACATTATGGATTTAAGAGGGATTCTGTCAAAGGCTACTTCCAAATCTAACATAACAGCGATTGTCGTTTCTTTATTCTTGAATCCAGAATATACACTTTCTGTGAAATATAAAACTGCATCTATAGTGCTCTCTGATTGTCTAAAACCGAATTGATAATCATTAAGTAAATTCCAGAATCCATGTTAATCTTCTCTTGACTATTCGTTCAAATAATTTTGAAAGGCATGATATTAAGGATATGAGCCTGTATGAGCTTCATTGAGTTCTCCCTTTATTGGGTTTCAGAAGAGGAATAATTGTGGCTATTTTCCAATCTGCAGGGTAATGTCCAGTTTCTCAGATTTTATTGAAGATGTTAACCCTTCATGGACCAAGGGGGGGGGGGGGGGGTCATTTTGTGTCCACACATTTTTAATTTGGCTATTAAAATTGCAATAACGTTATTTTGAAGTTCATATTCCATGATTGTGTCAGAAAAATTTCAAATTTTATGAATCTATAAGAAAAAAATATATTTTCAAATGATCTGCCCTATTTATTTCATGAAAAGTCTATGTGGACACAAAATAACCCCCGCTTGGTCCAGCATGTAACTATTTTTTAATATACTAAATTTTGAATCAACATTAATTATGGTGCTGTCATAACGTTTTAAATTTAAATATCGACAACAATGCTGTATACTACATAAGAACATGTTTCACTGTTATTGGTAGCAGGAAACGCTTTTAGTAATTCAGTTGCTCTGGATCTGTGAGCAGTGTTAATTGTATGATAATATAAATATCTAGAAACTATGAGTGATAAAGACCTAAGTGTTGTTACTGAAGAGGAAGAGGAGGAAAATTATGATCAAAGTGGAGATGACAATGTAAGTGAAAATGAAGACACAGTGTATGATTTAGAAGAGATAAATGTAAGTGAAAGTGAAAGTGATACGACTGACGATTCGATTGATTATATTCACAACAGAAATACCAATGTAGTTACATATGTGGTGAAAAGTGGTAGGTGTATATACCCACTCCACTTCGCCCTGCTCGAAGAATCATTGCTAACCGAGACTATGACCAGCAGGTAGAGTAGACAATTTATATGAATCCTTTATGAAATCCATGGATGATGATATAGTCTCAAAAATTCTACAACACACAAATGAAGAGGGAAGAAGGAATAATATTGAGGAAACAAATATGACTGAATTTCTTGCGTTTCTGAGTATTCTGATATTGATAGGTGCCAATGCTTGGACTATCATAATTTCTGGTCTGGAGAACTTGGCAGATCAGCATATATTGCAGGAATGATCCGAAACAGATTCCGTGATCTTTTGAGGATAATCAGATTTTATGATAAAGGTACACGAGAAATTCGAAGACAAAGTGACAAATTTGCTCCTTTGCGTGAAATATTCCATCTCCTAAATATAAATTTTTCTTAAATTCTATTGTGCTTACAAAAATACCACTATTGATGAAATGCTGTCCCTTTTTAGAGGAAATTGACCCTTCCAGGTTTTCATGAAAGATAAGCTGGGAAAGTATGGGATCCTGATAAGAATGCTTGCAGACTGTAAAGAAAGATATGTTCACAGAATGGAAGTGTACGCTGGTAAGCAGGAAGGCACAACTTCTGAATACAAAGGACCTAAAGAGACTGTGATAGGGCTTGTTGCTCCTATCAAAAATACAGGCCGAAAAGTAACAGACTGTTACTTTACATCTGTTGATCTAGCGGAGGACCTCTACAGTGACTACAATCTGACTTTAGTTGAGACTATGCAAAATAAACGAAAGCACATTCCAAAAGAACTGAAGTCTGTAAAAGGAAGAGAACTATATTCCAGCATCTTCGCCTTTACTGATTCATCCTCTGGAAAACCACCTGTGACTTTGGTATCATATATACCAAAACCAAAGAAGGTCCTAATTATGCTATCATCTCAACATTGTGATGCTTGTTTCTGATGAAGGACCTAAGAAGAAATCTGACATTAATTTATTTTATAATTCAACAAAAGGAGCAGTTGACACCATCGACCAAATGGCGAGAAAAATACAGTATAAAAAGGAGTACTGGACGATGGCTTCTCTCTGTATTCTACACTTTTGATAGATATTGCCTACATAAATGCATATGCATTGCACACCATGAACTTTCCTGAATGGAAAGTTCAACCTCAAGTTGAACAACGGCCTGAAGTCGTAACTGGGCTCCAAAACAACATATTAGCAGCCATGGAAGCTGTCCTTGAGAGGAAACTTAGGAAAAGAAGTGAGACTCCAAAACATTCGACTGGAAAAGGAAGATGTCCTGTATGCTGTGATGAGGCTCACACTAAGAACAGAAGAACAAATTGGCAAAAACCACCATTGTTTGTGTAGTATGTGAGCTGTTTGTGTGTGGTAGATATAGCTATCAAGATATGTGTTACAGTTGTGTACGTGATGACTGAACAAGGTACAGACTACAACATACCAAAGTTTAGTCTTTTTGGGTGCTATGCATAGATATTTCGTTAGCGCCCACTACGAGCATGCTAAACTAGCCTCGGCTATCGACTGTTTACTTGTACAGGATTCATATTATATCGCTAACACTGGTTTATGAATATGGCCCTTTATCTTTTGTTTTATTTTCTTTTATTTGCTTCTTATATTTCAATAGAACTAATGTGATGGTGAGTGAAATGAGAAGGTAAACTTCGATTTATTTTATTTCAGTAGTAGTAATAAGATGCTAAGTGAAATTAGCAGGTATACAATATTTTGTTTAAAAAAATGTGTTACAGTTCTGTACGTGATGATTGAACAGGTACACACCATAACATACCAAAAATGTTAGTATTTTTATCTTTTTGTTTTATTTTCTTATATTTCAATGGAACTAATGTGATGGTGAGTGAAATTAGAAGGTGAACTTCATAGAAAGAAATCACGCGCCGTGGTCTAAGGGATCCTGCCTAGGACTCGCATTACGGAATGCGCGCTGGTTCGAGTCCTCGTGAGGGAAGAAATTTTCTCATGAAATTTCGGCCAGTGTATGGAACTGGTGCCCACCCATCATCGTGATGCACATGGGGAGCTACGATAGGCAGCGAAAATCAGGTTTCTCAAACCAGCTATAACGGCTGGGGGAATCATCGTGCTAACCACACGATACCTCCATTCTGGTTCGATGATCGTTCACCTCTGCTTCGGCATGTGGACGTGAGGCCAGCAACCGGCTGGTCGGTCTTGGCCCTTCATGGGCTATAGTGCCATGGATTTACTATTAAAATGCTGAGTGAAATTAAGAGGTGATGGCTAGAATATTTTGTTTAAATTTTTTTTTTCATTTCAGTAAAAATAATTTCAATTGATCAATAAATAAACAAACCATTAATTAATTTGTATTAAAGAGATGTCAAATAGAATTATAAAATTGATCTATGTGCATTATATTCACATTTGTGCCAATTATTCCTAGTGGATACTTTTTAACCCCCCTTGGTCCACCGCGTAACTAAAAAAAGCTTGGTCCAGCTAGGGTTAAGTATCTCATGTAGCAAGGATTCCGATGCATTCTGTAACATAGCATTATGAATCAGGTCATCTCCTGTTGCTGAATTCTTAAGTTCTTCAATAGTAATCATTAATTCATCCTTGGTGATCATGCTGTCAGCTTGATGTTTGTGATTAAAAAGATGTAACATGTTGCATGATAGTTCTTGTTCTTCCTTTGTTATATATTTTGGCCATGACACTGTATTTCCTGACATTTTTAGCATAATGTTCGCATAATAGTTCAGCTTTCTCACGATCATCATCAATGATATTTTGTGCATTGTCTTGTAAATGAGGTATTGTTTTATAGAAATCTCCTTCAATGGCTTTAATTCGTTTCCACACTGTAGATGATGGAGTGTGTGAATTTATTGAATTTACAAATTGTTTCCAACTTGTCCTTTTGGCTTGTGTTACAAGTTTTATTAATTTTACTTTTAGAATAACTCTTCTCGGGTAAGAACCCGAGAAGAGTTATTCTATATCAAATGCCGGGAAAGCCTCAAGTCATAAATTTTACTTTTGTTTTGTTGTTTTGTTGTACTTTGAACGAGCTTCATGTGTTTTATGTTTTAGCCATTTTTTATGGGAAGCAATTTTTTCTTTCCTTGCTCTAGTTACATCTTCATTCCACCACATGTTCATAGGTTTATTAGGTTTTTGTTTTATTATGGGTATGCTGTGTTTCACTGCTTCTGTAATGACTTTAGTGGTGATTTTGATGTCTTCTTTTTCGCAAGTATTTCCTGAAGGTGATACTCTTGATATACTTTGGTCTACTTGTTTTTTGAAAAGTTCCCAATCTGCCACCTTAATTTTATGGTAAACTCAGTAATGAGTGTGTTCCTTGTTTAACTGCTATTGTTGTATATATCGGGAAATGATCACTTAATAAATCAATTGAAAATTTCCAATTAGTAATTTTATTTTAGAGGACTGGGAAGCATAGTGTGAGGTCTATTGAACTGGTAGAACCTGTACTTGCACATTGAAATGTTGGTTATGACCTTACCATATTGATTGGATGGTCCTTCATTCCAGGTAGCATATTTATGGTAAACTCAGTAATGAGTGGGTTTCTTGTTTAACTGCTATTGTTGTATATTTCGGGAAATGACCACTTAATAAATCAATTGAAATTTTCCAATTAGTAATTTTATTTTAGAGGGCTGGGAAGCATAGTGTGAGGTCTATTGAACTGGTAGAACCTGTACTTGCACATTGAAATGTTGGTTGTTAGGAATTCAAAAGTATTAGGTTGTTATGCAAAATCCATTCATGTGTGACCTTAACATATTGATTGGATGGTCCTTCATTCCAGGTAGCATGTTTACTATTGAAATCACCCAGAATCACAAAATACTTGCCGGATGGTAGACGTTGATCTAAATTATCAAGTGTTATAGAGTGTCCTGGAGGAATATAAATGTTAACAATAGTTATTACAAACTCATTTGTAATTCGGAGTTTGGTATTTACTGCCTAAGTGTGATCTATTATTTTACTTTCCGATTCTATTATGTAGATTGAATCATGAACCATGGTCAGAACTCCACCACCTCTATTGTTTTTTCTGCTTAGGTTAATTAAGGTAAAATGTTTAAATTTGAATTTCTTGAGTGATTCTTCTTTGATTGAGGCTTCTTGAATGCATATTATAAATTGCCACTTTTAAGGAACTACAATTTAGTCTTCCACTTCTAAGAAATACTTTTGAATGGATTTGCAAATACACAGCCAATTTTAGCGAAACTCCGCACATATTACAAACATATTTTGTGATCAATTTCTATCCAAGATATAGTCACACCATTGTTTCATTAGCAGCAGTGCATTGCAATTATTAATATGAATCGATATCTCAATTAAAATTAAGCTGTAAAAATGTTGTGTGTTTGCATATGAAAATTGTACATTTCATTACAGTTCTTAAAAATATTATCTTATTATGATTTTATAAAAATAATCATATTATGTGTTTGTGATAGTTCATTGTCCTTCATTTATATTAAGAGATTTTACTTTAGGTACTTCTGTTCACTTAAATCACAAGATTGTACATTATTTAAGTTATATTCAGTTCATGTACGAGTATTTACACTTGAGCAGAATTAAGATTTTTACTCTCATAGAAAGCTGATTTTTGACAGACATTATTAGGAAACCTCATCATTAAGAAAAGAACTGCTTTTAAAAATGGCAACAATAATAATTTATTAATAGCAGTTATTTTCTCAACTATAAAAGTCCTTCTGGAGAAAAAAATACAACTAAAAATTTAGCACAACGTTATCTTCTCTTATTTTTCATGCAAACAGCAATTTGTAAGTTGTTCATTGAAATTATTTTTAAATATCACTATAACCACCATCATTCTCATAATAGCCTCTGTTACTATCATTACCATGATCACTTTCATCTCATTCCTGTGTTCCTCTGTAATCTTGATATGCCATATTTCTTTTTTCCCCTCCTTTGACAAAGATTGGAAACATGGTATCATGAAATTGTCTTTCTTATGTACTCTTCTTATGAATTACACCTCATTAACAGTTTTGTTAGCCATACAAATTGAGTGATTTTCTTCACTTGTGCAATAATTGGTGTATGGCAGTATATGTGCAATGTGTTGTTATCCATGTTTCATATGTCATATAGATGAATCTATTAAATGCAAAGATACATTATTTTTGGGATTGATTGAATGATTGATTGATTGATCGATTGATTGGATCAATCAGAGTTGTAGAAAGAATAAACCCATGCTCATCTAGTCATTCATACTGGCCCATTGTACATCCTCCAGAGTTTAATTTTAAAATGATGATGTGCAAGATGTTGCATCAATATGTTGTCATCATCGTCGTTTTTGGTCCAATGCCTAGTAGACACCTGACAATAAACCCATTCACCGTCTTGCAGTATTTTTGTGTGATGCCATCTTCTTGTAGCAATGCTATGCATCTTTTGATGTGTTCCATGTTCATCTCTTTACACAATACACAGGCGGATATATGAGAAATTTCTATCCTGTGCAGGTGGCTTGCCAAACAATCATGACCTGTTACCAGTCTGAACATACTCGTAACAGCAGATTACGTGGTCCTTGGGGAATTATCTCGGTTTTTTTATCCTCAGAGGAGGGCCCTCAGGCAAGCACCACAGCCTTGGGCTTATTGTGCAACCTCCTTATGTTAGAATGATTGTTGAAGTCTATTAATGATCTCTCTTCAACCTCATGCAGTGTCATCATGTCGATTCAGCCACAGCATCCAGTCCTGACTGAGACCTGATCCTACACCTTCCTGTGATATTATTCTGCAGCCTCCTCAATCAATGGCATCTGTTCGCAATTCATGTGCCTGAATCTTTGCATCCTTAACCAGAAGAACATGTCGCAGTCGATTCTACGACTCATCAAGAGCCATCTATCCGAGGGAGCTACACTACCCCAGTCGCCCACAGTCTGCTTACAAGCCCCGTGGCTCCTTTGGATATGTGCAGGTCCCGCAGACAGATGCTGCCTATAGGCAAATTCTAGAACCACATCTGCCATGTCCTCCTGGTTAACCTGTAATTTGTAACTATTAAGATGATTAATGAAATGATACTAATGAAGAGGAAATGAGTCCGAGGCCCAAAGCTGAAAGTTACCCAGCAATTCTGCTTCTAGTTGTTGAGGGAAAAAACCTCAGAAAAAACCCCAACCAGGTAACTTGTCCCAACCAGGATTTGAACCTGGGCCTGCTCGTTTGACAGCCAAGAAGGCTGACTATTACTCCACAGGGGTGGATTTATCTCGGGGTTAGTAAAATTCTCCAGGTTTTTATCTTTTACTCCACCCAAATTTGGTTGTTTTTGGATGGATCTGAATTTACTTTTGATAAGTTGTTTTACAGAATAAAATGGAAGTCCCTTATTAGATGGTTGTAAAACTTCGTGCCCTTTTGGCTAAACAGTCTGCTGTTTTATTTACCTTTGCATCATAATGAGAAGGAATCAACTGTAAACAAATTTTTTTCTGTAGTTTAGTTAGGGTATATATCGTTTTCTTATAATCCTGAATTTTAGCTCCTTATGTAGACTGTCGTGAAATTATAACTTGTATTGCTGCCCTTGAAACTGATAATATGACATCATTTCGAATTTATTTTATCTGTATAAGAGGTTTTGCAAAGATATGTTAATAGCAGTAACTTTTTCTTCAAAATTCGTTCTATATTCTCCTACAAAATGGTAAAATGAAAAGAGATGACATGTTCCTCTAGCTCCTGCTCTTTGTGGTTGTGAATGAAGTTGCTTCTATATTGACAGTAATATTAAATTGTTCCCATTTTTAAGCTTCACGGTATATTACGTTCTTCATCATTTGTCAGTATTGCAATAAATTGTTCTTCTATCCATTCTAAATATTGATTTGTTCCATTCAAGTCGATGTGCACATGCTCATGAAGGTTGCAAATTGTCAGTCTTTTTCTTCAATGTGCTATCTTAAAAATTTAACATTGTGTAAAATTATCTTAAGGTGGTGTTAGTGCCTAGAAATACTTTTGTATGTCACCAGCTTTTATTTTTACAGCAGTAGTCTTTCTCTTCCCTTCTTTTTTTTCTTCTTCTTCCTCCTCCTCCTCCTCCTCCTCCTCCTCCTCCTCTTCCTCTTCGTCGTCATCATCATCATCATCATCATCATCATCATCATCATCATCATCATCAGTTAGTGGACCAATTTTATGTTACTTCTGTAACAAAATTAATTATTTTTGGACAACCAGGGACAGGTAATAGCAAGAAAGGGTGAATTAAAATTACTATGTTGTATTTTAAATGGTGAAACAATCAATGATTTCAGGTGATTGACCCAGAGAACCCATTTGGCAGCTCGGACTCTGTGCGGATCCTGTTACTGCAATTCTCGTGTCTGCTAGTGGAGCAAGCCTCACCCCACATCCATGATGCAGCGAACAAACGTCAGGGTACCAAGCTACCATATAACTTCATAGCCTTATAGCATGCAGAACATTGTGTACATTGCTGTTCTTGGGCTGGGTTCAAATCCCAGACTCTCTGTGGTGAAACATTAAAATAAATATTATGTATACACACAGAATAATAATTTCTGTATTTATCTTGTTTGGTCATACAGCTATCAAGATACGAGTTGAGACATTATGACCTTTTGATAATAAAGCATTGAACATAAAATTAAAAAAAATGGGAATGCTGGATTAGAAACTAATGATTAATTGGTTACTATTTTAGAATAATATAATTTGAATTTTGGCGAATTTTTCATCTATTTTTACAGTGTTATTAAGTCCATAACAACTGTCTTCTTCCTCTTCTAATTATTGATCTCATCCATAACAATATTTTTTTATAGTTTCTGTATTTTATTCAATAGTTTATTTTCTGTTCAAAATTAATTGTGAGTGCCTCTTTAATTTTTTGTTCAGAGTTTATTGTAATTGTCAGTTTTCTTATTATTGTGTAATTGAAGACCCATCCTTCCGAAGGGACTAAGTGCCAATTTTTCGAATTCCATTTTATTCAATCTCAAGAGCACCATACACTTTAAGACTTACTTGGAGGTAAGTCCATGCAAACCTAAATCACATGCAACTCTCCTCGTGTATGGGCGAAAATTATCGAGGCTTTTGGCCTAAGTCTTCAAACTTCTAGGACTGCTTGAAATTTTCCGACTGTTGTGCTCTTCAAATTAAGCAGCAGAAAAAGTAAGCATAGAAAGAAATGATATTGCGAGCATCTGGTCGAAATTTCATTGTTACGTTTTACAGTTGTCTGTAGGAAAATGGCGGCAAGCTGTGAAAGTTCACATTTAAGGAACTGTTCTCATGCATTTCTTTTACAATTTATAGAAATGTCTAAATATTTTCCATGAAAATTCAAGTAAGTTTTAATAACACTTATAACAGCGACACTATAGATACATTATTTTAAAATGGCACTTGGGAATAACTTAGAAATGAATGGAGAACCATGGAGGAATAGTATGTATTTCTCGAGTGATCACATTTCTCCATGGGAAATAACTTCAATGACCTCTTATGTCTTCTTGGTAAACTATATAAGTCTAGGAGGTAAGTCTGAGCATGTATGGGCAATCATCCAATTCAGACATACCTCCCACAGATAAGTTTGTACCAAGAGGAGTGTGTTTTTCATCAGTATCTCAGAAACTAGTTTCTGGTGCTTAGCCCCTTTGGAAAGATGGGGCCTTCAATTTTTTTTAACTATCATCATCAATAACTTCAAGGTTTAGGCCGATGGCCTGTTCCGCCTCCAGAATTTTATCCATCAAACTGGTCTCTCCAACGTCTCTTTGGTTTTCCCACTCGTCTTCTTCGTGTAGGTCTATAACACCATGTTCTGAAAGGTATCCTGTCGTTGGGCATTCTTGTTATATGGTCGTACCAATTATTTCTATATTTTTCAATTATAGTTATTACACTCTCGATATTCAGTTCTCGACGTATATCTTCGTTTCTCTTATGGTCCTGTAGTCTAAATCCTGCTAGTGGCCTTAAGAGTCTCATCTCAGCGGCCTCAATTCTTCTCTGTTGGGCTCTAGTCAGAATCCACGTTTCTGAACCATATAACAATGTCAGAATTGCCAGTGTCTTGTAAAATTTGAGTACAGTTTTTCTGTCGACTTTATGCGCAGTGCCCGTAACGCGGCCAGGGGACATTTACATTACTGAGAACCTCCAGAATGATAGCCAGACGGATAACATCCTCCACAGACGTAGAAAACAAGTTAAATAAATTTTTAAGACTTATTGGTACAATTTTTTTTAACTAACACCACACATATTGACGTGCAGCGAATCTTCAATTATTTTGAAGAAATACGTACTGCTTCACATATTGACTTATCTTCTTTCTCATTATCAGTTCCAGTGATTATTTTCTGATATTCTGCACCCATGAAACGAAGATCTTTAGATGCATTACATCTCTTATTGATCCTCTCCATTAAAATTCTGGATCATTTTCCTTCTTCCCACTGCTGATCAATTTATTCTTTAAATTCTTCAGACACTGTTCCTCCTCAATTCTTAATACATGACCTAACAATGTCACAATTTTGTTTTCAATTCTCTGAATATCCTGTTATATTTGCATATACTGTCTGTGTACAGTATGTCATTTCTATTATTTATAACTGTTATATTTCTTCATTATACAAAGTGTAAAGAGAAATTATTGTATGCTGAAAAAAAATCTGTTTCGAGATTTTCACAGAATACATATTTTCAGCACTATTGATATCAAAGAAAGAAATCTTTCTTGTCATGCCATCTGTTAGTTTGCTTGCCGATGTCCATTAATTTCTCCTAAATTATCGAACAAATTTTGTTTATCTTCATTGTCTTTGAGTCAATGCCTATGAAATATGATTACTGTATTTATATAATAATTAATGCATTTTTATTTCAAAAAAGATAACTTGAAAATGGCTCTGAATTATTATTATGATTATGATTATTATTATTATTATTATTATTATTATTATTATTATTATTATTATTATTATTATTATTTTGTACATATTCTTTTTTTCTTTGTGTTCTTGCTTAACATAACATTGTCAATGAAACTGTTACTTACCTACTTCCCGCCATCGGTCCCTATCCTTAGCAAGATTAATCATACCATCATATCTCACCTCCCGTCTCAGCCTCTCCAAAGGTCTTATTTGCCTCAGGCCTCCGAACTAACACTCTATATGCATTTCTGGATTCACCCATATGTGCTACACGCCCTGCCCATCTCACACATCTGGAGTTAATGCTCCTAATTATGTTACGTGAAGAATACAATGCGTGCAGTTCTGCGTTGTGTAACTTATTCCATTGCCCTGTAACTTCATCCCTCTTAGCCCCAAATATTTTCCTAAGCACCTTATTCTCGAACACCTTTAATCCCTGTTCCTCTCACAAAGTGAGAGTCCAAGTTTCACAACCATAGAGAACAACCGGTAATATAACTGTTTTATAAATTCTGACTTTGTTTTTTTGAAAGCAGACTAGATGAAAAAACTTCTCAACCGAGTAATAGCAGGGATTTCCCATATTTATTCTGCATTTAATTTCCTCTCGAGTGTCATTTTTATTCGTTACTGTTGCTCCAAGATTTTCCACCTCTTCAAAAGATACATTTCCAAATTTTGTATTTCCATTTCGTACTATATTTAAAGCAGGGAGATGCATTGTCACCTCTACTTTTTAACTTTTCTCTAGAATATGCCATTAGGAAAGTTAGGATAACACAGAGGGTTTGGAATTGAACGGGTTACATCAGCTTCTTGTCTATGCGGATGACGTGAATATGTTAGGAGCAAATCCACAAACGATTAGGGAAAACACGGAAATTCTACTTGAAGCAAGTAAAGCGATAGGGTTGGAAGTAAATCCCGAAAAGACTAAGTATATGATTATGTCTCGTGACCAGAATATTGTACGAAATGGAAATATAAAAATTGGAGATTTATCCTTCGAAGAGGTGGAAAAATTCAAATATCTTGGAGCAACAGTAACAAATATAAATGACACTCAGGAGGAAATTAAATGCAGAATAAATATGGGAAATGCCTGTTATTATTCGGTTGAGAAGCTTTTGTCATCTAGTCTGCTGTCAAAAAATCTGAAAGTTAGAATTTATAAAACAGCTATATTACCGGTTGTTCTATATGGTTGTGAAGCTTGGACTCTCACTTTGAGAGAGGAACAGAGATAAAGGGTGTTTGAGAATAAGGTTCTTAGGAAAATATTTGGGGCTAAGAGGGATGAAGTTACAGGAGAATGGAGAAAGTTACACAACGCAGAGCTGCACACATTGTATTCTTCACCTGACATAATTAGGAACATTAAATCCAGACGTTTGAGATGGGCAGGGCATGTAGCACGTATGGGCGAATCCAGAAATGCATATAGAGTGTTAGTTGGGAGGCCAGCGGGAAAAAGACCTTTGGGGAGGCCGAGACGTAGGTGGGAATATAATATTAAAATGGATTTGAGGGAGGGGGAATATGATGGTAGAGACTGGATTAATCTTGCTCAGGATAGGGATCAATGGCGGACTTATGTGAGGGTGGCAATGAACCTCCGGGTTCCTTAAAAGCTAATAAGTAAGTAAGTACTATATTTTGGTCACGAGACATAATCATATACTTTGTCTTCTCAGGATTTACTTCCAAATCTATCTCTTTACTTGCTTCAAGTAAAATTACCATGTTTACCCTAATAGTTTGTGGATTTTGTCTTAACATATTCTTGTCATTCGCATAAACAAACAGCTAATGTAACTCATTCAATTCCAAACCCTCTCTGTTTTCCTGTACTTTCCTAATGGCATATTCTAGAGTAAAATTAAAAAGTGAAGGTGATAGTGTATCTCGTTGCTTTAGCCCTCAGTGAATTGGAAAAGCACTAGACAGAAACTGACCTATACGAACACTGCTGTATGTTTCACTGAGACACATTTTAATTCTTGGGAATACCAAATTCAATAAGAATATTATATAAAACTTCTCTCTTAACCGAGTCATATGCCTTTTTCAAATCTATGAATAACTGATGTACTGTGCTCTTATACTCACATTTTTTCTTCATTACTTATCAAATAGAAAAAATCTGATCAATAGTTGATCTATTACGCCTAAAACCACATTGATGATCCCCACTAATTCCATCTACATACAGAGTTAATCTTCTGAAAAGAATATTGGACAAAATTGTGTATGAAGTCATAAAAATTATATTTCTCGAAAGTACCTACAGTTAGTCTTTTCCCTCTTCTTAAAGATAGATACAATTATGGACTCCTTTCATTGTTCTGGTACAATTTTCTTTTCTCAAATAGCAAGTATAAGCTTATAAATTTCATAAGATAACGGATTTCCATTCTCTTGTATTAATTCTGCTGAAATTTGATCAATATCTTGAGACTTGTAATTTTTCAACTTTCCTATCACAGTTTCGACTTCAAAAAGTGTGGGTTCGGATATAAATAGCTCAGCAGCTTGTGTTTGGATATTGTTCCGATCATTTCTGTTTGTCCTATGAATATTTAGTAGTTGTCCAAAATAATCTTTCCATCTGTTCAGGAAGGAATAAGAGTCTGCAAGCAAGTCACCGTTCTCATCCTTGATCCCATTTACTCTTGCTTGATATCCTTCTTAAATTCCTTTATGCCCTTATACAAATCTCTATTCTTACTATTTATTTCTACTTGTGTTTACACTTGCTTGATATCCTTTCTTAAATTCTTTTATGCTCTTATACAGATCTCTGTTGTTTCTATTCTTACTATTTGTTTCTACTTCATTTTGTTTTTCCTTCAAGTAATCTCTCTTTTTGATCCAAAGTGTACGACTTCCTTCCTGTCTTTCATTGAAATAATTATCTCTATTTGCCTGGACTGGTTCCTGTAAGAATTTCAAGTTTGCCTCTTTCTTTCTTTCTTTCTTTCTTTCTACTACCATGAGACAATCTTCATCAAACCATGGTTTCTGTTTTGTTATTTTCGTATGCTCTGTTCAGCTGCAAAATTGATATTATCTCTGTTATTTTCCCACATGCTATTCATATCTAACTCCTTCTCATCTTCGTCAAAACTTCCTAAAGTGGCAAACCTATTTGAAATTTCAACCTGATAATGTTGCTTAATTTCCTCGTCTTTTAATTTCCGAATATTGAATCTCCTAATATTAACTTGTTGCTCTACTCACTTGGCTACCGATAATCTTTCTCTTAATTCTCCAATTACCAAATAATGGTCAGAATCATAATCTGCCCCTCTGAAGGATCGAATGTGTACTATACTAGTATGTCTTCGTTTATCTATCAAGATGTGATATACCATTAGTAACATGCAACATAATAAAGGGCCACGAGCAGGTCTCCCAACTAACACTCTATGCTCATTTTTGGATTTACTCATGTCCTACAAGTTCTGTCCATCTAAAATGTCTGGATTTAATGTTCCTAATTATGTTAGGTGAAGAATACAATGTGTGCAGTTCTGCACTGTTTAACTTTTTCCATTCTCCTGTAACTTCATCTCTCTCCCTGATTAGTACAGTACTTTGGGAATATTTGTTTTCTCAAAAAAAGAAATCGTTGGTAATCATATGACTTTTCAACTTAATTACTTTTTGCTTTCTGCTTACCCATTATTTATCTGATAAAATACAGTACAGGTATATATGTGCATTAAATGAAAAACACTGTAAATAAGCATTCTCCTTCTCTTTCACTTTTAAAAAAATAATATCTAGGAATAACATTTCTCTTTCTATCTCTTTTCTCTTTCTCCCTCTCTCTTCTTTCTCCCTTCTCTTCCCATTTTTCTCCTCTCTACACCTTTACTGTATCTCTCTTTCTCTCTGCAAAGTTCCTGTTTGTAAGTTGCCCATGTTAATCGTAATATACAAGTACTAACAGAATACGTGACAGAAAGCAAGCAAGTAGGTTTCGCGAGCTGAAAGTATTGGATGAGACTGTATGAACAATAGAAAATTCATTCCTATCTATACATGACAGTCTGAAAATGCCCTTCATCACAGTCCAGACATACTTGGCACCACGTAAGTAAGTTCATTTGATGTAATTCTAGCTATCACAGCCAAAATATTGTCTTTTTATTCTTCTATTGTATGCAGATTATTTTCGTACACTTTCCTTTTCATTGTTTACCGAGGATAAAAATCGCAGAGATTTGAAACCGGTGACTTTGCGAGCCACAATTCTCTGCTAATTATTTTATCACCGAGCAAGTCTTTTAATGAACTTTTCCTTCTTTTACTCTTTTTATACTTATTATGCTTTATATAAGTCATAAATATATGTTTTTTAAATTGTAGCCAATCATATTGTACCATATGATACTGAATAACTACAGATACTGACTACTTCAACACGTCTCTCTGGAGTCAAGTTCATGGTCTTATACACTGAAGATGTATGATTCATTCCTTATCATATCGCCCACAAACTGACAAATAATACTTCTCTTCCCACCAACAAAAACAAACAACAGACAGAGATACCTGGGCGACTTATAAATAGGGGATGATCCCTATATCTCCATATCCAATTGATCAATCCATTCTTTCATCCTCTTTCTATCAGTATATGGGCTTCAGTATAAATTGTAGGTTTTTCTTTTGTGATTTGCCCAGTTAATTGTATGCTTGTTCAAAGCGATGATATTGATATTCAAATATATTTATGTTCAGTTTAAAATTGTTTGAGATATACATCCTTGCTGTATAAGCATTTTTTTACAGATGTGTGTTTCAGTTTCACCATGCTTGAAATGTCACAATGTTTTATAGGTAGTTTTCAAATAGTAGATTGGTTCGGTCTTTACATGGCATAAGGTAATTGTAGCATGCTTATGTAAATATCCTATAGTATATGCTGCTCATACTTTTAGATACATTTAACATTCTTCTTTACAGTTTCATTTTTAGTCTATCATCATGTAATGTTGCTTTTATTTTAGTGTAGCAAAATGCTTTATGTTAATATTGTAGTTACTGAAATTTAGTATTTCATGCATACTGTACCTTATATTAGTTCCTACATTTTGTATTTGTACTTTTTCAGCTGAAGTGTTTATCAAGGATTGTGATCCATTGAAAAAATCAGTTACATTCACATAAGTAATTGTTTTTTTTCGTCCTTGATGCCGAAATAGTAGTTTCTGTATTGCAGTCTGTCCGTCCATCCATCAATCTTTTCATTCCTCCAACTCTCTATCCATCGATCCATCCATATACACACTTTTATCCCAAACTACAGTAGGCCTAATTATCCAGTTTTAATCTCTATTGAATTCATTGTATTTTAAATAGTTTTTGTTTGAAAAATAACTTACCTTCAAGCTTATAGGTTAAAACTGCAAAGAATCAAGTTTTCTTTCCAGTTATTTTCTGACAGTGCTGTCACAATATAGATCATATCTTCAGAAATATTCAGTTTAAAATAATTATTTTTACCAACACTTCACTAACACTTGATGCAACAATCCAAAAAACTAGTAGTAATAAAACATCTGGACCTGACAAAGTTCATCCTGAATTTATACAGCAATTAGGACCTAAAGCTAGAAATGCTTTTCTAATACTTTACAATTATATTTGGAACCCTTCAATCCCAGCAAATTGGAAAAAGGCCATTAATACTCCTGTACTGAGACTAGGAAAAGCTGCAAACAATATTGATAATTATAGACCTATATCTCTGACTGGCTATATTACAAAGATTATGGAAATAATATCAGAGAGATTAACCTGGTATTTAGAAACAGACAACATTATATTAGTATCTCAAGCAGGATTTAGAAGAAATTATTCATTCAACCAACAGATGGTCTTACTAAGTCAAAATATTAAAGAAGCATTTAACAAAAATATAGACACATTAGCAATATTTGTAGACCTTAAATCTGCTTATAACAATATTTGGAAAATTAATTTAATCAGAAATGAAGTTGTGATGGAAAGAGTGGGTGAAGAAAGAATGATGCTGAAATTGATCAGAAAGAGAAAAAGGAATTGGTTGGGTCACTGGCTGAGAAGAAACTGCCTATTGAAGAATGCACTGGAAGGAATGGGGAATGGGAGAAGAGTTCGGGGCAGAAGAAGAAATCAGATGATAGACAATATGATATGTGGATCATATCATGAAACTAAAAGGAAGGCAGAAAATAGAAAAGTTTGGAGAATGTTGGGTTTGCAGTGAAAGATCCGCCCATGGGCAGAACACTTATGTATATATGTATGTAATTTAATCAGAAAAATCTAACAACTGGCCATAACTGGCAACATGTTACATTGGATCTTCCAGTTCATCACAAAATATTTCACTACAAAATACGGATCAGCTACTTCTAGATATAAGCAAGTTCATCTAGGAGTTCCCCAAGGTGCAGTGTTAAGCACAACACTGTTTAACATATATACAGTGTGTTTGTAGCTCGGCTGGACCGTTCCACGGCGACCTTGGACTAGGTGAAGATTGGCACGCCTGCCACCAGAGTAGCGCTGTAGATACTGCTGACGCGCCAGTCAGTCGAGTTGGATCTGTCATGAGGGAAAGACGTCTGTGCGCGTGTTGTGAGTAAAATTGTGTTGTCTCGTGGTGATAAAGTGTCTATTAATAATGATTGAGTACACTTTAGAACAACGTGTTTTTCTCTATCATGCGTATGTGAAATACTCTTCTGCGAGAAGGTGTTGAAGAGAATTTGAACATCGGTTTGAAGGTGTTCGATTCCCTAGCAGGTAAACTATTCATGATCTTGTCAATAAAGTCAGATGTACAGAATCTTTTTTTGTACAAGAAACGTGTTCAACAATGCCGTGTACTGACAGAAGAGATGCTTATGAAGTAGGGGCCCGGTTAGAGCATTCACCCCGCAAATCACTGCGACATTTAGCACAAGAGGTTAACATTTCCAAGACGTCAGCTTTTGTGGCAATGAAACTTCTGAAACTTAATCCGTACAAGGTAACTGTAGTTCATGCTTTACAACCACAAGATCCTGTAAGTAGGGTTAATTATTGCAATTGATTTTTGTAGTCCGTTCATAGTGGTGACATGGACCCACTTTTAACGTTCTTCACTGATGAAGCGTGATTTCATCTTCACGGTCACGTTTCTACTCAGAACAATATATGCTGGGCTACCAAAAATCCCCATTTATTCATGAAGTTCCTCACCATGCTGCAAAGGTTGGGGTTTGGTGTGCAGTGAGTGCGAGTAGAATTATCAATCCCATATTTTTCGACACAATAGTTGATTCACACGTTTATGTAACTTCAATATTAAATAATTTTTTTCCGCAACTAACAAGAAATGAATAATTGAGTTGCTGGTTTCAGCAGGATTCAGCTACAGCACACACCGCTGCGAATTGTATGCATGAATTGCGAAGTGTGTTTGGTGACAGAATAATTAGTCGAAGATTGTTGCCACCTCGTTCCCCTGACCTATCTCCATGCGATTTTTATTTATGGAAAACAATAAAGAATAAAGTGTATGCATCAAATCTGCACATGTTAATATCACGAGAGAAATACAGGCAATTAGTCAACATGAACTTTTACGAGTGAACCAGAATTGTTTTTGGAGATATAGGGAATGTGTTCGAGTTGAAGGTCATCATTTTCAACATCTGTTCTGATGCAGGTAAGCCTAATGTTTAACTTATGAAAAGTTAATAAGACTCCAGAACTCTGAAAAATGGACAAAATACACCAAATCTAAACACACTATGAAAACTCAAATTGGATTCATACAAGCGGTAACAAAACAGAAAGAAAATTTAGAAATGCCAGAGCACAAAGAAAGTACATTGCATAGTAACAATCCACTTGACAGCATTACAATTAATCATAACCTACATATAAACGAAATCATTAACAAGAAAGGAACATCTCCTGATGTAGCAAAGTCTATTGCATTAGAAACCCTTCATACCAAATATCTGCTAATGACTGGACACACATTTATCCAGATGGATCTCTCTTAAATGATAATGAAGGAAGTGGTGCTGGAGGAACTTGCCAGTTCTTCTCGTTTTATAAAAGTGTGGGAAGAAATACTACTAACTTTGATGGAGAGATTGAAGCCATTTATACTTCTCTCTAAAACATATCCTTTTGGTTACACCATTGAAAAAACAGCAATTCAGGCAATAGCATCCACCACTTACCCCAGAATGAAGAAAATTAAAGAAATACATTCTATGATTGAGCAGATCCAAAAGCTTGAAAAAAATTAGTTATGCATTGGATTCCAGCACATTATAATATACAAGGAAATGAAAAAGCCGATATGTTAGCTAAAAAAGGCTCCGAAATTAAACAAAAAACAACAACTACATTTCCTTATGAATCAATAAAATGAATAATAAAGAAAAAAGTGAATGAAAATTATCGTAAGTTGATGAACGAAAATTGTAAACTTATCTCAAATTCCTCAATTGCCTCGTAAAATTACTGTTGCCATGTTTCGGCTTTTTTACTGGACATGATTCTCTAAGCAAACATCTCTATATAATTGGCATATTTCCAACACAACATTGCCCCCTATGCCTTAAATATAAAGAAATGAACATGTAACATCTAAAACATTGTACAGCACTCCAGAATTTTCAAGATGTAACCTACAAATATTAGAAGCAAGAAAGAGAATAACTTCACTTTTCAGCATTACATACATACATACATACATACATATACTACGTTACGTTATTTTGTAAGGTATTATGTCTCAAGTCTGATTTTTTTTTTCAAATGAAATTGTTAAGCTTAAAAGGATTTCCTTGTACTTAAAGGCATTGAAGGATCTTAAATTTTCTTATATTTTAAACTGCAGATGCACAAAATGTTGCAGCAGCCATAATTTAATGTAATTTTTACAGTGCTATAATGGATAATTTTAAATATATTAAGGGACAAGAGATAACTTTTGGATGCTTACTACTCCCTTCATTCCAAAATATAGTGTAGTAACAAAGAAAACAAGTTTGGTTATTGTGCATGCTTGCACAAAATGTTTCCCGGTGTGTATTCTGTTCAGTAGTGAAGGGACTCTCAGAGAGTGCAGTTGTGAATGTTTCTAGTCTTCTGTAGTGCATCAAACTATAATATTTAAATATTTAATTATGAACAGAAATCAAATGGACACCTGTTATGGTGTGCCTGTTGCAAAAAATGTAACACCAACTCAGTCAATTTTGCATAGAACATCTAAGGCACAACAGCTGTATAAAAACGGGTTGTAATTTATTGCAGTTTTTATGTTAATTTGCCTCTCTCAAAACAATGTTTCTTTTTTTTTTTCTTTTATTAGTTCGACATCACACAGAATGAAACATACTTTATTTATTAGTTTTTCTTATGTTAATTTATCAAACAAATAACTATCTAGAAGATGTATGGTATTAAAGTTACATTATATTACTGAGAACTGTAACAAATGTATACCATATTTTGAAACGGAATAAATGACACCTTTCTATATCATATATTGGAACAGAGGGAATATTACATACAGTACAGTGTAAAAAATATATACTTAGTATAGCCTATATATTTTTAATTTGCATGTATGAGTAAGAGTGCACACATCCAGAAACAAATTAATTATGTAAAGAAATTGATTTTTTACTTGTAGTTCTTAATAAGATAATCATTTGAATAGATTATTACAATAGTGATTCTGTGATTAGTTATGTTGAAAAAAAATTAATTTCTTAATCAAAAATCACTCTAATTCAAGTTAATAATTTCTGTAAAAATATCAATAAATTAACAATCTAAACATAAACAAAAGTGTAAACAAGAAATGTACATTCCCCTTTAAGGCGAAAGTTCTTGAAGTAAAAATAGTCCACATAAATTAATTATTCGTTAATTGAATGGATTCGTATGTACAACGGCAGATTCCTCTTGGATGAGACTAAAGGAACTGAAGCAGGTGGAACTAGTGATTTTTTCTCTTTTTATAAGTAGATGAGAACACCACAAATTGTGCTGATGAAATAAATAATTTATATACAGAGTGTAAATGATACAAACTTCTAAAAACAAATACTGGTGGTAGAGCATAAATAACTGAAGAAAGAAGTCGGATAATGTTTTCCTGTAACTGCCAAGGTTTTCCCAGAAAAAAAAATGTGTTTTGTGAATCTAACTTTTTTTTAAATGAGAATAAATCATCATCATTTACTTTGCCCGATACATACTCTGAAGCAGTCATTTGTTGTTATTTTATCTGATACTGAGACTGTGATTCAAGCAGTAGCATCAGTTACATGTCCAAAAATGGAAAAAAATTAAAGAAATTCATAATATGAGAAAGCATATCCAAAATTTTGGCGAAAATATAATTTTTAATTAATCCCAGCCTACTATGGGATAAATGGAAATGAGAGAGCTGGGATGTTAGAAAAATTGCGATTAAATAAACCATATGTGTATCACCTCTCAGTTTTGTGAATACAGAATTATGAAACATTGTCGGGAGAATATACAATAACATTATTTAAGTTTCTGACAAATAAATTATATATATATATATATATATATATATATATATTTGTACATATCTTCTGCCAAGTTCCAAGTGCACGACATAGCAATGTCATTTTTATTTCCATTCACTTCCCACGAATGATTAAGTAGTTATAAATGTTCTCAGAATATAGACTGGACCCTCATCACTTTTCTAAAATGTTATAGTTAACACGTGTTTAATGTTAAAAACTATGTCGAATATACTTAAAAAGAAACACACTTGACAGAACTTTTGAAACAAATAGTGTATAATCTATTCGTAGCTCTTTTTCTTTGAAAAGATATCCCCTAGTAGGTTTGTCAGAGTGTTCATTTGGATGTATGTATCCTATTTCCACAATCCTTAAGGCCAAGTTAGGGAGAATCAGGTAGTGAACAAAGTGACCGTCAGCAGTCAATTATTGGGGTGTCAGGCATAAACATGTGGTGCATTCTTCATATTAAAATAGATATGCTATAAAAATAAACTCAGCTATTGAAAGGATGTAGATCGACACAGATGTACAATGAAAACAAACGAAATTAGTAGCCTACTACAATTTGCAACATTAAAAAAACAGATCACCATCCCTGGAGGTATTTCTTAACTATGGAGGCCCAAATATTATGTTCTGAACCCTGGCAACCTTAACTGCTGCTTTCAGCTCCTCTTCCCCTACATGTTTAGCTGTATGAGAAACATAAGGAAGATATGCTTATCAAATGTCATAATGTGAATATAAAGGGTGTATTTGTTGCCCCTAGTCATTTTGAAGTTATATAGTGCTGCATATTCACAGGTAATGCCGTAAGTGTGATTCTGAGCTCTTTGAATGACTGCATTTGTCATGAGTGCAGGCAATTCCATATGTACGACTGTTCACTTGTTCATCTAAGTCAGCAGTAATGTAGAGGAAACGGGTTTGGCTCACAAGTGGGAGATTTTAGGTTCGATCTCCAGTCCCTGCAATGTTTTGTATAGTTAGAATTGAAGATAAGAAGTGTCTAGAGAGCCCTAGAACTTGTAATAAGTAGCCTTCACAGGAACGTTATTTCTGATATGTACTTCCTAGTTAAATGAGCGACTTCAGAAATTTCGATTATGGTATAAAAACAAGTATTGCTGACAATGTGGTAAAACTTGAAGGTGAGGCTTAGAATGAAGATGGTGTTCTGTAATCAAGAGTATGTACCATAGATGCAGTGGTTAGCTATCTTCACTTCCCCTCTGATGTGAGGTAACTATTCTTCCTGTGCTTCATTTGTTTGCAGTAGAAATTATCAAAAATAACTTAAGAATACCACCTAGAAGCAAATTGAAATAATAATGTGAATAAGAGCAAGATATTCTTCTTATTTTCCAATGGCATCAAGCGGTGGTATTTAAACCATTCTCCTTCGAACATCCCAATATGAGGTGTGACCATTAAGTTCTGGAACTGTGTCTGCTGTGTCGTGTGATTGACATGCGCGCCTAGCAGTGTCACCAGACTGCCTTGAAAAGACATGGCACGAAGTTCCAAAGTGCTTTCTTCATTGAGACCTGTGTTACACAAGGTTTTGTTAGCACATGCATCTGCACATTTGCTAAATGGACTCGAAACTGGAGCAGACAGCCGATATCAAATTCTGCGTGAAACTCGGGAAATCGGCAACCAAAACTCATGGAATTTTGAAGCAAGCCTACGGGAATGAAGCAGTGAGTTGGGCAAAGTGTTTTGATGGCATTCGCGTTTCAGAAATGGCAGAATATCGGTGGAGGATGACGAGAAGCCAGGTCGACCACAAATGTGCAACACTGCCGAAAATGTCGAAAAAATTCGACAAATTATACATGAAGATCGATGCATCACCATCAGAGAAATTGCTGACATCATTAACATGTCATTTGGAGAGGTTCAAATGATCCTCACGTTCATTTTGAACATCAACCGCATTGCTGCCAAGTTCGTTTCCAGGCATCTATCACAACACACCAATTTTGCACCTGTAACAATATGGTCGTCGTTTCTCACCCCCCATATTCACCAGATTTGGCCCCCTGCGATTTTTTTTTTTTTTTTTTTTTTTTTTTTGTTTCCGAAGATGAAATTGAAGCTAAAGTGTCGCCATTTTGGCACAGTGGAGGAGCTCCAACGTGAATCACAGAAGGTGCTTGACAGGCTTCAATAATGCGACTTCCAGAAGGCATTCCAAAAATGACAGAGGCGCTGGGATCAGTGTATAGCTGTCCAAGAGGACTATTTTGAAGGGGATGGCAGTAAAATTTAAATCAGGTAATTTTAGTTCCATTTATGGAACTGATCCTGGAATTCAATGATCACATCTCTTATACTACTGTTGTAATGAGAACAAGATTAATTCCAATTATTCGAGTAGAGATTGCTGTAAAAGTAAACGTTTTCCAAATAAAAGCAAACTAAAAAAAAATTACCTATTGCATAATATCCATAATGTAATTTACAAACAAGCAATATATAACATAATAAAATACAATACAAAAATTTTCAAGCTGCAAGTTCAAACAACTCGAATAGCTTCCTTCCTCTCTCCTCTCTAATGGCGATTATATCATGTGTGAGGGGAAAAAAAACTAAGTACATAAGCAATAGCCCTTTTAGTGTTCGTTTTAAGATACAATTACCGGTAATTGATACTAGGTACACACTTTGCACTGCACATGCCATCCTATCACTATTAACCTTCATTTTACCCTTCAGCCTGGTATAAAAAAAATCCGCCTGCAGTGGGATTCGAACCCAAATTGTTCGGTTAGGAACATAGCACTTTAATCTCTGTGGCCACTAGATACATGCGTCGTCTCACTCAGTTTATTAATTACTATTCATGCTTGCATGGAACCACTCCCTATACGAAAGACATCTGAATTCCGTTGTCATTCCATAAAATTCATTGTTGCCTATAACTCAATAACTAGGATCAAAAGATACACCTGGTATATTCAAACTCACAGAATTTCTATGTAGTAATTAAATATTAGTATACTTCATAATATTCTGTGCAAAATAACCTTCCGAGCTTCAACTAATGGTAGGAAATATTTTAATCTCAGAAATATCATGAAAGTGGAGCCCATCACTTGAAGTACCTTCTTTGTTGGTGAGTTTTTATTATAAAATTATTACTTGGTATATATGATGCACCAGTTCCATCCCTGACTGAATGATCCCATATGTTGGTCAGCCAGACTCCAGTCACTGCAGAACTATCCACTCACGTAAGGAAAACATTTATTTTAGAGTATGTAATGTCTAACAGTTCTTATATGTTTGGCAGCGGTCCAAGTATTCATTATCGCCAAGCATATGTGAAGTAGAATTTGTGTGATAGTGTATGTTTTTCATATAGATACTGTAATTATATTCATGTGAATTTTGCTATGTAGATAATATTCCATTCATTGTTCTCTAGAAGAAGTAGTAAGAAATACTGAGTATTGGGTAATTGAATACAAATGAAATATTTCGAAAGGCCTGATTCTAAATAATACTATGTAGTGACTCTGTTGTGTTAACTTTATCAATCAGCAGCAGGAAGAAAAGTCAAATGCTTTGCCCCGTCCCTTGACTTATATGCTAATTTTATTATATATAAATTGTTTGCTTGTCCTCTTTTTATCTATTAAACTACATTTCAGCTTAAGATTACTACAGTAGAACCCCCTCTAATCCAAAATTTCAGGTAATCCAAACCGAAATTCCGAAATGAAAAAAAATCCTCAAATTTCTGCTTTTTAAAAGATTAAAATCCTGTGCATACTTCAAGAAACGAAATTACAGTAATAATAGCAAAAAAAAAAAAAGTTTGCTAACATTTGAGATAACTATTTTCATTGTTCTTTGGTTATCTAGAGATTAGGTCATTATAAATATGCACACACGCATATACAACAATTTGATTTCGTAATTAGAGCTGTAGCCTACTTGTCATTAAGTTTTGTGGTAGTATATTGTGCTGCCATGTTCTAGTGATATCAGATGCTATGCTCTGGTGATGTCAGATAATCCGAAAATTGTCTAAGCCTGTTCAGGTCACAGTCTCAATTAGTTCGGATTAGTGGGGTTCTACTACTGTTACTTTATTATTTTCTAAAAGGGACATAATTACTACAATTTTGTAGATAGGAAAAAAATAATACTTTCTGAGAATTTTATGGACTTACGTACATACTTTCATCATCCCTGATTAAAAAAAAAAACAATTGTCTCATATGCCATCGTTCTGTCTCTGTCACTTTTGTCTCTTTTTACAGTTTGTATGTGTATAGTTTTTTATACTGTTGAACAGATTTTATTTGTATTCCTTATTTAATAGTTAATTTAACGTCGAAATATACAGCAAAAATAGAGATGTTTTTTCAATAGTAATAATGTTTTAAGTAAATTACTCGGGTAAAAATAAAAGAAATGCCAATCTGAAATCTGCTCTAATGATTTTCTTTTCGAATCATGCAGTAGATCTATTACATAGTTCTGCATATTTTCCAAAAACGCCTATTTGGAACAATTGTTGTGTTGAAATATACCTAATTTCGAAGTTTCTTCACTTCAAACATATACTGATTAATAAGGAACAAATTAATAAAAAGATGATAAATTAAAAAAAACTTTATTCCACTAAATAGGTATGTACTAATACTGGTATTAAAAGTATTTTCAGGCAAAAGATTTCGATTCTAATGAGAGTAATATATTTGATTTTGCAAAAATTCCCAAGTCACTAGGTTGACAAATGGCATTCAGTAATCACCTTATCAGTGTTACAAACGCTGAAAACATGTACTAATGAAAGTTACTGAATCAAGCCTTTCATATCATCAAAATGCTTTGTCTCTTATGTTTATGAGAAAGTGAGAATTTTATACAGAGTGTCTCAGGAGGAAATGTCAATATTCTGGGAGATCATAGTATTGGTAATTTTGAACGGAAAATTCATATGAATATGTGATCTATACCAAACAGTTGTCGATATAGAATTATTTGAATGTAAATGTTAACAAAAAAATTTTTGTTTCTTTGTTTTATTTCATGTTGTATCTTGTTCAAAGATTTTACAATACATCCTCAAAACTTCCACTGTTCACTTCAATATATTTTCAACTCTTGCAATAAGATGATGTGTTGATCATCAAAGATTATGGTGATGATGTTCCTTGACACCGGCAACAGCATCCATTATTATGTGAGCAAGCAGTTCATCTCACGTATTATCTTTCTTTCTGTACACTTTACCCTTTATCCAACCCCGTAAAAAAAATTCAAGGGATTGAAGTTGACGACCTTGGCCAGGGAATGATATTGACAAGACCAATCCACCTATTAGGAAATTTGGTATTGATTTGAATCCTCACATAGTACCAATAATGAGAAGGTACTTTATCATGCTGAAAGTATAAAACACTATATAGTCAAAAGAATGTACTTTTAGTAATCCTGGTAATGTACATTTCAAAAATTGTTGATACTTTGGTCCATCCATATAGTCGTCTAAAATAACAGAACCTATCAGCATGTCATCCATAATACCACATCACACATTGATCGAGAAACAAAGTTGAAAATTTGTGTCCACAATATCATATGGATTTTGGTGTCTGAGAGACCATAAAATGTTTGTTACATGTATTACTGATTTAATTATGGATGAACGCAGCTTCATTAGAGAATAGTTACTGGAATCAATTGATGATTGGTATGTAACCAGTGACAATATCGTAAGCACTTGGCATTGTTCCCTTTGTGGAGATTTTGCATATGCTATAGACGAAATGGGCACAGCTATGCATTGTTCGCCATATATGTGTTCGTGAAACATTGAGACAGATAGAAATTCATCACATGCCAGTAGTAGGGCTATGCTGGACCACAGCAGTATTGTTCTCATTGCGTTTACATTACACAGACGTTCATATGGCACATGAGCACTGGAAAGCATACTATTTCATGCAGTTTATTGAAAAGTCTGGCAAACACTCTGTGATCAGGAATTCTGCATCGAGGAAAGAATCAGCAGTGCTCTTATGGCAGCAGTGGAACTACAATTGCAGAAGCCATAAACAATCAGCATATCTGCATATTCCGCATCTATATAGATGTGTAGCATCTTGAAAATCACATCTACAATGTCACTGTCACAATAAATAGCATTAATAACACAGCCAATAGTCAATTGCAGTGCTCAGGTTTCAGTCCACAATAACAAATCAGCTGTGTACATAAACAAGTTTCCATGACAATGTATGACCACCTAGAATGTATGTACATTGGTAGCGTCGAACTCAAGGTGCTGTATAGCTAAAACTTTACATTCAAACAGTTCTGTCTCGACAACCGTTTGGTATAGACCACATATTTACATGAACTTTCTTGTTCAAAATGACTGATACTGTTATTTCTCAGAATATTGATCTTTCCTCCTGAGACACCCTACATAAATAAAGAAAAGTTTATACTGTGTACACTGTCTATAAAGAAAGTTCCACTTTCACTACCTTACAACACTGTGCTTGGTAGATATAACCAGAATGCATGAGATGTCATATAAGAACAGGCATGGCTAATGAGAAAGACAGACTTGGCATGAATCGGAGTCACGTGATTATCATGGTCTAGTCAATCGCCTAATATAAATACATGTTCAAAATTCTAAAAAAACAAAGGAATTGCTATATTAAACTCATGTTAAACGTGCATTTATACCTATATAAACTTGTTCAATGTTGGCCATGTTATGACTAAGAATGTGACGTCGCGCCATAGCCTGTGTTTCTCTTAGTCACGAGAACAGACCAGCTGGCTTTGTTTTACTTTGTTTCAACTGTAGTTACACAGTTGGGCGCAAGTGGCATTGTGTGTAACAGTGGAATTTTCTGATGGTGAAAAAACTTTTTGCATCCTGCAATTCGACAGTTTTTGTTGTGCTTCACAAGTGTGACACTATTTTCAGACTGACTATGGAAAGGAGGCATCCAATAGGAAGTTGATTTAAGAAATAGTGTAACCAATTTGTCCCATCCAGTTGTTTCTGCCCACAAAAAAGACTGTACTCCAGCAGTTTCTGATGAAAGTGTTGACATGTATAACAGATGTTTCAAAATAACCCTCAGAAGTCCTTACAGACAGACTCTCGTGAGTTGAAAATACCACACCAAATAGCATGGAAGATGCTACGAAAGCATTTACTTATTATATGGAGTGTCTCACATTCTGTAATGACTAATGAGGCAATGTTCCACATTACTGGGAAGGTGAATCATCACAATTGGCAAATTTGGAGGACCAAGAATCCACACATCAGGACTGAATATCAGCACGATTCACCCAAGTTGAATATTTTATGTGCCTTGTCACATCACAAGTTGTATGACCCATTTATTTTTTTCGTGGAGGCCATGGTCTCCGACACATCCTATCTCAACACACACGATAATTGGCTGTTGCCACAATTGAATGAGAATTCTGACGATCACTTGCACCAGCAGAATTGAGCACTGTCAAATTCGTGCCTATGTCAATCACGTGCTTCCAGAACATTAGGTAAAGTGGGAATAGATACAGTGACTGCATGACATGGATCTACAAGCTCCAGATTTAATTCCATGTAATTTTTTCTTGTGGGTTAATAAAGGACACTGTACCCCTTCTTCCTTCTGTGCAAACTGTGTATGAGGATTGATAAACTTGCAGCCACTGTGACACCTGACATGTAATCCAAAGTCTGGCAGTAGTTCGAATACTGTGTTGATATTTGTTGCATCACATATAGTGCTCACATCGAGTCACTGCAATATCAGCATTGTGAAACAAAACCTGGACAACTCGTACTACATGAGAATCATAAAACATGACCTAATGTATCATAGCATTCGAATAGTAAATTTCTGAAAGTAGGACTTTCTTTATAGACACATGGTATTCTTTTTTTTTTTTACTAGACTAAAAACTTATCATCTCCACAGAGATTCTGGTTTAAAAATGAACAATGTGTAAATTTGAACATTCGCACCATATAATTATCTTTTTTAATAGAAAATTTAGGGAAGTAGGTACTTTATGATGCCAGAAAATTGTAAGTCTTCACTCATCTTCTGTTCTTTGTGCTGTCCAACAGGCAACAAATTGCGCCGCCTCATGATGTTTGCCTGGCCGTGTCTGCTAGTGAAGAATTGTGTGGACCCTGCCACACGCTATCATGGTCACCTGCTGCTATCCCACATCATTGCCAAGTTTGCTATCCACAAAAGAATTGTACTACAGGGTAAGATGAATCTTTTTAACCAAACAAAACTATATTTAAGGAAAAGAAAAGCAAAATTATGTGAGGGAGTAGAATAAAAAGTGAATGAAGTAATATTATTTCTTATTAATAATAACTGCTACTACTATAATAATTGTATTTGAATTTGAATCACGGCAAAATAGAAGGTATTTACAGTTCTCTCTCACACACGCGGAAAGGGAGCAACATTGTGAAGTTGTGTGGTGCGGCTGATAGCGCTACCTGCCTCCTGTGTCGAAACTGAGCAGCTGGCGAGAACTCGTAAATTTGTATCATACGGACTCTATGACTAGACAAATATAATAATAATAATAATAATAATAATAATAATAATAATAAAAGTAATAAAAGTGTAAGTGAATGTGAATATGATACATAGTGTGCAACGGATATATAGTATAAACTGTAATTAAGATTTCATGCTATAAAGAGTCATATTATAAAGGAAAGAGTTTTTATCTCCATGGACTACCATATATCAGCTAATATTGTCTCGTGGAGAAGTGTCAGGCCTACATAAATCTGAGTGTCATAATGTGGCGAACAGTACAGAAAATAATGGGACTTGTAGGTTATCTGAGCCAGGCATTTCAGATATTAGTATCAGTAATAATGACGTGGAATCAATTAGGCCTATTTCATTTTATCACTTAAATAGGGCGAAAGGTGATAGTGATCCTATTTCTGACGAACCTACAAGATGGATAATAAATTAATACCTTCTCATTCATATCTCTAAATGAAGATAAGTGCCTCAAAATATGGACATTCATTTTAAAAATTCTCGCTGGCAGTATTATTGACTTTCTGAAGTATATGCATACTTAAATAAAAGTTTGTTTTATAGAACCATGAAGAAAAATGAGAAACAACAAAGCTAGTGTCAGTCTCTCCATTAACATTTTGCAGCCATTGATTTTTTTAATATGTACGTAAAACCTAAATTTTTTACAGTAGTGTGCACTGCTGTGTAAGATTCCGTATCTCGTAGCGAAATTTGCATCTTTTTTTAACGTAGTTGATAATATAAATACACATACCAACAGAATAACTATGAAAACAATAGTCGCAACAGAACACCAATACTTGTTGCGTAAGATTAAACTCTTACGAACGAAACAGCTGGCTAAGTGTGCTCGCTATGAAACAATCGCAGCCTGAAAGAGACACCCAAGACATTACAAACTTCATCTTATTTCGTATTAAAAACGAATCGCAAGATCTGTGCTAAAATTCTTAAGTGATTAAAACATGGAGAGGTGAGAGTGGAGACAGAGAATATTTTTATAACAAGGTGAAACAAACACGACATATTCAAATTGATTTACGGTCAACAAAGATGAGTTTCAGATGTATGTTGAAGTGCGCAAAGAAGAATTTGCTAAACGAGGTTAAGACCAAATTTACGAAGCCATATCCTCTTACCTCATCAAGTGACTTAACTTATCTTATTACCACCTTATTTGACCTTTCTATTTTCAAGTGGATGGATGTTGACAGTTTTGAAATGCAACACGTCGAATTCTAGGCATCAGAATTACGAATAATAAAATTTGTAGAATTATGGAAAACTCTTGAAGGAAACTGCTTGGAAAAGTCAGCTGCCATCTTCAACTGCTGGACATCCCTGCCTGAAGCATTATCCTGTTTGAAGAAAATTACATTTGCTCTGTTTTCAGTTTTTTGGTCAACTTATACGTGTGAACAGATTTTCTCACTCATGAAAGCTGTTTTAAGTCCACAGAGAAGTCATCAGATACTGAACAATTAACCAAGGAGAAGCAAGGATAAGGGTCACATTAAACAATTAAGGACTCAGATCATTGATAATCAATGATTATTCGTATTAAAAATTTAATAGCTTGTTTATGTTTGATTTATAAAATTGTTTTGTTTTTCAGATTGTTGGACTTTCTGTCTTAACATGTAGGCTACATCTGATGATTTTGTATTAAGATTTAAAAAAAAAATAAGTTCAGAACTTAAATTTTGCACACAATGTTTGTATATTTAATATAATCAGCAAAGAATGGAATAGTTATTTACTGTACATATTGGAAACTTGTTAATGCAAGATATTTTTTTTTTCAATGGTTCTTGTGCGTAAAAAATATGATGAGCTTAGGTTTGCACACTGAGTGACTTTGTAATATTACTTTGGCACAAACTACTAAAAGATTGTCGACCCCTATGTTAGAGCATAAGATATTTATACATGGTAAGTATGTAAAAAAAGGAGTTGGCTAGAGAAATGAGACGATTTTTTAGATTTTGGTGTGTGTTGTCATAAGTGCTTATAGAATAATAGGATCCATTTTTTTTAGTGACACAATTAACCATGAAATATACAGACAACAAATACTGAACCCATTTTTCTAACATTAGACTAATAAGAAACATCAGTAGGCCATTTTCCAGTGATATTCTCTGACTCATATAATTTGCGACTTCAATAAATGAAAGGGTTGTTAATGTTGGAATATGGCCATTGCGCTTCACCAGTTTAATCCTAAAAAATTTGTCTTTATGGGGAAATTTAAAAACCAAAGTTTACAAAAACAATCCTCACGTGTTGGAGGACTAAAAGTCAGTATTCAAACGGAGATAGCATCAGTTTCAAATTAAATTCATTCTATGAACAACATTCTTTATGGAGTTGTCTAGAATGTGTAAATGCAAATAGGTAGCATTTCCACATGATTCATATTTAGAGTCCCATGAAAGTGATTTTATTTTCAAGGAAAATTCGTTTTACAATGGAAATATTTTAGTGTTATTGCCAATTAAGTGGTATTATTTTAAAATTATGTATATGCAAGTTTTATAATCCTAGTATAAGATATTAAACATGATAAGAGTGGTAAATGCTCCATTTTCAGTATCAGTTTTCATTTTTTACAATTTTTATACATTTTAATATGTGATTGCATTCATTTGAATATTACCTAAAAATACATCATTATTAAGATTTCGCGAATGAAACAACAAGTATTTCCGAAATTTGCTTAAATATTTGAATTATTATATTTACTCGCGTAATAGATACACTTTTTTCATAATTTTTAGATTAAAAATCCAGGATGCGTATTATTTGCAAGGAAAAAATTTTAGGAGAAAAAAAATCCTCTGTACCTAACATCTCACTTGATAATCTCAGCTGGTTTCGACATCGAACATTCAAGTAATATTGAAAATGATCAATTGAATGACTTCGAGAGCATTGATGCTACAGTCTAATACATACAGTCGCGCAACTCATACATATAAAATATGACAACATTTAACAACTTACACGACAGTAGCGCTCCAGCGGCAGGCAAGTTAAATGTGTGTGGAGTACATATGATAACACAGCAGAGAAATGATACTGTGTAGTTTATTTGATATTTTTATGCCATACAGTAACTATATATGGTTCTTATTAATTTCATTTTAGAAACCTACAAGAAAACAGTTATAAGTTCGAGAATTGAGAATAAATTAAAATCCTTCTGCTTCTTACTTTCAAGTGAATCATAGTATGAAATATATAATTTTTCGAACATGGATGGCAAATTCGATTTATTTTAAAATATATTTGTGCATCATTTAAACACTGTACGTATTTCCTGTGAGAAAAATCAATATTAGTAGACTCAAAAGCAAGGACCTCATTTCAGTCTTAGCCTCGGGTTGGGGGGGGGGGGAGACAATATTTTTTTATGGAAGATCTTATCGAGTGATGTACTCCACACTATTTCGTCATAAATTTTTCATACCATAAATTGGGGTAAACTCGACAGTTAATGTAAACTGTTGTTGTTGTTATCTAATGCCGGGCTTTGGCAACGAAGCCATTAGCGTTCTTGCTCTCCAATATTTCTCTGTGGTGGATCCATCAGGCAGAACTTCACAGGTTATGAGATGATCTTCAGTCATTTCTTCTTCTTTGTTGCATAGAGGGCAATTTGGATTTTTGTAAATTCCTATTTTATTCAAGTGTTTGGCCAAATAATCGTGTTCTGTAAGCAGTCTGAATTTTGCTACTGCAGATTTACGTGGGATTTCTGGAATAATTTCTGTTTTTTTTTATTAAAATGCTCCATTTTTTATCTTTGGCTTTGGTACATAGTGCTTGGTTTTGCTTGATTTTATATTTATTTTTAATTAGTCTTTTGATGGATGTAAAAGGTAGGCTTGTATTTGTATTCTGAATTAAATTGGATCCTTTTTTGGCAAGAAAGTCAGCAGTTTCATTTCCAGCAATTCCGCAATGTGCAGGTATCCATTGCAATTGAATTCTTTTCTGTAGTTTTTGAAGTTGTTGGATCATTTTGTGACATTCTTTAATTTGGATTGACATCATTTTATATGAATTTATTGCATATAATGCTGCTTTAGAATCAGAGAGAATGACAGCATTTTGAAATTTATCTATTCTGTATAGTAGGTGTTGGAGTGAGATATGAATAGCCATTATTTCCGCATCAAAATTTGTTGTATGATGTCCTGCTGGTTGATAAAATGAGAATAACGCACACGTAATTCCTGATCCTGAGTTGTTATCAATAGTAGACCCATCTGTGTAGATATGTAACCATTCTTTTGGTGGGTATCTATTGTTCACAGCTTCTAATGCCAGCACTTTTAGTACTGGTTTGGAAGTTTCAGATTTTGTAACTGGTTCTTCTAAATCTAGTTGAATGTTAATTGGTTCGAAGGTTAAAGGGTTTTCTCTGCTTTAAATGTTTTCTTTAGATTTAGGGAGATTCAATTCTGTTTTTATTTCCGTGACTTTGGACAGAAAACTTGTTTGTGTTTTCAACTTGATTGGTTGTAACAGTCTTTTTTCCCATTTTGTTGTTGTTAACCGTAGCATTTTTTCATGATGTGTTAGTGCCTGCTCCTCTAGAGTGAGATATATTGGAGGGTTCTGGGTTAGGGCTTGCATTGCCGTGATTGGGGTTGATTTTGCTGCACCAGTTATTAGTCGCAGGGCCTGATTTTGGCATACTTCTAGTCGATTCAGGTTGAAATTATTTGCTGTAATTAATACCTCCGCATTGTAGAGAAGTATTGGCTTGATGAATGTTTTGTACGTGATGTTCAAAGTCTGCCAATTACTACCCCACTTGGCTCCAGCTAATCTCTTTAAAATTGGAAGTCTATTTGTTGATTTGTTTACTACTGCTTCAATATGATTTTTCCAAGATAATTTTGAATCAAAAATTGTCCCTAAATATTTCGTTTCATATTGTTTGTCTCAGGTTTGTTTTTGTTGAACTGTAGATTTAGTTTTGGGATTTTTTTCAAACTAAATATTTGAAACGTTGTTTTATCAGTATTTATGGCCATCAAATTGTTGTCAGTCCACTTTTCTAATAGGATCAGAGCCTTTGCCATTGAAGTTTTGGATTTGACTATTTGTGGGGAAGATGTCCACATGATCATGTCGTCTGCAAAAAGAGCTGTCTTTATTTCTGGGCTTGAAACAGCTGGGGGGAGATCGTTGATGTAGATGTTAAACAAGGTTGTGCTCAGTACTGCACCTTGTGGGAGGCCCATTTTTATTTGTCGGAATTTGGAAGTACTGTCATTGTATTTTGTAGCACAGAAACGCTGGGAAAGGACGTGAGTGATCCAGTTTAGCATGTTGTTTTGAATGCCTATTTTTGTGAGTTTTTCAAGTAGTTTATACCTCCATACTGAATCGTATGCTTTTTCAAAATCAATTAAAACTGATAGCGTATCTTGATTTTTGTTGAAAGATTCTTTGACATCTTGGGAGAGCTGAATTGTATTTTCTTTTGTAGATAGGTGTTGTCTGGATCCTGTTTGTGCTGCTGTTAGTATGTTATTACTTTCTAAGAACCAATTTAACCTCGCTGAAATCATACGTTCTGCTGTTTTTGCAATGACACTTGTTAAAGAAATTGGTCTGTAATTATGTATATCATCACCTGTCTTGCCTTTTTTTAGAATAGGGATAATTATTGCTTTTTTCCACTCTGTAGGTACATTAGAAGTCCATGATAGGTTAAATAATTTCAGTAGTGCATTTCTTCCCTTTTGTCCAAGATGTTTCAGAAATTCTGCATGTATTTTATCAGGTCCAGGAGATTTTTTATCTTTTAACTCATGGATTGCAGAATCTAGTTCTCTTATGGTGAATTCTTTGCGGAATATATCGTTTGTTTGTTCTTGACACTTCTTAAATTTTTTTAGATCTTTTTTGATCTGCCTTTGCATCTTTTTAGCTTCAGGAGAAAGTTTATGTTGAGAGCTATAATGCTTATTAAAGGCTTCGGCAATAGAGCTGCTGGAAGTGAACGTTTTCCCATTAAATTTGAGTGGTTCTTTCCTCGTTTCTCTCTGACATGTGATTTTATTTACATATCTGTATACTTTTTTTGCATCTTTTCTATAATCAGCTTTTTCGATAAATTCACTGAATGCGTTTTTCTTGGCTACATAGATTTCTTGTTTTAACTTTGCTGCCTTTCTTCGCCATTCTTGTGTATCTATTGGGTTGTTGGACAATTCTGCTTTTTTCCTTGCTATGTCCCTTTCTTTTTTTAACTTTGATAGATCTGCATTCCAAAGGGTTTATAGTTTTTAATTTGTCCTCTTGGAATCCAATTTTTTGCTGCTTCGAGAGTTATGTTTGAGATTGTATTGTTGAGTTTATCTGTACATACTTCGTATTGAATGGAGTATAATTTTTGTTCGGTCTCTTCTGTAAATTTTGCCCAATTAGCTTTTCTAAAATTCCAAGAGTATTTTGGTTTTGGTTTGCTATTATTTTGTTTGTCCTGATGTATTATGGATGCAATAACTGCTCTATGATCTGATCCTAGGTCTTCAATGATTTCACGTGTAGTCTTATCTTGCAAATCTGATGATACTAACAGGAGGTCTGGGTTTGTACACTGACCATTATAATGTAAGTATGTAGGACAATTGTCGTTCCTGTAAATAAGTTCTAAAGTGCTTGAATTTAATAGATCTTCAATAGTTTTGCCACTAGCATTATAGTCTTTGTATCCCCATTTAGGTGAATGACCATTAAAATCGCCAATCAAAATCGTTTTTCAGTGTATATTTATTATATTCAGACAAGGGTTGTTATTAGGTGGATTGTATATTCCATATATGGTGTAATGTGAATTTCCTTTCCTGATTTCAATTTGGATAATTTCTACTTTGTCTTCTTGTTGCATTTCCTTTATAACTTTAAATTTTGATAAAATGTTTATTCTAACACCTGCAAGAATTCCACTAGCTACTTGACGTGATTTGGGGAGAATATATACTGTATATATTGAATCCAGAAATTTGAAAGTATTCCAGTTGATCTCTTGATACATTTGCTTCTTGTATAATAAATACATCTATCCCTTTTTCCTCTATGATTGTTTGTAGTTCGGCTTTTTTGCTCTGTGTAACATCTCCTGCGTTCCATTGGAGAATTTTAAGGATGTTCTGTAAATGACGTCCTGCAGATATCCCCGCCCGGAGATCCGAATGGGGGACTATTTTACCTCCGGAAAACTTATCTGAAGGATTTGCCATTAGGTTAATTAGCATAAGTGTAACCGTTTTTTAAGTGGACACCAATTTTTTGTTTGTAATGGTGGTTACATCACCCACTCACGTAAGCCCCCAGTGTGACTGTCGTTGGTTAATGGGTCCATTGGACCTTTGATAATAAAAAGGAGATTTAACCCATACAAGATGCACTAAATATGTTTTAAAGTTCATTTTTTTATTTTGTTAAGTATCGGCATTTTTTCATATTTTTTTAAGCCACAATAGGGGTATTATGGTGTTTTTATGGTAAGTTTACCGCAATTTGCAATACATGTCCAGTTTCCACACATAGGCCTACTTTTATCATATCTTACTTATACGATACATGTTGTTGATGTTGTTTTCTAATGCCAGGCATTTGACATTAAAGTCATTTGACCTCTTGCACTCCAATATTTTTCAAAGATATTGTCATGGTCAGCCACTGAAGCACAGATTTTGAGGTGTTCCGAATCCGTTTCTTGGTTTGAGTTGCACTGTGAGTAGTTAGGGGATTGATATATTCCAATTCTATGCAAGTGTTTGGCCAAACAGTCATGGCCTGTTGCCAATCTAAATGCAGCTACAGATGATTTGCGTGGTAAATCGGGAATTAACTGTGGATTATGATGCAGAGAGTTCCATTTATTCCCTTGGTATTGTGTTATCAAATTTTGTTTGTTGAAGTCTTAACCATGTAAATTTAATAAATCTTTTCACAGAGTAATACGTAGATTTAGTAACAGGTCTGTAAGTAGCAGTGCTGCCCTTCTTTGCTAAAGCATCCGCATTCTCGTTTTGCAGGATTACACAATGGGATGGTATCCATTGCAATACAATTCTTTTATTGAGTGTTACTAATTGAAAGAGCATTTTAGTTATTTCTGCTGTTTGAGATGAAGGTGTGTGTCTAGACACTATTGATAGAATAGCTGCTTTGGAGTCTGACAATATAACTGCATTCTTAAATGTGTTGATGTGGCATAGAAGATTCCTGAGACTTTCACTTATTGCAATGATTTCTCCATCAAAACTTGTTGTTCCATATCCAAGAGATATATAAAGTGAGAAGAGACAGCACGTAACACCTGCAGCGGCACCTTGTTCCCTGGAAATCAAAGATCCGTCAGTGTATAAATGAAGCCAGTTTTGTGGAGGGTAGTTAATATTAATTGTCTCTAAAGACAATTGTTTCAGTATTTCAGTTTTTACTTCTGATTTCAATATTTCTTTTAAATTTATATTATGCTTTATATCTAATAGAGTTAAAGGGTTTGGTTTAATTTGTAAGTTTTCTTTTAAATTCGGGATGTTGATTTTCTGTTTTAATTCTTGAACAATGGATATGAAACTTTTTTGAGTTTTTAATCTACAGAGAGGACTGTATGAATTCCAATTGTTTCCTGGTAATCTGATAAGTTTTTCATATTGGATCAGTGCTTTTTCTTTTATTGTCATTTTGATGCTGTTAATGTTAGTGAGGAATCTCATAGAATCTATTGGAGTTGTTTTGATTCCACCAGTAATGAGTCTGAGAGCTTGGTTTTGAACACGTTCTATTTCGTTTATGAAAGGTGAAGTAATTAAAATTTCTCCGCAGTATGTCAGCACTGGCTGTATAAACATTTTGTATGTAATGTTCAAAGTATTTCTAGAGCATCCCCATTTCTTTCCTGCTAGTCTTTTTAGAAGGGAGAATCTTTTACGAGCTTTTTCAGAAATATATTTCAAATGGTTGCTCCATGTTAACTTACTGTCAAAAATAATTCCTAGATATTTGGATTCATAAGTCCTAGGAAGGTGTTGGCCATTGTATTGGATATTGAATTCTCTTTCTTTTTTACCAAGTGAAAATATTTGGTAGTTACTTTTGCTTAAATTGAGTGTCATCAAATTTGATGCATTCCATTTATGTAGTTGATTTAGAGCTTTAAGAGCAGAATTTTGAATTTTGTCTCTATGTCTGTGAGATCCGGAAGTCCACAAAACGATATCATCTGCAAATAGTGCTGTTTTCATGTTTGTTTCCTCTAATAGGGAGAGTAAGTCATTTATATAAATATTGAATAAAGTTGTGCTGAGGACAGTACCCTGGGGTAGACCTCGATATGTTTGTAACTAGAGAGTGAGTTATTGAATTAGGAGCAATGAAGCTTTGACTAAGGAATTTTGATATCCATTTGAACATATTGCTGGAAATACCTAATTTCTGGAGTTTTAATAATAATTTATTTCTCCAAGCAGAGTCATATGCTAATTGAAAGTCAATACATATTGTCAAGGTAACTTCTTTCTTGTTAAAACTGTCTTTTATTTCTTGGCCGAGGCATATGACTTGTTCATTGGTAGAGTGTAGGTGTCAAAAGCCAGCGTGTCTTGGTGATAAAAGATTTTGGGATTCTAAATACCAAGTTAATCTGTTAGAGATCACTGACTCCAAAGTTTTTGCTGTCACACTTAATAGTGCTATTGGTCGATAACTGTTATACGATACATTTAATGCACTTAAATGGTCATGGCTAACGAGAAAGACAGGCTTCGGCATGAATCGGAGTCACGTGGTTATCATAGTCTAATCATGACCATCTTGACAATTGCCTAATATAAATACATGTTCAATTTATATATTAAATTCATGTTAAACGTGCATTTACATATAAACTTGTTCAATGTTGGCCATGTTATGACTAAGAATGTGATGTTGCGCCGTAGCCTGTCTTTCTTGTTTAGACACGTTACTACTAATATGACGTATGTGCGAACAAATGAATATACAGGTTTGATGAAGAAATTTTAATTTCAATTAAATAAATTGTACTTATATTGTAGTTGTAAAATCAATACCAATCTGACAACGAAATTCTCATTAGGTTTTCAGATAACAAAATCAGAGCAGGATGGCAAATAACAAACAAGAAAACACCATCTGAACATTGCTATTGAAATTGATGGCACTATGCCTACAAAGTCCACCGAAGTAGTAAATCAGTTGAATGAATAGTTTGCAAATATTTTCATTGCCATTGTGCTCAAATTGTGAGCATTCTTTTAGGTCTAGGATTGGTACATGGGGGATGACAAGTAATGTAAGTTTAATATTCCACAGAAGTTTCTTGCTTTCAGTATCCATTAACATAGGCCTACACTCTTCAAAATGAAGTGAAAAAATGCGATAAATTATTGTAGGCCTATAAATAAAAATAATCGAAACTTTTGTTCATTAAATCTAATCTTCTAAAACTTATTAGCTATTTTGTACTCCTGAAAGAAAGAAAAAATACAATACGTAAAGTGGACAATTAGACCTAGAGACAAATAACCTGTATTACTTTAAAAATAATATTACATCAATTTTACATGTTTATCCACATGTATTTAAACTATTCTTTCTGATATACAAATAAGTAACTGATAACCTATAAGTGTTTTAGAGAACATAATACTACTGTGTTGGTTATGATTATGAGTCATGACTTTATGACCTCTCTTGATCTTTAGGAAATCTGAATAACTACAGACTCGAAGAGATTTTAGTTTGTTGTTACTATAGTTGTTACTACATTATACACATTTATTTTATTCAGAGACATTATTAAAAAGTTATTAACAACCCACGCCCTTTTCATAAGAATGTGCTGGTATTAGCAATATTGGTCTATGGTAGCAATCCTATGATCTTTTGCTACAATTTATTTGTTAATTGAAATTAAAATTTCTTTATCAAATCTGTGTATGCACGTACATCATATTAGCAGTAAGTGCATGTAAATGTATTGTATAAATAGGGTAAGTTGGAAGTAGGTCTATGTGTGGAAACTGGACATATATTGCAAATTGCGGTAAACTTATAAAAAACCATAATACCCCTATCGTGGCTTAAAATTATAAAAAATACCGATACTTAAGGAAATAAAAAGTGAACTTCAAAATATATTCAGTGCACCTCGTATGAGTTAAGTCTTCTTTTTTATTATCAAGTCTACATCAGGTGTCGAGGTTACCCTAATTTATGGTATGGAAAATAGTTAATTTCTGAGGAAATAGTGTGGAGTACGCCACTCGATAAGATCTGCTATAAAAATTATTACCCTCCCTCCCCCCCCCCCCAGACTAAGACTTAAATGATGTCTTTGTTTTTGAGGCTACTAATATTGATTTTTTTTCACAGGAAATACGTAGAGTTCAAACGACGCATAACTATATTTTTAAATAAACTGAATTTGCCATCCAGATTCGAAAAATTATATTTCTCAAACTATGATTCACTTGCAAGTAAGAAGCGAAAGGATTTAAGTTTATTCTCAATTTCTCCAACTTAAAATTTTTTCAGATTAACTGGATGTAAACGCAGTAGCGGCTGGTATCAAAATAATGAGTGTGCTACAATCTCTATATAGGCCTTGGCCTACTGTATACACTTATATGTATTTATCTTAATTTGAGACTCACCTAATGACGAAATATGAAGTCCATACGACGATCTTTCCTACTGCAAAACTTGTCGATTACCCTGGTGTTAAACCCCTCCATCTTGGACATCATTCTCTTTTCTCTTGACAGCATTGCAAGAGCAGTGAGACGATCCTGGGACATAGTGTTCCTTAAAAACGTTTTTATGCGTTTCAAGCAAGAAAAACATCATTCTGTCTCAGCAGTGGTCATTGGTGTTGTAACCAAAATATTTAATAACTTCGTTACTTCACAGAATGGATCCTGTAAATTGTTGGAGACTATGTATCGCAACAATTGAACAGCTCCATCTATATTTCGGAAGTCTGGTCTTACATACAGAACTCCAAGTTGTGTCTTTAACACTCTTTTGTTAAGTACAGTATAGCTGTTGACAGCAACTTCAAGTTCGCGTTCGGGAAAATTACGCGAAAAACTGTCAAAAAATTTGCTGTTTAACAATTTTTCTGCATCTAGGTGACTTAAAGACTGGAAACGGTGAGTAGCTTCCTGAATTATATAGTCACATACTTCCTTGGCTTCAATTTGCTGGGGTTTCATTTTCTGTCATTTGCTGGTCGATTCAGGAGGAACCTCAAATAAACAGTCTGTTGTATCTCTGATGTTACCAACGCATTGAATGAACATTGACACTGCATTTTTCACTCTCACTGCATTGGTCGATCTCAACTGCAATTGATTATATAGAATGTCAACATGTGGCATTATTTTGCGAAAAAATTCCAGCCACGAAAGAAAATTCTTATCTTCCAGATAACGTCGAAGACCGTTAGCTTCCAAACTAGTTCTATCATGGGCACAATCTTCCAGTTTCTCGAAACACTTCAATAATTCTTCCCGGTTTTCGTACACAACACCGACAGTTCTTGATCTGAAGTTCCACCTGGTTCCAGAACCACTAGGAATCCTGTTAGATGACACAGATTCCAATGCAGCCAATCGTTGTGGCGATCTTGAAAAAAATGAAGGAAAAGCAGACAAATTAAGAAAAAATAGCCTCGCTGATTTAGTTTGTGAGGCTGCTCACTCCTTCACTAAATTTAATTGGTGAGCATAGCAGTGAATAAACACGGCAAATGGATACTGAGTTTTTATTTTAGCTTGCACTCCACCAGTTGCTCCACTCATCACTGATGCTCCATCATAAGTCTGCGCAATAACTTTCTCAGGCTTATCTTTGAACAAGCCCTGTAGTACACTCAAAATGCATTCAGAAATTGCATCTGCATTTTGTCTCTCTGGTTTCAAAAACCCCCTAAATCTTTCACACGGAACACCCCTATTCACATATCGAAACATCAATACTAACTGTGATTGGTGAGAAACATTGGTGGTTTCATCTGCCATAACAGCAACAAAGTCTGCTTGATTAATTTCTTCCACTATCACTTCACGACAAACTTCCAACATGTAATCCAATAGTTCATTCTGGATTGTTTTGGAGGTCCCTTTGAAAACATGGTTGGAGTCCATATGTTCCTTCACAGCACTGTCTATACTTGACATGAAGTCAATTAATCCTAAGAATATTCCTGGATTTTCAGAAGATTCGGATTCATCATGCCCTGTCAATGCAAGCTCTAAAGCACCGCAAAATTTAATGCAGTCGATTATTCGAGAGAGCACGTACCTATTTCTTTCAACTTGCTGATTGTGCTTCCATTTGGCATCCTGATAGGCACGACTTAAGGTATGATCATCACACATCGCTACTTTTGCAGCGCTGCAGTACAAAAAACTGTGCAACTCTTGTACTGTGACGTGTGAACAACGGTGCAACCCGAAAAGTAGCGGCTGCCGAACCTGCTGCCCGCTACTTTTCCATGCTGCGCGCAACTTAAAAATAGCGACATGTGAGCAGGGTTCTCAGGGTTGCAGCCGCAGCATTTTTGATATCGATTTTGTTGAAACTTTTGCTGCAGTTGCAACCAGTGTTACCATCCAAATGTGTCAATGATACTTTTATTGTTTGGATATATTTTAATGTTAAATGTGATGAAAATAAATTATTTGTAACAGTTATTAAATACACAACACAGTCTGAGCATAATTGGTGACGATATAATTCATTTTTTAAATTTTCCGTAGCGTAGTTCCAAACAGGAGGGTTGCCAACATTGATTGCGTGAATATACTGTTGGTTATCATTTAAGTATATGGGCGTTTTTAAAAGCTTTATAGTAAAAATAATGTCAATTTCTGAATACTAGATACGACAGAAAAGCAAATAATAGATAAGGAAGCTTTCGCATGAGTTTCTTAATAATGCGAACATAACCGCAAAATGTATATTGAGAAGTCAACACGGAGATGGGAACCTGCAGCATGACAGCGGCTGCAAAAGTAGTGCCTTGCATGTGAACAGACTCGCAACCTCCAGTTGCAACTTTTGCAGCACTCAGGTTGCGCAGCACGAAAAGTAGCGTGCAGCGCGCTACTTTTGGCTTACGTGTGAACACGACACGCAACTTTTGTAGCTGCAGTATAAAAGTAGCGCTGCAAAAGTAGCAACGTGTGACCGTACCTTTAGCTGTGTTGTAATGTTTACATTGCCTAGGGCACTTAAATCTAATAGATTATTTAAATGTTTAACATTTCCTTTGTGTTTATTAATTAGAGCATTAAGATGCCCTAGATCAGTCACTCCCATTGTGCTCCAGCAGTCACTGTTTCCAAAAAGGAGTCATGGAAAACAGAAGAGTGCATTTCTTTCTCCACAGCCACATATCCACGTGTTATCATACACTTTGGGGTTAAACCGTCTAGTGTACGATAAGTTTTTCCCTCCTTTTGCAGCCTGTAATGTATTTAAATTTGGAGTTTGCCTCCCCATCGCTTTCACTTTTATCTTCTCTTCCAAAGTCCTTCTAGAGAAAGATAGGTAATTAAACTACTAACTGAATTCATACTACCACACACAGAAAACACGTTGTTGTCAGCCGTAACCGGGAACTGCAACTTGCTGCAACCAAAGTTAGCTTGGTGTTCTCGTGAGTGTGTTGAATGCCTTGGTAGATGGCAACAGCAGTCGAACACTTGAATTTTCAAATACATTGTAAATAGTTCCGAGCTCTTTCACAAACAAGCATTCTTTCATTACGCTTTACTTTTGCAATCTCCAAGCTGTATTGTGCTGAAACTAACTACAGCACTTTCCCGCGTTAAAATAGCCAATCGGAGCAGTTATTTCAGCTTTGCACATGCGCATAATTGTCTACATTTTCATGTGAAGTTGTGAGTAGCACAACAAATCCCCTGAGGCATCAAAGAGCGAAGACTAAACACTCTATAACGCGTCATGACTATAACCACGGGAAATTGTCAAATGGCAGATCAAATACTATGGTATTACAAATACATTATTCGAGCAAAAATGATCATTGTACTGTAGCACATAAGGACGGGCCGCCCCTATGTAAACGTCTTGTAGGTTCTAAAATAAAATTAATAACCATATATACTTACTGTATGGCATAAAAATATCAAATAAACTACACAGTCTCATTTCTCTGCTGTGTTATCATAATATGATATTATGTACTCTACATACATTTAACTTGTCTGCTGCTGGAGTGCTATTGTCACATCAGCTGTTGAGTGTTGACAAAAGAAGTGTTGGAGTTGCGCGACTGTATGTATTAGACTGTGATTGATACATTGAATAGTTATGAACAGTATAAAGTAAAATTCGTAACTTACGAAACATATAAAAAATACAGCATAGTCTAAACCTAAAACTCAATACAAATAAAGCAAAAACTGGTTTACTTTGTGATAGTAACACTACCACTATTCTTACTTATTCACTATTGATACTCATTTCAGTAATATAATGTGTACCTAAGAAACAGAAGAAATCCCAGAACAATGGAAGATGAGCACAATCATCCTGCTTCATATGATTACCGACCCATAAGTTTACTGCCCAACCTCTACAAAATATTTTCCAAGATACTTATCATACGACTAATGAAAACACTATATGAGAACCAACCCCACGAACAAGTCGGTTTTCGAGCAGGTTACAGCTCAGCAGACCACCTCCAGACACTAAACCAAATACAGGAAAAGTCAACCGAGTTCAACCTAACATTATACATTGCATTCATCGATTACAACAAAACCTTCGACTCGGTAGATCATAATAGTGTTCTACAGGCACTGAACAAACAAGGGGTCGACAGTAAGTACATCAGAATTCTGCATCAGATCTACAACCAAAGCTATGCAAAAATAAAGACAGAGGAGGAAGGTGTCCCATTCCTTCTTGAAAGAGGAGTTAAACAGGGCGACCCTATTTTTACCCAAACTGTTTACATTAGTACTGGAGGACGTTTTTCGAAACTTGAAATGGAACAAAAAACAGAGAATAAATATCAATGGCAGAAAGTTAACAAATCTACGCTTCACAGATGACATCATTCTGTTCACCAGATCAGCGCAAGCACTTCAAGAGATGGTAAACGAACTAAACACCCAGAGTAATGCCATAGGTCTGACTATAAACAGCAACAAAACGAAAATAATGACCAGTGGACAACAAACTTCAGTACAACTGGACGACACAGAACTACAATACGTCTCTGAATATAAGTACTTAGACAACATGTAGCCTTCAAGCAGAACACCGACATAGAGATAAAAAGAAGAATAACATCAGCTTGGAAGACGTTCTGGAGTTTAAAATTCATATTGTTGGACAAAGCAATCAGCCACAAACTAAGGTTTGAGACTCTAGAGACCTGCATCCTACCAGTAATCCTATATGGGTGTCGGACATGGGCTGTGTCTACGAAGCATTATGCAGCGATCCAAACTTGCCAGAGAAAGATGCAGAGGAAAATATTAGGAGTCACTCTAAAAGACAAGCTCCCTAACGACAGTCTACAAAAACTGCCCAACACATCCGATGCAGCAGAACGTGCCATGTTGACAAAGTGGAAGTGGAAGGGGGGAGCCACGTGACGAGAATGGAGCACTCAAGGCGGATGCATGCGACCACCATGTGGGACCCATACATCGCAAGAAGGAACCAGGGAAGACCACGACTCAGATGGGCGGATATGTTTGTGAAGACGACAGGCAAACAGTGGTCAAGAAAAGAAAGGGACAGATCTCAGTGGAAAGAACTAGGACTAATACAAACTAGAAATACTTAAGAGTGTTACAATGTATAGTGTTAATAGGTTACAATGACGACTAATGCTAGATAGTATACATTAGTTTTAAAGTTATTCACACCAACAAAGTGACATCTCGCCTGAAATGGCTCACCAGACAAGTAATAACGAGCCACCTCTTTTATAGGAGGCCTTTGTCCTTCACGGGACATAATGGCTAAATCCATTCATTCATTCAATGTGTACATTATGCTGGGATTCCCTCCCCCCCTTACATATTACTGTAAACAATTGGGTGCGACATTATGCGATGGTATCTAGTGCGCGAGTAAATAGGTATGTTTTTTCGCGTTAATAAACAAATTTATGTCATTTCGCGATTCCAAAGTGCATTTTTTTGGGAGGTGTTTTGAGAAGAAGTATAAAGAAATGGTGCAAAAAACTGAGTGTGGACGGTTATATGACCATAGGTTTACATAAATACATATGGCTTAAATGAACATAAACGAGATCTTTCGTTCGGCACCAAAGTCAATGCGCTAGAACATTGGAGATGCGAGATACACTGCCCAGAAATGTTCACCCACTCCCAAAATGGCCACCAGTCGCCTTCGGTCCCCATCCGTGCCTCACACATGTGTGACACCAACTCAAGGTCATACTCACATTGTAGTCATATAACTGATCGAACGAGACCACATGTATTTCAATCATGTTATTGATCACGAAGTTAGTGTGTCAGAATGTATTACCCTGTAAACATTACATCGACATTTTTGCCCTGATACCCCATATGTCTTTGATTTTAAAGATGTATTCACATCAAAATTGAGGAAAATGAAAACAGTTCGCATTATCACATCTCACGAATTTCTCAGATCTCTTATTTATTTTGTGTTATACATATAAGTGCCCATATTGCATCTTATGATTTCTTTATTTGTCAGAACTTGAACATCAGGAAATTATTGCATTTTACTAGTAATGGTGGTGTGGATGATTCATCATTATTATTATTATTATTATTATTATTATTATTATTATTATTACTTACATCATAATTCAATGATCTTCACCATTATTATTATAATCATAAAAATTGTAGGCTGCTTCTCTTTTTCATTAACGTCCCACACCATATTCCAGAGAGTAATATATCCTGGTTATGCCTCATCCCAAGCTGTTTCCATTAGTGTAACGAAATTAAAATTCTAAATAAGTATTTTTATTGTAACATGATTGTTTTTGTGTTCACAGTGTTTCATAGTCTGCTGAAGGCACATGCTATTGAGGCTCGTAATGTGGTTCGGCAAGCACTGGAGATACTTACTCCATCAATGCCTGCACGAATGGAGGATGGAAATACCATGTTGACACATTGGACAAAGAAGATAATTGTAGAGGAGGGCCACTCCATGCAGCAGCTGTTTCACATCTTGCAGCTAGTAGTACGACATTATAAGGTACATCCACTCAACTGCCATTCTTTTTTCATATTACTGTTATCTTACTGCTGACTTTCCAGTCATCGCTTGTTCACATTTTGTTACAAGTAGTGTGTCCTTCAACCATCCACTATTGTCATATAACTGCTGACATTCTATGTAACAGATGCTCTTCAGTTAAAATAGTACTACTACATTTACTGAACCCTGTTTTTTACCGTGTTACTGTTATCTTACTTTTGATACAAGAGTTGAATGAACTAGAGCAGAACCGTCTTCTTAGTGCACTATAGTATACCTGCTAGCTGAACTCTGTTTTGTATACACCAAGTGTGGAGCAGGAGTTGTGAGGAAAGAAATCAGGTGGAGGCATTTGCATCCGTCACTTGCAAGCAATCTTCACTTCACATTAGGATAGGAGAATGGACTGTTGCAACTGGTCAACAGCCTACTCGACATCCAATGTCGAATGTTCCTGGAACTACCCATTATCAATGCTGATAGGTCCCGTTTATATCCATTGCAATCAGTTTTCCCTGTGTCTCTGTTTATCACTGGATTAGTGATGTGTGATTTGATTTGGAAGTAGATGTATCTATGATCGCGTGCTGAAGTGTCTGATGATACATGCAAGTTTGAAGCTAGATCATCAGTTAATTTAGTCCATAGTATTATGTTGATAACTTCCCTTCTCTGTAAAATGACAAACTTTGCTTCTTTACCTTTGTTAAGAATATTGAGGTTAGTACTTAGCAAATATTCCACTAGCTGTTTACCCCTTAGATTGATGTCAGTATTTCCCCACTGAACGTGGTGAGCATTGATATCAGTCCCTACAGTTATGTTCTTACCTGTCTAGTTACAATAGATGACTAATTTTTTCACTGCATTCAGTGGTGAGTTGAGTTCATCATAAGGAAGGTACACAGATGAGAACAATAAAGTCCTCTTTCTGCCCCCCTCTTTTAATGATATCTCAACCACTGTTACATCCCTGGAACAGAACCTTACTTGAAGCAAAACATTAATCTAATTTCTAATATAAATGCAAGTTGTTAGATTTTCAGTATTGGGACTATGTAGTGAGCCCCCGAATATAGTTAACTAGTGAGGATTTATTAATGATTTCAGTACAACCCATAGATCACAAGAACAATTCTTTCATAATTGAGGAGCGTTTTTTCAAAACTCGATAAATGCAAAATTTGAAAAATTGAGTTACATACACCATCCATATAACCTATTTGACCTTCATGATCTAATACAATCATTTCTCTCTAAAGACGATATTTGCCTTACTTATAAATAGGGAAACTATGAAGGTTTTTTCAAAACTCGATAAATGATCAGGAATAGATAAAGCAGAAGTCGATAAATGCAGTAAGTAAGGAAAAAGTATTTCCATTGTAATAATTTTATTCCTTACATTTCATTCAACTTCGCACAGATGCTAATTAATTATGTCTACGAACTGGCGGAAAGTGACTCTTGTTCTCACTGGGTTGTTGACAAGTTTCAGTTTCATTCTTTGAGAGGTTTTCATTGTGAATGGTGGTGTTTTTCCTGTGTTAATAAACTGAGTTTTCATTATGAATATTTCGTCGGAGGATTCTGATACTGATATGCATGTTGAAGAATGTTTCTTGGGAAGAAAATCAAGATGCAAGGAGAGTCAGCCAAAAAGAAAGATCTGCAAAACTAAAGAGGAACCACAAATAAATTGCAGACATGGACTTCAGAAGTTAGCTACAAATACCAAAGGAAAGAAAAATTGTAAAGCTGCTGAGCTGTGTTATAATGACATCACCACATTTCATCATCATGTGGCATCTCTAAACAAAACTGACCAAGATAAATTTCTGTTAAAGTTTATGGAAATTAGTACTCCTAAACACAGAATAGTAGCTACTGAAAATGCCAAGCGGAAGAAGAGAGTTTCAGTAAAATATACCATCAGAAAGAAGAATGGTACATTATTGCCTGTTTGTGCTGCAACTTTTCAAGCTGTTTCTGGTATGTCAAAGGACAGATTGTCTTACCTGGCTAACAGGTTTCATGAAACGGGGAAAGTGCCAAAAGAAATGCGTGGAGGGAATAGAGCAGAAGAAAAACATAAGGAACTCACTCTTGCCATTAAAAATGATATAAAAAGCTACAAATGTAGAGAAAGTCATCATGGTAGGGGAAAGTCTAAGAGGGGGTACTTACCTTCTCATCTTTCAGTCAATAAAATGTGGACATTTTTTTGTGCAAACCGGAATGCTTCAGGTTTGAATCTCTGCTCGTTATCCAAATACAAACGAATTTTCTATAAATGTTTCAACTTGTCATTTAAGACTCCCCATACCGATACTTGCTCAACTTGCAAAATGAATCTACTAAAGATAAAAGCAGAACAGGATTTGGAAAAAAAGAATGAATTAAGGACAAACTACAGATTACATAAACTTCGTGCGAAGCAATTTTACAAAATAATGAAAGATGATAATGCAGATATCATAAAAATTTGCTTCGACATGCAGAAAAATCAGCCTTTACCAAAGCTACCTGTTAGTGAAGTGTTTTATTCTAGGCAAATATGGCTATACAATCTATGCATCATGATCCATTCAGAAAAGCAGAGGAAAGAGGACATTACTTTTTACACGTGGTTGGAAACAGAGTCCACAAGAGGGTGTAACCAAGTTGCTTCAGCTTTGTTGGATTTTATGTGTGACCTGGAAAATAAAGTGAAAAATGGAGGGGCCAGTACGATTCATCTGTTCTCAGACTCCTGTAGCAGCCAGAATAAAAACAGTGTCATGATGGCTACACTAACTGCATTCTTGGAAAGAAGCAAGAAATTTAGCAATATTATACACTTCTTTCCTGTCAGGGGACATAGTTATATGGCTCCTGACAGAGTGTTCGGCAGGATAGAAAAAAGTTACAGGCGGCAGGAGACCATCACTTCACCCAAGGAATATTACGACTTATTAGAGGAACATGGGACTTTGAAAGTGCTAAACAAAGACTGGAATGTCAGGAACCTCAAGGAAAGCTCAAAGAAAGTACTACGGTCAAAACTGCCATTTAAGATGAATAGTCAACGTGTAATTATGTATAAAAAGAATCTGGATAAAGTTGAAATTTCAGTAACAAGCACTTACTTTGGAGATCCAGTTCAAGTTGAAGTTTTGAAAAACAAATCTTGCCATCAGATAATGTTAAATTCGACAGTTCTCCCAAAGAAAAGTGCAGTGAGCAAAGAGAAGAAAAATGACGTTGCAGCTTTACTCAAGTACTTCGAAATAACTGACGATGCAAGGGATTTCTACAAAGATGTGCTAGAAAGCAACTGAAAGTAAAAAATAAAAAAAATAATGTTAAAATAAAATTTAATTTAGATTAGGTAAAAAAATGTTATACAGTTTAGCAACTTCATGATACATTTTGTTTAGTTTAATGTATGCATTATTGTGTATCTAAAATAAACTATGTAACAATATAAAGAAAAAATTGTTAAATTAAAATTAAATTACATAAAAATGTTATTCAGTTTACTTTATGTAATACATTGTTAGTTCAATGTATCCATTATTGTGCATCTAAAATAAATAATGTAAAAGTGTATGCCAAAAATCAATAAATACTGGAATTTATGCAAAAAAAAAATATAGACAAAAGAAACAGGATTACATGAACATCTTCCACTCACTACTTATCATTTATCGACTTTTGAAAAAACCTTCATAAATTGACATCTGATTTCAAATAGTAAACAATAGACTGTAACAATTTTAATTACGCCATCTTGTTCATTTATTCATTGAATTACATGTACTGAAATACACATATTTTTAAATAAATAATTCTTGTCAAAAAACAAAAAACGCATTTTCTGAAAAAACTTGTTTTTGCATATATCGAGTTTTGAAAAAACGCTCCTCAATTGTTACGAGGAGTCAGGGTATTATTTTTCTATGTTAATAATGTTAATACAATTTTTGCACATTGATTTCATTACAAAACCTTTCGTTTGAATTTACTTTTCTTCTTACTAATATCAGTCTTAAAGAGGCCTTTTGTCGTTCTCTTTTTGTAGACTGACCATATATTGATTTTCTCAAACTGAGACACTGACTGTATATAAATATTTATCATCTGGACGATATTCAGTATTCATGGGTTCAGGTTTCTAAAGGTACGGTCACATGTCGCTACTTTTGCAGCGATGCAGTACAAAAAACTGCGCAACTCTCGTACTGCGACGTGTGAACAACGGTGCAACCTAAAAAATAGTGGCTGCCGAACCTACTGCTCACTACTTTTCCATGCTGCGCACAACTTAAAAGTAGCGACGTGTGAACAGGGTTCTCAGGGTTGCAGCCGCAGCATTTTTGATATCGGTTTTGTTGAAACTTTTGCTGCGGTTGCGACCAGTGTTGCCACCCAAATGTGCCAATGATACTTTTATTGTTAGATGTGATGAAAATAAATTATTTGTTGTTGTTGTTTTCTAATGCCAGGCGTTTGACAATAAAGTAATTTGACCTCTTGCACTCCAATATTTTTCAAAGATATTATCATGACCAGCCACTGAAGCACAGATTTTGAGGTGTTCCAAATCCATTTCTTGGTTTGAGGTGCACAATGGGCAGTTAGGGGACTGATATATTCCAATTCTATGCAGGTGTTTGGCCAAACAATCATGGCCTGTTGCCAATCTAAATGCAGCTACAGACGATTTTCGTGGTAAATCGGGAATTAACTGTGGATTTTGATGCAGAGAGTTCCATTTTTTCCCTTGGGATTGAGTTATCAAATTTTGTTTTTGTTGAAGTCTAAGTATGTAGATTTAATAAATCTTTTCACAGAGTAATACGTAGATTTAGTAACAGGTCTGTAAGTAGCAGTGCTGCCCTTCTTTGCTAAAGCATCCGCATTCTCATTTCCCAGGATTCCACAATGGGATGGTATCCATTGGAATACAATTCTTTTATTGAATGATAATAATTGAGAGAGCATTTTAGTTATTTCTGCTGTTTGAGATCAAGGTGTGTGTTTAGAGACTATTGATAGAATAGCTGCTTTGGAGTCTGACAATATAACTGCATTCCTAAATTTATTGATGTGGCATAGAAGATTCCCGAGACATTCACTTATTGCAATGATTTCACCATCAAAACTTGTTGTTCCATATCCAAGAGATCTATAAAGTGAGAAGAGACAGCACATAACACCTGCACTGGCACCTTGTTCTCTGGAGATCAAGGATCCGTCGGTGTATAAATGAAGCCAGTTTTGTGGAGGGTACCTAATATTAATTGTCTCTAAAGACAATTGTTTCAGTATTTCAGTGTTTACTTCTGATTTCTGAGTTTTCAATCTACAGAGAGGACTGTATGAATGCCAATTGTTTCCTGGTAATCTGATAAGTTTTTCATATAGAATCAGTGCTTTTTCTTCTATTGTCATTTTGATGCTGTTAATATTAGTGAGGAATCTCATAGAATCTATTGGAGTTGTTTTGATTCCACCAGTAATGAGTCTGAGAGCTTGGTTTTGAACATATTCTATGTCGTTTATGAAAGGTGAAGTAATTAAAATTTCTCCACAGTATGTCAGCTCTGGCTGTATAAACATTTTGTATGTAGTGTTCAAAGTATTCCTAGAGCATCCCATTTCTTTCCTGCTAGTCTTTTTAGAAGGGAGAATCTTTTACGAGCTTTTTCAGAAATGTATTTCAAATGGTTGCTCCATGTTAACTTACTATCGAAAATAACTCCAAGATATTTGGATTCATAAGTCCTAGGAAGGTGTTGGCCATTGTATTGAATATTGAATTCTCTTTCTTTTTTACCGAGTGAAAATATTTGGTAGTTACTTTTGCTTAAATTGAGTGACATCAAATTTGATGTATTCCATTCATGTAGTTGATTTAGAGCTTTAAGAGCAGAATTTTGAATTTTGTCTCTATGTCTGTAAGATCCGGAAGTCCACAAAACTATATCATCTGCAAATAGTGCTGTTTTCATGTTTGATTCCTCTAATAGGGAGGGTAAGTCATTTATATAAATATTGAATAAAGTTGTGCTGAGGACAGCGCCTTGAGGTAGATCTCGATATGTTTGTGTGTAACTAGAAAGTGAGTTATTGAATTTAGTGGCAATGAATCTTTGACTAAGGAATTCTGATATCCATCTGAACATATTTGCTGGAGATACCTAATTTCTGGAGTTTTAGTAATAACAGTTATTAAATGCACAACACAGTCTGAACATATTTGCTAACGATATAATTCACTTTTTTAATTTTCTGTAGTGTAGTTTCAAACAGGAGGGTTGCCAGCATTGATTACGTGAATATGCTGTTGGTTATCATTTAAGTATATAGGCGTTTTTAAAAGCTTTATAGTAAAAATAATGCCAATTTCTGAATACTAGTTAGGACAGGAAAGCAAATAATAGATAAATAAGCTTTCGCATGAGTTTATTAATAATGCAAACATAACCGCAAAATGTATATTGAGGAGTCAACACGTAGATGGAAACCTGCAGCATGACTGCAGCTGCAAAAGTAGCGCCTTGTGTGTGAACAGACTCGCAACCTCCAGTTGCAACTTTTGCTGCACTCGGGTTGCGCAGCACGAAAAGTAGCGTGCAGCGCGCTACTTTTGGCTAACATGTGAACACGACACGCAACTTTTGCAGCTGCAGTACAAAAGTTACGCTGCAAAAGTAGCGACGTGTGACCGTACCTTAAGTTCAACAATTCTGCATAAGACAACTTATATGAAAAATATCAGAATGCAAGGTGGCAATAAGGGCTTTACAGAAACTTGGAAGAAAGGTCATTGTCCAGTGAATCCCTGGACACTGTTGCATTATGGGGAATGAAGTAACAGATCTCTCTCAAAGAAAGCTACCACAGTACTTCTGAGGGATACAACTAACTTACCATTCTACAAAGTCAAATTACACATAAAAAAGATAAAAACAGCTTCACTGAAGGTTTTTGCATATGCAGTAAAAACAAGCTTTGGACAATCCTCTGCACCAAGTAAAATGCTGTTCCAGATGAACCAAGGAGAGATGCAGTAGCAGCCTTTCGAATGGAGATGGCATGATTGATTACACTAAGTTCAACCACTTCAATATTTCTGACCTTCTTAGTAGCTCTGGTATAGAAAATATTAAAACTTATCAATCATTTACCCTTTCATTTCATAAAACCATTGTTATGATTCTTGTGGTATGAAGTGTATATCCAATTGTTTATGTATTTGTTACTAGGTGTACTATCCTGTAAGACATCACCTGGTGCAGCACATGGTGAACTCAATCCAGCGTCTTGGGTTCAGCCCAACAGCAACCATTGAACACCGTAAGCTTGCTGTAGAGTTGGCCGAAGTGATCATCAAGTGGGAGCTCCAGAGAATTAAGGACGAGTCTGATTCGCAAGAAGTAAGTAAAGAAATTGAAAATGCTTCCAGAAGTAATGTTTCAGAAACATTACTTACAAGGAAGCCCTTGAGTGCAAGGTCGCAAGTATGATCTCTAGTAAGGTTCATTTGAAAGTGTTTTGTTAACAATTATTACAGGAAAAATATTAGCTGCATCAGTAAGGTGACAGAAAATGAGTGTCCGGGAGGTGCACAGATCAACCCTCTATGGGATCATCCACCTCTGCTTCGGCATGTGGGTGTGAGGCCAACGCTGGCTGGTCGGTCATGGTCCTTCATGGACTGTCGTGCCACGGATTATTATTATTATTATTATTATTATTGTTATTTTTATTAGTTACAACAATGTAATTTATTCGTCACAACAATAATTCCTTTCCACAATTCACCTTAAACGCTCTCGTCAACAATTGGATCTTCACTCAACACAGTATTCGTTATAGCACTCCACCGACGACAATGACAATTTACTTGGACTATTACGCACAACAATGAACTGTTAATCTTAACTAATATTTACAAAGCACTATTTACAAATCAGAACTACCAGTTCTCAGTTCACAGTTCTTCTATCTCAGTCACTCGAGTTCACAGTATCTCGAACCACAGACCTTCAGAGACAGTTCACTGTACTCGAACTCGGGTCCCTCCAACTGCGGTCCACTGCACTCGAACTCAGGTCCCTCCAACTGCGGTCCACTGCACTCGAACTCAGGCCTTCGGATGCTGACGCAGATGCGGACGCACACTCGAGTCGAACTCCGGTACACAAGACTGGCTTGCTTGCTCTGGCTTTCTCACTGACTGGCTGACTAATCAACTGAAAACTGCTGTCGTTCCTTCGCGACCGTAATTTATAACCACAGCGACGTAGCCTCGAAAGTTCCACGCATCTCTAGAGATGGCACTCCAGAGAAATCCAGAGCCCTCTCCTCTCTACCAGCACCAGATGCGCGCGCAAACTCGTCGCGTTGACGTAATACACCCTCTCTCTTCTCTCCACCGCGCGACGTCACTCAATGTTCCGTGGAGCCTGTGCGATCTGCTTTCTTGCGGGACGCTGGTCGTGAGTTCGAATCTCACGTCGCTGTCACATTGCTCCCTCCTTAGGACTGCTCGTCTCGGGCAGTCCCTTGGTAGGCTGCTAATCGGTCCAGATGCACCACCATCATCTTCCCTCGAGGTTGTCGCTGGATGCGGTACACCACGTCGTTGATCCGGGTCACCACGCGGTATGGTCCATCCCAGGCACGCTGCAGCTTTGGTGATTTCCCTTTGGTCCTGGTAGGTAGATACAGCCACACCAGGTCGCCCTCCTGGAATCCTGCAGAGTTGGCTAATCTGTCGTAGCGCACTTTCATCCTGTCGCTGGCCATCTTGAGGTGCTCTCTGGCCAGTTGGTGAACTCCATTCAACTTCTCGGTGAGTTCTGCCACATAGTCAGTTGCTGGCTGGTCGGCGCTGGGTGGCGTGCCAAACAGCAGATCGCAGGGCAGGCGCAGCTCTCTCCCGAAGACCACGTTTGCCGGTGTCATCCCTGTTGTATCGTGGACCGAAGCTCTGTAGGCCAAGAGGAACAGTGGGACTCTGGCATCCCAGTCTCGTTGATGGTTGGACACCACCTTCCGCAGGTGCTCCTCCACGGTTTTGATGTATCGTTCCACCATGCCGTCGGACTGTGGGTGGAGGGGAGTGGTCCTGGTTTTATGCACCCCCAGACGCTCGAGCAATTCTCCCATCAGGTTGGATTCGAAGTTGCGCCCCTGATCACTATGCAATTCCCGGGGCACCCCGAATCGGCAGATGAAGTTGTCAAGCAGCGCGTCGGCCACCGTCGAAGCCTCTTGGTTGGGAATAGCGTACACCTCTGGCCATTTTGTGAAGTAATCCATGGCGATTAGCAGGTAGCGGTTCCCGCGATCCGTGACCGGGAACGGTCCAGCAACGTCGATGGCGATCCTCTCAAAAGGAGCTCCCACGTTGTACTGCTGCATGGCTCCCCTGCTGCGGGTCCTTGGTCCGCGACTGGCTGCACAGGTGTCGCATCTTCGGCACCATTGTTCCGTGTCGGTTCTCTGATGCAACCAATAGAACCTCTGCCTTAACTTGTCCAGCGTCCTGTTGGCTCCCAGGTGGCCTCCAGTCACTCCAGCATGAGTCTCCTCCAGCACTTCCTTCACCTTGCTCCTGGGCAGGACAAGTTGTTCTATGTGGGTCCTTCCATCGGCCGACTCCCAAATCCTCTTCAGGATACCGTCCTTGACAGTGAAGGATTCCCACTGGGCCCAGTAGCTCTTGTAAGTGGTGCTACGGTTGGCGATATCGGCCCATACTGGTCTCTGGCCGGACTCCACATCACGTAGTAGCTGTCCAATGTTTGGGTCCTCCAGCTGCTCCCTCCTTATGGCGGCGTTATCCCATCCTGGGCTCGGCTGGGCGGCAATTGCTCGGACTGCGTGGGCGCCATCCCGCTCTTCTACTTTCAGGCAGTGTTTACAGCCATCCGTGCACGGGCGTCGTGATAAGGCATCAGCGTTGGAATGTTTCTTCCCTTGTCGGTGTTCGGAGGTGAAGTTGTACTCCTGCAGTCGTTGAACCCAACGGGCGGTCTGCCCCTCCAGATTCTTGAAGCCCAATAGCCAGGTGAGTGCAGAATGGTCTGTCCTCAGATGGAATTCCTGGCCATACAAATATTTGTGGAAGTGCTTCAGGGCTTCCACAATGGCAAGAAGTTCTCTACGCGTCACACAGTAGTTTCTCTCAGCCTTGGATAGTGTTCGGCTAAAGTAGGCAATCACCCTCTCTTGCCCGTCCTGTTCCTGAGAGAGTACTCCGCCGATGCCTACGTTGCTAGCATCCGTGTCGAGCGTGAACTTCCTTCCAGGGATGGGATATCCCAGTACAGGAGCAGTGCAGAGCGCCTCTTTCAGCGACTGGAAGGATGACTCCGCCTCGTCTGTCCACTGGAATTGTCGTTTCTCCTCGGTCAGCTGGGTTAGAGGCTTAGCGATGTTGGCGTACCCAGCTACGAACCTTCTGTAATAAGTGCAGAGGCCGAGAAAGCGGCGCAGCTCCTGCTTGTCCCTCGGTCTCGGCCATCCTCTGACGGCTTGTAGCTTCTCCGGGTCCGTGGCCACTCCGTTGGTCCCTACTACGTGTCCCAAGTAGTTGACCTTCTTCTGGAATAGATGACATTTCTTCGGGTTCAACTTCAGTCTGGCTTGTTGCAGTCTCTCGAACACTTTCCTCAGGTTCAACAGCTGTTCGCCGAAAGTCTTGCCCACCACGATGACGTCATCAAGGTACAGCAAACAGGTGTCGTATGTCAGGCCTCTCATTACGGACTCCATTAGTCTCTGGAATGTAGCCGGAGCGTTGCAGAGGCCGAACGGCATAATGGTGAACTGCCATAGTCCCTGGCCTGTAGAGAATGCCGTTTTCTCCTTGTCCTCAGGATGTAGCGCCACCTGCCAGTATCCTGACTTGAGATCCAACGTCGAGAACCACTCTGCTCCCGCCAGGGTGTCCAAGGTGTCGTCAATTCGTGGAAGCGGAAAGCAGTCCTTCTTAGTGACGTCATTCAGTCTTCTGTAGTCCACGCAGAAACGCAGGTCCCCATTCTTCTTCTTCACCAGTACCACAGGTGATGACCAAGGGCTGTCGGATTCCTCGATGACCCCTCTTGCTTTCATGCCCTCCAGTTGGCTGTCAATCTCCCTCTGTTTAGCTAGAGGGACGCGTCGAGGAGGTTGTCTGATTGGGCGAGCATTTCCGGTGTCGATGCGGTGCTGAACTTTCTCCGTTCTCCCATAGTCGTTTTCAGACAGACTGAATACGTCCTGAAATTCTGTCAGTAGATCGTGGACTTGTCTTCTTTCTCTTTTGCTTAAATTCGCCGGCAATTCTCGAGCCAGCTCTTTCATTGATGGGTCTAGATCTGGACGTGGTCGGTGACACTCCTCGTTATCTGCCAGAGACGTCACAGACACCACCGGCTCGACGTTACCTAGTACAGTTCCGCTAGGCACCTCCTTGTCCCGATTGGTGACATTCAGGACTCTCACCGGTACCACCTTCTGATTCGGGAGTAGGGATCTGGCCACATAAACCCCATCTATGGGAGTTGTTTGCGAATCGAGGAGCAGGTTTCTCTTAGGTTGTCCGTCCAGTCTTGCCGTCACCACCATCTCGCAGCCTGCCGGGATTGTCACATGATTCTCCAAGGTGAGTCTGCTGGCCATGGGTTGGTGTTCGACGTCCCTCAGGAACACTTCATCCTGACCAAAACGCAGGATACGGCGCCTGACGTCCACCGTTGCATCGAAGATCCGCATAACGTCGAGTCCCAGGATGACGTCTTCAGTGATGTTGGCGACGAACACCCACATCTCCAGTCTCCTCTTTCCCAATGTCAGATCCAGGAAAACCTCCTTTTGTATGGGCAGGTTCTCGCCTGAGGCAGTACGTAGCTCATACCGGCGCAGCGGCATCCTCCCAGGTAGGCCACGCACGACTTCCGGTCTGGCGATAGTGAGCGACGCCCCGGTGTCTACCAGTACTCTGCATGGGCGGCCTCTTATCCATCCGTCAGCAATCAGCCCATCGTCGCATCTTCTGTTAACCGTCTTCAAGATCAGCCGAGGGGATGGTGATGACGGCGCCGACGTGCCCCTCATCGCATCGGCCCCTTTTAGTTTTCCTGTTTGTGACCAGATTGGTCACAGTCCCTCCTCAGGTGCCCAGGCTCGCCGCAGGACCAGCAGGTAGGCAATCCTCGTCTTCGTCGCTCGGGTGATTTCGGTTGACGCTCCTCGACGTCGGCCGCCGCGACGCTCCTAATCCGGTGCGATGCCGAGACGTTCGCAGTCAACTTGGCTGCCTCCATCCTGAGCGCCAGAGCTGCGTTGATGGTGCGATGCTCTGCTAAGAGTAGCTGTTGTCTTATTTCCGGGTCTCGAACTCCGCTGCCGAAGGTGTAGGCCGCCTCTCCAGCGATGAAATCATTAGGTAGGCCCCTGAGGGCCTTATGGGCAAGTTGTTCCACCGCCATCGCGAATTCTTGTAGGGACTCGCCTGACTGTTGGACCCTCGTTTTTAGTTGGGTCCTAAATGCTGCAGCAAGTTGATGGTCACCATAACGTCCCCCAGGGCCGCCATTATCTCAGCGGCTGTCCCATCTTCTGGAACGCTGTGAAGAATCTCCGACGCCTGTCCCTGAAGCGCGGCCAGCAGCTGAGTAGTTTTCTCTGCCGGCGTCCACCCATCGTGCTCTGCGATGGCCTCGAACTGGCGACGGAATATCGCCCAAGACGTCGTACCGTCGAACTTCGGCGTCTTGACGTTGTGATGTCTGGCTGAAGGCGATGGTTCCGCAGGGCCACTATAGGGAGTCCTTAACTCTGTGGCCACTTCTTGCATGGCACGTCGAACCTCCTCGGCAACTATCTGTTTATGTTCTCTAGCCTGGCAATCCACCAACGCGAGGATGTGCTTGTTTTCTACAGCATGTTGGTCCATCAACACACACGTTTCCTCTTGACGACGTTCGAGATCGCGGATTTTGCCGTCGAAATGGTCTACCTCCTGTCTCAACTCAGCTACTGTCTCGTTTATAGTTGTAAAATTCTGGTTTAGTTTATCCAAATCGGCCTTAAGTTCGTCTTTTACGATGGCGACAATTCCATCTACGTGGGCCGAAACGCTTTCAATTTGCGTAGTGACGTCATCTTTCACTCCGCTTATGTCGCCTTTCACTCCGCTTATGTCGCCTTTCACTTCACTTATGTCACTTTTCATCTCCGTTTTCACATCGCTTATGTCACTTTTCATCTCCGTTTTCACATCACTTATGTCGTTCTTAACCTCACTGATGTGCCTGTTCATGTCGTTCATGTTATCTTTTACTTCACTGATATCGTTCTTCATTTCTGCTTTTACTGCACTTATGTCGTTTTTCATTTCAGCTTTCATTTCCGCGATGGCTTGCAGGATTTGCTGTAGGTTCTCCATTGTCGATAATATCCCACTTCTGACACCAGTGTTATTTTTATTAGTTACAACAATGTAATTTATTCGTCACAACAATAATTCCTTTCTACAATTCACCTTAAACGCTCTCGTCAACAATTGGATCTTCACTCAACACAGTATTCGTTATAGCACTCCACCGACGACAATGACAATTTACTTGGACTATTACGCACAACAATGAACTGTTAATCTTAACTAATATTTACAAAGCACTATTTACAAATCAGAACTACCAGTTCTCAGTTCACAGTTCTTCTATCTCAGTCACTCGAGTTCACAGTATCTCGAACCACAGACCTTCAGAGACAGTTCACTGTACTCGAACTCGGGTCCCTCCAACTGCGGTCCACTGCACTCGAACTCAGGTCCCTCCAACTGCGGTCCACTGCACTCGAACTCAGGCCTTCGGATGCTGACGCAGATGCGGACGCACACTCGAGTCGAACTCCGGTACACAAGACTGGCTTGCTTGCTCTGGCTTTCTCACTGACTGGCTGACTAATCAACTGAAAACTGCTGTCGTTCCTTCGCGACCGTAATTTATAACCACAGCGACGTAGCCTCGAAAGTTCCACGCGTCTCTAGAGATGGCACTCCAGAGAAATCCAGAGCCCTCTCCTCTCTACCAGCACCAGATGCGCGCGCAAACTCGTCGCGTTGACGTAATACACCCTCTCTCTTCTCTCCACCGCGCGACGTTACTCAATGTTCCGTGGAGCCTGTGCGATCTGCTTTCTTGCGGGACGCTGGTCGTGAGTTCGAATCTCACGTCGCTGTCACATTATTATATAGTAATGGACTTTAATAGCACAAGTCCTTTTACCAAGTTAAAATCTCGTATGTAAAAACAAATTGCTGATTGCTAACAACAAATGCACCATAAAAAAAGGGTCACTCAGAAGCACATCGATGCAGTATCAATCAATTGTGAGATGAGTATTTTTGTTTTGAATAGGTTAGTAAATTTCCATACTAATAAGACACAGTATGGGAAAAATATTATGATAGTGATAGTGAAATAAAATCAATATCACATGAAACTAAATACTGTACAAACTTATAAAAAAAATCATGCAGTGAGCAAGACTCGATGCACTTCGACATCAAGCCTTTGCCAGTGTTCTTTCCACATGTATGTACAGTGGACATTGCAGGAACTTCAGTATTTTTAAGTTTCGTGACTTACATCATTGTCTAAATTAGAAACAGATAACAGCAGAACAGGGTTAAGTTCATTGTAAAGACTTGGGAGGGAAAACAATAAACTGAATCATGAAGATAATATGTTGCAAAATTTCAGTATGGCTGTACTGCATGGCTACCATGATGGCTTCTCTAATCCGGACATTTTTTCTTTTCATGAGTGTACTTACTTACAGAGTGCTAATATTTATGCTTAAAATAAACTATAAATTATTCATGAAAACATTTATTTTATATTCTTCTAGCATTTGCATATTTTGCTGCTTTGTTTTTGTCTTGCATATTTAATTTTTATGACAACATTTTGTTATTATGTATTTGTTTTTCATCCTCTGTTTGAGTGGAAGAGAAGACCTTGCAGCCGTAATTCTGCTAGAATAAATAGAGCAATTATTATTATTATTATATTTACGGTTTGTGGCGGGATACAAAAACGAAGTGAAGATATTCGTAAAGAATTGAACATATTTAGTCTTACAAATAAAATAGAAGAATATAGGAGACAATGGTATGAACATGTCTGTAGAGTGGATACTAATAGAATGTAGTGTAGGCTTTCATGGCCGGATTCTATAGATCTATAGATTCTATAGATCTAGATCTAGATCTACTAATAGAATGGCTTGGAGAAGTTTAAACTATCGACTGAGAGAAGGAAAAAGAGACCAAGGACGTCCATGAAAGAGATGGATACAACAGCTTTAATAATTGGAGCCGGAACGAACCAGTAAGGTTTAATCCCTGGAAGAAGAAGAAGAAGAAGAAGAAGAAGAAGAAGAAGAAGAAGAGGAGGAGGAGCAGCAGAAGAAGAAGAAGAAGAAGAAGAGGAGGAGGAGGAGCAGCAGAAGAAGAAGAAGAAGAAGAAGCAGAAGAAGAAGATTATCTAATTCTTGACTAATTCTGATAAGTCCTGTGGAATAATGGAAACACTATTGTAATTCTTGTAAGCTCTTTAGTTAAATATAATGCAGAGTGATTTATATAGAACTGACACATTTCTTTCATTAATTGTTTCAAAACAAATTGTGCTAGCGACAACTTATTATACCTAAAATGTAGAGGAATTTTGGGAGATTATTTACCTCTATAGCAAATGTTGAAAATGTCCCCCATCCTGCATAAGGCACAACTCAACACGTCGTTCCATGTTACTGGCCACTCGTTGGAGGACTCTGTTGTCAATAGCTTGAATCTCCTGTGTGATGTTGTGCTTCAGATCGTCCAATGTCTGGGGACGTGTGGCGTAAACCCTGTCTTTTAAGTAACCCCATAGAAAGAAGTCCGGCGTTGTCAAATCTGGAGATCTCGGTGGCCACAGGTTCCTGGAAATTATTCGGTCGTCAAAGAAACTTGCAATTAGTTCCATGGATTCATTTGATGTATGGCATGTAGCGCCATCTTGCTGAAAATATCCTTGACTCCACTCTACATCATCCAGTTGCTCAACAAACTTTATGAAAATCAGTCGGTACTCTGCAGTGTTCACAGTCTGTTTAAAAAAAATTGGCCCCACTATTCTCTGTGCTGATATTGCGCACCAAACTCCGATTTTAACCCGGTGCATAGGTGCTTCATGGATGACATGTGGATTTTCGATGGCCCAATGGCGTGAGTTCTGTGAGTTCACATAACCGGATAAATGGAACCATGCTTCATCTGTGAACCATGTGATGGACAATATGGCAGGATTTTGCACAATGAACGTCTGAAACCAACGACAATAATTCAATCATTTATCCTTATCTGGTTCCTGTAGCTGATGAACAACCTTAACCCTATATGGCTTTAGGCTGCCAACAATAGGAATAAAACATAAACATCTGCGCATCTAGTGACAAGGAATCGAAACTCCAGAACATTCTGCATAATTTGGTGCTAAAATTGGGTCATTGAATGAATTTCCAACAGAATAATTAAAGAAAGAAATATGTCAGTTCTATATAAATCACTCTGTATTATGACATCGGAATTAGGAAATACATTCAATTCATCAACTGTCTTACTGTTTGTTCAGATTGGTGGGATGCCATCAGGAGCGGGAATGAAGAGACCTTCTCTTGATGATGCTTTGGGCCTCGACTCCAGGAAACGTCATGCATCAGGACCTGGTCCTAATATCATTCCCATAGTGATACCAAGAGTTGAGCCAGGGAGCACCAAACCAATAGAACGAGCACATGCAGATGCTGTTCTCAACTTCCTTTTGCGATTGGCATGTCAGGTAAGTCACACATTATAATTATGTAGACTACATTGAGAACAAAGTTCATGGCTACTGACTTTAATGAGATGTGATTATGGTGATGTTATTGCTACCCCTATTGCTACATTCATTTTAAGTAATTGCTGTCATGTAAACAGACGAATGATACAAAAACACTAACAACCAAAGAAGTAGAGATGCATATGAGAAACAACAGGCAAACCATGAGTCAAGTAGATGGACCATAGTGAAATCAAAACAAGCTTCATCAGACAACACTGGAGTTGCCATAGCTGTAGCATGAACCTGATAGGTCGAGCAGATTTCTTGTCTTAATAATAGACAGGAAATGCCACTTTCCATAACAAGTGTAAATGACAAATTTATTTTAATCAGATAATCCATAATCTCATTACTTTTATGTTATTATGAAGTATTAATAGATTTATATCGTCATACTAAGCACAGAAGGGGTAACTAACATTTTTGAGGAAAGTAAGTAAGTACTGCCATGTGAATAAGCATTATTTTTTCCATTTGTTTCTAGATTTTTTAGGCTGTAAATGTGAAAGTAACTCTTATTTTATTAGTCCTATCTTCTATTTTGTTCTCTAATACTAAGCAATGTTGGCGTAACTAACAAATACTAGGCAAATAAAGCAATATCTGCTATAGATACAGCCGAATTGGCTTCTGATATTGTACTTACTGCTAGGAAGGCTTTAGTATATTGGCAATAATTGTTTTCAGCCCTTTGAATCTCATTATAGAAGGGAACGTCCACCCAACAAAAGATTCTGTGAAATTAAGGCTTTTCTGTGGTAATTTATGCAGTCAGTACTCTCATTTTCAATGTTTCTATGATCTATACTTTATTGAAGTTCAGAAGTTAAATATCATTTTTGTTAAACTTTGAAACGAAGAGTGTGAATTATGGGAGCTTTTCAATATGCATCCTCATTCAAAAAAAGATCTGCAGATCAAATATGTTGTTGTTGTTTTCTAATGCCAGGCATTTGACAATAAAGTCATTTGACCTCTTGCACTCCAATATTTTTCAAAGATATTATCATAACTAGACACTGAAGCACAGATTTTGAAGTGTTCCGAATCCATTTCTTGGTTTGAGTTGCACAATGGGCAGTTAGGGGACTGAGATCAAATATGTAAGAAGTGGGATAGATATACACGGGCCATTCCATAGTGATACACTAACATTTTTTAAGTAACTAACTATGATCTTCGCAGGATATATAATTAAATACTTAGTAGTTGATGAAAAAGACATTACTGTCTTTTAACATACCAGTAAGCATTCCTAAATATAAACAAAAATTCTTAATGAAAATGAGTAATTAATAATGTAAAAAATATGAAATATTATATGGTGTGACACACGAACATTTTCTTGCCACTTAATTTATTACCAAAATGAAAAATATTCATATTATTGTGCCAAATGACATAAATGCATTCAGTTGTTTTCCAAACAATTTTCATTTGTGTAGCACATGTAACTACTAAATCACAAACTTAAAAAAAGCTAAGAGTGCCATTAAGAAATAAAATATTGCAAATATGTTGTGACACACGAACATTTCTGTCATATTGGTTATTAATTGTTTTAAATGTACTATATTACATCACTTCTTGTGAAAGACTTATACACTATGCCTACAGTTCTTATTATACAAAATAAAACATGCTTACACTAAAATACACTTTCAAATTTAAAATATCCACTGTTATTTACAACCATATGTGGTGATATTTCCGATATAATGTCATGTGACAAATACACCAATATGTCAGCCATTTCTACTTACCTTCCTTGAACATCACAGGCACTTTAAATTCTTCGCCACCACAAGCCTTTGTAACTTCCCCTCTATATTTCATGTCTTTTTTCTTTTACTTAGTCATTTAACGACACTGTATCAACGACTAGGTTATTTAGTGTCAATGGGATTGGTGATAGCGAAATGGTATTTGGCAAGATGAGGCCGAGGATTCGCCATAAATTACCTGTTATTCGCCTTACAGTTGGAGAAAACCTCGGAAAAAACCCAACCAAGTATTCAGCCCAACTAAAATTCTTGAAAATACTATCAAAAATGTTCAAAATGTATAAATATGATATCAATAGGACTAATATAGATTAAAAAGAGACCATCTTTTAGAATTGCTAAATGATACCTAGGGTAAGTTAATTAATATTATTAAAAAAACTATTTTAAATTAATATCACAGGAGAATGAAAGAAATACAAGGTCCTTAGCATTGGTCAACGGCAAATTAATATCAGAAATGTAATACCATTTACCTAATGTGCAAATAATTAACCAATTTATTTATACATAGGCCTAGTATGGTGGCTACCTATTTGTCATAAAATGTACTGTATAAGCTTGTTTCTTTATATGAAATAAATTTACATAAATCAATTTTTGTAAGTTTTTAATGCAAGGAATTAAACAAAATTAAATGATTTTTACGAACTTTAGGCATAAATTAAATGTTTCGTACGAATTTTAGGCCTACACACTATAGTTTTTCAACAATTGTTGTTTAGTAAACTGTCCGAACCTCCCAAGTGATACCAAGAAGACACCACTTATGAGGCAACTAGGCGAGGAGATAATGGGGTAGTGTGGCCAGTTCCTTTCCCCCTTACAACAATAAATTATGGAACCCATATTTTCAAAAGTGTTTAACCTACAGTATATGTACATCAGAGCGGGTAGAAGAGAAAGTGACAATACTTCCACTAGTCCAGCAGTTCGTCGCAGAGTGGCGCTCGCTCTGCTTTCTGTTCTCAGTTTCAGGAGCGCTATTCGAGTCATTGCAGATGTTTTTAAAATACCCACTAGATAAAAGTATATTATAGTTTATCACAATACTTTACTTATTTAAAAAATGTAATACTACTACATTAACTACTCTTGAGTTATATCATTCACTCCTGAATCGTAAATACGAGTATAATAATCAACAGTAAACTGGAACATTCTGTCAGCTTCAGAGAGAAGAACGCAAAAAAAAAGTACAGCTTCGCAAAACTGAACATTTTTGTGTTGTTGTAAGTACATTTTGACACAAAATTATAGTTTTCGATGTACAAGAAAGTATAATATAATATATCAAATGGGACATTATATTTTCACCAATACTTTTTTACTACTGCCAGAGCGGGTAGAAGACGTTACTTCCTCTAGTTCAGTGGATCGTAGCCAAGTGGCGCTAGCCCTATTTTCAGTGCCCAGTTTCAAGATCACTATTCAAGTGAATGAAAAAGGTTTTTAAAAATAACCCATTAGATAAGAATGTATTGTAAAGTACTTAGTTACAATATTTTACTTCTTTAAAAATGTAATATTACTACATTAACAAATTTTGAATTATATAACACAACCCTGAATAGTAAATATAATAATTAAAATGGAACATTGTGCCGGCTTCAGCCAGAAATACGCAAAAAAAAAGTACAGCATCGCAAAACTGAAAATTTTTATGGCATTATAAAGTACGCATTGACATGAAATTATAGTTTTTATACACAAGAAAGATTGTAATATAATAAAGGAGACACTTTATCTTCACCAATAGTTTTTATCTACTATTTAGTCATTAGTTGCAGTTGTATCTGGTTTATACGTAATTCAGGGGAACAAAAAATATTACGTGCAACTTAGACTCATAAATTAAACTTCGATATTATATCTATGCTAATTTAAGTTTTGATCTTTTGAAATACCTAGGTTATTTTGTGTTTTGTAATATTAAAACAATTTGGTAGCACTGTATTAAGTAGTTGTATGCTACTTATTGGAGAATATTAAATTAACGACTTTTCCATGAGGTCTATTACTTTCTCATATGCTCGATTAGAAATCTTATGATGTGCAAACGTAATAAAATTGTAAACCAGATTAAGTTCTAGCCTAGATGCAAAGTAGAATTATACTGTACTTTTGTTACTGAAATAACTTTTATGTTAATTACGGCTGAAGTGCTATTATTAAAAATAAAATAATTAATAATTAAACATGTATATTTAATAAAGTGGAAGGTAGGTGCTTGGATTCAATTAGGAGTTCACAATTAGCACTTTAATACAGCACATTTTTTAACCGGCACATAGATTGAAAAATCTTCACATGTAGAAAGTCTATGGTAATCATCACAAGATAATCATTTTCTAATTCCAAAATATCGCTCTAGAGGATCCTAGTTAATTTTTTTCTGCTATCCCACAAGAATTAATATATTTCGCTAGTGCTCTGAATTGTCACTCTAAATAATTCAAGGGTTCTTTCTTAGGCAAACGTGTTCTTTATATTGTCAATTACGTGTCATATATTTTCTAAAATCGTGTAATGCTAGAATCCTTTGTACAGGGCAGACTTTGAGTTCAACGTATCTGCATGGTCGTTCATTCATCTTTGAATTCTTTTGTATTTTCACTTTCCTCGAACCCATCACAGTTTATGACTCTAAAAAATGTATCGATTTTGAAAAACTCACACTAAACAGCTGAAATGCTGGTCTGGAGTTCATTCACTGGAAGGAATTACGGTCAATGTAACTAGACATAATTTTGGGCATTCAGGTGTGGAGTAATGGTACATTAATGCATACAAGCGCATGACCAACTAAGGTGTTCTTCTGATTTTCGGGTGTCACATCCAATTATTTTTTACTCGGATATTTAACGATGCTGTATCAACTGCTGGATTATTTAGCGTCAATGGAATTGGTCATAGCCAGATGGTACTTGGTAAGGATACATTGTTATGAGAATGGATTGATGTCCTCTTCGTTGGATATTTTCTCTTCTTTTCTTTTTTTAAGATATCGAGGCAAGTTTGGGAAAATATGTGTTATAGCATGTGGTTTTGGTTGCCAGTTCTTGCGTGGAAGTCCTACCTCTTTACTGGCAATAATAAATTTATCGGCTCTTACAATCAAAAGTCGCCCTCGGTAGTGCAGTTGATATAGCGCTGGCTTTCAATGCTCGAGGTTGCGGGTTCGATCCCTGCCGAGATCGATGGCATTTAAGTGTGTTTAAATGCGACAGGCTCATGTCAGTAGATTTAATGGCATGTAAAAAAAACTCCTGTGGGACAAAATTCCGACACACCGGCGAAGCTGATATAACCTCTGCAGTTGCGAGCATCGTTAAATAAATCACGATTTTAAAAAATCACAATCAAAACCGCAGAAAAATGGATATCACAGATATAAGAACGAGCATACAGTTTTCTGTGTTCGTGGAATTGCTCTACACCACTTCTGACAAATAGACTAGTCTATGGATGGATAAAAGAAAGTCTCTTCCTTACAGATTATAGAGTATCTATAATTGGATTTACATCAAGAACAAAACAATTAGGCTTATTACTACTTGCTCACATAAACGATACAATAAAAATCACCCGAACACCACAAGAAATATCTTCTTAATTCCATAGCAGAACGAGTTCTACATGCTCTGTCCACAGTATTAAGAGGAAACCTGCAATCTTAGAACGATCGCCACGCCAATGTTTCGCTCAGTTGCCGCGGCGACACTAGGGGGTTTAAAAGTCCCATTAGACCCTTGCCGAGTTACCACACTTTCTATTCTAAACGCTCTGTGTACATTAAAAAAAAAACGCACAGATACGTGTGCACACACACAATTACCTAAATCAACAATAAGTATTTGAAATTCCACTACTAATTATGTTTAGGCGTAAAGACTTCCAATTACAACAAAAATTGTAACTTGATTTCAGGATAAACTTTAGTGACCCACGAACATAACATTTTTGTTCGTATTTCACAGTCGTGTGTTACGTATGTGACGTGTTTTTCTTGTAGAATTTGTACATAAATCAAAATGTTGCCCTTACAAGAAGTTGATTGTTATGTGATGTGTTTCACTTTTACATTTATGAAACATTAAAAAGTGGAATTGTTTTGAAGAAATATAAACAACTGTCCATTTGAGTGGAACTCTCAACCTTTCTTTGTAATAATTGTAATTAAGCACGAAATAATCATTGTATTACAGTTTCTATGCATTATAATTATTAACAAAGATCAGCACTTCATTATTATTTGAATTTAACATACAGAAGTAATGACTTATTTGTCTTAAATATGCATTCAAATATGTCATTTCTAATAGATAATTTCGCGCTCTTAAACCACAGACTTCTTTGTGCTTTTTCTTCCACATACATGTTGTTACACAATCAATGTCAGATTCAAAAAATTCAGATCATAACGAAAAAAATGACATATAACAAGCAGAGATTCGTAAGATTTTTCTTTTTCGTGAAAATGTCGCATTTTCGTACAATGACCCCCACATTGCAAAGGCAAAAGTTGTGATAGATCATTATAGAAGAGATATACAATGTGTCAGAAGATAAAGTTATTTATTCTGTAGACCTGGAGAAAGTGATAATGCTTCCTTGGCGTGACATGTTTATGTCAGTCACATTCACCCATAATTTGACTGTTTATAATGAGAGGTTTGTTTCAGTGGATAAAGGAAATAAATTACTTTCTGTAGCATGTTTGTTGCATGGTTCATTTCACAAGTTCCTCTCTTTCAGAATAAGAATTGGGCGTTCTTTATCTTATTGTGTACTGCACCAATAGTTCGGAGATTCTGCTGAAAAATTGAAGTAAAATATTTTGAAACGGCCCATACCTACATGTCAGCTGATCTCTTCCACCACCATATAGAAAAGTCTTTACAAACTATGAAAAAGATGTATGGTTTTAAAGCAACAGTAAAAATTCTTACTCGAACATTATAATCATTGATATGGGAAGAATTGTTCTTCATCTCACCAGTTATCATATATATAATAAATGACTTAATTTCATATGTTATAACCAACTGACATTTATATTGACTTTAGTTGAGTTATATAAATAAAGAGTTTAAATAAAATTATTATAAGGGCTTGTGCCCTGGCTTGCTCCTATATAAATGCAGTTACAACTTTCAAACTTAGTAATAGATGCTAGAATAAATAAAAGAAATTCTCGTAACTACATTTAATACATGAAGAGCTATGTTTATAGGATTAATTTTAATAAAATTGGATTTAGCACAACAAATTCTTAATAATACCAAATAAGTATTTTTCCCCAAGAAGTAACAAAGCGGGAAATATCAGAACAAAAAACATGAATTTCTCAATTTCAATAACTGTGCAATTACCCCTTCTGTGTCTAGTACGGTAGCATAGATAAATGGACTTCTCACTCCCAGAAGAGAGTTCATGTGAGACAGTTCTTGTCTAACCACAGCGAAAACACTAAAATATCAGAGTAATGAAGAGATATGACATTTTTTCTAATTATTTTGTGAAAGATAATATACACCACTGATATTAAACTGTTCTGCAGGTGAATGATGCCAACACAACTGTTGGTTCCCCAGGTGAATTGCTTTCACGTCGTTGCGTAGCACTGCTTAAAACTGCTCTGAAGCCAGATGTGTGGCCACAGCAGTGTGACCTCAAGTTGAATTGGTTTGACAAGGTGTTCGTGTCTGTTGAATCAGGTACACCTAATTATGGCAACATTTGCACTGCATTGGAGTTGCTCACATTCCTGCTGGGAGTCATGAAAAAGGAACAGATATTGACAAGTTGCAAACCTCTACAGAGAGGAATTGCAGCATGCATCACTTGCTCCAATTCAAAGGTAATAGCTCTTTCTGGTATAAGAACTTAAGGAGCTCAAAACTTGTTTGTTTTCAGCTGAAATAATTTTTGTTTTATTTTATTTTTATTATTATTATTATTATTATTATTATTATTATTATTATTATTATTATTATTATTGTTATTATTACGCATTGTATTCTTCACGTGACATAATTAGGAACATTAAATCCAGACGTTTGAGATGGGCAGGACATGTAGCACGTATGGGCGAATCCAGAAACGCATATAGAGTGTTAGTTGGGAGACCAGAGGGGAAAAGACCTTTGGGGAGGCCGAGACGTAGATGGGAAGATAATATTGAAATGGATTTGAGGGAGGTGGGCTATGATGGTAGAGACTGGATTAATCTTGCTCAGGATAGGGACCAATGGCGGGCTTATGTGAGGGCGGCAATGAACCTCTGGGTTCCTTAAAAGCCAGTAAGTAAATAACTGTATTATTATTATTTTGCAGGTCATCCGCCTTGTGCATGGATTATTGTCTCGTTTGATGAGTATATTTCCTACTGAGCCTACCAGCTCCAGTGTGGCTTCCAAGTATGAGGAACTGGAATGTCTTTATGCATGCGTCGGAAAGGTATGGCTTTAATATTTTAATGTTTTTGGCTATTGAGTTTCATAGTTTGGACAGTTGTCATTTAAAAACTTAACCACTTCCTGATTGTATTAAATGGCAAGTAGCTAATTTTTGTATCAGACTCTTATCATATATACCAGTAATAGCTAATACCAGTACCCGTAATTTTGTTTAAATTGTTATGCAGGTGACAATTTTTCTTTGTTTCTTTGTTTCTTTCTTTCTTTCCCGTATTTATTTAGTTATGTACCACATTCTGAAGGACCACATACAATACTCACATTTTTTAATAAACATACACAAGAGTGTTACACATTGCGAACTACATTAACAGAGTGAGTCAGAATTCTGGAATCACCCTAATAAATATCTAATACCTACTTTGTTAGGTTAATAGAGATGTTTCTTTACTATATGATCAATGAATCAAGCAATTAAACACACAATAATTCTAGCCATTCGTCATCTTTAAAACCGCCTTCTGGATGCAACTTTGATATTTTAAACAAAAGAAAGGTTATGTGACCACTGTATAGGCCTATTGTATTATTATGAGAAAGCCACTGGCAGAATCAGTTCTGAGATATCTTAATCACTTTCATGATATGAAATGTTAACTATTTTAATAATATCAAACGAACATTTACAAAATATGTTCAATATGATGTGTATACACAGTCATAGATATTTTCCCCACTCAGAGAGCATGCTTAAATATCTCAGAAATGATCACAGGCTTTAATGATGCTGCCTTTCATATATTCCATATTTTGAATTTTCACTGCATACACCTCTGATTGAGGTTCTGGTTGCAATATATGGGTCATTCTCACGAAACCCATCACATTTATTTCCCCTGCATTGATTTCTATAATATCTTGTAACTTGAAAAATGTCTCCTGTGTAAAGAAAACAGGACTATTACACCTAGTTATCCACCCTACACTTAGGTCGATATTACATTTTCTTACTGTCATGCATAGCTTGGAATAGCCAAACATGTGGACACCGTGGATGTCCCACACTACAAAATATAAATTTCAATTAATATCACCTTTAAAGTATAAGTCCGATTACAAAGAAACACATTGTATTGAAAAGTGCGTTAAAGGAAGTAAACATCACATATACAACAGTTTTATAAAAGTGCCCAATGTCACTACAGAAGTGGTGTAGTTTTTGTCCACGAGTTTTTAGCTTTGACAAGGAATGGATGATTCTTCGCTCTGAATTTGCCGCTTTAAAAGAGAAGTTCAATATGGTGCTTCCAGAACATTCGGAAGACGAAGACAGTGAATTGTCGGTGCTTTCTCAGACATAAAAAAAAATCTGCACTTGCGTATCAGGCTCAAAAGCAGCATCGAATAGCAAGTGTTTATTTTTTTTAAGTGCCAGCTCAACTATGCAAGGGGAGATTACCAACGGCTGGGTAAGTAATGATTTCATAGGCTATTTATGAAATATGATCGGAAAAATTAATATGCTTAAAAGTAATTAGAACACACCAGCGAAAAGTCTGAAATGTGGACACCGTGGCTGTAAACACCGTGCATTTATTAGAATGGGATATTTAGTTCACAGGCCATGATCATTATTATTGATGTGATGTTTATGATGTAGCTAGAAGAATACGGTCTCTACATAGTTCTATATGGATACAATATTGCGACTGTATCATGTATCTGTATTACACGATGAGTGGTGGTGAACTGACTAGAGGACGGAAAAAATACGAGAATAAGGGAAGGACAAGAAAAATAAGCTTAAAGACAGAAATTTATAAAAGTAAGAAATCTGACGTTTCAAGAAATGTCAAAAGTCGAAACATGCAACTTGCAAGGAAAATAGAACCAGAGTGTTTAATGATGGAAGCAGATCCTGAAAATTACGCTGCTTACATAACGTCGGAGAGTAAGATATGGGCTAAGAGAAAGAAGCAAGGAAAAATTAAGACAGTTTCAGCTATGACTAATAGAGAATTAAGAAAGCGAAGGAAAAATGAAGAGAATGGATGAGAGAATATTGCACGAAAATTAAGAACAAATATATTCAACAACGTAATCATAGTAATTTGGGAAAGGATACAAAAAGCTCTCCTGCTAATAAAAGGTACCGGTAGTGAAGTTATTCAAAAACTAAAAGCCGAAACATTAAGCTTAAACGTTTAACAGAAAAATAAATCGGAAAAGCTTTTTCACGTGTAAAAAAAATGAAATAGGCCTGTGCTATACTCCATCTCGTATCACAGAGAAGAAAAAAGCAAACCAATCTTCCTCAAGCACTACAGTTCGTACTTTGCTAAGAGGGGCGTCCAGTTCCTTCTGACACAAAGAAGAAGCTGATCCTTGGAGAGTTGCTAGAACAACAATTAAAATCATTTTCTTCTGTAGAATATAAAAGTAAACAATTGGTAAGACGCATCATAAGTCGCAAAATAATTAAGACTTATAAAATGCTGCAGCACTGTAAGAGAGTAGTTTCTCGCACAGCTGTTCGCCAAAATAATTCGTACAGACACAAGAGTAGCCACAGTTTGGAGTACAAGCATCCCGTGATACAATAAAGACGCATCAGTATAGTGGTGTAAAGAAAATAAAAATTTGTTAATTTTCAATTAATTGAGTTATATATGTAAATTTCAATGTGGTATGAGTCATTGAAAATTTTCTTTTGTGTAAAGAAGTTGGTTTGTGTCTTCTACAGAAGTGGTTCTTATTTTTTTGTAGGGCACAAGTGTGTATGTACTTATAAAAGAATCATAATTAAAGGTAAAATATTTATCATTATTGTTATTACTATAACCGTAAATCATTTCTTATATCTATTTAAATATCTTCATTAAATAAGTGAAATCAGTCACCGGCGTAGCTCAATCGGCTGAGGCGCTTGCCAGTCGATCCGGAGTTTCGCTCGGGCTTGGGTTCGATTCCCGCTTGGACTGATTACCTGGTTGGGTTTTTTTTTTCGAGGTTTCGTCAACCATAAGGTCACTGTCAGATAATCTATGGCGAATCCCTGGTCTCATCCAGCCAAATACCATCTCGCTATCACCAATTCCATCGACGCCAAATAACCAAGTAGTTGATATAGCGTCGTTAAATAACCAAGTAAAAAAAGTGTAATCCACTATGGTATTATTATTTATAAACATAAATTAATGCGTTTATAACTGTTAGTGATACTTCACATTATTAATTAAATATGTTTGCAAGCGAACATAAATACTTATTTCATTTTGTAACATGGCTCAATCGCATTATATCTAATAACAATCAATTAATATTATTATGAATAATTAAATTTGTGACTTATTTATTTTCACTATTGATTTCAAGTCGGTGTGTAAATCAAATTGTCTTTACCGAGCCATAGGAATAACCCACGGATTAAAACTGTAGACACCGTGGAGATGCTGTGGACACCGTGGAATCTGAAAATTGATTTTGTTTTATTTCTCGTAGCACACGAAGATTTAGAGTTGGCCACTAACACACCTGACTTATCTTTCACACCTTTAACCAATACCTAGCAAAAAATTAATCTCCTTACAATTTCAGTTGTTGCCATTTTTGGGTTCCAAAAGTGACAGGTTTCATGAGAATGACCCATATACAATAAAATCCCTCGTAACCAACAATACCAAAACAACGGCACTTTTGGCTAGGCCAAAAAAAAAAAAAGAGAAGAGTGGGACAAAGATGTGAGTGGTTTTTGTGGATTGCACATGCCGCATATTGTGATTACTCTTTACATTGTTCATGCGTGAAAACATAGACAGAAAACCCGTTATGTCCCTGGGGTAGGTCAGGTAGTGGCAGTAAGTTGCCGCTTTATTCTTCAAACAATGCATAGAGTCTATATCTTTAAATTTATCACTTGAATTTGCCTGTTTCGAGGGGGTGTTGGATGAGTCTAAATAGGAAAGTGCGACATTCTCTGTTCCTACAGTGCGTGAGAACGTCCTCACACTGAAGCAAAAGCTTGAATTATTCGAGAAAATGGATAGATGAGTTAGTAGATTCAAATTAATGGACGAATTTAAAATTGGAAGTTCAACTTCATATGCTAAAAAGAAATAAGACAGTCAACTTCGGCGATTCATAAGTAACATTCAATCTACGAAAGTTGCGGAAAATCGGAAAACTGTACATCAGTCCCACTGTGAATAAATAGATCATGTTCTATACAAATGATTCGCAATTAAAATATCTGAGAGAATGTGCATTTCTGGGCTGATTCTACAAGAAAAAGCCAAGGAATTGCACCAGAAAATGAAACTGCAAAGTGAGTGTGGATTTTCTATTGGGTGGCTTAACAGATTCAAAGAGAGACATGAAATCTGAAAACTAGACATGTCTGGTGAACAATGAAGTGCCAACGAAGTGTCCGCAGTTCAGTTTATTAATCAGTTCCAGAAAATTGTGTCTGAGGGTAATGTTAGTGCGGAACAAATATACAAGGTGAGGCAGAAATATCTCCCCATTTTCAACTGCACATAAAATGGAAAATATTGAAGTACAATATCAAACAGTAATTTAAATTTATTCCTTATTTTATGCCATTTTATCCTTCAGTTCAGTTCCGCAACACACTTTCAGATTTCACGTCAAGGATGTGTTTCTAGCCGCAAGACCGTAAAATTGTGGATTGCGTCTTTTCGGAATACAGCTTCAGCACTAAAATAGAAACCACCAGGGCGACCAAGATCCACAAAACATTGCAATTGTGCGTCAAACATTCGTAAGGAGCCCACAACATTTGGCGAGAAAAGATGCAGCAGCTTTGCAATTAAGTAATCGCAGCCTTAGGAGAATTTTGCAACAGGATCTTAACTTTCATCCATACAAAATGGTAATGGTCGATGAACTTAAAGATTGTGATATGGGAAATCATCTGAGATTTGCTAGACAGTTTCTTGAAATCCTGTCCAACAATATTGTTCTGTTAATGTCAGACAAAGCACATTTTCATTTGTTCGGAAGTGTAAATAAACTGAACTTGTTGTTCAAAACACTTCTTAACTAATTTAGAAGTGCAATCAGTAGATCAAAAAGAATTGTAGTGTTGCAAGGTATGATATGTAAAAGTGCCTTGTGTAGCTGCTAAATTACGTTGACTACTATTGAAAACCTTTTTGTGAAAAAATGAAGTTATTTGATTATTACTAGAACTAGATGCTGCCATATCTGCTTCCTTGTATTTAACTGTTTTTACATGTTGAACAATGTCACTCTTCCATGAGCAATACTAAATTTAGAACAACACTTGGTACAATAAATATCACTTTCTGATTTCTTTTTAAGATTTATTTTTCTAAGTCGTGATTTCGTGATTAAATATGCTTTTCCTCTTCGGCATTTTTATCACAAAACTACTATTAACAGGGCGAAGCTACGTTCATGCAACTGGGTATTCTGAAGTTCATACCTTATATTTTTTTGAAGATAAATTCCAGTCTGCGTGTTTTTTGCTCTGCAAAGATGTCAATGATGCGTTCTTTGAAGATGTCGTCCCTGGAAAGACTGTTTAACAAACCCTTCTCAATAGCCAGAGTACTCAAATTGCTCAGTCTAGAATTTGACATGGAGTTCCTTAAAAATGTCATAACTCTCTTCAGTGCACTCATACTTCGTTCACTCGACGCAGTACATACAGGGAAGTTGAGAATCAATCTTATGAGCTGCACTGTTTCTTGATAGACAGGCCATTGTTCAAAAAATATTTCAGCAACAAACCTGCAGGCAAATGCTTTGTTTGGTCAGAATAAACGTTCGTTAGTTCATTTTGAAGGTGTTCACTGTCAAAGTATGGATACTTTTTTTACTAATGCACTCAACTTACGTGACGGAAACACTGATATATAAGCAGGGAACTGTTTTTCATCGAGTAATTCAACAAAATTAAAGTTTTTAAGATCTTCAAATCTCGATTCCATCTGTATCACTATGATATCAATTATTTCAAAAGCTAGGACTTGTAGTATCATAAATTATCCTGATCCTGCCTGAGTGCCTTGGCATCTTTGATGCACTCCTCAACAGTTTCCTGATTTCTAAGAGATTTTACATTTGTTACAGCAAGTTTTACTTCATGATTGCAAATGCTGATATCTTTATTTGCAACACAATGTATAAGTGGTTAATGTAAACAAATAATATTTTCCACAGTTGCGAGCATCGTTAAATAAACCATAATTTAATTTTGTACGGGGAAGGTAACTATATACATAGAAGTCACAATGATAAGAGGATAGATAGGATGGAGATCATAATAATAACAAATTACAATGAAAGCAGTAGTGATAGTGTATTGGCAAAATTTTCTAACAATAACAATAAACGTACAGTCTGTAACGTTTTATTAGATTTGGTTTTCTTAACTTATCGACGTTATAGGTCTATTTACACGAGTTCTGAGTGTACTTCTACTGTCACGGTGTTTGGCAGGATGGTATCTATAGAGGGCTACAGCTGGTTGGGAGACATACAAGTTGGATAGTGACTCGCTTCTTTGCTTAACATTTAAAATTTCAGAGGCCAAAAAGATCTGCAATACTTTTTTTAATACCATAATTTTTCACACACTGACAGATTGCAGCGTTGCCAACCATGGCCGAATTCGGCTAAATGTAGCTTTTAGCAGAATGGTCGTAGTCAAATGGCAAAGTGTAGCCAAATGAGATTCGATCGAATGACAATTTGTGAATACTCAGTTTTATGTGTAAACACGTTCTTCTATCAAATTTTATTTTCTCACACTCTAATAGCCATAAGAAGTTTCTCGCTTCCTCAAAAAAATTACGAAAACATAACAGAAAATTTAAGGTAGGACTGAATTCTGAACACTGCGGCCATTATTTATGGCAAGGAAAACTTTATTATTTTCAGTTTTCTTTTCCTGTTATGTGAATTGCACCTATTGTTTAACAGTCAATTCCTGGATTCGTGAATTCACTGACACCTGACAGTGTCTTTATTGAGAGTCGACTATGCAACAAAAATGAACTGGCCCTAAACTAATGAATGACATCCAACACATCCGCCTTCCAACATTATAACCAGGGAAAGGATTTATATGTAAATACATATTTACTTATAAAGCTAATATAATTTATATTTTGCATTATCTTTATGTTTCACAATGTGTAGGGTTGAAAAATCCTACTTTTATTTTCCATATTTTAGAGTTTAGTACATATTTTCGTTAATTTCCATATATTTTCCATATTTCATATAAAACAGTCCATATTATATTAGGTTTAACAATAAAACAAAACAAAATTCCATTAACTTTTAAAAATACATTTCAACAATAGAGATTTAAACACATGTTCAGTAATCCCTTTAACATCAGAGTTATTTGAAAATTAGCAGTCCTATCAACAATGGGAAAGTAAGTTACAAAACTGTATTAATTTAATTTAAAATTTTTAACAGACTTCAGTTGTGCAGCTCAACAGTTAAATGCCAGTCAGAGTACACATAGGTTCAGTTTTGTAAATCATACTATAAAGACGGTAAATATGCCAAAAGTACGTCATTCAGTCAATTTAAAATCAAAACTAACAAGTTACATTTCAGAATTTAAAGAAGATGGTTTATCAACTGACAATAAAATATTATTTTGTAATTTGTGTCAGTGTGCAGTATCATCTACACAAAAGTTCCTGGTGCAACAACACATTACAACTAGTAAACATCAGGCCAACAAACAACTAAATTCCAAGCAGAGACAATTGTTTTTAACACAACCAACAACATCGAATGTAAGATCTGAGTTTAACATCGACCTGTGCCGTTCTCTCATCTCTGCTGATATTCCTCTCTACAAACTAAAGAATAAGGTCTTCAGGGAATTCCTTGAAAAATATACTCAACATACAATCCCGGATGAGTCAACACTTAGGAAGACGTATGCTCCATCCATCTACGATGAGACAATACAGAAGATAAGAGATGAAATTAAAGATAGTTCAATTTGGGTTTCCATTGATGAGACTCCCGACAAAGAAGGTAGACTTGTTGGTAATGTAGTTATCGGTTTGTTAAGTGAACAATATTCTGAACGAATTCTTTTACATTGTGATGTTCTAGAAAAGTGCAATAACAAAACTATAGTTAAACTGTTCAACGAAGCTATGGGTATCCTGTGGCCAAAGGGTATTATGTACGATAATGTGTTATTCTTTATTAGCGATGCTGCCCCTTATATGGTCAAAGCTGGACAAGCATTATCTGTTGTATATCCTAAATTGACTCATTTTACTTGTGTGGCGCATGCATTTCATCGTGTGGCAGAAGTGGTCAGAGACAATTTCCCTAAAGTAGATTTGTTGATTTCATCAGTGAAAAAAGTATTTCTCAAAGCTCCCAGTAGAGTTAACGTGTTGAAAGAAATGTACCCTGAAATTCCATTGCCACCAAAGCCAATTTTAACTAGATGGGGTACATGGCTAGAAGCAGTTGAATATTATGCCGAACATATAGACTCTATTAACAATGTTCTCCTTGCATTGGACTCTGAAGATGCAGTCTCAATTGATACTGCGAAAACAGTTACCTGTGACATAAGTGTGAAGAATGACTTAGCTCACATTCAGCATACATTTTCATGCATCATAAAAACGCTCAAAAGTCTCCAAAATAGGCACCTTTCACTATCTGAAAGTTTTGAAATTATAAATAGTACTGTGGAACAACTGAATCGTGGTAGAGGTAAAGTTGCAGATGCAGTAAGAGCTAAGGTGGACACTGTACTTTCAAAAAACCCTGGATATGAAGAACTACAAAAGGTTGTTGCTGTGATGAGTGGTGAATCAACAGTTAAGATTAACTTGGACTTATCCCCAGCAGACATTGTGAAATTGAATTATGTACCAGTTACTTCTTGTGACGTCGAACGCTCTTTTAGTCAGTATAAATCTATCCTCAGAGACAATAGAAGAAGATTCACTTTTCAGCACTTGAAAGAAATGTTTGTAACCTATTGTTATGGTAACAGACAATAAAAATTGTGTTTTGTTGAAACTACATTGGAAGATAAGGTACGTCCATTATATTTTTTGTTTAGTTTGATTAAAATGTACCAATATTTAACGTACATAGTCATTTTTTTATAATTTTAAGTCCATATTTAATTCCATATTTTGGTAAAAATCCATATTTAATTCCATATTTTGGTAAAAATAACTACATATATATTTACATATTTCATATATTTTTAGTCCATATAAATCCGTTCCCTGATTATAACTATAGCATAGGTCATGGATTCTGTTTCTGAATGTGTGTGGCTTCATTTCCTGAATTTCGGGACGTTTTTAGCAGATTCGCTAGTATTGAGGTTGGTAACACTGAATGACACGCTTTTTTTTTTTTTCGTGACCCTTTCTATTAACTTTTTCTTTTCTCTTTTTCTGTTTTCTGTTTTTCAGCTTTCTTAAACTAGTACGTACACAACACCCATGCCCAAGGCGGGACTCGAACCCACAACCTTTCGGACGAAGCAATAGAGACATCGTGCCCCTACCGCTTGAGCCATCCAGGTCGGCAACACATTCAGAGTCTAGGCTCTTCACAGAGCTGTCTAGCATTAGTGACGTTTGCAAGCACTCCGGTTGGTGCATGCGCATATGCTTTCTCTATCTGCTGTAGCGAGCCTGGTTTGAAACAGTATCACTCAGTGAGTAGCCACAATGTAGTTGTGCGCTGGTTCCGCGCCGAGGAGCTGGCGTCAATCCTTCCATAACTGGAGAGTGTAATACTAGAGAGATTTCATTTACCTACTGTATACCAATGAAAACAGGAAAATGTAAATGCGCTTATTTCTTGAAAATCCAATGGGTATTCTAAGGCTCACAGATTACCCTTCAGCTTCGCCCCTGACTATTAACAATCAACATCAACAATATGATTAAATAAATAATTTATACTCCACATCATGAATTGAGATCTTCAAGTAGACTGAAGGTTAAGCAGCGAATAGAGAATATTAAGAATGGAGACTCAGTGAGATTTCCCGACCTGTTTTTTTGTGTGCATGCGTGAGGTTGGTGTATGATTCCACTTTCAAATGTTAGAGGTTGACAGTTCGAACTCTGTGTCCATAGCCACCCAAGTAGTTCATAAAGTAGCCAAACAGTATTACCTAATTTCAATGGCTAATTCCAATCTCAGGGCTGTCCATCTAAGATTATAACCTATAACCAAAAATATGTAATTCATGTATTTTTAATGTAATATAAACTGAAATAAATATTGTAAAATACGATGATATATAGAATTTTCAATAGCCATTCCATGGTTCCTAAAATACGGGACATTTACGAGATGCAAAGTAAAATACGGAACAATTATGTGTTTTTTTCGGACCCATAAAGAAAAGGGGACAAGGCTCTTAAATATGGAACTGTCCCATAAAATACGGGACAAATGGTCACTTTATTAATATAGTAGGCCTATATTCAAATCCAACACTGAATTCATAAATACAATATTTTATTTATTTATTATTTTTTGTTAAAATTTCATAGTTATTTTTACAGGTGAAGTTGTGAATCTCATGCCCAACTTTCAACTTGAAGGGTTAAGAATTCTACCACTATGATATTTAAAATAACTACTTTGAATCATTTAAAATATTGTAGTAAAAATTACTTGACAGTAATTAATTCATAACATTAAGTGGAACCTAAGTAATAGCCCTTTTCATATCTGTTAGTGTTTGTTTCTTCTGTTGAGTTTTTGAACATTGTAATTATTAATTATTTTTACATTTTTCTAAGTCATTTAAAAGCATTGTTGTTCTGATTGAATTTTAAATTTTACTTTGTCTACTTTGATATTTGATTTGGTATTGTATTTTAATTGACGTGTGTACGCAGAGAAGGTTGTATTTCTCTCACATATTATTTTATTCTCTTTTGCTTTTTAATTTTGTATCACTGAAACTTTATAAATCTTTTGGTGATGAGGAAAGTGGGAGTAGAGGGGATAGGGTATGGGAAGGAGAGGAAATCGTTATATGTCTGTGTGTTTGAGGACATTTTTCTATTTTTCATATTTTAATGTTATTTGAACCTTCTTTCAGATGTTATTTAATTTTTATTTATCTTTTCGTTATGCATAAAAAAAGATTAATTCATATTATGTGTAAACCATGTTTGTGTTTAATCAGGATGCAGCTTCATAAGGAGAATAGAATAATTTTCTTTTTTCTCATATTTTGTTTCAGAAGTACTTAACATATATATAATATATCTATCATATTCGATATTGCTATTGTAATTTTGTGCAGGTGGTATTTGAGGGACTGGCAAACTTCGAAAAGAGTCCAGGTGCTAGTCCATCTACATTGTTTGGCACACTGATGATGCTGAAGGCTGCTTGTGTCAACAATCCAAGCTACATTGATCGTCTCATCACACCGTTTATGAGGGTTCTACAGAGAATGGCTCGGGAACACATAACACCCACACCTCCTCATGAGACCAGTCCAGGTAAAAATATACTATAACAGATTCAGGTGTTTAATTTCATTTGATTAAACAAATTTGAATGATCTGACTTAAGTTAGTTAGTTAATAGATGGCTTCCTTATGCAATGACACATCCAAGTATTCAGCATTGCTCCAAGGTTCCTGTGATGATTTCGTAGAATGTTCACTTATTGATCCCGTGGAATGAGTCTCCTGGGAGGATGGTACACTGCAGTAGTTTCACACTACTGTTGCAGTGGCGAGATGTTTTTGTTTAGTCAGTTGTCCAAAGACAGTTTTGAACCTCATAAGTGACATCAATAAGGCATTATTCATGAGGCAACTAAGCCAGAAGATATTGGGGTAGGGTGATCAGTTTCTTTCCCTCTCTATTGCTTGCATTGCTGACTAGTAACATATTTCACTAATCAGACTTCAGATGTATACAAACAATTGTTCTTCCTCTGACATATATCATCAAATGAGATGTACTGCCTTATAATAGATGTACTTATCAGCCAGAACATCAGTCAGAAGTATGGCGAGATGATGCTTGCAATTTATATTTCATTGAAAATGAGAATGACCCAAGAAAACTATCCCATTGTTCGTCAATTTCCTCTTGCACTCATTTGGATAAACAACGTTTAATAATATATTTTGTTAAACCAGACGTTTGAGATGGGCTGGGCATGTAGCACGTATGGGCGAATCCAGAAATGCATATAGAGTGTTAGTTGGGAGGCCAGAGGGGAAAAGACCTTTGGGAAGGCCGAGACGTAGATGGGAAGATAATATTAAAATGGATTTGAGGGAGGTGGGATATGATGGTAGGGACTGGATTAATCTTGCTCAGGATAGGGACCAATGGCGGGCTTATGTGAGGGCAGCAATGAACCTCCAGGTTCCTTAAAAGCCAGTAAGTAAGTAAGTAAACTAGACACAAAAGTATAGTACCTCTTAAGTTTAAATAGTTTAACACAGTATCTTATAAAAAGTTGTTAATTTATTCTGTCCTTATTTTGATGCAAAACTCTTCGCAGAAACTACAGATAACTTAGGTCTTCCAAGTGGATAGTTGAAATTACTTTAATAACAATGACGATCTATCTTATATGATTTAATAGTTTTTTGACTCAGTCTCGGATTTCATCTTTTAAGTAAGCATGAACAAAGTATTTCTCAGGAGAAGAATATACATTTACATGACATTCAAACTTGAACTTCAATAGTGCAGCTTCACTATTGATCCATAACGTTGTACACAGTAAGGAAATTACCTGATATACATATTTATTTGTTCAAACTTACAAACCGTTCACAACAGGTCACATGTTTTTTTTTTTTCCTTCAAATTACAATCTGAAAGCACAAGGAGGTTAGAATATTAGAGAACTCATTATGAGCTTTAAACTGTAAAAAGAAAAGAGAGTAAAAGAAATGATGTGTAAATAATAATGATTTGTATTTCATGAACAAATTGAAATTGACGTTTTGAATCCTGATCAGTCCTTGGTCGTGACCTGTTAATCTTCTTCTCGGAAGTAGTAAAGAGCAGATATGCATCTTGAGCAACTTTGCCAGTCAGTTTATTTATATTTGTTAAAAAAATGTTTCTTACCTTCATCATAAAACTTACTTAGATTAATTTATAATAAGCATTTTGCTACTGAAAATCTTCTTAATCAAGGAAAGTTAAAAAGTTGCAGTAGGGCCATTCTATGAAAATGCGACATTTTCACTAAAAATAAAAATCTCACGAATCTCTGCTTGTTATATGTCATTTTTTACATTATGATCTGAATTTTTTGAATATGACAACACTGATTGTGTAACAACATGTATATGGGAGAAAAAGCACAAAGAAGTCTATGGTTTAAGAGCGCGAAATTATCTATTAGAAATCACATATTTGAATGCACATTTAAGACAAAGAAATCATTACTTCTGTATGTTAAATTCAGTTAATAATAATAGAAACTGTAATGCAATGATTATTTCGTGCTAGATTACAATTATTACAAAGAAAGGTTGAGAGTTCATGTGTCATGCTCAAATGGACAGTTCTTTATATTTTTTCAAAAGCATTTCATTTTTTAATGTTTCATAAATGTAAAAGTGAGACACATCACATAACAATTAACTTCTTATATGGACAACATTTTGATTTATGTACAAATCCTACAAGAAAAACGTGTAACACAAGTAACACAATGACTGTGACACACGAACAAAAATGTTATGTTCGTGTGTCACTATAGTTTGTCCTAAAATCCAGTTACAATTTTTGTTGTTATTGGAAGTCTTTACGCCTAAACGTAATTAGTAATGGAATTTCAAATACTTATTGTTGATTTAGATGAGAGAGAGAGAGAGAAAAAGAGAGAGAGAGAGAGATTTTTTTTTTTTTTTTCCTTCAATGTACATATACTATAGGTTAAACACTCTTGAAAATGTGTGTTCCATAACTGTTGTAAAGGGGAAAGGAACTGGCCACGCTACCCCATTATCTCCCATCCTAGTTGCCTCATAAGTGATGCCTTCTTGGTATTACTTGTGAGGTTCACACCTGTTGTTTAAACAGTTGTAAAAATATAGTGTTTAGGCCTAAAATTAGTATAAAACATTTAATTTATGCCTAAAGTTCGTATAAAATATTTATTAGTTTTTTTTAATTTCTTGAATTAAAAACTTAAAAAAATTTGATTATGTTAATTTATTTCCTATAAAAACAAGCTTATATAGTACATTTTTGTTGTAAGTAGGTAGCCACCATAATAGTCTTATGTAGAAATAAATTGGTGTAATTATTTGTACATTAGGTAAATGGTACTAAATTTCTGATATTAATTTAAAATCGTTTTATTTAATAACATTAATTAACTTACCCTAGGTATCATATAGCAATTCTAAAAGATAGGCCTTTTTTAGATCTATATTAGTTGTTCTATTGATACCATAAATATCTATACATTTTGAACGTATTTTGATAGTATTTTCAAGAATTTAAGTTGGACTGATTACTTGGTTGGGTTTTTTTCCGTGGTTTTCTCCAACCATAAGGCGAATGTCGGGCAATCTATGGTGAATCCTCAGCCTCGTCTCGCCAGATACCATTTTGCTATCACCAATCACATTAACACTAAATAACCTTGTCGTTGATACAGTGTCGTTAAATGACCAAGTAAAAAAAGACATCAAATATACAGGGGGAGTTACAAAAGCTTGTGGTGGCGAAGAATTAAAAGTATCTGTGATGTTCAAGGAAGGGAAGTAGTACAAATGGCTGACATATTGGTATATTCGTCATATTACATTACACAAGAAATGTCACCACATTTGGTTGTAAACAACCGTGGATATTCTAAATTTGAAGTGTATTTTAGTGTAATCTGGTGTTATTTTGTATAATAAGAACTGTAGGCATAATGTAGAAGCCTTTCACAAGAAATGATGCATTATAGTGCATTTAAAACAATTAGTAACCAACATGACAGAAATGTTCGTGTGTTACAACATATTTGCAATATTTTATTTCTTAATGGCACTTATGTTTTTTTTTTTTTAAGTTTGTGATTTAGCAGTTGCATGTACTACACAAGTGTCTTAATTTTTTGGAAAACAACTGAATGCATTTATGTCATATGGCACAATAATATGAACATTTTCCATTTTGGTAATAAATCAAATGGCAAGAAAATGTTCTTGTGTCACACCATATAATATTTCATATTTTTTACATTATTAATTATTCCTTTTCATTAAAAATTTTTGTTTATATTTATGAATGCTTATGTTAAAAGACAGTAATGTCTTTTTCTTGAATTACTAAGTATTTAATTAAATTTTCTGTGAGATCGTAGTTAGTTACTTCAAAAATGTTATGTGTGCCACTATGGAATGACCCAGTAGTTCTTTCCCACAAATGCTCCTTACAGAAGTTATCTTTTCTTCAGTAAAGTAAAACTTCAGTTAGAACTAGAAGTGTTGTATGCACGAGATGACCTTCAATTTTTTTTACAGCAAAAAAAAATACAGTTCATTGTTAGCACAAACCTAGAGGATTGCTTTTCTGAGTACACCAAGTTTTTGTAGGGAATAGATAAACGCCAATGATAATCACTAATGCTGAAAGAAGTTTCTCACCTCAGAAAAGATTTACTAAAACTGTTTTGAGGAACAACATGGGAGAAGAAAAATTGGCAGCCTTAGTGACATTAAGTGTTGCCAACATTGTCCAATGTCATGGGGATTACTTGATCTGCATCATTTTCTCCCTAGCTTTTAAGTATGGTCTGTACAAAACATTACAGAATGTTGTTCTAATCACCTCTGTTTCTCCATCGAAGTGGTTGGCATTATCTTCTAATGCTATGTATTGTGTGAAATCTCTACAATACACACCAACTCCTGCTTCACTTCTGTTATTCGGTGAGGACCCATCAGTGAATTTTCTCAGCCACTTGTTCTCTGAATATCTTCATGTATTGTTGCTATTGCAATAAACGTCATTTCAAGAGCTATGTCTTGTTTTTTACTGACTGGTTCCAGTAAATCGATCTGCTCTCAATATCAACATATTCTAGAGGGTTAGTTAAAACTGTTGTTGCTGTGTCATTAGAGATAATATTTGAGTACTTCTCAGTTTTAACAATTGTTTTGAATGTGGTTTGAGTTTTCAAACTGATTTGACTTGTGCCTCCTGGATAGTGCTAAATGGACAATGCTTCCCGTGAACGAACTTGTCAGTGCTTTTCTGGAATTCTGGTAGTATGTCACAAGCCAAAAGAATTATGATAGTGACATTTAGTGTGGAAAAGAAATTCATCAGATCGATTTTGGAGTTCAACAACTGAGTTATCAATTTGTTCGATATTTGTAAGGATCACATACTAGTAGATTAGTCAGTTGTGTTTATGCATAGTACATTCATGTCCGATTTAATTATGGACTTTTGTTACGCTCATCTTCAGTTGTACCCATACACACCTGTCATTATACACCAGCCCTATCAGATGATAGTGTAATCTATTTTATAGGTAATCACCAGCACTTAGAAAATGAATGAACAACCATTGGAATTCAAATGGAAAATAAACTTCCTTCATATCTTAGGTGACAGTATTATATTCTTTAATGCTTTCACTTATGTTTTACAGTGGCAAGTGAACTTCTGATTCTAAGCTTGGATCTTGTTAAGAACAGAGTTGTGGTAATGGGTGCAGAGATGAGAAAAGCTTTCATTGGATCTGTTCTTGTGGGGCTTATAGAGAAGAGTCCAGACATCAAGATCATGAAGGCCATCACGAAGGTATTAAACTTTATAGTACTCATCGTAAAGAAGTATCAATAATTGAATAAGTCAAAGAAGAAAAGGTATAGAAACCACAACCATTGTGTTTTATACTTCTGTACAAATTCAGTGTTGCTAAATCAAGAAAACAGAAAAATGTATCAAATATTAAAAATAATAAAATACTCCTTCCTTAACAAAAACAAAACAAAGCTAGCTCAACTTCTAAATTCTGTGTTCAAACTGGTAGCCTTCAGCTGCTTGAAATGTGCCAGTCGATTATGGAAACCATGTAAGAAATAATTTAACCAGGCTGTAGGAATATCTTGCACCACTTCCATTATTATACCACACCACTCTTAGAGTTCTAAATGGTCTTCAGTGAATGGATTAATATATGAACTTAAAATTTTCTAGCAGTTATGCTACAATTGCGTCAGTGGCAGAAAAATTCTAGCACAGCTTTACTAAAACTAGCCAGTACAAAAGATTATAACATAAGTTTTATTGTATTCATTAAACAATTTTTATCCTTTTTTACTAATTCATTATAGGTATTAATTTTTCTGTGTAAGGAAGATCCAGTGTAGAAAATCACTTTCATTCACTGGCACTTCACAGTGCTCTTAATTTGAACAGACTAGCTTTATACAAATCTTGAGTTAATAATATTATATTGATTCGCAGAAGATAGAAACACAATAATTAATGGAACTCAAGAGTCAATAAATGATTTTAAGAACAATGTGACATTAGTAATTTGTTGAGCAGTCTGGTCATTGGCTAAATTAATTTAATACTCTATTATTAATTGTTACTGCACATGCCAACACTGCTTATGTGGTAATTGTGAAGAAATTAACAGTTTACACTCTTCTTATTCCAGATGTTGGAGGACTGGATGAAAAATAAGAACCCCATCGCAATGAATCAAGCTCCAACATTAAGAGAAAAATCGATATTGCTCGTCAAACTGATGCAGTATGTAGAAAAAAGGTTTCCAGATGATTTGGAGCTCAATGCACAATTCCTTGACATTGTAAACTACATTTACAGGTTTGTCAGCACTACATATAATTAAATTGTATCACAGAGGGAAGAATAAAACTGGACAAGTGAAGCTGACTTATCACAAGTTTCGATAATGTGACATGTTCGGTGTTTTGCAATTCATTGAATATCCTTGGGAGAAAAGTCTCATTTTAAGAGTATTTCAAGCAGCGAAAGTGAAAGTTACGAGAAAACTGCCGATTTTGACACTTTTGGCCAGTAAAGAATTTTTATATACTGGATGTTGAAAGTACCATTGTAAGAATAATAGTAATAATAATAATAATAATAATAATAATAATAATAATAATAAATTAAGCTTCTTTTATGAAAAGGTTTCCAGATTTGACGAAGTGTAATATGTTGTTCTTGTTGTTGTTTTCTAATGCCAGGCGTTTGACAATGAAGTCATTTGACCTCTTGCACTCCAATATTTTTCAAAGATATTATCATGACCAGCCACTGAAGCACAGATTTTGAGGTGTTCCGAATCCATTTCTTGGTTTGAGTTGCACAACGGACAGTTAGGGGACTGATATATTCCAATTCTATGCAGGTGCTTTGCCAAACAATCATGGCCTGTTGCTAATCTAAATGCAGCTACAGACGATTTTCGTGGTAAATCGGGAATTAACTGTGGATTTTGATCCAGAGAGTTCCATATTTTCCCTTGGGATTGTGTTATCAAATTTTGTTTGTTGAAGTCTAAGTATGTAGATTTAATAAATCTTTTCACAGAGTAATACGTAGATTTAGTAACATGTCTGTAAGTAGCAGTGCTACCCTTCTTTGCTAAAGCATCCGCATTCTCGTTTCCCAGGATTCCACAATGGGATGGTATCCATTGGAATACAATTCTTTTATTGAGTGATGTTAATTGAGAGAGCATTTTAGTTATTTCTGCTGTTTGAGATGAAGGTGTGTGTTTAGAGACTAATGATAGAATAGCTGCTTTGGAGTCTGACAATATAACTGCATTTTTAAATTTACTGATGTGGCATAGAAGATTCCTGAGACTTTCACTTATTGCAATGATTTCTCCATCAAAACTTGTTGTTCCATACCCAAGAGATCTATAAAGTGAGAAGAGACAGCACGTAACACCTGCACCGGCACCTTGTTCTCTGGAGATCAAGGATCCGTCAGTGTATAAATGAAGCCAGTTTTGTGGAGGGTATCTAATATTAATTGTCTCTAAAGACAATTGTTTTAGTATTTCAGTGTTTACTTCTGATTTCAGTATTTCTTCTGTTAAATTTAGATTATATTCCATATTTAATAGAGTTAAAGGGTTTGGTTTAATTTGTAGGTTTTCTTTTAAGTTCGGGATATTGATTTTCTGTTTTAATTCTTGAGCAATGGATATGAAACTTTTTTGAGTTTTCAATCTACAGAGAGGACTGTATGAATGCCAATTGTTTCCTGGTAATCTAATAAGTTTTTCATATAGAATCAGTGCTTTTTCTTCTATTGTCATTTTGATGCTGTTAATATTAGTGAGGAATCTCATAGAATCTATTGGAGTTGTTTTGATTCCACCAGTAATGAGTCTAAGAGCTTGGTTTTGAACATATTCTATTTCGTTTATCAAAGGTGAAGTAATTAAAATTTCTCCGCAGTATGTCAGCACTGGCTATATAAACATTTTGTATGTAGTGTTCAAAGTATTCCTAGAGCATCCCCATTTCTTTCCTGCTAGTCTTTTTAGAAGGGAGAATCTTTTACGAGCTTTTTCAGAAATGTATTTCAAATGGTTGCTCCATGTTAACTTACTATCGAAAATAACTCCAAGATATTTGGATTCATAAGTCCTAGGAAGGTGTTGGCCATTGTATTGGATATTGAATTCTCTTTCTTTTTTACCAAGTGAAAATATTTGATAGTTACTTTTGCTTAAATTGAGTGTCATCAAATTTGATGTATTCCATTCATGTAGTTGATTTAGAGCTTTAAGAGCAGAATTTTGAATTTTGTCTCTATGTCTGTAAGATCCGGAAGTCCACAAAACTATATCATCTGCAAATAGTGCTGTTTTCATGTTTGATTCCTCTAATAGGGAGGGTAAGTCATTTATATAAATATTGAATAAAATTGTGCTGAGGACAGCGCCCTGAGGTAGACCTCGATATGTTTGTCTGTAAGTAGAAAGTGAGTTATTGAATTTAGTGGCAATGAATCGTTGACTAAGGAATTCTGATATCCATCTGAACATATTGCTGGAGATACCTAATTTCTGGAGTTTTAGTAATAATTTATTTCTCCAAACAGAGTCATATGCTAGCTGAAAGTCAATAAATATTGCCAAGGTATCTTCTTTCTTGTTAAAACTGTCTTTTATTTCTTGGCCGAGGTGTATGACTTGTTCATTGGTAGAGTGTGGTTGTCGAAAGTCGGCTTGTCCTGGTGATAAAAGATTTTGGGATTCTAAATACCAAGTTAATCTGTTGGAGATCATGGACTCCATGGTTTTTGCTATCATGCTTAATAGTGCTATTGGTCGATAACTATTAACATCATGAGCAGGTTTCCCTTTTTTGTGAATTGGTACAATGATTGCTTTTTTCCAAGCTGCAGGACCTGAGGTGTTCCATGATAAATTGAAAATGGATAAAAGTACAGACTTGGCTTTTTACCCCAGATGTTTCAAAAATTCGGAATGAATGTTATCGGGGCCAGGAGATTTCTTGGTTTTTAAATTTTGTAAAGCTAGAGTTAATTCTTTGGAAGTAAAATTTTGATGAAATATTTCAGGTTTTGTGATATTGCTAGTAATATTGTTTTTATTATTTTTATGTAATTCTCTTTTGATAAATTTGTCAGTTTTTTTGGTATTGGGATGTAATCTGTGAGAGTTTGAGTAGTGTTTATTAAATGCGTTTGCTATATCTCTACTATCTGTTAGTGTTTTGTTATTATGAATAATAGGTTGGCTAGTATTTTCCTGTGTATTGGAAATATATGTTTTAGCGCTATCGGTTCTAAAATACATGGTGCCGTGACCAGTGTAATATATAATTTGGAAAACACACCTAAAAGGTAAAATGGTTTAGTTTTGGAACAGTTAGGGAATAGAATATACAAACCGTCAGAAAAATGTACACCTAAGTAGCATATATGCTCATTTGTAGTATGCAAGGGTTATTAGTATCATCAGAAATTTAAGAATGACTTGAATGCCATATCCTCGAGAAAAATAATAGCTACGGATTTAATGACATTGATATCTAAACCAATCAATAGCCATCGGTTAAGATAACTTGAAATTTCCATTATCACTCCCATACAAGTGATTTCTCAATATCTGAATTGATCCTTTGAGGCACTAATGGCTATTTCCTTCACAATGCTGTATGTTAGGCCTAGGTTTTTACATTTGTTGGCAAAGAAGGAGGGTATGGTACCTCGTGCTTCCACCATCAGACCTATTACATCAATGTGGGATAGGCTGTATTTATCTTTATAGAATAGGATTGTTGGTTCATAGCTGCGTTTCTTTTCACTGTCCACCTTATGCAGTTGATCTGCATGTGTCTCAAATCTGATGGTAGAATTGAGAATGTATGCCAAGTTGTTCTTAATGGCAATGATATCAATTCGTCAAACACTTCCTTGTGTAGCTAGTCCCTGCACCTCTTGATGGACTGTAAACCCTACTTCCTTAAGTGCCTCGGCCAGCATGGTGACGGATGTTGCGAAGAACCTCACTATAGAGGCAGAAGCCAAGGATATGGGGAAGAGTTTCCGTCTCGCTGAGGCAATGCCTACAGCAGGTATCATCCCGACTTCTACCCAGTACAGGTTGGACTGGAGCGACATAGCCTTCCATTTTAAGGTGTCTATCCAGTCTGAGAGGGTTAGACCTTTATGATTTCTTATCCAGCTGTTTGCTGGGGGTAACTCTTTGTTAAGAATCACTCCTTTACCTTTTTGTTGCAATGTACACCAATTTTCAAATTCTTTTTCTCTTAAAACATCTCTGACTTTTCGAGAATCTTTTTTAAAAAGAACAGCTTTTACTGAAACATTTTTTTTTCTAACTTTTATTGTTTACTCACAAAGCAACAAAAATGGTATCTCCTGAGAAATGCTGTATGTTGTTTATGTACGTACTGTACCGGTAGTAGGTACAGCATAATTGTAAACACTGCAGGTCTTGGAACCGAGTCACGTTCCACTGTCTTTCATTTTGCATAGCAACAATGAATTTTGTTTATTCGTCCATATCATGTCGTCTCCCTTTGGGAGACACAAATGAAGAAGCATTTGACATGCTGATGATACTTGGAGAATACCATCGGAATTGTAGGAAAGCAGCACATGTTTATGCAGAGAGATATCCATTGCGCACCTGTTATTCGTACAATATTTTCCAACATCTTGCAAAACATGTGCGTACAAACAGCGTAGTGCAACCAGAACACAACTAGGGTGAGCATATCAGACGACCTGTAAGGAATGAAAAGAAAGCTACCAATGTCCTTGCTGCGGTAAGAGTTAATTCTCATGACTCCACAAGAAGGATTGCACCATAGTACAGTGTTTAGAATTCTCACAGACACCCATACCATATTCATCTCCATCAGAAACTTGAGGGACATGGCTTCCAGACTTGTATTGATGTCTGCAACTGGTTTCTAAACATGGACCATAATTTCGAGCTCAGAGTTCTGTGGACTGATGAGGCAACTTTCGAAAGTAATGGTCAGGTGAATCTCCACAATGTCCATTACTAGTCTCCAGTTAACCCACATTGGTTACATGAAGTGGATTACCAGCACGTGTGGAGCCTCAACACATGGTGTGACCTCCTCGGACACCGAGTCATAGGACCATACTTTTTTTAGGAGAACTTGAATTGTAGAACGTACGCATGTTTCCTCCGAAACATTTTATTTATTTATTTATTTATGCCTATAACAGGGCAAGCCCCAATTATAATAGACAGTACAGATATTCGTTTACAAAAAAAACATAGATAACATGAAAAAAAAAAGAGATGAAACAGATACAAGTGTAAATACAAATTAAAATGGAAAATGAGAAAAGGAAAGAAAAAAAAAAGAACAGACAAATAGATACTACCTAAATAAGAGATACAGATATAGATACAAAATGAAAAATACAAAATAAAATACATGAAAAATAGTTAAATATAGATATCATAGCCAAAAATGTAAAATGTAGTTATAATTGGTCAATTACAGAGTAACAAATAGCAAAATTATATAAAATCAACAACCTTCAGTATATTAATATTCTATGTAAGAAATGCAGAAATCTAGATCCCATGTTTTACATATTTCATAGAAATTTGAACACATTTTTAACACTGGTGAATTTTTATGTGCTGAAGTGTTTGGTTTTTTATAATATAACAATTGACGATTTCTTAAATGTGATGTTCTAGCGTTAATCTGGATTTGTGATAATATTTCGCTATTATCCAGTAGACCGTTGAATATTTTATATAATGAAAGTTGCTCAGCAAGTAATCTACGACTGGCAAGAGACATTAAATTAAATTCAGCAAGTAGATTGTTGTACGAAATTTTGTTATGGAGGGCTGAACAATGATATCTTCTAAAATACAGATATCTAGAGAATCGTTTTTGAATTTTTTCAATTTGATTACGATGTGATTTGCAAGTGGGTGACCAAATTACAGAGGCATATTCCAATTTAGCGCGAACATGACAATTAAAAAGAAGTGTCAAAGTCGAAGTGTTCTGTAAAGTTTTTGAATTTCTAATAATAAAACCCAGATTTTTTAAAGCATTATTTGTTATATTAAATATGTGATTATGAAAAGTAAAATTATAATTAATAGTTACGCCGAGATCTTTTACACAATACATTCGTTGTAATGGTTCACCGTTCAATGTATAATTACCTCTTAAATAAGATGTAGTCCTTGTATAAGTCATATAACAGCATTTTTTTGTATTAAAGTTTAACCCATTATTTAAAAGCCATTGATAAATATTGTTGATATCAATTTGTAGTAATTCTAGATCGGACGTATTTTGTATTGATTTGAATATTTTTAGATCATCAGCATAAAGTAAACATTTTGAATATTTAATTACTTTAGGCAAATCATTAATATAAATCAAGAATAATACTGGGCCAAGATTTGAGCCTTGAGGTACTCCAGAATCAGCAGTGTAAATATATGACTCGCATTGATGGTATTTAACATATTGCTGTCTATTTATTAAATATGATGTCATTAATTTTAACATTTATTGTGAGAAACCATAATTATTTAATTTAGACAAGAGAAGATTGTGATTAATCTTGTCAAATGCTTTAGTCATGTCAGTATAGATAGTATCAACTTGCAATTTACAGTCTAAACTATTTGATACAAACTGCACAAAGTTGGTTAAATTTGTTACAGTAGATCTACCCGTAACAAAACCGTGTTAGAATTCAGATAAATAACATTTGACATGATTAAAAATTCTTGTGTACAATATTTGTTCAAAAACTTTAGCAGGTGCAGAAATTATCGAAATAGGTCTGTAATTTTCAACTTTAGTGTTGTTGCCTGATTTATAAATTGGACATACGCTGCTTATTTTCCATTTTTTAGGAAATTTTCCAGTTTTCAAACTAAGATTGTACAATAAATACAGAGGATATGATAATACTTCGTAACAACCTTTTACAATGAAAGGTGGTATCCCATCAGGACCACTACATGTTTTAGGCTTTAACTTTTTAATAGCTAATTTAATCTCTTCATGACTAATATTGTTTATGAACAATGAGTGAGAAACATCCAAATAATGACAATCAGACATTGCGTTACAAGTTTATATGTTATTATTGTATACAGATTTAAAATGTGTCGCAAAACCATCAGCAATATCTTTATCATTGGTTAATGAATTACTATCCAATGTCATGACATGAGATGTACGGAAATTTTTTATTTGTTTACTTTTAATAAAATTCCAAAAGTGCTTAGGATTGTTAGCAATATTTCTTTCAGAAATTTCTACGTAATTTAAATAAGCATTATTAACATCCAAATAATGACAATCAGACATTGCGTTACAAGTTTATATGTTATTATTGTATACAGATTTAAAATGTGTCGCAAAACCATCAGCAATATCTTTATCATTGGTTAATGAATTACTATCCAATGTCATGACATGAGATGTACGGAAATTTTTTATTTGTTTACTTTTAATAAAATTCCAAAAGTGCTTAGGATTGTTAGCAATATTTCTTTCAGAAATTTCTACGTAATTTAAATAAGCATTATTAATCATAGTTTTGGTTACCCTTCTTAATTCTTTATATTTTTCTTCATAATGTGGGAAATATTTTATTCTCTTCCTATAGTATTCTTTACTTCTTAAATTTTGTATGATATCTTTTGTAAACCAACATGGATAAGACTTTTTCCTATTAATTCTTTTCTTTGGAATATTTCTATCAAATACACTGTTTAAATTTTCATAGAAATAATCGACAGCTTCATTAATATCATCGTGTTTATGAAGTACTTCCCAGTCTATTTGTTTAATGTCAGTGTAGATTGCGCTGAAGTTTGCTTTTTTAAAGTTCAAAATTGTAGTAGGAGAATGTTTGAATGTTTTGATACGATCTTTTATATATAACATTATTGTTAAGGATGGATGATATTTGTCTTCGTTAATAAGAGGAATATCGTTTCTAGAAAGTTCCAAGGATTTAGGTATGTTAGTTAAAATTAGATCTAGAGTTTTAAGATAGTCATTTTGAATGTAATTTACTGAAAATAAATTATGAAGTGCTAAGAAGTTTGCAAGAGATCTTTCGCAGAGCCCCCATTCAAGAGATCATACGTGTGGTCAGTTATGTTGGGAAAATTAAAATCTCCCGTTATTATAATGTTACTGGTACATATTTTAGGAAAATTCGAAATTGACTCAAAAATAACAAATAACTTTCTAACTTAGAATTGGGAGGAAAATACACATTTACAAAATAATAAATTTTACTACAAATTAGAGTTTTAACAGCTAATGCCTCAAAATTTAAGTTATTCATTTCTATTTCTGTGACTACTAAATCATTACGAATTGCAATTAAGGCTCCTCCTCCTCTTTTATAATTTCTGTCTTTACGAAAAATATTATAGTGATCAGTGAACAGCTCAGAACTATATATAGATTCCGTTAACCATGTTTCAGTTAGCATTATTATATCAAAATTGTTAGCAAGAGTATTAATATAAAAGTTGTTAGATTTCGTCCTTAGTCCTCTGACATTTTGATAGTAAACTGAAATACTATTTTCACTCACAGACATCTTATATTAATTTATTTACAGACTCGATAGTATTCAGTACATGGACGGTTTTGTCACCTTCATGTTTTTTTAATTTGATATTACCCATATTGTCAACCCATAAAAAGGCATAATTTTTTTCTCGTCTTATTTTCCTCGCTTCAGCAAAAATTAATTTACGAAGAGGAGTGAGGCTTTGATTGACATATATAGATTCATTACCTGTCATACCAAGATCACTCACATTTAGATTACGCTTCACTTTTCTTCTTTGGAGGAATAAGTCTTTATCAATTCTCCTAACAAATTTCACAATAATACCCCCCGAAGGTTGATGTGGCGGCTTCTTCAAGCGATGACATGCATCAATCATTTCATCTTTCACTTCCATGTCCAGTGCACCACCAATGTTTTTAACAAGTTCACATGTGTTTTCGTTCGCAGTTTCTGGCATTCCATATATTTCCAACGTATTTCTTCTCCCATACTGGCTTAGTTCATCAACCTGACGTTCCGATTCTTCTAATTTATTTCGCAATAATGCATTTTCACCCTTTAATTTATCAATTTCCATGAGACAGGCATTCAGACTTTCCGACTGTTGTTTGATTAATTTGCTATTGTCGTCGAGTTTCTCATGCAATAGATCTAGTGACTTACCCAAGTCCTTTTCTGATTCTTGACTACATTTTTTTAGGTTAGCTAACTCTTCTTTCACAGAAAGCACCAACCTGTACAGATCAGCTGAAGAAGGAGAGTTCACTGCCATTACGATACTACACTCTTCGCAGCACCACACTTTATTATTGGCTTTAACGAGATCTAGATCTTCTTCAGTCAAATTTACACACTTTACATGAAATATCTTAGAGCATTGGGAACAGCTTAACTTGGATTTTGTTACTCTGTTGTAGCACTTACCGCACACACTCATTCCACCGTTTGCACTCCACTTTAACACAGATTTAAACTTCGATTATTTGCTGTAAAATCTTGGTTTCTTATGATGATTTATATATCAGTATAAATTACATAAGTTAATTAAAGTACACAACTAGAATTTAGGTCATTTAAAAATAATATGCCAGTATATTTCACAGATTTAATGGAGCACAACATACACGAACTTACAGCTCCATCACGGCCTCCTAGATACACTAGTTGCTTCAAGATGTTCCCCTTGCGCTTAGATTAATGATGTGGCTTTAGCAGGACGGTTGTCTGACTGACTTTTCACATAGGGCTCAACAAGTTATTAACCAGTTACTTCCCCTACAGTGGATTGGACAAGGAGGACAAGTAGTTTGGCTGGTCCGATCTCCTGACTTCACTGCAAATGACTTCTTCTTATGGGGGAGAATTAAAGACATGGTCTACTAAATACGTCCAACAACTAGAGAAGATATTAAACAAAGAGTTAGAGAACCCTGTGGGTCTCTAAGATGTGCTGAAGTGCTCCATACAATCACGGATGTTAGGTGGAGATCAGAACGTTGTTTAGCACAGGGTGGCGAACATTTTGAACACTTACTATGAAAAGTGTACGTACATTAACAACGAACAGTATTTCTCAGAAGATACTCCATTTTTTGTTGCTTTCTGAGTAAAGAATAAAGTTAGAAAAAAAAGTTTCAGTAAAAGTTTTTTTCTTTTTAAAAGTAGTTTCCAATGGCATCTTCAGTGACCCATGTTCTCATTTGAAATTTCGAAGTTGACCAGGTACCCCTACTTCGGGTTTGTTAAGGGAAATGGTACTACCATCAAAAGATTCTTTACATAGGTTTTGATTGTCAAAATTTTTTTATGAACAACCAGTATCATATAGTTTTGGAGAAAAAAGGCTGATATGGGTGATCTGAAACACCCGGTATATATACATGTATTTTCTTCTTTTGTGTATATATATATATATATATATATATATATATATATATATATATTTATTTTTTTTTTTTCCAGGGGGTTGTTCTTTGAGATATTTCAAACAAAAAGTTTCATACAATTTTGCTCGTTTATACTTCCTTTCCAAGATGAAAATTGTTTTATATAAAAACATTTCATAGCGTGTTTTGGGAACCTATTGATTGAATTTCCAATATGATCAGTTAATTTAAGGAGCAGCGTATTATGATAATAAATGATTGAAAAAAAAAAATTAGTTTTATACTTTAAATGTGCAGAAATTTGATCTGAATAAATGTAACTTTTCGTTCTGAAAATGAATTTTTAAAAGTTACATTAATACTGGCCATAGCTCACCTGCATAAGATAAAAATCTATCAAAGCAGCCACTGTGTAATATGCAACCAACCAGACGCAGTCATGAACAAAGATCATCTTCAGAAATAAATAAACTAAATAAAGATACCATCATATTAGATAGAACATTATTGGGATGCCAAAAGATAAATGAAGTAAATCTTCAGAGTTTGCCTTTAGAAACCAACCAACCAACATGTAAAATTAAATTGTATTATGAATTATGAAACATTTAGGTACCCCCTTACACAAGAATTGGTCACCAGAGGGGTTAGGGATTAGCAAGCAAGGCTCATGCTTCAAAGCTGCTGTCAGATGGAAGTTCGAACCCCATCTGGTTGAGTTTTTCCTGAGATTTTTCTTGACTATGAAGCAAATTTTTGATAATCCCTGACGAATCTTCAAACTCACTTCATGATAGTACCGTTCTTTTGTTGGCAATTCCATCATTCCAATTCATACAGTAATGTTACATAATCAATTTTTTTAAATTTTAATTGTATGCAACTTCATCTCTTAATCAAACATAAACATAAATATGAATTACCTCTTACAGCTTGCCATTCATAAATATTTTCATTAGGAATCACATTGACTTTTTCCTTACAAGGATATTCAACTTCCCTTTTGTACAATGAACCATCAAACGCATATGAATGGAAGACAGTGTTTTGTAAATGTGATTTGTTCATTAGAATATATGTATTGCAATAAAACATAAATGAGATCTCTTACCTGTTGATGTCAAAGGATCATAATATAATAAATGTAATAAATAAAATAAATAAAAATTGTCCCATGAGATGACGATCACATATTCATCTCTTTCACAACAAATTATGTAAAATACGTTTTGGATTGCATTCACACAGAAGTTAAATTGATCAACATTTGCTATTTTACATGCATAAAATGAAATACCAGTAATATAAAAATTCAGAAAAAATTGTATTGTGTTTTGTAGTAAGTATATGCTTTATTATTATTATTTTTATTATTATTATTATTTTTTATGTCTCAAAATATGATCTTAAATTATCTTGCCTTTGTTAATATGGTAGATCATAATAAAATGCCTACAACACTCAGTACATAAATTGACAATTCACTATTTTAAATAGATGACAATGTAGTTTCCTAGTTTCCTACAGGTATGATGCATAATTTGGCTTCTCTATAGCCTTTAACAACATTTATTTGCACAACTCAGAAATTATTTCAAATAAAAGAGAAATTAATTATAAGTAGAGTAATTGAGTGATTTCTTCCACATACGATTGGTAAATTTTTATGACAATGGTATATTCTGGTATCAGATTTCTTTATTATCCACTAACGAAGTGAAAAAACTCACAAAAAGAATAATTAATTGGTAGCAATTTATATATTTGGATCCACTAACCACTACCCAATGGTAGGTGTGGTCCTCCATACAGTTTTTGGGGTTATGTATAGATGATATAACTGCCATAACAAAAAAATATGGTGCCTACATTAAAACGGTTATATTTTTTGCTGATCACTCTCCTATATTGGAAAGCAAAAACGTTAATGGCTTTATTGTCAAGAACTCAGCATTAGCTGTTGTATACTGTATTTATGCAGTGACTGACTTTTTCAGAGATGAGACACTGAAATGTTCTGAACTGACAGTAAAGCTGGAACCAGCATTCTTGGCAGGACTGCGATGTGTACAACCTACTATAAGAGCCAAGTTCTTTGAAGTGTTTGATGAGAGCATGAAGAGACGACTTCATGACCGCCTCATGTACATCACTTGTTCTCAGAATTGGGAGGCAATGGGACCCCACTACTGGATCAAGCAATGCATTGAGCTGCTTGTTGTCACTGCTGCTCCTAGTAAGTATACTCATACATTGCCCTGGATTCTAATCTTTAAGGTCATTCAGAAGTCACTTCAAACTTCAAAATATTGTAAGTATTATAATTAGAGCCCGGATTTCCATGCACTATGAAATCTTAAAATACAATGCATTCATGTGCTATCATATGACAAAACATGCAAAAAAAAAAAAACAATAAAAATATGACTATCAAAATTGAATTTTACATTGTTACATTTTCATTTTTACGTACTAAAGTAGAATCCCTTTTAACCAACACCAAAGAGACCAGGTTAGTTCCGGATGCGAGATTTTGCTGGATAAATGAATAAATACCGATATATACCAAAAGAAAAGTCATGATGTCAAACGTTGAAACTGCAGCCATGTAAAGCTTATTTCTCTATGACTTACCCATAACTGAATAAACATAAAACCTGTGTGGATTTTCCGTATTAAAACACATCACACAACACAATTCTAGGTTCGAATATTCATTGAAAATTAAAGCTCGTGCGAACTTCCTAATGTGGCAACTCTGACGGCCCGAACATAACTAAATAAATGTAAAACCTTCGTTGATTTCCTTTATTAAAACACATCACATAACAAATAATACACCTAATTTTAGGTTCGAATATTCACTGAAAACGAAAATTCGGGCGAACTTCCTAAGGGAGCAAAACTGATGGCCCAGACTGTGGCAATATGGGAGACGTAAACTTTTTTTTTTTTACCCAGCCAAAAGTGCCGTTGTTTTGGTATTGCTGGTAATGAGGGATTTTACTGTACAACTATTTTTTCAAATTGTTCTTCACTTAAGCTCATGTGCTTATCTGAAGCACAGAAAATGATCTTTCTACATCACAGGAAGTGACAGGTGCATATTTAAGCAAAGAAATTTGGAACAAAGTGAGATCGAATTGTAAGTCTTTTGCATTTCCGCATGACATGACCCCATTGGAAATCGAACCCGCAAACCTTCAACTTTGCAGCATTACACCTTGATCGCAATGCTTTTACATGCCCCAAAATACACAAATACTTACATCTTCATTGCGACAGTCACAATAAACTACATCACCTTCAGTTCTTTAGAAATTCCTTTCCTTCAATCCATTTTGACACAAGATCTCTTCTTGCAGTTCTAACAGGAGCCATAGTAACACTCGCAATAGAACACAAAAGTATATTATATTGCAGTTTGCAAGCATGCTGCGTCTGCCTTCCTTTCTTTCAATATTTTGACCCCCTGCTTGTAACAAGCAAGAGTTGAGGATTGGAAATTCCGTTGTAACAAGGGGAGAGTTTAGTGGAAAGTCGAAAGACTAAAGGTACGGTCACACATCACTACTTTTGCTGCACAACTTTCGTATTGCAGCTGCAAATGTTGTGTGTCGTGTTCACACGTAAGCCAAAAGTAGCGCACTGCATGCTACTTTTCGTGCTGCACAATGCAAGTGCTGTAAAAGTTGCAACTGGAGGTTGCGAGTCTGTTTACACACAAGACACTATTTTGCAGCTGCAGTTTAGCTGCAGCTTTACATCTCCATGTTGATTCTTCAATACATTTTGTGGTTGTATTTGCATTAGAGTTTCAGATTATGAAGCTCATGCGATAGCTGACTTATTACCTCTTTTAATTATGAAATGGAGAATAAAACGCAGATGATGCTGAGAATAGAAGGAATAGAAATACAGAACAATTTGAAGTTACAGTCTCCTATGAGAACTATGATGGCAGGGATGAATAGGGTCTATTGTTATGATATAAGAACTTTTTGCGAATATTAGAAATATTATTATTTTTTAACCCTTCTTTATTATATTGGTTCTGAAGAGGGTGGATTTTTTAACATCATCTTAAATTTGCATTGCACTAGCAATTTCTGCTAACTTAATTTACTTTTTGTTATGAGAATCGGCATTTGCAAATTCCACAAGTACTCTCTTCGTTCAAGTCAGTATATTATTGCTTTTCTGTCCTAACTACTATTCAGAAATTGGCATTATTTTTATTATAAAGCTATTTATAAAACGTATTTACTTCAATGATAACAAACAGCATATTCTCGTAAGCAATGTTGGTAACCCTCTGTTTGAAACTATGCTATGGAAAATTGAAAAAATGAATTATATCATCAGCAGACTATATTGTACGTGTAGTATCTGTTATAAATCATTTATTTTCATCACATCAAACATTAAAATGTATCCAAACAATATAAAGTATCATTGGCACATTTGGGTGACAACACTGGCTGCAACCACTGCAAAAGTTTCAACAAAACCGGCTGTACTAGGTGTGTACTTTGTATCAAAATAAAGCATTATGTATCTGTGATAAATCATTTGTACAGCAATTACAAATTTCTAAAAATTATGTTTGTACTTAAAAAATGTCTTTTTAGTATTTTTATATACCTATTTAAAATGTAAAAAGAAAAAAAGAAGAAGAAAAAAAATTCTCTTGCAGACAAACACTGGCTGGCAAGTTCGTTCCATATTGGCCTTAGAAGGGGAGGGAAGAAGATTTTACCTAATTTCCTGAAACAGAAGTTCGTTTGGCTAAGTCCAACTTTGTATAAAAGGGATGGTAGGTTGTTCAGGTTAGGCCACAGTATAAGAAGAATCAGTAGGGACAACTCTTGTCGGCACCTTTGATGTTGTTGGTACTAGATTCAAGCTCAGTAAGGTCTAGTTCTCAATGAATCCAACTATGTCACTAGTATCAAAACACTATCAAAATATTAGTAAAATATTTATTTATTTATTTTATTGGTCAGTAATACGAATAATCTTGTATGTATATTTATCATTGATATTATGTCGCTAGGAAGTCAAAATACTTATATCCATTGTTGACGTTCATGCTCGCACTTGACCGCAACGGACGCCATGATGTATTATGTTGTATTTGGATCAATTTTACCAACATAAGCCTCAAACAGTGACTTGAACGTTAGCGTCAATTAGTGAATATTTTCATGATGATTGCATACGGAAGTAATTATTATTATGGTTATATTGCCATTCCTTTGCCTCATGTCTTTAAAATTATTAAAAGCTGACTAATGAATGTTTTCAGTTAATATTAAATTATGCCAGGCCTGTCGTAGATGGAGATCCATCTGGTGGAGGTTCCAGATAATACACCCGGTTTCGTGACATGCGCACTCAGAATTTGTTCCCACGAAATGGCTTAGGTGTCTTTACTGTATGTTCTCTACACTGTGGTTAGGCAAGAACTTACAAATTAGTTCTCGCGTCAATGTATCCCCATTATGCAAAATGAAACTGACCAATAGAATTTAATAGAATTTGAGTCTTCAGTTCAGTAGCACTCATTGTCAGCACCAGTTCTTTGTACATAAATTCCGCCTAAAATGGGATATTTACTAAAATTAAAGTTATTAATTGTTCATTTTATATAAACTCCTAAAAGTCTAAATTGGATTTTATAAAGTCCTAAATCTCTTTTTTTTAACATCTAACAATTCTTTCCCTATTTATAAGTGTTATTTTACCAAGAATAATAATTTCAGTAATCTTTCATAAAAAAATCTTAAATAATTTTATAGTTTAAAAATGAAATACCACTGTCTGAACATGACTCGATCTAATATAAGGAATATTTTACTTATGTTCTTCGCATTTTTTCATGATAATTTAATTACTAATTGACTAAAATTCGTCAAATTCAGTACTAGTGTAATTAAGTGAACACTGTATAGATATGATGAGATTTTAATGAACCAAGTTGAATATTAATGGCTACAAAAAAGAATAACAGGAAAGTTTGCAGTAGTTGATAGTAATTACTAATTACTCTACCGCCATTATTTTAATTTCGAACGTACATTTGATCCTCTGTGTATATCTACTTAATTTCAGGAAGTATTTCCTCATTTTTACAGACACACCTATACAGATGTCATCAAATGCAAACCTTCTGCCTTCTATAACATCAGTAATAAACTTGGCTGACTCTGCAGAAAAGGACAGCTTTGTCATGTCAGTGAATGTAAAAGAAGAACCAGCTGAGATACCAGAATCCATGGACACCCATGATAAGGTGGTGTGTATCATTATTTTAGATGTAAAGAAATTCATGATGCTCATAGACAGAATAATAAGAAACCGTTATGTCTGAAGATTTCGAGTTGTCAAGTTGTGTTTTGTATTTCACTGTGGTAATATACATGAGGTCATTCAAAACTCAATTCAGACTTAAAAGCATTGTGACTATAATATGCTATAATATTTGGGGTAAAAAATAATCATCACTTTGTTGGCCAAACAGTGGGATTTCTTATTTGTTACTTTTTGCATTTCCAGTTACCATTTTGTTAATTAAAACATTAATGGTTTTATTAGTACTGCTGCATGAATTTTAAAGTTTCAAGCAATGGTTCTACCATTAAATCTTAGGATGTAGCTAGTGCAATGTTATTATGAAAGCTGTAAGAGTCTTTCTCAAGATCTAAGAAAATTTAGAACTCTTAACAATTATTCAGGAAAAGGCTCATGATCCATTCCTAATTACGGCAATTTAATCAGAAGGTTTGAGGAAACTGGTTTTGTTACTGATAAGAATAATTCTGAAAGACCAAAAGTAATTATAGTGATGTCATTGCTGGTGAGATGCCAGTGTTGCCAAGAGAGAAGATACTCTTCAGAGATCTTAGTTTGTTTTAAATAATGTGGTTGGCAATTATAATATGGAAATATCACTTACAACAACAAAAGTAATGCGATTTAAAGGTGATAAACACTGTAAGGGCGAAAATAATAATACAAGACAAAATATTGGAACAGGTTTCTGGATTTTGCTATTTAGGTTGTGACATTTCATATTTGAAATCTGCAGATGTTGATAATAAATTATGCAAGATTCCAAATGATTATTGGTACAATAAGAAGAACCCTATGTGGCAAAGTAAGAAAAGACAAAATCACTAAATTTTATAAAACAATGGCAATCCCGATATTAACATATGGCTCTGTGATTTGGGTGTTAACAAAAGGAGAAAAAAAAAAGAATAGAGGCAGCTAAAATGAGGTTCCTTCGATTAATAGCAGGATACACTTTAATGGGCCATAAATAGAGCACAGCAATGAAATGAGTTAAACTGAATGGATTGAATGACATTATACAACAATATAGAAATAGATGGAAACAAAATGTAGAAAGAATGGAACCACATCGTCTACCATTTCAACTCCTCTATTACAATCCAAATGGAAAGAGGAGAATAGGATGCCCAATTGAAAGATGGCGAGATGTTTTCTCTAAACTCTGAAACCAGAACAGGCATATTATGCCTAAGCCTTGGAGAATATGATGATAATGGAAATAAGTAGAAATAATTGCTATGGAATTAGTAGTGTTAGGTATCCAGGCATTTTTAATAGTTTGGAGAAAATATCACAGTCTGTACCCATACAAATTAAAACCGTGTTCACACTCAAGAAAGTGACAAGCAGGAAGAATAAATTATGATTTTGCTTCGTTTCCGCTAGTGGAGATTCACCTGATTAATCATTGGGTGAACAAAATTTTCTGGAGAGACATAGCACATTTCTTTCTCAGTGGTGGAGTTGTCATATGTAATTGCAGAATTTTGTCTGAAAGTGACCTTCACGTTTTAATTAAACAAAGACTGCATGATTAGAACTTCACTGTATGATGTGGCTTCACTTCGCAATTCATCATTGCTAACAAAGAAGGAAATGATGGAGTATCAGAGACTGTCTCAGTAAAGAGGAGCATTGCTACAGAATGTTACAGAACTTCGTCGCCCCTAGACTGAGGAATTGCGACCTGGAAAATATAATATTTAGATGGTGCACTGCTGTACTTTTACACACCTGAAAAGCAAATAATTACACAGCTCTTTCCTTAACGTTCATCAGTAAGCAGTTTCCAACAATATTGCCTCTGTGATTTCCAGATCTCAATCTGGCTGCCTTTTGATTGTGGGGTTATCATAAAGAACGAGTTTTCGTGGCACAGCCAACACTCCTACAACTGATAGATGCTATCTTGCAAAAAATTGGGAATATACCAAGACATTCTCTGCAAAATGCTCTGCATGGTGTCGCAGAAAGAATGGTATCTAAACATACAGTAGCTACCCTGACACAGGGCTGGCTAGTGTGTAAATTTTAGCTCCAAGTTCTATACGGCATGTATTTGAAAATTATTTAACCCACAGTTATAATAATATCCAAAATGAGCGACAGTTATACTGACAGTACTTTTCCCAGTGAATCAGGTAGTGAAAATATGATGGAAGTGAGGTTAGTTTTGCGACCACAAGGCAGTGATGTGCGTTGGATTGTTCGAATGTGAACCCAGCACCTTCTAGATTCAAATTCACAGAGTCAAAGTGAACATAAATAACCCTGACTATATAGTGAAGTTTATAGATTTATTTTTCGATGACAACTTACTAGACAGATTTCAATGGAAATGAGCAGGTGCCGAAAAGTGCTTACAAGGTAACATTTTGAAGAAGAGAGCATGCGGGAGAAAGTGGGTAGCAACAAGAGAAAGTGAAATTAGAGTGTTTTTAGCTCTAGTGCTTCTTCACGGAATTATTTGAAAACCAGAACTGAATATGTACTGTCCAAAGAGAGATTGTGTCCATAAACCTTTTTTCCCAGGTGTTATGTCTTATGCAAGATTTTCACTAATAAGTAGATATTTACATTTCACAATGATACATATGTTGCTACAACACATCCGTGTCTGAAACCGAAAAAAATTTGGCCTGTGTTTGTGTACTTGAACAATAGATTTAGTGAAGTGTACACATGTGATGGGATGTAGCAGTTGATGAGAGTCTTATGCTGTATTAGGGTAGGCTGGAGTGAGTTGAGTATATTCTACTGAAATAGGCCCAATTTGGCATAAAAACTTGTAGGCTATGTGAGTAAAAAACCAGTCATTTATGGCCAAGCATAATTTAAACTGGAAAGGAGACACTTTTAGGTCATTAATAAAAGAATGTGAATGTGGCATTCCAAATTGTTACGACATTAATGAAATTCCTTTTGAGTAAGGGATACTGTATCACAACTGACAATTTCTACACATCTCCTCAACTTACTGATGAGCTCGTGAAAAATGAAATTTCACTGACACTTTTACTGCACAGTGAACAAAGACAGAAAGAAATGTCCCCAGGAATGATATCTAAGAAACTGAAGAAATGTGAAGTAATTGCTTTTCAGAGAGGAAAAGTAATGAGCCCGAAATGGCATGACAAAAAGGATGTGATACTATTGAGTTCTGTCCACAATGCTGAGGTTGTCGAGGTGGGAAGAACACGTGGTAGAAAATTGAAACCTAAAGTAGTTGTGGATTATAATGACACGACGTGCAGTGTGGATAGGGTAGATCAGCATGTGACAGACTACCCTGTAATAAGAAAGAGAGAGAAAAAGTACTACAAGAAAATGCTCTCTCATCTCTATGAACATGCAATTTGGAATTCCTTCGTTTTATGCAAAGAAAACATCTGCAATTAGATTAAAAATAATTGTAGAAAAAACAATTGAAGAGTATTGTTCGAAACTCCAGACTCCAAAACGAGGATGTTCCACTACAAGTATGGTACCACGTCTCACTGAGAAACATTTTCCTGATCATATCCCTCCAAATCAGAAGAAGGCATTTCCTACAAGACTGTGTGCTGTCTGCTGTTCCAGAATTTAGGATTAAGGGGAAAAAGTGAGACATGAAACACAGGTGTACAGCAAAGTTGGTGTATGTGCAGTCCCTTTCTTCCGCATTTATCACACAAATAGTATTTTTTTAAACGAAAAATGCACAGTAGTAAGTGTGATAATTCTAGTGTACATAATATACTTACTGATTTGCAGAATAATAAATGTGACAATTCCACTATAGATATATATGTACTTGGTAATTCCTGTGCCGTGTAACTTTCATGAACAAAATATAACAGTGCAGTGAGTCAGTCCATAAGATCTGCAAGCTATCAGCTTGATGCAGTATAGCATTTGTTATTAATGGAGAAAAATTCGCTCCAGCGCTGATGATTGAACCCAGTTCTATGCACTAGGTGCTCTAACCACTAAGCTACGCCACAGTTCAATCCAAATCGACTCCACAGTACATATGCACTGTTAGGGAAATAATCTATGTAAAGATTAATTTTTTGGTCTTACAGAATTAGTCTTTACATTGATACAGTATGGTCAGTATGAGTAGGCGTAGTCTCCAAATATGGCATAGATGACATGGGTGTTACAGTGACTTTGTAAACATAATAAACATAACAATCCAGGTCATTCATTTTGTCTGCACTCTATTAGTGATGATATCGTTGAAGCCTGATTCCCAAATGATATCGCATAAAAGTATGTTGTTATTGTTGTTTGTTGTTGTTTTCTAATGCCAGGCGTTTGACAATAAAGTCATTTGACCTCTTGCACTCCAATATTTTTCAAAGATATTATCATGGCCAGCCACTGAAGCACAGATTTTGAGGTGTTCCAAATCCATTTCTTGTCTTGAGTTGCACAATGGGCAGTTAGGAGACTGATATATTCCAATTCTATGCAGGTGTTTGGCCAAACAATCATGGCCTGTTGCCAATCTAAATGCAGCTACAGACGATTTTCGTGGTAAATCGGGAATTAACTGTGGATTTTGATGCAGAGAGTTCCATTTTTTTCCTTGGTATTGTGTTATCAAATTTTGTTTGTTGAAGTCTAAGTATGTAGATTTAATAAATCTTTTCACAGAGTAATACGTAGATTTAGTAACATGTCTGTAAGTAGCAGTGCTACCCTTCTTTGCTAAAGCATCCGCATTCTCGTTTCCCAGGATTCCACAATGGGATGGTATCCATTGGAATACAATTCTTTTATTGAGTGATATTAATTGAGAGAGCATTTTAGTTATTTCTGCTGTTTGAGATGAAGGTGTGTGTTTAGAGATTATTGATAGAATAGCTGCTTTGGAGTCTGACAATATAACTGCATTTTTAAATTTACTGATGTGGCATAGAAGATTCCTGAGACTTTCACTTATTGCAATGATTTCTCCATCAAAACTTGTTGTTCCATACCCAAGAGATCTATAAAGTGAGAAGAGACAGCACGTAACACCTGCACCGGCACCTTGTTCTCTGGAGATCAAGGATCCGTCAGTGTATAAATGAAGCCAGTTTTGTGGAGGATACCTAATATTAATTGTCTCTAAAGACAATTGTTTTAGTATTTCAGTGTTTACTTCTGATTTCAGTATTTCTTGTGTTAAATTTAGATTATATTCTATATTTAATAGAGTTAAAGGGTGTGGTTTAATTTGTAGGTTTTCTTTTAAATTCGGGATATTGATTTTCTATTTTAATTCTTGAACAATGGATATGAAACTTTTTTGAGTTTTCAATCTACAGAGAGGACTGTATGAATGCCAATTGTTTCCTGGTAATCTGATAATTTTTTCATATTGAATCAGTGCTTTTTCTTCTATTGTCATTTTGATGCTGTTAATATAAGTGAGGAATCTCATAGAATCTATTGGAGTTGTTTTGATTCCACCAGTAATGAGTCTGAGAGCTTGGTTTTGAACATATTCTATTTCGTTTATGAAAGGTGAAGTAATTAAAATTTCTCCGCAGTATGTCAGCACCGGCTGTATAAACATTTTGTATGTAATGTTCAAAGTATTCCTAGAGCATCCCCATTTCTTTCCTGCTAGTCTTTTTAGAAGGGAGAATCTTTTACGAGCTTTTTCAGAAATGTATTTCAAATGGTTGGTCCATATTAACTTACTGTCGAAAATAATTCCAAGATATTTGGATTCATAAGTCCTAGGAAGGTGTTGGCCATTGTATTGGATATTGAATTCTCTTTCTTTTTTACCAAGTGAAAATATTTGGTAGTTACTTTTGCTTAAATTGAGTGTCAATTGATATATTCCATTCATGTAGTTGATTTACAGCTTTAAGAGCAGAATTTTGAATTTTGTCTCTATGTCTGTAAGATCCGGAAGTCCACAAAACTATATTATCTGCAAATAGTGCTGTTTTCATGTTTGATTCCTCTAATAGGGAGGGTAAGTCATTTATATAAATATTGAATAAAGTTGTGCTGAGGACAGCGCCCTGAGGTAGACTTCGATATGTTTGTCTGTAACTAGAAAGTAAGTTATTGAATTTAGTGGGAATGAATCTTTGACTAAGGAATTCTGATATCCATCTGAACATATTGCTGGAGATACCTAATTTCTGGAGTTTTAGTAATAATTTATTTCTCCAAACAGAGTCATATGGTAACTGAAAGTCAATAAATATTGCCAAGGTATCTTCTTTCTTGTTAAAACTATCTTTTATTTCTTGGCCGAGGCATATAACTTGTTCATTGGTAGAGTGTAATTGTCGAAAGCCGGCATAAAAGTATAAACATCTTCCTACTGAGTTCGTGAGTGCAGAATAGCTTTATGCAGAAAGTCCATGCAGCAATAATTGAGGGGCGTTTTCACAAAACTCGTTATCTACATTTTATTCGATTTTGAGGTTTTAGCGTATCTTTATGTTTTTGAGTCAGGAGAATCCAATGGTGCTATCAGAATTAAGCTAAAGTTGGTAAGTATATCAGTAACTTGATCTTGAAATAAAAGAGATTTTTCAAAACTCGGTATCTACAGTTGTGTTTTTTAGAAAAGAGCTCTCTTGAAAAAAACAAGATTTTGTAGATAACGAGTTTTGTGAAAACGCCCCTCAATTGCAAAAAAAAAAAAAAAAAACATTCCCGTCATAATAGGGACTGTGTATGTGTGACTCCCAGCAGGGGCATTTAAAATCAATGTAGTGTGGCGCGTGGCATTTAAATGCTATTCTACTCCCTTATTATAGCGTGAAAATAACTTGTAAACACGAAAAACTCGCATTTTATGTTACATGATATTTAAGTGTAAAATAAAAAAATGCGTTCACAAAAAAATATTCATTTAAATGTTTAACATATAATCCCATTATATGTATTTTGTGATGCAGAGAATTTGTATTTCCGTTAATGTCTTTCTTTTTTATGTAATTTGCGTAATGAAAGAGTAAACTATCACCGAAAGTATTGTAGATCAAAATATGTAAATCCATTCAGGTCTGAAATGTTCTCTAATATCAGTATACTATGTGCCGTGTGCAGGAAGATATTGACATGGATCTTCAGACTGTGGGCTCAGTGGATCAGAAAGAAGAACAACCCACCATGAGGAACCGCAAAGCTGCTCTAGCCCACTTGATATTGCGTCAGTCCAAAGTACTAGAGTCCATTCGCTCCACAAGAACTGTGCAGTTCTTGTTTGCCACTGCTCAGCTCTGCCACATGGACACAGCATTAGCAGAACGAGTGTGGCTAGACTGCTTTCCTCGCCTGTGGGGCATCCTGTCTGAGAAACAACAGACAGTAAGTTGTATGCTGAAAGTACATCACAGTAGACCCCTTTAATCTGAAGTCCAAGGAACTGGAAAAGAATCACTTTGGTTTAACGAAGTTCGAGGGTTTGATGAAAATAGATCCCTATTGTCTAAAACGGAAAATTAAGACTATCAACTTGATTTCTGTCACTGCAGGTAGACAGCATTCTAAGGTAGGCAGTTTTCATAAACACAGTGCAATGTACCCTATCAATAAATAAATGCTCATACATTTAACAAATTTCTGATATTATTTTTAATGAATAAAAAATACACTTTCCTAGAAATCATATTACTCACTCACTCACTTACTTATGGCTTTTAAGGAACCTGAGGTTCATTGCTGCCCTCACAAAAGCCTGCCTTCATTTCCTATCCTGAGCAAGATTAATCCAATCTCTATCATCATATCTAACCTCCCTCAAATCGAGTTTAATATTATCCTCCCATCTACGTCTCGGCCTTCCCAAAGGTCTTTTTCCCTCTGGCCTCCCAACTAACACTCTATATGCATTTCTGGATTCGGCCATACATGCTACATGCCTTGTCCATTTCAAACGTCTGAATTTAATGTTTCTAATTATGTCAAGTGAAGAATACAATGCATGCAGTTCTGCATTGTGTAACTTCATTCTATAACTTCAACCCTCTTAGCCCCAAATATTTTCGTAAGCACCTTATTAAACATCCTTAACCTCTGTTTCTCTCTCAAAGTGAGGGTCCAAGTTTCACAACTATACACAACAACCAGTAATATAACTTTTATAAATTCTAACTTTCAGCTTTTTTGAGAGCAGACTGGATGACAAAAGCTTCTCAACCGAATAATAACAGGCATTTCCCATATTTATTGTGCATTTAATTTCCTCCCAAGTGTCATTTATATTTGTTACTATTGCTTCAAGGTATTTGAAAATTTCCACCCCTGCAAGGGATAAGTTTTCGATTTTTATATTTTTATTTCGTACAATGTTCTGGTCACGACACGTAATCATATATTTTGTCTTTTCAGGATTTACTTCCAAACGTATATCTTTACTTGCTTCAAATAAAATTCCCGTATTTTCCCTAATAATTTGTGGATTTTCCTCTAACATATTCACGTCATCTGCATAGACAAGCAACTGATGTAACCCATTCAATTGCAAACCCTCTCTGTTATCTTGGACTTTCCTAATGGCATATTCTAGAGCAAAATTAAAAAGTAAAGGTGATAGTGCATGTATTTGTTTCAACCCGCAGTGAATTGGAAAAACATCTGACTGAAAGTGGTCTATACGGAGCCTGCTGTACATTTCTCTGAGACACATTTTAATTACTACAGTAAATATCCTTGTGATCATCATACAATACAATTCAGTAACTCATTACTTACTGAATAAGTGCAGTGCAGTGCTACACACAGTAAACTATAGGACATTATAAAGGTACAGTAACAGACTGAAGTTTGTCAGAATTAAGATATTTCAAGCTGTGGAATTTGCAATAAAGAATAATGATTACTTACAGCAGAGAACTAAATAGGAACATTATTTTCTTATCGTTAAAAAAATCAATAATTGCTGTTTAATGGACTACTACCCTCAACATGACAGTACTCTCTGACCACGTCCAGAACTACTGTGTAGGCCAGGGGTCATCACCACAGAGCACCCTGGGGATAGCGTCTCTTACCTGTGGAAAACGCAGTGCACCATGGTGCACTCGTAGCTGTTAGCAAGTATGCTCTCTACCTCTTCCTACTGCACGACGGTGCACATGGGATGGCACTGCTTACCCTTTGCACATTTCAGCGAGTGCTGACGACCGACCACTCATGTAGGCTGTAGGAGGATCTCACATCGCCATTCCAGTAAAGTCTAAATAGAACGAGACTTCATTTATACTGTATTAACATATTAGAATTATAATAATTGAAAAACATATTACATACATTAAATAAATATCAATATGGCTAAGCCACAAAAGCCATAAAAGACTAAACACTTGTGTATACTATATAAACTATGTTTGGTTTAGCTAAGGAATAACTTATGAAATATGCACAGAGGAGACAAATTTCAGTTTGTAGCCCAAAATTCGGTTTACACTATGGAGTTTTCTCCATAAATTCAGCTGGGACCAAGCAGTGTGTTTGATTTAGCCAAGTGTTCGGTTTATCCGACTTCAGATTAACAAGAGTGTACTGTTTGCTTTTAATAAATTTTTTTCCACTCCCACAGCCGTAAGTATGCTGTTATTAGCTTGTTTTTAGGGAAATAAATGGATTTTACCATGATAATGTTGGTTGCTGTTGGTGATGGGATATAATTCACATTGCTTCTCTATGGAAGTAAATGAGAATATATTTCATTCAATAGTAACATAGCAACAAATAAAATAATACTCAAAACTCGACGATCCTCCCAACAGATCTGATATTAAATTACGTAAAATGAAAAAATATGTTTCTATTACGTAAAATATGGGAGTGAAAAAAACATGATATGCAATTCGTGAGTAAGCAGAATTTACCAGTCTCGGACTGTTTAAGTGCAGCCCTCTCAATGCAAGGGTGCGTACTCATCCTCGACTAGTAAAAACTACTTACCTTCCTTAATACATAAATAACTGTATCTGTCCTTCTATGCCTTTTCAATGTATTAATTTTAACAATAATTATTTAACAAAATTGATGTGTTCATAGTTAAAAAAATGCTGAAAATCTTTGTTTTTATTATTAACCCTTCGTAAAAATAAGAGGGCTTCAGTATATGTTTATGTTTTATAATTTTTCCGAATTGAAGGAAAAGAATAGGATGGGTTTGGATAATTTGGGTATAAGCCATAATTTATTGAATAAAACTTCACCTAATCTTCAGTCACATGCAAATGTCTATTTCGCAATTGCCTATCATGGAATGTTAAAAATTTGTGTTGATCACACTGATACTGCCTAGTAAAAAAAATACAGTTTTTCTTACAAGTCTGTGAAATGACCTATCGCATTCAAAGCAATATTATTGGGAAACTAGGTGTGATACAGTAACCAAATTCATGTATGTGTACATTACACAAGTTTTGAACACGTTTTTTAATCAGTTTAGTAGTATATCATTAATAGTTTGTTAGTAAATTACAATTTACAAACGTAAGGTGATTTGAGTATAATTACAAATTAATCGGCAACTAACCTAGTTTTTTGTTCTGGATCATGCCACGATACAAATTATGGATTGGTGAAAGACAAATAAGTATCTGGATTATTATCTGTCCCTGATTTTAATGGGAGATATTTCATTAGAAAATAAGCCTTATCAAGGACTTAAGTATTGGCTGAGATTTTTTATTCTGTTAGTCTAATTAAATTTTTAAGTCCCCACCTAACCTGTAAATTTTGTTCTAGGATACATACACAAACCTATGGTTGGGATAATTTGATTTTATAGGGACTTGAAAGCGTGATTTACTTCAATAATACACATTATTCCCTAATTTCCCCATCCATAAGGTAAATTGAGTATAGTTAAATTTAGGGTTATTATTGTGATAAGAAAAGTTCAACATACTTGAAAATGAAATAGAATCATTCTAGATGGTCACAGCGCTAACATATAAAAAACTGACTAGAACATTTTATCATGTGGTAACAGACTGTGGGTCTATAAACTTAAAACAGGCTGTTTTATGGGCAAATTATCCCAAACCACCTTAATACAAACTTAATTAACTGTGTGTAATATGACAGTATTCTATACTTGTAATCATGATTGTTTTTTTTAGACTCTCTTGGCTGAGATAGTGCCGTTTGTGTGTAGTGGAGCTCATGTCCTGCAGAAAGATTGTCATCCTAGTGCTCTTAATACATTCATAGAAGCCATGTCACATTGCAGTCCACCCATTCCAATCAAACCGTAAGTATATTAAATCCCTCACAAAACTGAATTACATCTTCATTATCTCGGAAGTGCATTCTGCAGATATTAAGATTGTTGTTTAACTTAGAAGTGATACAAGCGCTTTGAATTTTTTTGCATTACATTGTCTGAAATTCCTTATTCATTTTATATCTTAAAGTGACTTTAATTGTAAGTATACAACTGCAGAAGATAGATATGCCTATTACAAATATTTTCATCACTGAGCAAAGAAAACATAAAGAGAAAATATTGCAATGCAAGGAGAAAGAACCACTAACATAGCTTAAGCTGTAGGTGTATTCACCCGGTATTTCAGATCTACACTCAGGTGTGCATTCCATTTCACTTGGCGTGACTACCTACGGTTTTTCTTACCTGTAAAGCAAACGCCACATATTAAATCCTCGGCCTCATCTCACTATCACCAATTCTATTGACACTAAATAACATAGTAAAGCAAACTCGATTATCTGGGCTAATCACCAGACAAATGCATACTTGTAACTGAAAACATAGATAATACAATTTTTTTCTTTTTTACTTCAGGACAAATCTTATATAGTAGGCATACAATACTGTGTTCGAAAATGAAATGAGTCAAACATTTAACACATTCACTTATCACTTTTAACAATAGAGTACGCTAATATAAAATAATGAAGCACTTACGATTTCTGTTGCTGGAAATAATGTAATACATTTCATTACACAGTCCCTAAAAATGTCATTTTCTATTTTTTGTTGTAAAGAGAAGAATGCATATTGTGCAGTTCAGCAGGATCATCTATAGAGAAAGAACATCTTTTCCGAAGTACTAAACTCAACAAAGAGATGCAACAAACAAGTGCTCTCTACTGGGAAGCAAGAAACAAAATGGGTTAAATGTTCGCAAATGTGGCTATTGGAAATCAGCCAACCTTCTCTCGGTGTAAAGTAATCATTATTGTTCTTTTGCTTTTGAGATTCATTTAAATATGAGGCGTGTTCTTAAAGTAAGTTCCGTTTTCAATTATAGGCGTCGCATCGCTGCAGTCGTTATTTTGCACATGCATGTTTTCTTCTTCAGTCTTCAGGCAAACTGTGCATGCAGTTTCAGAGCTTCAGTCCGTGTGTGTGGTTAGTTGTGATCAGTTGAAATGTTTAAAGTGATCGAGCACCCCACTGACTGTGAGATGCGGTCTGTTATCCGTTTCTTGGATGCGAGAAACATCAAACTAGATGACATTGATCATCAACTTTGTGAGGTGAATGTTGATGATGCCATTAGTGATGGAATGGTTAGGAGATGGGTTAGGAAGTTCAACGAAGGCCGCGTCTCTGTGCATGACAAGCAGCGTACCGGTCGGCCATCTTTGATCAATGACGATTTGGTGTGTGCTGTCGATGAAATATTCATGAGGACAGGAGGTTCACAATTTCTTCGTTTTCCTTGAATTTTCCACAAATGTCACAAATTGTGACAGATCAATTACGATATCAAAAATTGTGCTCACGATGGGTACCCAAGATGCTCACCAAGGAACACAAAACCAAACGAGCTTCCAGTGCATTGAGCTTTCTCACATGTTACAGTGAGCAAGGCGATGAGTTTCTTGACCATATCATGACAGGTGACAAGACTTGGGTGTCTCACATGACACCTGAATCGAAGCAGCAGTCCATGTAATGGAGGCACACTGCATCGCCAAGGAAAAAGAAATTCAAACAAACCATGTCAGTACGCAAGATCATGTGCACTGTTTTTTGGGACAGAAAAGGAGTCCTACTCGTCGAATTCTTGCCTCCGGGTGTAACCATTAATAGAGAAATCTATTGTCAGACCTTGAAGAAGCTCCGTCGTGCAATTCAGAACAAGAGACGTGGGAATCTGACCGACGGAGTTGTGTTGCTTCATGACAACACTCGGCCACACACAGCTCGTGACACCCAAATTGACCATCCCCCCCTACAGCCTGGATTGGACTCCGAGTGACTTTCATCTCTTCCTGCACCTCAAGAAGTTCCTCAGTGGTCAACGTTTTGATGGCGACGATGAAGTGAAAACAGCAGTGCGGGAGTGGTTTGCATCGCAGGCGGGCGAATTCTACAATGAGGGGATAGAAAGACTTATGCCACGACTCGATAAATGTCTCATTAATGGTTGAGATTATGTTGAGAAGTAATTGAAGTGTGGAGAATACAATGCAACAAAAATGGTTTGTAAATATCTTCCCGTTTACTTCCTACACCCTTTTGGAACTTACTTTAAGGACACGCCTCGTACTTTCCTATGCAAGTACGAATATTTTTAGTGCAACAATTTGAGTGTAATTAAAATCCCATTGTTCCACATAATCTAAAATAGTGTCAACACTCTTCAATGCTGTAATGTGCCGGACACTTGCTTCTTCTCTTTCTGCCAGGATTTCTTCTTCCCTGTCACTCCATTCTCTGTGTCAGTCACTGCATTGACGATTTCTTCATCTGTCATAAGCGAAAAGCCCAATTCACACACATCCACACACTCTCAACCACTCTTAAATATTTTCACTGCCTACATTTTCAAATTATTCAATGCAGGAAATCAACGTGGTGATGTCAGGAAACCTCTGGAGGTCATCCTCTTCTATGTTTGACAGTAGTTTACGTCATGAGCATGTAATTGTTCTGACTTTATTGCTGCCCAAGCCTTTGAAACCATCATGTTAATATATTGTGGCAACCATGCTGGAAGATTCTAGTTGCCTAGGGAGTGCGCGTGTATCCAGCGTGACACGGGGCGAGAGGACGGAGCAGGAACGGGAGCTCGAGCTTCGGTGGACACTGAGGCACAGCGCAGAGCAAGGGAGAGAGCTACGGGCTCGGCGTGGAGTGGAGGGGATTGACATAAGGGAACTCTGGAGGCCAAGTGTTGTGGAGGCCTAGAAAGTTCGCGAGGCAGAACAATCGAGAACGTATGGTTTAATAAATAAAAGTGCGAGCAGCCTTCGGTGTAAGTCAGTCAGTCAGTAGTGAAAGAGAGAGATCCAGCCTTGGGCAGCGAGCGAGGTGGACCTGAGTTCGAGTTAGTCTTTGGAAGTCAGTCAGTCTACACGTGAGTCTTCGAGTGAGCAAGGAAGCCAGCCTTCGAGACCGGGGTTCGACATGAGGGGGACCACAACTGTGACAGCGACCAGGCGAGGATCTGAGTTCGGCATACAGTGAACTTGAGTGGGTCCATAACTGTGGCAGCGTCCAGGCGAGGATCTGGATTCGAAGTGCAGTGAACCATATCCGGAAGGCTTGGGTTCGAAGTGCAGTGAACTGTAACTGGAAGTCTTGAGTTCGAAGTGCAGTGAATTGTATCTGGAAGGCTTGGGGTTCGATGTACCGTAACTTGAGTGAGTGAGCTAGGAGAACTAGCCAAGGTGAACGAACTGAGAACTGACAGTTTTGTTCTGTACATAGTGCTTTGTGAACATTAGTTGAAATTAGGAGTACATTGTTGTTCTTCTCGATAATACATGTGAATTGCCATTGTCGTTCGGCGGAGTGCAATAACAACTACTGTGTTGAGTGGAATATCCATTGTTGACGGGTGTGAGATTAAAGTTAGAAATAAAAGTCACATTACTGCTGAACAAAAGTTACAATATTATCCCATTTCTAATAAATCTCTTACGAGTTGTGAACGTAGATTTGCTTCATCAACACATGACACATTGATCCATGGTTGAAGAATGGATGTCACATTGTGTGGCAAAAATTTCACTCATATTTGTCCATCATGGGAAACAAGCTGATCTTCAGAAGAAAGTGAAGAAGCATTGTCTAAGAGTAGGACTACTTTCACTGGTTACCCTTTATGTTTTAGGTAATCCATAACTTTAGGAACAAATTTGGATTGAAACTGGCCTTGGAAAATTTCTCAGTTCATCCATCCTTCCATTTGGTTAAAATAATGAATTGGGATATTCTGATTTCATGCTTCGTTGTTTTTATGTAAAATCTGTTATTGATTTTTTTACCTAATTTTAAAATTTCTAGCCATTGCATGATTACTATAAATTGTCATTGATAAACATTAAAATCCAAACCATTTTACTCTCCAAAATGTTTTTCGTTTTTTGATGAAAACACAGATAATTGTTTTCACGTACATTGAAAGAACTATAATCATTTAGTAAGCAAGCATATGTAGTACATAACTTTACTGACTGGATACTCTTTCTGCAGAGTTCTTATGAAGTACTTGGGAAAGTCACATAACTTGTGGCATAGGATGACTTTAAACCTGGAACAGATGGCATTCGAGCAGAGCAGCAACCAGTTGAAGCTGAAGCGTGAAGTTGCAGACTGCTACGAGTTCGAACCAGTTGTATCTCCTCAGCAGGTAAGTGAATGCTGATCACTTTCATCAAAAGTTAGATAGAATAAACTGGGATCCTGACTCTCGTAGTGTAGAAATTACTTTTTAAAGTAGGTTATAGTTTTTACTCTTAATTTTTGTTTATAATCAGTGCACAGCTTAAAGGATGTTTATAAAAATTTCTTTGAAAATTTGGTGTCTGGTATTCATGATAGCGTTATGTATTGTTGATAGTTTTCTTAATAATTAATTTGTGTGTTCAAATTTTTTTCATGCTAAGTCTTCACTCACTACAGAACAGACAAGATCCAGCTGACATCATTGCATCAATTTAAGTCTTTCCCCATCTCTCCCCCCCTCCCCTGTAAAGGTTTCAGCATAATTCTTTTGATGGAAAAATGGAAATTTACTTTAATATTTTATATTAAAGAATAGAAAATATAATTGAAGAGTTGATTTAAATCTTATTAAGAGGCAAAAGTCTCTCTGAAATATGGCAGTGGAAACTGGATTTTGAATTTCAAATATAAAGCAAAAGAAAGAGTGCATGTGTGTGTGCATGTGTATTCAATCCCTAGATTATGGCAATGAAGCCGAAGCCATTAGTCTTTCTACACTCCAGTTCTTTTGTATGAAGGTGTCTTCTTTCTCTACAGCTGCACATCTCTTAAGATGTTCCGTTCATTTCTTCACTGGTGTTGCATAGGATACAGGAAGGTGTATTGAGTGTGTAGATGGCTTGTTAAACAGTCTCGGTCTGACACCAATCTAAACAAAGCAACAGTAGACTTTTGTGGTGCTTGTGGAATTTCTTCAGGATTCCTTAATATTATTTCCCTTGGTTTGCCTTTAACTTTGTCCTTTATTTATTTTTTCTGAATTAAATGAAATTTGTTGTGAATGATTTGTTTTAATGGAAAGAAAATGCTTGGCTTCGTTTCTATATTATTATTGTACCGTTTTTTTGCCAGGGCACTTAATATTTTCCACACATATTGCAATGCAAGTGGATTCATTGTGTACTAATTTGATCTTTTTTAAATTTATCAAATTATTTGTAATATTTCTAGATTCTTGGATTTTGACACATTTTTAAGTTGACCCAGGTATTGCTGGTATTGAAGCTTGTGTATGTGACAAAATTACAACTTTCTGAAATTTATTTATTCTGTATAACAGATTCTGTAAAACTATGTTGACCTGAAGTGTAATTCTCCCGAAACTAAAATGTCACTTTTATCCTTATTTCTCCAAAATTAAAACAGCTTTCAAGGAACGAGCTTAAAACGCAGTTGTCCTGATTATTTTATAATGTCATCAGCCATTGATTTCCAGTCATAAATGACACATTGTGTCTCCAGATGATTAGTATTTCCATGTTCAGAAAAAACATATTTATTCAGATCAACTCTTAATTTATGGTGCATTCAACATGTCTGATTCTGCCCATTGTGCAACTCAAACCAAGAAATGGATTCGGAACACCTCAAAATCTGTGCTTCAATGGCTAGTCATGATAATATCTTTGAAAAATATTGGAGTGCAAGAGGTCAAATGGCTTTATTGTCAAACGCCTGGCATTAGAAAACAACAACAACATGTCTGATTCTGCAACTAACCCTACAATTTTTGTTCAAGCTTGCCATTGAATGTGATGGGTTTTGAAAGCAAATTTAACATTATAAAGAGATCTTAGATTTCAAGTTTATATGATGAAACAACTTTCTTAGGTTTTTAAAGATGACTAGTTTTTGAACTAGAGGCTTCATATAATGTATTATAATCATTTTCATAGCATTAAAAAATAAATTGTCTTTATGGGGTGCCAGTTATGCAATAAGAATGCTGCATGCATTAAAACGACAAAATTTTACAAATAATTAAATGTCAAGTGACGGCCTAAAAGAATGTTTAGATATAGCAGGAATTTGATTCAGGATTCCAAAATATAACTTGATTTTTAGATATTTTCTCTGGATATTAACAATGTTTCTTCAGAAATGCAATTAGAAATTATTGAATGTGGAATGAGTGGCTAATACAAAATAAGAGAAGTCTGTGTGGTTTTACACAAATTTTCTAGAAGTTAGATTTCCCTAAGTACACAAACATGCTGCACATATTTTGAACATATTCTGGTCTACATACATTTGTGAACTTTTTTTTTTAATTACGTTACGAAAACCTCACTACGAAAATCATGTGTTGAATAACAAACTTAAAAATGTTTTTTGATTATTCACAGTTCAGACAGTGACTCATAATATTGAGAAATTCTTTCAAGAAAAAGGAACCAGAAATCGAGAAAAATTATTGTTTCAAAGAGATACGAGAGTCACTAGGAAAGTTTTGAGATACGCAACAATTAATAGCAAGAAAATTGTCATATCGCATTATTTCGAAGTACTCATCAGCACAATCTATGCACAGTTTCATCTGCCGGAGCCAATTCTGGAAGCAATCATGCCACACATTCTCCGGGATGGTACTCAGCTCCTCTCCATAGGCAGCAAGAGCTTCTTCTTGACTGGAAAATTGGTGCTCAAGCAATTCTTCACTTTTGGGAAAAGGAAGAAGTCGCACGATGCTAGGTCATGACTGTAGGTTGGATGGGTCAATAATTTACAGAGGTTTTTCCAGAAAGGAAATTCTTGCAATGGCCATGTGGGCAGAGGCATTGTCGTGATGCAACAAAATACTCCACAGTCTTGGCCTTGGTGGACTCTCCTGAAGTTTTACGAATACTCTGGGCAGACAGGTCTCTGTATACCACTTAGCAGTAACAGTCCTCTAGTTTTTCAGCATAACAGTAGCCACATGACCGCTTGTTGAGAAGAAACTGGCCACAATTTTCTTTCCTATACTCCAATGTCTCTTCACTTTGGTGGTGGTTGCTCATCTGGGAAGATCCAGACTGATGACTGATGCTTGGTTTCACTACAAAACTGGTAAATCCAGTTCTCATCCCCTGTTACAATGTTGAAATTCGCTGAGAGTCCCCTTATTTAAAACTTTCCAACATTTCTCTGCACCAATCCACCCTGATGTGCTTTTGCCCCTTGGAGAGGTTGTGTGGCATCCATCGAGAAGAAATTTTTCTCACTCATAAATGTTCATGTAGAATGATGGAAACACTTGGCGAATTAATCCCTAAGGTCATCTCTATGTCTTTACAGATCAGTCTTGAATCTTCTTTTATCATGGCCTCCACACAAAAAATGTTTTCCTCAATAACTATTGTTGATGGCCTGTCACTTCTCTTTTCACTTTCAAATGAGCTTCTCTCCCTCTTAAATTCGGCGAATCAGAGGAAAATGTTGGCACGTGAAAGGGGAAGGTCCTCGGAAGCCTGTGTTAAACGTTCAAGAGATTGTGACTCATTGAAACCACATTAAAAATCTTCGCACGAAAATGCTCTCTCTTTAGCTCCTTTTGCACTTACTGGTTTCATGCACTCTTACAACTTGGAAGGCCGATTGCTCAGCTTTCAAGTGCTGTAAAAGTTTCTGACCTTGTCACCAGATTGTCGTGTCTCAAAGCTTTTCTAGTGGCCCTCGTACTTTCCAGACAGTATGTTATTTCTTACTATGTTATTATTGTAATGTGTGTTGATTTACTGCTTCCATATGACAACTGGTAAAGTGTTCATTTTTTTTATAATTGCATTACTTGATACTGTTCACAATAAATGTCATTCAATTTTAATATATTAAAATATTACTAAACAAACTGGATAGTGCTGCACAGTTATTTTGATAGGTATATGTATGTACTAACTATTCTTTAATTTCTTTACTGTGTTTATAACTGGACTTAATTACCTGATTGTTAATTCATATTATAAATTCTTAAAGTAATGTAAGAATACCCACATGTATTGTGCATTGTTTTTGCGTCAATGTTTTCAGCTTCTATTGTAGTTAATAATTTATGTGTGAATGATTATACCATTTATAACTATCTACATTGCCCAAAAGGTTCGATACATTAAGCAAATTCATATATATTTTAACGGTGGGCTATTTGCAACACATATTTGCTCCTCATCTCAGAGTCTTCATTTGCTTATACTTGAATATGAGTTAGTTGATTGGGCATTAGTGACATAACAGGGCTGTGAGTTGCATTCAGCTGAGTTAGAGGAACTGATGAATAATGCTACATTGTTTCAGGAGATTCTAGACTCCCTGTCTGATATGTACTCACTTCTGTGTGAGGAAGATATGTGGAGTGGTCTGTGGAAAAAACATGCTCGCTACCCTGAAACAAACGTCGCCATTGCCTATGAGCAGCAGGGCTTCTTTGAATCTGCTCAAGGAGCTTATGAGGTGGCAATGAGCAAGGTGCGAAATGACTACAGCTCGAGTCCTGCCCCTGGAAGTGTGCAGAGTGAACTCAGACTGTGGGAGGAGCACTGGATAAGGTGAGCAACATTATTTTAAATATAAAGTTAGATGATTCTGATATCTCTAAAGAGATGTTATTGTGCCAGTTTCAAAACAGAGTGGTTCTTTGCAGTGTGATTGCAATAAAGAATTTGTAGAATTAACAGTAAGGTAAATAGAAATGTTCCATGAAAGTCCTTATCACAGGTTTTAGCTAGGACATGATGGTACAGTATTTGAGTCTGGGTCTCCTACATAGAAACCAATTATCTCTCACAACTAATTTTAACAAAACTTTATACATTAAAATCCCTCGTAACCAGGAATACCAAAACAATGGCACATGGCACTTTTGCTTATGCTATATATATATATATTAGTGTTGTGGGATTTAATTGATTAATCGATCATTTTCTGTTGTAAGATTAATCGATCAAAAATATTTAATTGTATAATCGAGTTGATTAAAATTAATCGGTTGTAGTTGATATTAATTATTATTTTGTTAATACAAACTCATAAAAAAAATTTCAAGTATATTTCTCTCTCGGAAATTGCTTACTTAAAAGTACTGTTATTTTCTAACTGTAAACCAGGTATCGTAGGAAAAATCTTTGCACAAACACTTCAGAAAGAGATGGAGATATGAAGACAGTGATCTAGTCTACCTCTATTGAAAGATGAAACACAATACGAAACCCTTATTAAGTTTTATGGTTTTCCAAGAAAATTTCCACCTTGTTGTCAGCTTATCTTCCTAACATATCAAATACATACTTTTCATGGATTCGTCCCCCTCATCCCTTATGTCTATACTGTGTGCAAGTGAGAGCGTAACTACCTTCTTCTCTTCGTAAAATCTGGTAATTCGATTACAATAGGGGCCAGTCTTCTGTTTCAACCGCTGTAGTTTTGCAGTTGCAGTTTCTGTACTGAGTTTGTATATGAAGGTTGTGTGTTTAGTTTGATAAAGAAAAAAAAAAAAAATCAGTTTTCTGTGGTTTGTGAAAAGTGTAAACTCCATTATGTCATATGAAAACTTGAGAGGTAAACTCAGTGAAACGTTTGGATTTAAATTGAACGATTGTGGACAAGTGTGTGACAGAAAAAAAGTTTTTTCGTGTTTAGTGATGCAGGAAACATTGTTACTAAACATAGAGCGGCACTTAATTCGGAGCGTGTGAATGCACTCACATGTTTAAAATCATGGATGAAGCGGTATTAACTAGGTGAGTCTTTATACTTTTTGTTATTTATGTTTGTTTCAAAAATTCCCGGAGAACTTCACACAATAAATTATAAGGCTCATAATAAATATGTTAGTAAGTAATTAAAATAGTTGTTTTGTAATATAACGATACAATCTATACAGATATACAACATTTAATACTTATGCTTATCACCAAACACATGTTAAATTTAATAATAATTGTGTATTACAGTATATTAAAACATTTTTTTCAGCTTGATCAAAACTCGATTAATCTACCGATTAATCGATTAAATTCAAATAGTTAATCGATTAAATATTTTGATCGATCAACAGCACTAATATATTAAATCTGACATGTTGCCACATTAGGAAGTTCGTACGAACTTTCATGTTCAGTGAATATTCGTATCTAAAATTGGTGCATTACAGGGGTGTATGCAAAAGGAGGGTTACCGGGTTTGAACACCCCCCCTCCCCCCGAACTTAAAATAATTACATATTTAGATTTGAGTATTTTTTTAATCCATAATCGTTTTCTCGTCTTTAATTTTTCACTGTCTGAGTACAAAATCTACATCGGCATAAGGCATACCCCTCCTTCAATATAATTCCTGTACTTGGTGATGTGGCATGTTCGAATTATAACAATACTATTTTGTAATAAAATGAAGCCGATACAATATGAAATTTAACTTAGTTGTTAAAAATGGGATACTTACTTACTTGCAAATGGCTTTTAAGGAACCCGCAGGTTCATTGTCGTCCTCACATAAGCCCGCCATCAGTCCCTATCCTGTGCAAGATTAATCCAGTCTCTATCATCATATTCCACCTCCCTCAAATCCATTTTAATATTATCCTCCCGTCTACGTCTCGGTCTCCCCAGAAGTCTTTTTCCCTCCAGCCTCTTACTAACACTCTATATGCATTTCTAGATTCGCCCATATGTGCTACATTCCCTGTCCATCTCAAACGTCTGGATTTAATGTTCCTAATTATGTCAGGTGAAGAATATAATGCATACAGTTCTGCGGTTAAAAATGGCTGTGAAAAAATTATGTTTCAAAGATTTTATAAGGATATTCATGAATATGTTCTATTAGATAATATTAAGAAATATACCATAACATAATAATAATAATAATAATAATAATAATAATAATAATAATAATAATAATAATACACAAAATTTTAAATATACCCTACCGATAATGTAAATTGTAAACAACTCTAATAATGACCCCCTCCTTGACAAAATTCTGTGTATGTCACTGGTGTATTATTTGTATTGTGTGGTGTGTTTTGATAAAGAAAATCCACGTACCATAGTTTTTATGTTATTCAGTCATGATCAAGTGATTGAAAAATAAGCTTCACATGACTGTAGTTTCAGCAGTTGGCATCATAAAATATGAACATGTATTTTTTTTTTTAATTATCCAGCAAAATCTCATCCGGAATTAGCTTGGTCCATTTGGTGCTGGTTAAGAGGGATCCTTCTTTGCATCCTACTGTTGTCAGAACGTATTATTATTATAGGCACATATTTTACTTACTTGTTGTAAAACGCGAAAAGCATGCATATAAGGCAAACTATATGAATAATTCCTGAACTGAACAAGATGTATTCTTTTTGAGATACAAGTAATGATGTTTGTAACGTCTGTGGTGCCAAAGAACCTCCTGTCTTCAAAAAAACGGAATATAATTGCAGCTATCTCTCTCTCCTGCCTATTTACCTCTCTCCCTTTCTGTCTTCTCCTCGTACACTCCTATCCTCCACACTCCTTCTCCCTCTCCTCTACACGCCACCTCTCGCCTTCTCCCCCCCCCCCACACCCCACCATTCTTTTGAAAGTGGAAATTACGAAAAAAATTTTCGAAATCATTTACAGAAAATTACAGTTTTGTATTTATTTTTATGTAAGGGTTTCGTATAGAGTACTGTTTCTGAGTGTGTAGAATTCTGAATCTTCATTTGTATGTTTTCCGGATAAAACATATTTATATATCAAGAACAAGGAAACAAAGGTAGAGGTGTTCAGTCATCAACATGTTTTTTTATATTTTTCTCCAAGTACTTCGATTTTTCCTATCACTTCATTGTAGTCATATTGTGATTTCGTTATCTGTAAATAGTATGTGTGCTTTAGAAAGGACGTTAAATAAGTAATTACCTTCACCATCTTCAATTACTGTAAACCTTGGGTAAAATTGATTGTGAAGTACATTAGCTGCTACTCTTCCTGTTGAAATAGATTAGCATAGTTGAAATAGACTAGCATATTTCGTTTGACAGATGTATTTTGTCTCAAAATATTAATCACTACAAGTGTCAGTCCTTTTCTAGTTTGGCAATATGTAAATAAAAATAAAATTCAGTAGTTTATTGTACATCCAAAATAAAACATTTAAGAAAATCCAATACAATATGTTATGTTGCATTGTTTCTTAATTTAGATGTTCCAAAGAGCTGAATCAGTGGGATCTTCTGCTGGATTATGGACGGGATAAAACCATTCACAACCCATTTCTGATCCTAGAAAGCTCATGGAGAGTGCCAGACTGGAATCTCATGAAAGAGGCTTTGAATCAAGTGGAAACAAGTTGTCCCAAAGAAATGATGTGGAAAGTAAGTTTTTCGTTTATTTCAAAATCTTTGTACGATTAATAATTATTAGTAAATTTTCTTATGAAATATTTCTTACTCCTGTACATTCATCACATGAAATTCTATTGAGCACATAATATGTACTATAGTTCTGTTTCTTTTATTTGTAGTTGTTTATAGTACGGTCCTTAATCCCTGCAGTGGCTGAGTGGTCAAACCAGCCTGTTATGAAGGCAGTCTGGGTTCGAGTCCTGGTCAAGCTGGGAATTTGTCATTGAAAAATCGATAGTGACACTTGGGTGGACAAGATCGCAGTTGGGATTTTTCTTAGGGTTCTTCTGTTTCCCCCCATATTAGGCATCTACATCATTCTGTCAACATTTCTCTCCATTCCGTCATCATTCCATAGCATTCCCAGGACACTGGCTGGCAATGCACTGAGGGGCCTACCTGCTAGGAACCTGAATGAATGAATGAATGAATGAATGAATGAATGAATGAATGAATGAATGAATGAATGAATGAATGAACGAACGAATGAACGAATGAATGAATGAATGAACGAATTGAAATGGATCGAGCCCTTTTGGTCCCGTGCACGTAGTCCACTTTAGTGGGCCCATTGTGCCCCAGACAGCTGGAAACTTTACCCAAGTTCGGAAGCTTCCTTGAAGGGTGGATTGGTCTCGGATCTGATTTCCTTATATCCTCTGATCTCAGCGTATCTGAGCCCAAGAGGACATGTCTGATTGTGGACAAAGGCTCACAATCATCTAATAAGTGGAGAGAAGATTCCACTTCTCTTCCGCACTGTAGTCAGTCCCATCACATGCAGGTGTTTCCATGTAGTGTTGTGTCCTCTAAGCTGTGCACAGTTAAAGGTTAAGAGTACCCTACCGATCTTTCTGCTAGGACCCTCTATCAACGTTCGAACTTGTCTAGCATTTGTGAGATTTCTCCATAGAGTGCTATGCTTGTGAATCACCCATTACGTGATTTCCCATTTGGCCCTCCAAGGAGTGATACTAAGGACAGGTTCCGGCCCCATAAAGGTATTTATCGAGCCCTCCCTCGCCAACCTATCGGCAATTTCATTACTTCTGATCCCACATGTCCTGGCACCACATAGTGTTACAGGGCATCGAGAACAGAGAAGATCCAGTGTCCTCTGACATTGCTAGGAACCTGAGTACGCAGCGAACCTCAGTTTAGTCAGCCGGTGTGGGTTTGGGAATGTACCTAACTTAAGGGTTAGCACAATAAATCTTTAAAGGTCACAGTGCTAGGTTGTAGTGCCCCTCCCGAAATTCCATTCCAATTCCATAGTACGGTCCTTGTAGGCTGTATGGTATAGAACAAAACTTCCTGATAAAATAAATTTTCAAGGAGTTAATAATATAAATTAAATTAAATAAATGACAGGCCATAGATGGCTGACCAGATGGCTGCTAGCCTCACGTCCACATGCCTCAGCAGAACTGAACCAACCAATGTGGAGTAATGTGTGGTCAGCCACTATAGTTGGCTTACAAAATCGGATTTCACTACTAACTGTAGCTCCCTTAGTTTATGACTATCACTGGTCCCATAAACTGGGTGAAATTTCATGAGAAAATTTCTTCTCCCATGAGGACCCTAACAAGCACTCATTCTGTATTACTAATCCAATATAAACCCTATAGCCCTAGACCATGCAGTTATGGTGTTGGATGAGTTATTAATGTAGTGTATTTAAATCATCTGACCGTTATTTGACAGAACAGTTTAAGTTTATTGCACTAGAATGAAGTCTTGAATTAATCTTAGTATATTCAAGTTAGCATTATACTCAATGATTTAGTATGGCTATGACATCAGATTGTAAAGAATAATAGTTGTCCTAATAAAGACAATGTGAATTTTATTGCACACTTATTAAACACAAATTGATGAAAATGTGTTATCTCAAAAACCTCAGTATAATAAAATTCTTTATATGGTGCTTTATGTATTTATTGACACATTTATACATCTTGATTACACAACTTTTAACACCATATCACTTTGTAAAACGTATTATATATATTTCACGTGTTAAATTTTATGTTACCTTGTTAACATGTTTCAGCCTCCTATTGCCCATCATTAGAACATTGCTGGTCTTGGTGCCACATCCCCACAGGAAACAAAACAAAAGGCGCCAAGACCAGCAACAACCAGTTCTGATGATGGCTGATAGCAGGTCGAAACATGTTAACAAGGTAACATAAAATTTAACACGTGAAAGACATACAATACATTTTCCAAAGTGACACATTTACTTATTCCTTAGAACTTACAACTTACTTACTTACTTAAAAATGACCTTTAGAGAACCTGGAGGTTCATTGCTGCCCTCACATAAGCCCACCATCAGTCCCTATCCTGAGCAAGAATAATCCAGTCTCTACCATCATATCCCACCTCCTCCCATCTACGTCTCGGCCTCCCCAAAGGTCTTTTTCCCCTCTTGCCTCCCAATTAACCTTATTTTGTGGTTTCATAACAAGTTGCTGCTGCTGCTATCAATGCTGCTACTCATTGTTAGGAACATTCGATTTTCAATAATGATTTTTTTTCACGAATTTTTGCTACCTGCGTCAGTGAATTAAAACATTTAGAGGTATGAACGAGACTTGTTCTGGAGACATATTTTACTATTGTGATTTGTCGCGAATTTTGCTCGTTTTTTCCATTCCTTGCGAATTTGGCAATTTTTTGTGTTAAATGCTACTTTTTTATGGATATCATTGAATCATATATTAATCTATCATGAAATTCCATTATTTTTATTTTCGACAATAAAATATTTAAAATAAGTACAAAAATGGGTTTGTCTTTCATGTTTTATCATGTGAAAAGCATGGCTGCTCACCTGTGAAAAATGAAAATCTGTGTGTTGCACATAATGCAATGCTTACCCGTTGGTTAGTTACAAACTAAAATAGTAAGAAGAAATGTATAAACGATATTTAGCATATTTTCAACAAGAATACGCAATGAAGATTAAGGAATAATATATTTAAATAATTCAGCAGCCATACAGCCTCTTGTAGTGTACAAATGAACATAGGCCTAATAGTTTTAATATTCACGTGACACTTTTTTTCCATCTAGTGTGTAACTGGCCTTATTAATTCTGGGGAAGCATGTAGGGTAATAAGTGTTTTATTACCAATTTTCAGAAATGATTACTACATTTAAATTCAAGCCTTTTCTTCATGATTTACATATTTAAATACCAACTTTTTCATGATTTACATATTTGAATAACGACTTTTTTCACGATTTACGTATTTAAATAACTTTTTAAACGAATTACAGTAGTTTTATTTACCGACTTCGATATATTTTATTCACCATTGATGTCTTTGTCTTATGCTCTTTCCCTTTATTTATCTTCCTCTATTATTTTCCTTTCTTTTATCAAACTATAAGTAGGTCGAAATGTTAGTAACAGTGACACATCCATATACACGTCCTTAATCTCTCATTGCTTTAATTGAACATACTGCGTTGGTCAGATTTAAAGCTTTTTTTTTTAAGCCAGAGGGTGTGCGAAATTTGCTGGAAAGGCGAGTCACTTCATAGAAATAATATCTGAATTTATTGTTTTATAAAGTTCCTTCATTTAGAACATAAAATCAGAGGATACATTTTCTTTGCCGTTGTTAAACGGTACCGTGTATGTGACTGAATGGTGCACCTGTTTTTTTTCCCCCCCTTCTTATTATAAATAAAATTAGTGTTATCTGCAGTTATTGTATTATTGTTTAGATGAACCTGTACCGCGGTTTCCTTGCTATCTGCCATCCAGAAGAACCACATCTGAATGCAGTGGATCGTTGTGTTGAACTTGCCAGTGGTCTGTGCATGAGGGAATGGCGTAGACTGCCCCACATTGTGTCACACATTCATCTGCCTCTACTGCAGGCTGCACAACAGGTAATATACTAGTTAAAATATCACGAACTGCACATTGTGTCATACCATATTACTTGGATATAAGATTCCCCCCCCCCCACCGAAAAAATTTGGGAGGGCCCTATATTCCCGTATCTAAAAAAATTAGTAGGGAGTCTAAAGATAAAATAACCAATAAACATTCTTGATTAAGAGATTTCCTATCAACATTAGATATACAAAATATTTGCACAAGTCATGCATATATTTTCTTAGATTAAATTTAATGGTAAGAAGAAAATTAATCAATCTTCTTAATGTATCCACCTGTTTGCTGACAACATAAAGTCCACTATAGTCCACTGTAGTCTATTCAGTTCTTGTTTTTCATTAGAAATGAGGGATATTTTGACTGGTGTTCATTATAGATGCCTGTTGCTAGTAGCCAGAGTTCAGGTGTAGTCAATATATACTGCAGAGCTGAGTCTTCTGCAACTGGTACTTATGATTTTAATTTACTTCTTTTGTGGTTTATGGATGGACAGTGTATAAGAATGTGTCCAGATCTTCATCATGATTATTACATCACAGACAAGTAGGAGTATCGGAAAGGTGAAATCGGTGTAGGTACAATTGTGTGACAATGTGACCTGTTCTGGCTCTTGTTAAAAAATGTTTGAACATGTCTGGGCAAGTTTTTGTACATTTCCAGGTCATTTCGTTTCTTTTATATGGACTGTAAAATTTTTCCTTTGTCAGAAGAGAGCCAGTTGTTGATCCATAGGTTTATAAAATGAAAACTTACTGAAGCAAAGGCACTGGATAGAGATATCACTTGAAGAGGTCTTGGTTGCAATTATGTTGCCTGCTTTGCAATATTATCGACTTTCTCATTTCCAGATATGCCACAATGACTAGGTATCCATTGAAATGTTATTTCCTTTTGGAGTTTTTTTAGTTTACTTGTTTCTGAATTGGAATAATTCTGTGTGCATAAAGGTTTGGTACATATTTGATTATATTAAATATAGCCCCCTTGGAGTCTGTAAGTATGCAAAAAAAAAAAAAGAAGAAGAAGAAGAAGAAATAGTAAGAAGACATACGGTACAATAAAAAGACAGAGTTGCAATATTATTCGGATGTATGCCACAGATTTTATTTGCTTATTATGATGTCATAAAATTTACCGTTCTTATTTTATTTATAAATAACATTCTCAGTATTTGATATTGAAACTACGTAGCAATATCCTACTATTTTTTTCAATAACCGGTATACAAATATTTTGTATAATTTTCAGATGAAACATTTTGTTTTGATGTTGGTTACTGATATTCTTTTATCTCCATGTTATAACAATGGATTGATAAATGTTTCTTCCTTTTCTCATTTGTAACACCACCACCATCACCATCACCACAATTCGTTCATTCATTCCTAGTTTTCTGCCCAAGGGCAGGTCTTTCAGTATTCTCCAACCTTCCCTATTTTCTACCATCCTTTTAGTCTCTGCATACTATCCATCAGCTATCATCTGATACCTTCTTCTGTCCCTAACTCTTTTTCCCCATTCACCATTCCTTTCAGTGCATTCTTCAGTAGGCAGTTTCTTCTTAGCAGTGACCCAGCCAATTCCTTTTTCTCGTTCTGATCAGCTTCAGCATCATTCTTTCTTCACCCATTCTTTCTAGCATAGTTTCATTTCTTATTCTGTCTGCTCATTTCACATGCTCCATTCTTCTCCATATCCACATTTCAAATGCTTGTCGACGTTTTTCTTTACTTCGTCGTAATGTCCATATTTCTACCCCAGACAATGTCACACTCCATAAAGAACACTTCACTTTTCTCTTCCTTAGTGCTGCTTCCTGAGATCTGCAGAAGATGCTCCTTCTTATGATGTCGATAATAAAATATTGCTTGCTGAAAACCATTATCAAATGTAATATGTCACATTAATTTCCTGTGTCTTATTGTATTGAAGTTATCATTATCATCCACATTCCATCTCTTACACTGATGGTCAAATGGCTAATGCATCATCAGCTTAAATGGTAGAGACCCATCCATAGTCGATCCAAATGTGTAGCATGTTGAGATGTAGTTTAGCTGGATGAAGACTGTGCTGAACATGATTTTCTGAAGTGCTTTCGTTATCATCCAAGTAAAAAAAAACTGGGTTAAGTATTATCATTATCATGTAAATCGGATAGAAAGCTGTCAGAAAAATATCCATCTACAAGGAATGTGTGGTGAAGTTGGTTGAATGCAGAAATAAATTATATTAATAATAGGTTACTACTGAACGCAATTGCTGTATTTTTTTGTATTATGGACACTCCCAAGTTAAAATGTTTGACTTTATTTATTTTATGACTTTAGCAGGTATGTCACAGGCAAATTTACGGTGTTTCTTCCTTTGTGTTTGTGTGAAATACATTAGAACTTCGATTTTAGACGACCTCCATTTAATGTCTGTCCACATTTAACATTACATTTTCACAGTCACAGTAATTATTACATATAATTAATGTTTTTATATTAGATTTAACTCTATTCTCATTGCTGTCAAATCCATATTTTATGTTAAAAAGTGCTCTTAAATTATTTTTTTTAAGAGTCAACAACTTCACAACACAGCTGTCACACCGCCATGCGCTAATGGTGTAGGTCACACAATCCCCCCCTTCCTCCCTACCTCCCTCCTCGTGCCTACACGAAGCTGAGTGCCTGTGTAACCATCACAGCTTACAGCATCAGTCACTTCTTGTCTTTGTTGTGCTTGCTGAGGTATGTTGTGTTAGTACTACTACAGTGAAGACAGACAGAATTGTTTTCACTGTAACTTGTAACATATCATTAGAAATCAATGGTCATGAAAAGAAAAACGCTTTCTTTCGCAGAAAAAGTTATTTCATTTTGCGAAATGGGGGAAAAAAAACAAACAAACAAATGGAAACATATCCGAGGTAGTGAGAAGAAGACGTGATTGGCACCCAGCTTCTCTTCATTATTTTCCATTTTTTCGTACAGTACCCATAATTTACTTATTGTAGTTTTTGCAAGTAAATTGAGTTTTTGCAAAAGTATTCAAAATATTTGAAACAAAAATAGCAAATCCCGTGGAAGTGCATTATATAGCGAAATTTATAAACTTGTACTTGCTATTTGGGAAAAGGAAATTGTACCAGAACAATGGAAGGAGTCCATAATTGTACCTATTTTTAAAAAGGGGGACAAAACCAACTGTGGTAACTTTCGAGGAATATCACTTTTGTTGACATCGTACAAAAATTTTGTCCAATATTCTTTTGAGAAGATTAACTCCATACGTAGATGAAATTATTGGGGATCATCAGTGCGGTTTTCGGCGTAATAGATCGATTATTGATCAGATTTTTTGTATTCGACAGATAATGGAGAAAAAATGGGAGTATAAGGGTACAGTACATCAGTTATTCATAGATTTCAAAAAGGCATATGACTCGGTTAAAAGGGAAGTATTATATGATATTCTTATTGAATTTGGTATTCCCAAGAAACTAGTTCGATTAATTAAAATGTGTCTGAGTGAAACATACAGCAGAGTCCGTATAGGTCAGTTTCTATCTGATGCTTTTCCAATTCACTGCGGGCTAAAGCAGGGAGATGCACCATCACCTTTACTTTTTAACTTCGCTTTAGAATATGCCATTAGGAAAGTTCAGGATAACAGTGAGGGTTTGGAATTGAACGGGTTACATCAGCTTCTTGTCTATGCGGATGACTTGAATATGTTAGGAGAAAATACACAAACGATTAGGAAAAACACGGAAATTTTACTTGAAGCAAGTAAAGCGATCGGTTTGGAAATAAATCCCGAAAAGACAAAGTATATGATTATGTCTCGTGACTAGAATATTGTACTAAATGGAAATATAAAAATTGGAGATTTATCCTTCGAAGAGGTGGAAAAATTCAAATATCTTGGAGCAACAGTAACAAATATAAATGACACTCGGGAGGAAATTAAACGCAGAATAAATATGGGAAATGCGTGTTATTATTCAGTTGAGAAGCTCTTATCATCAAGTCTGCTGTCCAAAAATCTGAAAGTTAGAATTTATAAAACAGTTATATTACCGGTTCTTCTGTATGGTTGTGAAACTTGGACTCTCATTCTGAGAGAGGAACATAGGTTAAGGGTAATAATTTCGAGGGAAAAATTGTTCCAGAGCCGGGTATCGAACCCTTGGTACGTTAAACCAAAGGTCCCGGGTTCGATACCCGGCTCCGGAACAATTTTTCCCTCGAAATTATTCAAATCAACTTTACAGGAAGTTATACCTGAAATCTTGATTTGCATAGGTTAAGGGTGTTTGAGAATAAGATGCTTAGGAAAATATGGGGGGCTAAGCGGGATGAAGTTACAGGAGAATGGAGAAAGTTACACAACGCAGAACTGCACACATTGTATTCTTCACCTGACATAATTAGGAACATTAAATCCAGACGTTTGAGATGGGCAGGGCATGTAGCACGTATGGGCGAATCCAGAAATGCATATAGAGTGTTAGTTGGAAGACCGGAGGGAAAAAGACCTTTAGGGAGGCCGAGACGTAGATGGGAGGATAATATTAAAATGGATTTGAGGGAGGTGGGATATGATGATAGAGACTGGATTAATCTTGCACAGGATAGGGACCGATGGCGGGCTTATGTGAGGGCGGCAATGAACCTTCGGGTTCCTTAAAAGCCATTTGTAAGTAAGTAAGTATAGCAAATCCCTCTTTAGTGTCATTCCTATTTATGATTAATTATTCTGTTATCCCCAGAAAAACGTTAAAGAGGGGTTCTACGGTATGAAGTACATATTTTGTCATATTCCTCCATGATTGAACTACTTCACTCTCTCTTGCAGATAATGGAACTGCAAGAGGCTTCACAGATCCACCAGGCTCTGCAACATGGTCGCAGCAGCTCACTACACGACATGAAAGCAATTGTGAAGACATGGCGCAACCGCCTTCCTGTGATTGCAGATGATCTCAGCCACTGGAGTGACATCTTCACATGGAGACAGCATCACTACACTTTCATAGCCTCGCACTATGATTCACAGCATGACCAAACAAGCAACCATAGTATGCTTGGTGTCCATGCTTCTGCCCAGGTATGTTTTAGTGGACATTACTTTTGTGTATGTGCTTATACTTGTGTGCGATTGTTTTTCCACTTTTTGAGCCAGTGTTGCACCACACCTCACTGTAGTATATTTCTTACTACATTCCAATCAGACTGTTTTTTGTACTATATGTATTGAACATTCTCTCTGTAATGATTTAAAAATAAAATGTCAATCATTTCATTCCAATTATTACAACCCTGATAGTTACTCATATTGAAAAACAGTCACGATCTACATTTACAATTTCTGTATGTAAATATACAGCATGGAAGGTAAATCCGTGAGATAAAAGAAACAGAACTTTCCTTTGCCATTTTGCATTATTTATTTTTATTTAGTGGGAAATCGACTCTGTTTCTACAAAAATTGTAACATCGAAGTAAATTCAGTAGCTCTGCAAGCTACATCTTGCAAAACTCAGGCCAAGGTAAAGCACGTCTCTACATTTCAGTAACAGTATTGCCAAACATGTGATTTATTAATAATTGTGTTTGGGAAGACTACGAGACCATAAAAGATCCACTAGGGTCTTACACGTAAAGGACAAGAAGAAAAAGAAAAAGAAGATGATGATGATGATGATGATGATGATGACGATGACGACGACGACTACGACTACGACAATGACGAGACGATGTTTGAAAGGTAATGAATGGGATCAAACATTATCATTAAATAATTATTTCTTGGGAATCTAAGTGCAAGGGAACAAAATGGTAGAGAACTTTTCCATTCACATTATGCTAAGGATTCATCCCTTAAAAGGATAGTCATTGAACACCTTCCATCCTGTACATGTATTTCCCCTATTTGTTCTGTAAGTTCCAGAAATAAAAAGATTAAACAAAGATTTCAGGACACGAGAAGATCTATACCAGCTTGTCTTAGTAAATTGTTACATGCACTGCATACCCAGATAACAGAGGTAGAAAATTATGACTGCAGACTCTTGCTAATCCGACCATTCCTTGCACAGATAGGTGCTGGATTAGTGAGAGTGCTTAAAAAAGGTATTAAATTTAATGTTATAAGCTGCGTCAACCATTCCACTTGCACTTCTAAATCGAAACTAGAATGTTCCACAGCGCGTATATGTACATACGTGTGTAAGTAATACAGTATATCACATGGCACCAGTGCAAATTTCCCAGAAAACTAAGCTAATAGCAATAGGAAGTACACTAGAAGGAGGCTGGATTAGCGAGAGTCTAGTATATTTCATCAGGTGTTTATTCCACGAACTTACAAATTGTTTATCACAAATTTCCTTAAAATGATTGTTTAATAGATTAATTTATTAATTCAAGTGTTCTGTCCAAGAACAGGTCATTCACTGCAAACTCAGCATTCTCCAATCTTCTCTGTTTTCCACCTTCATCTTAGTCTCTGCATATGATCCATGTTGTCAATCATCTGATATCTTTTTCTGCCCGAACTTTTTTCCTATTCACTATTCCTTCCAGTGCATTCTTCTTAGCCAGTGATCTAGCCAATTTCTTTTTCTCTTCCTGATCAGTTTCAGCATTATCTTTTTCTTTCTTCACACTCTTTGTAGCACAGCTTCATTTGTTATTTTGTCTGTACATTTCACTCGCTCCATTCTTCTCCATATCCACATTTCAAATGTTTCTAGTCGTTTTTCTTCACTTCGTCAAAATGTCCATGTTTGTGCCACATACAGTATACCAGCATAGCTCAGTCGGCTGAGGCACTTGCCTCCCGATCTGGAGTTGCACTTGAGTGCGGGTTCGAATCCCACTTGGACTGATTACCTGGTTGGGTTTATTTTCCCCCCGAGATTTTCCCCAACTATAAGGCGAATGTTCGGTAATCTATGGCGAATCCTCGGCCTCATCTCGCCAAATACCATCTTGCTATCACCAATCCCATCGATGTTAAATAACCTAATACTCTTACAGCGTCATTAAATAACCAACTTAAAAAACAACACTCCACATAAAGCACTTCACTAGTCTCTTTCTTGTTTAATAGATATTGTATTAAATGTTTAATGAGAAATTGTACCTAATTTACTTCAGACCAACTGTCCTGTTATTCTTTATGTCGGTGTGATATCAAGGTCATGTGTTTGACTATATATATGTGTGTCTATATATATATATATATATATATATATATATATATATATATATATATATATTTTTTTCCAGACTGTAATCTTCAACTTTATCTTTCTGATTTTTTTTACCTTAAACATATTTTTGTTGTGTGTACTTGCAGGCCATCATCCACTTTGGAAAGATCGCTCGCAAACACAATCTATCCGGTGTATGTCTGGACTCCTTGTCCCGCATTTACACAATTCCTAGTGTTCCAATTGTAGATTGCTTCCAAAAGATTCGCCAACAAGTGAAATGTTATCTTCAGATGGCAACAGTCACTGGCAAGAATGAGCTTCAAGAAGTAAGTGAAGAATGGAAGTTATTATAAATAAGATATTATATTGTATTAGGTTTTATTTATATTTATGTTTTTAGAGTGATTCCTTTTCATAAGTGACATCAATAAGGCATCACTCAAGAGGCAACTAAGCTAGGAGATAATGGGGTATGGTGGCTAGTTCCTTTCCGCCTCCATTGTATACATCTCTGACTATACTAGACAGCATATTCAATGGCCGGTGAGGTGGAGCTATGATAGAGATGCTTGCCAATCACTTGCATGTTCCGCCTCCCAGTGTTACCTAGTTCAGACCTAGTGTGATGCCACTATACACTTAATCTCTTCTGCTCGGAAAGACTATTTAAGATAGAGTCTTGGGGGTATGTTCTATAGAAAGAGCTCATTGTGTCTTCATGATTATCAAAATCCCATATTTTTAGGTGGTATAGTTGCTAAGAAATGATTTATTTCATGTTTAATACTTGAAAAGTGCATTTTAATTTTTAAAATAGTTGAACAAAGGTATTCACTCAACATCACGATTTCTGATATATATATATATATATATATATATATATATATATATATATATATATTTGTCGTTTTGCACTGCTTATTTTGTACACTTATCAGTCCAAGCTGAAAATCATTTTTGAAAAATTGTAGTAGAATAAAAATACTCACGTTATGCAAGGAGCTTTCAGAGAAATATTGTCTTTCATTTAAGACATCAACATAGAGAACTTACTGTATCAAGTCCTATGCATTGCAAAATGAATTCTTTATGTTTCGTTGTTTATTAAATCTTGGGTCACTCAGGTCACTTGTAAGAAGGAAGAGACTGTTGAGATAATAAATCTTCACCATTCAAACACAAACACTGGCATTGTTTATGTGACTCATCTTTATGAGTTAGTGTTTGTATTTCACTGTGTTTTATTATTGTTTTAGTGTAGTGGACTATTAAATATTAATAGTCAGTGAAGTGCAAACTTCGATTTGTTTATAGCGTGTGTTGTAATTTTATATCATGTCTCTTGAGGCTGGATCAAGTACTGATTTTAATATTCACAAACGTGAAATTATTAGAGGACAAAGTAGAAAAATTATTTATAATGTATATAACTTCCTTAAAAAACTGTCTTCACCAAAATACCGCGAAAGTATAGATTTTTCTAAAATACAGGAAGAAGATTTTGAAAAGGAAATTGGTAGGGACTAGATTTTGGAGAGAATTGTAATAAATATCGGGGATGACAGTGATAATACTGATACAGTAGTGATTTGAGTGGCATGCAAGATGAGGAAGGAGGAGGAGAGGGCGATGATGTGAATATACCACTTGTAATGCCAATATCTTAATATGAGTATAAGATTTTCTTTATTAAGTACACTTCCACATATAAATACAGTTTGAATGATGCATCTAATGTGTGTGGATAGAAGAGAGAGAGAGACTGAGTGAGAGTGACTGAGACACATAAGGTACGCGAGACGCAAGGCAACAACATGGACATTTTCTATTGGTAGAAACTCACCTGCCATCGAAAATGCCGTCTATTATAGCTATATATTATACTAATCAGACTTCAGATGTATACAAACAATTGTTCTTCCTCTGACACATATCTTCAAGTGAGATGTACTGCCTGATAATAGATGTGCATATCAGTCGGAACCTGAAAGTAATATCTTGCAAAACCCCATGTCAACTTTACCATTCCCAACAGTTAAAAGATTAATCAACTCAAAATATAAAGATATAATATCATATCATTTCCACTAAATTTCAAGTAATAAAAAATGGGAGTGTCTCATTGTACAGTAAAATATAATTCCTGAGTATCCAAGTTGCATCCTTTCGATTACTTACTGTGCATGACTGTTTGTCAAAACACTTAAAATTGGAATCATTTCGCCACTTCTTTTGTGAAGAAATGGATCAGGAAAATCTTCAGTGATGTCCAGTTCTTTCCTCTAAATCCACTGTGTGTGAGAAATATGGAGAGCAAGTGAGTTAAGTGAGTTAATGGCTTCATTGCCAAGAACTCAGCATTAGTTACCAACAACATCATCATTAGGCTGATGAATAGTGGAACTTCCATGACAAGGGGTCAGACAGACTCTGGACCTTCACTATATGTATAATACCCGGTACAGAATATCACATTGATAACAGACAAATATCCATGTCCAAGGTGGAATTCAAATTCACCACCTTGGATTCTACACATTGTTAAAACTACATGCTTCAGTCATTTACATACATACACTATGATCAGCATTTTAACTTGCAATAATTATGACACAGTTTTTGTATAAGGTATTGTCAGAATATTACCAGTTTACGCAAGTATGTTAGTGCAATATACAGTACATGTATAAATTACCTTATATTTTAACGTAAAGAAGACCAGTCTTGTGAATATGGATCTAATATAATTTTATCATTAATTATAAAAACACTTTTATTTTAACACCTAGTCTGTTCCATGCTAGGCATTTGGGTTCCTGGTAAATTGAACTGAAATTTATAGTAGACAATAGCAGAATTATGGTAAATTTTCTCTCGATATTCCCTTCTCCAGTCATTCCACCATTTCACCATTCACAATCATTCATAAAATAAAATTAGACAGTGAAATAGCACACACCTCTTATGATTGATGACATATGCAACAAAAGAATAATCATGACTCTGATTGAAATAGTCTAGGACAAAGACTAAACCACTGTTAATTTAATTGTTACTGTATAATCACTTTTTATTTTTTCAGGGCTTGGAAGTTATTGAGTCAACAAACCTGAAGTATTTCACACGTGAGATGACTGCCGAATTCTATGCATTGAAGGGAATGCTTCTGGCACAGATTGGACGCTCAGATGACGCAAATAAAGCTTTCTCAGCAGCTGTGCAGATGCATGACACATTAGTAAAGGCATGGGCTCTTTGGGGTGACTACCTAGAACAACTGTTCACAAGGGACGCACGGCAGATCTCATGGGGCACACAGGCCATCACCTGTTTCCTGCATGCATGTCGTCATCAGAATGAGTCCAAGTCTAGGAAATATCTCGCCAAGGTACTTTTTATACTTTGGTTTATGTTTTTTACTTGTACTTTCACTTAATAGTTATTGTTATTATGTATACCAGTTAAACATCTCTGCTCATATGAAATACAAATTGTCTTCTGTAAACAGATCTCTCTCTCTGAACTCCAGAGATGAGATAAACCAATAGTTTCATACTTTATAAAATGAAACTACACTTATAAGATTTCTCTTCATAAATGATTACAATAATAATTTTCAGTGTAACAAATATGTTTGTCAGTCAGCCAGTTTCTTCAATAGGATTCCTTTTAACTTCATTTGTTCAGGTCTCTCTCTCTCTCTAAACCCCAGAGATGAGATGTTCAAATGTTGAAATATAACATAATAGAATTGTGATGATTTAGCCGTAATAACAGCAGTAACAGTAGTAGTACTAGTATTAGTGGTAGTGGTAGTAGTCTTCAAGACTTTAATTTCCAAATGTTTTTTCTGATGTTTTTCATTAAAGATAAACTTACACAGTGTTCGAAAAAATACCGTCCAATAACAGTACTGCAGGATAGACGACATTATAGTGAATAATTTAAATTATAGGAAACAAAATTCTACAATCCATACTGACAGAGATATTGTAGCTTAAATCTGTCTGTCAAATACGGTATATTGTCAAAACCAGTGAAAGAGCGTAATAATGATTTTTATGTTTCAAAGTATGATATATACCGTAATATAGTATACATAAACCCAAAAGACTAGTGACAGCCTGAATTTTGATGTATTATTTTATATCACTTTATCGACAGTCTATAAAAAATATACCTATTAATCATGAAAATTAAAACAAAATGCAATTTCAGAGTTAATATATTTTAATTTAGATATATGCATTTGTATACAATATTACAAAGTTTTTTTTTCAAATATGTAATGTTTATAGAATGACAGCTGAAGCAATTTAGAATGACTGTGTATTTCATTTGGCATTCCATGGCAATTTACCAGGAACCCAAATGGCACATTATTCCTTTCCCAACATGGAATTGAAATGTAAAACTAACAACTTATACAGCAAAACTTCTTTTATATGTTTCATGCTTAAGTGTTTTTTTTTTCTGAAGTCCCTGCAAAATTCATATACTTTCCATGTTAATTTATTTTTGTTATACATTTTTCGTTATATGATTGTATTTTAAATCCCAGGAGATACGAAACGTCATTTATATCATTGATTCTGGTTCACGTTAACACTTTGTTTAAAAAACTTAAAATTTGTTTAACGACATGTTAAAAGTGTTAAAATTTTTTAAAAAGTTATGTACCTTAGACAGAAGGCTCGTTTCGACACCAGTTCTGCATTATCCTCAGTGTCCTATGAACTACTAATGTTCCTGTTGATCTTGCATACTGCCATTTGCATTGGTCAGTTGTAGGGATGAGGGTGTGTTGCTCCTATGGTGGGGGGTGGTTGTTAGTGTGCTATGTTTCATGATGTCGAATAATGTGTGGGTATTGAACTGTAATTGTGTATTAAGTATATGTTGTGGGTGTGTTATTGTATGTTTTTTATATTTCGTATTGTTCTAAGATGTTTAACTGTGGACTTTTTGGTGTGATTTGTAGAATTTCCATATCTGTTTCTATATTATTGTAGTCATGATTATTGTTCATAATATGTTCTGCGTAATTTGATGTGATGCATGGTTTGGTTATAGCTTTAATGTGTTCTTTATATCTTGTTTGAAAGGTTCTTCCTGTCTGTCCTATGTAAAAATGTGGGGCCGTCTGTCTAAGGTACATAACTTTTTCAAAAATTTTAACACTTTTAACGTGTCGTTAAACAAATTTTAAGTCATTTATATGTTCTAAATCAGTTTTGCTCGAAATTAAGTTTGACATGAAAATTTGATGACCAATAAGTTACCAACAACATATTCTAAAATAATCTGTTTGTGACAAAAAACTCTTAAAAATAAAACAAAAATGTGTTAGCTAGAATAAATACGTAATAAATTCAAATTCCTAATTTGACATTTCAGAACCTATGTGTAAATCCACATGGGAGAAAGAATGCTAAGTAAAAGAATGTAAGGATGGATTATATTGCATATAGGAATATGAAAAACTCGTTTGTGGTTATCTTACATTAATTTCAGAATTCATGGACTGCAGAAGATGTCTCAAAAGAAAGTACTAATGGAATATTTGTGTTGTAGGTCTTATGGTTACTCACATATGATGATGATCAGTCCACTTTGACCGAGGCTGTTGATAAATATTCAGTAGGAGTACCTCCTATCCAATGGTTGCCTTGGATACCTCAGCTACTCACATGTCTGGTGCGCAATGAGGGAACACTTATACTCAATCTTCTGAGTCAGGTGAGGAGATCTAAACGATATGTCTCATTTCAGTTTTTAATCTTTTCCCTGTAGTTGTTTCTCATTTTGTTTTAACAATATTAATGGTGGTGATATTTTATTAAATAATGTGAAAACTATGTTATAAAAATACCCCTGAAATTAATAGCTATTAACATTACGATTTTCTTCCAACATTTGTTTTGTCATTTAAATGTGATTATGCCCTGAATATTATCAAATACAAAAAAGTAGTTACTTACAAATGACTTTTATAAAACCTGGAGGTTCATAGTTATTTGCTTATAAATGCCTTTTACAGAACTCAGTTTCACATAAGCCCGGCATCAGTCCCTACCCTGAGCAAGATTAATCCAGTCCCTAGTATCATATCCCTACTCCCTCAAATCCATTTTAATATTATCCTCTTATCTACGTCTTGGCCTCTTTAAAGGTCTTTTTCCTTCAGGTCTCCCAACTAATATTCTATATGCAATACGTGCTACATGCCCTGCCCATCTCAAAATGTCTGGATTTAATGTTCCTAATTATGTTAGGCAAAGAATACAATGCGTGCAGTTCTGCATTGTGTAACTTTCTCCATTCTCCTATAACTTCATCCCTCTTAGCTCCAAATATTTTCGTAAGCACCTTCTTCTCGAACACCTTAATCTCTGTTCCTCTCTCAAAGTGAGAGTCCAAGTTTCACAACTATACAGAACAATGGGTAATATAACTGTTTTATAAATTCTAACTTTCAGATTTTTGAAAACAGATTAGATGACAAAGGCTTCTCAACTGAATGATAACAGTTATTTCCCATATTTATTCTGCATTTAATTTCCTCTCGAATGTCATTTATATTTGGTACTGTTGCTCCAAGTTATTTGAATTTTTCTACTTCTTCAAAGGATAAATTTCGAAATTTTATATTTCCATTTCCTAATCTATTGGAGTTTCCTCAATCAGATGTGACTAAAGTTGTCCCCACCTGGAAAACCAATAGGGGGACAGTTTTACCTCCAGATTCTTGAAACTTAGGATATGTTCTCATGATGTTTTGGCAGGATCATAACTGTTTTTACCAGGCACCAGTTATACATTTTGGCAGTTACATTGCCCGAAAAAAAACCCCCAATATGAATGGAGGACCACATCTGTCTTTGGTCATCAGGTCCTTCGGACCTAGCCAGGAGGATTACATAAGTAAATTCACCGATCTTCCCCCATCCGCCACTTGGGGGACAATACACATACAGTGGATCCCGGCACACTGTGGGATCGAGGGCAGCGAACTGGCAGATACACTTGCCAAGAAAGGTACAACAATACAGCAAATGAAAACGACAAATCTGCCAATGACTTCAGTAAAGCACCTGATCAATTCTAAATTTTCACTCTTTCATATTGAGGAAACAAAAATACATGCCAAAAACAAAAAATGGAACACCCTAATCTTGAACCCAGAAGTAATCCCAAAGGCACCACGGAAAACTGCAGTTGCGGACTTCAGGCTGCTTATGGGACACGATTGCTTGGCAAGCCACTTACATAAACTACAAATTCTAAATTCACCATTGTGTCCCCTGTGCAACAGTCAAGAGGAGATGCACGAGAGCCACTTGACCTGCAATGCACTATCTGCATAAGACACTGTAGCCCAGAAGTACTGGAGAGCACGAATGCTAATGGCTTCATTGGTAGATGCAGAGCATTGAAACAACAACAACATATTTCCATTTTGTACTTTGTTTTGGTCACGAGACATAATCATATATTTTGTATTTTCGGGATTTACTTTCAAACCTATCTCTTTATTTGCTTCAAGTTAAATTCCCTTGTTTTTCCTAATAGTTTGTGGATTTTCTCATAACATATTCACGTCATCCACTTAAACAAGTAGTTGATGTAAGCCATTCAATTCCAAGCTATCTCTGTTTTCCTGAACTTTCCTAGTGACATATTCTAGAACAAAGTTAAAAAATAAAGGTGATAGTGCATCTCCTGCTTTAGCCCACGGTGACAAAAATAGTAGTCTTTGAAATTCTGAAAGTTGCTTGAATAGATGGAAAATGCATTCTTCAGAAATAAATTGTAAACTGATTACATACACAAATTTATATATTCCCCTTATATACAGAGGATGAACACATGAGAGAGAGATGCAGTAGAGACATTTACATATCTCCAGAATTGTGAAATATGCATAATCATTGCTGTGTGGGCACTTGTGTTTTTTATTAATTCAAAGTTCCATTACATATATAAATTCTAAATTATAGACATCAGCTCAAAGAATTTGAGTGACCACAAGGGTCCTGAATACAATAAACATGTACAATATAATGTGATAGCATCCGTTACAACACATACACTTCAACATTGTAACCAAATTTTTTGAAAGTTACAAATATAATGTGATGTGATACATTAGAGAAAAAAGAAAGTTAATTGTTTAAGGCAAATATAAGTGGATTAATTGAAATACAGATGATGATGTAATATTTAAAGAGAATCCTTGATAATATTTATAAGGACAGACATTATATAATCAAAAGGAATGTGAAGTTCCTTAAGATAATGCCATGTGAATTTGGAAATAGAACCTCTACTGCCAAACAGCAAACCAATGACAGACCATTGTTTAAGAGGGACGTTGTACTTTTGAGAAAGATAAGGCAGACAAGGTTCATATATGGACTTCTTCTCAATATCAACTTCGGTGGCTGATTTAGGTTTCTTTCGAAACGGATAGTAGGGTCAAGAACAAGAGCCCGTTTTAAGTGTCCGTTAATAGCAATAATGTCTGCCCGTCTGAAAGAACCATCTGATGATACACAGTGTACTTCCTCATGAATTTCCCAATTTAAAGTTTTTAACGATGTCGCCAAAGCATGTCGTACACGATGATGTCTAGCATTGATCAGCAGCTCGCCTTTAGGGCATTGTCCAAGCACGTGTCCAAGTGTTTCAAGCTCACTACAGTCTGGATGACAGCAGCAGGTTGTGCTTAGAGTTCTGCCCAGTATTGCGCGAACCGCCAAAATATTGCTTGACTTTTTAAAGCATTGGTCCATTCTGAGGAAGATAGGCCCTTTCGATTGCTTACCCATGAGTTAGCTTTGGGGAGATCACTATAAACAATAACCCCTTTACCACGCAAGGTATGGTTTGTCCAAGTTTGGAATGCGTCATTTCTTAAGTGTTTACGAATTTTACGACCTGACTAGTTGATAGCATCAATAGTTGTGATATTCAATTTTGACAGAGCAGAAACTTTTTCGCTTACAAGGTCCCTAACATTGTGGAGATGGCAGTCATCAACACGAAGAAGGGTATTACAGATATTTATATGTTGTATATAAGCTTCCCAAGATGCTTTCATTAACGAAAGACCACGGTATTTTTTAGGGGAGTAGAGCATTCCGTCAGGGCAGTCATGAGGAAGACCAATAAGCTCTTTGCATGCTCCTCTGGTAACTTTATCTAAATCATTAAGAAATTTTGTTTTGATTCGGTAGAGTGGAGCACACTGTAAGGGATAAGTAAGAGTGGGCCAGAGATATTGATTCATAATCGTGACCTTCTGATCAGGTTTTAATAAAGGGGAGAGACAGAGTTTAGAAATATTTTTACTGAATGTGGTAAAAGCTGCACATTCATCAAAAACGATTTCATCATTAAAATTAATACCAAGGTATTTAATGCGGTCATTACGATTAGAAATGGATTGAATGAGCAAACCATTAGCGGACATGACATTAAACTGGGATAAGACACCACTTTTAATCGCTATTAAATTGCACTTGCTAGGGTTAATAGCCAAACCAAGAGTAGAAAGGTTACTTTCTGCTAAACTAATCAGAGATGTAATTCCATTTTCGCTACTTGAAATCAAAGCAATGTCATCAGCAAAAGCAACGGCAGAGAGATTGTCTAGAGTAGGATCTAATGAAAAACCATGGGCGTGCGATACTTCATCATCAGTAAGGTCCTTAATGATACCGTCGATTGCTAAATTGAATAGAGTAGGAGAAAGTGGACTGCCCTGAAGAACATCTTTTTTTGCCTCAATGGGCTTAGTTTTCCCGTTAGCAATTTCAATTTGAATCTGGTTCCTTATTAATAATTCACTTATTAAATTTCGTAAGTTACAGGGCATAGAATTTATAGCTAGTGATCTTTTAACATGCTCATGTCCTATGCAATCGAATGCTTTGCTTACATCAAGAAAAGCGACAAAACAATCAGACTTATTATTTTTCGCGTGCTTTAGACAACCATTAATTAATGAGGTGTTAATATGGGTCCCTGGTGTAGGAACAAAACCCCTTTGGTGAATGGAAGTGGAAATATAATGTTTTAACTTAAAATCTAGCACTTTCTCAATAAGGCGTCGCACTACCGAGAAGATCGTAATAGGCCGCCAGTTTTTCAAATCACTATGGTCACCACCTTTGTAGATCAGGATAGTTCTTGCCTTCCGAAGGGGAGCAGGTACAACTCCGAAGTGAAGCATGGCTGATCCGAGCAGTGACAGAAATTTAGCAGACTTGAGGTGTTTAAGAACTCGGACAGTAATTCGATCAGGTCCTGGAGCTGTATCAATCTTCATTTTGGTGAGTGCTGTATTCATTTCTTTTTCAGTAATCATTATAGAATCAGAATATTCGGATGTATCACAAGAAGGGAGAGGATTAATCGAAGTCATATTATTGGAATGGCCAAATATGTCAGCAAAATGATTTTCAACTATATCTTTAGAAAGGGAACAGAACCGTTGTTTTTCAATGTTCATTATTTGTTGTACTACCTTCTTTCGGTTATTGTAGAAATTATATTGCGCTAAATCATAAGAGTATCTTTTTCTGTTTTTATCTTTTTGTCTTTTATTTCAATTGGTCGGGTTGGCTGCCAAGTGGTGTAAGTCACAAAAATTGAAAAATGGACTAATACCACTTATAGTTACTAGACATCCAGTTCTATGTATCTGACAAGTAGTGTGTGTCCAAGTTCAATAGTTCGCTCACAAAATAGCGCAGAATGTTATTACACTGAACGAAATTGCTGAGCGCTTTGGCAGTCAAGTGGTGTACATCCAAGTGCTCCTGCCAGTGTTATCAGCACACAGATTCTGTGCTGTCGCCGCCTGTGGACATTGTTTACTCTGTTGTGTTGCAAACATTCTTAGTATTAGCCTAGATCATATATAAAACAGATTGACCAAGCTTATATTCAATTTAGACGCAACTGGAAAATAACGGACGCTATGCGTCGCTAGTGTCGAGAAATGAGCTTGCAATAACAAACACTAGATGGCAGAGTACCTGAACAGTACATAGAGTAATACGACTGTGGGATGACTTTTTTACGTCATGCCACCTCCAAATTTCTTTCTCATTGTAATGTGAGGTTATGTTACTTTGATGTGTCGCTAAATTGTAGCATACAGAAGCTTGTTTTACCCAAATTCATCAACACACATAGATGACATTTTGGTACATGGCTGATATAATGTTGTTTGCGTTCAATATATAATCTGTCATCATTTGATGTACGAAATCTAATTGTTTTTAATTTTCAGTATACAATACCTCCCTAGCAACAATTATCACAAAATACTAAAAAGATCAGATTTGTCTGCGTTTGTTGAATGCACATCATGATGCTCACGAAAAGGCACTAATTTATTTTGTGTGAACAAGATTACAATTTTTGAATATGAAGGAAAAGGAGGTATCCCTCTTCTGAAATTTATCCGAAAGGGGAAGAATTACAACTCCCTCCACCCAAACTTGTTTCCTCTTTTCTAGGCCTATATGTTTTCATTTTACAGGTGTATTATATGATGCGATATGGAAGCAGATAAATAATAACTCTACGTTTCTCGTCCACATTAAATTCAACGTGTTCATAACGTAGGCCTAATATATTGCTTCATGTAGGCTACACAGCTGGCAGTGTTCTTTTTACGAATAAGCGGTCGTACTAATCATTTTCTTTTCATCTGAACTATTGCTAGAATATGCGTTTGTGTTTTTATTTGCTCTGTATGTTGTTAAATAACTACTGAACATCGTCTTTGGTTAACAAATTGTTCTAGTATTCGTTTCATATCAGTCTTATGGTATTGAATTATGTCCATAACGTGGGCGAGATATTATCAGGCTGGAAAATTCGCTCTGAATGCATTTTTTTACACAATTTTCTAATTTTCAGCAGATTTACGATACCCTGTGCGGTTTCTCTGCCAATGCAGAGTTAATTGCAATATACGGTAATTCTGTTATTTTCCTGACACTTTTATATCCGTTCTCAAACGTACTGATTTAGATTCTTTACCCTACTGTAGGTATTTTGCTCTCTACAAATTATCGTTAGTCAAATGAAATAGCCTATAATAGTTGTTTGCAACGAATTAGTAGACAACCTCAATCCCTCCTGACCGCCTCTCTTACGAATTTCTTTCTCACTTTAATCAAATTTACTTTATACTGGTCCTTAAATTACTGAAACTAGTGCTGAGGTAGTTACGGTGATTTCTGAAGTGAAAATCCTTCAATTTATAAGGGTGAAATCAAAAATAACTTTTGTAGCCTTTCCTTGTCCTTAATTGGAAATTTGAGTAACTTCATATGACAACAATATTTCTTCCTTCTTCTACAGTTAACATAATCGCAGATGGGCATTTCTAAATGAAGTTTGTTACACAGAAACCTTTGAGACAATATTGACACTTGAAGTTCTTTATATAGTTCATCTATAAGAGTTAAATTAACGCTGAGGTAGTTTCCTTCATACTCAGCTTATTCACCTTACATACATGAGTCTGTAACAGGTTAGGTTTGGTTAGTGCTGTCATGGTAATTTTTTTCTTGGCCATACACCCCACCCCTTGTTTTCTCCCTTGAAATATATTTTACTCTCCTCTCTCTATTTCTCCAATTGTCATTTAATTATTTTTTTAATATTAAAGAAGAAGTAAAGAAATTGTTTTGCTTTACAATTTAATTGTACAAGTTTGATTTAAAGAATACACCATGTAGCACCACCATAGATGCACACTTGTCTCGATGAATCTTGGAGTGTATATTTGCAGCACTTCTTATTTTTCAAACATTATTTTATATAATTCTGGATTCCAGTGCTGAAGAGGTGGATAATTTTTGTTTATGAACATCAAACAAAATAGGCGGTAGGTACAGTAGGAACAGGAAGAGATGATCTAAGATCTGTATAGATCTCCACGTACAAAACTTAGGCACCCATATGCCGTATGGCTCCTTACAGACAAAATTTTCATTTCCCCATACGATTAATTAAAAAAAATTGTAGGTTCCATACGATATATGGCCTCGTGTGGCCTCCATGACAGCACTGGGGTCAGTTAGTTTAGGCACTTTTACACCTTGCATATACAATCAAATGCATCTCCACAAAAAAATTCCTTATAAATTGAACGGTTTTCACTTCAGAAATCACAGGAACCGCTTCACCCAGGTAAGTAGTTAGCAGTTAATCATTTCAAAGCTCTTGTTATATTATGAAATAGCATCACACAATGCTGCCAAAATAAATGTTCCCAGTGTTAAAATTACAGAGTGTAAATTTCGCTTAGGACAGTTTTTGCTCTGGAAAATTAAAGGAAACAAACAGTATATCAAACCAGCAGCTGAGACACAAAGCACCTGAAATTCGAAAGTGGTTAAAAATTTTTATATTTCGTTCTTTCTTATTTACCAGCAACAGAAGTACCGATATCAGATTTTTTGCAGAGCTAATATCAGAGGCCCCTCCTATTAGAGAATGTTTTGAATATTATTATATTCTGGAAAACTACATTGGCACATCAACCTCCCCTCCCCCCGCCTGAATTCTGGGCTGAAGCACGAAAATTTCGAAATGTACTAACTACAGATGCGGCAGAATATTACCACAATGGTCTTCAGCAAGAATTTTGTAAGACATATCCAAATATCTTCATAGTCATTATATGTATTAAAATAAAACATATACTACATGTGAAGTACCTACTAAAAATGAGAGAAATAGAAATGGGAAGGACAATAAAAAAAAGTGGAATGGACAAACACTAAGAAACTATTCATCTTGAATCAGTATGAACAATAGGACACTTTTTTTTTGGTGTTAGTGGTATAGAATATGAAATTAAGTTGCATCAATAAGTTTTTCGAGTTTAGCATTACTTTAAGTATTTATTATCCCCCTGTTGGAAAGATGGAATTACTTTGTTTGAAACTTGATGAAATTTTATTGTACCTTAACTCAATTTATTAAGGTACAATAAAATTCAAAATAATAACTGCAGGCCATTTTAAAATAAATCTGTTGGATGTAAATTATTTCTTAATTTATTAGGACCATAAAGGTATTGTTACAAGCGATAGATTGAATCATTTTTATCTTAATAATTTAATGTAGGATGATTATTTCGGGAATTGTTATGCTCTAAATTGTGAGGATATTTTAATACTTTTTTAAAATATAAATTTGGAATATGTTTCCAGTTAGTAAAGAGTAATTCAGAGAGACAGAGGTCTCAAGCATATTTATTGACACATGCCAGAATTATTAAATATGAAAAAAAGAATTCTTGCACTAACATACTGTTTATAAAGTAACCAAATCTTAAGAAATACAGTATATGTACTGGTATTCTATATAAAGGCATAGGAGTGAATATAAATCTGTTTTAAAGAATTCCTATTTAATATTCCTGCTATAGGAACATGACAAAATAAATACAACGCAGCATGGAAGCTAATTCAACTCTTATCGAGTATTGTTGATGAGATGTGTTATGAAGGTAGACCGAATCATTCAATATAAATGTATAAATAGGACGAATAATAATAGATTAATTTCAGTGTATGTAGTATCAAAACTGAAAGCTGTAACTAGTCTATGAATGATGTCTTAACAAGTATAAATAAAATGGACTCTTGACAAGAGACACACATTTGGCTTCAGTAATAACTAGGACTTCAAGGAATTTATGGTAGCTCACCTGTCAGGCAAAACTCTGAATAGTCAGCATTGTCGAACTATAGAAGCACGATTAAAAAGTATTTTTTTCCCCACCCATTACATATGATTGCTTTTTTCAAGTCCCGGTAATAACATTATTAAATTAATTATCCCACATATTTGGGTGGTGCCTTTCTTTGTTTCTGACATAATTTATGAGAGTTTCTCTTTTACACTTCAATAGAGAAATACAACTTTCAGTGGACAATGAACGTGTAACTCTAATGGAACTCTAAGAACCACAGCATTAATGTTTTCTTCTTTTCTTTCATGCCCTTTAGTTTTTGTTGCAGATAATATCATGCTATTGGATAATTATACATGCACCTTTCTAATAAAATTGGCATATATTTCACTGGTCTCAGAAGTAAAATTAAATGTATAATAGCTTCTCGGTGCAAAATATTTACTGAAAATTATTGTAAGATTTGACTAGAAATGTCACTTCTCAGGCAAGGTTATTCGTGGATGACTGTATAATATACAGAAAAAATTAGTGATAAATCTTATATCACCGCCTTGCAAAACTAGCTTGACGTTATTGAAAACTGGACTACAACAAATAAAATTAAAATCAATGTGAGCAAAAGTAAATCAATATGTATCCTTCTGTAAAACACAAAATTAAATTCGTCTCATATACCAATTAAATGGATCACCAGTGTCACAAGTAAACACTTAGGTACTGTATATATTTTAGTAACAAACTGGTTGAAATAAGTCACTAATATTACAAGGATAGCCTGGAAAACACTACATTTCTTTATGCGTATTCTTAAGAAAGCTAACCGAAAGTCAAAAGAATTAATGTACATAACCCATGTTCGGTCCACTGCTGTGGAGTAATGGTAGGCACATCTGACCGTGAAATGAGTGGGCCCGGGTTCAAATCCTGATTGGGGCAAGTTACCTGGTTGAGGTTTTTCCGAGGTTTTCCCCAATTGTAAGGCGAATGTCATGTAATCTATGGCGAATCCTCAACCTCATCTCGCCAAATATCATTTCACTATCATAAATTCCATCGAGGCTAAATAACCTAGTAGTTGATACAACATCGTTAAATAATCAATTTAAAAAAAGACGTCAGATAAGCAGAGGAAGTTACAAAAGCTTGTAGTGGCGAAGAATTTAAAGCGTACTACAAATGGCAGAAAAAGTGGATAGCTTATATTGATGTATTTGTTACGTGACATTACACAGGAGATATCACCACATATAGTTGTAAACAACCGTGGATATTTTAAATCTGAAAGTGTACGTTAGTGTAATTTTTTTTTATTGGGTTATTTTACGACGCTGTATCAACATCTAAATTATTTAGCGTCTGAATGATATGAAGGTGATAATGCCGGTGAAATGAGTCCGGGGTCCAGCACCGAAAGTTACCCAGCATTTGCTCGTATTGGGTTGAGGGAAAACCCTGGAAAAAACCTCAACCAGGTAACTTGCCCCGACCGGAATTCGAACCCGGGCCACCTGGTTTCGCAGTCAGACGCGCTGACCGTTACTCCACAGGTGTGGACACTTTAGTGTAATCAAGTGTTGCTTTGTATAATAAGAACTGTAGACACAGTGTATACGGTAAATCTCTATATGCATTTGAAAAGATTAGTAATCAACTTGACAGAAATGTTCGTGTGTCACAATATAATTTGTAATATTTTATTTGTTAATGGCACTGTTATTTTTATTAAAGTATGCGATTTAGCAGTTACATGTACTTCACAAATGTCTTAATTGTTTCAAAAACAATTAAATGCATTTATGACATTTGGCACAATAATATGAACATTTTCCATTTTGGTAATAAATTAAGTGGCAAGAAAATGTTCATGTGTCACACCATATAATATTTAATATTTTTTACATTATTAATTATTCCTTTTCATTATGATTTTCTGTTTATATTTTGGAATGCTTACGTTAAAAAACAATGATGTGTCTTTCATGAACTCCTAAGTATTTGATTAAGTATCCTGTGAAGATCATAGTTACTTCGAAAATGTTACGTGTGTGACTATGGAATGACCCATCAGTATTGTTAGTATTGTTACAAATTACAAAACCTGAAACTGTTAGAATGGGATCAGGAGTAGTGACAAAAAATGTAATGTTGTAGGCCTACATCAACATGACTATTTTAATCCAGTTTCTAATAGTTTTTAAGGTTTGAAGGCCTTTTGAGGTAAACAGTATTGAACATGTGAGGGAAGGGCTATTTCTTGGTAATGGATTAGGCCTGTATATTTTATAATATTATTAACTATATATTGTTAAAGTACCTAGTAAATATCGTAATATGTATATTATATAATACTGTAAACGAGACAATATCACAGGCTGCAAACTAGATAATTCTTGTTTTTGTATAATTATACGAACATGTCTGAAATAAACAAGACTACCATTGGTTAGGTTAGGATAGGATTACTTATATATTGTAATCAGGCTATATGCACAAATTTTCCAATATACTACTATCATAACTAAATAGGTAATGTTAACATTAATTTTCATAAGTTTTTGTGGTGCAAATTAAAATAATTCAAAGTAAAGTATAACAAAACTCCGACAACATTATAATTATGAACGTCAAATTCTCTTATTTTATTTATTTTTCAGTGTTTAGTCCCTTATTTCCCATTGTTCTTTGGATTTATCATTAGTGAAATATCAATTAACGGATAAATTATGTTATACACGTTGATAATATAAATAATATTCACGACAAATATATAAAAACAGAAGAGATAACGAATCATAATTTAGCCCACCGATAACTTTATAACATGGTCTAAAAATTCTAGGTAAATTGGCTTTGCGCGAGACTCTGCATTGTATTCTATTCAATACAAAGGCGTACTTTATCTTATCTTTCCGCTTCGCCCACGTGACAACTATAATTAGAACTCCCTCGTTCCGAACTTGCCTAGGTCATATAGACCAATAATATTTATCCATGGTCATCAATTGTCGATAGTACATACCGTTGCTTACGAGAATATCTCGTAAGCAAGAAATAATCGATTTAGACTGACCAGACCGGTTCAGAGTTCGTGTCTCGTGATGGTGTTGGTCATTGTGCCATCTGTTGACGATTATTGAACTACATCAAGCCGGCCTCGACTGCAAACCCTAAAGCCTATATAAAAGAGCTATCTGTTAGTATATATGATCTAGGGTATTAGGTAAGTATTGTTCAAGAATAAAATAACATAGCCTGTGTATGAACCATTCATATTAAGTGGATGTTGGTCACGACTGTAAATAACGTAGTCTGTATGTGAAACAAGTGAGTGATAGGAGACTGTCGCGAGCTTTGAAAAACTACAGAGAATGCAAACCTCCTGGTGAGGACTTGAGAGGGCGCAAGCCTAATCCACGTAAGATAGACCCAGATAAAATAGCTTTCATTGAACAGCATATAAACAGTTTTCATGTTAGTGAATCGCACTAAATCCGAAATGATACTTTAAACAGGAAGTACATGAATCTTCTTCTGAACATTCGAAAGATGTATGAATTGTACAAAGAAGCATGCCTTAAGGGCAATAGGGAGTTTGTAAAAGAAAGTTACTATCGTCACATTTTTAATACACAATTCAACTTACGCTTACAAAAACTGAGAAAATATACTTGTAAAAATTGTAACTCTTACAAAATCAAGAAAATGGATACAAATCTCACAGTGGAAGAAAAAGCAACATTGGAGACAACCCAAGAACTAAATTTAAGGAAAGCTGAGAGAACCTGTAAATGTATGAAGCGTGATTTTTCTAATCCTAATACTGAAATGTACATGATATCCATGGGTCTACAGAAGGCCCTTCCATTCCCAATACTGACAGTCAGCGATGCTTACTACAAAAGAAACCTGTACGTCTACAATTTTGGCATTAATGTCATGAAAAGTAAAACAGGATATTTCTATTGTTGGGATAAAGCTATTGCAGCTCGGGGCTTCCTGGAGATTGCCTCATCCTTGCTTATTCACTTCAAGAAAGTGTTGTCTTCTAAACCAGCTGTAAAGCATATTGTGATTTAGTCCGATTTTTGTACTGGACACAATCGAAATTTGAATGTAGCCCTCACACTTCTGCGTAATGTTCTGTCCAGTGACAATGACATCGAAATCTTTGAACAAAAAGTTTTGGTTTCGAAACATTCATACCTTTCCAATGATGGTGATTTTTGGTGTGTTGAAACTGCCAGTAGAAATAGAACCATTTATGTACCAAAAGATTGGTACAATGTGATGGGGGAAATCCGAAGAACCAATAAGTTTGTGGTTCATGAAATGCAATGTCCAGATTTTTTGACAATCAAAGGTCTTCAACAATGTCACGAAGAGGAAACAAAATCTGGCTGTAAATGAAAGAAACTGACTGAAAATGCGTCATATCAAGTAGAATAAGGCGCATGGAACCTCTATCCTTTGTAAAGGAAATTGGAACAAAATAGTTGAGTTCGAAGAGCTTGACTTGAGAAAAGGTCGTGACAGAACTGGGAGACCGTCAATGTGCCTGACTCGGCTTCAACTTCAAACGACTTACCCTGATGGAAGATTCATCACAAAAGCAAAGAAAAAAGATATAGGGGATCTATTGCAGTTTATACCCCCTTGTCACCTTTCTCTTTTTCTTGGCCTAAACTTTGACCCTTGAACTGTTTCCGATGATGATGAATAAGTTGATGAAATCATGATATCAGATGACATCGTATGAATTTTCATTTTTCTCTTTTCAATGTTCATTTTTGATTGTGTTTCTTAACAATAAACAACAGTTCTGTTTTTGAGTAGGCTTTCAACTTTTATTCAATCTCATTTCCTTTACCTTCAATTCTAGAAGAACGCTATTTTTTTTCAAGATCATGACTTTGAAAAGTTCACTTTTGAGGTAGTTAAAACAGTTGCAAGATAGATTTATAACTTCTAATTGAAAGTATGTACGTTCCACATATTGCCAAGCCATTATTTACTCAAGACATATACAATTCTGAATTTACAGTGAATTGCAAACTTTAAATTTGCTCTCCTAAAAACATAGAAGTTTGGACGTACACCACTTGGCAGCCAACCCGCCCAATTAAAACAGAGTTTTCTGTCGGCGATTGTCCTCTATTCATTACAATACTATTCATAAGTTAGCATTTGAAACGCCTGAACTTTTTACATTCCCATATATGGTCTGGTATCCTCTTACAGGAACATGTAGGATCATCATGCTGCAATCGGTATTTTGAACTAATGATAGTAGGCCTTCAATTTTTCATGGCCAGTTATCATAAACGAGCTTATAATGAGATAATATGCATCTCCTTACCGACACTCATTTAATTAAATATTCATTACAAGGTTTGCATCAGGCATATCGTTCATTCAAACTATAGGTTATTAAATATCAGTCTTGAATATAGTTTACTGTATTGTACAGGGGCGTATTTTGCGGACTACCGGAGCTACCGGCGGTAGCGGTAGCCCAAGGAAATTACAAAAGAAAAAGTTTATAATATAACATAATGTAATAATTTTGTATTATTAGTTTTACCACAGTAATTAAAATTAAAGTAATTGTTAGATTTATATGCACTCTCTGCTCTCGAAAAGAAACAAGTTGTCAAGGCGGCATCGCTGGAGAAACCGCTGCTACGAGGGGTAGCCTGTGACCGTTCCGCTCACGCTGTCCTGTCGCACAACTGCCCGTCCCCCGCTCCCTTCTGTTTCTATCGTGCAGTGTAGGCCGGGTGAGTTGCCGCTCTCGTGATCGGTTTCTTCGAAGGTGCGAAGCAACAATACGCTTAGTACGCTAGCTCATGAATGTGATTGTGTTCTTGCAGTTCAGTATTTTAAATTTGTGATTTGTTCGAGTGTCTAAGAGTTATATTAATTGTGAATTACTAAGTTTTTAATTTCCCAATTAAGTGATATTGTGAAAAATATGGCAGAACAAGTTTCTGGAGAGGTTTGTGTTGAAAATGACTGTGTAATAGAAGGTTTATTAAAAGTGCCTTTTAACCGTTGTACATACAACGAGAAAGTTGAAATTGTGAAAATGGAAAGACCAACTCCTGAGTTAAATTTGTCCATGAACGTAAAAGAAAAACAGCGTGAGTACACACGCCATTTCACTTCAACATCATATGGTAAGTGGAATTGGTTGTGTGGTAGTTCTAACTGTCTAAACTATTTTGCTGGCCATGTTTGTTATTTAGCCGCGAAACTAATGTGTGGTCAAAAGAGGGGTTTTCTAATATGAACTCCCTTCGAACGGCAGTCCTAAAACACGACAAATCAAAAGCTCATATTTGTAGTAGCATGAACTTTGCAAACTTTGGGAAGACAAGAATTGATTTACAGCTAGATAAGCAAAAAGCTCTACACATCAACCAACACAGTGCTCTTGTGAAACAAAAATCGGGAGATTTTACTGCTTCTTATTAACGCAGTCTGCTTTCTAGGAAAACAAGAATTGGCTTTTCGGGATCATAATGAGAGTGTGGAATCAGACAATAGAGGAAATTATATTGAATATTTAAGTTCTTTAAGTGAATTTGACCATTTACTGGCCAATCATCTTGAGAGTTCAACAGTATTCCGTGATACTTCTCCTGCAATTCAGAATTACTTAATATTTGCTATAAGTGGGGTTATGATAAAGAACATAAAATCTGAAATAGAAGAAGCACCTTTTGTGGCCATTGTTGTTGATGACAAGTGATCAGAGTCAATTGTCCACTGTTTTAAGATACGTCGACAGTACTGCCAATGTTCAAGAACGGTTTATAGGATTCACAAATGTCAGTTCGGACAAAACTGCTGCTGCTTTGTTTCAGCATGTGGAAGGTGTTATAGCAGAATACAATGTCGGCAGTGAGTTAATTGCACAGACATACGATGGTGCTTCAAATATGGCGGGAAATATTAATGGCTTAAAAACAAAAGTTCAAGAAAAGTATCCTCAAGCACTATTTGTCCATTGTTACAGCAATGTTCTCAATTTAGTTTTGCAACAAACTACTTCATCCATTCCAGAATGCCGCATTTTTTTTTTCAAAACACTGTCGGGTTTAGCTGCATTTTTCTCATCATCTCCTAAAAGATCAGAAAAACTCAAGGAATTTATGAAAAAGAAACTCCCAAAAATAGCACCAACTCGGCTTGTAAATACAGTAAAGGAATACAGAGAACAACTGACTGCTTTCTTTGAAAAAATCATTTGTAATGACTCTGAAGAAAACTGGGATGATGATGTAATTGTGCAGGCTCAAGGATATTTGTATTTTATCACACAGTTTCAGAATATATTTCTTCTTGAAGTCTATGCTAGAGTGTTCGCATATACAGATGTGCTCTACAATATTCTTCAGACAAAAAGTCTAGACATAGCATACTGCTTGCAAGAGGTATCAAAGTTAAAAAATACTACATCCGAGTTCAGACGTAGTGGGTTTCTGTCCATATGGAGTAATATGGAAAATGAAAATTCTTCAGCCAATACAATGGAACCACCATTAAAGCGAAGAAAAGGAGATGATAAATTGAAATACAGGCAGCTGTACTACAGCATACTAGATCATATGCACATGGAAATTACTGACAGATTTTCTGATTATGGAAAGCTTCAGTTCACACATCTTCTAGATTCTCAAAAATTTTTTGCTTATAGGGAAAACTTCCCGAATGAGGCACTAAACAAATTATTTCAGTCCTATAACAGTCACTTTGATCAAGTACGTTTGAAAAATAAATCAAGTGTAATATATTCAGCAGAAGTCTTTGATTTTTCGAACAAACCTATCCATGAAATATTATCTGCCATATATGAAAACCAGCTGAACCAAGTTATTCCTCAAGCCCTTAAATTGGCAACATTAATTGTGACAATACCAGCTACGTCAGCATCGGTAGAAAAAACATAATCTGCGTTGAAGCGAATAAAATCCTACTGTAGATCAACTCATACACAAGAACGTTTATCCGGCTTGGCACTGATGTCCATTGAAAAGTCATTTCTACAGAAACTTCGCAAGCGGCCCAACTGTAATTTCAATGACGAAGTCATCAAAGTATTTTGTCCCAATCAAGACGTCTGGAATTCACATATAAATAGGTAAGGAATTTTATTATAGGGATTTTAAAATATATTTTGTGTAATAATAGGGTCAGTGGTAGCCCAGACCCTTAAACCAGTATACGCCACTGGTATTGTACACTTACAATAATACTTCTAGTTGTTTACTTTATTAACAAAATTCAAAATGCAAATTATGATGTTGAAAAAAATTACTTTACTTAGGCCTAACATTATTTGTTAATTACTTCAAAAAAAAAAAAACTTCTAAGTTGACAGCCATTTAAATTATCCTTCAGCAAGAAAATAGACATATCTGACACTATCTATACTAATAATAAATCTGAGCCGAAATTTTTCTGGTAATTTTCGATTTTCCAAAAATAATTGGTCCTAACATATATAATTAACCACCCTGAAACCGAAAATCGCATTTTTTAAATTTTTGTTTGTATGTCTGTATGTTTGTTACCTTTTCACGCGATAATGGCTGAACCGATTTATATGAAAATTGGAATATAAATTAAGTTCGTTGTAACTTAGATTTTAGGCTATATGGCATTCAAAATACTTTATTTAAAAGGGGGGTTATAAGGGGGCCTGAATTAAATAAATCGAAATATCTCGCTTATTATTGATTTTTGTGAAAAATGTTACATAACAAAAGTTTCTTTAATAATGATTTTCGATAAGTTTTATTCTTTACACAATTTTGATAGGACTGATATTTAATGAGATACAGTAGCGTGCAAATTAATCTGAACATGACATATTTTTACATTTTCTGTCATTGTTGGCCTCACAGCTGCTCATACCGCTTTAATTGACATCTGTAGTACGCGTAATTCCATTGTTGAAGCTCTGTCATTATTTTTTTTATAATATGTAACATTTTGCCTGTCGTTTTGTACTTATAAGCATTTCAATTGTGTTGAAGACTTAATACTGCAATCCTGTGTACATTCTGTCGTCTTCACAAATGGATACAACTCCACGAAAACGGTCTAAAATTATAACACTAGCAGAGCATTCTTCTATGACACAGAGGCAAATTGCTGCAGAATGTCACATCGGTTTGGCTACTGTTAATTCGATCATAAAACGATACAGGGAGACTGGATCCATCACACCCCAGAAAAAAGGAAACTGTGGCCGGAAAAGGAAGACTTCACCTGCAGATGATCGTTTAATTGTCAGGAAAAGTAAATTAAATCCTAGACTAACTGCTGTCGACTTAACCCGCGAGTTAATGGCTACCACTGGGGCGAATATTCACGTCACAACAGTGCGGCGTAGGGTTTTGGAAGCTGGACGAAGGGCTCATAAGCCTATTAAGAAGCAACTGCTAACCCCTGTTATGTGCAAAAAACGCTTAATGTGGGCAAAATTACATCAACACTGGACAGTGAATGACTGGAAGAATGTACTTTTTTCTAATGAGTCTCATTTCGAGGTCCACGGCCACCGTGTTTCTTACGTACGGAAAGGATCTGAAAAAGTAACAGCAGCTCATCTCCAACAAGCACCCAAATACCCCCTTAAAGTAATGTTTTGTGGTTGTTTTACACATGAAGGGCCTGGAGCATTAATACCTATCAAGGGAATGATGAATTCTGACAAATATATTCACTTATTGGAAACCAGAATCGTACCCCAGCTGCAAAAATCATTTCCGGATGGCAGAGGTGTGTTCCAACAAGACCTGGCACCTTGCCATACATCTCGAAAAACTACAGAATTCTTCAACAAGAAGAATGTTCAGGTACTCCCCTGGCCAGGCAACTCACCTGACATCAACCCCATTGAGAATTTGTGGTCAATTTGCAAAAGAAGAATGCAAAATATGGATTGTTCTACAAAGGAGAAGATGATTTCTGCCCTCATTGGTGTATGGTTTCGCGATGAAGAAACGAAGAATATTTGTGGGAAATTAGTGGAATCCATGCCAAATCGTCTCAGAGCTGTTATTAGGAACAAGGGAGGCCACATAGATTACTGAGGTATGTCTTAGATCCTTTTTTTATCCCGTTTGAGTGTTGTTCGGATTAATTTGCATGCTACTGTAAATGAGTTTTAAAATTAAAATAACACCATCTAAGGCGGTGCAATGAAATAACAAATGACTTCGTCTATAAGGGGCCTTGGACAACAACAATCGAAAAAGGGGCCTTGGACAGCAACAATCGAAAGCTATTAAACTTAGCCCACAGACAATGTTTCTGTGTTTGTATGAAGTAATATCGGGAGCTAAATTAACCGATTTATATAATTAATTATTATTTCACCATTGGAAAGTGTAGTTTCTCTAGATGGACATACTGCTATAATGTTATTACAGTAAATCGAGGACAGGTAAGATTAAAATAGCTTCCTATGCACAGAAAATTTGATAGGCTTTTTTGTACATTCGTTTTCTGTATTTCTTAAAATAATATTTATGTACACACTCATTTTAATCTCAGAGAATTAACGAACAACGAGATTGTATTGATTTAGTATGCAGTAATAGTACGTTAGCTTAGCAATCCATTATTTTATAATTCAAATTTTAACTATGCTCAATTGAATCGTGTTAAAATACATAAAATAGACTATATATGCAATAAATGCAATGCAAAAAAAAAATTGGGTAATGAGCCAAGCAGATTATGTTGCTCTGTTGTAAAAGTTGTTGCTTCTGAAATTCAAGAGCCCCCACAACAAATTAAAAACTTTCTTATCGGAGTACATCCGTTATCAACGCACTTTTTATATAATGTAATATAATATAATATAAAATAATATATACTATTAATAAATATGTAGCCGAAAATTTTCTGGTAATTTTCGCTTTTCCAAAAATAATTGGTGTTAACATGTATAATTATTCATCCTGAGACCGAAAATCGCTTTTTTGACATTTTTGTTTGTATGTCTGTATGTCTGTTACCTTTTCACGCGATAATGGCTGAACGAATTTCGATGAAAATTGAAATATAAATTAAGTTCGTTGTAATTTAGATTTTAGGCTATATGGCATTCAAAATACTTCATTTAACGGGGCCTGAATTAAATCGAAATGTCTTGCTTATTATTGCTTTTTTGTGAAAAATGTTACATAACAAAAGTTTCTTTAAAAATGATTTCCGATAAGTTTTATTCTATGCACAATTTGGTAGGTCTAATAGACTTTTAAAATAACAATACAATATGTTTTCACCGCTGCCTCAGATTGTAGCGTTGTTGTTCCTGCAATAATTCCCATGTGCAAAATATAAAATTTTTGAGTAGAAAGAAAAACCATGGCAATGGTACATATGAGATCGTGAATTCTTACATTTTCGAAAGAAAGAAATATAATTACATATCACTGTTTATGCTGTATCACTATTTAAGTTATTTGAAGGTTTCAGAACCATAGTGGGCCAAGCGCCATTTACTGAAGACGTAGAAAACAAGGGTTAAAATTAAGTTATTACCATAATTCAATGGAACCATATAGCAAGTAATATAAAGTTTACACATTAAAACTAAATGATATGTCAATCTTCATTAAACTATAGTTGCGTGTAATAACAAATAAGAAACATGTTAAAGGAATTGTCATTGTACCAAATGAGTGCTCTCTGGACCAAAATGATCGCAGTTTAATTATTTAAATATAATTTCAATTAAGTAACATATTAAACGATTTATCCTTCTAACAAACACGAATGTTCCCTGGATCAAACGTCCTATTTTAATTATGTAATTACTTTATATTTATTTCTAACAGGTGCAGCAGAGCGCATGGGTACGGCTAGTCTATCAATAAAAGGAAAAAAGAAAAGAGAAATCCCAATAGTTAAGTCAGAATATTCATTGGTATACTGTGCCCCTTGGTTTACTTTACCTTGGTCTCCACTACATTATATAAAATATATAAGTAGATAAAAACATTTTTGAGAGAAAAAGAAAATTGACTAGTGCATTAATCCAAGTGCTGTTGCATGGTGTCATGGAGCTGTGAGGATCCGAGTGCACGCAAGAAGCGGTATAAGTCAATATATTTCGTAAACGAAGAAAAAGTGAAATGAATGACTATCACCATGTTTCTTAACGAACGGAAATTAGCTTAAACATGTATTTTCAATAAATTCAAATACCATGACTGGGGACAGTTCCCTTGTAAGAAGAAGGTAGAAAATAGGAAAGATTGGAGAATGCTGGGTTTGCAGTGAGTGCAGGGGCGGAAAAGCGAGTTCCTGATGCTTTCAAATTGGGACATACCAGCTAAGGGAGACAACCCCAACAGAAAAATATCGACCCCCGAGGATCGCTGCAGGTTGGGCGTAGGACTGACATCCCTAGCCTGTAAAACAAATACATTCAGAAACCCAAGAAGCCTCGGAATGATTGTTTACAACAATGATGACTAAAGCAAAGGAAATTGGACTTATGAATTGGCACGTGGAACATAAGAACCCTCTATCAAACTGGGAGCCTAAAATCCCTCTTACAACAATTACAACAGTATAATTTACACATAAGAGCTATAGAAGAGTCAAAGTGGATGGGTAATGACATATATATGATACTAAAACACATACTATTTTCCAGAGTGGGAAACAAGGAGGAAAAAGAAGATTCGGAGTTGCATTTATAGTTAGTAAATCGATGAGAAATAATATACTAGCATTTACACCTGTTAATGAACGAACATGTATAATTCGCAAAAAAACTGAATTCTTCAATCTGTCAATTATTAATACTCACGCTCCCACAGAGGAAAAAGAGGAAAACATAAAAGACCAGTACTATCACAGTTTAGAAAGAACTTATGACAGTTTACCATCTAACGATATCAAAATCATACTAGGAGACTTAAATGCAAAAGTGGGATAAGAGAAAATATGAGGCGTGTTCTTAAAGTAACTTCCAAAAGGGTGTAGTAAGTAAACGGGAAGATATTTACAAACCATTTTTGTTGCATTGTATTCCCCACACTTCAGTTATTTCTCAACATGATCTCCACCATTATTGAGGCATTTATCGAGTCGTAGCATAAGTCTTTCTATCCCCTCATTGTAGAATTCGCCTGCCTGTGATGCGAACCACTCCTGCACTGCTGTTTTCACTTCATCGTCGCCATCAAAATGTTGACCACCGAGAAACTTATTGAGGTGCAGGAAGAGATGAAAGTCACTCGGAGCCCAATCCGGGCTGTAGGGAGGATGATCAATTTGTTCCCAGCCAAATTTCGAGATGAGATTTTGGGTGTTACGAGCTGTGTGTGGCTGAGCGTTGTCATGAAGCAACACAACTCCGTCGGTCAGCATTCCACATCTCTTGTTCTGAATTGCGCGACGGAGCTTCTTCAAGGTCTGACAATAGGTTTCTCTATTAATGGTTTCACCCCAAGGTAAGAATTCGATGAGTAGGACTCCTTTTCTGTCCCAAAAAACAGTGCACATGATCTTGCATATTGACATGGTTTGTTTGAATTTCTTTTTCCTTGGCGATGCAGTGTGCCTCCATTCCATGGACTGCTGCTTCAATTCAGGTGTCATGTGAGACACCCAAGTCTTGTCACCTGTCATGATATGGTCAAGAAGCTCATCGCCTTGCTCGCTGTAATGTGTGAGAAAGCTCAATGCACTGGAAGCTCGTTTGCTTTTGTGTTCCTCGGTGAGCATCTTGGGTACCCATCATGAGCACAGTTTTCGATATCGTAATTGATCTGTCACAATTTTGTAGAGAACACTCCGCGACATTTGTGGAAAATTCAAGGAAAGCGAAGAAATTGTGAACCTCCTGTCCTCATGAATTTTTTCACCAACAGCATGCACCAAATCGTCATTGATCAAAGATGGCCGACAGGTATGCTGCTCGTCATGCACGGAACTTTCTAACCCATCTCCTGACCATTTCATCACTAATGGCATCATCACCATACAGCTCACAAAGTTGACGATGAATGTCAACTGGTTTGATGTTTCTCGCATTCAAGAAACGGATAACAGACTGTATCTCACAGTCGGAAGGGTGCTCGATCACTTTAAACATTTCAGCTGATCACAACTAACCACACACACACGAACTGAAGCTCTGAAACTGCATGCACAGCTTGCCTGAGGACTGAAGAAGAAAACACGCATGAGCAAAATGACAATTGCAGCGATGCGACGGCTGTAATTGAAAACGGAACTTACTTTAAGAACACGCCTCGTATATCAAGGAATAATAATGCACAGTTTGCACACAGCATCTAATGATAATGATCAAAGAATTATACATTTTGCAGCTAATAAGAATATGGTAATTAGTTCCACCTGCTTCCCTAGGAAGAATATTCATAATGAGATCTGGAGATCCCCTGATGGATTAACAACTAACCAGATTGATCATGTGTTAATCGACAAGAGGAATGCCTCAAGCATTGATCATGTGTTAATCGACAAGAGGAATGCCTCAAGCATAATTGATGTCAGAACCCATCATGGAGCAGTAGGAAATTCAGACTACTATCTTGTTAAAACTATATATAGAGATAAAATAAATAGGTGGAAAAATGAATCCAAAATTAAAGAACCAAAAATAAATATGGAAAAATTAAAAGACTCTGAACGCCTAGAAACCTATCAAAAGAAGTTGGAAGAAAACCTTAAAGAGGGAACCTCTACGAACAATATTGATGAAGCTTGGGAAAATATGAAGACAAGAATTACTGAAGCAGCAACTACAACACTGGGATATGAAAGTAAAAATAAACAAAAAGATTGGTTCAATGAGAAATGTGAGGAAGCATTAGCAGCAAGGAATCGAGCTTATACATGCTGGCTAAACAGACCCACCAGAGTTAGAAGGATAAAGTATGAAGATAAATTAAGAATTGAAGGTAAATTTTTACGAAGGAAGAAAAGACTAGTACTAAATAAAAAATTATGTGATGTAAGTGAAGAACTTGGGAAACATAATCTATACACAGCTTTTAGAGAGGTTAAGTCTCTGAAAGAAGGTTTTAAACCTACTACAGTGCTTATTAAGGATAACCATGGTAACATCATCGGAGACCAGGAGGGGATTAAGTCCAGATGGAAGGAATATTTTCATACTTTGCTGAGCGGAATACCTAGCCCAACATACGAAACAGAAAGACTCCAAGATTTAATTCTCGATGAAGATGATGGATATGTAATACACCCATCCACAGTGGAAGAAGTTAAAGACTCCTTAAAGACATTAAAAAATAACAAAGCTCCAGGGGTGGATAAGATCCCTGCTGAACTTCTAAAAAATGAAGGAGAAACACTGTTAAAAGCAATTCATCACCTCATAACACTTGTCTGGCAGAAAGAACTGTTACCCAGTGATTGGAAGAGTAGTATTATATGTCCAATAGATAAAAAGGGAGACAAATTAGACTGCAGTAATTACAGAGGAATAGCCCTACTGCGCACAGCATATAAAATTCTCACTAATATTATACGATTAAGATTAGAACCATATATAGAAAACCTACTACGTGAATATCAAGGAGGCTTTAGAAGAGAAAGATAAACGATTGACCAATTACACACAGTTAAAATCATGCTCGAGAAATGCTGGGAGTTTAACATCAGTGTGTATCAAATATATGTAGACTTTAAGCAAGCCTATGATAGTGTAGAACGAGATAAAATTTACGAAATTAGGAATAAATTTAACATCCCTAAAAAGTTAATAAGACTGGTCAAAGCAACTATGACAGACACAAAGGCCCAAGTTAAGATACAAGCACAACTTACAGAATCCTTTAAAATAGAGCAAGGACTCAGACAGGGAGATGGGCTGGCTCCATGCCTGTTTAATTTTGTTCTAGATATGCCATTAGAAAGCTATCAGTGAACATTAAAGGGACTCTTGAATATCAAACCATGCAGGTAGTAGGATATGCAGATAACATATGACTATTAAGCAGAAGCAACAAAGCTATCCTAGAAATGTACACAGAATTTAAAGTAGCAACAGAAGATATACAGTAGGCCTTGAAATTAATAATCAGAAAACCAAGTTATGTTACAGACGTGTTAAACCAATGACAGAACAGCAACTTAACAGTATTAAAGATTTAGGTTTTAACATTGTGAAAAGTTTTAAGTATCTTGGATCGTGTAACACAGACAACAATGATCAACATATAGAAGTACAAAGGAGATTGAAACTAGCCAATAAAGCTTACCACTCACTACACAAAATAATGAAGAGCAATAATATACACTCGGCATCTAAAATAAGGCTATATAAGGTTTTAATAAGAACTGTTTTAACCTATAGTAGTGAGACATGGAGCCTCACTAAAAGATCAGAAACAGTCTTAAGTAACTTTGAAAAGAAAGTACTTAGGAAAATATACGGACCGATAAAGGTTAATGGCCAGTGGGGGATACGATATAATAAGGAATTGTACGACAAATATAATAAATCTGACCTTGTTACTTTTGTTAAATTAAAGAAACTAGAATGGGCTGGTCATATACAAAGGCTCTCAATAGACCGAGTACCAAAAAAAAGTTCTTACAGCAAATTTTATGGGGAGTAGGCGAATTGGAAGGCCGAAGAAAAGATGGGAGGATGGTATTAAGGAAGATGCTGCAAACCTGTTTAGGTGTCGCAACTGGAGGCTTGCCTCGCAAAATAGAAATGACTGGAGGCAGAAAATCAGTGAGGCCAAAGCTCGAACTTGAGCCGATTAGCCATTGTGGATGGATGGATGGAAGGATGGATGGATGATGGATGGGTTTGCAGTTTAAGACCTGCCATTGGGCAGAACACTATGAATTTATAATCATTTGTAGTAGTTTTTCGTATTTTATATCTGAATATGGCTATTCCTTTACAGGTGATATAGTACAAAATTAGTAATTACTTAACTGCTTCTTTTTTGTGTACTATATAAATTAGAACTTTTATGCACATTTGATACTTGTTGCAGGTGGGACGTATGTTTCCTCAAGCTGTATACTTTCCCATACGCACTTTGTACCTCACACTAAAAATAGAACAACGGGAACGCTACAAGAGTGCAGAGATAGCAGCGGCCATTGCTGGGAAGCAGGCAGCTTCCAGTCAGGTACGCCTTCAGAAGCCTGGTGTAAGTAGACATTTTATGTTAACTTTCTTATTGCTTTCAATATATGAATATATATATATATATATATATATATATATATATGAACAGTGGACTTAGTAAATTAATTCAGTCATTATTTTATCACTGATTTTTATGACTAATAAGTTCGTTCAAATGATCCAAAAATACATGTGTACTCCATCTGCCACATTTCAACTTTCTTGGTATTTAAAAATATGCTAAAGATTTCCAAATTTTGTTGGAAGTTATTTATTTATTTATTTATTCTGGTGTAGTTAAGGCCATCAGACCTTCTCTTCCACACTTACTTAAAATATTACTCCTCGAAATTTTAAGGCATATCTGTGGTACCTGTTAGGTTGCAATCAGTAGTGAGACAGCAATCAATGCTTGGTGAAAATATAGTTAACATCATATTGGTATTAAAAACAAAAGCTGAGTATAATTCAATATGTTAGACATTAATAGTGTACTTTCGTTTAATTATGATATCTACATACTGTACATTGCCCTCTTAGTTGTCCCCCCCCCCCACTTTAATATTGCTCTTGTGAAAACTTGATAAAATGTCACCACTTTTTACATCAAGACGACTCTTATGTCAAAGTATATAATTGGATAAAATCAATGTCTTTTTGCACAGCACAATCTATGTACAACCCAAATATGTATTGTTTTTACATACTTAGAATTTATTTAGTATGTGATAATATGACAAATGTTACAAATTACACAGATCTGTTTACAATATATACATTTTATTTCGTCCAATTAAATTTCCATTAGATGTGATTTAGTTTATTTATACGCCAATTCCAAGTGTGATATAATTACATTTGTACACATTTTCTTACATACTTTTTGTAATGTGTAGAAAACTGATATTATATGAAAGCCTACATTCCAAGATTATATATTCAAATTGAATTTAGGCCATTCAAAAAGGAATATATGATGATGAAAATGATATCAATTCCATCTCTCTACTCCTATTACTAATGATGTTATAAAGTGTCAAATTTTCTGTGACATAATTAAATATTGCAGACATCGTACTTTACTCAGTATTTCAGAAGGAAACTGCTTTCGAGGCTGGGACTTGTAATTTATCTTTAACTATGGAACACAATACACCGAATATATTTATGACACTCATAAAAAGATCATTTTGATCCCAAACACTTTTTTCGATTGTTGTGGGCTTTTTAGACGTTGTGGAACATTGTTAAAATGCTATTTCTTTAAAATGAAGATATGAAAATAATACAGAATGTCTCGAAGAAAAAATATTATATTATTGTACTCACATTAGTTGGTGATTTTCATTTTCTTTGCTGTTTTACGACCAGTTGTAGACGATTTCCTTCTCTGCTCTTTCAGCGTTTGTTGAGAACTTTCATTCTAATGATTGATCGGATTCAGAATAACATTCAATAATGAATGGATCTACACTAGAAAACTTCTACTATATTAGTAAATGTTTGTGTTATGTTTTTACACTTGTTTAGTGTAGCCCCATAGTACTCCTCAAAACATCTTTCAAATTTGTAAACCACATGAAGTCAATCAACAAAAGGACGAATAAGATTAGTGAAACACACTTCAACCATTCGGATTTCTTACTTTCACAGTTTTTTGTTTGTTTACCATAGAAGAGTTTGTTCGTAGCATATACACACGGATATATCTCCTTCTATCAGTACAATAAATAACTGGCAGACATATCACTCTATTCACTTTTTTTCAGAGCTATTTACTTCCAAGACATCTGATGTCTTTGCTTTCATTGTCATTGCTGACATTCTGAAGTCATTGCACTATTTGCTTCTGGAACTTGCGGGATTGCAAATATGATGTTATTACTACTGAGTAAAATACAGTCTGTCTTCGGTTCTTTTCATTGAATAAGTTTTATGGACAGGTATCTGGGAATTTAAATCATCAAAACTATTATTTATAATATGAATGACCTGTGCTACATGTTTCTCTGTTGGGTAATTGTTTGTGAAGGATAGCATTTGCAGCACTACCAGACCGTAGCTGTGCAGCTTTTCGGCATTTTTCTGTTCACTTTCAGTCACTAGGGGTCGTTCATTGTTCATTTATGGCAGTAAATCTGTATTTTCGTTATCTGAAATTACTGCTGATCTACAGTTTCTCTGGGTTCTAAAATAAATCCATTGTCTAGTAAATGATTCCTCATTAGTTTTTCAGTGTGATGTGTGCGGTATATCACAGAAAGCACTTTACTCTACACTTAAGAGTATATGTTACAAGATTTGAAATGTATGTGTCTGACTTATATTAATTCCTAAGTCTTTCCTTAGTTTCTGATTTTGAGGGCCATTATCGCTGACGAAAGCACATACTTTAAAACCAGAGATTTCTGCAAAGATTATTATTTCATGTGATAATGAAGACGTGATAGTACAATGAAACTTATAATAAATTGGCTGCTTCCATTTCACTGTCAAACTATGAACAAGTATGACCTGAGCATAATTGTGTGGCCCATAAAAACATTCGCTTGTTGGGTCATAACAAAGTCACTGTCCATTTTCATTTCGTGTAACATAATACCACATTTTTCTTTATTTCATTTAAGGTATGTGAATGTTGTGTCACTATGTCTAAGCTAATTTTGATTAAGCTTGGCGGATATTCAATTGTCGAGAAACGTCTACATAATGTAAGTGAACTCAATAAGGAGAAATTTAGAATACAGTGAAATCTCAGTATGACGTACATCAGAAAAAAATATTATTTCTACTTTATTTTGAAAAGTATGTTAGAATGAAAAAAGGAAATTTTATCCAAAGTTGTTTTGATTTTACATTAGATAATGCAAAGTTATTTTACAACATATCGTAGCTTTCATTTACTGAAGCTGTGTTTAAGAATCCAAGTAAGATTCAACAAAAGCAAAGAACCTACTCTTGTACAAAACTACAAACTATCACTGAATTTTTAAATTATAACACAAAGAAATTATTTGAGTTAAAAGAGTTACTGTATACAACAAATAATATACACATGGTACCAGTAACACATACAATCAAAACAGTTTGAAGTATAGTTCTTAACTCTATAGTTCTGTCGCTCTAATTTCCGGCAGCCAATCGCGTTGCAGTTTGGCTACATTTAAACTTGTGCGTGTTGTGATTCGCTGATGAAGACAATATCCATTTCTTAAGGCTTGATAAATACTTAATATAATCGCCCGCCATTTTGGCTCTTTCGTTGGCGTTTGCAGAAAGCACACGAAGATGTTATTTGCTGCTCAATTATTTGCTGAATTACAGTGTGTTTGATTTATTATCATAGGAGCTACGACATGATAATGTTTAACGGTGTGGCAAATAGATTCCTCGTATGGTAGCTCGGCAACGAAAGAACAAAAATGGCGAACGATACTACCTACCTAGACTTTATAGAGCCTTCACTTCCTAAGACGTAAGCAAAGAGGAGGAGTCACGCTGGGAATAACAGCGTCATGACTATAGTTTCGTTTGTTTTTCTCAATAATTTATCTTCTACAAACTATTGAAGTTCACCCTATGACACGAGATTTAGTCATTCTTGCTAGAAACAACGTAGGAAAGGGTGACCAGATTTCCAAAACTAAAAAACGGGACACTCATTGTAAGCGGGAATGATTTTTTACATTTTATGTATGTGTATTCACTACACAGCTCTTTTTCATGCCAGCCAGCATTTATTATAGTAATTAACAGGCAGCCTTCAGACTCAGGACATTTATTTGCACCACGAGTGCCATACTTTTGAATTTCCTCTAGAAACTGTAGAACTCCATGCATGAAATATCCTTAAAGTGGCATTTTGCAATCATTATTGCCTTTACTTTATTTAATAGAAAGCTGATTTCTCTCATCAGACAGCAGCCCATAAAGCCTTGCATGCAGTCATTGAGTTCATGTTTTATGGCTTAAATGAAGGAAACTGAGAACATTTTTGTTTGAGAATGAAATTTTAACTGCATAGTGTTCAAGTTATGGAACATTCTGATCTCCTGCAAGAGAATTAACAGTTACACACCATTTAATAATTTTAACACGATTTTGCATTATATTATTTTGCTTCTGCAACAATAGATTCTACAGTCATCGATTCTATACTAAAATATATTATGTTTATACTCAACAGTGGTTTTCTTTTATTATTGTGTGCAAAATGTCGTACAGTAAGATTGTTTTAAGATTCAGAATAATGGGCGAGCTTTACAATTGATCTTAATATTAGTACCATAATTGAAAGTTCACAGTGTACAATATATCCGATAAAGAAACTATATATATATATATATATATATATATTTTGGCATGAAGAAGTCTAATGAAATTGAGATATTCTTTGGAACAAGAACTTAACTTCAAAATTTCATACACACATTGAAGGGCAACATACGTATTCTTTTATAGAAAGGGAGAAGAAAAAACTCTTCAGAATTGGTCCTATCTATGTTCCATCACAATGGACAACTGTAATATGATCATCAAAGAAAAATGGAGAACCATTTAAAATTAAAGAAATGGACACTACTGAAGTGTTTCATTTAAAAGCACTGGCAGAGTATATTGGAAAACATAATCCAGTTAACGAAAATAAAGAACAAGTGATCTGACATGATAAATGTGAATTAAAAGTGGAAAATCAAAACCTTATACGATTATCAGAGATATACTGCAAGGATCAATATGCAAAAAGATCCCACGTTTGGTAATGTCCACGTTAAAAAAGTCCATTATTCAAAATGTCCTACAGTTATATTATGTTTTCTGTGCTACAAGGTCCAACATACAAAAATGACCTGCATTTTATAAGGACTACTTTCATAAAATGTCCTTTTTCGGAGAATTCAGTATTCAGTTACATCATGTTTTAAATGTCCTACGTGTTTACCTCTTGCTCTCCTTCGTATGCTATTCAAAACCTCCCTCTCTGACTTTTGGAGGATGCAAATGGTCTTCTGTACCATCTTTTATGACTTTAAGATTTCCCAAATCTGAATTAGTCGTAATCTTGCATTACAGTTCTTTCGATCAAAACACCTCCAATATTTTCTGTCACCTTTTCGGTTGTCTTGATGATAATGGTGCAGATTATCATATCATTAGTGTAATAACATTGGTTTGTTTTTTTGACTAGAGATAATTTGAGCCATTCTACATTTGAATTTGACATTCCACATTTCAATGCTATAGCAATGATAAACGATTATTATTGAAAACATTATTACATGCAATGTAATTAAGTGTCTGGGACATTTAGTTCAAAGATTTTTTAATGGTTTGACCAATTTTATATGAGACATTAAATGTGAGACTCTTTGACCTGTGGACCTTTCAGCTACGTGGGACATTTTTGTTGTGGTTCTTTTCATTATGTTGACCCTATTATGTGTGAGACATTAAATGTGGGACTATTTGGTTTGAGTCCTTCTTATTTAACATGATGTTAGTGGGGACATTTTGGTGACCTTTTTTTCTTGGAAATCCTTATACAAAATTCTTACACAGTCAGATAAAACTTTATACTTTGAAGGGGAATACAAAAATACGTCAGAACAGAGAGGGAGAGTTTCTGAAAATATGCAGTTGAAACCTACAAATTCTGAAGCCCCAAAAAATTGGGATCCAGAAGAAGAAGAGGAGGGATTTAAAGTGCAATTTTTACCAGAATCTGAAAGCATCTCAACAACATGAACAGGACAATGGTGATGAAGAGTTGGCAGTAGCATGAGAACTGTGTAATGAAGTTTTGCATTTTTTTCCTCTGATAATATGACTTTCAACACAATAATTACTCAAATTCCTACAGTTCCTTATATATTTTTCATCCATTTCTTACAAATATTATTTGATATCATGATATGTGTCATAATTTATAACCATTAACTTAAGTTTCGTTGACAAGATTTCAGTGTTAGATTTTCTTCATACAGTAGGTAATTAATTCTGTTTACAATATGTTTTTAACATCACACTATAACTGAAATTTCAATATGTAAGCAATATATTTTTAATTATCATAATTATAATTAAGTGGCTTAAAATTTCAGAAATTCATGAAATAAATATGTTGTTGTTGTTTTCTAATGCCAGGCATTTGACAATGAAGTCATTTGACCTCTTGCACTCCAATATTTTTCAAAGATATTATCATGACCAGCCACTGAAGCACAGATTTTGAGATGTTCCTAATCCATTTCTTGGTTTGAGTTGCACAATGGACAGTTAGGGGACTGATATATTCCAATTCTATGCAGGTGTTTGGCCAAACAATCATGGCCTGTTGCCAATCTAAATGCAGCTACAGACGATTTTCGTGGTAAATCGGGAATTAACTGTGGATTTTGATGCAGAGAGTTCCATTTTTTCCCTTGGGATTGTGTTATTAAATTTTGTTTGTTGAAGTCTAAGTATGTAGATTTAATAAATCTTTTCACAGAGTAATACGTAGATTTAGTAACAGGTCTGTAAGTAGCAGTGCTGCCCTTCTTTGCTAAAGCATCCGCATTCTCATTTCCCAGGATTCCACACCCCCATATCCTCTAATTAAATATATAAGTATTAAATTCCGAATTGTATTTGGAGTATTTGTTTGAGGCAATACAAAGTGTTTTCTCTCGATTTCTTGAAACCATGATTTTTTTAGGTAATACAGTATATTACTGGGGCGACAATATATATATAACATATTTTTGTATTGTTCTACTATTTCAATAACTTATTGTATTTTTCGTTGTTTTTAATGTATTCACTTCCTTTCTTGTCCATTTGTGTATAACCTGCCACTGTCTTAGGAACTTCATTTCTCCCAATCCAATGCTTTCTTTACGATTTTTTCGTTCCAATGTTTGGTGTATGAGTCCACAGAAATGAGTATGTGTTCAATTAATATCCTGCTCGTATATTGCAGTTCCTCCTATGTCACTTTTTATAATCGAATAAGTTACGTGAATAATACCATAAATTTAATCTAAATTGTACGTGGTAATGTTGCAGGCCCAGCATGCAGCAGTCAGAGGAGAGACACAGCAACAAGGTACAGCACGCCCTCACAATATTACTGATGGTTATATTGCAGCATTAGATGTGTAGACTTTTGTAAATTGTTGTAAAACTATTCACAGGAGAACATACTTCATCTTCTGGGCAGCCTCAGCAACCACATAGCAGTCAGACAACATCAGGAGGAGAGACAGGACCTATACGAGCCACTCCATCCATGTGGCGTTGCTCTCGTATTATGCATATGCAACGAGACATCCATCCTACTGTGTTATCTTCACTAGAGGGCATTGTAGACCAGGTGAGGCAGGCATTCTTCATAAATAGTGACATATTGTAGCCTCTGTGTTAGGATCACCATGCGTGTGTGCACGCACGTATGTATCTTCTCTTTCTATTCATTAACAACTTATAAACAACTGTCCACACCTGTGGAGTAATGGTCAGCACGTCTGGCCGCAAAACCAGGTGGCCCAGGTTCGACTCCTGGTCGGGGCAAGTTATCTGGTTGAGGTTTTTTCCGGGGTTTTCCCTCAACTCAATACGAGCAAATGCTGAGTAACTTTCAGTGCTGGACCCCGGACTCATTTCACTGGCATTATCACCTTCATTTCATTCAGACGCTAAATAACCTGAGATGTTGATACAGCGTCGTAAAATAACCCAATAAAATAAATAAAATATAAACAACTTGTTTGATTTATCCTCTTCTGAGAAGCATCATATCATGTTATTCTCATTATATTAATTTCATGGACTGTTCTTTGGAATTGCATTTAGTGTTAACAATATACTAGTGTTAACAATATCTCAGAATTTTGTTATAGAAATTTTTTAAAATTTCAAAGAAATGTGTAATATCCTTCATAAGTTAATAGCCATCTATAGTATCAATATACTATGTTTGTAGAGTTGTATATAATATATTGACTGGAAAAGTCTCACACTCACTGCTTACATAAATTCTGAACTGAGTGAGGTGACTCAGTGGTATTGCACTAGACTCGCATTCGGGAGATTCCGGGTTCAAATCCCATGGTCAGGCAATCATCTGACTGAAGTTTTTCATGGTTTCCCTCAGTCACAAAGGCAAACATCAGATTGGAAATTTACATACCATGATTCGTTACTACCTTATCACTAATCATTAAAAGAAAAAATCGAAATGAGTTTAATGAATGCAAGACAAAAGTTTATGACTATAGAAACAGAATTGCAACAATAGTTCATGGCCTACTGATATCCCAAAGATCCTATACACGTGATATGACCGAGATAATGTTAACTAATGCTGTATTCTTGGCAATAGAGCCATTAAGTCTATGCTGTCCAATACAGGAGACTGTATAACTATTTTAATGCAGACACCATACTTTTATGATATGGTGGTTATATCACCTACACATAACCTTCAAACTATTTGGAGGACCACACCTGCCATTGGTTAGGGGTTCATATGACCCAGCCAGGAGGATTGACTTGATCATATTCCCTCTTCACCACTTAGGGAAAGCTTATGCATGCCATGGCAGGTCAGCATGCTGAAATGGCATTTCCTCCATTTTTGATAGAACGATTATACATCTGTGACTCGGTCCCTAGAGCCTCGTTTGTTAAAAACAGGTTGCACCATGGGAAGATGAGAATGGAATTTGAGTAGTAGAGGTTATAGATTGCATTTCATTACTCCTTGCAACCCGACCTAGATGTGAATGCCTGTATAAATAAATATAAATAAAAAAATTGTCGTGAAATATTACTTAAAACTCATTGTCGGTATGTACTACTAATTCCACAATTTGAGACATCTGCCGAAATCTACAGCTGACCACTAGGAACCAGAATACAAAGCAGAGGTTAAATTAAAAATAAAATACAATGTGATTTGCGGAGAGAATACAGAACAATGATAAATTTAAAAATAAAATACAATTTGATTTCGGAGAAACATGAGATGAAAGTACAATGAAGAGTAATGAAATGAAGTAAAAAAAAAAATATTACGTAATGTTATACAAGTGATTGTATAAAATGTATAAAATGGATAATGAATCTCTCAATACCATTAGACAAATTTTGTTAATGTCCTCATTAGAAAATTCAAGAGAAAGGAGAACGGTTTTGGTTAACTTAAATGATGTTCCCCTAGTGCCAAAAAGAAGTCTTTTCACTTCCCATGTATTAATATTCATTTTGTATCTCTCACTGAAGTGAGGAATACATGGATTGTAAATAGACTTCTTTTCATCGTTAACGTTATTGGCTTGTTGATCATCTTTCTCAAAACGGACAGTGGGGTCAAGAATATCATACTGCGTTTTATCATTAAATATAAATATGTTGTTGTTGTTTTCTAATGCCAGGCGTTTGACAATGAAGTCATTTGACCGCTTGCACTCCAATATTTTTCAAAGATATTATCATGACCAGCCACTGAAGCACAGATTTTGAGGTGTTCCGAATCCATTTCTTGGTTTGAGTTGCACAATGGACAGATAGGAGACTGATATATTCCAATTCTATGCAGGTGTTTGGCTAACCGCATTCTCATTTCCCAGGATTCCACAATGGGATGGTATCCATTGGAATACAATTCTTTTATTGAGTGATATTAATTGAGAGAGCATTTTAGTTATTTCTGCTGTTTGAGATGAAGGTATGTGTTTAGAGACTATTGATAGAATAGCTGCTTTGGAGTCTGACAATATAACTGCATTTTTAAATTTACTGATGTGGCATAGAAGATTCCTGAGACTTTCACTTATTGCAATGATTTCTCCATCAAAACTTGTTGTTCCATACCCAAGAGATCTATAAAGTGAGAAGAGACAGCACGTAACACCTGCACCGGCACCTTGTTCTCTGGAGATCAAGGATCCGTCAGTGTATAAATGAAGCCAGTTTTGTGGAGGGTATCTAATATTAATTGTCTCTAAAGACAATCGTTTTAGTATTTCAGTGTTTACTTCTGTTTATGGCTGCAAAAGGATATCTGTCGGATACAGGGGGGAGAGCCATTAATCCTTCCCATTGAAGGCTTTAAGGAACCAACCTGGACAAATACCCAATGTCCGATCCCTACCTTCCCGTGGTGCAGCTGTTAGTAAGCATAATTTTACAAGCTGAACTAAAGAGAGGGGCTACTCATCAATTAGCACTGGTCAGCTTGATGAGTTAATGACTGAATTTGGTATAATTTTCCTCTAACCAATACCTAATTCCCTCTTTACCCTTTCCTATCCAGTCCTCTGACTGAACTCTTACTTTCTTCGACCCTGACGGCATTAGAGCATTCGAGGCCTAGGGGTTCATTTCCCTTTCCTTCCTCCTCTTTCTACTTTTCTGTTCCTAGTGCTGACCTGCTTTGGCACTAAAATCGTCCTCCAGTGGCTTAAGAAGGGAAAGCTGGTGATCAACAAGATCTCCCAGCTAGGTCCAATGGACCCGTCGACCAACAGCAGGTGTGGTCCTCCAGACATTCTGGGGGTTGTGTGTGAATGAAGTAGCCACCAAAACGTTAAAATATGGTGTTCACTTAAATCGGCTACAACTTGCCATTTTTCACTCCAATATTAAATATAAATATAAATTGAAGCAATTATTGTATAATGAGTAGTTATTTTGCATTGGTATTTACCTTGTGAAAGATTATATTAAGAGTTATGCATATTTCAGATGGTGTGGTTCCGGGAAAATTGGTATGAAGAAGTATCCCGACAGCTTCGGCAGGGACTTGCAAAGTGTCTTGCCATAGCCTTTGAGAACAGAGGCGCTGTAAGTGAGGCCACCATCACCCCCCACACGCTTAACTTCGTGAAGAAGCTTGTATCAACATTTGGAATTGGCATAGGTATATTAAAATATAAAATATCCTGCAAATACATTTTCTGATGTTAAACTTTTTCTTCACTATAAGTGCAGAGATTGAATATAATAACTAACTTATGCTCACATTACGCAACTAGTGATCTCTCTCTACATCCCTTTTTGCCATCACCAGCATTGAGAAACATATTCAGTTGAATTGTCACAAGAATTTCACATCTTGGGGATGATTCAACATGAAGGTGATGTAGGTGACATATAACGAGGTAAGATACTATTCAGTTGTGCTTAATGGGATTGATATCTTCAATAAGCAATTTGTTCAATTTTGCATTTCATAAGTTTTTGTTATTCATTGTTTATAATGGTATCCAGTTTAAATTGTTTGTATCTATAACACCATTGGTGGCTTGTGAGTTCTATAGTCACAAGTGTTACTTTTCATATTCATTAAGGCATATTAAAATGTTTTTCAAAGCTGTTACACTAAATTTAATTGCGTCAAACTATCTTGAAGCCACATCCATCTTGCAGAACTTAATGTCATGTAAAATTTCAACTGTTTGCTATCATCTTATCAACAGTAATCTCACTAGACGTTTTGATTTATCTAGAGAAAATCAAAACTCGAGTGGGATTTAATTGACTATTACACGATTAGAAGAAAGTATATAAAGATTAGAAGTAATGAAGTACTCCAATACAATAAAATATTGACTTACGAAAATACAACTGTCTTCAAATGTATTATTGTACCATCTCAACATTACAAATATTACGCTAGATGCATGCTAGATGGCAGTAATGTCTTTATACAGACACTGTAATGATTACTATTCAATAAATCTTAATATTAAACAATCTCTGATACGTGACTATCCATAATATCATATAGCAGAAGTTCTTTTTATCCTCTCAGAGCAGAAGCTATAACATAACCTAACTAATATACACAAGTGTTAGAAAAGTTTTAATTAACGACGATGACATAAAAAATAAACATGAATAATTTTAAAAGGAATAATTATTGAATGTACAATTTTCAAATTTGGGTTATTTACAAGAAGTCGTCGCTGAACGATTCACATTATTTCCAGGTTAGTTGAATCAACTCATCTAGTGAACGATATAAATCTTTAAAATACTAGGTATCTCTCTCCCTTCTCTTGTTACTTGTGAGCCATCCCAAACCCCGACCTCCACACCTAAGAGCGCCGGTCCTTATATACCCGTCAGTCAAGGCCTTCTGACAAATAAAAGCAATTGACAATAGATATCTCAGTCATGACAACCTCATAAAATATCCTATCAATTGAATAATCGATCTTGCTACGTACAACATAATTATATTATATTATTACCCATTTCAGCGAGTACTGACTACCACTGCAAAATACGATAATTTGGTCCAGGAAGCATCGTCTTTTGGCACAAGGATGATTTATGTAAAATGTTTCTAAATTATTAGTCTTTTAAATACCGGTACATTGTTTAATAAATCACTGAAAAACAAATGTGAATATAGGAAGTGGAGTGAGTACGAAATTATTATTTTTTGACGCATCATTTTTACGTAAATAACGATAAATAAAAAGGGATTATTAGCAAGTACATACACTGCGTTTGTCAAATGCGCATCACCATGCTTTCGAAAAGGCACTTTTCAGTGCCCGACACCCTGCTTTTTTTCATCGTGTGCTACACGTCGGATCATCATCGGGGCTTGCAGCCCCGATACCCCGCTTTTTTACATCATGTGCTACACGTCGGATCATCATCGGGGCTTGCAGCCCCGATACCCCGCTTTTTGCATCATGTGCTACACGTCGGATCATCATCGGGGCTTGCAGCCCCGATACCCCGCTTTTTTACATCATATGCTACACGTCGGATCATCATCGGGGCTTGCAGCCCCGATACCCCGCTTTTTTGCATCATGTGCTACACGTCGGATCATCATCGGGGCTTGCAGCCCCGATACCCTGCTTTTTACATCATGTGCTACATGTCGGATCATCATAAAGCCCCGATACCCCGCTTGCTACGTGCAACACAATTATATTATATTATTACCCATTTCAGCGAGTACTGACGACCACTGCAAAATACGATAATTTGGTCCAGGGAGCATTCTCTTTTGGCACAAGTATGATTTATGTAACATGTTTCTAAATGCTACGTACAACATAATTTTATTATATTATTATTACCCATTTCAGCGAGAACTGACGACCACTGCAAAATACGACAATTTGGTCCAGGGAGCATCTATTTTGGCACAAGGATGATTTATGTAACATGTTTCTAAATTATTAGTCTTTTAAATACCGGTACATTCTTTAATAAATCACTGAAAAACAAACGTGAATACATAGGATGTGGAGTGAGTACGAAATTATTATTATTTTTTATTTTTTGGCGCATCATTTTTACGTAAATAACGACAAATAAAAACTAACATGCCACATAACATTATTTTAAGAAACACAGGAAACAAGCATGAACAATATTCACCATTCTTAATGATCGGGGATAGAAAAAAAACGTATGGAATAGAAATTACATACAAATGTGCGTGTAATAAGCAATAAGCAAACCATCTTCGATTAATAATTCCAAAACAACGTGAATATAGCGTGGATTGTGTAGGAAAATAATTTCTTATATGTTGCTTCCAATGTGCATCATTGTTAACTTATGAAAACAAATGAAAATTAACATGGCATATAAACACTATTTGAAGAAAGATAGGACATATTAAGTAATATTCATCGTTCTTAATGATCTTTGGATGGAAAATAACAATGAAATATGTATAAAATAGAAATTACATACAAGTGAGCATATAAAAAACAGTAAGTAGAATCATTTATTTGATTAATAAGATTAAATTACTCCAGGTTTAGTGTAAGAGTGGCCTATATATCTGACGATGCCTCCCAGCAAATTACTTAATTTAAAAACAAAAAAATTGTGTTAGAAGATTGAATTTGTGTATTTTCTCTGAAACTCTCCAAATATTTGTAGGCAGTCTTTTACATTAGATTGCCGAAAATTGGTTTATAGCGCAACATTAGCATTAGCATCCATCTTGAAAATGTTGTGTAACAATAGACAATGGAATCGTTCACAGAAGTGAACTATAAATGATGTGAATCGTTCAGTGCATCCATCTTGTTGTGTAACAATAAAAGTGAACTATAAACGATGTGAATCGTTCAGCGACGACTTCTTGGAAATAACCCAAATTTGAATGTGGTTGGTGGTTCAATTGATGTTATATTGGACGTGTGCATAATAGAAGTGGAACTCGTTGATTTAGGCCTACATGGTGTATTCAACTTATTCAGAATTTCCGAATGAATAATTTTAAAAGGAATAATTATTGAATGTACAATTTTCAAATTTGAATGTGGTTGGTGGTTCAATTGATGTTATATTGGACGTGTGCATAATAGAAGTGAAACTCATTGATTTAGGCCTACATGGTGTATTCAACTTATTGAGGATTTCCGAATGGTGCTCTTCATTTATTTGTAAATCGGATTTCAGAAGATGCATAGGTATGATCAGTGATTTTTATTAATTCTTGTTCTTGAATGCCAATGCGAGTCATATTTGAAACTGCTGTGCATCGACTGGAGTGGTTTGTAATTTTATATATATATATATATATATATATATATATATATTTTTTTTTTTTTTTACTTCCAGACCAGCGCAGTTTCAAATGTTGGCAAACAAAGAAACAAATGCTAGGGACGCGATAAAATTGTGCGATAAGCAGCCATGATTGTTGAAATACGTCCTTTCGTACCGTTTTATTGGTCAAAAGTAGTATGACGTATTAAGAGTGTAATAGTCATTATAATCATATCACTTAAACTAATTTGTCTTTTATTTTTGTGGCAAAAATAATGGCAAAATGCAATGATGAAATTACTTGTTCGCATGCTTTCTTCATACACAGAAAATAGTATGGTTGAGATGGCATCTTTTCTTATTTTAGTGCTATCGTTTTTCAACAAAGACCCACTTTTTATGGAATATCACACGTCATTGGAAGTCATCTGTACCGGTATAAAATGTATCAAAAAAGTCTGTCTGTTTTCATCGTTAACATGAAACTCCCTTTGAAATACAAAGCTGCCTTCATACTAATCCTATTGTGAGAGTGTTGTTCCATTTAGCACCTCCCCTACTTTCTTTTCTGACGAGGCAAAACTAATAGAGGGGAAATTATAACATAACCTATGGAAAATACTCCACACAGAGGTGACATCAACCTATTAAGAAAGAAGAAAAGATTACTGATTGCTTGAACACTTGTTTTGATTGGCCACAACAGTGCCGCTTTACCAGTTCCTCCAATGGAATGAGAAAGATTGACATCTGACCCAAAAAAGGAAACCATTCACTTTGTCGTGACATGTTAACCATGAAAACGGACAGCCATTAACAGATATTTTGAGCTTTCAAAGTCAAGTGACATAAAGGCCCTACTGAACATAAAACAGTAAACAGTTTATTGCTACTGCTTCTGTAATACTTGAGGTGACAATGAGTCCAGAGTTCAGCATTGAAAGTAACCTAGCATTTGCTCTTAATGGGTTGAGGAAAAACTCTGGAAAAAACCTCAACCAGGTGACTTGTCCCAACCAGGATTTGAATCTGGGCCCACTTGTTTCACGGTCAGGAATGCCAACCATTACTCCACAGCTGTGGACTGTTTTAAGTGTCGAAGAAGTGCCCATATTGTGTTGCTTAAAAATTATTGCGACATTTTCACGGAAAACACATTGTCAGCATCTCTGATGAAAAAGTAATTCTTGTTGTATTGTTTGTCTGTTCTCCCATCAGTCTGCTGTGAACTGTTGGATAATTACTCATGTTCATTGCTGATTCAAATAGTTGACCATAATGATTTGAGCTTCAGAAACAGGATATGATCACTGTCTTTTTTACTAAAAACAAGACAGGTCCCAGAGGTCAGTTTTACTTTCTTTGCTTCTAAAAATGAGCTCTTTAAACGTAAAATGTTACACTATTTTAAATATAATAAAAGTATTTTTTCTCCAATGGTGGATACTTGACTTGTGTCTTTCGTCCAAGCATCCATCTTTAAGAGTTATACACCATAAGCATAGATTTTTTTGCTGCCTTCTGCACTCTCTTCGATCATCCAGAACTTTACCTAAGTACAGAGTCAAGACTGCAGTGTCTTAATATTGCTTGTCATTTGATTCGATACAAAAAAATGTTCTTGTCATTTCTCACTATTGGAATTCACATCTGTCAGATATGGGACTCTCTGAGAAATAAATTTCTTCTTCATGCTAGTAGGGATTGTGACCTCCAGTAAGATAGATACTAAGAAAATATATGTACGGTACATACTCATATATATATATTTATACTGCTTGACTTGTCGATTTCAGGAATGTAGCCTGTACAAGGTATATTGACTTGAATCATAGGCAGTATTATTTATTTAAATGCAGATGGATTTAACAACATTTAATCTTTGTGCAGAGAACATCTCCAGCTCAGTGAGTGCACAGTTCAGCAGTGCAGCTTCAGAGAGTTTGGCAAGTCGTGCCCGTGCAACAGTGCAGGATCCTGTATTCCAGATGATGAAGGTGCAGTTTACAACAGACTTCGATTTCGCAGTCCCAGGCTCCATGAAGCTCCAGAACTTGATCGTCAAATTGCGCAAGTGGATTCAAATCCTTGAGACCAAAGTCAAGACCTTGCCGAAGTTAGTACCATAATTATATAGTTGACTTTTCAGTTTAATTTTAAGGCATTTTGAGACCACTTTACATGGTTATGCAAAATATAGAGTGAAAATATTGTGATGCTACCAAACATTGATTTCGAGGTTTTCACTCAAAATATACATTTTCAGAATTCTCGAGACCAGTCCATTTTTGTATTAAAAAAAGGTCCTGATACTCATCAAAATTTTCAGATTTACAATAACACCCAAATTTGGGATGTATTGTTAGAGGCATCTTCTCCAAGGAATCATAACTTGCTGTCTATATTCACTGCCAACTATAAATTCATTTTGCCATTTTATGACAGAAATGTTAACTTAAAAAAATGTTGAAAGAGGAATGGTATCAGTACTGCATACCATTGCATACCCCTAGGAAAAAAAACACTGGTTGAGACAAAAAAAAATACATATTGTTTTTGTGTTTGTATACAGCAATTTCTCTTAACTATTGAACAGGTTTTGTTCGTATTCGATATATACAAGTCAGTTTATCTAGAAAATATGAAAATTAAATATAAAAAATTAACAGGTCTTTATTATAATGGTGATCCAATTCAAGGTTTAATAGACGATTTTCTTCTTGATTTTATTGTATTATGTAAAATTTGTGTTTTCAACTTACTATCTTTTCACTATGTTGCTACTAGAACATTTGGTTTGAGTGAAATAAACTGTCTTATATTCTTGTGGGATGTGAAACCTTCATAAAACATTTATACCCAGGCTGTTGTAACCTTGCACCTTGAATAATGTTGGTAGCGATAAATGTGATGTTGCCACAATGACCACTACATAACAGCTGACTTAACATATGTTGTTGTTGTTGTTTTCTAATGCCAGGTGTTTGACAATAAAGTCATTTGACCTCTTGCACTCCAATATTTTTCAAAGATATTATCATGGCCAGCCACTGAAGCACAGATTTTCATATTGGAGAAAATGGCAAGTTGTAGCCGATTTAAGTGAACACCATATTTTAACGTTTTGGTGGCTACTTCATTCACACACAACCCCCAGAATGTCTGGAGGACCACACCTGCTGTTGGTCAACGGGTCCATTGGACCTAGCTGGGAGATCTTGTTATCACCAGCTTTCCCTCCTTAAGCCACTGAAGGACGATTTTGGTGCCATAGCAGGTCAGCACTAGGAACAGAAAAGTAGAAAGAGGAGGAGGGAAAGGGAAATGAACCCCTAGGCCTCGAATGCTCTAATGCCATCGGGGTCGAAGAAAGTAAGAGTTCAGTCAGAGGACTGGATAGGAAAGGGTAAAGAGGGAATTAGGTATTGAATAGAGGAAAATTTTACCAAATTCAGTCATTAACTCATCAAGCTGACCAGTGCTAATTGATGAGTAGCCCCTCCCTTTAGTTCAACTCGTAAAATTAACATATGTAGAGTTTGCTATTTGCTCTTTTAATTCAAATGGAAATTATTAATAATTCCGTTTTTATTACTGTCCTTGTGGAGAGCCCAAAAGTTTTTTTTTTTTTATGTCCACTGTATTATATTATCTGCAGGAATAGAAGGACGCCTATATTTAAGGACAAATGTCTTCTTCTAACTATTTACATAAAGAATTTTCTTACTACATAATTTATAATTTTCTGAACCTCCCCCCCCCCGCCCTCTCTTCCCCTCCCTCCCCATATCTCTCTCTCTTTTTTTTTCTTTTTTTTTTAATACAACATGTAGCAAACTGACAACACAGCAGCACTTCACATAGCAGCAGGTGATAGAAAATGCTACGTTCTGATTGGTTCATTAGGCTACCACATAGCATTCTTCAACTTTTTCATACGAAGAGTTGCCAGCATAAAATGCTGGCAAGTGCAAAGCTACAATGTCCTGGGTACAAATGCCGGTGGTTGATAATGCTCCTGATTAAACAAATATGTACTAACTAAATTGAGTTTACCACATAACAGTAATCATTTTTCAAACTATATCTTAACTAACAAAGACAAAAAATACAAATTTTTCATATGAACCCCATTTGAGAGAAAGATGGGGGCATAGGGAATTGATTTCAAATGTGTGACATACATAAATTCCATTATAGATTAAAGTTCACTCTTATACCTATGTTCCAGAGTTTTAGTTATGTTCTCAAAGTGTAATCTCAAGACTTAAATGAGGAATAGAGGGAGAGAGTCGGAATGAATGAAATAGATGAGGAGGAAAACTTGCACTGAGAAACAGCACAATGAAAAATAATGTACACGATTATTTGTGTACTTTATTAAGATTACACTACTGAAATTGATTCAACTCTGTTTTTCAGGTCATTTTTGATCGAAGAGAAATGCAGGTTTCTGAGCAATTTTAGTCTCCAGACAGCAGAGGTTGAACTGCCAGGCGAATTCCTGTTGCCCAAGGTAACATATACAGTGAAACCTCGATTCTGGGTTGTTCAGGGGACCGGATAAATTATACCCAGAATCGAGAAAAACCAAAAATAGGGGTTTTGCCAAAATTGAAAAAGAAACACTTCAACATATTTTAAAACTAATTTTTATGGTCTAATCTCAACTAAAAGAGCAAAAATGCTTTAAAAAGCTTCAACAGTAAGTACACTGGTTGGTTGCATCAAGTTTATCTGCCACTTCTTAAAGAAATCAAGAATGGATGCCTGTTTTGCTGGACATCTTTGATGGAGGAAGAGTAACTCCCTTTTCACCTGGATTCATTAATATTGAAGCTACACATGTATCTTCCTACAGCTTCCAGTCCTGCTAGCGTTCATCGATGTCTTCTTCATTCTCCATGATATCACCACTGATAGCCTTCATAAAGCCTGCTTTTCTGAAGCAGTTGATGGTGGTTGCTGACACTTCCTCTCATGCACTGCAGACCATATGCATGGCAGTGAGGATGGAGATTTTGAAAACAGAATCTCCAATTTATCTCTTCACGGCAGCAATCTGTTTCTGCACCAGTGAACGTCTATACTTCTCCTTGAGAGCACCCAAATCCAGGAATTGGAGACAGCTTTACAGTTAGGTGGGAAGAAAGCAACCTTCACATTCTTCAGGAATGACGTATCACGGGGATGTGCCAGACACTTACCCATTAAAAGAATTATCTTCCTGTTAGCAGCCCCCATTTTCACGTCCAGCTGTCTCAGATAGCTGCTAAAAATGTCCATTGTCATCCAGGCAGTCCTGTTGTTCTTGTAACTGCATGGCAGTGTGGGGACATTTTTAAAACACCTTGGTTTTTCATATTTGCAAATTACCAAGAATTTCAACTTATCGGAATCATCTGCATTTATACAGAGAAGAACAGTGAGCCTCTCCTTACTTTTCTTCCCACCATGGCAGGTCTCTCCTTTTATGTGGAGGCTCTCATCAGGGAGTAGAAGGCCCCCACCTCATCGGTATTAAAGATGACTTTGGCATCATAGCCTTCAATGAGACTTGGAAGCACATCGTCTTTCTGATGATCCACCGACTCATCTGGAACAGTTGCACTTTCATCATACACATTTGTATATAATGTCATGCTGCTTAAAGCGATGAAGTCATCCATTAGAAGCCCTAAAATTGTTCACGTTCAGTCTTAATGTGATGCTATGTTGTGAATTGATTCTCATGCACCACAGCACATGATTAACACGTGGTTTCTGGCACTGTGTTGCATCAGGTATCTCACCTGGGTACGCATGGTAGACAAGGAGGATAGGAACTGTTACTGAAAAGACCTTGAACAAGGAAATAAGCATTTAGGGCTGAAAAAACGCACAATCGAACCTAATTTGCTTTGTTGGGACAAAAAAATTGTTTCTTAAATATGGGTAAAACACTAAACCAAGAAACATTAATCGGGGTAAAAATAGCATTGCATATATGAGACTTCTGCCGGGACCAAAAAATAAGAACACAAAATGCGGGTAAATCTTAAATCGAGAAACCCAAAATCGAGGTTCCACTGTAAAGGTATGATCACACGTCGCTACTTTTGCAGCGCTGCAGTACAAAAAACTGTGCAACTCTTGTACTGAAACGTGTGAACAACGGTGCAACCTGAAAAGTAGTGGCTGCCGAACCTGCTTCCCGCTACTTTTCCATGCTGCGCGCAACTTAAAAGTAGCGACGTGTGAACAGGGTTCTCAGGGTTGCAGCCGCAGCATTTTTGATATCAGTTTTGTTGAAACTTTTGCTGCGGTTGCAACCAGTGTTACCACCCAATGTGTCAATGATACTTTTATTGTTTGGATATATTTTAATGTTGAATGTGATGAAAATAAATTATTTGTAACATTTATTAAATACACAACACAGTCTGAACATAATTGGTGATGATATAATTCATTTTTTAAATTTTCCATAGCGTAGTTCCAAATAGGAGGGTTGCCAACATTGATTACGTGAATATGCTGTTGGTTATCATTTAAGTATATATATGCGTTTTTAAAAGCTTTATAGTAAAAATAATGTCAATTTCTGAATACTAGATACGACAGAAAAGCAAATAATAGATAAGGAAGCTTTCGCATGAGTTTCTTAATAATGCGAACATAACCACAAAATGTATATTGAGAAGTCAACACGGAGATGGGAACCTGCAGCATGACTGCGGCTGCAAAAGTAGTGCCTTGCGTGTGAACAGACTCGCAACCTCCAGTTGCAACTTTCGCAGCACTCGGGTTGCACAGCACAAAAAGTAGCGTGCAGCGTGCTACTTTTGGCTTACGTGTGAACACGACACGCAACTTTTGCAGCTGCAGTACAAAAGTAGCACTGCAAAAGTAGCGACATGTGACTGTACCTTAAGTCATGCATGAGGAAGGAAGGTGCACGTTTTCATTCTTTTCACTTTACTGTCATTTGTATAAGGATATTATTCCAGTTATGCCTTATACTCTTCTTATGAGGCATGGTAGAAACATACAATGAATTGAATTTTTTTAAAGTTATATTTGTTTGTTTCTTAGTTATTTACTCATTTACAAACATTATCTGTAGTCTTCAAACTAGATGTTACTAAAAGATGGCAGTCGACAAACTGCGAAATTTAAAAAAAATTGGGATTAGATGGTCAAACCTCCTAGTCTCCTCTATAGTTTGACGTAATGTTTTTTCTTTATTAAATGTTTATTTTTTTTATACATCTTCATTACACGCTTTTAACACTTTGTATCACTTATAACAACTGTCTAGTGTTAAAATGAAAACCAAGTGGTAAATTATGTAGTTGACTAGTTTCGACTTTGTGTCAGTCATTCCTCGAGCACTGATATTTCAGACTTTTTTGTTTTTCTTGTAATATATTTTCATCTTAAGTAGCTGATTCGTTATGATACTCATACGTCATACCAGAAAGAGTGTGTGTGTGTGTGCGTGCGTGCGTGCGTGCGTGCGTGCGTGCGCGCGTGCGCGTGCGTGCGTGTGCAGTATTTCCTAGGATGAATGTAAAATATTTCAGGATAATGTAGTTTGGGTTAGCTTACATTGATTTATCGTAATTTAAATATCTGTTCCAAATTCTAACAGTTGGAGAGATATTGATGGACGGACTTTTTAATGGAGAGAGGCATTACACACGTATTTCTACATTTTAGAACAATGTGATAAGATACATTATTGAAAATTATGTATGTTGGTGCAGTTCTAATAATTTTATTTCCACGTTAAACACAAACTCAGTAAGAAAATAAAATAATTACTTACTTAATGGCTTTTAAGGAACCCGGAGTTTCATTGCCACCCTCACATAAGCCCGCCATAGGTCCCTATCCTGAGCAAGATTAATCCAGTTTCTATCATCATATCCCACCTCCCTCAAATCCATTTTAATATTATCTTGCCATCTATGTCTCGGCCTCCCCAAAGGTCTTTTTCCCTCCAGCCTCCCAACTGACACTCTATATGCATTTCTAGATTCGCCCATATGTGCTACATGCCCTACCCATCTCAAACGTCTGGATTTAATGTTCCTAATTATGTCAGGTGAAGAATACAATGCGTGCAGTTCTGTGTTGTGTAACTTTCTCCGAAGCACCTTACTCTCAAACACCCTTAACCTATGTTCCTCTCTCAAAGTGAGAGTCCAAGTTTCACAACCAGTAATATAACTGTTTTATAAATTCTAACTTTCAGATTTTTTGACAGCAGACTGGATGATAAAAGCTTCTCAACCGAATAATAACAGGGATTTCCCATATTTATTCTGTGTTGAATTTCCTCCCAAGTATTATTTATATTTGTTACTGTTGCTCCCAGATATTTGAATTTTTCCACCTCTTCAAAGGATAAATTTCCAATTTTTATATTTTCATTTCGTACAATATTCTCATCACAAGACATAATCATATACTTTGTCTTTTCGGGATTTACTTCATGCGGATCGAGGAGACGGCCTCCAGATATGGAGGGTAGCTGTGAATATGTTGAATAAGCAGTCGCAGACAGCCGATGAGGGGTGGTCCTCCAGCTTGGGGGTTGGGCGAAGGGATAACAACACCATAAAAAACAGTTTGTTACAAAACATTCAAATAAGCCTCGGAATGGGACTGATTCTCTGGCACGACCACAGCAAAGGAATAAGGTTTTGAGATTTTGTACTTGGAATGTTACAAGTCTATATAGAACAGGAGGGGTAACATTAGAAAAATAAATAAATAAAAAATAAAATAATTACACAAGACAAATTACTGAGGTTACCATTCTTATGGAATCCATTAACTGTACCACAGCTGCAGGAGAAATGTATAGGTATTCATGTTTCTGTTTATGTGATCACTGATCTTCACATTAGAGTCAGGAAGCCTCTACAGTTTTTTTTTTTTTTATGAGAGTACCAGAGTACTGCGTTGCAATTACATTGTTCCACAGTTTTAAATGCATGAAGGTAACAACACTACATAGGTGTGTTGCCTTGCCATGTGCAAACATCTGACATAGCACATCCAATTATAATAGTACACGGAATGATAAGATGTTCCAATATTTCTCCTGTCGGTTTCTCCCAAATGTGGACATATAGGGTTAAATCAATGTCTTTTAACTCAGACTACATTATCCTGAAATATGGTACATTCCCCCAGGGACACTGTATAGTATACAGGTTGTGACTAACAATGAAATAATAATAGCGGAGAATTTGTGGGATAAATAGAATACATAGAAAGAATCTGTCTCATAACCACGATTGCCCATCACTGATTTCACTATAGTTACTATGCTGTCAACACTCGAGCATGCAAGACTGCTACATTCCAGCAGTTTTCAAATTAAATTAATCCATTCCATTTGAAGTGACTACATACTTGCTTCTAATTTTACAGCATTCTCACTACTACGTGAGAATAGCACGCTTCATGCCGAGAGTGGATATTGTCCAGAAACACAATACTGCAGCACGAAGACTATTCATACGTGGTCACAATGGTAAAATCTATCCATATCTGGTGGTGAATGACTCTGGACTGGGGGATGCCCGACGAGAGGAACGTGTCCTGCAGTTACTGCGCATGCTCAACCACTATCTTGGGAAGCAGAAGGTAAAACATACTACAGTAGAATCCCTCCTATCCGGCACCAAAAGGACCAGGCTAGTTTCGGATACGAGATTTTGCCGGATAATTAAATAAATACCGGTATATACAAAAAAAAAAGTTCGTATTTCACGGTGCCAAATGTTGAAACTGCAGCCATGTGAAGCTTATTTCTCTATCACTTGCTCATAACTGAATAAACATAAAAACTCTGTGGATTTTCCTTATTACGACAGATCACACAACAAAATAATACACTAATTCCAGGTTCGAATATTCACTGAAAATTAAAGTTCGTGCAATCTTCCTAATGTGGCAACACTGACAGTCCGAACATAACCACGTAAATAAACTGTGTGTATTTTCTTTATTAAAACACATTACATAACACACATTCACTGAAAATGAAAGTTTATGTGAACTTCCTAATGTGACAACACTGACGGCCCAAACATAACTAAATAAACATAAAAACTATGTGGATTCTCTATATTAAAACACAACACACATTCACTGAAAATTAAAGTTCGTGTGAACTTCCTAATATGACAGCACTGACAGCCGAACATAATTAAATAAATACAAAAACTGTGTGGATTTTCTTTATTAAAACACATCACACAACACAAATAATACAGTAATTTTAGGTTCGATCATTAACTCAAAACGAAAACGAAAGTTCGTGCTAACTTCCTAATTTGGCAATACTACGTCCTGAACATAATTAAATAAACATAAAAACTGTGTGGATTTTCTTCATTAAAACACATCACACAACACAAATAATACACTAATTTTAGGTTCAAATATTCACTGAAAATGAAAGTTCGTGCGAATTTCCTAATATGGCAAAACTGACAGCCCAGATTGTGGGAGTGTGGCAGATTAATTTTTTTTTTTTTTTTTTTGGCCCAGTCAAAAGTACCATTGTTTTGGTATTGCCGGTTATTTGTGTGCCAGTTACGAGGGATTTTACTGTACCCTACTGTCAGTATGGTCATTAGAAGAGAATTTGGTTTTGTAAATCTTTTGAAAGTTACCATTGGTCCAGAGAACAGTTTCTCAAACTTGTTTTTATAAACTACCTTTATTTTTTTAAGTTCCGGTTCCTGAAAGTATTCCTAATAAAATTGTATGTAAATAGGCCTATACATGTTTAATATTAAACATTATTGTTGTTTCCATAGTTAATATTTGACGTAAATTAGGAAATTACATCGAGAAATAGGAATAATTCATGAGTTTGAAAAAAATTTATTTTCCACTCCTCCTTATACCCGAATTGAATATTGCTTCAGGCATTAGTGAATTGTATACTCATTTTTACAGTCCAGGTTCCCGAGTTCATACCTGGCAAGGGATGATTAAGTTTTCAGAATGATAAAATTCTGAGTGTAACTTCTTGCAATTTCTTGCTTGGTAAAGGACTCTTAGTTCAGTACCATTTTATGTCACAGCATTTCCATTGGCTGCAGTTCAGGATTGTTGTAAATTACAAGACATTTTAAATTTAACGTTTCAACTTATTGTGTATTGTAAAAAGGATTCTAAGTCACCATTTCGGTATTTTTGAGTTAATTACATTTTCGTAATCCTTGAGGATAGCTCTATGCTTCAATATTAAAGGGACCTCGTCGGCACTTCCATAGTAGTGAAATGCATGCTACGTGTATCACATTGTGTGTAAGAAGGGACCTGAGTCAATGATTTAAGTAATGTTTTACACTTCATGTTGGCCTTACTGGAAATTTTCATACATTGGCAACACTAGAAATCAGCTGTTCAATTCTTTATTTGCGGAGTGTGAAGATATAGTGGAAAGTATTGTGGTTACATAAGAAAAATAAAAATGTTTACTGAGCAGTCTCAAGAACAAGAGAATGTCCTGGGAGTAGTGGTAGATTTTATACAGAACATTGATCTTCCCAAAATACCTGTTGAAGATATTCTCTATTATCGGCAAATTACTGTTAATGTTTTTGTGTATTTAATTTGAAAACTGGACGTGCTCTACCATGAAGATCAAGCCCACAAAGGTGCAAACGAGGGTGCATCATTTCTATTAAATATATTAATAATTTTATGTACCATCTAGAGTCGACGGCAATTCGGAAGGCGGTAGTCTGCTAACGTTTGCATCGAGAGAGACAGATAGAGAGAGCAAAGCAGCATACAACATTGCCACATCCTACTTCACGCGCACATGCAATACAAATAGCACAGGAGAGAATTTAAATTATCAAAAGACAATAATGACCTTAGCCATTGATTACTGTAAGTATGACAACAAACAAACCCTCTTTCCTTCATTAACAATATTCTTTGCACAGTTCTCAATCCCATACATACCACATGCTTCTGCAGTCATTTCTTGCGCAATGGCAACGTTGCAGCCAGCATCAAGATGGCCGGCAGCGTTCTGCTCGTCAACATTTTAAAAATAATTATATGCCTTAAACACTATTTTCCGCGCCTACTTGTGCAATACTTGTCTTTTTACAGTCTCTTCTTTCATTTATTTAACTTACACACACAATAAATGTTAGTTTTACTTATTTGATGTGTTGAAACACTCACACATGAACAAACGAACTCGGAAAGTACTTGTTATAGACTGATTCTGATTGGTTCTACTGTACAAGCTTGTGACGTCACATACCAGAAATGCTATGGCGCATATAGCAGCTGAACGCCTTCTGAAATGCCATCTAGTCTAGTATCGACAAACTCCATCTTTACGTCAACAACTGCCCTGGTCAAAACAAGAACCACACAGTTTCAAGAATTTGCTTCGCAACTTACTGACACAGGATGCTTTAAAGTGATCAAGCAGTTTTTCCATATAAGGGAACACTCGTACAACCTTTGTGTTCAGAACTTTGCCATAATCAAACGTCCTATTAAGAAATGTGATAGGATCTACACAGTAAAAGAAGTATGTGCCCTTGTTGCGAGTTCCTCCAAGAAGTCGTCCTGCACCCTGACCATGGTGGATACAGATGATATTCTTGACTGTTCAAGCTGGTGGAGCAGATTCTACAATAGATCAACTGTCTCACTTGAAACACAAAGACAGGCGCAAATAGTAGCTGACGTGCCCTTTATAAACCCCACTAACTAACTGAAACACAAGACATACCACGTATCTTTCAACATTTCAACTTTTCACTACTTTGAGTACTCATCAGAAATGAAAGGAGTGATCAAAGCAAGTGACGGGATCAGTATCTCAGAAAATATTCATCCATTCCAGCTGAAAAAGTCTGAAATAGTTGAGTTGCCATTTACGAAAGCATATCCTGCAGGGAAAGTACCAATAAACGAAAGTAAAATCAATGATTTGAGAAAAATTTATGTGTATATTGCTCATGAATTTAAAGACTTTTATGATGAGATTTCATTGTGGTCAACATCTCAATACACAACAGACTGGAATGACTGAAACTGTTGAGATGATATTAATCCTCTCTACTTTGTAGGCTCAAAAGTAGTGTTTTCATTTCTGTATTTGTTTTCAACATGGTTTTTGTTATTACCTGAAGGAATACATGATTATTTGAGCATAATAGTGTATTTCATGTATAATTTCCCTCAATAAATCAGAAGAGTATCATCATTCACGCAACAGATTTTAAAAAGGTACCCAAGTCAACAATTTTCAAAACAGAATTTCTCCATTACAACTGAGTCAAAATTATGAAATACGTTCATAAAACGAAGTGTTTTTACATTTATTTCTACACAAAAAATTGTATTGTCTTAAATACCGGTACATGCATAATGAAATGAAACACTTTTTTTTAATTATCTTGAAACTAGAGGAAAGTGACTTGGTCCCTTTTTACAATACCCGATTCACTTAAATTTAAGTTTTTTTTAAGTTATGCTAGTTATATGGTTTTCTTCTATAAGTATATATGATAATTAAATTTGATGTTTCAGGAAACTTCACGCAGGTTCCTGCACTTCACAGTTCCACGGGTTGTGGCTGTTTCACCACAAATGCGTCTGATTGAAGACAACCCTGCGTCTGTCTCCCTGCTTGATATCTACAAACAAGGCTGTGCCCGTGTTGGATTTGAGCATGATGCCCCTATCCTCAGATACTATGAACGACTTGCAGCTGTCCAGGTTAGCTTCAGGGTTGTGTATTGTAAATTTATATGTTCCAGTTGCTGGCTAAACTTACGTTTTCTTAGTTGGTATTTATAATTAGTTTTAAGACTGCTTAATCTTATGTTAAATTAATCTATATTTTTATATTTAAATAGGAATATCGTTATATTCTTATAATTTCGTCCTCTTGCAAGGAAAGGAGGAGTTTGTACTGTAAGCATGATAGTTAAAGTTCGTGACATAGACTAAGAATATTTTAATGTTTAACTATTACTCTTAAAAAGAATTATACAGTAAAATCGCTTTTTAACGAATCTCTGGGGACTAATGTTGTCCCTTTTTATCCGGTTTTTTTAAAAGGGAAATTTTCATTGAATATGAATGAGCAAGGGCATTGAAACAGCCTTAGGCCTTTTTAACTAAATTATGATGAAGATGATTATTATTTATTTATTCTGATAGAGTTACGACCACAACTCTTTCTCTTCCTCTTACATATACCAATTAAATTTACTATTAGCAGACACACAATCTGATATCGTCGACCTGGTTGGCGAGTTGGTATAGCGCTGGCCTTCTATGCCCAAGGTTGCGGGTTCGATCCTGGGCCAGGTCGATGGCATTTAAGTGTGCTTAAATGCGACAGGCTCATGTCAGTAGATTTACTGGCATGTAAAAGAACTCCTGCGGGACAAAATTCCGGCACATCCGGCTACGCTGATATAACCTCTGCAGTTGCGAGCGTCGTTAAATAAAACATAACATTTAACAATCTGATATCACAATGACATATTTTTAAGTACTGTAATTAAATCTATAACTCTCATATGCAAAACACAATAACATTTCTACAAATAAAATCTTGGTTTCAGCTTACTATCAGTCAAGATATTGATGCATGCTTTTTATCACAATGCTAGTGCGAGGCTGGTGTGTCCATACATTGTACAGAAATTGATCACAAACGTTTGGAACAAGTTTGAAATTTTGGTGAAACAGGTTGTGTATTTGCAAGTCCATTCATTATTACATAAAAGCAGAATTTTTCTAAAAGCAGGGTTCTTTAAAAGTAGAAATCAATCATATTATTTTATAGTTGAAACCATTCCTTAAAACAGAAATAGAAATATTAAAACAAGTTTCTGCTGTAGTTCTTATCAATTCATATAAGAAGAAAGCTAATGTAAACAATCACAACTCTAGTTAATGCTTTATAAAAGCATTCTCATATTAATTATTTACCCATCCATATTATTTTTTTACGTATTATTCTCTTGAACTTGACTGTTCTGTATGTAGGTAGGTACTTGTGTGACTATTCTGTGTACAGGGTGGAAGTGAAATAACCATGGAGATTGAAAGGGGCGATAGGATACACTCAAGGGAATAGAAATTGTATATTATATTGTGATTAAATGCACAGTTAATTAGAAAATGAAGTTGAAAGTTTCAGCAATCTGGCAACATAGCCGCTAACATTGTCGTCTTTCTACTCATAATAAAGATGTAAGAGATCAACGAACTTAGATCTGTCTCTGTATATGATCTCCCCTCTCTGGCTACAACATTGCAATCTGCTCACATCGTTGAGTGGCTTGAAATTAGTTGTTTTAAAATTATATTTACACGAAAACCATCAACGCTATTGAAATACGCCAGAGGGATAAATGATTCTTTATTAGATTCTCTAGAAAGGAAACTGTGGTTTGATGAAGATTGTTGCACAGTGGTAGAAAGAAGGAAACTGCAATTGCAATTCTTACAGGATCCAGTTGAGGCGAATAGAGATAACTATTTCAATAAAAGAAGGGAAGCAAGTTGTACACTTAGGAATAAAAAGAGGGATTACTTGAACGAAAAATTGAATAAGGTAGAAACAAATAGTGAGAATAAAAACATTAGAGATTTATATAAGGGCATAAAGGAATTTGAGAATGGATATCAGGCAAGGGTAAACATGATCAAGGATGAGAATGGTAACTTGCTTGCAGATTCTCATTCAGTCCTGAACAGATGAAAAAATTATTTTGGACAAATCACTCAGCCTCCTATAAAATTGAGTACTGGCTCTTTGCCCGGGTAAAAGGCAGTCAGGGCGTGGTGCCGACCACACCACCTAGGTCTAGTGCCGAGGTCATGGAAAGCATAGAGCTCTACCTCCATGCCCTCCAAGTGCCTTCATGGTATGTTACAGGAATATCTTTACCTTTTACCTTTACCTTTACTAAATGTACATGGGCCAAATAGAAATTATGAAATTCAAATACAAACTGCTGAGCCATATATACCTGTACCCACACACTCTAAAGTCGAAATTGCAATAGAAAATCTGGAAACATGCAAGTCTCCAGGTATCGATCAAATTCCAGCAGAATTAATACAAGAGGGTGGAACTGCATTACCTAGCGAAATTTATAAGCTTGTACTTACTATTTGGGAAAAGGAAATTGTATCATAACAATGGAAGGAGACCATAATTGTACCTAACTGTAGTAACTTTCGAGGAATGTCACTTTTGTTGACGCTGTACAAAATTTTGTCCAATATTCCTTTGAGAAGATAACATATATGTAGATGAAATTATTTGGGATCATCACTGTAGTTTTAGGCATAATAGATCGACTATTGATCAGATTTTTTGTATTCTACAGATATTGGAGAAAAAAATGGGAGTATAAGGGTACAGTACATCAGTTATTCATAGATTTCAAAAAGGCATATTGACTCTGTTAAGAGGGAAGTTTTATTTAATATTCTTATAGAAGTTGGTATTCCGAAGAAACTAGTTCGATTAATTAAAATGTGCCACAGTGAAACGTACAGCAGAGTCTGTATAGGCCAGTTTCTGTCAGATGCTTTTCCAATTCACTGTGAACTAAAGCAAGGAGATGCACTATCACCTTTACTTTTTAACTTTAGAATATGGCATTAGGAAAGTTCAGGATAACAGAGAGGGTTTGGAATTGAACAGGTTACACCAGCTTCTTGTCTTTGTGGGTGACGTGAATATGTTAGGAGAAAATTCACAAACGATTAAGGAAAACACGGGTATTTTACTTAAAGCAAGTAAAGAGATAGGTTTGGAAGTAAATCCCGAAAAGACAAAGTAAGTGATTATGTCTCATGAGATGAATATTGTACGAAATGGAAATTTATCCTTCGAAGAGGTGGAAAAATTCAAATAAGTTGAAGCAATAGTTGTTGTTGTTGTCTAGTGCCTTGCATCTGGCAATGAAGCCATTAGCAGTCGTGCTTTCCAGTACTTTTGAACTAGTTGAAGCAATAGTAACAAATATAAATTATACTTGGGAGAAAATTAAATGCAGAATAAATATGGGAAATGCCTGTTATTATTCGGTTGAGAAGCTGTTATCATCTAGTCTGCAGTCAAAAATTCTGAAAGTTAGAATTTATAAAATGTTATATTACCATTTGTTCTGTATGGTTGTGAAACTTAGACTCTCACTTTGAGAGAGGAACAGAGATTAAGTGTGTTTGAAAATAAGGTTCTTAGGAAAATATTTGGGACTAAGAGTGATGAAGTTACAGGAAAATGGAGAAAATTACACAATGCAGAACTGTACGCATTATATTCTTCACCTGACATAATTAACCTTCACATTACTGAACAAAATTATTCACAACTTTTACTGCATGGGATCCATTTTGGGCCCCGTGCTTATTTATTTGATATTAGAGTCAAATACACAGTTTTACATTACATGGCTTATTTTTATTAAACATTATCAATTTTGGGCCTGTTGTGAGCAATAGAAAATTTTTCAGTGCTACCAACTTTGACATTTCATATCAGTTCTAATCTTCATTGCACTTAGCACATTGAATTACAATTCTCTCTATGAAATGACTTTTGCATGCCCACAGTTGACATTTTCCACACTTAAATTCTGTCTTCTTGTCTGGTATTTTGGGACACATGTGACAACGACCCCTTCCCCCCCCCCCTTGATGGAGTGGCGTGATTACTGTAGAGGTGTTTGATTTCACTCCGATAGCTTCCATTGCTACACCAATTGGCTTCTTGAGGCTGCAATTCGAAGCCCTTTCTATAACACATGGTTGCACCATTTCGTCTCCAAGTTCAAACAAGAAATTCTGTCATCGATGTAGCACCTTAGTCTTTTTTCATTTTCTTTTGGTGGGTTATTTTACAACGCTGTACAACATCTCAGGTTATTTAGTGTCTGAACGAAATGAAGGTGATGATGCCAGTGAAATGAGTCCAGTATCCAGCACCGTCAGTTACCCAGCATTTGCTCATATTGGGTTGAGGGAAAACCCCAGAAAAAACCTCAATCAGGTAACTTGCCCCAATCGGGATTCGAACACGGGCCACTTGGTTCCGTCACGCCCACTTTGTTTTGGGCACTTATTGTAATGGCGGACACTCTTTCAGTTTTCTTCAAACATGACGGTGCAATGCCCACTCTATAATCTCTCTTCTAACTCACTGGTTCAAATACCTAGTCTGATCACACTCCTGACATCATATCCTATGTATGTAGCGACGTGCGAGAATCGTATCATAAGCATGGTAAGCATTGTTAGCCTGCTGAATCCATCCTTTGTGCTACTACGAAACACAAACTGAAAACGATGGCTGCGTTCAGCCGGGATAGCGCTGAAATAGCGACAGCATTGAATGCCTTGCTGACCGACATTGCTGAAAAAGCGGCCGCCATTTTTCGTAGCAAAATTTTTTTCGCTGCGCAGTAAGCCAGCCAGCGAAAGTGGAGGGGGTAGACATCAACCAGTGGTATCTTATATTCCGGAGTAGACAGTACAATGGCGTAAACACAGTGAACATTTTGCAGTCTGGTCATTCAGCAACTCACAGCTGCTGTAATTCAGCAAAAATGAATAGCTGAATTAGTGCTGTCCCGGCTGAACGCAGCCAATGATAACCAATGCTGTTTCACATAGTTTGACAAAACTTGTAAGTTTAAGGGCCAGTGACCCTGCACGTGGGTTCTACAAAGGAGTGAGTGTGTTTGATCCTGCGGAAGTTGCAAAGATGAATGTTAACAAAAATCTGATGGAAACAATAAGAAAACTCGAATTCTGTTCGGATCTGTGGGACACTGCAGTGATAACAGGCTACAAAGAATTGCAGAGTGTGCTGAAAAACAAGCTGAGCTCTGGTGAAGAAGTGGACATTATTTCTGTGCTGCAGGGAATGACCATAAACTATTCTGATTTTGCACAATCTGTGTTTCGAATTATATGGATGCCATGTGTAAATCCAGACTGTGAACGCTTCTTTTCTTCATACAGTAATGTTTTGTCTGTTAAACGCCATTGTTTGTCAACAGAAAATGTCAATAATTTTTTTTTTCTGAAATGTATTTTGAAAGCTTAGGGTATTTATCATGCTATTAAAGCTGTGTATTTTGAAAATACCGAAAAAATTCAATTGAAAACACCGATTTTCCCATTTGAAAATCCCACATTTTGCACTTTGAACTCAACAAAAAATTCTAATCTCTAAAGTGATGACAACAAATCTGTATACTTTTGTTTCTTGTCAGTGCCCTTAACTTGCTGCTGTTCACCCAACTCTCCGAGCATGGCCCATAGATGTTGCTAGTACTTAGAAGCTTAGATCATTCACTTCGTCAGAGACTATCCAGAGGCCACAACTGACAATGTGTCTATATTAAAATCATAATGAATGATGATTGAGAATTGTTTGGATGTACCAAGAGAAAATTTCTGTGTTTCTTAGACTAAGGGCTTTTCCAACGCAAGTTATAGGCTAAATTCAGGATGAATCAATCAGGATTTGAACCCAGGCTCTCTGCCTTGTAAGCACAGTGTGCATACTAGTACTGAGCCAAATTGGCAGTTACTTGGTATTATAAATACATGTTTGATCTCTTCTAGGCCCGAGGCTCACAGGCAAGTCATCAAGTCCTAAGGGACATTCTGAAAGAAGTTCAAACCAATATGGTTCCTCGCTCAATGCTCAAAGAATGGGCAACAAGAACTTTTCCTGCAGCTACAGATTACTGGACATTCCGAAAAATGGTAAGTTAATCACATCACTCAGTATGTAGTCTGTTAACAAACTGACTTGACCTTTAGTCTCTGTACTCTTATTTACAACATTTTTCATCTGCACTTCTTTCTTATCATAGAAAGTATTATTATAAAGGTTATCAATGCATAAGAGCATCTTCCTGTGTCCAATTTTTACACTTTATCCTCTTCCTCCAACTTTCTCTAACCTCCCATCTCCATTCTTGTAGTTCCTCTCCCCTCCTCACCCATTGCTTTCTTAATTTCCTGCAGCCATGTGCTTTGAGTCTACCTCTTTCTCATTCCATTCCAAAACTCTTCTTGGTAACTGTTCATGTTCCATACGTTTCACATGTCTATACCATTCTAATTGTCTGTATTATACGAAATCTAGAATTGTATTTTGTTTATTTATTTTAAGCAATACATTATAATGGCGGCCGGATAGCTCAGTTGGTAGAGCAGGGACTGGAAGGTACGGGGTTCGATCCCAGGTAGTGACAGGATTTTTTCTCGTTGCCAAACTTTCAGAACAGCCCCGAGGTTCACTCAGCCTCCTATAAAATTGAGTACCGGGTCTTTCCCGGGGGTAAAAGGCTGTCAGAGCGTGGTGCCGACCACACCACCTAGTTCTAGTGCCAAGGTCATGGAAAGCATGGGGCTCTACCTCCATGCCCCCCAAATGCCTTCATGGCATATTACGGGGATACCTTTACCTTTTTACCTTTTTTTAATTATAATAAATTCAGTTTATGAATATCACCCTAATAACACATGATTTCTTAAATTCTTTTTCTTTAAGCTTGCGTAACATTACATTTTTCAATTCCAATTTACACATTTTTGTTTCTTTTAAATTCTAACGAAAAATTGTTTTTATTTGTCATGTTTTTACTAGTTCTGTTATTTAGAGCAATTATTACAAATGCTGTACAATATTGGAGAATGCAAAGTGCTGCTCACATTTGTCCTTTCTCTGGCTTTTACACTGTACACGCAGGAGAAGAGGGTTTTCTTCTTTAGAAATAGCATGAAATCCTGGATTAAATCCCAAATCTCTCTGCAGTGCATATGAAGAGAAGGTATATGTCACTGTTGATAGTGATTCATACATTGGACGGGGATGTTAAGCCTGGCGTCCACCTTGGTGTTATTTGACAGGAGTAGGCTATATGCTGGCACTAGGTTTCCCCTTCTCCCATCCTCATCTTCATCATCGTTCTCGGCCATTCCCTACACTACACTTACACGAACACTTACACATACACTCACTATAGTACACGACATAACTCTCCACAGATGCACATCATGCATAGCATGGCCCGCCGAAGTGGCATGCAACTTGAAAAATGGGAAACAGTCTAGCTATAACTATCTGCAATATGCAGAACCCGAATCACACAAGTTAAGTTGGTAGGCATTAGATACACATGCAAATCTTACACACCTACTTTCGAGATTGACAGAAAGAAATAAAGAATATGTATTTCATAATTTGTATGACAGTTTGTTTAATTGAAAGTGTATGCACTAAAAATAATGATTTTGTTCTGCTGCATATGTTTAAGAAAAACATCAATGAAAGCAAATTTAACAAAGTTTCCATATTGTGTTGACTCCAGACCCATGTTCCTTGTTCTCTTTCCCTTATGACTCAATACCTCCAACACTAAAGTAAAGAGGACACAAAGAACCTCAGCTAAAATGAAGTCAGAAGATTCCTTTTATTCAGATTACAGCATGACAAAATTTTATATATATTGTCAAATTCCTGTGACAATTGCAACAAGGCATAAAAGTAAAAACACAGAACTATAAAGAAGCCCCAGAAGGACTGTTACGGTCCACAAAAGTTTTCAGCCCATCTCTTCATTGGATGTCTAGTTGAAATCCAGTTACATAGCATTGTTAACTACTTCCAACATAGCTATGCTGCAGGGTGAAATGTGTTCAATGACATTAACTTCACAGAGTAAATCCTTAATAAATGGATAGAAATTTTCTTTGTTATTTTGCGTTATTTGTTTTCATTTAGTGGGAAAGTGACATTATTTTTAGAAAAAAATTGCAACATAGCAGTAAAGTCAGTACCATTGCCAACACGTGGAAACAATAGTGCAATAGTAAGGGCGGTTATGTAGCCATTGTCAGCACCAGACCTGTTTCACGAGGTGACTCCCTTTGTAGGTAACCATTACGACAAACAAAACACATTTCATTTTTATGTGGTTTTAGTAACTTATTTTACATTTGTGCATTAAATAATTTATGAACTTTATTGTGAACATTCAAGTAATGGTACATAGTTCTTAATATCAAGTTAAAACAGCATCTGGTAATCTGGTTCATGCAAAGCGCAGTAGAAAGAATAGATTTTAGGTTCAATTGTTTATATTATATTCTTTACACTTTATATCGTCAAATTAAGTTAAGAATTTGTTCCACTTTTTCATTACTCTTATTTACAGTATTACTAATAATTAATGTTTATTAAATTTTTCACATTAATTGTTTCATTAAAGGTTACTTTACCAAATACATCACTCTTGAAAACTATATTTAAATAAATAATTACAACAAACGCAAGCAGCCTTTGTAAAGCACTTGTACCTGCCAAAGGAAGTAAACACAAAGACTACCCTAGCAACATGTTATGAGAAGATCTAAACAAGTACTACCTGCTGCACGTTCCATCCTCCAGAATGCTCTACGACATACATCCTGCAGCTAGGGCTGCCAGATTTGTTTTAGAAAGAAAAGGAATCAGTCAGTCTTCTTAATGTATCCAGCTGTTTGCTGACAACATAAGGTCCACTATAGTCTACTGTAGTCTTCTCAGTCCTTGTTTTTCATGAGAAATGAGGGATATTTTGATCGGTGTTCATTATAGATGTCTGTTGCTAGTAGCCAGAGTTGGGGTGTAGTCAGTATATACTGCAGGGCTGTGTCTTCTGCAATTGATACTGATGATTTTAATTTACTTCTTTTGTGGTTTATGGATGGACAGTATAGAAGTATGTGTTCCAGATCTTCATCATGATTATTACACTGCAGACAAATATGAAGGTGTATGGAACTTCCTAGGGATTTCGTAGCATAATTATAATTGATTGTTAAAGTATTTAAGGTGTAGAGTTATTACCATCCTTAGCTCAAACATTTAACAATATGAAATACATTTACAGAAACTGTATGTTAGATCTACATATACATGTATCTGTTGTATAAGTGTAATGTTGTTGTTGTTGTTTTCTAATGCCAGGCGTTTGACAATAAAGTCATTTGACCTCTTGCACTCCAATATTTTTCAAAGATATTATCATGACCAGCCACTGAAGCACAGATTTTGAGGTGTTCCGAATCCATTTCTTGGTTTGAGTTGCACAATGGGCAGTTAGGAGACTGATATATTCCAATTCTATGTATGTGCTTGGCCAAACAATCATGGCCTGTTGCCAATCTAAATGCAGCTACAGACGATTTTCGTGGTAAATCGGGAATTAATCATATAAGTGTAATAAAACCATTCATACCTACCTAGATCTCTTGGATATGGAACAACAAATCATTGCAATAAGTGAAAGTCTCAGGAATCTTCTATGCCACATCAATAAATTTAAGAATGCAGTTATATTGTCAGACTCCAAAGCAGCTATTCTATCGATAGTCTCTAGACACACACCTTCATCTCAAACAGCAGAAATAACTAAAGTGCTCTCTTAATTAATAACACTCAATAAAAGAATTATATGAGAATGCAGATGCTTTAGCAAAGAAGGGCAGCACTGCTACTTACAGACCTGTTACTAAATCTACATATTATTCTGTGAAAAAATTTATTAAATCTACATACTTAGACTTCAACAAACAAAATTTGATAACACAATCTCAAGGGAAAAAATGGAAATCTCTGCTTCATAAGCCACAGTTAATTCCCGATTTACCATGAAAATCGTCTGTAGCTGCATTTAGATTGGTAATAGGCCATGACTGTTTAGCCAAACACCTGCATGGAATATATCAGTACCCTAAGTCCACAGAACATTTATATCTTACATCTGATTACTTAAACTTCATAGTGTTATAAAAATAAATCCCTGCATATAATTTTAGTAAACTTCACGTTGAAAATAATTATATTGATGGAAAAAAAAGTTTATAACCCTCAAATTACGAAAGACGTATTTTAAGATTAAAAAAAACCCGTAAGAATATGGGTAAAAGGTGTAATCTGGCAACTTATCTGTAGTACTGGTACTCAGGCATTAGTTGTTAATGGAATAAATGTTATTATGTCACTAATATTAATGTATATAATAATTTTTAATGGTTAAATCTATTTAAATATAAATGGTTATGTAAAATAGGTCCTTATTGACAAAATAATAATGTCTATATTTTGTAAACAGCATTCCCAAACATCCATTATTAAAGTCGTTTATAAATAAAGTACTGAAATATTCTTAAACCATAAACATATCAGAAACATGCAGAATATTTATTGGAACTGAGAAATCTAATGTAAAAACAGTTTATAAAAATGTGTATTTTTAAATGTGTTTAAAAGATAATGAGATCATAAATTATTATGCAAAATAATTATTTTTGGGGAGTTTAAATGTAAACGAACAAAATTGTAGAGAACTTTTCCATGTATATTATGCTACAGATTCGTCTCTTAAAAGGACTGTCATTAAACACCTTATACTTTGTATAACATTCAATTATTTGATTATACATAACATACAACTAATCTACACCAGGCTATTACTGAACTATGTCATGTCCTCACAGGATTGTTAGACACTGTAGGCATTCCATCACCATTGAAGATGATTATGGAATACTGATACATACTATTTAAAACATTTTTATATATAATTACATTTCTGTTAGTTACTGCATAAAATTTACAATAGGGAAATATGTGCAACTTACAAGACACCATTCTTAATTGAATAGTATTTCACTAACTGCGTGTTTGTTACAGTTCACTCTTCAGTTATCTCTGGCTTGCTTTGCTGAGTATGTGCTGCACCTCACTCGGCTCAATCCGGACATGATGTACATTCACCAAGACTCTGGTCTTGTCAATGTATCTTACTTCAAGTTCGATGTAGATGATACTACAGGTATGCATTGCATTAAGATCGTGTTTCATTTATGAACTAGTGCTGTTGTTTGGCAATAAAACAAATGATCTTAATTGTACAGTGCATCCTGGTAATTTGTCATGGATTGATTACTTAATTACTGTAGTGCAGATTAACTGCCAGACAAAGGATGACTTGGATATATATGGGTACAAGTAACTGGTCTTTTAATACCATTTGTATGCTTGTATGTGACAATGAAGTCGAGATGATGCTTCCCACCTGGAAATCTGTCTAACAGTAGCGACTGAAACCTGCACTATCACCAAATATTGAAGAGCTAGACTGTTAATGGTTTGAATTCCAAAACAGCTCATTGAAAACCAACCAATCAAATATATCACTTGTATTTATTTCATCTCAGATGCAGTTGGTTTTTTATATTTATATCCAATGATTTTAAGAGAAATTTGAGAAATGTTAATGATAGCTTTTTTTTTTACGTTTAATCCAATTTCATGGCACAAAAAATTTAACTAAAAGGTACCTTTCAAATTGTTTTTGATTTGCACTTTGAAGTGTTGTGATGATTTTGAGTTTTATGTTCACAAAACTTTTGAAAGTTGTCATACATATGTAGTAAAACTAAATATGAATATAATACTGCTGCAGGTGACCTGGATGCTAACCGCCCAGTACCCTTCAGACTCACTCCAAACATTCTGGAGTATCTGAGCTCAATTGGAATTAGTGGGCCCTTGACCTCAAGCATGATTGCAGCCGCTCGTTGTTTGGTGCATCCTAGCTTCAAAGTGCAGACTATTCTGCGAGCAATCCTCCGAGATGAAATGATAGCAGGACATAGGAAGGTGGGTTTATTTCACTACATGTCATAACTTTCATCAATATGCGGTATATTTTTAATAGGTGAATGAGCTGGATATGTGAATAGGTGGGTAGATGAGTAAATGAGTAGACAGATAAGTAAATAGATGTGTAGGAAGAGAAGAAGGAAAGTGGGAGTAAGTAAAGAGAGAGAGAGACACACAGACAGAAGGGTATGGAGAGAGTTGGGGGTTGATTTACTATATTTGATTTATTTTTTGTTTGTTTAATTATTCATTTATTTGTTTCTGTGTTTATTTATGAAAACTTTTTGGTCCAGATATTTTACTTATAGTTTTAAGAAACCCGGAGGTTCATTGCCACCCTTACATAAGCCTTCCATCTGTCCCTATCCTGAGCAAGATTAATCCAGTCTCTACAATCATATCCCACCTCCCCCAAATTCATTTTAATATTATCCTCCCATTTATGTCTCGGCCTCTCCAAAGGTCTTTTTCTCTCCGGCCTCCCAACTAATACTCTATATGCATTTCTGGATTCTCCCATGCATGCTACATATCCTGCTCATCTCAAACATCTGGATTTAATGTTCCTAATTACGTCAGGTGAAGAATACAATGCATGCAGTTCTGTATCATGTAACTTTTTCCATTTTCCTGTAACTTCATCCCCCTTAGCCCCAGTATTTTCCTAAGCACCTTATTCTGAAATACCTTTTACCTCTGTTCCTCTCTCAAAGTGAGAGTCCAAGTTTCACAACCATACAGAACAACCGGTAATATAACTGTTTTATAAACTCTAACTTTCAGCTGTTTTGAGAGCAGACTGGATGATAAAAGCTTCTCAAGCGAATAATAACAGACATTTTCCGTATTTATTCTGCGTTTAATTTCCTCCCTAGTGTAATTTATATTTGTTACTGTTGCTCCAAGATACTTGAATTTTTCCATCTCTTCAAAGTATAAATTTGAAGTGTGTTAATACACATTGGTTCTCTCTTCTTGAAACAAGTTCTTGGGCGGTGAGAAGCTTTGACACTTCAATTTTGTAGTGGACCCCAACAAAAAAATTAAACTACTAAGCAATTTAAAACTGTGAAGGCTTTCTTACAAGATCAACACACCACAAAATTGTACTGTTATTTCCTTCAAAGTAAACTTCCTGTTTTTAACTCTGTAAATATTTTTCTGCAACATGATGCTCCAGCTATACATCTTCTGAGAAGGAAACTTCTTGGTCTTCTTACTGACCTATTTGTCAGATTTGTTAAGCTGTCTCCTCTTCAGTCTAATTCTACTTCTATTTGTAGTGTTGAATTCGAAAAGAAGAAATATCAGAAAGCAGATGAAGATTTGGTAATTGAAGCAAAAGTCAAGGAATGCTTAAAAGAATGAGTGTGATGAACAGATGTTTTATAAGTGCATTGAAAAATTTTACATGGCAGCTTGTGCTACATTCTAAAGAGATTTCCACTTGATAAATTTCTTAAACATGCAGAAGTTGTGAATATTTCACACAGAAAATATGTTTCATATTCATCTCTCGAATATTTTATTCAAAGATATCCAAATTTTCTGAAGGAAAGTGAAAATGACAGACTTGAAGAAGAGTTTTCAAATTACCAATGTGATAATTTTCCTGAAAACATTGTAAACGGACCTAGAACAGATATAAATTGTGGCAAATTTACTGATCTTAGAGATGAAAGTAGACAAGTAAAATATAAAACATTGTGTAAAGATATATTTGTTGTACTGAGTGTATCCTATAATAATTGTCCTAGAGAAAGAATGTTCAGTGTTGTGAGAAAAAATCAAACAATTCAAGCCTACGTCATGTATATCAACACTGGAAACACTTATGATCCAGGAAATCAACATAACATCACAAGGAAAAGTATGTCATTGATTAAAGTTCTCGTTAACACTTTGTTAAAAACATAAAATTTACACTGTCACACGTTAAAAGTGTTAAAATTGTTTAAAAAGGTATTTACCTTCGACAGACGGCCCGTTTCGACGCTATTTGTCGTCGTCTTCAGTGTCTCTTGAACCACTGCTGATTTTGGCTCTGCGATGTGCAGTTGTCGATGGTAGGGGTGGGGGTGTGTTGTTCCTCTGGTGGGGGTTGGCTGTCTGTATGTTATGACGTATTATGATGTCAAACAATGTGTGCGTATTAAACTGTAGTTGCGTATTAAGTATGTAATGTGGGTGTGCTATTGTATTCTTATATATTTCGTATTGTTCTAGGATATTTAACTGTAAACTTTTTGGTGTGATGTGTAAAATTTCCATATCTGTTTCTATATTATTGTAGTCATGATTATTGTCGATAATGTGATCTGCGTAATTTGATGTAATGTAAGGTTTGGTTATAGCTTTAATATGTTCGTTGTATCTTGTATGAAAGGATCTTCCTGTCTGTCCTACGTAAAAATGTGGGCAACTATTGCATTTTAATTTATAAACTCCAGTTGAATTATATATATTTGAATGTTTAGTGTGGTTGTTTAAGAATTTATGTGTTGTATTATTTGTTTTGTATGCAATTTTGTACTTTAGTTTTCTGAATGAAGTTGCGATTTTGTGGGTATTCGTATTGTGATATGTTAATGTTATGTATTTATTCTCGCGTGCTGTTTGTGTTGGTTTGGTCTGTTTTTGTTTTGCCTTTTTTATTAGTGTGTCTGTTATGTTAGGGTTGTATCCATTGTCTTGTGCTATATATTTTATTGTGTTTAATTCTTCCGTGTAGTTGTCTTTGTTCATTGGTATATTAATTAATCTATGTGTCATTGTACGGAAAGCTGCATGTTTATGTTGTATGGGATGATTTGATGAATTGTGTATATGTGTTGTGGTTGTAGTGGGTTTCCTATATATTTTGAATTCGTGTCTGTTATTTGTTTTGGTTATGGTGATGTCTAAGAAGTTTATAGCTTGCTTATGTTCCATTTCTACTGTATATTTTAATTTGGGGTGTATTTTGTTGAGTTGTTGATGTAGGTTTTCTATTTGTCTTTTGTTTCCATTATATAAGACTATTATGTCATCTACATATCGATGCCAGTACATTATTTTCTCTGCATACAATACAACATTAGCATCATTTGACATCGTAAATCTATATACAAACATACCAGTAACAGAAACACTGGAAATACTTCGGGAAATGCTTATCAAAAATAACATACCACAGACTCATATTAACGAAATTTTACACATAACAGAAATTATTACTAAACAAAATTATTTCACACATAACAATAAATACTATACACAAACTGAAGGATTACCAATGGGTTCACCTATATCAAGTATATTAGCTGAAATCTTTATTCACAACATAGAACAAACACACATACTAAATACCGACAACAACAAACACGCAGAGAAAATAATGTACTGGCATCGATATGTAGATGACATAATAGTCTTATATAATGGAAACAAAAGACAAATAGAAAACCTACATCAACAACTCAACAAAATACACCCCAAATTAAAATATACAGTAGAAATGGAACATAAGCAAGCTATAAACTTCTTAGACATCACCATAACCAAAACAAATAACAGACACGAATTCAAAATATATAGGAAACCCACTACAACCACAACACATATACACAATTCATCAAATCATCCCATACAACATAAACATGCAGCTTTCCGTACAATGACACATAGATTAATTAATATACCAATGAACAAAGACAACTACACGGAAGAATTAAACACAATAAAATATATAGCACAAGACAATGGATACAACCCTAACATAACAGACACACTAATAAAAAAGGCAAAACAAAAACAGACCAAACCAACACAAACAGCACGCGAGAATAAATACATAACATTAACATATCACAATACGAATACCCACAAAATCGCAACTTCATTCAGAAAACTAAAGTACAAAATTGCATACAAAACAAATAATACAACACATAAATTCTTAAACAACCACACTAAACATTCAAATATATATAATTCAACTGGAGTTTATAAATTAAAATGCAATAGTTGCCCACATTTTTACGTAGGACAGACAGGAAGATCCTTTCATACAAGATACAACGAACATATTAAAGCTATAACCAAACCTTACATTACATCAAATTACGCAGATCACATTATCGACAATAATCATGACTACAATAATATAGAAACAGATATGGAAATTTTACACATCACACCAAAAAGTTTACAGTTAAATATCCTAGAACAATACGAAATATATAAGAATACAATAGCACACCCACATTTACATACTTAATACGCAACTACAGTTTAATACGCACACATTGTTTGACATCATAATACGTCATAACATACAGACAGTCAACCCCCACCATAGGAACAACACACCCCCACCCCTACCATCGACAACTGCACATCGCAGAGCCAAAATCAGCAGTGGTTCAAGAGACACTGAAGACGACGACAAATAGCGTCAAAACGGGCCGTCTGTCGAAGGTAAATACCTTTTTAAACAATTTTAACACTTTTAACGTGGAAAAGTATGTATCTTTCAAGAATAAATTTGCAGAAAAGCAGCTGTTAGATATGTAACTGGATCAGTCAAAACTACACCCAGTGTAGTGTTAAGAGTAGCAACCCACTTCGAGATGACCACAATATACAAGCCATTCAATTACCTACATGAAAATTTAACTGCAAATAAATACAAACATGCTTGATACTATAAGAACTTGTGTAAAACTTCTCTATCAACACAAAAAGCCTTCAAGGATAAAATAAATTAATTACTTTCTGATACAATAGCATGCAAAATTTTACCCAATGCTCTTCCACAAATCCATTAGACTACACTGATATAAAACCTGAATTATTATTGATACAAGATATATACAAATCAACCGACCTTCCATCTAAAATGCTACAGCTAACCTGAGAAGCAATAAATATTAGATATCCATCAGTAAATAGATACGAATATATAGTACCAATGGCTCCCTAAGTGGCAGAAAAAAAGAGCAGAAGCTGGAATCTACAGTGAAATCTTCTCTCAGTATATTATACTTCTTGGACCAGGAACAACAAATTTCGAAGCAGAATTGAAAGCAATAACAACCAACCACATAGCAGAATATTCTGTATAGAGCTCAGATAAAAAGAAAAATAGTAATACTCGTGGATTCAATATCAGCAATACAAGCAGTAACCAGATATGACCAAACTACATCAAAAATAATCCAGGAAATCAAAAGCATGTACAAAACGTTGATAACACAAGGTAAATACTGTATCATACTATTTGGTAATGAACAAGCAGACATGTTAACTAAACAAGGCTCTAAAGTTCTACAGACAACAGCAAAACAGATATTGCTACAAAGAAAGACTACAGGAAGTATACCATAACAGAGAAGAACAGAATAAGAGGAATCTGTGGACGGGTCAGAACAATACTGTCATGACTAGCAGTGCCAATAATGGTAGTTACGATAATACTGCTCTGAACCATCGATATGAAGCCATTGATAAATATGCTAATAAGATAAAACTCCTTCCATAAAGAACTGTGGCAGCACTTTTCAGATTGGAAACTGGCCACGACTGCTAGGATGAACATCTTCAAAGAATGGGAACAGTCTCAGGAACAGGGTGCTCCCTGTGCAGAGAGGATTTAGCTTCAAACAAGAAACACCTGTTACACTGCAGACGACTGGACCCAGAGAAAAGAACCGAAAAGATGTAGCAGAATTTTACTGGAAAGCACGAGGAGTAATTGTGTAAAACCAAGCTCCAGCCATTTGAAAACAACAGATGTAAATATGCAACAGAGAATGTTTTATTACAGAAGAACTCACAGGTAACGTGTAATTATAATATATAATGTGATTCAGATCTGACTTCCTTCGAAGTGGAGGTACGAATAAGATACGATTATGGATAACATTCATGTAGACAAGCAATAATACTGTATGTACTGCTGTGCTACCATGTTAACAAAATGTGGAAAATATGCCAAGTAGCCACAGCAGTCAACATTGTGAGACTGAGAATCGGCCTAGATTATATATATGTGTGGGCTATTCCATATGAAATCGATCAGTAAAAACCCTCGCATTTTTTTTATACTCTAATTTTTTCCCTATTTATACAAGGTGCTGAGGAGAGTGCATTTTCAAAAATATAGTATCGAAAGTCAAATGGTTTTCGTATTGTTGAGCGACAAATTTAGTGTATTTTAGAAAAACAGGCCTCTTTCAGCGCTCAGAACTCTGGAACCATTTATTGCAGAACATTGAACGAGACCTCATTTTGAAGCTGACATTTGGTAGGTTATGCTAAGAAGTAAGCCTTATTTTTATTGTTTACAGAGAGACAGATAATCTGACTTTACTTACTTTTAGGTTTTTTGCCAGTTTGTAAAATTGTAAAAAAATATTGAGAAAAAACCTTGCATTATTAAGAGGGATTCGGCATTGTTTGCTTAGTGGTACGGCAATAAGTTTCGAGGGTATTAGATAAATTATTTTATTTAGACTTGAACGGCACAGTACCGCATGCACTGGCAGAGAGATGATGATAAGCGAGCGTTGGGAGGAGGAGCCACGCCACCCTCTAGACAACTGTGTGACATGTTTAGTCTCCTGCATGCAAGCCAAGTTGCGTGTGCATTTTATAAGTGCAAGTGTTGTGACCCAGTATTTTTCAAGTTTATATTTATTATTATAAGTTATTCGTTAAGGCATATTTGTAAAACCATTATGGTAAGATAAAGTATTTCAAAACAATATCGATCAGATTATTGAGTTAAATGCATGTCTTTCGTGAGCACTTCCGTAATATAAACATTTTCTACGTTGTAACAAAATTTATTTCACAGGTTGCTTAAAATGGAGGACAGATCTTACTCAGGTGACCGCTGCTTCAATCCCCATCAACTTACGCATCACAAAAGGGTCAATGTTAAAGGGCTTCAGAAAGTATCCCGTTTGATTGCAGAAAAATTTGGTGTACCTGAAAAGTACCAAAACATAATTCGATTATGTACAGTTGTCAAAAGAAAAAGTGGCCACTCTCTAGACACAAAGTTCCCTTCGGGTATCTCCGCTACAATTCAGAGACAGGCGATGTTACATGTTGTTGGACCACGTGGCCTGATATCTACAGTCAGAATGAAAGTTTTTGCGTGTTAATCTGTAGCGTAATGGTAGCGTTTCGGGCAAGTGTTCGTAAGGTTGTGCATTCAAACACAACTTAATGCTTTTTATGTTCTTTTTAGGAGAGAGAGAGAAAATATAATTGCTTCTGTTTCTTTTATGGCTGTTTTAGTAATTAACATCAGGTTCATGAATGTATTATGCCATGACTTTGTCATTATTTATTATAACATTATGGCTGCAAATGGAAAGCAAGATTATATTCTCAACAAAATATTTTTCGTGGCATAAACAAAACAAACTTACAGGCGTCTGCCTTAAGAAATTAAAACAATTAAGTTAAAAAAAAACAAAAAGCCACGATTCAATATTTAGTCCATCTTCCTCCAATCTCGATCACATCTTGCAGTCGAGTGGGCATGGAATCAACTAGTGTTTTCAAATACCGACTGTTCTCAGCCATGGCATCCCAGGCATACTGGACGAGCTTCCACAAATCATCAGAGCGTCTTGGAGGGGATTGGGCCAATTTTTCCGCATATGCTTCTTTACTTGGGCCCACATATTCTCCAAAGGGTTCAAGTCCGGAGAGCAACGAGGCCAATCTATCAATTCGATATCCTGTCTCCTCACAAACCAGTCCCAAATCAATTGAGATGTGTGGACTGGATGATTATCCTGCTGAAATTTAAGAATTCCAGCAGGATATAACAACCTAGCATAAAGAACCATATAGCGTTCCAGCAACCATTGATATTTGTGCTGGTTAAATTTCCCGCAAATATGATGGATTGTGCCCACTCCACGATGAGAAATCCACCCCCAACACGACACAGATACTCTACCACTGCGGGCACGCATGGCAGCGTATCTGTGGTCGAATCGGATACCAGGAGGACAATATACAAGAGTGGGTCCTTCCTTTGTGGTAGAAAAGGTGACTTCATCAGAAAAGATTACCCTTTTCCAATCCCAATCACCATTTCCTACCACAAAGACTAAACGCTCCTCTATATGCTCTTCCTTATGAACTTCCCTAGGAATGGCACGTCGAGATCTCAAATTGGCGGCTTTTAAACGATTTCTCACGGTCTGGTCGTGGCCAGAGAAATTAACAACTGCCTTCAAAGTAGTAGCGGTATGAAAGGAATTCCTTTCAACCTCTGCCACTAATCTGGCGTCCTGTTATGGTGTTGAAATTTTCCTTCTACCACTCCCAGCTTTTCGGCCAAAAATTGCCGAGCGTTGATAATTTTGCACCCATCTCCGGGCTGTCCTTTCTGAAACATTGAAATGCCTACCTGCCTCGGATGCCGAAAAACCAAGATGAATTACAGCCCGTATTATACTTTCTTTCGTTCCTGCACCTCTTTGTGGAGCCATGTAAGTCAAAGTCGCAGGCAGAAATGGTGTCGTGGTTTCCTCAGAGAATTAGCCTCTACCTAGGTCTTAAAATAACAGCAAAACATTCATTATATTAAAAATATATATTCTTCAATTAGGAAATAATAATATAAATACTTGTTAGAGTCTTAATAACTATATCATTTTCAACATGAAGTCCACAGAGTTAAGAAGAATATAATTATTTTATAATATCGAACTTAGTGTTTAATTTGTTTTCGAAAGATCTGTATTGAACTGTATCCACACAATACGTCCTTAATCATTGCTGCTGTTACCACTGCTGCTGTTGCAGCTGGTATTACAACTACAAATATTATTGTCATAAACGTAATCTTTTTATATCATTATTAAATATTCAGAATATAATCTAAATGAATGTTCAGTTGTAGTGTTTCTGACAATGCGTTGAATTACGTTAATACAAGGTAAATGACATAGCTCAGTCGGAAGAACGTAGGAACGTTGAACGTCGTGAAAGTCGGAATTCAATGTCAACGTATCAGGTTCAAATCCTCGTGACTCCTTTCCAATTTATTATGTTACAGGATAGTATAATGTAATAATATAACAATATAAGAAGAGAAAACTAACACTCGTATTAGGCAGCTGTATTTTTCTAAACCTAACATTAAATTTATATTACTTATATCGCTAAGGAACGATAACAGAATACAAATGATAATTATTTATATCGCTAACGAACGATAACAGAATACAAATGATAATTTGAATATTATTTATATCGCTAACGAACGATAACAGAATGCAAATAATAATTTGAACATTATTCATATCAAATGATAATTTAAATATTATTTATATCGCTAACGAACGATAACAGAATACAAATGATAATTTGAACACTATTTATATCGCTAATGAACGATAACAGAATACAAATGATAGGCTAATTTGAATATTATTTATATCGCTAACAAACGATAACAGAATACAAATGATAGGCTAATTTGAATATTATTTATATCGCTAATGAACGATAACAGAATATAACAAATTATAACTTGAATATTATTTATATCGCTAAAGAAACAATAAAATATAAATAACTTGAATATTATTCATATCGATAAAGAACGATAACATAATATAAATGATAATTTGAATAATACAGTATTTATATCGCTAAAGAACGATTAAAAAATAAAATGAAAACTTGAACACGGCCCGAACTCACAACCTTCGAATCATTAAGCAAGCACTCTACCGCTGGTCTACGAGACGCAGATATGGAATGATTTTATATTTCCGGATCTGCTTCTAAAAGCACATGCATCGTGTAACATCGCCGTGACCCGAAGTGGACTTAGAAAATATTCGCTGTTCACGAGTGCGGCCACTTTTTTTTTTTTTTTTTTTTTTTTTGACAACTGTACATATTGCAGATTGAAAGTAAATAAATCACATTCTTTAGATAACGCAGTTCAATAAAGAGAAGTCATAGAAGAAAATGTTCAGCCAACTTTAGTGTTCAAGTTGAGAGTAGTGGTAATAACTGCAACAGTAATAATGAAGAATCGGGTAAGAGTGAAACGGAATGTGTTGACAAGGCAACTCTCACTACTTTAAACGAGACACTCACTGTGATTAGCGTGAAATATAAGAAAAAGTAACCCCAAACTATTCTAAAACATTTTCTTCTGCAGAAGGGGGCTAGCACAGCCATGCACTGCTAGACGGCACTTCTCGTGTTTATGTCTCCTGGCCTTGTTTGCCTCGGCTGGATCCTGTCTCACAGTCAGCTGGTTAGCTCATGCGCGTACTATTTATTTTCTTTATTTGATATTTTCAATACTTTCTTATCAACGTACCTCCAGTAAAAAATATGTGTTTATTTGTACTTTCAATGCGGAACCTAACCATATATTTTTAAAATATTTTTTCGTTGGCAAAGGCGTCTTAATGAGGAAAAATCTAAATTTCTCCATTTCCGTAATAAGTAAGAAAATGTGTTTATATGTCAATATAAACTTTAATTTCTCAGCATCAAAATAAATCATGATTTTGATCATTGGGTGAAAGAGTTTCGGAGCTACAACAGTTTAAAGTTGCTAATTTTATGAAAATACGATAAATTTAAATATTTTTAATTTAAACACTATGAAGTTCTGATGCCTCAAACTTTGCACAAAGCATTGTATCACAGTTGTCTATGGACAGAAAAAGTTTCATTGTATTTAAAAATTGCAAGGTCAATTTTCTCTATATTTCGGTCGATTTGAGATAGAATAGCTCATATATATAGAACAGATTGCTCATCTCTATGTTAAAATAGAGAACAACCACCAGGATCGCCACCTGTGTGCCATAAACAAACCCGAGATTGCAGTACAGTCACTAATGCAATTCAAATGGGGGTTAAGATGTGACTCCTTATGTAACAACTAGATGGCAGCATAGTAAACCTGACAAAAGTTGCTGTCAAAGTCTATAAGGCTGACCAATCAGGATATATATGATCTAGGAATCGGACACCTTATCTCTTGGATGGACTAGACAACAGTGTACAGTCTGTTTTGGTATTTACCTTTCTATTGTGTGATTTAATTGTGTTAGTATTATGAGTGCTTGAAAAGAGAACGTGACATCAGCAATTATACTTGCTATCCACAGTGAGGGTCTTGAAATAATAAGATCTAATAAAGTTTTTTGACGTAAAGTCAGTCAGGAAATCAAAGTATTATCCCATTGACAATGCTGCAAAACGCACAACTGCTGCTACTTGAAAGCCTGAACATGCACAATTTGTAAAGTAAGAAAAAAGTCAAAATTATCTAATATTCATGACGAGAAACTAAGTGTCTAGAAAAAATCCGTAAAAGTAGCTCTAATTGCAAGATAAATAAAGTTGATTAATTTTACTTATATGTTATTCGGTGAACTATCTCTGACATTTGTTTAACAAATAAGTATAATGAACATCAGTGATATATGATGGAGTACTGCACTGTGTGATTTCACATGAATAATGTTATATTTCTCTCTCCACTTTCCATTGTCATAAATGTGCTCTCCATTTTTCACAAGAATATTTCAATACTGGTCATACCATCTTTAGAACAAGATAAGTGTGTTATTTGTTTTAATGCAAAATCCTGTTGTTTCTTCACACGTCACAGAAACAAGATGACTGTCAGCACGAGTCACTCAACTCTGCTCCAGCAGACATGGATGGTGAATTGCTCATCAACATGGTGACAAGAGCTGTTACTGCCATCATGTCTCGACTTAACACCCTCTCCAATGCTGATGGACCTGAGAGCAAGGTACAACACACATTAATCTATTCTTTGGGGACAGTACCAGTGCACAGTGTAACAAGATGTTCAAAAGAGACACCTTGAAAGTTACATTTCTTGCCTATTCAACTTTGCAAACACTGGTCAATTTCTGTACTCTGTACTGTGTAAAATTGATTTTTCTTTGCAAGTTTACGCAGATTTTATTCATGATACTGAAAACCTCTTTATGCATTGATACTCCAGTGAAAAGACTGTTAATCAACGTGATTTGTGATAGTGTTAAAAGTAGCCATCCTAATTCCTGCCCAGTACCTAACATTCTTTTGGATTTGATGCTGTCTTTAAAAAATTAAGTTGACTTTGAGGAACTGAAAGATTCCATTCACAACAAATTTTAGATTCTCCATCAGATTTACTTGAAAGTTCTATTCATGGTATAGAAGAAAGATGTCACTTATTGAAAAACATGACGGATTTATTCATCATTTGAACTAAATTAAACCCCATTTCTCTATATATTTTTATGGTGTACCTGTATGTAAAAGGTCTTCCAATAAGAGTGTCATACTTTTAAAATGAAACAAATTGTGCAAACGAAAGAGGTTTATTTATTTAATTATTATTATTATTTTCAAGAATGTCATCTATGTATTGAAGAGAATGACAATTAAATGGCTGCTGCAGCTTCGTTGGGTTGCACATATATGTCATCTCTTGTTGTGGAACGATCTTGATAGACAGTGTTTTTTAACCGTACCCAAAGATAGAAGTCCAAAGATTCAAGTCAGGAGATCGTGCTGCCCATGCCACAGGACCGCTTCTGTTTGTAGTACATTGGAGGTATTTGTAATCACTCTTAACTTTTAGATAATTATTTTATTAGTTACAAAAGTAATTGCAAAACTAGAAAAATGTATGTACATAGGTACAGAGAAAACAAAACATTTCCTTCTTATTGTACATTGTTGAGCAAGGCCACCTGAGCTTATTACCTAGCTAAGTGCAGTATACATGTAGACCTGGCATTAGATACTGTATTGCGGTGACTAAAGGAAACACTGCTGAGCGAGCAAAGGGGAAGGGGTAGTTTACTTGTATTCACCCCTCGACAGTGCTGCCGGCCACCAGGTCTACACTCAGCCAGGTAATTGTGCATGTGTACTAGCCTATGTCAACATTAAATGTACTTATCTAGTTTACATTTTCTTCTTGTAACATTTCTCAGTATTAATGACATTATCTTTTCGTACGTTTTCTCATTAAAAGATAGGAATTGATAAAAACGTTTCCTATGAAACGTCTCTGTCAAATGGTCCATATTTGACCCCGACTCTCATTTGAAATTTTAAAGTAATATGCCAATGACCCTACTTCCTGTTAAGGCTGATTGATGAAATCAAGATCAAGTGAAAGTTCACATGTGCTTTAGTTACAAATATTTTTGTCTCGAAAATTTTAATGCACTAGTTTCCTAAATAAATGACTTACGGGTGGTCTGAATCACCCATTGTCTTTTCGTATGTTTTCTCATTGAAAGCGTAGGAATTAAAAAAAAAAAAACGTTTCCTATGAAAGTTGTTTGTTTTGAATAGCTCTATCAAATGATACCATATTTGACCACGACTCTCATTTGAAATTTTAAAGAAATACGCCACTGACCCTACTTTCTGTTGAGGCTGATTGATGAAATCAAACTCAAGTGAAAATTCACATATGCTTTAGTAATAAATATTTTTGTCTCGAAAATTTTAATGCACTACTTTCCGAAATAAATTATTGTTACAGGTGGTCTGAATCACCCTGTATAGTATTAACCTCAATTTGGATTTGTGTCACATTGCTTCTTCATTAATTTTTGTGTTAAATAAGACATCCGGAAACCATTTATGCGAGATTATTAAATGATAATTCAATGCTTTGAATGTCTATAAGTTTATTTTGACACAATTAACAGAAACATATTTCTTATACACAATAAAATATACTTATTGCTGCTGTTTCTACAGTAAATAACTAGATTAAAAATAATAATACTATAATTTAATGGCTAACATGGATAAAACATAGGGTAACAAAGGTAACAAAATGTTACTATTTAAAACATCAGTGTTAAAAATGGGAAATGCATTTATACATTATTATAATTTCCTCTATGTCTGATGTTCTAACAAAGAAACAACTGCTTGATGCATGTTGTCAGCCATCTTGACTTAGAAATGATGCAATGACACACTGTTATAAAAAACAGTCGATGCTATTGGGTTTGGAGTATTGAATGATGATGTTCAAAGTCTCCATGATTTTGGTTCGTTGAATAATGATATAACATCTACAAGCTCTAAAAAGAAAAACTGAAAAAAGACTAAATTTAAAAAGTTATTAATTTTTCCAACCTCTTCACTAGTTTCGTGCCATCACTGATTTGTGAAATTAATATTTGTACATTTCTCTAACTTAATATTATATTAACTTCAACTAATTTACTCCTTTCTAGGTAAGTACACTAGTGACCGCAGCTAACAGTCATGATAACCTGTGTCGCATGGATCCAGCCTGGCATCCATGGTTGTAAATTATTGCAGAGAGAGAATCAAGACAGTTGTGGAGGCAGATATACAATCTACAGACCAAAATTGTTCACTACACATTTTAATATATTGCTAGACACGTCATTCTATGATACAGACTTCAATATTGGAGAAGTATTAGCTAACAAATAAGACCATTGTGTTCATAGTCTGTCTCCACATGTACACATATCCCAGAGTGTAGGCTTCTGTGAACAGTTCGTCTATACAGCAAAGGACTTGGGACATCTGCTTTAAGAAGAAAAGTATTTATGTGAATATGTACCTAATGAAGTATGTTTTTAATGTATAGTTAACTTACATGAAAAATTTGACGTTTTTGTACAAAGAATACTTAATTTGTAATAAAAAGTTACTCCGAGTTTTTAATTTTTTCTGTGGTGTATCATGTTCTTCCTGAAAACTTTAAAATTTCAGTGAAATTGATTGTGTAATCACCAGTGATTATGCTCCAATTTTTCATACTGATAAAATTTTCATGCATATCAGCCTCACAGGTAAGTATGTGTGTGCTGTCTATAACACCCTCCCTTTTACACACAAGGTAACATGTTCATTTGAATTTCTATCTTTCTCTTGCTCCTATAAATATATATTGCAGCCTAAATAGTTTAAGGGAAATATTTATATCAAAATACTGTTCTTATTGACTGTTTTGAATCTCATGTAGTCTGATCCCAAGAATGACAGTTTTTTAGTTCTAGTAATTAGTAGTTTGTTACATTGTTTGATTAGTATTTAAAATGGGTTGCTGCAACGTGATGTTCATCCACAGACTCTGTTGTAATAGTCTGTCGCCAACAAATAGCATTGTGTTTAAGAATGTATCGCCAATTGTGAAGTCCTCTTTTTAATAATTATATTAATTATTTAACCATTTACATCAGCATCAGTTTTCATTTTATTTTTAATGGCTATGGCTAACTTACTTTAATATTTCGAAGTAATAGACATAGATAGGTTTTTTTCTTTATTTTTTTGTTCTCTTTTAGCCTACTTTGCTTAACCTTCACTTTCATCAGACTTATACACTTACAGGTAGGGGAGAAGAGATTCATTTGATTGTACACTTGACGTCTCACAGGATCAGCATGATGTGGGACCATTGCTGAGACATCACAGGACAATGGACAAACACCCAATTTCATGGACAAAAGCTAAATTTCTCCATTACACCAGAAATCGAATCTCGAACTGTTTGATTGGGAAGCACACACGATATCCACATAGCCACAGTGGTAAACTATGTAGACTTATTTAAGAATTAAAATTAATTGCAGCAGTTTTCTATTATAACCTAATTCTGTAACTATTTTTGACGTGAATACATCTTTAAAATCAGACTGACACATGGGATACCAGGACAGAAACGAGGATGTAATGTTTGCAGGGTGATCCATTCCGACACTATTAACACGACTGAAATAAATGTGGTCTCGTTTGATCGGGTATACAACTGCGAAGCAAGAATCAACTTGAGTTGGCAATGCACATGTGTGTGGGGGGAGGGGGGTGGCATTTGGCGGCCATTTTGGGTGTATGCAATATATCTCGTGACTCCGATGTGCTACTGTGCTGATTTTGGTGCCAAATGAAAGACCTCGTCTAGATCTGTCGATTTTAACACTAGAAAGACTGAACATCATCTACAATCCACACCTGTGGAGTAACGGTTAGTGCATCTGGATGCAAAACAAGGTGGCCCGGTTTCGATTCGCAGTCAGTGCAAGTTACCTGGTTGAGGTTTTTCTGGGGCTTTCCCTCAACCCAATATGATAAAGCATCGTAAAATAATATACTTAAAAAAATGAATAAAAAAATCACCTACACTCAAGAATGAGTGGAACAAAAATGTCTCATGCCAATAGAAGAAATATTTATACACCAAATTATAATGCATTGTTGTAAGTAGCAGCGATATATTACACAAGTAATAAATTGATTATAAATTATATTATATTTTATTAATATACAGTATCACATAAATCTCAGAGATTTTATTGGCAAATATATTTTTTCGAAGCTATTTTTTTTTAAATGTGTGGAGCATGAATTACAATAGGTTTGTTCCAGCATGGTTCGGAATCAATTCTGAACTGTCTGCTCATGCGCAGTAGCTCAATGTGTCTTCCTACAAGACTAGAACTGACACATACTGAACTCCCAGTTCCCTGTTCCAACGTGCTTTAGAACTCATTCAGAATGAGTGATTCGATTATGAGCAGAACTGGGAATTCTGAACTGTTGACGCATGTGCAGATGGTTTAATCTGAAGTTATGGTTAAAATACTTCAAGACTAGGCAGGTTAAAATAAAAAAAATAGTCGATCATGAGTAATTTGGAAAATGATAGTGATGTTTTATGACGAAATAAATTTGTAAGATGAATATAATTTTAATATGAGAAGAAACTTCAAAGGCTGTGAAAGAACAGTTGAAGAAACGTTTCAACAATGTAAAGTCCCAAACTAGTTCTGACACCATACACAACTGGCGCATGCGTCCAAAGAAGTTCGGTATTAGTTTGGAATGCATTCTGAATTGATTGCTGGAACAAACCTTATATGATTATTTATTACAGCTGACACACGTGACTATTTTTGTACTCTTTTCGAATGCATTTGGGCTATTGCACACATCCTTTTTGAAGATGTGACATATGATTGCACTTTTTTTTTTCTTTACTATAGTTTTCCGTTATTTAGCAGCGTTTTCTTTTATTGTCTTTAAGAAACTCAGTGTTATTGTCACTTATCTATCCATAATTCTGCTCATTCCTCTTTAAAAAGTTTGCCTTCGTAAGTTCCTCAGCTTAGCAAAAAGTAACATAGTGAAATATATTACTGCTTACTTCTTGTATAGAACACAAGCATTCATTACAGCTAGATTAACAATGTTACTGAATGTGTGCAAGGGCCACCTATGTGCTGCTGCTTTACTGAGTACTTACGAGCCATTTGATCTATATAAACTCCAGAATTTGAATATTGAAGAATGTTACTATGCCTAGCTTTTTTAAACTCGTCATAGTAATGTCATTTTTTTTTTAAAGACTTGGGTATCATACCAACAGGAGCAGAAGTTTTTTATGTCAGTGGGTATTTATCTCCTTTCACGGATTATCATGCCAACCAGATTTGTTTTGTTTGACTTCAACTTCAGACTCTCAGCTAGTTTCAAGGAGGTGAAAAAAAAATTTTTTTTTTTTTTTTTTACCAATGCCACCAGGTTGTATTTTCGACATTTCTGGTCTTCTCTCCTGACATTGGCTTAGTTGTAACCCACTTCTGAGGTTGGGGCACCTGGAAGGCGGAGTTACATTACCCCGATGATATGATAGGATGATTATGAGTATGTGGTGCCAGCAGAGGTCTTAAATCTAAACTTAACCTAAATTCCAGAGCATGGACGAACACAGAAATAATCCCCTTTAAGGAAAAATTCCTGTGCTCTACCAGGAATCGAACCTGGGCTCATGAACTATAGCCAGAAGCTCTGACCACTAGACCATGAGGCTGGTAGGTGAAGAAATTATCACATTCGACATTTTAACCCTTGTTTAGAATAAGGCTCACCAACTTTTCGAAGATATGCTCTGAAAATCACCGATTATCTGGCGTCATATCATTCTTGTTCATGTAGGGAACTTTTTTTTGCCCAGAGCAACCCAGAATTTCTGCCCATATTTACAGGGCTTTGTCACCATAAATTGAAGAGACTGACAGCGAGTTTTATTGGGAAAAAGCTGCTCATCTATTGTTATAATGGTTCCAGAGTTGTGGGAAGTTGGAGAATTCTGAATGAAATTGTTCAGACATCAGATATCAGAGCAAATGGTCTTCTTTCAGTTGCTCTGATTTCGTTGACTTTAGAATTTCTTTGAATCAACCTCGCGATATACTGTAGCATTTATGACAACCCTCATTTTTCGGACCATGGGGAATTCAGTTCCAGGCCTTTAGTTCCAGATGCTCCCCCATATACCAAATTCCGATAAAAGCCTCAAGCTCCTCCACAGTCATGGACCAACTTTCATCTTTGATCTGTCCTACGATCTTTGGTTTTAGTACTTTTCCTGATAAATTTTAGAATTTTATAATCTATTATTTTTTTCTATGCACTCGCAACACTCATCAGTAGGAGGCAGATGTTGACCTAAAAATCTACTTAAAATGATCATTAAAATGCCCTTAAACTAATGGAAAAATGACATCAGATTAAAAGAAAATGACATATAAATATTAGTCACCGTACTCAAACCACAATTTCTTAAAAATTAGTCACCTTGTTTCAATGACTGCCCTAGAAATCTCGGAGAGAGGAGGCAACTTCCTGAAATTTAGCTAAGATAAAGGAAAAGAACATGCAACAAAATGGAGGTTTTAAGGAAAAACTATAGATTTTAATGAGGGTTTACAATGTATTTCAATCAGGGGTGGTCCATGTCAGTGCATTCATTCTCTGTCTCCTCCTCCTTTCACGCTTCACTTTTGTTACCAGATCTTCTAGATAAGGGAGTGTGAATGACAAAACAAATTGTGGGTGCAGCGTGCATTCTTTAAATCTTTGTGTTAAAATTACTGTCTACTACAGTAGACATCCCTTTCGAACCACGTCCTGTCCAGGACACGGTGAAAGTTTCCCCCCTTCCAAACATAAATTCTAAAGTCACCCTCGTACCGACAAAAGAACAGTAGTGGTCAAAGCCCTCACTTAAACTAAGCTGTTATCAAACATTTTATATTACTTCCGTTGTGTGAAGTGAAGCCTTCAGTGGAATGAGGGATGGACTTTAGAGCCTGTTCCAAACTATAAAACTCAAAGTTCACTGTTATTCACTTATTCAGTAGGTAATTACTACTGACCTATTTGCTTAGAAAATGATTTAATAGACCTATCAGTAAAGAAGAAAGTAAAATGCATTCTAAATGATCTAAAAGTTCTTCAAAGTATTAAAAATGCCGAAAAAAATATAGAAATGACCTATTAGTTCAAAAAGTAAAAAAATGCAATATAAGAAATTATTTTTTTACGTTGATATTAACGTAGAAAGGATTTCTATATTAATAGGCATCATCCTAATGTGAAAAATAAGATTACTTTTCATCAATATCCGCCCCCTAATCATCAATTACATGACGCTTGGCATGGAATGTTGGCCCAGTTCATTTCTCAGAATATTTTAAGAGATTCATTTTCCAGAGTTTGTATTGCCAATATTCACAACTTTCCATTCAGTGCCACCCGGAACTGTGATTACTAACCCTGGAACCAAAGACCTAATATGAGCCTTAGCCAAGAAATATATTTATATATGTCATTCTTTACATCCACACACTTCACTAGAAAGAGCTCCTCCGACCAAAGAGAGAGACCGTTCGTTTTACTCAGCAATGGCCTCAAACAGTGTAGCTTTATGAAACATTTAGAAAATAAAGTGGAAAAACAAAGCGTCGGTTTGCAATACATATCAATAGTCTACGAAAACTGCGTATATGTAATAAGTTCATAATCAAATATAAGAATGGGACAAATTTTTCCTGTCCATCGTTCTAGAATCTAGAGTACCGGTAGTGAACGTTTATTTCTGCAATTATGGTAGGATGTTCAAATTTATACAAGTCGAAGATGTCTCTAAATAATGAAAACTCTTAGAGCCAGAAGCGATGGGCACGAATTCATTCGATTTGCATGTAGTTTAATTTCGAAATGGGTCATACTTGTCCCATCTAACATTCTATTGTTAAGCCAGATGTATCCACGTAAAATTCACAGCCCGGTCTCCAACACAGCCACATCCCGATTTATCGGACAAATTTTGGAGCTTTACAGTTTATACTGTTCCATTATTGTCATTTTATCTTATGCAGTACTGGTAAGTAAAATTGAGTAAGTGGTATATTTTTTTAATGAAGACCTGTGTAGGTTATGTTTTTATTAAGTTTATGGGCCTATATTTTATGTACCGGTACTTCCTATCAAAATGAATTAATTGACTGATAAGCACTGAATATGAATTAAATTCGTTCGGTAATTTAGGAGAAATTACAGTATTCTTATTATACTGTATACCAACAGCAACCAAAAATCATTTTTCGATAGGTAGTAGGATTCTGAAAATGCGTATTCCGACCAAAATTTCTATATCGATTTTTGCAGTATGAGAATGCAATAAAATTATTTAAGTTTGCGCCTGCACAATTCAGTGGCAGCGATTGGAGGGGAATTCTAGAGCACCATCATTATGGAAATAATTTAAGACGCTTCTTGAAATGAGTATGAATTGAAACAAAATACCGGTATGCGCATTTTCCCACAATGCATGATTTGTCATTCTAAAATCGCAACGAATTCATTTGTCATTTGATTTTTCATAAGCACAAAAATCCACAAGCCACCATCAAGCTACATATTTGCCATATATTTTTATCAGCTATAACAGCTGCACATTTATCTAGCGTCGATTTAATTGGTGACAGAGAGACAAGCCGAAGGATTCGCCATGGAATTACTTCAATTCATATTTGCCTTACAGTTAGGAGAAACCTCGAGCAAAAACCAGCCAAAGCAGAATTTGAACCCACGTCTAAGCATACAAAACAAACAAAAAATACCCTGGCTCTGGGATTTCGGTAGTACCGGTATAGTGGTGTCTTTGTCGTCACCGTCTTCCTCATCAATGATCATTATAATATCCATCATCATCACCACTATTTCTGCAAGAATACCGGTATTTATGGAATGTCAGATGAATATACATAGGTTCGAATCTAGATACAGAGGCAGTGACGTCGCCAGGATCAGAGCAAGGGGGGTGCGGATGGGGGTGCGAGCTGTAAAAATGTGGTACATAAAAAATCCAAAATGTTCTTTCATGCACTTGCGCGCATACTATACATCTGTTTATTAATAATAATAATAATAATAATAATAATAATAATACTATTATTACTATTATTATTATTATTATTATTATTATTATTATTATTATTATTATTATTATTATTATTGCTCATCACATCCATTACGATACACTATGGGACGTAGTTGTTTTTTCACATCCAAGAAATTGTTTGTTTATTTTTGTTCTTCAAAATAATTTATGCTTAGTATTTTGTTAATAAATTGCCCTTTGGGGTGCGGAAAGGGGTGCTCCGATTTTTATGGGGTGCTTGCGCACCCTTTCGCACCCCCCTAGCGACGTCCCTGTACAGAAGTTGTTCGGTCTGCAGAGTAGACCTCATTTGTTTAAATATGAATAAAATATGACTTTTTATAAATGCAAAATTTGACGATAATATAAAAATCAGAAAAGTGCCATGGCACTGCCTGGCCTCAAAAAATAGTATCTTTGCGCCACCAGGCCAGAAATATACTCCTGTCTGTATTTAATTAAACTTTAGTTTTTTTTAATATACCGGTACGGTACTAAATCGTTGCAAAGTAATTTACTGAAGCAAATACGTACCTTAGTCCATTTGATTAGATGCATGAATTCGAATTGACAAGAAGGCTTTTACTTCAGAGCCAGAAGTTGATGGCTAGGGACTCGCCATGTTCTCAGGTGTTCGATTATCAGTAGACAAAACATAAATAAATATGGTACATTTAAGGATAATTTTCTTCTAGCGTTTTTGACTCCCAGTATGATCTAGCAATTGTATTTCATTTCATTGTTTGTATTCCATAGATCTTCATTAGCATTGAAGCTTTAAGATGAGGAACAGGAATAAGCAATTATGAAAGATTTTTTATCATTCCGACGTATACAAATTAAACGTATAATAAAGTTAAAAATACACGCAATAAACCACAACCACTCAAAGAGTTATACAATTTTTTTTTTTTTTTTTTTTTTTTGGGAGAGGTGAGATGTGAATGCATTAATAAGGTAGTAGGCCTACCTACTTAAATTAAAATAAGATATTCTGGTATCGACTATTTTGGTAGTAGTTTATTTTAACTTATTTTGTTCTATGTGTGTACCGGTATGTAACTGCATTTATTTTAGTCCAATGGATTCAGGTACATTCAAGTGATAAATTTACTTTGTATTGTGTATATTAGCTACATATCTTCGCAACAATGTATACAGTATATAAGCTTACTTCGCCAAGTTGTAATTATTATTTTATGGACATACTTCTATTATTGAGACGTAGGTCATTATGGTTACATTAAATAAATGTATTATAAGATATGATAGCTACATATCTTCGCAACAATGTATACGGTAGGCTATAATCTTATTTCGCCAAGTTGTAATTATTATTTTTATGGACATACCTCTATTACGGTATTGAGACGTAGGTCATTATGGTTATATTAAATGTATGCATTATAAGATCTTATGTGTTTAATTAGAGATAATATCACTCATTATTATTGTCATTGCCCGTAATGCGATGAAGCTTTCATAAAAAGCTATTGATCATCACCAAGGAACAACCGTTACTGGTGGGGGTATGCAGAGACGAACTGGCACGATAACTCCTATAAGAATTTGTATAGCCAGTGTTGGAATGGTGTATGGGACGGAACCTTTCCTTTTTAGCACGTCGAGAAGTGACACGTGTTTTTCTTCCTTTCCATTTGGACAGCTTTTTAATTACTTACTTCAGTTATTTATTGAGTGGTTAAAAATAAATGTCTGTAAAAATAAAAGGTTAATTGCTTCTTTGCATAGTATTAGTACGTTTTATTCTGTTTCGTGTTAATATAATATAAATATAATTTTGAAACTGTAAGCAAACATGGAGGACAATGTTTAGATCGGACTTCGGCTCTGAAACGCTCCGCTCAAAAACTAAATAGAAAGCGCTTTTATAAAACCGCAAGCCGCACAGACATGAACGTAAAATGGCGATTATTAGAACGCGGTTTAGAGATAATGGAGTAGTTGGGAAGAATCGATTCTGAGTGGAAATAGGAATAGAAGGCCAGAAGTGACGCTTTAAACACATTTTAGAAGAAAACTAGGTGTCCTTCAATGGATAATTATTCTAGGCTCTCAGACATGTTACACCTTTGATTCTGAAACGATTTAAAGCAAACGTATATAATGTGCAAAGTCGGAGAATACATTCGGTACTGCATTATTGTCCTAAATAGGTATGTCATTATACAATAAAAAAAAGTTGCGATTGGTGTTTAAGGGGTGGGAGTTGATAGCGCTGTTGTAGATTTGTATGCAAGTGACGTGAGTTTAGTAAAATGATTGTACAACAAAGACAAATAATAGTGTTGTCTTTGTGATTGAATTTTGTTTGTAATTTTAAGCTGAGGTTTGGCCACGTCGCATTGTGAATAAAGTCGAAACTTCACGAGCCCCAATGAAGAATTGTTTTCTTTTGACGTATATAGTGTGGATCATTAACCTTTTCGATTCATTAAATGGAACGTATTATCGCACAAAGGTGAATTTATCATATCTTTGGAAGTTTAAATACAATCGAGTATTATCGATGTTTAGTTTTATTGGTTATATGATCTTAAGGTAGTCCTGTAATAGTTAGGAAGACAGTGTTTATAAACAAAGAACATCATTCATTTACCCATTAGATATTTAATTTTTCGTGGAAAACATTTTTAAGAAGCATACTGTATCGCATTTAATTTAATTTCTTAAAAGTATACGGCGCAGAGTGTGATCGGAGTAGGCCTATTTGGCTTTAGTTTTTGACGGTATCTCGGTATCCTTGTACTTGTTAATCATAGGCGGAAACTTATTCATAATAATAATTACGTGAATAATTCTGCCGTTACGAATTCTGCAATGATTTCTGCGGTGTTTTGTGCTGCATGATCGTTCTACATAAGTTGTAAGTGTAATATTAAGTTTAATTTTTCTAGTTACGTAGATTAATTAACAGCTGTGATGTCACGTTACTTTATTTAGTACTTCAATGCTAATTAGAATTTTTATGTAGCCTACACTTATTCTTCGGCTGTTGTTTTTATGAAGATGATATAGGCTATGTTTTAGAGATAGCTACACGAGGGTAAACCAACGTAACAGTCCAATGATGGCTATATATTTTTGTTAACTGTTATAACTACATTACAAGCTATTTCTTGCTATGTGAATTCATAAAATTGTATAGGCCAATCAGAATTAGACTTTTGGATATTCGTGTCCAGGTGTCCTACGGTGGAATACCCAAAAGTCTAATTCTGAAAGCCTAAAAATTCATGCATAGGCCTATATTTAAAGTGAGATATCTGTGACATGTGCAGACTAAAGTGAGATAGGAAATCATGGCTTTGTTGAATTTGATATTGTACAGTAATTCTAAAACATTTACTACGACTGATTTTTCAGCACTGAAGACACCAATTTTGTGGCCAAACCCATTGGTCAATGTTACTTATGTCCCGCCTGCTATAGAGACCTAGGCCAATTTTACACATATTTAGTATAACTTTTGCTTCTTTGACAGGTTAGGTTTGGTTAGTTTAGGTTTTTGTTATAGCCTACCTTGCATATACGATTATAGCGCAACATTGGCAGTGATAAAAGTGAAATATTCATTCAGTGGGCGTTGAATACTCTACATTCACCCCAACTCGACACACTAGTAGCTTAACCACTATGCTACAAAGTTAAGTTACGAGAACACCCTCCAAATCTCCAACATAAATACACCTTCATATCATTAATATAAACCCCACACTAGATGGCATCAAGAACGATGTTAATTCAGAGTATTGAAAACAGGGTTTAAGCAGACTTTTTCCATAACACGACAGAGTTAACCAGCATTGAGTGAAATCAACGGTACTGGTAAACAGTGAGCAGTGAAACCAGCTTCAATTTTACGAACAATATCTTATAGGTTAATGTTAATAGTGTTTTACTACTTCTAAACATCACATCAACAATTCAAAAATACGAATGAAGACGTGAATTAGATATAAGGTGAGTACTAAAATGACATATTTATTTGTGTATCAGTGCTTCCTCTACCTGCAAAGACGATATTCATTGCATTTACGATACAGCCGGGGGCTTATAGCAGGAGGCTTGCCTTTGCCATAACCCTTCTATAGGCTGTTATTCCTAAACCGTCAAAAACCAACATAGGCCTAATTATAACAAACATAGATAAAAGAATCAGAGTTAACAGTAATGTCTACGAGATGTGGCATATGTGAACAGCTGGCGTTTTCTATGCATTTACCATATACCCACTCCAGTATTGTGCACTTCAGCCCATTTCTGTAACATGTCTTTTAGGATAAGTATTAATTTTACAGTGGAGACTATTCTTCTCAGCAGTCAAAAGAGAGTTCATAAGTGAGAAAACTCCTCTATTGAAGCATTAGAACCTCTCAGAGTAAGACAAAAACTAAGAAGTCATGCTCATACTAACCCATTCTCATTGAGTGTAGGCAAGGACAGAATTCATTCTAGTTGGATATCAAATACTGATAAAAATCGGAAAATTTTAAATACAGCATAAAGAATATTATCTTATATTTTGTATGAAAACCAGGACATTTGACATCCTGGATACACTCTTTTGGGACAGAGGACAAATGTTAGAAATTTGGGACTGTCCCAGCTAAACCGAGATGTCTGGGAGCTTTGTGTATATAGATCGATGGTCAAGATCTAAAGACTTTAATTGGCTCTTGATTTTAGTGCAGTATGTAAGGATTATTTATTATTTTTCAGAGCAACAAGTTTTAAACAGGAATTTAATTGTTGATAAAACATTTGATTTATTCTGTTTATATTGCAGTCAAGTGTTTTGATGAATGTTTGTGAAACAGTTACACAAATAAGCCTACACATGTCTTAATTTATAATAATAAACTTACGTATTTTAATGTAAGACCAATATTCGTTTTGTAAGAAACTCTATTTTTTTTTTCAGTACATTAGTTCTTAGACTGCCTTGCCCGTGGTGGAGTGGTTAGCCTCTCTGCCTTCCACTGTGATGACTCAGGTGAAATTTTAATATAGTTATAAAAATTGACATTTCTGGGCAGGTCCTTTGTTAGATCGAAAATATTGATAAATAATTACTATTAGAACAATTACTTGTATCACATTTCAGAAACTTAGAAAAATAAGAATATACCTCGAGAAAATGGATCTAACTAACTAAGTAAATAAATTTAATACAATGTGTGATATATTGGAAAGAAATGGTAAAACACTAAAAGAAACACTCAAGGTTTATAAAATCATAACATTCCCAACACCACTATTTGGAAGCGAATCTAGTATTTCTTTTCTTTGTATTATCACATTAAAGTACAAATTATTTACATCCTTGGGTTCTAGTCGAGTCAGATGCATTGTAATTATACGAAAAAAAAAATAAGTACCAGACTCCAATTTCACACCGAAGATAAGAGTGGAAAGTGAGGTCGTCAGTGAGGTGTGGACAGGCAGGATTTCTTGAGTGAGGCGCAAGAGGAGGCAGCACTGAAGGGCAGCACATCTCACTTCTGTGTTTTTCTTTACCGATCACAGAGAAAGAGCTAGTTTTTCTAAGGTTGAATCAGTGACAGGTTAGGCCTAGGTTAAGTTTAGACTTATATGCATTGGAAGGATGGGCATATTCTTAGAAAATTGTGAGTATGTGCAAGGCATACCAAAGTCTAAACTAACCTAACCTAACCTATTAGAGATTCGACCTTACGAGAACTCTCTTTTTCTCTGTGATCAATAAGAAAATGCATGGAAATGAGATGTATATGCTGCCTCTCCCTGCCACTTACCCCTTCCACCTTGACAGAGCGATCCCACCTGTCTTTACCTTCCTGCTGATCCCTGCTTTCACAGCAGTTTTCCACCCTTATATCGGTGTGAAATTGGCACTCAATTTTTGTTTTGTCTATGGTACATACAACTCTGCTAGAAGCCAAGTACGTAAATACAAATTTTTACCTTAATGTAGTAACGCAATTGTAAAGAAATAGGTCTACTGCGAATCTTGGACTGTAAAAGCAAGATTGACAAGTAAAATAATGTCAACATAAATGAAGGTTAATAGAGGGGAAAAACAATCAAAGCCACTTTTCTGTTAAGAGTGAGATAATAGTCTAATTCAGTATACCACTGCAAAATTTTTTGAAGGAAAGGATGACTGTATTTGTGGTGATAATTTTCCTTTACCAGTTTCGACAAGAAGAACACTGAATTAGTAATATATTGAGTTAGAAAACTAACTTTTAAAAACAAATATTACATTATGAGCCCAAAGAATGACGTGATCATGGAAGACCTTAGAAAAAGTGGAATAAGCGAAGTCTGAATATTCAACCCATGAAATGAGGAAGAAGAAAATGATCAATAATATGCAAGTAAGCTAAAGTAGGTAGTTAGCATTAATAGCATAATGATTTACCTTTATTAGTAACAGTCTGAATTTAGTACACAGAAAAATGAGGGACTAATCACATGAAGGCTACTTGTCAGGAGAACGGGTTTTCTTTGAGTTTGATAATGATAAAATTCCGAGTATAAGTACATTTAATAATGAAAGCACGTCTTCACTATTAAGACAGCTTTAAGTGTTTCCGCATAAAGGCAACTTTTTTCCTCAGTCCACCATAAATTCTGTTATGCTGAAGATGCACTCAACATATGCCTTGTTCGAGAAATACACAACAAAAATCAAACATTCTTTTAATTTTATCAATATTGATGTGGATATTGCTACCCAGCCTTGTGAAAGGGAAAGTTACATTCCACTCTTTGGCTAAACTAGCGCAGAGTTAATTCCTTGTACTCCGCTTATACACCTTCAAGTATTGAGAGCTTTCTTCTTAGTCATACCAACATAACTTTGGTGACATTACGAAAGTTTCACGCTAGTGTACACTCACTCATTGCCTTGCATATACGAATCCATGAAGGTTGGGTTGGTTTAGGCTTTTGTTACATCTTGCATATGGGTCATTCCATTGTGGCGGGCATGACATATTTAGTTAAACTGACTAAAACACGATTATGTCAGTTTCTTGTCTTATAGGCAGTTGAAAAAGCTATGGTATACACCTCTAATTACCTAGTTCTTGATCCATAAATTATGAAATCCATATGTTTGAGAAAGAAGAAGGGGAAAGACTAAATGTCACAGGTGTGACAAAATTTTCCATTGACATTGCACATTGATGTAGTTCATTCAGTAACTTTGGTAATTGGTAAGGTCTGAAAGAGTAGGACATTTTTTTTTCTGTATCTGTAAGATTGTTAGAACAAGATTACCTTTTTTAAGCTTGGATTTGTGTTTGACCAAGACACACGGAATATTTATAACATGTTACGGGTGTGACAAAATAGTTAAAATATGGAATTTCAATTATTTTATTATTATTTTCTCCAAACATCTGAAAATACAACTAATTAAAGATATAAAAGGAAACAAATGCAATCATAAAGTTTTACTGTTTGATTTTGCTGTGAAAATTAATAATTTTCAAACAAAAACAAACTGTCCACACTTATGTATAACTTTGGGATGTTTCACTCTTTTAATTACAATAGAAGCTTACTTTCCTTCTTTGGTCAGATCCGTGAACTCCCACTATAGCCAACATAGGAAACAAAACTATGATTGAAATTATCTATCAATTAACAAAGTGTAACTGTGCTGTTTTTAAAATGCCATGTATCCAAGTCTCCTGGACTAAGTTATGTTGAGTATTTTAACAGTAGACTTTTTATGGATTTTTTTTTTTTTTTTTTTTTTTTTAGGATACCGGTACAAGACCAGTTAACATGGAATGATTCATACAGGGTGTCCCATTTATCTTGTGCACCTATTATAACTTTTTTGTTTGGATAGGTATTGGAATTTTTGTTTTTGAGAGTTATGTTAGAACGAGAGTGTAGAGATTTGGTGCATGTAACTATATTATGGTACAAGACACATGTGACGTCATCAATTTTTCAAATAGCACTACGTACTTTAATCATGTTACATAGATTACACACATTAAGACGAGTTCAAAATGTATCACAATGTTACCTTCCCGATCAATAACAACAAAATGCAAAATGAATGACATCAGAATATGCCGTTTGTTGCCGTGCCCCATTCATCTTGTGCATTGACTTACACAAAACGAAAAACGACTGACGTCCGTACACGTCGTGTGTTGTGTGTTTGCTGTCTTAACATATAAACAAACTACAACAATTGCCGACTCCTCAATCCACGTACAGTGGCCTGCACGTTCTCCGGACCTGTCGCCACACGACTTCTTTCTGTGGTGAACTGTAAAGGACAGTGTATACCAGAACATTCTGACAACACCAGACGACATGCAGTAACACATTCGACAGGCTTGTGTGTCCATTCAGCCAGCAACGTGCAGGGCAGTCATATGGTCTTTCAGGGAATGTGCATTAATGTGAATGGTCACCATTTGGAACATCTTCTGTGACTCTCAAAGCATAATGTAGTTACATGCACCAAATCTCCACACTCATGTTAGCCCTTTGTTCTAACATAACACTCAAAAACAAAAATTCCAATACCTATCCAAACAAAAAAAGTTAATGATAGGTGCACAAGATAAATGGGATACCCTGTATACGAATTTGTGATAGGTTAGGTTAAGCTTTTGTTATGTCTTGTATTTACGAATCTCTGCAGGATTTTCAAGTGCTGGGCAAAGACTGGTGATATTTTGTTTTGTAATGTTGTCAGTACTGGTCTATAATAAGGTCTTGTAATGGAGGATTTTGACTTCGGAAATCACAAGAACTATCTGTCCACTAGTTTCATTTTTTATTACTCAAATGTGATTTTATTTTACAAGGAGAAATTTACCAAACAGCACATTTTCATTTAAACCTATACCACAGATACATATTCAGAAAAAATTAATTGCTGCTTCGACATCACTCAATTCAAGTCACTTTTTTTTAATTTATCCGTGATAGTTCCTTGATAATCAGGGCTTGGAAAAAAAAAAAAAGCATTCATTTGCATGTCTGTGACGAGTGAAAATTTTCCTTGCTCTAAAATATTTGCGTTTTTCAATCAAATGTTGACAATAAAACTAGAAATACAGCTGTGGTTTGTTTGTGGTGCTGTGTTGTTTGCGTTCCTGTTTCAACCATTTGGCGATGAGTGAGATGGCCGACCACAAGGAACAAAGAGTGTGTATGAAATTTTGTTTTCTGTTAGAGAAAACTGCAGCCGAGACCATTGAGATGCTTCGGCAAGCCTTTAATAATGATGCTTTGGAGAAATCACAGGTCTACGAGTGGTTTTCCTGTTTCAAATCTGGCAAAATGTCAACTGAAGACATGCCACGTCCCGGGTGTTCTTCGACAAAAAGAAATGACGAAAACATTGCCAAAATCAAATTTGCAATTGATGAAGATCGTCGAAAGACCATTGACGAAGTTTCTGAGCAAACGAACCTGTCATGGAGCACGGTCCAGCGAATTATAACGAAGATTTGCACATGAGGTGGGTGTCTGCAAAATTTGTTCCTCGCTTGCTCACAGATGACCAAAGAGAAAACCGTGTGAGAGTTTGCCACAACTTGAAGAGTGAAGTGCAGAACGATCCAAATTTTCTTAAAAGAATTGTGACTGAGGATGAGTCTTGGTGCTATGGGTACGATCCAGAATCAAAACAAGCATCGAGCCAGTGAAAAACTTCAAATTCACCACAACCCAAGAAAGCACGTCAAGTGCAATCCAATGTGAAAACAATGTTGATTTGTTTTTTGATGTGAATGGCATTGCCCACAAAGAGTTTGTTCCGCCAGGACAAACTGTGTACCAACATATCTATTTGGATGTGTTATGAAGATTATGAGAGGGTGCAACGAAAACGGCCCGAAATGTGGAGAAATGGGAACTGGTTGCTTCACCACCACAATGCTCCAGCCCACACAGCTCTGACGGTCTGACAGTTTTTGACAAACAACAACATGGTGCTTGTGCCTCATCCATCCTACTCACCAATCTGGCTTCGTCGGACTTTTTTTAGTTTCCACGGATGAAGAAATGTCTAAAAGGAATGCGATTCAGTGATGTGGATGATGTCAAAGAAAATACGCTAACGGCTTTGAACAGTATCCTGCCTCAAGAGTTCCAAGTGTTGAGCCGTATAGAACGAGGATAATAATAATTTTATGTATGGTATTTCTCTATCAAGGATTCTATCCCCACCTCATCAGGAATCTTAATTTGCACCCTGGGTATGTGTATGTGAGAAAACTGGCCCAAACTGTGGCAGTGCAGCAGATTTAAACTTTTTTTTGGTCCAGCCAAAAGTGCTGTTGTTTTGGCAATGCCGGTTAATTGGGTGAGGAATTTTACTGTACATTTTTATTACTAGAATAGGCCTATCTTCATTCCTAAACTGTTGGAGCCTAGGATTAGATCGTTATCTACAAAATAAGCCTTTGACTATAATATTGAAAATGCTGCCAAATAAAACACAAAAAATCTTCATAATTAAACAGTTTTTTCAGAATCATCAAATGCTTGAATTGAATTTAAATGGGAGAGGAGAACTGTGACAGCCCTAGCACTACGACCTAAAATGTCTGTTGTGCTTCCTCTTCATAATACCCTATCAGTCCAATAGTTCAATATTTTTTATGAACTGAATCAAATTATGGACTGGGATAGTTGATAACTCATCAAGTTTTGAAAAGTGTTTCTCGAGAGCTTTTTGATGAGTGAGAACATTGCAGTCACATTAACAGATGAGCTACAACGAGTACAAGCTGGGTTCCATCTTGTTTTTGTTTCTTAAGATCCCTGCACCCATTTTTCGTAATTTTGTTGGTTCACCTGATGAACCTCCTGTTGCCTTATGAGCCTTCTACATAGGCCTAAGTACTATGTTTGGAAAAATTCGTTTTCACTTCCTGCACGTGCCATTATTAGTCTTTGTCTTTGAAACTAGAGCCAGAAGACAGCTTTTTCGTTAGTCCATGATTTCTATGAACATGACATATGATTCGTCAGCATACACTATATTACTTCTGATTTATGTTCATTCATGTCTTAAGATAATTTATTCTCTTATGACTAATGTCTGACTTCTGAATTAAAGTTGCTCTAATATGGCAACCACCTTTATGCTTTATTGTGCTGTTAATTGTACCTGCATAAATAAAATACTGTTTTGTTTAAGAGTAAACAACAAATTATATTTTTTTCTCATTTTGAGTTTAAAGTGGTACTAAATAGACGCAAAATCCGTTCTTGTATTAAATAAAAAGTACACATAACTGCCAATTCAATAGTGATATTTCACACAGGTCTCGTGGAAAAGTATGAAATTTTATAAAAGAAAACACAAACCTAATTTACTTAAAGAGTTATAAATCAGCATCAGCAATATAGTTTTTAAACACAATTTCCTTTACTTAGTATAATAAGAAAATAGTATTGGTTCTAATAAGTTTAAATGTGTGTTGAAATAATACAGGTCCATTCAGTATATTAGATTCAATTTATTTCGTATAAAATAATTATAAGAAGTCTTAACACGATCGTGCTTCTTCAGATTTAGTTCTGAAAATTTGTTTTATGAGCACTGTACTAGTTATTTTCGTAAAAGAAAAGCTACAAATTATTATTCATGTTGTGAGCGAACAAAAGAAATAAGATTAAGGTTTTTATATCTATTTCTGATACTACAGTATGTTAGATATGAGTATAAGTAGATAGACTGAAGGCCCAATCCCACATAGCAGAATCGAATTGAACAAAATTTCTTTTCACAATGTATTTAAATGGGAAATAGCAGGAAACAGCACGTCAAATCGAACTAAACTGAATGGAATTCATGCCAGAACAGAATTTCTTGTTTCAGTTATGATTGTATGTTCTTGTGAAGCCTTCGTGAGAAAACAAACCATATCTATTTTTGGTAGTGTAATTTGTTTATTGAAAGTTACTGCTGAAATAGTACATATACAGAGAATTACAATTTAATATGAACGAAGAAAAAATAATAAATCTTGTTCAGAATTATCCGCTATTGTAAGACAAAACACAAAAGTATTCTGTAATAATTATGCCCGTGATAATGCATGAAGTGAAATAAGTAAATTAATGGAAGCATGAGGTTAAAAATAAAACCCAAAGAAGTGCAAAAGAACGGAATTTTTTAATCTCTCCTTATGTGTATCTTGTTAAAAAGTTTAATGATTTCAGTATATCCTTTCCTTGTTTTGAAATATTCGATTCTTCTTCCGCCTCTTATATAACTGTGTTAAAGCTATTATTAGATCCATTTAAATTGCAACATGAATCGGTTTGACTTTACTACAGCAGCTACAGAGTTTTTTATTTGATTCTGGTAAGTGGGAGCAAACCTAGACAGACAGATAAGAGGGTGAGTAGTTATATTAAATTTTAATCGTGTCAATTATGGTGCCAAGAAAGAATGATATTGGACTTCTAAAAGAATATAAGATTGTTGCCTGGTTTTTAAGATATTTGGTTCTTATTTAAAATATAAATTGGGGCCATTCCTTGAAAACTCATACCCTGTTATTGTTTAGTCAAATGTCCGAAGACAGGTCTCAATCTCACAAATGATACCAATAAGGCATCACTCGAGGCAACTAAGCCAGGAGATAATGGGATAGAGTGGTCAGTTCCTTTCCTCCCTACTCATATTCTATGGCAACAAAATTGATCAACACTGTCTTTTTTTTTTTTAAACTTGGTGAGCAGATTCAAACTATGTCATGTGGGTAGTTTTGGTAATCTGATGTTTGGTTTTGTAGTTACAGGACGTTAAAAAAATCACCACTTCAACATAAAAATGTTACTACAATATATATTTTTGTGAATAACTCTGAACTCGAGGCTCTGAAGTAAGTAACGTCTTTTAAAGCTTATTGAAATGTCCTTGTTTTTGGCATAAATACAAATATGTTAATGTTAGTTACTATTTAAGATGATTAACGACTGCATTTTAAAAAGTATGTATTTTATTTTATAAAAATAGTGTCTTTAATTTAAATTTCACAAAAGTGTGTACCATCCTTTCTTCATGAATAGGAGAAAAAAATATTCTGGGACCTCCAGTTGCTTAGGAGTAACAGCAGATTTTCTTTTGTCAGATACACAATAATCAAGAATATACTCATACATGCTGTAAGTGGTAATATTCTGTATAAAATGGAACACACCAACATAAAAAAAATGTTTTTCCTTATAAAAATTGTATTTTATTGCTTATTCTAGTAAGAAAGACTGTAAATCTATGAAGAAAGATGACGAAAGAAATCATGTGCAGAAAAAGCTAATACTGGGAAACCTCAAAAAATGTTATTTTTTATTTAACGACGCTCGCAACTGCAGAGCTTATATCAGTGTCGCCGGATGTGCCGGAATTTTGTCCCGCAGGAGTTCTTTTACATGCCAGTAAATCTACTGACATGAGCCTGTCACATTTAAGCACACTTAAATGTCTTCGACCTGGCCCGGGATCGAACCCGCAACCTTGGGCATAGAAGGCCAGCGCTATACCAACTTGCCAACCAGGTCGACTACCTCAAGAAAAAAGTTTATGCGAAGTTTGAAAGTGACTTTCCTGAAGTTAAGGTTGGGTATTACAAGTTCTGTGAACTAAAACTGAAGCATTGCTTATTTACTGATGTCCTGGAACACACACAGTCTGTGTGTGTACTATTCATGAGAATGTAAAATTGAAGGTCACTGAAGCTAAGCTCAAATATCAAAGAAATCTACATAATTAGATTTGAGTACCTACAAACCTTGCCTAGCATTAAACATACGCAAACCCCAGTGGAAGCTTGTTTCCTGAACAGCTGTTCAGATTGTCCATTAGCTGTACTACTGAGGCTATACTGGAAATGTTTGATTATAATGTTATTTATAGTCACTTACAAGCAGTTGTTGATGACTGGCAGGTGCACTCTGGAGACTTAATGCATCAGCTGAAGATTTCGTGGACACTTTCATATACAAATTTATGAAACAACTTAAGCCACATGAATTCATAGCTCAGAAGCAAGCTTTATTTTTGCAACAGACAAAACTCGGCTAAAAGAAGAAATTATTCCTTTGTTATTCAAGATGCAGTTCAAGGAATCATTAGAATATTGAGCAGACAACCATTCATCCTTTTGTTTCCTATTATAAAGCTTCAAGTACTGAACAAATAAATAGTATAGTTTTTCCTTTGCAGTCATCTCAGACTATTTAATAGGCCTACATAATTCTGTTGCTGTTTACAGTGTTCAGAAAAAGTTGATTGATTTTCTGAAGAATGTTATACCAAATATTAGGAAAGTTTTTATATTTTTCTGTTGATATATCATCACAATACAGTACAAGAATATGAAGAACTTCATAAAATTATGTAATCACAAGGAATATTTTGACATTGAGGCTCTTTTTTACATGCAGTGGTATTGGTGGCACTGTTAAGCATCTTGATGCACCTGCAAATTTACAGAGTTCACAAAAGCAAATTCTTACTCCGCCCCCCAAATAAAAATGTTAAAAAAATACAGTATAAGTTTCCATTTGAGGGGGTCAGTGCAACTGGTCTAGCCCTCATCAATACGAAAAATTAAATATTGACGCAATCTGTTGATTTTGACATAAACTGTCTTCCTACGAAATGGAAAAGACCAATTCACCATTACATAGTTTGTTACGAAGTGTGTAATCTTTCCCCTAAAAAAGTATCCTTTGTGTTTGAGTGCAATGTTGGTCCAACCCCAAACAGCCGATGAGAAGTCAGTATCAAGTCACATGAATAGTTACGTAAATATTGTTAAAGGACTAAAGATAAAATATAAACACACTCATGATCGACAACATGTGAACTTGACACAAAAATGTTGCAAACGAAGGCCAGTAAGTCCAAATAAATCTAAGGATATTTATTTTGTGACCTTTCGAAATATGTTCTGCTGTTCATCATCCTTTATATAATAGTGTGATTTCTGAAAGTAGGACTGAGGAAGCTCAAATAGAAAATGTGGAAGATGAAGGCCTCTTTGACTTACCTGATTACATATAGGATGATAATAATAATAATAATAATAATAATAATAATAATAATAATAATAATAATAATAATAAGCCTACTGTCAAAAGGACTATCCCACAAATGACAAAATCTGAGAAAAATAATTTCACCCTAGAAGAATGAATTTCTATAATTTCACTGGATGTAGGTGACAGGTAGGATACCCTCTTTTCTAGGAAATTTTAAAGCAGATAGAAATATAGCATGAGGTGTCTAAAAGCCACAAAAATTATTCAATACATTTGAATTAATCCCTCTGGCACTGAGCTCCTCAATAATTGAAAATTATTGTGGAAAATTCATTGTAAAATACATTAAAATTGAAGTAAAACTTACACGAAACTGTTAGAATTAAACAGTGTTTCATTACGTGTAGAAATCCCATCATTTATTCCAACAAATTTCTTGTGCTTTCTTACACGCAAACAAATTTCTGTGTAACAGTGGTCTAACTGAGAAAAAGTGTTGTAGGATCATCTTAAAATATATAATATATCTAAAACGTCTTAATAAAAGATTATATAGCATAATACTTAAGTTGACTAAGCATCACACAACACATCACTACCAACAGAATTTGATTTTTCAAATTCTAGGAAAAACCACAATTATATAATTTTAACTTGATTTTTCTACATTTTTAAAAAGTGGCTTAGACCACTGTTGCGCTGACCCTCTCAATTCGTCACCAACAATGAAGTAGAACAAATAAGGGCTGAATTACGTACAAAGTTTGAGAAGCTCACCAAATTCAGGTACTCCTACCATGCATACATCCCATCCCCCCCCCCCCCCCACATCTAAATTATCGTTGAAAGTTAAAAGAACTTCTTTATCTGAAAATGAAAATCATTTTGAAATGTCAGATACAACATTAATAATAAAACAGGCTCACTTTGGATCAATTGGTGGATATGTCACTGTTGTGTACAATGGATATTGGTGGTTAGGATGTGTTATGGAGAAATATGGATACACGGAAGAGATTAAAGTGAGATTTTTACACCCTCATGGATCAACAACTTCATATTTTACGTATCCACATCATCCTGATAAGCTAATTATATCAGCAATGTCTGTTTTGTCACTGGAAACTAGATAAATCTACAAATGCTCATAAATTGACTCCAGCCTTGCAACATAGCTACTGCAACAATTATTCCAGTCTACATACTGGGGGTCTGATATGTACATGTATTGTCAGACAGTACATCTCACTTGACAATATGTGTCATAGGAAGAGCAATTGATAGTATACATCTGAAACCTGATTAGTGAAATATGTAGGTAGTCAGCAAAGTATGCAATGGAGGGAGAAAGGAACTGGCCACTATACCCCATTATCTCCTAGCTTAGTTGCCTCATTAGTGATGCCGTATTGTTTTCACTTATGAGGTTCAAACCTGTCTTCGGACAGTTGACTAAACAACAATAATGAGGGTAATTACGTCATTCTACACTGCAAATGAGCTTATAATTCATTATTTAGGACTACATATACCACAAACATATTGCAAAATGTGTAAATTTAGTTTGCATTAATAAAGAAAAAATTATGATCACTACAAATAGTGATGACGCAGCCTAAAGTTTTTACAATGTGTAGATTAATATATTGTCATTATCTCTGTACAATTAGGCAAGAATCATAGGAACTACTTTTAAGATTTATTTTTTTTTAAACCTTTCCTTGTATATGCCTAGGTATATTTTAACCAGGAATTGAAAGGACATTAAAGAAGTTTGAATGTACACCGTGGAAGACAATTTTTCCCTCTTTCTCCGAAAAATATAAATAATTTCTATGAAATGAATGCTTTACGAGTTATTAATAAAGAATTTGCTCAAAGCATGTTTTCCATATTTCGTAGAGAGTAAGTTTTTGACACCCTTATTTACAGAACTATTGGCTAGAATTGAAAAACTGTGTTGAATTGGTTGCTTTTGTCACTCAGAGAGCAAATACACAACATTTCATGAAATTCTAATATACCAAGATTCTTGTGAAGTGTGAAATTTCATGGAATGGCCAATTATAGAAAATGATTATGATTTGACGTTTTGTAATAAGACATATATTTTCTTAAATTATTCCATTTGATACTGGTGTATAATATCAATTGCTATTGTAGTAATCATAGTGCTGTTGTATAATCAGTTCGTCATCAAGATATATGTGAAGTGTTGATGTTTATTGTTATTGACAATAAGAAATCCTCCTTTCCTCATCATGTTTATATAGAGAAGGTTCCTAATTGATTTTTAGTAAAGATAATGAAAATTCTATACTGTATACAACCAGTATACAAAGAGTATAACAATATTTAAATTATAATATGTTCTCACAAGACCAATGTTATATTGCAGGTAGCTGTGGTGATGGATATCTGCAGATGAAGTTCAGATAGTTTACAAATTGCCTAACATGGCTTCCACACAAGGGGAGATTCGAGTAGGACCATCTCATCAGGTAAGTACATCATCTTTATGAGAGCCTCATGTTATTCTCATATTATGTTTCACTTCCTAATTATATCAAATACAGGTAAAGGTAAGGGTATCCCCGTAACATGCCATGAAGGCATTTGGGGGGGCATGGAGGTAGAGCCCCATGCTTTCCATGACCTCGGCACTAGAATGAGGTGGTGTGGTCGGCACCATGCTCTGACCGCCTTTTACCCCCGGGAAAGACCCAGTGCTCAATTTTATAGGAGGCTGAGTGAACCTGTTTGGCAAGTTTGGCAACGAGAAAAAATCCTGTCACCACCTGGGATCGAACCCCGGACCTTCCAGTCCGTAGCCAGCTGCTCTACCAACTGAGCTACCCGGCCACCCATATCAAATACAGTGTGAAGGAAAAGTATTATAGTGCTACAAGATATCGATTTCAGAATTTTTCGTAAAAATATACATTTTCAGCATCTCAGGCACCAAGAAAGTGATTTTGTGCAGTAAAGTATTGCGTCCCCTCCCCCCAAACTTATTGAAATGGTTGTGTTCATATTCAGTATAGTGGAGTGAATTTATCCAGGTATGATGTACATGAAATACAATAATTTTAGTGAGAAATGAAGGTTCTTTATTTGGAATAAACAACAAACAATCCAAACCATATCACATAGAATAAACTAATAAATGAAATAGTATAGGCAAAGTATCAAAGGAAACGAGATTTCCTGAGAGAAATTATCTACAAAATTGTTTTCACTTTTTGGTTGTGATTTCAATCTACGTTGACTTCAGCACAGACATTCACCACATAATTAAAGGCAGGTAGGATGGTAATACTAGATCTATACTTGTTTTTTTGAAAGATGGGACATGACAGTTAAGTGGCCGAGCTTGGAACTACAGTCCCATGTTGCCAATAATGGACTACCACACTGCCAGCTGATGGAAGCTGGCAATTGTCGTTAAGATGGCTGACGTTAAAACATTCATTGACAATTCACGCGAAGGTAAGAAAACAATACAAAAATCGACAGGAAATCAAAGACGAAACATATCAATGCTAACATTGTGTGCACAATAGATGTCGCCAAGAGAGCTATTAAGCACTCGCCATGTGGGAACGGTAAGTTTGGCAACTCAACCATTGTTACCATAGCAACAGGCCTACCACTCTATGTGACATTCAGTTGTTTTTCCGATCGCAACGCTCCTGTCATGTCCCATCTTAAAAAAAAAAACAAGAATAAACTCCACTACACATTTACAAATATCCACAGAAGCACTATTTTACTTAGTAAGTACTGTCCATACAATAAATTGTGATTTTTACTCTTATTATTAAACTGATAAGCAATACTTATCTCTTCCCGGTTTTTCAATAATATGGATGGTTTTCTTGCAAATTAGAGAAAAGGATTAACACATAGCCTATCGTTATTTATTGCCTTTCTGGCAACTCTACTAGAGTGACTAAGGAACAGAACTCGTTTGTTCGTACTGAATGCAGGTATGCTTTTGTGTGTGAGATGGCATTGCACTGTTGCCAAACTATGTAGACTTTCAGCCTAATTTTCTAATTTACCATGCAAATAATTAGAAAATGCATGATAGATTTTTTGTTTATTTTAATGCATTCTATTGCTCCCTTCAGTCTGCACTGTTATATCATTTCCTCTCCCTCCCTCCCGCCCTCTTCCTCCCCCTCCCCACCCCACTCCCCACCCCACTCCCCCTCCCCTTTCCTCCCCTCCCTCTTCCTCTCTCTTGAGAAAAACAGAAAACAACTTCATTATTCAAAACATTTTCTTTTCATGTGCAAACAAATTGCATTATTATTTTTCTTGCCTTTATTACTGCAGAGTTTTCTATGATGTCCTCAAAGTGGCTTTTTTCACTTCTCTCTCCACATTTAATAGAGAAATCACACAGTCTGTCTTGGCCCATACATTCTTTTAAGTAGGAAAGGATCACTTTTAACTTGCTGAAAGTGAAATGGTTAGCATTCATTGTGTTGCAGTGTTCAGATTGAGGAAAATTTCCACATCTCCATACTGCACAATGAAATTGAGACAACCTTCACTGCGAGTCAAAAGCAACATTTTGCAATCCAGGTGGCTTTCGAAGGGGGGCTGCGGAGCTGCAGCATCCCAGCCATTTGTGGCTCATTGTCTCGTTTTATGTTGTGAAATACATTTATTACACAGTCTCTATTTAGCGGCTCGAATTTTTAAAATTTCGCTCTCATTGACATTCATGCAATCTTTAGTGAAGTCACTTCCTCCCCTGGTGCTGTCAGAGTGAAGTCAGAGACAAGGGCTATGGTTGAAGCCACTTCCTCCCCTGGAGCTGCCAGTCTCGTCTCGGATGCTTTGTGCGTTAGTTTTATCCCTTCCCCTGCTGCCCCTCGCCATGAATCCAGTTTTTCCAGGTGCTGCAAAATTTGCAGCAGTTTGTCATTAGTGCGCAGTTTTAATAAAAATTTGTTTAATGTTGAGTATAACAAGTGCAACAATGTTTAATTCTGTACAATATTTACAGTCTATTCAGTTCAGTACCTTAACAATTCAGGAGAAATGTGAAATTAAGTGCCGTGCTAGATATAAAACACTGTTCGACAAGCCGACAGAAAGAATACATACACGAGGAGGTTTCATAATTGTGATGTGTTTAAGAAGTTTGTGTGTTTGACAGGCTGTGATATTAAACATGGTGGTGATTCTAGCTGGACTCAGGCATAACTGATCTTAGGAAACTAAATGAAAAGATTAATAAACATGCAAATTCGGTAAAACATGTAAATAACGCCTTGAACTTAGCTGTGTTGGGAAGACAATATTTAGGAGAGTTTAAATTCAGCTTATAAACAAGCTGTTGAACATCATAACAATGTGTGGAAAAAAAAAAAAAAAAACAATTGTTGTCTAGAATTTTATTATATCAAGTTTTGTAGAACCAACAAGTTAGCATTACGAGGGCATAATGAAAAGATAGGGTCTGACAATCAAGGAATATTCCTCAATTTGGTGAAATATACAAGTGAAATAGATTCGGTGTTCAAGTCCCATTTGGAGAGCTCTTTGCCATTTGAAGGCCTATCAAAAAGTATTCAAAATGAGCTACTGGAATGTATATTAGATGTATTCAGAGAGGAAATTTTAGCAGAGATTGAGGAAGCCGAATTTGTCTCTGTTTTTGCTGATGAGACCACAGATATATCTGAAAAATTGTGATTGCAGTTCGGTATTGTAACAAAGAAGGAAAAGCCACGGAGAGGTTCTGGGGTTTCTTTAACCCAACCGGATAAGATGCAAATGCAATGTCAGAGTGCATACTTTCACAGCTGGAAACAATTTTAAAACAAAAGAAAGATTAGCTTATTGGACAGAGCTACGATGGAGCAGCTGTGATGAGTGTTGTATTAAATGCGGTATAAGCAAGAGTAAGAGATTGTTACAAATATGCATATTTGTGCATTGCTATGCCCATCAGTTGAATCTCATAATGGAAAGAGCCGCTAAACAAAATACAAAGGCTAGCATATTTATTTGCTAATTTATCCAGTATCCCTGCTTTCTTCTCTCGATCTACACATAGACAGTCTGTATTAGATTAATGTGTTTCAAAGACAATTCCATCAGCTGGGGCAACAAGATGGAGTTTTAAAATAAGAACAGTAAATGATGTTTATGAGAAGAAGGAGCCATTGCTATAATGTTTTCAAACCATAATGGAATCTGAAACATCTAACAACATAACAATAAATGAGGCAAGCGCCCTGGTGCATACTCTTGAAGATCCTGAAATCAATTTTTGGCTCAGTTTTTTCATTTATTGATCTATCATGTAGATATATTATACAACCAACTACAACATTGCCAGTAAATCTACTTAAATCCCTGGCGCATTTAAACACACTTAAATGCCATTGACCTAGACCGGGATCGAACACGCAACCTTGAGCATAGAAGATCAGCGCTATACCGACTACGCTACCGAGGCCGACTCTGCATATCAAGCTTTGTTAATGCCATACAGACAATACGGAACAGTGCACAGTTGAGCAGCGAGAACTGTGAAAATGAAAACCCTAGCAAGCGTCATAAGGTCGAAGGGATCGAGACAAGGGCTGCGGCAGCCAAGGAAGTGTGTGACCTCATTATCACAAAAGCTAACACCCAATTCCAGGTCATAGATCATCTGATAGTATTTTCTCTTCTGTGTCAAGAAAAATTTGAATGCTACAAAAGCTTATCTCCTGAAAATGACCTAAATGTATATGTGTAGCTTTTTCCAATGTTCGATAAACTTACTTACTTACTGGCTTTTAAGGAACCCGGAGGTTCATTGCCGCCCTCACATAAGCCCGCCATTGGTCCCTATCCTGAACAAGATTAATCCATTCTCTATCATCATATCCCACCTAAATGTTCGATAAAGACAAATTAAAAACTGAACTCACTGTGTTGTATCAGAGACGACAATTCAGAAATATCAGTGGCATATTCAAGCTCTTGCAGTTTCTTCTATCTGAGAACTTCCAGGCCTCAATTTCAGAAGTTGTGAAACTACTACGCATAGCTACCACCATACTAATGACAACTTCCGAACCAGAACGTTGCTTTTCATGTTTGAAAAGAGTAAAATCCTATCTCAGAAATACAATGAGAGAAGAGAGACTGACTGCATTAGCTATGTTTTCCATTGTAAAGACTATGTTAAATGACATATCGGATTTTAATAAGATGATTCAAAAGTTTGCAACCTACAAGACAAGGCGCACGGAACTAATCTTTAAATAAGATAAGTTGCATGGTTTATTTTTGTATGCAGCCCCCCTGAATTCAATACCCGCAAGCTGCCACTGCAATCCAGCATTTTTTAATAAAGCTGCTGCCCGCCAATATCACAGCTCTGTCTTTCACCTAAACTTCTGCACTACTTTTAATTTGCTGTTGACAACCCTGTAACATGGTGCATTGATGTCTAGGAGAAACTCGAACTTTGAATCAACATCTTGCAACAGGCTGATTCTTTCGTTCATTTCCATGTGAATACAGTTCATTTCCTTGTGAAGACAGTGATTCCTTAATGAATTTCTCAATTTCTTGGCTAGCATTTTATCCTGCATCTTTGAGCTCTTGCCAGGCATCATTTTCTTTCGTCTTTGATGTCTCTCATTCCATTTTTGACAGAGTGTAAATCTTTTATCCAGTGACTCAATGATTAAAACTTATCTTTTAGTGTAAAAATTACCTCTGAGACTTTCGAACTTAGGGTGGCATCGTGGAAGTTCACTCTAGATTTCTGTACTCTCTTTTTTGAATTCAGTCAATTGAAATGTCGACCTGGTTGGCGAGTTGGTATAGCATTGGCCTTCTATGCTCAAGATTGTGGGTTCGATCCCGGGCCAGGTCAGTGGCATTTAAGTGTGCTTAAATGCGACAGGCTCATGTCAGTAGATTTACTGGCATGTAAAAGAACTCCTGCGGGACAAAATTCCGGCACATCCGGCGACGCTGATATAACCTCTGCAGTTGCGAATGTCGTTAAATAAAACATAACATTAACATCAATTGAAATGAGAGCTTTGTTCTAAAATCCCATTAATGTTCGGAATTTGTAGCGTATCACTTCTTGTTTCACTGTTCTCACTCCCATCTATCATGGCCTGAAGAATCGGAAGTATATCTTCAATGTATACTTTGCTGATGGGCTTCACAATATCTATCCTTGCACTTCACTTTTTGACTTGATTTTGAAACTATGGTAAAAGAATTTTTCAGTTTTCATAGTGCTGTGTTGAGTAAGTAAAGAAGATATAGAGGGCTGTGATTTTTCCCCAAAAATGTCGCCATCAATGGGATTCTGTTTTGCTGCATGTACAGTCATGGAAAAAAAAATGACTGCATTAGAGAAGTCTTCATGGTGGCTATGCAATACAGCTGTACTGAAATGTTGCATTAGACTATCCTTATAATTCTGCTAACATTTTCCCTTCCATGCCTTTAGAATGGATCTAATCCTGTTCTCCCATTATCTGTTTCTAATTTGTATACTGATATAACTCACGAAATTTCCAAATACACGAATTTAATAACAAATAATTTTCCAGGTGCCCACGATGTTCACCACACATACACATGGAAAATACATTGGCAAATGCTTGTCGAATGTGTCATAGCTCAATGGTATAATGTTTTTACTTGCCAGTACAAAGTAGAAGTTACCGTGTTCGAGTCCTACTCATTGCCTGATTTTTTGTTCTTAATAAGTTTGTATTTAGTTTCATGTGATATTAATTTTATTCCACTATCTCTGTCTTAATATTTTGCCCATGTTGTGTTTTATTAGTATGGAATTTACTGACCTACCCAAAACAAAAACACTCACAGTGTATTATGAATAATCTCGTATTTGACTGACACTGCATTGGTGTTGTTCTGAGCAACCCACTTTCATTTATGATGTATTTGTTGTTAGCAATGAGCAGTTTATTTTTTTTTTTTCGGCAGAATTTTAACTTTGATAAAGGGACTTGTGAGCACTATCAATGTTCATTGCTTACTTACAAATGGCTTTTAAGGACCCTCAGGTTCATTGCCGCCCTCACATAAGCCTATCATCAGTCCCTATCCTGTGCAAGATTAATCCAGTCTCTATCATTCTATTCTACCTCTCTCAAATCCATTTTAATATTATCCACTCATCTATGTCTCGGCCTCCCCAAAGATCTTTTCCCTCCGGCCTCCCAACTAACATACTGTATTTAGTTATCTATTTCATCAATCTTTGTTCACGTCATGGTGGATTAGATGTATTCCAGTTCTTAATTCGCTATCACTCTCTATACAAACATTACATATTGAACCTATATGTATCCTCTGTACACCCTAATAATAATAATAATAATAATAAACTAATAATAAGTATAGCTCTTGCATTTAAAACTCTTACTTTAGCTTTTTCACTTCTATACTCAATCTCTTAAAATTTATTCTGTTAACTTCATTGACTACTTTTTGTAGTTTCCTATTGTGTCCGGCTACTCAACATTTATAATTCCATATTTGTTAGAGCTTTGACTTTCTCTTCCCATCTAATTTTAACTCTAAAAAGAAATTTTCCTAATTTATGCAGACTGCTGGCGTTAAGGGGACCATTTTAACACACTGTATGCATTTCTGGATTCGCTCATACGTGCTACATGCACTGCCCATCTCAAATGTCTGGATTTAATGTTCCTAATTATGTCAGGTGAAGAATACAATGTGTGCAGTTCTGTGTTGTGTAACTTTCTCCATTCTCCTGCAACTTCATCCCTCTTAGCCCCAAATATTTTCCTACAAATAAGAACCTTATTCTCAAACACCCTTAATCTCTGTTCCTCTCTCAAAGTGAGAGTACAGAACAACCGGTAATATAACTGTTTTGTAAATTCTAACTTTAAGATTTTTTGACAGTAGACTAGATGACAAAAGCTTCTAAACCGAATAATAACAGGCATTTCCCATATTTTTTCTGCGTTTAATTTTCTCCCAAGTGTCACTTATATTTGTTACTGTTGCTCCAGATATTTGAATTTTTCCACCTCTTTGAAGGATAAATCTCCAATTTTTATAATGTTCACTGCTGTAGAACAATAACACACACATACACACACTCTCTCTCTCTCTCTATCTCTATCTCCATCGCTATATCTCTATCTCCCTCTCTCCCCCCTTTCCCCCTCTCTCTCTCAATTGATAATATCAAATAAAGACGATAAATTACTTTGAATTGACAATGTAAACTTTAAATTTAAAAGACATGTTGAGCTCAGATAAGTTTGTGAAATAATATCATATAAATTAGTTTTTTATTTTCTTAACATGATAAGTGATTGACTGAAAAATAAAATATTAATTTATATGATATTATAAAATGTAAACTTTACTTTTAACATATACTTAATAGCCTTCCCTATCAAACGATTCTGTCTGCACTTCGTAGTGTATTGGCTAAGATAACGATCTTCGAGATTATTTCCTCGTGCATTTTCGAATGTTAAAACCCTTTGAGAAACAACAATTTTAGTGAGTTATGTTTTGTCTTTTGTTCACAAAGTTATACAAGTTATTAACAGATTTAAGAAATTAAATTTATGTAACCATTTTATCCACATTTTATTTCATTTGATATTCTATTGTTAATGCTTCTATAATATTAAAGGCCCCTTCTGACCAAAAATCACATGTTGGCATTGTCATATGACATTACAATTTTCTGTCTGTTATGACCAATGGAAAAAAAAAAAAAAAAAAAACCACACCTTTCTGCGACAACTAGGAGTCAAATTACATATTACTATTGTACTACTGACATCACTGCTAACACACACCTCTTGCTGTGCAGTATGAGTTGTATTGCAAGTGTGTGTCATAACTAATAATGCAATAATTTTGTTCCTGCAAAAAATACATAAATTTTGACATTTATAAAATTAAACCCTGCTATTCGAACCCCATCGGAATATGAAGAGGATACTAGTGTTAAAAAAGTGTAAATATGAATAAATGAACTGCTGGAAGCAGAAGTTCTGTAAGTAAAAAATTGTAAGTAAGGGTTAAACTTTTTTATGAAATACAGCACAAGGTAGCATTTGTACCTCCTTCATTTTATCTACTGATTACTAATATGTTCACTTAAAATTGACCATTTCATAAAAAAAAATGTATTTCTATCATCTTCATACATACTGTTAAAGAAATGACTTACACCACTTCTGCTTTCAATGGCTTGACTATTCTTAGATCATTTTAAAAGAAAAATTGAGATGTTTATGTTAATTACATTGTAATTTATATTCCTGATTATGCTTGTTATGAATATGATTTATTATCACGCAACACATTCGGTCTGCTGCTCTTCACATTCCTGTATTTAGGCCAGCAGTCCCATTCCTACACTACTTAACATCCTTTATACAGAAAGACATTTAGCAACTGACACATGCTCTTTACTTTCTTTAATCAATTATGTCCTGTGTCCATTCTTTTCACTTATCACTTCCTATATTTCTATAACTTATTATCTATCAATCATTATTATACTACTATCTTATTATATTTCCTATTCCTAACAAGTTTCATTCACTGTTTAATTCATTTCCAATTTTCTCTACAATTCATCTTCAATTCCGTTACTAACTCTTCCTTGTATTATTCTTATGATATAAATTAAATAATTTTCATGTTCCCTTTGACTTCTTTTCTTTCTTCATTACTTCCTAACCCCTACTGACAAATATCTTAGCTAACCATATTCCCAGCTCACCTTACTCTTTAATTCATTGCATGCACACTATTCTTTGCCTTCTTATTAAATATAAACACCATGCTCTACCACTATTTCTCAGTCACTACTATCCAGATTTCTCTGCTATTCCCCCCCCCCCCCGCCCACTGACACACCATTTTCTTAGATTATATATTGGCTTTTCTTTAGTGCGACCCACATGTTTCTTGCTATCTATTCTATTCACATTATCTATACTTCCCCTTCAATTACATGAATGGAGTTGTGGATCATGGTAACAAGGTTAATGTTGCCTTTTCGATTTAATTCTCAGTCTTTAAATGTACTACCCAGTGAGACATGGAATTTATTCTTTTTAGCCTCATTTTTTATATTACAGAGAATGGATTTTGCTTCTGCATTGGACTGACGCCATACTTCAATTCTTTTAGTATTATATTTGCCTCTTTGTCTCATTATATGGTTCTTTTCAATGTTAAACTTGGCTCTGATTAACTGGATGGTGTGACTGTTGATGTTCCAAATGAGTACTTTAGTACAATTCTTGGCATCTCTCAATGCAGTCCCTACCCGGAGATCCGATTGAGGGACTATTTTACCTCCGGAGAATTTTAATATAATTAAATATGTACCAAACCTATATGCACATAGAATTATTCCACTTCAGAAACAACTAAGTAAACTAAAAGAACTCCAAAAGGAAATAACATTTCAATGGATACCTAGTCATTGTGGTATACCTGGAAATGAGAAAGTCGATAATATTGAAAAACAGGCAACATATTTGCAACCAAGACCTCTTCAAGTGATATCTCTATCCAGTGCTTTTGCTTCAGTAAAGTCTCATTTTACAAACCTATGGATCAACAATTGGCTCTCTTCTGACAAAGGAAAAATTTTACAGTCTGTACAAAAGAAACCAAATGACCTGGAAATGTACAAAAACTTGCCCAGACATGTTCAAACATTTTTAACAAGTGCCAGAACAGGTCACATTGTCACTCAATTGTACCTACATCGATTTCACCTTTCTGATAATCCTACTTGTTTGTGGTGTAATAATCATCATCATGAAGATCTGGAACACATTCTTCTATACTGTCCATCCATAAACCACAAAAGAAGTAAATTAAAATCATCAGTACCATTTGCAGAAGAGAAAGCCCTGCAGTATATATTGACTACACCCCAACTCTGGCTCCTAGCAACTGGCATCTATAATGAACACCGATCAAAATATCCCTCATTTCTCGTGAAAAACAAGAACTGAATAGACTACAGTGGACTATAGTGGACTTTATGTTGTCAGCAAACAGCTGGATACATTAAGAAATTTGATTGTTACTTCCCCTTCTTTCCACTGCCCCTCCGTTTTTCTCCTTAGCTTCTTTGCATGTTATGAAGACAGAAGATCTCAGAAAGAGATAACAAGAAAAAAAATGAAACAAACAAATTTATGACTGAACATCATATTTATCATTTTACTTACAGTGTGGTTTAAAATTCCTCGAATCTGAAGCATTAAAGATGGCTAAATTCCTGGGATGATTTGGGTCGAGGTATAGGCGCAATGCATTTTGGGGTATTAGTCGCATAAGGGTTCTCCTCTAGTGACAATGACCTCATCTTTCACAGTCTTCATAATTGTGTCCATTATATTCTCTCTCCACGTATCCTCATCTTTCTCATTCTCTGTCATGTCCTCGTCTTTCTCTCTTTATTTTAGTTGTGTCTTGATCTTTCTCTGCTGTGTCTTGGTCTTTCTTTATCGCATTCTCATCTTTCTCTCTTATTTTAGTTGTGTCTTAGTTTTTATCCCTCTTTCTGTCATGTCCTCATTTCTCTCTCACTCTTACCTCAATTTCATGTCATATTCTTTCTTTCTCTCTAATGTTTTGGTCTGTCTCTCTGTCACGTCTTGGTCTCTCTCTCTTTCTCTCTCATGTCCTGGTCTCTCTCTCTCTCTCTGTCGTGTCCTGGTATTTGTATCTCAATTTCATGTTCGCAGCCATTCCAAAGTAATGGACTCAGACTCTGTATACACTCCTTAATTCCATAAGGACTTTAAATATTGAACATTATATGAATCAGGTACAGGTTTTGTGATCAAATATCATTAAAAAAAAATAAAAGCAGAAGGTGAGCACAATTTTAAATTACATATGGTAATGGATGAAACTTTTCACATTAGTTAGCTCGAAGTTAATTTTTTGTGCTTCTGTTAAATGTAGAGAAGCAGATTTATTTTTAACAATATCTGAAGGTGTAGGCAAGTGGCTTGTACAATAAAAAAACAGTAGAATTTTATTAATACATTTTTTTTTTTTGGATAACAAAATTGTGACAAGACATAATAATGCATGTATTTATATTCAGTTGCTTTATTTCATCATTTCAGAGCAGTATTAATCATAGTATTGTAGATTATGTTATACATCAAATAATAATAAATTAATTTCCATTCCAAAATCTCTGTGAATGATTTGACTAGTGTCAAATGAAATATGTTGAGACATTACTGAAACTTTGATTATTAAATTTTGAAATTCATCTTGTAACCAAGCAGATTTTGGAATGAAACAGCAATAATAATTAAGCACACTAAGGAATCTGCAGAGCTCTTGATTAGTTTTTGATTTTTCCTTACCAAGTATTGCTTGGATGCACGCTGTCACTGGATGAGAATTCTTCAATGAAATCTCATAACTCAGAAAATGTATTTATGCTTCACCAAAGACACATTTAGAAGGATTAATAGAGGTACCATGTTCTGAGCTATTACTGAAAATTGTGGTGAGTTGCTGTTTTTATTTGGTTGAAGTAGAAGCAACAAGATTATCATTTATGTAGACAAAAAGAAAGTGAAGGTCTCTTAAAATATCATCCTCAAATCATTGAAAAATTTGAGTGGCATTCCATAAACCAAATGTTATTACAGGGAACTCAAACCAAGTGGCATTGTATAGCAATCTTTTCGATGTCAGACTGTTTGACAAGAATCTGATTGTAGGCTCTAATTAGGTCAAGTTTTGAAAATATTTTTTTCCCGATTAACATATGGTCAAAATCTAGTATATGAGGTATGGGGTCCTATCACATTTCGTTACAGAATTTAATTTTCTGCATGGCCACCAATCACAGTCTGTTTCTTCACAAGGTGTGGGGGTCATTCCATGTCAACTCAACCAAATTTGTCATTTTTTAAAAATAGTTAACACTAAAAAAACTTTTAAACCCCACAGGAAAAGCATTCATTGCAATTAGTTTAGGACCCAAGGCTGTCCAAACTTCTAAAACATTTTGTCACTGGCAAGAAACTTTTCCAAAATTTTGTGAAAATATTGAATTTTAGAAATTTATTTTCTATGTACGAACATGAAATCTAGTTTTTATTTCAAGCATAATGGAAACTAAATATATACATGTATTACAGGGGAAAAAACTGTCCTAATACAGCTAACCAGACATAAAGATAATATGTCCAGAAGCTGGCAAAAAAAAACGTAAAAATGGTATTTTCAGTCGTTAAAAATTCATTATTTGGTACCTTTCACTAATATTTTATTTTTCACATAATACTCGCACTTATGACAGTCTGTGTACAAAGTTTCATCTTCCATCTCAAGTGATATAGATACTTGCTACAATTTTTTTTTTACTGAAAATGTATTTAATGAACTGAATGTAACGAAGTTCAGAGCTTCAAATTCTGAATGTTTTAAAACTCTGGAAATTACAGTATTGATGATGAGAAAAGCACATACAGTATATTACAATATTATAATTGATACAAATTTCCCTAAGTAATGTTTTCTGGTGACATTTAATAGAGATGTTGGCTTGCAAACAACATTAGAATATCTTTCGTCAAGTGTTTCTGCCAGTTACCACCATTTAGTTCTGTAACTGTCCAGAGGATAGATATATTTATGTTGAATCTAGTATGTATCTACACTGGTGGACCGGAAGGAAGAAGCAACTGAAGCTTTTGGATTGAGAATGTAAATTTATTCTATAATTCTGAGTTTGTGCAACTTTTCGACTTTCCAAGCACCATACCAAAACACCATTTGCTGTCATATATATATGCTACATTATGTTTTCTCTTTTATGTCCACAAATGTGACATTAGAACAGGCTGAGTGTTTATTGTCGAAAATATAAACTTCCTTGAATTTTGGGAATGTTGATACCATTAGGACTCTGAATTTATATTTATCTATGATATTCTCTTGTCCCAGGAATTGCATAAGATCCTTTGAATCAATGCAGTAATGTATTACTGTGACTTAACAATATCTTCAGATGGAACTTAAAAATAACTGGATACCTGTTACGTGTTCATATGCAAATTTAAACATTTTAACTGGATGTTGTAAACTGGCAATAGCTGCAAGTCGTTTGACTGTTCCACCAGTTCCATCATATGCACCCTTGTCATGAACTTGGTGCAAAGAAATACCATTTAGCCTCTATACTAAGGAAGTCTCTTTTTATGGATTAGTGTACTTGTGAAATTGTTATTGTTTTTGTACTAGTAGCACCATCAGAAAAATTAAGTATCTTTTGTAGATCAGGATACTTTCCCTTAAAATACTCAGTTAGGGCTATAACTTGTTGAAAGTAATGGACAGTTACAGGGATATGTTCCATATTACGAATGATAGAATGACTGTATTAATTAAGCCACAAAAGGGTGCAATATCAAGTGATCATTAACCCAATGAAAATCTTGAACAGCATGTTGGGCAAGGCCTTCAGAAAAATCGCCTAAAAACTGGATTGTTGTTTAGCTGTGTAATGATGGTTATGGAGATGGCAGAGTTTGTCAGCTAATTTTTCAGTAAATTCGTCACAAGTGTCCACACATGTCAAAAACATAGATCTATCTGTGGTGCTGACCTACTATTCCTATTATTTGCACACTATCTGATGTAACTCTTATATTTGTCCAAAGTTTTCTATCATCACCTTCTCAGCTTCAATCCCTAGACAATTGATATAGCCCCCATTATACAGTCTTCAGAGTTGTCATCAGTCACCACACATCATCATTTGAAGTAGTTGTTTTGCACAATACAAAGATTTGAATTGTGGTAAGATCAACTTTCAAGTTACTGCTAGTAATTTTTTATATCAGGAATGATAATACAATGTGCTGCAGGTATATTATCATGAGAAGTATCCTAGAGTACTACTCCAGCTGCTGTTAATATGATTTTGAACTTTGAGCACAGCTGACAATCAATTTCAATCGGTGCTATGCCCTGTGCATTCAAAAACTTTATCACTGACCGCACTTCACACGGCGGGAGCTGGAATAGGAATCTCCATCTTTAACCAATGCAACAAAGCTACTGAGAGCACTTGGGAAGTTCTGCTAGTGCATGCGCCACGCTAGGACATTACTCTATTACGTATATGCAGTCGCTTCGTGCAACATATGGTTTGCTAGCTGTGGGACGAGTGGGAAAGTTACTTTATGGACGTGCCTCGTAGTATATATATAAGTTATGCAGTTATTATGCTGCTATTTGGTATTAGAATTTTTCTTGAAATTGGAAAAGAGTGTAATTTTTAAAAACTTTATAAACTAATCAGTCTGAGATGGAAAACGAAATTTACAACACAAACTACTAAAACTGTACTGAATATGAGGAAAAAATGTGAAATCTGAAATCTCAAAGAGACATCGCCAAATGTAGTCATGAATAGAGCTGGGTTTCTTATGACCTAAAAACTTGAGAAATACACACTATAACATACGAAATATGACCTAACAATATTATAAGTAGGTAATAATTTTAGTTGTAAAATAAATTAGTAAATCAGTTTATGACAATGAAGATGAGAAACAAGCTAAAGTATGGAATTTGATATTGTAGTATGCTTTTTATTTTATCAAATTGTCAGTAGCTGGCATATGCTATGATTTTTTCGCATGCTTCGTTTAGTTCAGTTTATGAGTCTTGAGTTGCAGTGTACAATGAATAGGCTATCTTGTGCAAATTTTGAAATAAAAAAGATTTTCTATTGTCGGCCAACAAAGCCTTGTACTTCGAAGAACTTCTTTCTACTTCAGCTGACACAAGAGGAGCATATTTATTTAAAATGGGCAATATCATTTGAATCTAATTCTGAGTCATTAAGAGAAAAATTTTCACCCGACAAAACCATTGAAATGGAACACAGTGTATGCTACTCTTTGTTTCTAACACCTTTTCCATTTTCTTTCACATTTCTTGCCCCACTTTACCTCAAACCATCAAAATTATTCACAGTTTTATTTTTTCAATATCTGCTTCACTAGTGGCACTTCTGATTGCTCCAAAGCAGTTATAGCAGCAGGAAGAAACCCAAAATTGGATTTGATATATGAAAGTTGGCCTGAAATGTCGGAATTAGACATTAATTCTTGGACTAGTCCAATTGAAACGACTTCCCTGCTGTCAAACGAATCAATGATGATTTTCACAACCTTGAAGTTCTGACAGTAAAAGTTGCAGGAATCATTGCAGGATCCCCATCTTGTCAAAATGGGAGAAGGCGGCAAGGATATGTCTGGAGCTACTAACTTAAATGATGCAACACGTGAAGGGGCATGCAACACGTGAAGGGGCTTTCAAGAAGACCTTTTTGACACACCCAATTCATTTATCAACTTCACTGAATTGACTACGAATCTCTTCTGCAACTCTGTATAAGGCATGAGCCAAACAAGTCACATGCACCATTTTACTATATAATGCTTTGAGTGAATTTGTATCTTTCACCATATAAGGTGCAGCATCCGTTACAAAGAGCAGTACATTTTCATGCTAGACGTCTTCAGGCCATATGACACCTGTAGACCTATTGAACAATTTACTAATGACGGAAAAATTGGCACTTTCTCAATGTTCACAGTTTATTAAAAATTTTTCACCTGGACCATCTTCTTCCAAAGTTCCCACACTAACATTTGCAATGTATCTTCCCATAGAGTCTGTGTTTTCACAATTGAAACCCATATTTTTTTTTTTATTTGCAACCCATTATCCGATCTGTTGCATAGTTTTTTCATAGCTTCAGCTGCTGTGGTCATTTTCATCGTGGAAGAAATGGGAAGAGATTTGCCATTGTGTTTCATGAATTTTTGGGATGATCCAGTTTACTTAGGGAAATGTCGTCACAAAGGAAGGCTGTACAAAGTTCTTCACAGAATGGTAAATAAGATTGGCGGGATTCCCCTGTGAGTATTTGGTGTAGTGTTTTTCCATTTTCAATTCATTGTACACCACGTTTATGTTTTTCTGTTCTCACAAGCTGCTCATTGTTAAATGTTTTCTCTGAGATTACTCTTACGTCACACAGTTTACAATACAGTATATTCCCTTTACTTGAAAACACTTTCTCACTATATCGAGACACTAACTGTCTTAATTTTACTTGAATACTTTCCTTCACTTTTGGCATTTTTCTTGAACTATACTATACACACTTCCGACTTCAGCAAGATTCAATAACTCAATGACACCCTTTTCACTGGTACATAAGGGTAAAATCCATATTGTGAATTTAAACAAAATAGGGGAAGAAGGTACATTTTATCATTTTCAAGGAAACAAAATGCGATATGTAATTCTGAGAAATTTAACATCACAAATGAACGTGGAAGAAAGAAATTGTATGAAAAAAGTTCTTTACTTGAACGAGTGAAAATATGCTGAATATGACCATTAAATTACTAAAATATGCTTTATTACATAGAAATGGTCAACTATGCATAGATATGACTTAACAAAGTACTTTAAATCAATTAGCTTTTTCATAACAAGTATTTATATATATTTAAGGAACATAATAGTCTTATCAAAAAATATATGCTACATCATAAAATACCTAGCCCTAGTCATGAAAACTTGGAAAAAAAAAAAAAAAAAAAAAAAAGACCAAAATTAAGACCAGAATATTTTTTTTATTCATTATTTTGAAAAATGATATATACCATTGATAGAAGTATATGAGAGTTAATGTCCTGAAAAAAAACAAGTCTCTATCTTATTGAAAAGAAAAAAATTATAAAATACGAGATTTAAGCAGTTTTTCGTTATATTATGTGTCACTTCTGTGGACAACTCTTAAAGTTTTGGGATATAACTGTATGCCTAGTTTGTACTGTAGAAAAAACTATTTCAAATGATATATGAGTAAAATATTTATTATTAGTCATTTGTTTTAATAGATATTCAACGCCACGTTTTTGTATTCCAGTTCTTGTTTTAAAAATTTTGAACAGCCTTGGCACGCAAACTATTTACATTTCACGATTTTCCTCTCAGAATTATGTATGTCATATTAAGATCGCTTCACCAAAAAAAAAAACAATCATGCATTTTTTTTTTTTTTTTAATCAAATTGGTTAAATTCACATGGAATGACCTGTAGGGGACTAGCCCAGCTTGATTTTGATGGCTAACATGAATCATAAGTTGAAATTCTTGTTTAGCAGTCAGAAGTTTGTTCGGTGGGAGGTGATGAAGTCGAGTATAAATAGATGGTCTAGTAATTTTCATCAGATACCTAATTTTCTTTGGAAAGGCAGGTCTGTTAATAATACTATGTTTTCATAATATTGTGGAAAACTCGTCATCATTGTTTGAAACTGACAAGGAAGGGTTTTCGACAAGTAAAGAAACTGGATAATAAATAGGAATTAGCACCTTGAACAAGTTGATTGTTGCGAAAATCTACCATCAAGTTGTAAAATCGTAGAGAATCTGCTCTTATAATAGGTGGCTCCCCTTCAGCCAGCAAGAAAAGCCAACTAAATTTCTTCTGGAGACCAAGGTCTACTTGTAGCAATCTTTCGCTTTAAGTATGAAATTTGGAGCCATTAACTGTGAATAGTATGAGTTCAGGTGGCGGCTTACGTTTCTAAGCTGCAGCTAACAGGTATAACAGATACATCTGCTTCCTTGTCTGTTAGATGATGCTGTTTACACTGGAACAATCTGTGACAAAGAGGTGGGGATTATTAAATGTTCGATTGAGTACTGCTGCTTGCAACTGAACTTCTAGTTTTTCATAACATTATAGTCACATAGGGATTTGCATTGTTTAACATCTTTTTCCAAAAAAGAATTGGTGATACTAACACACAGTTGATTCAGAAATCTGACAAGACTATAAACAGGATCTATTTGTTTTGCCTTTTGAGTTGTAATAACTTGCAAAGAAGAAGAATCTTGGACTTCACTTATTTTATCTGCCATGGTGGCAAGATTAGCTGTACTTTCCTTACTAATAGGTAGAATTGATTGGATGTTAAGAGATAGATGCTGCAGCCACAAGGATTTAAGCAAGTCATCACTAATGCAAGACCCGACAAGAGCTTTGATTTCCCGCAAAAGACAGGATGGCTTTTTATCTCCTAGGTCAGTATCAGTAACTTAATACAACTTTCTATCTTCACTATCAGAGAAATGTTAAGACAAGTTTTAAATGTGCAATACTTACCTTGATGTGGTGGGTTAGCTACGATGTCAGACACTTGTTATATAGTATCACATTCTAGAGTACTCACAATGCAATGGAATTTTGTCGTGTCATTAGTTATGCCGGATATTGTGAAACTAGATTCAATTTGAATAAACCAATAACTCTGGGCAAGAATGTCAGAACAGTAGAAGTTTAACAGCAGCTCTTGAGATTTGTATGTCCTCAGGTCAGAGTTGTTCCATTTTTGTATATGGGTCAATCCAAGTGGAGTGGGCCAACAGTGGTAGCTTGACCATTTTTAAAAATGTATATTTTTACTAGTGATGACTCCTATCTGTAAGTAAAAAGAAATTAGTATTAATTTATTTTTATTTGCCTTCATTTAAAAATGCATTTGACATTTTTGGTTTTTGCAGACAGTTGCAGTAAATGCGATAGCTTAGCTCAGAAAAATGATGGAAAGGTGGGGAAAACACTATTATATTCAGGACATTCCAAACTACATTTTATGTCCTGTAGCTTTTTACCATCTCTCTCTTTGTAATAATTGAAAGTTAAGGCCGAAGTTGATTACAGTATGTGGAAAAAAATTACTGTTTCAATTTTTTTTTTCTTCAGTGGGAAGGAATGAAATAACAGAGCTGTAAATTTGTTAGAGGATAGCTATACATTCAAACCTTTAGCAAAAAATATTTGAATTCTCTTAGTCATTTCATTGTTTAGTTAGAGCAGTTTTAAAATGTTCGCTTTTAAGATTTTCTCGTAATTTGAGATCTAATAAAAATTTCGAATTTTTAATATAAAGAATTCTCTATGAGGGATGCCTGTAAAAGAAATTGGAGTTTGATATTCCATGGAGACCAAAGTTACAACAGGGAGACTTTAGTTAAAAAATGGGATTATAATATAGTAATACCTGTGCGATTAAATATTGCCATGTTTAACAAACTATCATATAAATACAGTTATTATGCTTAGGTTTCTAATTAGATATTTTGTGTAAAAAGTCTAATAGCAGCAACTTTTTAAGATATTACCTTTATGACACATTTTTTTATTCTAAAATTATTTTTGTAACTGCAGCAGATCAATTTTAGCTGTAGTCTCTTTGGTATACAATTTGTTTACCTAGGCTGGCAGGAACAAAGTTACAGTTCATCATCTTTTTGTCAACATCATCCAGTAAACTTTGGGTTATTCAGTCTGTGATTTTGGCTTTTTAGAACTGCTTATGTCATCATCTCAGTCTTTTCTCTCTTTCGAGTGATAATTTATTGTAGTTAGTCTTCAGTGAAGCTTTTCAGTAAACAGGTTGCTTTTAGCATCGTCTAAATTTGGAGTAGTAATAGAGTTACTGTCTTCAGATTCTTCTGAATTTCTTACTCTGCTTCATACTTAAAAAAAGAGTTGTAAATGCTGTTACTGTTGAAATTGTTCAAATTGCTCTGAGATTGTGCCATATATACTTAAGTTCTATCATTTTCAGATTTTTTGTTGGTCTATGAACTGTATTTAGTATGTTTTGTATGTAGTGATGTATCCATCACACTTTGGAGATTCACATGATTTGGCTTTGGGATCCTTTTACAGGAGATAGTTGATAATTTTTGTAATGGTTCTTTTCATAACTTTGTGCATTTGGTATCAGAATTGGAGTTGTAATTTTTTTCTTTACATTTACCCATATGAGGTCAGTTATGTAGACCAATTTACCAACAGAGTTGTTGCCCAGGGTGCACTCTAGGTGGCTGGTCTATGTTACACGTGCAGTGAGATGAGATAGTGATGGAGATTTGTTGGGATCTCATAGAAATAGATAACCGAAGCTCCCGGACAAAACCCCTCTGTTACTTAGACCATGAGCTTGCCCAACAAAAGTTATAAATCTGAGGTATGCCAGGAATCGGACCTGGGTCCAGCACTCTAGCCACTAGACCACCATGGCAGTAAATCTCTGTAAACTAATATTAATATCTTTACTGTCTGCATGTTATAAGTAAATGCTCTGATTTAAGTTGTTCACGGGTTGCCTTCCATCAGATAAGTGACTCATTATAAAGGATGATTCAGTGACTATGTTATAAACTTTTAGGGATGATGGAGAGACAGTTATGAGCAACTTTAATATAGGAATCTTATGTCCGGAAACATTTTGTTTGGTAGTAAAAAGCTTAGATAGGTTAGTCAAAGTAGATTCGAACTGAAAGCCATCCTTTTAAAGTTTGATTGCAGACGACTTGTTCCTGTAAACGTTAGCGATTTCTCATAAACATGGTATAAGCTAGTTGGCATCGTATATTATATTTAAACTGATTAAACCTTGCAACTTGCCAATATGCATTTCATTTATGGAAGAGCAAAAGAAAATGGAAGGAAATTTGCTGGGTGTAATTGGTCAAAATATCATTTACTATACTAACTTACATCATGTTTATGAGAAATCACCAACGTTTGCAGGAATAGGTCGTCTACAACCAAACTTCAAAATAATGGCCTTGACTTCGATTCTAGTATGTTACACTGACTAACATATCTATGCTTGTAACTGTGAAAACTGAACGTTTCTGGACATAGATTCCTATATGAAAGTTGTTCGTAATTGTATCCTTTATCATCCCTAAGAGTTTGTAATATAATCACTGAATCACCCTGTAGATCAGACAGCTTTTTATCTGAGGGCCTGAAGATTTTTTATTTGGGGAAATTATTTTATTTTATTTTTTTACTAATGGCGTGTACTTGACTTCCCAGTTCCCAGAGAAAACTCTTGTGTTACCTGGACCATGGGCTTGCTCAATACAAGTTATAAATTGGGGATACACCAGATATCGAACCCGGATTACAAGTCCAGTGCTCTAGCCACCAGACCACCGTGGCAGCTAATTCTTGACATATTGTAGGGCCTAGATGAAACTACCATGGGTTAAGTAATCTTTTAAGTATTCAAATTTGTGCTAGTTTCATTTCATTATATCATTTCTTCAGATGTTTCTGAAGAAATAACACGTGATGAAGCATGGACCCTGATAAGAACAGATTACATACTTACAAATGGCTTTTAAGGACCCAGATGTTCATTGCTGCCCTCACATAAGCCAGTCATCGGTCCTTATTCTGAGCAAGATCAATACTTAAAGAAATTCTAAACTTAGCCGAAACATGAATGATATGTCAGTTGTAATCTTGGAGAAGGGTACATTATTTCAGCTATCAAGAAAAAATCAAACTGCACTAAGTAGATTAAAATTACGAAAGTTCTTCGAATAAAATCCTACTAAAAAAAGATATTCCATATAAAACAAAATTAATATTTATTTAAATTCTTCAAAATCGGAAAACAAAAAATATATAATGGTTATTAGAGGAGAAAAATTCGCTCCAGTGTTTTTCCCTTTGTGGCCGTACTTCATGTTTGACACTGTATGTTGACATATATTACGTCAATTGCCATTATACAAGGAGCACACTCCATTAAGTGACTTGGTGGTTGGGATTCCACAGTATATGAACTATTGGGCAAAAAATCTATGTAAAGATTAATTTTTGGTCCTACAGAATTTATCTGTTATGGTAACAGTGGTTTGGTTTTGTAGGACCAAAAATTAATCTTTACATAGATTCTTCACCCAACAGTGCATTATATTGTGGAATCCTGGCCACCAAGTCACTCAATTGAGTGCACTCCTTGTATAATGGCAGTTAACTTAATATAATATTATGTCAACGTATAATATGTCGGAACATGGAATAAGGCCACAAAGGGAAAAACACTGGAGGAGAGGGATTCGATCCGGTGCTGTGGATTGAACTAGGGCATAGCTCAGTGGTTAGAGCACTTGGTACGTAGAACCAAGGACCCGGGTTCGATCCCCAATGCTGGAGTTAATTTTTCTCCTCTAATAATGATTGTTACCATAACAGATAAATTCTGTAGGACCAGAAGTTAATCTTTACGTAAAAAATATATAATATAATTTAATAAACCCGGAATATCGTTGCTTAAGGTGCAAATACTCGTAACTCTAAAAATTTTCGAAATCGAGTTTTTGACACTGTTGAATTTGTCTAAGTGATGCACATCTACCTGCAAAATCTCATAAACCACAGGTTAATATTGATCGCGGAAGAGTTACCACATAAGCCAGCAATAAATGGTGACGAAGAATAGACTAGTTTTTTTGTTCTCCTGTAAAATTATGATTTTGTGGGATACGAGGATTTGCACCGTAAGCAACAATTTATTAGCTTGCCTATTTCTTTCTGAGGAATTATATTTGAATAAAATTCGAGCAAAATCTGTATATTCATAACTTCGATATCATTGATGACCAGTAGTTTTTAATATGATTGTTGGTATACTAATTATGGAAAAACTGCAGCTAGAAGGAAGCTAGCTCTTAGCATATTTTCTACTACCTATAGCTTACTAAAGGAGACTTACTGAAAATCGTCAAAAAACTGGAAGAAGCAACTTTCATTGAGCTTGTCTAAATTTTGACCTACTGAAATCAGAACAACACTATAACGTTTGTAATAATAGCCTCTGTAATGTAAAAGAGCTGTTAAATAAGTGACATACTTGGTTCTCTCTTGATATGGAGCAAATTTTCATGTGAGGTGTTATTTAATGGTATTGTACAAAAAGTTAGAAAATTAAAGGCTAATGTATAGTATAGTTTATAGTTCTAAAAAAAAAGTAAACATGGCTGCATACTTGTGGTCATTTAATGCCATGAATGTTGAAACATTGCGGGTTGAAGGTTAGTTGAATATGAACACATTGTTAAATATAATGGCACAATATCAATAATATGCGAACATGAAGTCCTGTGTTAAACTGGTCTAGACCAGAGCAGAGAAAGTGCAATAGTAAGGCTGCCTACCATTGTATCCAAAACTTTTTTTATTAAACATTACATGACTTTATATTGTGGAGTTGTATTTCGTTAGTGCAGTGATTGTGATGAGATGATGACAAATTCATGGTTCATAAAGGCTTGATTACAGAGGTCAAATTATGATTCAGAATATATTTCAATACAGGCACGTTTGCCAGAGTTCCGCCCTGATATGGGAGAGATGCCCCCTGATCCAGACCTGGACAAGGAGCGAGAGGACTTAAGATGGGTGCCAGCCATGACGCTGGATGGTGACCTACTCATGTACCTGCGGGCAGCACGTTCCATGGCAGCATTTGCTGGAATGTGTGATGGAGGCTCCCCAGATGATGGCTGTGTTGCTGCCAGCAGAGATGACACCACAATCAATGCATTAGATGTTGTAAGTATCCATGATTATTATTTTTACTCCTATAACACTACTCAACAAATTTGAACTTTTTTTCCATAACATTAATAAAATAGGCTGATCTTAACTAATTTGCATGTGCTGAGCACGAAAATGACAATGAAAAGTTCGTAACACGTCACGTTTTTGTGTTATAGATACTTACTTGATACATTGAAAAATCAGGATTTTTGACCTATTAAAAATTATTTTGTTCTCATTTTTGTGTGAAAATTTCCAAAGGCAGCTTAGATGTGATAAAACTGATACATCAATAACTGACCAGCTATTAAGACTTATAAAAATCACTCTTCGTGCAATAAAATAGAGAAAGATAAAAAAAAACCTTCATTTTTTCTCTTATGAGAACTGGAATCTTCCCTTTTTAAAAGCTGGCAATAATTGCCCATCATCGCTGGATCCCATATTCCTTGATACCGTTGCTCCATTGTAGCAATGTCTTGGTGAAATCACTCTCCCTGCTCATCACTTACAGTCCCCAAGTTCTCAGGAAAGAAGTCCTAATGTGAATGTAAGAAGTGGATCTTCAGTTTCATACTACAGGCCATTTTTTTGTTTGTTAGTAACGTCTCTATTAATTGGCGATAATTTTCTGCCTTGTGATTCCCTAAAAACCCCTTGATGCAAAAGATTTCCATGCTGGTAATTCCTTGGGGTTAAGTTTTTTCTCAAAAAAGCTGTCCTTAAAAAAGTTTCTAATTTGTGGACCGACAAATATGCCTTCTTTTAATTTAGCATCACTGATTTCAGGGAACAGAGTCTTTAAGTGTTGAAAGGCTTCTCCACTCTTATCTACAGCTTTTACAAAATTTTTCATTAGCCCTAGTTTTATATGCAGTGGAGGAAGAAGTACTTTTTCACATTGCACTAGCGGAGGATATTTAATATTATGGTCACCAGGAATATAACCTTGTCTGATAGGCCAGTTCTTCACCACATAATGTTGTGCTGTTGCTCGGCTGTCCCACAAACATAAAAAAACAACATAGCTTACTAAACCCTCCTTGTAATTCAAGCAACAGAGCTATTATTTTCAAATCTCCACAAATCACCAAGCGATATTCATTACATTTTCTGCATTCAATTTTAGTGACATGTTTTCATAGGTTTCTTTCATAGTGACTGAATGAGCTACTGATGGAAGGTTTTGTATTGCTATTGTGCAATAAAACTGCTTTTAACCTTAGTTTTGATGAATCGATGAACAGTCTCCATTCTTCTGAATTATATTGAATATCTAATTCATCCATAAGCCTATTCACATTTTTGCAGCTACAAACAGAATTTTCCATTACAAAATAACTAATCAGTTTACCGTTTCGTTTTCTGAAAACTGAAATCTTGGTATCTTTTGCTAATAAGTCCCATTCTTGTAATCTAGAACCTAATAGTTCAGCGTGTTGCTTGGAAAGACCTGAATCCCTAACTAGGTCATTAAGTTCTGCCTGTCGTGGTGTTCTATGATGTTCGGGAATGTAGGTGGGATCAGCGGAAGTTGAAGGGTAGTCTGAGGATTCTGATAGTTTGTGTTCCTTGGAATGACAATCTTCCCCACTGGGCGGAGGGATAGGGATAGGAAGTTCAGGAGAATGTGGCATGTGTATTGTGGCTGGTGGGAAATTAGGATACACAATTTTATCTTTAGTTTTCCTTGAAAATCCCTGTGGTTTGATAATGCAGAAGTAACAATCTTCCAGAAGACTGGTGGGCTGTCGCCAAATCATTGGAACTGCAAAAGACATTTTATTTTTTCACCGCAACAACTCTGTTAACTTCACGTAACATGTTACACAACACACGTGTGGTGCCCAATTTTTGCCTTGTTCACCCACTTTATAGCCAAAATACAGGTAATATGCCTTTTTTACATTGTCTGTTATTTATCGACGTTGTGATTTCAAAGTTAATTCCCCACAAACATAGCAGAAACTATTTGGAAAATTTGTACAGGAACGACGATTGCTATCCATTTAACACTATTACAGAATAACTAGTACCGCTCACGACACTTCCACAATCAGAACTAATAGCTGCATAATAAGGGCAATAAAACAATAAACCGTCGCTAAGGGTAACACTCATTCAACCCACAAAAGTGAAAGTATGTTTGAAATGGTACCTTAAAAGAACGGAAATGCTTTGTAATTGTGTAAAAGATCTACTTTAAAGAAAAGAACCTCTTTCAAAGTGGCTAGGTTTAACACATTTTTATACGATTCGCTAACTAAAAAATATACGTTTCTGAAGAAATGTGACGTGTAGGCACTTTTTCAATGCCATATTCGTAATCAGGACATACGAATTACATAAAAATAGTTATTCTTGTCCATGTTATGAAAACCTTGTTGAGTAGTGTAATTTATAGTGTAATTTCTCGATCCATAATTGTTGATAAGGGAGAGAGTAGAAGCTGTGAATACAGGAAGATTGTTATGGAAATGCATAATACAATGTGTACTGTTTGTGTTTACTTTGGAATGCAGTTAACGTGATAGTATTAATTGATTACAATGATCAGGAAAACAAAATGCAATTTTTCAAAGTTTATTCATTCAGTCATTCATTGTTAGGTCTTTCACTGTAAACCCAGCATTCTCCAATCTTCCCTAGTTTCCATCTTCCTCTATGTCTACAATTTTTTCCAATTGTGGGGTCTGGTTTGGAAATCTCCCTTACTTGAAAGAGTTTTGCCCACATGGGAGTTTTGTGTAATGGGACACACTGATCCTATAGCTAAGAAACGTTCCATGGTGAATAAAAAACAGAAGGACAGTTAGAGATACACAAACACCATGTTTTAACTTATCAGTATTTATAGGCTCTATGCATATACTACTGTAGTGTTTGCAAGTTTTCATAGCAACCTGTGACTCGTTTAAATTGGTATTTATGCGTTTTGATACTTGAACTGAAGAAATGTTCGATATTATCATTGAATGCGGCTTTCAGTCAATAAATAGGGCCTATAGGTAGCTTATTAAAAAAAAGCTCTCATGAAATGGGGAATAATTTTTGCGTTAGTGAACATGTGAACATAGTTTCAATACAGCAGAAATAATTAGACATTTGCAACCCTCTTTCCTTACAGAGTAAAATTGGGTGTAAGCATAAAATAATCATAGAAGTTGTTGTTCAGTCAATTGTCCGAAGACAGGTTTGAATTTCATAAGTGACATCAGTGAGGCATCACTCATGAGGCAACAAAACCAGGAGATAATGGGGTAGTAGTAGTGGTAGTGGTAGTGGTAGTGGTAGTGGTAGTGGTAGTACATCAAATTTGTTAGCAGCCATCTCCCTGTGGAGAGTTTTGGGTTGATGAAACTTGTAACATATTTGTACCTTTTATTTTGCATTTCAGTCATCTGTTGAAAATTAAAAATAGGTTAATACCCTTATTTTATCTCTCAATAATAAATCGTAGCAGTCTGCTTCAAGTGAAGACCTGCAAATGTACTTATGTTATAAAAATATCAGATAATCGAAAAAAAAAAAAAACCGTCACCGGCTTGGTTAAAAGTGCTTCTTGGAGGCCCAAGTTTGACACCATTATGCAACTTTAACGAAGCCTTACATTTTTAATTTCGGAAAGACATTTTTATTCATTTATTTATCTGCAGTGCATTACAATGTTGATTGACAGCATTGGCCTCCGGTCATATAGCTATCACTCACTTATCAACATATAATTTTTTTATATACATAGGTAGACCTTATATTATATGCATACATACGAGTACATTTTACAATTTATTTTACATGTCTTTTAACTGATTTATTTCCCTCACCCACCGGCATGACTCCGCCAGTTAAGGCCTGCTGGTCTGAAGTTATGTTTGGGCACGAGTTCGATTCCTGCTTGGGCTGATTACCTGGTTGGGTTTTTTCCGAGGTTTTTCTCAACCGTAAGGTGAATGCAAGGTAATCTATGGCAAATCCTCGGTCTCATCTCTCCAAATACCATCTCACTATCATCAATCTCATTGAAGCTAAATAGCCTAGTAGTTAATACAGCGTCGTTAAATAACCAATATAGAGTGTTAGTTGGGAGGCCGGAGGGAAAAAGACCTTTGGGGAGGCCGAGACATAGACGGGAAGATAATATTAAAGTGGATTTGAGGGAGGTGGGATATGATGGTAGAGACTGGATTAATCTTGCTCAGGATAGGGACCAGAGATGGGCTTATGTGAGGGTGGCAGTGAACCTTCGGGTTCCTTAAAAGCCAGTAAGTAAGTATGGCTACTTATAGTCAATATTTATTCAATGAGGACGGCGAGTCATATATGAATATACTGTATATGTATATATCAAATGTTAACAGTATTCATAAACTGTTGTGGAAAAATGGCCATAAAGTCGTTTAAATATGCACTACTGCATGTATGGCTTGAATGTCTTAAAAATGCAGGTAGTTAGCTACTGATGATATTAAGGAGAAGAGTTCGGTGTTCTGGTATAGCTCAGATGGAAAGAGGCTTAGCATGCAGAGCTGAAAGGTCCCAGGTTCGATTCCTGGTGCCGGAATGAATTTTTCTCAAAATAATATAATGACCTTTGTTTTCTTTAGTTACTCTTAATTTTCATTCATTACAATATTCTTCTATAGCATTTAGTGATTTCTGTAATCCCATTACTGTTATTGCACTACATATCAAATCATCAGCATACAGTAATACTGGTATATTTACATTACTAATTACTGGTACGTGCGCATTACTTTTGCTAATGTATTCTAATGTATCGTCTATAAATAAATTGAATAGATGCATATTAATCGGATAACCTTGTCTGACTCCCACATATTGCTAAATGTTTCAGTTATTCTGTCAGTATTAACTCTAACACAAGACTCTGTGTTGTCATATAGTGCTTGTAAATTCTTAATCATATTAATGCTGAGTCCCTTTTTTGCCAGCTTATACCACAATGCGCCTCTGTTTACTCTATCAAAGACTTCTTGAAAATCTATTAAAAAAAAAAAACAATAAATTCTACCTCGTTTAAAGTTTAAATATTTATCAACTATTGCTGATAAAGGTCTCCCCACACTGACGCGAAATATTCGTAGCAGTGGCGAATGTTTCGCTTTGCAAAGTTGCCACTGTCTCAGTGTTCATTGCGGTTTATGAGTGTGCCCAAGTATCGCCGGACATCTGCGAATCTGCAGTGTTGAAATTTAGATTCGCCACCTGTGCAGTTTTCTTTGCTGCCGCCACAAATTTTATGATGGCATTCTGTGAGAAATTGTAAGGAAACATCCAGTTTTATACGATTTATTCTAGAGGATTACAAGTAAGTAAGGAAAAAGGACAATAAGAGATATAATCCAATTGGAATTAAATGAAAGTGGTAAGTTATTCACATCTTTAACATATCTGAGGAGAAAAATTCTAGCTTACATATGACTTGTCTATAACGAATAATTTCATATTCGCGTCTTTGTTGCCTTTTATCAGTCGTTAAGAATATCATAGCATTACTTAGTACAGAAATGCATTTCTAGAGAACCTACATATATGAACTTTGTGTCATCATCTTACTAAGGTTTAATAGTTCAAAGTTAATAATTTTCTTAGTTTAGGAAAGGTTTCATTCTTAAAAGCAAATATATAAGCCTACATTTAATAGCAATTTTTTGTCAAAACTAATCTCATTCATATTTTATTCCTATGAAATACTTTAGGAACTTTTATATTAGCTAGTATAGAAGAGTTGTTTCAATAAACATAAACAAGCTTATTAAATTGTTTTCATTAACCCTTACGAATTCGCACAGTATTTCCTAACATTAGTACTCGCGTTTGTTGTCACTAAGCTCAATCAATAATCAATGTTTTGGACTTAGTATTTTTATGTTATTATGCGATATTTGTCTATATAATGTTAAAATAACTGACTTGTAATTAATTTTTAAATATTAAGTAGGGTAAACTGTATAGTGATTGACCACTTAAGCCAATGAATCATAAAATAATGAGATATTACAAAACAGTGGTAATTTATTGAGGCAATTTTAAAGACATTGGGTCAAGTGAAGATTCAGAAACAAATCAGAATCAAGAAATAAAAGAAAAAAAAATTTAATGCAAATGTAAATTAAATAAACATAATTTCACTTTTACAGTTATTGACCTTCTACTGCACAGTTATTGACCATACGCTTACTAGTGATTGACCGTCTACTGCACAGTTATTGACCACACACTTATTAGTGATTGAACAACACATTTTCACAGTTTTCACTTTTTTCTTGTTTAGTTTCTCTTGTTTTGGTCTTTCTCATTAGCAACTCTTTTCTCTGTTTTTTCTTTCATCTCTTTTTCGCTTCCTTTCGTCTCTTGCCACTTCTTCCATTTTTCTCTTTTGTGCCTTATCAGAAGCAAATGTGTGCCATTTCTCTGATGTTATTACAAATGGCGTGCATTCACAGTTTCGTTTTTGTTTGGGGTACCAGGCCACTGTAAGATTTGGCCAAGTGATGAGTCTTGGCTCTCAGCGTTGCTAGTACTTGGTCTAGATTCTTCAGTAGCTATGCAAACAGAATGATTCGACAATTGTGCTTCAGCACTAGATTCAGGTCTAAGTTCACAGAAAATAGCGTACAGGAGCTCTGTAGAAGTTGATCACTATGTCTTGCAGCTTTCATGGCATGAAATACATCAAGTTTTTCTGAACCGACAATGGCACTGAAACTTTCAAATGTTATGCTTTTCCCTGCTGAATCGTTAGCATGATTAGATGTTTCAATGACTGTGTCTTCTCACAGTCTTTGCCGATACACTTGCTAAAGTCAATAGCATCGGGATTCCATGGAAAAAGTCCTGTAGAACAGAATCCTTTTTGGATGGTTTGTTTAGTGAGGGAGTTACTAATAGCTTTCTGCAACAGTCGTGCTACCAGCTGTCATGTAACTGTCTGGTGTTCATGTGTTTGACGCCGGCAACGAAATCCTTCCATCCAACCTCGTTTGAGAGGTCGGAACGCAGAGACATCAGCTGGCTGTAATATTCTTGTAGCGTAGAAACCAGAATAATTTGCATTTCTCTACGCAATTAACTGACATGAAGGGTAAGATTAGTCTTATGTCCATCTACGAACAAAATTATTGGAAAAGGTATTTCATTTGTAACTAAATAAGAACACAAAACATTACCTAAGTACTCATAAAATACATCTATGGTCATCCATTCATTTTCACTCCGATCCACTCCCCATTTCTTAGGTACAGTTCTCATAATATTGGCAGGTATTCACTGATAAGGGTAAATCAACATTGCTGGAACCATGTTACCTGAGGCAGAAAAACTGAACATGCATGTAATGGCAGATTTAGCTTGTCCATCATCATTTTTATAAACATTTCGAGCGCCCTTTGGTGCAAGAACGATTTTGGAAGAGGGACAAAATAAAAAATTTGTCTCATCTCCCCAATTCCATGAGGGTCTTTCAGTATATCAGTCACCAACGTTCTCAACCAACCTCTGATGTTGGATTCTGAAACTCAAGCGCTAGCTGCGGTGACAGACTCAGGTGTATGATTTACAATTTCTGGATGACGCTTTAGAAACGCCCTGTACCCAACCATCTCCGGGGCGATTGTTAATAAAAGGTGTTTTTAGACCCTTCTCTTCAACATATTCTTTCACACTGTCTAAGACGTATTTTCTATGGGGAAATCCCTTCCGGTGACAATCAACTATCCATTGTACCAGAGTATCTTCTTTACCCAGCACTGGGCGAGGACCAAGTGACACTTTTCCCTCAACGGGATATTTTTTTTCTGAACGCTAAGGTTGCTTTCGGGACACCATACTTCCTGGCAGCTTCATTTAAACCAATTCCACTGCAGACAGCTTCTACAGCATTTCGTAAAGCTTCCTCTGTATAATGCACCTTACCTGGCTTAGGCATTATAATATAGTGTCAGTCCTGTAAAAATCGCTATCATTTAACTGATTATGTTATAGAATTAGAGCAAATTTGTCGTTATTCTAACAAAAAGTTTATAAATGACCAATCACTGTAGTTTACGGACATTCACTTTATAGTGATTGACCATGGGGCATTTTTATGTCCTATAATAGCTTTTACAAAATAATATTCTGTGGACGGAAACCTTATACCTTTTCTCACACTATGAGTATAGAAACGAACACCAGAATTTATGTATCCAATGCAGAATAAAGAAATTATAGCATGCATTATTCTTAGCAATTACTCTAGTTACTTTTGTTCACATTCCGTTGCACTTCCATTCGATTTCAATCCACTCAGACAACAGACACTAACTCAGTGGGATGAACAGTGACTACTAACCATAAGTAGGGGTTGTTGCTAGAGGTATATGCAGCACAAAGTGAAATCAAGGTCGTCGCTTATTGATAATATGCTTGAAAAAAGGAAGCGGTCAATCACCATATACTGGTCAATCACTATCTAGTTTACCCTGTAATATTGTAGGATTGTTGTTTAGTCAACTGTCCGAAGACAGGTCTGAACCTCACAAATGATACCAAGAAGGCACCACGTATGAGGCAACTAGGCCAGGAGGTAATAGGGTAGGGTGGCCAGTTCCTTTCCTTCTCCATTGCATACATCATACAAAAAATAAGCAAAAATCTACACCTAGCAGATACTGCTTCATCAAGTCGTCTTTGTTGCCCATGCACACTTAGAGAATACACTTACACATAAACAGAATAATTTTATTAATTACGAATATATGCGAATATCACTACGTGTGGGACAAACCCCTCCCAGATTTCAGACTTGGCATCATCTCTCGTCTTCCTTCTATTGAAGGACACATTATAACAGAATCAAAGAAAAGTTAGAAAAGACGAGACAAAGTAGAGTCTTTTCGGTTTTCGAGATTTTGTTATGCACTTTACACGTGTGTATTGTATACTACAGTATTTTTGCACGATCATTTATTTAGAACTGCAACTACTGTATGAATTTTATGATACTTTCTGCATTGAGAACGCATTTTAGTGAATGTAGTCATTATACATTCAAAGGGGTATTAGTTTGCTAAAAAGTTTATTAAAAGTCAGTATGTTTTTTTTTATCTCATGATGAAAAAGAAAACCTGAAAAATATGTTATTGAGGGGGTTTAGATGTATTACATTGCATTATAATAGAAACGCGGAAATTAAAGTAAAATAATTGTTTCCAAATGTGAATGTATTGATTTTGCAGCATTAAAATTATTCATATTGTGTTAGGAGTTCGTTGAACGTACTCTCATAAATTCCTAGAAAATTGCTAAATGACCGAGAATCTTCCAATGTCATCTCTCTCAGTAGGAATAAAAAAAAATATATTACCATTAAAGGATCTTTTATTTTCATTTCACTATTTTCAATTATTTATACATGCTGGGATGGTAATTCATGTTATGAGGGATTCTCTGAATATTTGTTTCATAGGTAATTTATCTTTTCAGATATCTTTACTTGTTTCTAATGCACTTATGTGTTTTTTTACGTGGACTTTAATTTCTCACCCACACTTCTTTTTTTCCTATGTGTTTTCTCCTCCAGAGCTATAAGTTCTTTGACAACGTTTGCTACCACAAGCACAACATCTAAGACTGTCTAAATACTAGGTATCATCGTTAGCCATTTTGATTCTTTTCTTTTAATAATTTAATTAAATGTATTCTAATATTTCAGTTATATTTATTTTAATATTGTAATTACATTTATTTTGATATTGTAATTACATTTATTTTAATATTATGATTACAATTTATTTTAATATTTAATTGCAATATTTATATATTAATTGCATTTATTTTAATATTTATTATTACATTTCAAAACACATAATTAAAACAATTTGAGCGATGGAAATGTTTTGTAAGTGGATTTGAAATCAAAGCGAAGATTTCTGTATTAACAGACAAGAGGCTGTCTTGAGTTCTTTGCCAAGTAAAAATACTCTTTACTTTAACTCGTCGTAACTTTAAAACCAGTAAAGATTTTGAATAATGGCAACTTTTAAAAGTAATTTCAGTTCTTTCTTGACATTTCATTTGTTTTGACCCCCATCTAACGTGAAACACAAAAAAGTTTGCTGCTAACCACTTTTGAAGGTGTGAATGTCTATTTTGAACAGATGACTTCGAAGTTATTATCCCCCCCCCCCCCACTGCGTTTTAAAAACAATTTTGATTTCAAAATTTGTTAGATGCTTTCCTCAGACATTGACCTGCCAATCATAAAAATAACAGTGCGATTGATTAACTGTCATAGGAGCTACGACATGATATTCCGCTGCATACCCGAAATTTTGGTCTCCACTTGTGCTGCAAATATTTTGCGTTGGTGTGGGGAAACTTACGAATTTCGTTGCTGCTGTATACGCGAAATATTCGTGGCCGCCACTGCTGCGAATATTTCGCGTTGGTGTGGGGAGGCCTTAATACAAAAATATTATCTGTTGTTCTACAATCTTTGCTTAAACCTTTCTGAAAATTTGATAATATTCCGTATCTTTCTATCCATACATTTATACAGTGATGTCAAAAACTTTTTCCTTACATTTTTATTGTACCTTATTTTTTGACTATACCATGCAGGCTTTGCTTAATGGCAAGTTTTAGTTGCCATGGTAATATTTTACACTGCATAGGTACAATCAGAACATAGTTAAAAATGCAAGGAAAAAATTTTTGATGTCACTTTAAGTTCAGCCAAAATTCCAAAATGGATTGTTCCCAATACAGATAGTAGTGAAATTTCTCGGTAGTTATTTACATCATCAATATTTCCTTTCCCCTTGTAAATTGGATGTATAATAGCTGTCTTCCATGCTTTGGGCACTAATCCTGCATTCATCATAACTTTATTAAATAATGTAACCAAAATATTTATATTCCTCTCTCTTTTACAAAAGATCTTTCAATATTCTCCTGGTATACCATCGAATCCAACAACTTTCCCATTTTTTAATTTCTTAATCTGATTACAGACTTCTATTTCTGTGATGTTGCTATCTAATATGTCCAAGTATTGTATATTACTGATATTGCACTCTTTACCTATGAAGTTATCCATATCGTCATTTATTTGATTCAATCCTTCAAAGTACAATTTCCACTCTGCTGGACTGATGTTCCCTAATGTGTAGGCTTTTTAACCATACTCTTTAATGCTGACCATAATTTCTTAGCTTCATTCTGTTGTACAGTCATGGAAGAAAAAACTGACCGATGTGCAGCAAAACTCGTAATGTTACTTATGCCGGTTTTGTTGTGATTATCACAGTATAGAGCATTGGTCCCCAACTCAGAGCACTGTGTCGTCATCAAGCCTTGCCCGCTCGCCCGCGGAAAGTCGTAGCAGGGCAGGTAAGACGTTCAGCGGCAGGACGAAAATATGAATTTACTGCATAGGTTTATGATTGTTTTCTGATGAAAAAAGATACGGGCTGAATAGAAATAACTAAATTAACTATCTTAAGCAATTTGGAGAAAAAAAAAAAAAACATTGTAGCCTATTTTCAACAAAGTTAGAAGTTAATAAATTTATCATTACTTTTAGAAATGTAATACACATTTCATGTTAATTATTCGAGTAATGCGTGACAATTACTTTAAATGTGTAAACTGCTTCTGTTAAGGAAAATATTGAACAAAACACATACAAATCCTAGGAATAATAATGCAGAAATTTAACTTCATTCAGTCCACTCAACACTGGCGTTAGCACTGATTTTTCGGGATTTGTTTAATTCTCTTTTTCCTCAGCAATTTCTCAACGATTGGAACTATTGTTTGTATAGTGCATAATGTGACAGCACATTTTAGGTTGTGATCCGATAATTGGCTTCCATGACATGGCTTGTTTATCTTCATCATAGGAAAAAAATTACTGTTCGCACAGATGGCCTACGTGAATCCGAAAGAGGATGTCTGTACAATTGGGGAAATCTAAGCCATGGAAAGTTCATAGAAAAGTCAGATAACTTCTTTTGTTTTGATTTTTATCCTTCAATTCACTATCGTAAAGTAAATCAATAAGTTCTAATTACAAATACTAATTGAAAATCAGATTGAAAATTTTCCTAGTCTTTAAATCTCGAATCAAATTTCTGGTGCAGATTGTCATGATGTGTGAATATATTCTTCGAAATCCAAAGTCTTAAGAAACTAGTATGCCTATATCGTTGTTAATATTGAAAAATGTGCTGTAACTTATCCTTTTAGTTAAGCTAACGTTCCATAATTAAAGGTGGTTTATATTAAACGCCTTCACTCTGTCATATAACTGTGTACTAATCTTGTTGTTACCATGTAGAAAACAATTTAAAGCATTCAGATAATTCCATTAAGAAGGCAAGTTCACAAATCCATTTTTTCATTCTTCACTTATGATACAGACTTTTCTTCTTCCTCCGTGAACAATGATGTTTCCTCCCTCAGTTCAAAGAACCTATTCAATAATTTGCCACGACTAAGTCACCGTACTTTACTATAATATGACAGATCACCTTACTCGCTATTGCATTCATCAAGAAAGACTTAAATTGACAATGAGCGAGACTTTTCGATATAATTGTGTTGGTGGTTTTTCTAATTGGACTACTTCTATAACACCATTTTGATTTGTTTTGCACATGATTTCTGTTGGTGTATAATGTAGTGAATAGAAATAACTTCATGGGATACATTAACGCTTTTCACTTCGTCCCTTAGAGAGATTGGCTTTCGGAATGGTTTTATTTACATTCTACAGTATTCTGTAGGTTATGCAGAGCCGGAGTTAGGTATAGTGCCGCTCCTAGGCAGTGCTAGATTTTGCCGTCCCCAAATCCCACAAACAGTTTATGGACAGCTATTATACAGGTGACGTTCAGTTAAAGTTATTTTTAAATGAAATGTTACATACAATTCAGAAAACAAAATGTTAAATGTTATGATTTATTTAACGACGCTTGTAACTGCAGAGGTTATATCAGCGTCGCCGGATGTGCCGGAATTTTGTCCTGCAGGAGTTCTTTTACGTACCAGTAAATCTACTGACATGAGCCTGTCGCATTTAAGCACACTTAAATGCCATCGACCTGTCCCGGGATCGAACCTGCAACCTTGGGCATAGAAGGCCAGCGCTATACCAAGTCGCCAACCAGGTCGACTTCAGAAAACAGTAAATTACTGAAATCAAAATACATGCATCTTACTTGTGAATTATAAAGACTTTCTTCGGACTTTCTTCACAGAGAAAGCAATGATGGTATTATCAAAGTCGATCTGACGAAGCATATCAGACTCGAAGCAAAGAAACATAATACTCAAACTTATTCATTGTTGAAACAAAATTTATTTTTGAAAGGCAGGCTGTGGTTTTTTAAGCATGGTTTCTGTTGGTGTATAATTTTTAAGAGGATTTCTTACTTCGACAGGAGTATAAAATAAATTGAAAAATAAACTCCAACTCTTTACAGAATAAACCTTTCAAATCGAATTATATAGTGAACATACTGAAAAGTGATTAAATAGTATGTTGTTGTTTTCTAATGCCAGGCGTTGCACAATAAAGTCATTTGACCTCTTGCACTCCAATATTTTTCAAAGATATTATCATGACCAGCCACTGAAGCACAGATGATTAAATAGTATTGTTGATGATATAGGCCAGTGTTTCTTAAACTTTTTTGAAGTGGGGACCACTTTTTTAAGTCAGAACAGTTCCGAGGACCACCTTACTCTTGTTCCCTTTGAAAGCAAAGCATATTTTAATACCAGTATATTTTAAAACTGAATTAATTAATTAAAATTAATTTACTTCATTTAACTTTATATTAGTATTAACTAATTAAGTTAATGTTAATAGAAAAAAATTCATTTTAGAATTTTAATAAAGCAAGGTATTAGAGTTTGGACAATCTTTAACTTATTAACTAAACAAAATAAATAAATAAATAAATGAATAAATAAATAATAAATATATGTTGGTATTCTCATTAATGAGATGGATAAGCCTGTCTATTCTTGCGCAATTGTTCTATATTTTGATATATGCTGGTAAGCTTAAGTCAGAGATCGTTACATACATAGAGTCGATTTCGGTACTTTGTTTTTATTAGAGTTAGTGATGAAAACCCTTTCTCACACAGATACGTAAAAGCAAACTGAATTATAATCTGTAAAGAACCACTGTACAGTTCAATATATTCTCTTTTCACTTGTGTTGAGGTCCAGAAATTAACCATACTTTCTGCTTGGAATTTCATTTTAAGTCGAGAGTTCAATTAACTGTTCTCCTTCACTCAACAAAAGTTTGTTATTTTCAATATCAAGGGATCGCGAACCCATGAAAATTCGTCATATTTACATGGAAAATAAGTTTCAAATTGTGACCTCAGAGTTTCGAGATGCGAACGTATGTCATTGCATAATTTTCTTTCCAATAATGAAATCATTTTCAATCAAAGAAGACTCTAGGGTTGGAAATAGTGAAAAAATCTCTGTTTTACGGATCTGACCCACAAACCAAGTTTCCTCCCGAACACTTTTTTCTCACACAGTCAAAGAATTACCTTATAGAGAGAGATTTAGTTCGTTTAGTTTTGAGAATATATCTGGAAGATATTCCAATGTACTTAGCCACATGTCGTCAGCTGATGTGCAGGGAAAAGATGGCGAGAAACACCATGTTCATAGTGCTTTAAATCCCTCTTTTTTTGCTGAGAGTAGAGTGGAAATTCGGTAGACAGGTAGGTTAATAAATTTCATAAAATGTCAGTACTGGGAGTAAAAGTGAAAGGTGACTGTCATGTGTCATTTCCAAACTCTGAGATTTTCAGATAGTGTGATACGCAATTCGTTTGAATTTGAATTTTTCTTCTGTCCTTTTTGAAGAACCACAAGGGCAGACCTCGGGGACACAGGTGGTCCAAGGACCATAGTTTGAGAAACGCTGATATAGGCTATTATATTGTGAATGTAACTGAGAATTGTGGTTACTATTCATAGCGATAAATAGCTAATAAACAACAATATGCAATTTGATTTTCAACACTGCATTCTTGTTCATACAAGTAGTTAAATTTAAGCAGTTTCATAGTATAATAATGTGATACCGGCATTACAATATAACTATGCAGCTGCATACTTTCCTTTCACTCTTGCCACGACCGCGACAATGTGATAACAAAACAATATCTGACTTCCACAAGGTGTTCAAGAAGAAACTTCAGAAAAGATTTACCAACATGTGTTTTAAAAATAAATTTCATTGTAAAATAAAAATGAAAAAGGGAGAGAAAGAGAGAGAAAATGCTGCCCCCTGGAAATTGCCGCCCTATGCAACTGTCTAAGTTACCTAGGCCTGAATCCGGCACAGAGCCTATGTGTATATTTGCAACGTTTGTTGTGTTTTAGTCGACATACAGAAAGTTGTTTTGCCATTGGTTTTGCCATTGCGGGTATGAGGAATGTTGTAAATATTATTTTCATCCCCTCTGTTCGTGTCTCTTCACTCTACAGACATACTATGTTTATGGTTTATGACTACTGTATATTTCGTGTTATTTCTAGAGTCCTAGGCATGTGACCCTTTCCAGCTCTACCAACAGAATTTGTCTATAAATAGCCACAACCACTACGAAAATCATCATTAGTATTTCAGTTCCACAGATATGGACGTCAAAGCCAAAGTAATTGCACTGCTCGAGGAAGGCCGATTTAGCACGGCTCGAGCTGGAGAACGCTATAGAGTTGCGACTAGAACAGCGTCCAGGTGGTGGGCGCAGTATCAAGAGCGAGGTTACATAACTCGTAAACCTGGTAGTTGAAGACCCAAGGCATCAACACCACAACAAGATCTTATGTTAATAGAACGTTCGAGGCGCTTTCATTTTATACTTCTAAAATATTTGTGGCCGGCAGGGAATTTCCTGCTTCCAACAGAACGCTAGTAAAAGCCTTAATAGTGCCAACGTTGTGCTGAGAAGAACAGTGGTGAAGGAAGTTCTGACTGAAGACCATCGAATTGATCGTGTCACATTTTGTCGAATTCATACAACTATCCATGGAAAGAGGTCATCTTTTTGGATGATATGTTTATGAACTATAGCAGGCCAGTGCACGTATATCGACCGAAACAATCCAAGAGATTTGACCCTGAATATTTGTGGTCCAGAGACAACGCAGTGGTCGTTTGTCCTAATCGGTGTGGTACGGATTTCTGGTTATGGTGGCGGTGCACTATGGAGGATTCATGGGCATATGAATGAGCATCAGTACACCAATAAACTGGAAAATGAATGATGCTACCTAGTGTTCGTGTGTTTAAGCCCGAAAACAAAATAAAATTCCAACATGACTTGTCTTCGGTACACACGTGTCGCCGTGCAGCGGTGGTTCAACATTCACAGGGACGATGTCGAGAGGTTCCATGGGTGCCAAGAATTCCTGACTTAAATTCCATAGAAAATGTGTGTACGGAAGTGCAACGCAATGTTAATGTGTAACTACAGAGTCGGTGTCCTAGGATTGCAGATGAATTGTGGAATCTCATTGCAGATGTTTGGGATGATGTTGCATTGTCAGATAGATACAGTAGGTCTATATCCAAAGCCTTGTTAATTCTGAAAGTAGAAGAATGGATGCAGTGATCAGTGTCAAAGGTTTATGGACAGGCTATTAAGTCCAGAAGAAAACTGTTGTATATAACTAGAACTACATAGGTAGAAGAACATTTTAATTTGTGATATAAAGAACATTTAGTATTAATTATTTTACTTCAGGAATGTATTTTTTCTTTTCTATTTTTAGAACAAAAATAAACACTGTGGGCCGTATTCATAGACATTCTTAGCGTGGGCTTTCGGTGGACGATCAACGAACTAACGTTTTTCGTATTCATAAACCACTGTCAGCGATATGACATGATATGATATGATATGATATGATATATGATATGATATGATATATGATATGATATGATATGATATGATATGATATGAATCCTGTTTAGCACGCTCGTACCCCGGGCTAGCGAAATGTCTATGAATAGCACCCTGTAGCTTTAATAATAGAATAAATAAATAGGTTCTAGTAAACACTAGAATCACTTATATAATCACACGTTTTCCTAAATTGCACAAAAATTATTTCTAACTAACAAATCTATTTGTGTTTCTCTTCCCTCATTACTAATTGTTTACCGAAAGTAATTTATAGGTATTTATTTATTTCAATTGAACTGAATGTTCACTTATATTATTTGTATTGGATTACCTTAATCAATTTATATTTATTCTACTTTAACTGTTCACGTCTATATCATCTTACCATTAAGTTCGTATGTATTGTATCTATCTCAATTTTGTTTACTCTTCGTCGTATGTTTTGCCAGGAAGATATTAAAGTAAAAATAAACCATAAATAAACGAAGTATCGTATGTCTATAGAGTAAAGAGAGACGAACAGAGGAGTTGATAATGAAATCAATAACATTCCTCGTACTGGTAAAAACAATTAAATAACAAATTTCTGTACATCGACAAAAACACGAGAATTTCAACCTTATAGAATGTGAACAGAAACAGTACGAAAGCCTTTCTCTCCTAGTCCAACAACTTCGAGTAAACAGTACTCTGTACTGTGATAATCACAACAAAACCGGCATAAGTAACATTACGAGTTTTGCTGTTCATCGGCCAGTTTTTTCTTCCGTAACTGTACAAGTTTTCTTATTTCTAACGTTTTTTTGCTCTTGCCATTTACTTTTAGTTTTCTCTAATAGTTCTAAATAGCATTTTCTTTCTTTTAAATATCTGCTGCTCTTTTCAACACAGCTCTCCTTCTTGAACTGTGTTAAATATGTAAGTACAGTAGAATTCCTCGTATCCGGCAACAGTGGGACAAATCCAGTGCCAGATAACTTAATTTTGCCAGATAATTGGAAAATACTTTTATAGGTTATGTAAAAACATACTGTATTGCACAAACAGTTTTTTCTATGTTGAAATGTAATAATTTTCATAGAGATATTTAAAAATAAAGTTTTGAAATGTGTACAATGTTTATTTTTAATACTGAATACGGTAATGTACATTTATCAGTTCATAATTGAAGCGTCGGCTGGAACAACATTATAAGTTACATTTAGTAAAATTTACAGGAGCTGCAAAAATGTGTACATGTACAACGTTATTCTTATAGGGTAGCAAAGTTTGAGTGGACAAATTTCACGTACTGCATTTATGGACAGTTGCAAACCAAAGAGTATAGCAAGGTAACATGACATACAACATTATTACATGGAAACATGCCAAATGAAATTTTTGTAACTTACAACGTTGTTCCAGCCAATGCTTCAATTATTGTAATGCAATAATACATAATAGCATAAAAAATACTGAAAGTTCTCATAACCTTGTGACAGTTTTAAATGGCGGCCGTATGACATGAAGAGCAGTGTAGCCAACATTGCAACTATGAAGCAGCATTCAATGATTTGAGTGTAAGAACATGTCACTTGTGTTTCACAGAATCCATTGTGCAACAGCAGCGCTTTGCAGTAATAGCCATGGTACTATCTGTCACTTGAACGAAACTTTAACGTGCTGTAGGAACAGAGAATTTCACACTTTCCTATTTGGACCCATCCAACAGCCCTTCGAAATGGGCGAATTTAAATGGTAAATTTAAAAATATTGTCTCTGCGTATTTTTGCGAGGCCCAAGTGACAGCTTACCAATGGTACCCAATCTACTCCAAGGACATAACGGGGTTTTCTGTCTGTTTTTTCACACGTGAACAATTTAAAGAGTAAACAATATGCGGCATGTGCAATTCACGAAAACCACTCACATCTTTGGTTGACTCTTCCCTTTCGAATGAATGGCTCCTTTTTTTTTTTTTTTTTTTTTTTTTTGCCCCCCCCCCCCCAAATCGCCGTTGTTTTGGTATTGCCAGTTATTTGGGTGCTGGATACGAGGGATTTTACCGTACTTCTTTTTTCATTATTGCATACTCTAAATTATACCAACCCTTAAAACTACTTTTAGGAATGTTTTTGTCACAATATCACACACTATATGTAAAAAAAAAAAATAAAGTACATTTCTAGTTCTTAATACATTCTCTATCCTCTGATTGAGGTTCTGGCTGATATGTACATCTATTATTATCAGGCAGTACATTTCGCTTGACAATATGTGTCAGAGGAAAAACAATTGTTTGTATGCATCAGAAGTCTGATTAGTGTAATATGTAGCTAGTCAGTGATGTATGCAGTGGAAGGGGAAAGGAACTGGCCACCCTACCCCATTGTCTCCTGGCCTAGTTGCCTCATAAGTGGTGCTTGTGAAGTTCACTTGTAAGGTTCAGATCTGTCTTCAGATGGTTGACTAAACAACAATGCATTCTCTAACCCAATTAAACAAATTACATTATGTTGTTCTTCAAATCTACTTAACGTATCATTCTCAGTTATCTTTTTTCCACTTTATACATTGTATTCTTATACCTAATTCTTCATTTATATTAACTGCTATTCGTTCATTAACATAATCGTCCACTATTTTTATATGAATTGGGAATTGTGAACTTGTAAATGCATTACCAATATTAAAGTCCATAATGCTTGCCAGTAAACCATATGAAGCTATCCCTAGATCTATAGTGGGCCTACTCTGGCATTTGGACTAATAAAAGTATAGTTCCCTATTGTATCACTTCCATAAAGCCCGTTGAGTACAAACTACTATTTTCACAAAATTGTATTAGCTTTTTACCTTCTGCATTTTTACAATATCCTTACTATTTTTGTTTATTTCCTGCCAATCATTGTCATTCCATGAGTCTGATATTTCTGGTACTAATGTCCTGATTCTAGTATTGAAATCACCTAAAATTAATATTTCTGCTGCTGGAAACTTTTCTCACATACATTCTACTTCCTCCAATAACTGCTCATAAAACCTTTCATTATAGTAGTGTGATTCTGTAGGAGTTGATATACAATTCCTAAGCATAATTTTGTACTTATTTTATATTTGTCATATACACCTAACCATATTATATCATTAAGTTTCATAGAAGTATTACAAATTCTAGTTTTAATATTTTCTCTTACATATATAGCTAACCCACCCGGATAGCACCCTTTATCAGTTCTTCTAGACTACCTTTCCTGAAGTTTATGAACCCCATAACATCGTAACTGTCTACTTGTTGAGCCCATATCTCTCCTAATTATAAAATATCTAGATCATGTAACAAATCATATAAGCTCCTATTACTGATTTTTTTCTTTAATATCTTCGATATTCCAATAGCAAATTTTTAATGTAGCTGGGTTCACTCTATAGAGTCAGAAAAAGCAGTTTGGTTTAACTCACCAGGTTTTCATATTCTACATCTTGATTACACAACTTTTAACACTATATCACTTCGGAATATGGAGTTTGCCTTCGCGTGTTAAATATTAGGTACATTACCTTGTTGATTAGTTTCAGCCTGTTGTGGGCTATCCTCAGAACTGGTTAGTCCTGGTCTTCGCACCTTTTGTTTGGGTTTCCTGTGGAATGTGTTTTTGTAGTGTAATGTGGAGTTAAAAAGTGTGTGTTTTCTGAAATTTAGTTGTGTGTTGAGAATTTCATGTAGATGTGTTTTTGTATGCCTATACATTTCGTATTCTAATGTGTTTAGTTTCTGGGTTTTCAATTGAATATGTAACATTTCAATGTCTGTGTTTATTTTGCTGTAGGTGTGGTTGGCATTTGTGATGTGTTCTGCGTATGTGGAAGTGTTTTGTAAGTTTGTTATGGCTGTGATGTGTTCTTTGTAACGTATTTGAAATGATCTGCTTGTCTGTTCTATGTAGTAGTTGTTGCAGGTGTTGCATTTGAGTTTGTATACGCCTGTGTGGTTGTATTTGTTTGCTATACTGTATCCCTTTCCAATGTGACGTCAGTTTTCACTGCTTTGACACATTCTTAAGTTCTGTCTCGTGGATGTGGTCATGTCTACTTGCTTCTCCTGGATCAGATTACACTGAGTTCTCGTGAGCCACTTCCTTTTCTTGCAAAGCAGTTGTAGCTATTTGTCTTCTGTTTGTATTGATGACATGTTTCTTCTACAGTAATGTAAATCAAATTGTTTCCCATTTACAATTTATTTCGTCTTAAAAATGCTTTATGACATTTCCTTTTGGTGTCCATTAAATATTTTTTTAAGTTAATTTCTTGTATTCCTCGTTTCTACAGAAAAATCATTTTCAATTCGAATTTTTGTACCAGATAAATATTTGAATTTCGCGAAAACTTCCATTTTCTTTGCAAAAGATATGAATTTCTTAAGGATAGGCTGTGAACTTCACCTTTTGCCTAATCTAAACACACAATATTCATAGTTTCAAAATTTCTCTCATTAGCCGATTGATTTATACTGAAAATAACAATATTATTTTTCCTTTGTTGCTGTTCTAGTATCTCACACTGTCTTGCAACTTCTTAAGGCGATCTATGGTTCCTTCAGCAAATTTGTCCATTTCTTCCTTCATCGAATAAGAATATTCTTTCATTCCTTTAATATTGTTTATAATGACTTCAAACTTTTCCAAGAAAACCTCAGACTTAGTTTTTAGATCATTGATGTCACTTCATCCAGCTGAAATTTCTTTATTTTGATTCTCCAACATTGCTTGTAGTTTTTTCATCTTCCTTTTCAGGTCCAGGGTTAAGTTCAACATTTCCCATCACTAATAGCACAAATATTATTACCTAACAACAATTTTTCGGCTTTAAATCCATTTTCATTTACTTCTTTGCATGTTAGCTCAACACTTCTGTTATTCTACCTTCCAATCCTAGCCCTATACACTGCTATGTCGGTCATATTTCACAGCACTAGCTTCTCCATATGTCCGTCTCCTACTAGTGTCAGCACGCAATCCCCGACATCCAGTTACCTAAATAGATGAATAAAATTCTTTGTTCAAGCCAGTCTGCTCTATCCTACTGTTGGTAACATTTAACAATAATTACAATTATGGATGTCTCTGATAGAAGGGATGGAAAACATGTTAATTTAAAAATGTTGCTCACTGTTCCACTCGCTTTTATGTGTAATGATAGTATGTAGTTTCATTATGTATGTGCGAAGTGTGTAAATTGAAAATTGGTTCCACGGTAGCTAAGACCAGTGAAGAAGAACTAGAAACTTATGATAAAGCATTTGGCATTGAAAGCCACCACTACTGTTTTGTTATCAAAATAATTGTAGTTCTGTCATTTAATATTAAGTAATTACGTTTGCTTAAGCTCAAAATTTATTTACATTTTGTGTGACACATCTGTATTTTTTGTTACAGTTACATGACTCTGGGTATGACCCAGGAAAAGCTCTCCAGGCCCTGGTGAAATGTCCAGTTCCTAAAGGCATCGATAAAAAATGGACTGAGGAGGAAACGGTAGGTACCATGAAATACATTGCTCAGTTGATTCTCCAGTTGTTGTTGTGGTGTTGGTTGTTGTAATTATAGTAATTCAACCATCTTCATTTTCAGAAACGGTTTGTCAAAGGTCTTCGTCAATTTGGAAAGAATTTCTTCAGAATTCGGAAAGACCTTCTTCCTCATAAAGACACAGTAAGTAAATGATTCCTCTATTCATTTATGTATTAAAAGTACCATTTCATACTCTTCAAGATATATTATTAATGTGAAATTCATCATTTATAAATAACGATTATTGAAAGAAAGTGTTTCATATAAAAAAGTGAAGTGATTTGAGTATTTTATGTTTTCATTTCCCTCAGTTTGTGTTTGATTCAGTTAAATGATCCAGCCTCTGCTTTATTCCAAATGTTCGTTATACCTGCTAGTAAAGTCTTACTTTTCCTTTATGAATTTTGTATGAAGGTATATATTAATAAAGAGGGAAGAAAATTGGAATATTCTAAAAATATATATATATATATATCTACATATATATATATATATATATATATCTATATATATATATATATATATCCTTATAATGATCAGAGCACATCCATAGCTGAGAGACTATCATCAGGACTGGCATACATCACGAGTTTATGGAGGACAGAGTTTTGGAACAATTTCCCCATATATATACCTTCATGATGGACAGAGCCCACCTGTAGCTGACAGGTTCTCTTCAGGACTGGCACACATCACGAAATTTATGGTGGACACAGTTTTGGAACAGTTTCCACCTAGGTGTGCTATTCTCAGTTCATCATTGCCTCATCATCCTGTAAAATGTAGTGAACCACTCTGGTTCAGTTTATTTGTAATTAACACTATAAAATGCTTCAGATTAAAATGTTCATAAAATGCTGTAATGCACTCCATATAGTTATATTAGAACAGGAATTTATATGTACTGAAAGTTAAAGAATGACACCAAGTAGTCCACACCTGTGGAGTAATGGTCAGCGCGTCTAGCCGCGAAACCAGGTGGCCCGGGTTCGAATCCCTGTCGGGGCAAGTTACCTGGTTGAGGTTTTTTCCGGGGTTTTCCCTCAACCCAATATGAGCAAGTGCTGGGTAACTTCCGGTGTTGGACCCCGGACTCATTTCACTGGCATTATCACCTTCATATCATTCAGACTCTAAATAACCATAGATGTTAATACAGCGTCGTAAAATAACCCAATAAAATAAAAATAAAGACACCAAGTATAATTGAATAGATGTGTTGTCAGTTAGGATTTTTAAGCCTAGTTTACAAAACTCTGAAATGTAACTAAAGTCTGATTCAGACGTGGATAGTTTATAGGAGTCAAATGCTTGAAGCCTCTAAACTTGAGGCCATATTTGTGATTATACGAAGACTTCAAAACTTGGAACAGTTTTTTTACATGTAAATAGCGTGTGCTGAATGTATGCTTCTCATTAGTGTTTGTATTCAGTTATAATTAATGTACCAGTAATAATATAAATCAATTGTGAATTGGCATTGGTTTGATAAAACTGGAGATACTACAAGAACAAATCCAAGCATGTATGCACCTAATTGGCGCTTTGTTGCTTCATGTATTACAAAACATTCTTGAAAAGAAGGGTTGGTGGAGAAGAACAGAGTTAAGAGATAGATTCGTAGAAGAAATTTAATGGCACACCTAACACCTGTTGAAAGAGTATTTGTGAAATAATGATTTTCTCTTGTTTTTATTGATGTATTCCCTTGTGACATTTGGAATTTGATGGAGTCAGGTTGAACATGCAATGAGAAAGTGGACAAAAAAGCTGCTGTGTTGGTAAATTAAATTTTGTTTGACCACCAAGTCATAATTTGACTATCTCAACCATGTCAGATGGAAGTTAGAGAAAAGTCGACTTGCTTCAAGCACTTGACTTCTGTAAACTATTTCCATCTGAATCTGAGCTAACTAATAATAGAGAACTTACACCAAATAATAATGGATTTTCACAACTATTTTTCCTCCATACATTACATTTGAAATAGGAAACATTTCTATAAATTTCTACATCCGGAGAAGGCCTAGCCTTCGAGATATGAATTTTCAAAATAATTGCCTAACACTCATATAAGTCTCATATCTTCATTGCCATCGTGAAGAAGAAAATGTTTAAGACCCCAAATGTTTATACATTGCCCTCAAAATCAGGGAAGCTTATGAAAACTTACCTCTTCAAGTTGTTTTAAGAAGTATTCTTTCCACCTGTCAGTGATCATTGCAGTCTTTGGTAGATTCGTGGACCAGTTACTGAGGTGTAACTCCAGAAGGTAAAACGGTGGAAGTGTTAACAATTTCAAAGCACACAACTCGGATTGTTCAGTCTCTTGACGTTTATGGCTTTAAGCCTTGGAAAAATTTCATTCGGAAATTCTCTGATAATGTTTTGTTACTTGGCATGAATATTATATTTGAATTTCACTAACTTTTCATGTGTGACTCCTCACAAATATAAATTGTTTATAATATGAAATGTGATATTTAATATACTGGATGCTAATGCTGTGTTGTGTAGTCATAATATTAGTGTATTGGTATTGATATCAATGCTGTGCCATGTTGTCTACACTGTATGTGATATAGATATTTTGAGAATTTTGTCAAATGTCAGCTTTTTTTTTTATATATACTACAAATTTTGTGTTAATGTAAAACCAACTCGGAGGACACCAAATATCTGTTCTCAGCCACTTTTCAACCTGCAGTACTTTAGTCCAAAGTTAAGCACAATATTCAGTGAAGATTGAAAGATGTCTTTAATAATGATACTTTTTTTGTAGTAGAAATATAAATGAAGACTTAACAAACAAGCTATTTGTGATCATGCTGTCATTCTAATCATGAGCCTGAAAAAGGTTAACTGAAACACCGTGTACTTACCTGTCAGTCTTCCTTCTGATGGGACTTCAGGAGTTCAGTTGTGCTAGGAGTTAGTAGGCTAATGCAGTGAAGAGAATTATTATTTGTGGTGATACTGATCACTACAAGAAATTTTACTCCAGTGTTTACATTTCCCGGAGCAATGCTTGTCTGGTATATGCAGAGTTGAAGAAGTACCTCTTACATCCCTGTCTTCAGATTGCTGTAGAGCAGTGGTTCCCAAACTTCTTGAAGGTGCAACCCACTTTTCAGCGAGAATTCTGATTGCAATCCCCCCTTCTTACCCCAGTATCGCACTGGTACTTAACCCCATTAAAAAATTACAAATTTCTTTAAATTCGAAAAAAACGATAATTTTATTTTACTCAAAAACAGTGGGTACCACCAAAAAAAAAAAAACAACCGAAATAGAAGTATATGGTGCAACAATGGCACGAAATATTATGTAGACACCATTTCATGTACTTCAAACTATTACCGTCTTGGCACTGCAGTAATAGTCAATACAAATAAAAAATGATACCTGAGCTTTCTGTTACCCAATGGATTATAAAGAAATTTGTTTTCTGGTCAACTTCACTTAACAAAAAGAACTCGTGGAAAATTCAGCTACTTACATTACTGGTACTACAAATACTCAGTTCGTTTTTGCAGATATGCAATTAAATTTGCATGATTAAAAAAACAACTTTTCAGTATTTTCTGGGAGAAACTCAAAACATTTACGACAATCAAAGATAGATACTGAATCAGTTTTTGAATGGTTGCGTACATTTGGCAGAAATTAAAACAAAAAATGAAGAAGAATTAATTGAATTATGTATTTACTGATGGAAAGATGAAACTAGACTTTTTCACAGAGTGTAGAATAGATTTTGATCAAAGAATGTAAAAATACCGCGATTTTTGCAGAAAAAGCTCTTAAATATTTTGTAATATTTGCAGCAACAACAACAACATATTTGCAGCTTTGTATCTATGCAAAATAAGTTTCTTGTCTATGTTTGTCGTGGAAACAAAAGCGAGAAATTCGTTTGAAATATAAAATTATAAGATCACATCAAATACGAAGTCCAGTTTTGAGAAGCTACTTTCTCAAAAACTAGCACAATTATCGCATGAGTTATTTTTTACTTAGTAGAATATACTGAAGCATTTTTTTATATTTATGTTCAACTGTGTTTATGTTTAATCAGTCAATCTTAATGTATCCAGCTGTTTGCTGACAACATAAAGTCCACTATAGTCAACTGTAGTCTTTTAAGGTCTTGTTTTTCATGAGAAATGAGGAGTATTTTGATCGGTGTTCATTATAGATGCCTGTTGCTAGTAACCAGAGTTAGGGTGTATACTGCAGGCAGTGACGAAGCTATATTCATGCAACTGGGTATTCTAAAGTTCATACCTTATATTTTTTTGTAGATAAACTCCAGTCAGCATGTTTTTCTCTCTGCAAAGATGTCGATGATGCGCTCTTTGAAGATGTCGTTCCTGGAAAGACTGTTTAACAAACCCTTCTCAATAGCCAGAGTACTCAAATTGCTCAGTCTAGAATCTGACATGGAGTTCCTTAAAAATGTCTTAACTCTGTTCAGTGCACTCATACTTCGTTCACTCAAAGCAGTAGACACAGGGAAGGTGAGAATCAGTCTTTTGAGCCGTACTGTTTCTTGATAGATTTTTTCTAGGCCATTGTTCAAAAAATATTTCAGCAACAAACCTGCAGGCAAGTGCTTTGTTTGGTCAGAATAAACATTTGTGAGTTCATTTTGAAGCTGTTCACTGTCAAAGTATGGATACTTTTTTATCAGTGCACTCAACATAAGTGACGGAAACACTGATCTATAAGCAAAGAACTGTTTTTCATTGAGTAATTCAACAAAATTAAAGTTTTTAAGATCTTCAAATCTCGATTCCATCTGTGTCACTATGGTATCAATTATTTCAAAAGCTAGGACTTGTAGTGTCATAAATGATCCTGATCGTGCCTGATTGTTCAGTACCTTGGCATCTTTGATGCACGCCTCAACAGTTTCCTGATTTCTAAGAGATTTTACATTTGTTACAGCAAGTTTTACTTCATGATTGCAAATGCTGATATTTGATGTACACTTTATTTGCAACACACTGTATAAGTGGTCAATGTAAACAAATATTTTCTGATGAAAACGCAACAAAAAAAATGAAGGTTGGATCTTCTAATCTTCTTAACAAACCAACAGCGTCATTATAAGAATCTTCATCATTGTCAATAATATGAGACATCGTTCTTCTTAGTTCCTGAAAGTGAGAGTTATAGTTACTGTTGCTCTAGAGTGATAATTCCAGTGTGTAGTGCTTGCTTGAGGGAGTTTGAAACTGCTTCTCTTAAAAACATAGATTTTTTTTTGAAGATTTACTGAAAAATGTGTGAAAGGCTGTCAAATCATAAACAAACAGAAGAACTTTCTTAATCGTTTTGGCACCATACAAAAGTACCAGATTAAGTCTGTGAGCGTAACAACGAAAGAACATTGCATTAGGGCACTGCTGCTTAATTATCGCATTAACACCACCACCACGAGAACCTGACATCACTGAAGTACCATCATAAGTTTGACAGATTAGCTCATTTTCAACTTTGCTGTCTTTCATCACATTCAAGGTAACAGTTGATAACCCTTCGGCGCTTTTGTCTTTTGATACATCAAAGAATCCTAAAAACCGTTCTTGTACTGAATCGTTCACACAGTAACGAAATATAACACTCATATGTGATTTACAAGACACATCTAGTGTTTCATCTGCCTGAACTGACACGAATTCTGCCAAGTCTAATTCCTTCTGAATTTTTCCTTGACTAACGTTGCACATTCAATTAATTCATTTTGTATTTCACTTGAAGTCCCTTTAAATCCTGATAAGGATTCGAGCTTTTCTCTAACAAACTGCTCTTCTTGCGCAAGCATGTCCAATATTTCTAGGTAATTGCCTTTATTTTCTGACTGATGGCTCTCATCGTGTCCACGAAATGCGAGCTCTTGCATTCCTAAGAAGCAGATGACTTGAAGCAGTCTACCAAGATATCATCTATTGCGAGTTACCATTTCATTGTGCTTGAGACTCAAAAGCCGAGCCGCTTCTGATAGATCATGCTGTGGAGTGACGGTCAGCGCATCTGGCCACGAAACCAGGTGGCCCGGGTTCGAATCCCGGTCGGGGCAAGTTATCTGGTTGAGGTTTTTTCCGGGGTTTTCCCTCAACCCAATACGAGCAAATGCTGGGTAACTTTTGGTGTTGGACCCTGGACTCATTTCACTGGCATTATCACCTTCATATCATTCAGACGCTAAATAACCTAGATGTTGATACAGCATCGTAAAATAACCCAATAAAATAAAAAAAAAAGATATCGTTTCCAATTAAGAATATGTTTCTTAGAAATTTGATGTTTTTGTGCTCTACGATGGAAGTTTTTAATACATGCAATGCCAGTTTTACTCCATTCTTTACTATCACCTTCACCACCAACAGAAGACAAATGTAACAATGCATCATGCCGATTGTTACACTTGCTGTTAACCATTCATATTGCTCATACCACTGAGACTGGAACTTATGTGACTGATGTTTATCACGCTGTACAATATTTAGATGAGGTTTTGGTTTTCTCTCTTTCATTGCACATTTCTCTTCGTAGGACAACAAAGAAAATGGTCTTTATTTTAGATACACTATTAGATCACTACACTGATCCATGTTTTTAAACTCACAAACATACACTGAAATACCGCTCTCACTTCGCTTCACTTCATTGTTATTTAAAGACGCTGCTGCTAACCAATAGAATTATGCTCCTGCATCGAAATGTGTCATTAGAAAAAGTTCGTTTTCACGTAGTATTCTTTACCAACCATTAAGTATATTTTCAATAATTTTCACATTCGTTTTAGTAGTTAATCTAATTCGAATTCTATGTTATAAGTGTATTCGTAATACCGAAATACCACACTGACAGGTGACTATTTCAATAAAAACGTAAGTGGATAATGGATGATACACGATAATAATGAACACATATGCACTTTAAGGAAACAGACCGATGAAAAATGAACACTGTCCTGTAGTATTAGTATCGCAGATCTTTTTAGCACTTGTGAGGAAAGAGGAAGTTAGCAATCGAGCTTTTATGGCGATAGTCCTGTGCAGGGTTAGGTCAAGCAAAGGGACTCGGGTAGACAAGGGAGGAGCATTGACACCAAGGAAAGTATACTCAGTTGCTTAGAAGAAATCGACCTGTAGGCGAGATGCCTCTGACACTTTTAAACTAAAGTGCAGTAGATCTGCTAAAAGAGAATGAATGAGAGAGATCGTTCTTAATGTATAAAATTTTATGAGGAAATAAGCAAAATAGTAAAAAATAAGGTACAGAAAGTAGCAGAGGCAGACAAGATGTCTAACAAAGGTGAAGTCCATACCTGTGAGGTAATGGTTAGCGCATCTGGCCGCGAAACCAGGTGGCCCGGGTTTGATTCCCAGTTGGGGCAAGTTACTTGGTTAAGGTTTTTTCCGGGATTTTCCCTCAACCCAATATGAGCAATTGCTGGGTAACTTTCGGAGCTCGACTCCGCACTCATTTCACCAGCATTATCACCTTCATCTCATTCAGACGCTAAATAACCTAAGATATGTTGATAAAGCGTCGTAAAATAACCTACTTAAAAAAATTTAAAAAAAAACAAAGGTGAAGAGGATTTTGCCTGAACAAAAATAACATGAAGCTGAAGGATTATCAATGAGTGAATCGGGGAAGAAACATCAATGGCAAAAGACTGCTATTAATATTGATGACTTTGACAAATGCGTCATACAACTAACGATTCACGAATTCTATCTTTTGCACAAAATTTCTCCTACAATTTCGAAGTTATTATCCATGCCACGTGAAATCACCCATCATTGATTAGGGGCCACTAGTTTAGAGAGTATTTGAAGAGAGTTATAGTTCAAGTGTAAGAAGAGGGGGGGGGGGAAATAGAAGCGTACTGATCTAGAGGCAAAGAATATCATCTCTATCAGTCATAAAATTTAGAGAGAATGTCCGAGCCATCATCTACGGGAAAGATAACTATATACATAGAAGTCACAATGATAAGAGGATAGATAGGATGGAGATCATACTAACAAATTACAATGAAAGCAGTAGTGATAGTGTAGTGGCAAAAATTTCTGACAATAACAATAAACTCACAGTCTGTAACTTTTTATTAGATCTGGTTTTCTTAACTTATTGGCATTATAGGTTTATTTACACGAGTTCTGAGTGTACTTCTACTGTCAACGGGGTTTGGTAGGATGGTATCTGTAGGGGGCTGCAGCTGGTTGGGAGACATACAAGTTGGATAGTGACTCGCTTCTTTGCTTAACATTTAAAATTTCAGAGGCCAAAAAGATCTGCGATACTTTTTTTTTTGTACCATAATTTCTCACACACTGACAGATTTTAGCAAATGGTCATAGTCGAATGGCAAAGTGTAGCCGAATGAGATTCGATCGAATGACCATTTGTGATACTTTTTTTTTGTACCGTAATTTCTCACACACTGACAGATTTTAGCAAATGGTCATAGTTGAATGGCAAAGTGTAGCCGAATGAGATTCGATCGAATGACAATTTGTGAATACTCAATTTTATATGTAAACACGTTCTATCAAATTTTAATTTCTCACACTCTAATAGCAATAAGAAGTTTCTCGCTTCCTCAAAAAAAAAAAAAAAAAAAATATATATATATATATATATATATATATATAGAAAATTTAAGGTAGGACTGAATTCTGGACACTGCGACCATTATTTATGGCAAGAAAAAGTTTGCTATTTTCAATTTTCTTTTCGTGTTATATGAATTACTTCCATTGTTTGACAGTCAAGTCCTGGATTCGTGAATTCGCCAACACCTGACAGTGTCGTATATGCAACAAAACAAAAATGAACTGGCCCTAAATTAATGAATGACATATCCAACACATCCGCCTTCCAACATTGTAACATCCACACATGTGGAGTAACGGTTAGAGCGTCTAGCCACGAAACCAGGTGGCCTGGGTTCGATTCCTATTTGGGACAAGTTACCTGGTTGAGGTTTTTTCCGGGATTTTGCAATATGAGCAAATTCTGGGTAACTTTCGGTGTTGGACCCCGGACCCATTTCACCGGGATTACCACCTTCATCTCATTCAGATGCTAAATAACCTGAGATGATAAAGCATCATAAAATAACCTAATAAAAAACAAAATAAAAAAAAAACATTGTAACTATAGCATAGGTCATAGATTCTGGTTATTACTTTCTGAATGTGTGTGGCTTCATTTTGGTATTTGTAGCTGACTCACTAGTATTGAGGTTGGTAATGCTAAATGACACGTTCAGAGTCTAGGCTCTTCCCAGACTTCACAGAGCTGTTTAGCATTAGTGACGTATGCAAGCACTACACTTGACGCATGCGCATATGCTTTCTCTGTCTGCTGCAACGATCTGGTTTGAAGCAGTATCATTCAGTGAGTAGCCACAATGTAGTTATGCACTGGTTCCACACTGAGGAGCTGGCGTCAATCCTTCCGTAACTAGAGAGCGTACTACCGAAAACTAGAAATTTCATTTACTTATACCAATGAAAACAAGAAAATGTAAATGCGCTTATTTCTTGAAAATTCAATGGGCATTCTAAGGCTCACAGATTACCCTTCAGCTTCGCCCCTGACTGCAGGTCCGTATCTTCTGCAACTGGTACTGATGATTTTAATTTAGTTCTTTTGTGGTTTATGGATGGACAGTGTAGAAGAATGTGTTCCAGATCTTCATCATGATTATTACACCACAGACAAGTAGGAGTATCAGAAATGTAATTGTATGACAATGTGACCTGTTCTGGCTCTTGTTAAAAATGGTTGAACATGTCTGGGCAAATTTTTGTACATTTCCAGGTCATTTGGTTTCTTTTGAACAGACTGTAAATTTTTTTCATTGTCACAAGAGACCCAATTATTGATTCATAGGTTTATAAAATGAGACCTTACTGAAGCAAAGGCACTGAAAGAGATATCACTTGTATTTATATTTCTAAATAGAAAATAATTTTATATTAATAAAGATTCTTGTTTATTTTGTAAATCAACCTAAGGCCCCCCCCCCCTCAGACTTTACACTATCCCCACTTTGGGAACCATTGCTGTAGAGGCAGTGGTGTGTGTGCGCGCATGCGTGCGTGCGTGTGTGTGTTTTTTTTTTTCACATTGCAAATGGGTGAATACTCAGTGACAGTGGTAACTAATTACACTCAATAATGACAATGATAAACAATTAATAATAATAATAATAATAATAATAATAATGTGGCAACCGTGCTGGAAGATTCTCGTTGCCTCGGGAATTTACACGTGCATCCGGCGGAGAGGGAGGCGCAGGATGCGAGGCTCGAGCTTCGGTGGGTGCTGGGCGTGGCACGAAGAGGGGAAAAAAAGCAACTGTGACTGAGCGGAGAAAGCAGCAAAAGCCTCTAGAATCGCAATCCTTTCGACATTTCGTAGAAGCTACGCGACACAGTACATTCGAGAATGTGTGATCTAATAAATAAAAGGGGCAAGTGAGCCGCAAAAAAAAAAGTCAGTCAGTGAATCAGCAGTGAGTGAGCAAGGAAGCCAGCCTTCGAGACCGGGGTTCGACGTGCATTGAACTTGAGTAACTGTGGCAGCGACCAGGCGAAAGCAACGCATCCAGAAGTCTTGGGTTCGAAGTGCAGTGAACCATATCGGAAAGTCTTGGGTTCGATGTGCAGTGAACTTGAGTAGGTCCGCAACTGTGGCAGCATCCAGGTGAGTGCGGGATATCCGGAAGTCTTTGGTTCAAAGTGCAGTGAACTTTATCTGGAAGTCTTGGGGTTCGATGTAATGTGAAATTGAGTGAGTGAGCTAGAAGAACTAGCCAAGGCGAACAAACTGTGAACTGACAGTTTTGTTTTCTGCATAGTGCTTTGTGAACATTAGTTGAAATTAGGAGTACATTGTTGTTCTCAATAATACATGTGAATTGTCATTGTCGTTCTGTGGAGTGGAGTGCAATAACGATTACTGTGTTGCTGTGTTGAGTGGAATACCCATTGTTGACGGGTGTGTTGTTATTGAAATAAAAGTCACATTGTTGTTTAAAAGATACAATAACAATAAGTAATGATAACAATAGTGTAATAATATTAACAAGGAGCATCCTAAATTAAATGAGGCACAATCTAAGTAAATCTAATATGTATCTTAACCCTAAATTCGAATTAAAACCCATGAGTATATGTTACTACATGCACAAGTACCTTTCAACACTACACTCATTTCGCTATCAACTCACTCATTGTGCTGGAACTACGACACATTTCACTGATACTATCCTGATTTCACTAACACTTCAAAAACATTTCACTGTTCAAATACTTTGCACTACCACTATAAACTATAAAACTTCACTGACACAAACACATTTCACTGACATAACACACTTCTTCACTGATATAAACTTCAAATAAAATATCAATTACACTTTTTAAATAGTGTGCATAATATACTACCATTTATTAGTAAAGTCCTTAAGCCTATTTTTAAATATATTTTTGGTTATTGGTAAAGGCGGCCGGGTAGCTCAGTTGGTAGAGTACCTGACTACGGACTGGAAGGTCCGGGGTTCGTTCTCAGGTGGTGACAGGATTTTTTCTCGTTGCCAAACTTTCAGAACGGCTCCGAGGTTCACTCAGCCTCCTATAAAATTAAGTACCGGGCCTTTCCCGGGGCTAAAAGGCTGTCAGAGCGTAGTGCCGACCACACCACCTCATTCTATTGCCAAGGTCATGGACAGCATGGGACTCTACCTCCATGCCCCCCAAGTGCCTTCATGGCATGTTACAGGGATACCTTTACCTTTACCTACCTATTGGTAAAGCCTTTAGTAAGTCTGCAGGTAAAGTATTCCAGTCCCTGATAGTACAACTGAGAAAAGAAAACTTTCCAGTGTTCGTCCTCTGTCTTCTTTCGCTCAATTTATGTGAGTAGTCATTCCTTGAAGAGTAATTTGGCGGCTGCAACCTATTTTTTATTTCTCTCCAGGCAGGCTCACCTCTGTATGTTCTGAACATTGCGCATAATCGAATTCACGTTCTTCTGTCCGTGAGTGTATCCCATTTTAATGTTGAATTATTATGACAATACTTGAGAGCCCGTTTTTAAATCTTTTCCAATGTATTAATATGTTCTAATCTGTAAGGATCCCAACATACAGCACAATATTCCATTACTGGACGAACTAGTGACTTACATGCAATCTCTTTGGATTTATCAGAGCTTTTTATTAGTACCCTGATCACAAAGTATAATGCTCTTTATGCTTTTCCTGCTGTGTCAGTAATGTGTTCCCCCAGCCGAGATTGCTGCTAAAAGTTATTCCTAGGTATTTACATTTGTTAACTCCAGAATGGTTTCATCCTGTAATGTATATGATGTGATTATTTTATTTCTTTTTCTTGTAAAGCTGATGGCGTTGCTCTTTAGAGAATTTATTTTCATTTTGTTGACCATTTCCCAATCGTTTATTCTATTGAGGTCATTCTGAAGAAGAATAGTATCTTCATAACTTTTTACTTCATAACTTGTATAAGATACAATCATCCGCAAATAAGCGAACCCTGGACAAGATGTTAATTGGCAGATCATTTACAAAAGCCAGGGATAGAAGGGGTCCCAAGATACTCCCCTGTGGGATGACTCCGGAAGTAATTTTTATTGGGCTCAGTAATTTCTCCCCCACCCGTACTCTCTGAGTGCGACAAGTTAAAAATTCCTTGATCCACTGGAGTACTCTGAAGTCAATCCCCATTGATAGAAGTTTAACCAACAGTATATCGTGTGGGACTACATAGAATGTGCGTTTAAAGTCAATAATCACTGCATCTATTTGGCTATTTGAATCTATTCCGTCTGTTAAATCCTGACATACAGTTACTAAGTGATTCTTACATGAGTAACCCCCCAGAAACCCATGTTGACAATTATGTAACTAATTTGAATCATTCCAATGCTGCCTTAGATATGCTGAAATCGTGTTCCATCTGTTTGCAAACCACAGAGGTGAGGCTGACTAGTCTGTAATTTTTTATCTCTGAGCAAGACCCTGACTTATAAATTGGCACCACTATTGCATCTTTCCAATCTTGTGGGACAATACCATTGTTTATTAATATTTCAAATATACGCACTAGATAGGGAATAATGGCTTCCCCTCCCAATTTTAACATGTCTCCAGCAGTACCATCATGTCCTACTGAGTTATGAGTTTTCAATTTAGAGATTCTTCTCCTTGTGTCCCTAGGCTTGATAGAAAACTGACCCGTATTTTTCACAGAAACTAAGTTAGGTATTATTGCCCTCATCCCAAAAACAGTGGCATAATAGGAATTTAGTTTTTCTGCTTTTTCACTATCCTATACAAAAACTTGTGTCGTCTCTTCACATATTTATAAAATTCCACTTACCCATTTTGTTCATTTTTTTAAAGTTTATTTAAGTAATATTCCTGCGCCTTCTTTTTCGCATTAAGCAGTTCTTTGGATAGTTGTGCGAATTTTGTTTGTTTTACAATGCTTTCCTTGTGCTGGGTGTAGGATTTTCTTAATTTTCTTTTCAGTTTCCGTATGTATTTATTATAATATTTCGGATTGGGATTGTTTGATAAATGTTCAACTGAGATAAATTTGTGTATTCCTGTTAATATATTCTACTTGAACTCCACCCAGCATTCTTCTACACTACTGGCCTTTACTACCCATAAATGAGTACTTTTCTCTAAGATAATTTTGAAAGTCTTCTCTGTCTGCTTTGTTATATTGCAAGATATTTTTGATCTTTGTTCTGATTTGCTTGTACTTAGCATTCCATAATACTTCAAGAATTACCGCGCCGTAGTCACTATTACCTGGAATCACTACAGTACCTGTGACTATTTCTGAATGTCTTAAAAGAAATATGTCAGTAAAGAATCTTCCCTCGTTGCCCTATTTGTTACTTGTGTTAAATTATGTTTCCAGATGATTGAGTTTAATAATGACTGGGCCTGACCCACCCATCCCTCCCTCTATTGTACCCTACCAGTTTACTTGGGGCAAATTTAGGTGTCCCGCGACGATAACATATTGGCTGTGAATGTGTATTTTCAAACATATCTCTTATTTTACACAGTACGTTCAAGCCTTCTTTCGGAGCCCTGTATAAACTGATGATGTGTAATATGTTTCGCAAATAATCATCCACTATATCTACACACAATATTTCGAACTCCGAGTCTTTAAAAACCCCTCCCCCTGTTCCTACACAGTAGCGTCTGTATGTTACATAATCGTTTCTAAATACTTCTGAGTCTGTTACTTTGCTGGAAAGCCATGATTCCATTCCTGTTATAACATGAAGATTTTTGCGAATCTACTAGGTTCCAGAATTCAACTGATTTATTATAAACGCTTCTACAATTGACCTGCAGCACCACTAAAGACTTACCATTACACGACATAATATTGCTGATCCCTGTTGTTTCCACTGTGGCTGCCGCTACCTCCTCTGCCTCCCCCGTTGCTGCTGTCGCTTCCACAGCTGTTGTTACAGTATATACTATTTGCTGTCGTCATTTTCAGTTGTTGCCCCTCTCCATTGATGCCGTTCTCGAGAACAGCGATCCTAGTTCTGTTGCTCCTCTTCGATTTAGATGGACTCCATCTTGTCCCAGGTCCCCATCACCAATTCATGAATGTTTGCTCCCATTCTATCTGCCACCCAGTCGAATGCCTCATTGATTTGCCCAATTTGAGTCCAATGAAAATCTCTTCGCCGCACTATACCACTGATAATTATCTTTGCCTGGGAGTACAACTCCTTTGTCCTTACTGCCAAGTCGTACATATCTCCCATAACATACTCAAATCATCACCTCAGGTCATTAGTCCCCGCATGTAATATTATAGTTATATTTATATATATATATATATATATATAACCATATCTTCTTTAAATGAAAGTTAATTTTTACAGTTTAATTTATTACAAACTTTCTTTCTAATGTTTGTGACAAGCTTATGAGTAGGAAGTATATTGCTTTAGTGCTCTCTGCTGTACGTTTTACACTACTTTACACTTAATCATGTATAGGTGATAAATTATTTTGTTTCAGCCGGAATTGGTAGAATTTTATTACTTGTGGAAAAAGACTCCTGGTGCCAATAACAACCGTCCCCACCGCCGGAATAGGAGACAACAGTCACTACGTCGTATTCGAAACACTAGAAATACAAGAGGAGGACAAACAAAAGAGGCAGATGCAAGTTCTCCTGCAGGTATTTATTTACATCTCAACGCTTTGTTGCATGTTGAAGTGGTGTGGTACAGTGCTTAACACTAACACTGGAAAATTGCATGAACTTAATTCACAAGCAGGCAGGAAGCTGATTCCCAAATATTTATCGTCACTATGTTTTAGTTTCATACGAAATTGGAACACATGGAAACAATTTTGATACTAGAATAATGGAGTCCTATGTCATGGCATCGTGCTCTAAGGCATCCTGCCTAGGACTCACATTATGGAATACATGTTGCTTCGAACCCTCATTTTTTTTTTCATTTCATTTATTATATTGCATAGATCTTACATTAGCAATGAAACTTTAAGATGTGGAACAAGTTAAAATTTTACAAGACTACAATTACAATTTTTACAATTTTTTTACAGTTTCAATTTCAATTTTTTACATTTTTTGGCAAGATGTAGCGAGATGATGTGAGGCGAGGATTTGCCAACAGGTTACCTGGCATTTGCCTTATGGTTGGGGAAAACCTCGGAAAAACCCAACCAGGTAATCAGACCAAATGGGGGTGAAGTGAAGTGAGCCTGAGCGCAGCTCCAGATCAACAGGTCAGCAAATCTATCAACTGAGCTCTACTAAAAATATACGATACATAGCCAATCAGATTATTAAATTTACAAATCCAAACAATTATTCATCAGCTGAGCTATAAAATATAATACATAGGATGTAAGTTAATTCAATTTAAAGGCATAAACAATTCAGTCAGTTGAGATATACAGAAATTGATAATACATATCATGCAAATTACTTCAAATTACAAGCATAAACAATTCATCAGTAGAGCTATATAGATTATTATTCAATTTAAAGCATATACAATTCATCAGTCAAACTATGCAAACATATACAATACAAAGTAAACAGATTAAATCAATTTACAAGCATACTTTCGTTAAGCTATACGAAATTGTACAGTTCATATAAAGTAGATTAGTTCAATTTACAAGCTTAAACTATTCATCAGTTGAGCTATATAGACTACTGGTCAATTTACAGCATATACAATTCATCAGTTAAGCTAAACAAAAATATGAAATACATACATAGCAAACAAATTAAGTCAATATAAAAAAACATATTTTAGATGAGCTATATAAAATTGTACATTTCAAATCAAGTAGAATAATTCAATTTACAAGCATAAACAGTTCATCAGTTGTGTAGAAGGTATGAGTATGTAGAAATTTGGTTAATGCTTTTCTAAACCTTTTCTCCTGGTCCTTCAAAGCTTTAAGATAATTAGGCAGTGCATTGAAGACTGTAATACATGAATAGTGAACTCCTTTTTTATAACATCTTAGACTAACAGAGGGTATATGAAGATATGATTTATGTCTTGTATTAAAATTATGAATGTCTTGATTAGTACTAAATGTGTGTGGTTTTTAATATACAACATCATTAGGGAAAGAATGTATTCACAAGGTAAGGTCAAAATTTCTAAATTTTGGAAAATATTTTTACATGATGTCGTTTTATGCACACCAGCCATTATTCTTATAGCTTTCTTTTGTAAAACAAAAATGTGTTTAGCTTCAGACGAGTTACCCCAGAATATTAATCCATATTTCATTACAGAATGAAAATATGCAAAGTATGATGTTTTAAGTAAGTTTATATCACCAATAGCAGATAAGGATCTTAATGCATAACAGGCAGAGCTCAATTTATGAGTAATACATTCTATGTGTCTTCCAGTTCAAGTGATTAATCCAACTCTAAACCAAGAAACTTTGTGCTTATAGATTCTTTGAGATGAGTTCCATTTAATCGAATACTGTAGGAAACCTGAGCACTATTGTGTGTACTAAATTTGACTGCATTCGTTTTACCAACGTTAAGTGCTAGTTTATTTGCATGGAACCATTCATTCATTCATTCATTCATTCATTAGATTCAGCACTGTAATAGAAGTGTTTATAAAATTATCGTATTGTTTGTTTGAAATAATCATACTTGTATCATCTGCAAATAAAATTACATGGGATAAATTGTTTATGGTGAAGACTAAATCATTAATATAAACTAGAAACAACAATGGACCTAAAATCGACTCCTGGGGAACTCCATGTTTAATATTTAAAAATTCTGAATAAGTAACTTTATGACTATTTGGTATATTTATTTCTACTTTTGATTTTTCTATTTGGTAAGTAAGATGTAAACCAACCCAGCATCTCATCTTTAATACCATAAAACTTCAATTTTTTTTTTACTAATTGTGGTCTACACAATCAAATGCTTTAGCCAAGTCACAAAAAATCCCATCGACATGTAGTTTCGAATTTAAAGAACTTAGTACTTCATCCACCAACCTAAAAGCAGCATTCTTTGTTGATTTTTGTTTTATAAACCTAAATTGTTCTAAAACTAATAAATCGTTGTACTCCAGACAGTGATATAATCTATTATACATAACTTTCTCAAACACTTTTGAGAATGTTGTTAATAATGATATGGGTCTTTAATTAGCAATAGTACATTTATCTCTCTTTTTTATATTGGCTTTACTATTGAATATTTGAGTCTTTCTGGAAAAATATCACATTGCATTGACAAATTGCATAAATAGCTTAATAGAAGGGATATTATTTCAGAACAAGCTTTCAGAACTTTACTTGGGATTTCATGATATCCAGAGGAATATTTTGTTTTTAGATTTTTTATCACATGCATGATTTCTGCTGTGGTAGTGGGAATAAATTTGAGACCTGGAAATTCAATGTTAAATACATCTGTTAGATAACCAATTGCAGCAGCATTTGCACAATCTTGAATGTTTAAGTTCTCAGTAATATTTATATAGATGTCGTTAAAATGATTTGCAATTGATTTTGGGTTATCTATTTTAAAATCATTGATTTTTATAAAAGTGATATTTTCATTCTTTGACTATCGATTGGTTTCATTTTTAATAATATCCCAAATACTGAATTTTGTATTGTTTCATTCATATACATTCTCTTTGCATCTTTTATAACTTTTACAAAATTTTACAGTAATTCTTATAGTAATTAAGAACAAGTGGATCATCACTATTCCTACTCATTAAATATAAATTCCTCTTTATTACGTGATATTTTAATTCCCTGAGTTATCCACATATTCTTACTTTTACATTTTTTCACCACCTTGACTGGAAAACATTCATTGAACTAAATCGTAACTGTAATGAAAAATGCATTAAATTTACTATTTATGTCAATGGTACTGGTACTAAATATACTTTTCAAGATTCATTTTGTAGACATGCATTTAAGTGATGAAGAGATTCAGCATTTATAATTCTTTTTTTGGTATTTAAATTAACACTTTGGAATTTTTCACTCACATTGAAAACACTTAGAATTTGAGCATCATTATCAGACAGGCCATTGATTAAAGGTACAGTTGAATAGGAATTCAGCCTACTTTTATCTATAAATATATTATCAATGGCTGTACTGCTTCCAGCTTGTATTCTGGTTAGGAAACTTACTGTCTGACTAAGATTATAAGTTTCGAGAAGCGAGTTTAGTTTGCTTTTACATAAGCTTTCTGATAGATAATCTATGTTTGTCACCATAGATTATAAATTCGATATGTGGTTTGTAAAATCTTTTCAATAATGAATCTAAGTTAGTTATAATTTATAATCTCCTATTGGCGCCCTATAAACACATAAGATAATTAGATTTGATATCTCATAGCCAACTTGTATTCCATAGATTTCAATATCTTGTTGAAGACAGATCAGATAAATCAGTTTTACTAAATAATAGATCCTCTCTGATAAAAATACAGGCAACCCCCTTTTTGGAAGACCTGTCTACGGGAATGAGAACCTAATAAATATCCATGTAAAGACAGTTGTAATATTTCCTGTTGTTTGAATAAAATAGGAATTTACACAAATCGAAATTGCCCTCTAAGCAACAAAGAAGAAGAAATGACTGAAGATCATCTACAAACCTGAGAAGTTCTACTTGATGGATCCACCACAGAGAAATTGGAGAGCAAGAACGCTAATGGCTTCGTTGCCAAAGCCCAGCATTAGATAACAACAACATATTTCCTGTTGTTTCATATGATGTTCAGTTATACATAATATCTGAGGTTTATGATTTTAAGATGCTAAAGAAGTGATCAATTCGTCAGTTTTTTTGTTTTAATCCCATAATATTTTGATAAAAAATTATGAAGTTACTGTGTTTAGAAAGTTCGTTACTAGAAACATCAGAATATTCTTAATTTAATTGAACTTGTTTTAAACACCTTACTGGTGAGAGGTTTAACCTAAAAAAGGAGAAGGAATACACAGGAATATTACAACTTTGCTTTTTAACATGGCTACCTCTGATGCTATTAGCAATAAGAACCGAAAGGTGTTCCTTGCCTCTACCATTCAGATGCAGGCCATGTGATGTATATTCATACCTTCTTACAGGACTTATATTTATCAAACCAATATGTGATGCCCCAGGTCTCATCAGAGCCCGCTCAAGTCATATATTCACACTCTGCTCCCTCCTGTGAAGATACGGCTTGTTGTACTTGCTGAAAAGACTGAGGAATCCCACATTGGTATGGCTGCTCATTTCAGTTATGTTGTTGACATCTTTTTCAATAGAGTAGTTAAATCGTTATCAATGCTATTACCTGACACGCCCACTATAACTACATGATCCCTCTTAGAAGAACCTGAACTCAATTTCATCATATGCTCAACAACATTTTTGAGGGGAGCATTAGGTTTATATACACTAGATACCTCAAACTCGTCACTCAGTTTCGACTTTAAAAGTTGGGAAATACCTCTTGCATGGCTACTTCCTAAAATCAATACTTTACTCTTACTATCATTAACCTTATCTGTTTTCTGACTGACCATGTCGATACTGGGTCTGAGTTACATTTATTGCTTGAAGAGCACTGAATTTGTTGGTCAGTTTGATTGTTGCAGCTTCATCTGCTGGGAAGAAATTTTCTCATGAAATTTTGGCTAGTGTATGGGAGCTACTATAAGTAGCGAAATTCGGATACAAAAGCTAGCTGTAACTGCTGGGTGATCATCATGCTAACCACACGATACTTCCATTGACTGAGTTGGTTCAGACTGTAACATTTGAGACTTTCATTTGATAGGTCCCAGGCTCAAGTCTCATGGCCAATCAATCTGACTAGGGTTTTTCATAGTTTCCCTCTGTCACAAAAGACAAATGCCAGATTGGAAATTGACATATCATGATTCATCACTGCCTCTATCACCAATATCATAAACATTAATCTAAATCTAAATCAATAACATGAACACAAGTCTTCTACAACACACAATAGAAACAAGAACTCAACAATAGTAAAAACAGCCTACTGGTATACTCACAGATTCTAAACACGCAATATGACCATGGATGTTAAGTGTGTTTAAATAAACCTAAAAAAAAAGAAAAGAAAAAAAAACCTCTATTCTGGTTGGAATGTTCATCCACCTCTACTTCGGTTTGTGGATGTGGATCAGCCAGTCGGTCAGTCTGGGCACCACGGACCATTAAATTAATGAAAGTTTTGTCTTTGATATTATATTTGTATCGCCTATAATAATGTTATTTTTGTCTTATATCTACATTGTCAGAATATGAATCTTAATTCTGCTGTTATCTGTGCAGTAGTGAGCCCTTGTTCATGTTATTGATGAATGTAAAATCAACTGTCATTTCTAGCAATTCTGAAATCTTTTAGAAAACATTTCTACGAGACAGTGGCAATAAAGTAACTCTTAGATAATGACTGGTATCACATTATTGATTTATGTATTTTGATAAAAACCGCCAGTTCAGCTATTGCAAGACTTTGTCAATGAAATCGATTTACTAATTTCGTGCCCCTAAGTAAAGAATCCAAACAGTTTAATGAAGTCTCCAATACCAGATTAACATGTTCACAAAATTTTATCACAGAAATTATTTCTCTTTCCCATCTCCCCCTCTCCAGTTCTTACTTCATTCCTTCTTTCTTTCTTTCTTTCTTTCTTTCTTTCTTTCTTTCTTTCTTTCTTTCACCTTTCTCCATCCCTCCCATCTTTTCCAAGGTTCCCTTTTATACACACAAATGTGTCGATTTCCACAGAAGGACAATGCATTTTCGTTGATCCCAGTAAGTTTATTTAGACTATGGTAGCTTTCAATTGGAAGCGGATATTTAGATCATCCTTAAAAATGTTGCATTAACTGTTTTTTTGGCAAAATTTAACACATATAATATTACTCATGGACATCTTATTATTGTATCTCAGAATTAAACACTTTCTAAAGTTGGTCATAACTATAGTATGTTATCATGGAAACATTTTATAACATTATACACTACGTAAAGTCACTGAAGCCATGGACAGGATTTTAAATGATTATACAGAACAAGTCAAACCTAATGGACAGGTACTATACAAGCCAAGTCAAACCTAATGCCATCTATTGGTACTACAGTCTGGCGAGCAGGTTATCAGGTCTAGCAGATAACATTCTATCCAGTTCATGGCACTGCAGTCTGGCAAGTGATTTTTCGTATAGCTGATGAATTATTTGTTTAAGGGAATGGAACCTATTGAACAAAATGCTTTCAGGTAGACGGTCTGTTGTAAATGATTAGATTGTTGAAGTATCTAAATAAGTTGTGTGTAGCCCTAGAAATCAGTGTGAAAATTTGAACTAGTAGGCATTTCAAAAACTGCAGTCCATATGGTATTGGAAAAATTTACATTTTACTGTCTGTAACTTCACTTGTTATATGCACTCCATGCAAATGGTTATTGCAAAAGATACAATTATTTTGCTGCGGACATTTTTCATGATATTGACAATGATAAACAGATCGAATGGGGTCTACTGATTAAACCACTTTTCATGTTTCTGGGCATGTTCATTGACACATCTTGTTGAACATGAGGACAACAGCTTCAAAAATTAATATGTGGCGTGTTCATGCAAAAGATAAATTAAGTGATCCCTTTTCCTTCACAGAATCTGTTGTAACATCTCAGAATTACCTCGGCATGTTGGAACAGGTTACAGTACCAAAAATTTCCAATATCAATATAATCTTTCAACAGGATTGTTGTCCTCTCACTTTTCTGGCATAGTTCTGGATTACCTACATGAAACATTTCCACAGAAATGGATCAGAAGGGATGAATGGAAACTATGGATACAATATTTTTTAGACTTCATTTCTCTGGACTGTTTAATTGGCTTATGTCAAGCAAACAGTGTGCCTAATTAATCACATTAACCTGCTGAAAGAGCAAGTCAGAGAAGCACTTACTTCTCATCACTCTGAATGTTCTTGGTCGTGTATGGAAGGAATTTAAGTACCACTTAGGCCGAGGGCACACAGAATCAGATGTGGCATGGTATGACGCAACATTTTGTCTGTTGGTACTTGTCTCCCATTTATTTCTTATGATGTGATGCACATAAAATCAGACGCTATGAGATGGTCACAAGGAGATACGAGAGACAACATTGGATGACTGCTTGAACTTGGTCACGAGCAAATGGTTTGATGACTGCAGTGTACTGCGTTTGCATCAGTAGTCACATCCACGATTGCAAGTTTCCACAGCCTACAGATATTATTGTTATGTAGTGCACATTATTGAGAATGGAGCTCGATGTGGATAAATAAGTTGTTTTAGTACAAGAAAGATACATTCTGTATAGACCCAGAAACAAAATTTGGGCCACCTGAATTTTGTGTCTGGGTCTGTACAATCCCCCTTTGAAATAATATTATGACAGTAATGTGGTTTCTGAAATATGGAAGGAAATTTCAAATGAGATGAAAGCTCCAGGTGAGTAATAACACTAATAACAAATAGTAATTTGTAGTAGATTTACTTCTCTGCTCTATATTATCACTCATTGATTTAATACATTTTTCATTATTGTGGCTCGTGAAATATCATAAACATGCAAAATGAAATTTGTGTGCTACATTAGTAGTATTTAATTATTTCAAGACATTTTGATTTGTATAGATTTTTAGGTGTATTAGTCATCCTTAGTCGACCAAATACAATAGAATTTCTGATATATGTATTTTTTTAAACTAATGGCGGGCACTTGACATACATCATTCACCCATATGAAACCAGTTATCTAGACCAATTTACCGACAAAGTTGTTGCTCAGGGTGTGCCATAGGAGGCTGGTCTATACTACACCCGTCATGAGATGATTATGGAGATTTTTTGGAATGCCACAAGGGAACTGGAGCTTCCTGGAGAAAACCCATGTTACCTGGGCCATGGGCTTCCCCAACACAAGTTATAAAATCAGGGATACACCGGGGATCGAACCCAGGTCCGTAGGATTATAAGAGTAGTGCCCTAGCTGCGAGACCACTATGGTGACAGAATTTCTGATATAGACAGTCTCATTCATTGACGCCATTTTCTATGCTAGTGCAGTTTTCCAGACCCACACAACCAGCAGATCAGTTGTCACGAGCAGACAGTGTCAAGTTGTCGCCAGGCATTGTGAGACACTATAAAGCAGAATGTCGTGTCGCAAAGAGCGCTCCTCGTCATGTTTGATTCTGTGTGCATCCGGCATTAGATATCTGTTAGGTTACCATGGAAGCCCATATCAAATTTCAGTGAATACACACTGAAAACTTGGAGAGTTATTCTTTCATTTAGTGGCTGTTTCAGATCTCCAAACATGACTTTACATACACATCATACATCAATATCAATTTTGTACAATCACTTTTCGAAAAAAATTGTCTTTTTTTTAATAATCAGTAACTTGAATTAATATACATATTGGACTAACAGTTAATATTAATTTCTTTATTAAAATTTTATGTGGATAAAATTATGCGTTTTTGAATTTAGTACAATATTTATTAATATCCCATTAATAATTTGTGAAAATTTCCTTCGTGGCACTTCACATGGAATCTTTTATTCAACACAGATAAATGTAAATATGTGTTTATTTAAGTTCATTATAGTTTAGAAATAATTCCGAGATCACATCTGGACTGTTATATTACGATAATACTTGCTCTACGCTTAATACTATGAAGTAATGATAAAAAAATAAGATACGTTAAAATTTAACACAAGAAAGTCTTATGATACATATTCCGAAGTGATACAGTGTTAAAAGTTGTGTAATCAATATGTATAAAAAATAAATAAAATCATAAAATTTCTGTGAAAAATATTGACACTTGGTATGCAGTCTTATAATCTTGTAATTATAACAGTGACAGCATACATTATCATGAGTTGTTTCATCAATAACGGTTATTAGGAAAGAGATGAACAGGACAGAGAGATTTAGTACTATATGTTACAATATATCAATTATAACATGCACTTATCTCTTCTCTGAAAGTTCTTGCTCAGAATACTGTATCCAGAATTTTACATAACTTTTGAATCAGGTAAATGATTGGTGATATTTACTAAAAATGTGCTCTGAACAAAGGATTGTTGCAAATTTTTTACATTATTACTCTTTCCATATTTTTCTTCTTTTTCCTCTTCTTAGTCTCCAGCCCCAATCATGGAGTCAATCTCACAATGTCCCTTGTATACACTGTAAGCCAGTCTCATCTATGAAAACAGTGTCTTCAGTTATTCTCTTGTTGAATTGGAAGCAGAACAGTTCAGAAGTATGTAAGTTGTATGAGTTAGCGTTGTGCATTACAGATGCTGTGTTTGGTTCAGGTTTGTCTAGTATGGTGAAGTTTGATACTTGCCAATGTTCACTCTGCGAAGGAGGCCTGTCGTCCTTGTTCCATATTGCTATAAAAAGTTCGCTGTCCACCCCTTCATGTTTTAAGCGCTTAAGAATTTTAGCACAGATCTTGTGATTAGTTTTTTCAGATGGAATAAGACTTAGTTTGTGATGTCCTAGTTGCCTGTCTCATGTTCAAACATTGCAGGACACTAATATGAGTGTTGGAGTGTTTCACTATCACTCTTGCAGAGTTTACAGGTTTGGTGATTTTAAAACGGTACTACAGATATGATTCTGTTGCAGTGTGCCCATTCTTCTTCATATTTTTCATAGCAAACATTTGTATAAACTGGTAATAAGTAATTAAATCAGGCAAATAATAGGCTACTTCTTGTATGGGACATTCCCTGTGAAATTGGACAGCAAAAAACTTTACAACTCTGTAATTACACGAAAGAACACATGTGTATAGAGGGATAGGAGATACTTTGTGTGAAGTCTGTTCTTGTTTAAGTCCATTAGTTTTCTTGGCTTAACGAGTTAAAGTTATCCTAATTCTGTAAAAAATCTCAAGTTTCAAAGGGCGTAAACTTGAAACGACTTATGATACACATTTCAACAAAAGTTCTTATTATAACTGAGAGTACGATCTTCTTAGAGAACCCGGAGGTTCATTGCCACCCTCACATAAGCCCGCCATCTGTCCTTATCGTGAGCAAGATTAATCCAGTCCCTACCATCGTATTTCACCTCCCTCAAATCCATTTTAATATTATCCTCCCATTTACGTCTTGGCTTCCCCAATGATCTTTTTCCTTCTGGCTCCCAACTAACACACTATATGCATTTCTGGGTTCGCCCATATACGAATACAATGCATGCAGTTAACTATGCGTACACTTTATTTTATATTAATATTTAACAGGAGCATAAGTAGATATTCGAGGCAGACCCGACTCCATGAGGCAAAAGGGAAAGATGAAAAAGAAAAAGAAGTAGATATATCGATATTTTATAGACTTTCCCACGGAAAATCAGTCAGATCTTCTTAATATATCCAGCTGTTTGCTGACAACATAAACTCCAATATAGTCTACTGTAGACTTTTCAGTTTTTGTTTTTCATGAGAAATGAGGGGTATTTTGATTGGTGTTCATTATAGATGCCTGTTGCTAGTATCCAGAGTTACAGTGTAATCAATATATACCATAGGGCTGTGTCTTCTGCAACTGGTACTGATGATTTTAATTTAGTTCTTTCGTGGTTTATGGATGGACAATATAGAAGAATGTATTCCAGATCTTCATCATGATTATTACACCACAGACAATAGGATTATCAGAAAGAAATCGGTGTAGGTTAAAGGCAGTCAAACACCGTCGTACTCCCGCTCGCTCACGTAAGCGAGAGCGGCTGAAAGGGAGTGCTGCCACGGAGGTCTCGTGTACCGGTAACAAGAGCTCGGCAATGAGAAGTCCCGGGATTCCCGCAGCGAATACGGTGACGAAGTTATGCAGTGTTTGTGCCACATAGGAAAGGTTGAAGCGTGCGGTGACAGCCATACATAATTTTGTATTTCATGATTTTGTGTTTCATGTATATTGAAACTGGTTGAGTGAAAGAGAAGGCCTTATGGCCTTAACTCTGCCAGGCAAACTAAAAATAAAACAACTACTACTACCACTACTACTATTACTACTACTACTACTACTACTACTACTACTCCTGCTGCTGCTGCTCCTCCTCCTCCCCCCCTCCCCCCCTCAGTTGGCTCTTTTATTATTATGAATAATTAATATATCATTTACACGATCAGGATCAATAGAGCTTTGTTTCTCCGATACAATCAGTCCTGCCCTGCTAAAATTCCTTTCACTTGCAGTACTGCTTGCGGGAATGCAGAAAACTTCTTTTCCTAATCTAGCAAGTTTCGGGAAATAGCCTGCATGTAACTTCCACCAAGACAGAAGATTTTTGCAATCATCTGTAGTATTCCTGCTCATGTACTTTTCCATCTCGTCTCTGTGATTTGATGTGGCAGAGCGCCATTTTCGAAATTTCTTTGAGGGAGAGGGCAAGGGATCCTCATTCACTTCCACTACTTCTACTGTATTTAAGATCTTTCGGACATTTTCGTGAATTTCCTCTCTTTTATCTTCACTCAGAACTAAAAGTTCCTTGAAAGAGGGCTGAAGGAAAGTGGCCAAGTAATGTCTATCATGAGTTCATTCAGAAGTTTTACATTTATGAACGTTTCTGTCCATTTCTTTAATTTCCTCATGATCTCATCATCATCATCAGCAGTTATTTCGCAGGAATCTAACAATTTAAAAACCCATGGTACAACAAATGGCAAGGTCGGTTCTTTTGCGCCTTCCAAGTCATCTGTGGCGTCTTTTAAAATCTTAAAGAAATTAGTTATGTTTTCCATTATTTCTCCGTGGTAAAATGTCATCTTTTCTTCCTTCATTACATCATTCAAAATATTCTTTATCTGATCTCTCTGGTTATGGAACGAATCTAACATCATATAAACACTATTCCACCTGGTCTCGATGTCAGGAAGCAATGATTTTCTAGTCTAGTGACTAAACCGGAGCGTTTCATAAAGCCAACGACTTTACGTGCAGTCTGGATGGAATGAAACACATCAGGAATCTCATCACTTAAGAACTTCTCATTCAGTGTGTGTCTTAAGACTGTATTAATGCAATGCATAATACAGGGACATCGTTTGTGATTTTCCAGAGCTTTCTTAATATTGGGTCCCTGCTCTGTCACAAAGGTAACGTTTTGTAACTGTGTGGGAGTAATATCTAGCTCCGCCATTTGCTCATATATTTCCGTGAGAATGTTTGCACCAGTTTTAGTGACCTCTGGGAATTTTGTCGTGAGGAGCACGTTGTTCCTTAACTCCCATTTATCCTCACACTCCTCTATATAGGACGATGTGATTGTCAGGTAATGAATCTTCCGATAATTGTCAGTCCAGAGATTGCATGTCATTGCACATTGATCTCTATTAATAGCTTCCTTTACTTTAGGAATCATTTCATCTCTGACTTGGTCAGCCAGATCTCGGATATGTCGAGAGACAGTCCTCGAGGAAGGCAAAACATCTTTAGCACTGATCTGTCCATATTTGGCACCTGTATTAATTAATTCTTGAGACAGATTAATGAACCCCTCGCCGCTGACAATATTGAAGGGACGGAGGTCCATTGCACACATAGACACACATTTGTCTCTAACCGCCGTTCTAGCAGCCTTAGAAACTTCGTTCTTTGATGAATGCCTGTTTTCTTTACATTTATGTCTCAACATTCCCGAAGTGCTACCGTTATAAATAAGCAATGTGTTGCAACCCTCTCTTTGACAATGAACATGGCCAACAGGAGCATTTGTGTCCTTTTGAACTACCAACTCAAATCGTTAAAAAATATATAAATTACAATGTATTCTATAAGTGAAATATCTCCGTGGCTTTTAGCATTCAAAATAATACAAAATCTCATGATTACAAGAGGAATATTATTTCGAAATAATTAGTCAAAGTTGTTGTTTTCTAATGCCAGGCATTTGACAATAAAGTCATTTGACCTCTTGCACTCCAATATTTTTCAAAGATATTATCATGACCAGCCACTGAAGCACAGATTTTGAGGTGTTCCGAATCCATTTCTAGGTTTGAGTTGCACAATGGACAGTTAGGGGACTGATATATTCCAATTCTATGCAGGTGTTTGGCCAAACAATCATGGCCTGTTGCCAATCTAAATGCAGCTACAGACGATTTTCGTGGTAAATCGGGAATTAACTGTGGATTTTGATGCAGAGAGTTCCATTTTTTCCCTTGGGATTGTGTTATCAAATTTTGTTTGTTGAAGTCTAAGTATGTAGATTTAATAAATCTCTTCACAGAGTAATACGTAGATTTAGTAACAGGTCTGTAAGTAGCAGTGCTGCCCTTCTTTGCTAAAGCATCCGCATTCTCGTTTACCAGGATTCCACAATGGGATGGTATCCATTGGAATACAATTCTTTTATTGAGTGATATTAATTGAGAGAGCATTTTAGTTATTTCTGCTGTTTGAGATGAAGGTGTGTGTTTAGAGACTATTGATAGAATAGCTGCTTTGAAGTCTGACAATATAACTGCATTTTTAAATTTACTGATGTGGCATAGAAGATTCCTGAGACTTTCACTTATTGCAATGATTTCTCTATCAAAACTTGTTGTTCCATACCTAAGAGATCTATAAAGTGAGAAGAGACAGCACGTAACACCTGCACCGGCACTTTGTTCTCTGGAGATCAAGGATCCGTCAGTGTATAAATGAAGCCAGTTTTGTGGAGGGTATCTAATATTAATTGTCTCTAAAGACAACTGTTTTAGTATTTCAGTGTTTACTTCTGATTTCAGTATTTCTTCTGTTAAATTTAGATTATATTCCATATTTAATAGAGTTAAAGGGTTTGGTTTAATTTGTAAGTTTTCTTTTAAATACGGGATATTGATTTTCTATTTTAATTCTTGAACAATGGATATGAAACTTTTTTGAGTTTTCAATCTACAGAGAGGACTGTATGAATGCCAAATGTTTCCTGGTAATCTAATAAGTTTTTCATATTGAATCAGTGCTTTTTCTTCTATTGTCATTTTGATGCTGTTAATATTAGTGAGGAATCTCATAGAATCTATTGGAGTTGTTTTGATTCCACCAGTAATGAGTCTGAGAGCTTGGTTTTGAACATATTCTATTTCGTTTATGAAAGGTGAAGTAATTAAAATTTCTCCGCAGTATGTCAGCACTGGCTGTATAAACATTTTGTATGTAGTGTTCAAAGTATTCCTAGAGCATCCCCATTTCTTTCCTGCTAATCTTTTTAGAAGGGAGAATCTTTTACTAGCTTTTTCAGAAATGTATTTCAGATGGTTGCTCCATGTTAATGTACTATCGAAAATAACTCCAAGATATTTGGATTTGTAAGTCCTAGGAAGGTGTTGGCCATTGTATTGGATATTGAATTCTTTTTCTTTTTTACCAAGTGAAAATATTTGGTAGTTACTTTTGCTTAAATTGAGTGTTATCAAATTTGATATATTCCATTCATGTAGTTGATTTACAGCCTTAAGAGCAGAATTTTGAATTTTGTCTCTATGTCTGTAAGATCCGGAAGTCCACAAAACTATATCATCTGCAAATAGTGCTGTTTTCATGTTTGATTCCTCTAATAGGGAGGGTAAGTCATTTATATAAATATTGAATAAAGTTGTGCTGAGGACAGCGCCCTGAGGTAGACCTCGATATGTTTGTCTGTAAGTAGAAAGTGAGTTATTGAATTTAGTGGGAATGAATCTTTGACTAAGGAATTCTGATATCCATCTGAACATATTGCTGGAGATACCTAATTTCTGGAGTTTTAGTAATAATTTATTTCTCCAAACAGAGTCATATGCTAGCTGGAAATCAATAAATATTGCCAAGGTATCTTCTTTCTTGTTAAAACTGTCTTTTATTTCTTGGCCGAGGCTTATGACTTGTTCATTGGTAGAGTGTAGTTGTCGAAAGCCGGCTTGTCTTGGTGATAAAAGATTTTGGGATTCTAAATACCAAGTTAATCTGTTGGAGATCATGGACTCCATGGTTTTTGCTATCATGCTTAATAGTGCTATTGGTCGATAACTATTAACATCATGAGCAGGTTTCCCTTTTTTGTGAATTGGTACAATGATTCTTTTTTCCAAGCTGCAGGAACTGAGGTGTTCCATGATAAATTGAAAATGGATAAAAGTACAGACTTGGCTTTTTCCCCCAGATGTTTAAAAAATTCGGAGTTAATGTTATCAGGGCCAGGAGATTTCTTGGTTTTTAAATTTTGTAAAGCTAGAGTTAATTCTTTGGAAGTAAAATTTTGATGAAATATTTCAGGTTTTGTGATATTGCTAGTAATATTGTTTTTATTATTTTTATGTAATTCTCTTTTGATAAATTTGTCAGTTTTTTTGGTATTGGGATGTAATCTGTGAGAGTTTGAGTAGTCAAAGTAAAATACAGCATAAGTTAATTTCCGTAAATTCTATGCTACAATTTAAGCACCAAGGATTCATAAAATGCTTACCCTGAAGTTCTCCCAGCTACTGCTACCCCGACTTACTCCCGGTTTATCTAGTAGAATGTAAGTTCCATCAGCTAGTTTATTCAATACACTTTTTTTAGCTTCCGCAGGCATTGTACACATTATTTTACTTATGAAAACTGTACTGTACTTCTCTGCTTATGTGAAATGCGAGACAATGGGACTCCCGCTCACTCCCGCTTGCATTCTACTCCTGCGCAGTCCTTGGCATTCCCTTCCCTCTCCTCCGCAGTGCCGTTGTGGAAGCAACGGGAATGGAGAGCTTCGGGAGCGAGATCCGAGCGATACTGAATGCGTATTTGACCGGCTCTAGTGTAAGTACAATTGAGTGACAATGTGACCTGTTCTGGCTCTTGTTAAAAATGCTTGAACATGTCTGGGCAAGTTTTTGTACATTTCCAGGTCATTTCGTTCCTTTTTGTATGGTCTGTAAAATTTTTCCTTTGTCATAAAAGAGCCAATTGGTGATCCATACGTTTATAAAATGAGACCTTACTGAAGCAAAGGCACTGGATAGAGAGAGATATCACTTGAAGAGGTCTTGGTTGCAAATATGTTGCCTGTTTTGCAATGTTTTCGACTTTCTTGTTTCGAGGTATATGACAATGACTAGGTATCCATTGAAATGTTATTTCTTTTTGGAGTTTTTTTAGTTTATTTAGTTGTTTCTGAATTGGAATAATTCTATGTGCATATAGGTTTGATACATATTTGATTGTGTTAAATATAGCCCCCTTGGAGTCTGTAAGTATGCAAATAGATTTTTCAGAAATTTGAGTAACACACTGAAGAGCAGCATCAATAGTTAGCAATTCAGTGTCAAAACTGGAGGAGGATGAACGTGGTATGAAGTAACTTTCTTGATATTTTGGAATATAATACCCTGCTCCTGATGTCCCATCAATAGAGATCCATCTATATAAATTTGAAGGTGATCCTTATATGTGCTGCAGAGTAGATCCTTGGCATCTGACTTAAGAATGTATGGATGATCATTTTTGGAATGATTTCCTGGAAAACAGTTGCATAAAAATATCAACTGGTTCCTCTCTCTCTCTCTCTCTCTCTCTGAAATTGTATCAATTTTAATTTTCGTGTTGCATAAAGAAGTGCTCCTCTAAAAAAGATTATTTAGTTGAATTGGATTAGTTGTGCCCAAGTCCTGATTATGGTGACAGTGTGCACTCGCTTTGCTCTGTACACGTGATGTAAGCAAAAAGGTTTCTGCACTGCTAGGAGAAAGGCAGATGAGTTTGTCCAATTGTATGTCCATGTGAAATCTGTCAGAAAATTTATCTATCAATTTGTAATTGTCATTATATGTTATACAATTAGAATATGGGAAGATGGATGTTTTTGCAAAATAGATTTAATAGTTTTCTTACAAAAATTCGTCAAATGTGCCGTACACGACGAAAATTACATTCTCAAACACTTTAAAATCGAAGTTTCACCAAAACCTCATTTTAAAGCTCTTATCTTCCCGAACTTACTGATTTGTAAAACACATTCATTGTTGTATAAGATTAGGATACAGTCCTATTAATTCGTATTTGAATGTTTTTCCTAGAAATAAAATGAAAACTAAAGTTATGGCAATATTGCAAACTTTTAGGACTAATTAATGCAGCTTTCAGGATTTTGATTCAAGGCATACAAGCATAGGAATAAAATATTTCATACACGGAAATTAAGTTCCTTACATCTGTCTTGCACGCCATCAGCACGCTATCAAGGTTATGCAGGTTGGCATAGCTGATACATCACTGTTTTGGCCCCAGTTAAAGCTGTTGAGTTTTAAAATACATTTTATTAAAATTTCAATTTCAAAGCGTTCGGCAATTATGGCTGCATAAAGAACGTAATTTTAATAAATTCGGTACATTTGACGAATTTTTGTAAGAAAACTGTTACACCTAGAGATGCCATATTTCGCAAAAACATCCATCTCTCTATTATAATTGTATAACATATAGTGAGTTACAAATTGTTAGGTAAATTTTCCTAATTTTCCGTCCAATTTCACATGGACACACACTTGGACAGACTCATCTGCCGTTCTGCTAGTGGTACAGAAACCTTTTTTGCTTATGTCACACATACAGAGCGAAGCAAACGTGCACTGTCACCTGACTTCGGACTTCAGCGTAACTAATATAATTTAACGATTCTTTTTTTTTACAGGAACACTTCTTTTTGCAACACGGAAATTATAATTGATAGAATTTCTAGAAAGAGAGAGAGGAACCAGTTGATATTTTTATGTAATTGTTTCCCATAGGAAAGTCTCAAATATCGATATATCTACTTATGTGCCTGTGAAATATTAATATAAAATATGGTGTATTCATAGCTATGAAGATTGTACTCTCAGCTATAATATGAACTTTTGTTGGAATGTGTATCATTAGTCGTTTCAAGTTTATGCCCTTTGAAACTGGAGATTTTTTTTACAGAATTACGATAAATTTAAGTCATTAAACCGAGAAAACTAATGACTTAAACGAGAACAGGCTTCATACAATAAAGTGTCTCCTACCCTTCTATACATATATTTTCTTTCGAGTAATTACACAGTTGTAAGGTTTTTTGCTGTCCGTTTCACATGGAATGTCTCATATATGATGTAACAAATGTTTATTTTTCATTTGTTAATCTGTATGTGACTAGGTATTAAAAGTATGGTTAGTTACATGCACTGTGGAAATAATTACCCGTTTTGAAGAAATTATTAATGGAGACGATAAAGTTTGGGAGTCACCACCACTTTATAAAGATTCAGTATGAAGAGTCATCGTTTTTACCATGAAGGAGAAACTGAAATCATCTCATAGCCTCAGAGTAAGTTGCTTTCTGGCCTTGTCATGTGAACCTGTTGAGTTTACATGTATTCCAAACAACTTGGTATCTCTCTGATGTGGTGCAATTTTTCATTGGAGATCTATAAATTTCTAAAGCATTAAGAATAGGCCTATTCACTTGTGTGTACCTGAGTTCTGTAGAATAGGTTGTGATTATGTACTACTATGCTATTAAGGTTTTCTAACATTATAACTGAAATTTAACTGACCAAAAATGATACAAGATTAAGGACCAGTTTCACCAACGAATGTTAAAAATGCAATAATACATTGGTTAACACATGTTAAAATTTTAACAATTGTGTTTACATTCTTTCGTGCATTTGGATTCCACCAACGATATCCAGGTGGTTGTTAACTAACATTTTTGTTAACTCTTGTCACAGTAATTGAAACTCTCACGAAAATTGGGAATTTGTGTGAATCAGAGAGGTTGTGTAAGAACAAAAGCTTTTCCTGAATGCATTTCTGCTTTACAAAGAGAAATATTACGATCTCTGTGGCAATTATTATTCGTTAATGGAAATGAACAGTGAAAAGAAATAGAGGATTCAATTTTACTAATATAGGACAATCTTTGTTAATGAAATTGGTAACCAAATATAATGATATTGTGGAATACAAGAAAGCAGACAGCATGAAAATCAAAACCAAGGATGATGCATGGTTACAGATTACTGATGAATTCAGTTGCCATGGGGAGGTTGCCGCAAGATGTTCTAAGTGATGTGTATGTGTATTTAAATTGTGTATACAGAGTTAGTTTAAATAAGTGTTTATAGGTTGCAATTGTTAGGGAAATAGTGTCAGTAATTTCAAAATTAAAATTGGAGAAGCTTCATAGTCGAAAGAGGTTATAAACAATGTATTGGTTTAAATAAGTATTTATAAGTTGCAGTTGTTAACGAAATGGCTTCAGTAATTTCAAAATTAAAATTTGAGAAGCTTCATAGTCAAAAGTGGCTATAAACAATGTGTTGGTGTTTATGTCTAAAGAAGGTTCTCAAGGAACTGAAAGTCCTTTACATAAAGTTCAAGAGCAAGTGACAATGACTATGTGTGTCCTGTAGTAGTGTCCAAAAATTGTGACAAGTGAGTAAAATAGAGGGTGACAATGATAAGTCTTTCGAAATGTCGGATAGGATGAGAAAAATTTAAAAAGATTATCTTAGAATTAGACACTGTTGATGAAAATGTAGTATGAAGAATAGTGTGTGACTTTTACATCACTGAGAAATTCATTCCAACAGTCTCTGTGTTAAGAATAAAACAGAAAGACTCAATTGGCTTTTATAGGGGCAGTACTAGTGGTAGATATCAACTAAATGAAGCTGGGATTTTTTTTGGAAGAAAGCGAAAACAAACAAATTGTTATGAGTTGAAAAATACGATATTAGGCAAAAGAGTTTAAATTACTTGAAGCTGATTTCTAATTATCGAACTGAGGGAAGAAATATTGTGTACCTCGATGAGTCATACATTCTGGCATCCCACCTGCACAACTTAGCACATGAACTTCTAAAGCCAGTATCATAAGGACAGCACCTAATAATGACACATACCCGAGGTGAGCAGGGCTTTGTCCCTAATGCCCTACGAATTTGGAAAGTACAGATCTGGAGATTACCATTCTCAAATTGATTATGAAAGTGTTAAAAAAATTGAAAAGGATTATGTGGAATGTAATTTGTTTAATTACGTCATAGATCCCATTGTCATAAATTTCGGTGGTATCAGTAATGATGGTGATTCCAGCTGTGACAATAAAATGGCTGGGACGGCAGAGCTTGAGGACTTTGATTAGTGGCTCAAGATAAGAAGTCTTTGTTTTCAATTAGGTGTTTATCACACTTGTCATTTTCATTCATTTTTCTCTGCCTTCCAAGTGATGTCAATCAGGCTTTGAGATCTTATGCACGAGCTGTATATGTTACATCATGCTAAAAAAGGAAAATTTCGTTAAAATTAGTCATTGTGTGATATAGTGGTCATCATGCTTCTTTCTGGCTTTAGATAGGGATGAGATGGAAAACAATCTTAAATGTGACTCAAATTGGATGAAAAATTGGCCTGATGTAGATTTGCTGCAGTAAAAGATCTCTTTATTCTTTTGAAGATACATTTTGTGTCTAGCTCTGCCATTACTTTGTTCTTTGGTGATATTTGTAACTACAATAGGATCATTCCATAGTGACACATGTAACATTTTCAACGCCAATGCAGTGATTTAAAACTAATATTTAACTACCTATAAGCCTCTGAGGAAAGGTTGTAAAGCTATTCATTAGTGAAAGGAGCCCACAATGCAGACACCATTTTTTAGTTATGAGAATTAATTACAGGCTTCACAATATTACATAATATATATTGTGACACACGAACATTTTCTTGCCAATAAGAAATGGTATATTTATTAAAATGTTTCTACGCTTGTGCCAAATGAAGATATATAATTAAATCTGATTACAGATGAAAGATAACACATTGTTTAACACATAAATGCTGTAATGAAATTTCTGTAAACATTTTAACACTAGTTATAAAGTATAATATTTAGGTAAATGCTGTGACACACGAACATTTCGTCTTACATAAGCTAGAAACAAATTTATCTGTAATATTGAACATTTATCTTAATAATGTCATCTCTTTTCATAAAATTACATTAAGAAACATTTATTCATCTAAACTAAGTCTTCAAACTTGAAATGCCCACGGTTATTTACAATAATAGATGGTAATATCTTTTGTCTTGTGATGAATACACCAACTTGTCCACTTTTACAGGCCATTTATAATGTTTTCCATCCCTTACCATCACAGATACTTCAAATTCTTCACTGTCACACACAGTTACTACCTCTCCTGGATAAGTGACCCCATCATACATGACTAAACACCAATCCCCCACCTGCAACTGAAGACTCTCACTCTTGTCAATACTGCAAGCTGTCTCCTTCTCTGTCACTTGTTTTTCTTCTGAGGACAGTAATAGTATGATTTGCGGTGAATGTTCACCAGTGTTTCTGAATAGAGCTACCTTCAGATGTCCCAATTTGCTGATGCAGTGTGCATTATGTATTCCAGGAATTGGTGGAATTGTTGCAAATAATTTTTTATCTTCAGTGATGTTAATTTCATTGGTGTCAACAAACAGGCATCTCACATTGATATTAGACTGCTGTATTACATTAAAAAAGTCTCTCTGGTTCTTAACAACTTTTCTTCCACTCAAGATATGTTGCCATACGAACCTTTTGACTATCGCTCCTACTCCGTCATGTGCACCTTTCCCTTGATAGGACTCAAAGAAATTCCATGACTCATACTCAATGCCATTAAGATAATTGTCATTTGACATTGTTCCCATCATATATCTATTTTTAAAATGGGCTGCAGCACCATCAGTCCAGGCAATTACTTTCTTCGTAGGATTAGGAGTATTGTTGCAGAAATCTTCAAGAATAGCTTTGTTGAAAGCTTTAGCCTCAGATGTGGTATGTCTGGGAGCATCAGAAATAACAGCATAACACTGAGAGTGCAGGTCATTGGATTCCTCACTCTGTCTGTAATACAGCACTGCAGTATAGATAGTTACTGATGAAGCTGGATCATTAACCCAATGGGCAGCCATCCACTTCATTCTGATGCTTAATAGCAAAATCAGTTTGCATTATCACGGTATCTAACTCCAGCTGGTCCTTCTGCTTCTGCAATTCCTGTGCTTGCTTTGTTATATTATAGAGGTGTTCCTTTATTTTTATTAGTTGCTTACTGAGAACATACTTCACTTTTATAATATCCCAAGATTTCTCTATCAACTTCCCTTCAATCCACTGATCTACTGTAACAATTGGCCTGGACTCTTCCCTGTTTAAAGGCTCATTAGAGATACAAAATGTGATGGTTTCTAGAAACATTGACATTATTTCTTTACAGTCTTCACATTTATCTCGCATGCAGTCTTCATTCCTGTAGTCACATACAATGGAGCGAATGAAGCTTTTTACAGAACTTGTATAAAAAGTTTCATGCTTTACCTTTTTCAAAAGTTTGGATAAGTTTTCACAATATATACAACAGCATATTTCGTTCTTGTTAGTATTAATGAGCTGTACCCATTCAGGACGTAATGAGGAAAATTTTGAAAAACGTATCAAGTCCCAGCTGTTTTGTTCTTCACAAAACAGTTGATATGCTTCTTTGAGTGTGAACATCAATAATCTCTTCTGCATTGTACATTTCTGTCCTGTGTATTTGTCAATACATTTCTTTGAATCCTTGCAGCCAGGTAATTGTCGAGAAGTTGTGTCTTTTAAATAGAACTCCATAACTTTCTGTTTAACATCTTCAGTGAAAGCACGTGAAAGTTTATTTTGTGAAAAGTTTTCTTTTGTTTCATTTATATTAGAAATAAATGCTAGCTTTTTCACAACTTCCTTGCGTTCCTTGGACTGTTGGGAAAGGCATCCTCGACTTTCTTAACTGCCCTCTGAAGACTTCTTGCTGATTTGTAAGTAGGAGATGTGGGCTATATTGTAGCATTTTTGGCACACAGTGTTTCCTCCTTTCTCCCTTTTCTCAGAGCCCTCATTCGCATCCGAGCTGACGCCCTTTCTTTCTTCTGTATTTTGGAGTTAGTTCTGTTATTCTCCCTAACCTTTCTCATATAATTCTTATTTGCTTCCCTTTCATTCAGCTTTTTTTGCACTGACTGATTTGCTCGGCTTCGTCTTTTTCTTTCCGCTGCTGTCAAAGGGACCATTTTTCTAGCAACCTGTTTTAGTAACAAAGCAATTAGCAATTAGCAATAAAACATTATATTGGTGTTTTATCTTTCTCTTTTTAAATAGCTGTTTAAATCGTTACGAAGAAGAATAATTTTAATAAATATCCTCACACATTAAAATCTATTATGTTGTGCAATTAATTCTAGGAAAGTTTACTTGGTCAATATCACCCAACTTGCACAACGAAATTTAACAGCTGGTCTAGTTATAGCCCTAAATCAAATAGTATAGGTAATTACTATTAATCAGCACAGAAATACAAATTGCATACTACTATATGAAAATATATTCGTATTGAGAAGAGTAGTAAATTAATTTCTTCTTTGAAAGCTTTATCATAGGCCTATATTCATGTACAGTTTAAACTGCAACTGGATATCCGATTCATCCATGTGACACACGAACATAACCTACTTGTATATTTATGTTCGTGTGTCACACATGAAATGTTACGTATGTCACGCATTTTTCACGTATAAAACGTCCAAATTTCACAATAGTGTTTGTGTTCAATTTTGACTGGCATGTGATGAGACTCATTTTTCCATTTGACAAAAAAATAAAATATCGAAAGGTTATAAAGATATACAAACAAATATAACTTTTCCTGTGACACACGAACTCGCCATAATGCCCTTTTAAAACCTTTCTAATTACGCAATTAACACTTTCATCAAAGTTTTTTTTGTATTATAGTTGTTGCTAAGGTCCAGTACTTCATCATAAAATGAGATTAGTTTAAAGAAATTATAACTTAACTTGAAAATACATAGGAAAAGTTTCAGTATTTTTAAGAGTCTTTATACTGCACTTATCACGCGGTTTTCGTCGTTGATATAATGAAAATGCGTAATGATAAAGAAGCAATGTTGCCAAATTTATGAAATCTGACTTCTAAGGAATGAAATTATATATCACACAATTTACTTTTCGAGAAAATATTTTTTCGTGAAAATGTCGCATTTTCATGGAATGACCCAATAGTGAATGGGGAGATTTCTGATAAACAAGAGTGGGAATGTGTTGTTTCAACATCATACTGGTCATTAACCATTTGTGTGTAGTGACACTACCAACATAAATGCACAAAGTGCGAAAATTGGAAGATATTCATTAAGTCGAGACCATTTGACAAGGGCAGTGACTTTATTGTCATGTACTTACTGAAAACTACCTACCATTTAACCAAGATTTTGAAAACATTTGCCTGATTTGATTATTGTATTATGGTAAATAAATTAATTGCTATGTATAAATTGATGTCATAAATGTTTAATTAATAGATGTTGCAATTTAAAATGCAGCCGTAAACTTTTGTACCTCATTTCATAATATTTTTTTTCACCATTCTCATTGTTTCCTGTGGACTATGTAACTAGTTTTGAACTTAGTAAATTCACGAAAAATTTACTTTTCTATTTTGCGAAACATGGAATGATAGTAGTGAAATTTGACAGAAATGCACATTTTCAGGATCCTGGTATCGAGATTGATTTTTTAAATTCCATCTATCAGTCTATATACATACTTTTCTACTAACTTGTTGGAAAAATTTTGTTCGTTTTTAGCAATTAGGAGTTTATTTATCCAGAGAGAAAGAAAAAAAGAGCCCAAGAAATTGACTAAAGATTATTATTTTTGGTCCTACAGAGTATATATCTGTTATGGTAACAATTAATATTAGAGGAAAAAAATTCACTCCCGTGCCGGGGATCGAACTCTGGTCCTTAGTTCTACGTACCTAGCACTCTCACTATTGAGCTACGCTGAAGTCCAATCCACAGCACCAAACTAGCTCAGTGGTGAGAGCGCTTGGTATGTAGAACCAAGGACCTGGGTTTAATCCCCAGTTCTGGAGCGAATTTTTCTCCTCTAATATTAATTGTTACCGTAACAGATATATATTCTGTAGGACCAAAAATAATAATCTTTAGTCAATTCTTCTAGCAACAGTGCATATTTCTGTACAGATTACTGTGCACTTTACTGTGGAATCCCGACCATCAAGTCACTCAACTGAGTGTGCTCCTTGTATAATGGCAGTTGACTTGAATAAAATGTCAACATACATGCCCAACTTGGAGTCAGGCCACTAAGGGAAGAACACTGGAGGAGGGGAGTTCGATCCAGTGTTGTGGATTGGACTTTGGCTTAGCTCAATGGTGAGAGTGCTTGGTATGTAGAACCAAGGACCCGGGTTCAATCCCCGGCACCGGAGTGAATTTTTCTCCTCTAACATTAATTGAGCCCAAGAAATACAAAAATTTAAGGCTGTAGACAAGTATAAGTACGTACTCTCTATTCTTACTCAATATTAACTTTACTTCCTTCAACACAAAATGATCTGTCTAGACCAATTCAAGTAACTGTTGATGATAAAGATTAATGAATTAGTGAAAGTCATTAATGAAATAATAGTTTTAACAAATATGTCAAATATATTTGTATTTTTTTAGCATAATTAAAAAAAATGAAATTGATAGTAACTATTGATCATTACAAAAATATGTCTGTCTCAAATCTGGAACCCCGTACAAACATTTAGAGACATAAAGAGATCTGCTTATTATTTGGCAGAACTTAATGTGAAGTTAATCCAGTTGTTTCCAAACTATAGTCTCTGAGGGTCCACAAAGTGATTTGCATATCTTTAGCATTTTGTTGACCAAAATTTGAATAATAATGGGGCCAAGTGATTTCACAAGAGGGTCGACTTTTAATTTCAACAACTGTTTTAAGATCAGTTGTTTGATTGGCTTTCATTTAAACACTGATAAACGTCTGATGGCTCTCTACTTCCCCACTCTGTCATACATGCTAACAATGAAACATAATCTCAGTTGATAGTCACGATCGTATTAAATATTTAGGAATTGATTTTAGTGACGAAATTAAGTATGATGCTTCAAGATTTGCCAAATAACTACAGAACAATTCACTTTCTCTTGAGATGAAATAACAAATGTACTTTCAGAACTTTTGTTCGTTTCTTTCCACAAATAATTTAAAAGCTAGCTTGGACTATCCTGTGTCAGTTTATATGGAAGGTTTAAATTGTTTTTCACACACTAACACTTAGTTGTGAAAACCATTAAGCAGCTGCCTTTGCACTCTGAGATGAATGTTCGTAATAACATTTGTTTTTTTTTAACTTTACTCGAATGGTTCCCTTTCGTGGTATTGTTGGTTACTTGATTAGCAAATACAGAAAGCAAAAATTTATGTTCTTGTTTGGGTACACAGTAAATTATTTACCGGTAATATATATGTGTCTTATTAATGATAATTCAAAGAAACTGGAAACAGAAATATCAATGATGACATGATAAAGAATTGAATTGTTGCAAAATAGGGGGAGGGTTTCCAGTACATAATGCAACATTTTTTTTTTTTTTTTGGTCATTCAGTGTTTGTTTTATTGCAGTTTTAAGTACACATTTTCTTCCCAATTCTTTGGCTACCAAAACATATTTTTTTCCACATAGCCTCATGCCACCTAGATGTAAGATCCTGTATGCCTCATGGTACTGCTCAGCAGGTTTGTCTCACATCCAGTTTCTTAGCCAGGGGCGTATACTGGTTAAAGGGTTTGGGCTACCGCTGACCCTATTATTACACAAAATATATCTAACAATTACTTTAATTTTAATTACTATGGTAAAACTAATAATACAAAATTATTACATTATGTTATATTATAAACTTTTTCTTTTGTAATTTCCTTGGGCTACCGCCGGTAGCCCTGGTCACCCGCAAAATACGCCCCTGTTCTTAGCTCTGCTGTGATGATCTTGCCATCCTCATTGCCATATTGCTTCCTATAGATTGCATCTTTAAGAGGACTAAAGAGATAAAAGTCATATGGTGCAAGATCCAGGCTATAGGGTGGATGAGGAACAACAGCCCACCTAAGTTTTCTCTCAGGTGCACATACTGCACATACTTCTGTGTGGCCTCTCGTCATGATGAAGGAGAAGTTTGTTTTTATCATTGTGGAGATAAATTTGCTGGAAACTTCTCAACTTTCTAAGAGTGTTGACATAGGCTTTTGAGTTGATCATTTCACCATGAGTCAGTTTGTTGGAGTCCCAGAAGACTGCAGCTATGAGCTTCCTAACTGGGGGTAGTCTTGAACTTTTTCCTCTTACAAAGAATTCGTGTGGTGCCTTTTAGTCTAGGTCTCATCTCTCATGACAATATTGTATAAAAATCGTCACAGTCAGCCTTATAATAAAGAAACAGCTGTGAACAGATAATTCTTGTTTTTTATGGCCTTCAGGCTTTGAGGAACCCATCTGGCACAAATTTTGGGATATCTTAACTGGTAAATAATTGTTGGCACTAACCATAGAGATACCAAGTTGAACAGCGGGTGTTGTTATGATTCGCCAGGTGTTCCAGATGAGGATATTACCACATTCCATTGCTACAAATGTGTCTTGACTCATTTGGCACAACGACTGTTGGTGCTTTTTCCACAGCCATGTCTCCATAGACACTTCTAAGCATCTATTAATTGTTCATAATGATTTCATTTTCGACTAGAAGAAATTAATTTAATGCTCTCTGTTTTGTATGAACCTCACACATATTCCATTTTTAAAACTAATTATATCTCTGCCACAATGGAAAACAATGAAACTGCATGAGATAACAAACGAAGATTGAAGGATAATCCACAAAAATGTAATTGTTTTGTTCAGAAAAAGAAGATAGTTGCAATACATATTGAATGCTCCTCATATCTTAAATATGTACTGAGAAAATGTGTCCTCTTCATGATACCAATTTTCTTATTAAAACTTTACAAGTTCAGACCTGTCTTAGGACATTTGATTAAACAAAACAACAAGTTGTAGGCCTGGTGTGTGCCAAATAAATTTGTACAACTTATTGCTTTCTTTTTGAAAACTCGGCAAAATTCGGTCATTTCATTGTAGACACTCAATGTGTAGAATGTTTAAATTGAGTCATTCCATGTCAAATCAACACAGTTTCGAATTAAAATCTCCCTTGACCTGTTAGATTTTGATGAAACTTGCTATATCAAGTGACTATGTAGTTATGAATGGATATCATAAGAAAAAGTTTTTTTCTCTTCCATTCAAAAGTTATTAAGTATTAATTTATATTTTTTATGAAAAATTTTCACGTCTTGAAGTAGTTAATTATCATTTTCTCCAGAACCAGATGATATACAGACCTGGGCAATGTCTCTTTTTAAAACTCTTTTAATGGGGTTTAATTTGATGTGTACTACGATTGCGGTTATAATATAAACATTTTTCTTAAAATTCGAGCATAATTTTAAAATTCAAATTCCTCAGAGAATGGTATTTTTCTATTAATTTTGAAAAAATCACAGAACAACTTCATACTATCATCTTACACCACACAGAGTTTCATTTTGGGATCATGATGGAATAAGATACCCTGCTGATAGGTGAAGTAGATATTCGTCTGAAGGAGATAAGAGGAAGACAGGTCACAAAGAAATTGAACATGAAAAAAACTAAACAATGAAGAGGAAAGAAAAAAACCGTTACATTAGAATCCACATCTGAGAATAGTAATGACTACTGGACTCATCTAAACAGCTGTATACAGACAACAACAGAAGAAACAATAGGATAGAGAGAATGTGTGAGAATTAAGAAACTTTGGGTCACAGGGAAGATGGAGGAAAGATGGAGAAGATGGAGGAAAGGAGAAAATGGAAAAACATCAACACAGAAGAAGTAGAAGAAACTATAGAAAACTGAAAAACGAACTAAGAAGAAAAACCGATAAGGTGAAGTAAACCTGGATGAAAGAGAAATGTAAAGAAATAGAGGATGTAGAGAGAAAGGGAGAATATGATTTAATGTTCTGTAAAGTAAAATGTTTGGACTTCACAAATAAGAACAGGAAATCCATGTGGTTGATAAAGGATGAAATCGTAAATGAAATAATAAACAAGGAATACTAAACAGATGGACGAAATATGTAAAAGAGTTATATGTGATATGGAATTGTCTAGATGACTTACATATAGAAGACGAAGCAGCTATTTCAGAACATGAAAAAGGATATTCTATTTTAAAGGAAAAAGTTGAACTAGTGCTTAAGGAACTGAAGTATGGGAAAGCAGCAGGAGTTGATGGAATCTCTATTGAATTACTGAGATGCTTGGGTGAAGACAAAAAGGAAATTCTATCATTATGCAACGAAATATATGAGAAAGGCAAATGGCCTGAAGATTTTACAGAGACAGTGTTGCTTCCAGTACTGAAGAAAAATGTCAAGAAATGTAATGAGTTCAGGACTATCAGTCTAATATCACACTTGATAAAGGTTCTTCTGCTAATACTGAATCGACGTTTATATTCTAAGGTGGAAGAACAGTTGGGAGAAGAGCAGTTTGGCTTCAGGAAGGGAAAAGGTATGAGAAATGCAATTGAATTACTATGAACAATCGACAAAATATACTAGAGAAGAATAAAGAAGTGTATATAGTATTTGTGGACCTAGAAAAGGCTTTTGACAGATTGGATTGTAATAAATTGATGGGGAGCCTAAAGAAAATTGGTGTGGATTGGAAAGAGAGAAGGCTGTTCAGTAATCTTTATATGAAACGAGTCAAATTTTAGGATAGGAAAAGAAATGTCAGAAGGAAGTGAAATAGAGAGAGAGGAGTATGTCAAGAATGCCCTTTATCACTTACCCCGTTCAATATAACTCGAAGGACTTAGTGAAGAACTGTTTTCAGAACATGGGAAGAGTTATAGTAGTAGAAGGAAGAAGAATGAAGTGCGTAAGATTTGCTGATATGACGTTGGCAGAAGAGGAGATGATACTAAGGGATATGCTACAGGAGCTAAATGACAGCTGTGAGTAGTATAAGATGAAGATAAAATGTAAATAAGACGAATACTATGGTCATAGGAAGAAAAATAACGAAGATAAACTTGCGAATTCTAATTGAGGCAGTAGAGCAAGCGGACAGCTTGAAATACTTGGGGCATACTATAAGCAGTAATATGAGCTGATGTCAGGAAGTCAAAATGAAGATAGCAATGGCCAAGGAAGCTTTGTATAGAAAAAGGATCGTCTTCTGCCGACCTCTGGAGAAAGAACTAAGGAAGAGACTAGTGAAGTGCTTTGTGTGGAGTTTGGTAGTGTATGGGGCAGGAAGATCGACATTCGATGAAGTGAAGGGAAGTGACTAGAAGTATTTGAAATGTGGATAAGGAGAAGGATGGAGTGTGTGAAATGGACAGACAGAATAAGAAACGCTGTGTTGGAAAGAGTGGGTGAAGAAAGAATGATGCTGAAACTGATCAGGAAGAGAGAAAGGAATTGGTTGACCCAGTGACCCATTGGCTGAGAAGGAACTGTCTACTGAAGGATGCACGGGAAGAAATGGTGAATGGGAGAAGAGTTCGAGGCAGAAGATGATATCAGATGATAGACGACATTAGGATATATGGATCATATGTGGAGCCAAAGAAGAAGACACAAAATATGAAAGATCGGAGAAAGTTGGGTTTGCAGTGAAACACCTGCCCTTGGGCAGAGCACTATGAATGATTGAATGAATGAATGAATGAATGAATGATGGAATAAGGTGATACAAGGTGTGTAAGTTGTACATGCAAGGAGAAATAGCCAGCGAATCTGATCAAGCTTTTGACAAAATTCTACGTTTAAACAAATCTAGCTAACTTGATACCAACAGTTTTAAACAATGTGTAAGTTACTTTTTTAGTGTATGATAACTAAAAAAATTAATTTAATTTACAAGAAGAAAATATTTCCTTTATCAGCTTATTCCAGAACATTAACATAGTATTTATCTGATACCAAACTCAGATCAAGACATAACTCCATGAATGGGCTTGATCTTTCCAAGATCATGAACTTTACATATGTTATGCAAGAAAAGTAATAGGAAATAAATGACAGCTAGCACTACAATTCAGTAGGATTATGGAAATTTCAGGAACTCAAAAGTTCCATGCTTTCATTCCCTCAAAGTGTGGAATAGAAGTCTATGCTAAGTTGTTTACCTTTGTCCAGTTATCAACTAGCTAACCAATCATCCCTTATGGAGAGATGTTAGACTTTGATGAATTGAATGGTTATGTAATTTCTATGTACAATAGCAGATGGTGGTTGAGTTATATTTTTAGGGAAAAAACGGAGACGAATATGAAGTGAAAGTTACATTTCTTCACCCATGAAGACCTCATTCTTTCAATTAGCCTTCAACACCTGATGAGAGCTCTGAATACTTCTACTGATGTGATTTGCAAAGTGAATCCTTACACACAAACTTGTTGTGTTTATGTTCTACCTGAAGATGAAAAGAAGATTGCTAAGATCATGAAGCACTTTCTGCGCTAAACAGGAGACCAATAGAGTTAAGTTAACATCAGCCACCACCTGCAGCATATCAGACAAATACTATGTTAATGTTCTGGTGTAAACTGATAAAGGAAATGTTTTCTTTTTGTAAATTTAATTTTTTTAGTTAACACATACTAAAAATCGCATTTATATTAACCAATTTATTGTTTAAAACTGCTGGTAATAAGTCGACTAGATTTGTCTAATGCTAAACTTCTGGCAAGAGCTAAATCGAATATGCTGACTATTTCTCCTTACATGTGAAACTTACACTGCTTGTAACACATTCTTCCATCATGATTCCAAAATGAAACTTTGCGAAGTATAAGATGATAGTATGACGTAGTTTTATGATTAAAAAAATACCATTTTCTGAGGAATTTGAATTTTTAAATTTTATTTTTAAGAAACATTTTTATGTTGTGAAACCTTTCATGTTACACATCAAATTAAAGTCCATCAAAAGACCTTTAAAATGAGACCTTGCCCAGGTCTGTATCTCATTGGTTCTGAAGGAATAGGTAATTAACTACTTTGGGATGCAGCAATTTTTTATAAAAGATATAAAAATTAATATTTAATAACACAGGAAAAAACTTTTTTTTTTCTTAAGATTTCCATTCATAATATTATGTAAGATCAATCTGAAAAAGTACAAGTCTTCAGGTATCGATCAAATTCCAGCAGAATTAATACAAGAGGGTGGAAAAGCATTATCGAGAGAAATTATAAGCTTGTACTTGCTATTTGGGAAAAGGAAATTGTACCAGAACAATGGAAAGAGTCCATAATTGTATCTATTTTTAAGAAGAGGGACAAGACCAACTGTAGTAACTTTCGAGGAATATCACTTTTGTTGATGTCGTACAAAATTTTCCCCAATATTCTTTTGAAAAGATTAACTCCATATGTAGATGAAATTATTGGGGATCATCAGTGCGGTTTTAGGCGTAATAGATCGACTATTGATCAGATTTTTTGTATTCGACAGATATTGGAGAAAAAATGGAAGTATAAGGGTACAGTACATCAGTTACTCATAGATTTCAAATAAGCATATGACTCTGTTAAGAGAGAAGTTTTATATAATATTCTTATTGAATTTGGTATTCCCAAGAAACTAGTTTGATTAATTAAAATGTGTCTCATTGAAACTTACAGCAGAGTCCGTATAGGCCAGTTTCTATCTGATGCTTTTCCATTTCACTGCGGGCTAAAGCAAGGAGATGCACTATCACCTTTAATTTTTAACTTCGCTCTAGAATATGCCATTAGGAAGGTTCAGGATAACAGACAGGGTTTTGAAGTGAACGGGTTACATCAGCTTCTTGTCTATGTGGATGACGTGAATATGCTAGGAGAAAATCCACAAACGATTAGGGAAAACACGGAAATTTTACTTCAAGCAAGTGAAGCGATAGGTTTGGAAGTGAACCCCGAAAAGATAAAGTATATGATTATGTCTCGTGACCAGAATATTGTACAAAATGGAAATGTAAAAATTGGAGATTTATATTTTGAAGAGGTGGAAAAATTCAAATATCTTGGAGCAACAGTAACAAATATAAATTACACTAGGGAGGAAATAAAATGCAGAATAAGTATGGGAAATGCCTGTTATTATTCAGTTGAGAAGCTTTTGTCATCTAGTCTGCTGTCAAAAAATCTGAAAGTTAGAATTTATAAAACAGTTATATTACTGGTTGTTATGTATGGTTGTGAAACTTGGACTCTCACTTTGAGAGAAGAACATAGGTTAAGGGTGTTTGAGAATAAGGTTCTTAGGAAAATATTTGGGGCTAAGAGGAACTAAGTTATAGTATAAGGGAGATAGTTACACAAGACAGAACTGCACACATTGTATTCTTCACCTGACATAATTAAGAACATTAAATCCAGACTTTTGAGATGGGCAGGGCATGTAGCACATATGAATGAGTTCAGAAATGCATATAGGGTGTTAGTTGGGAAGCCGGAGGAAAAAAGTCCTTTGGGGAGGCCGAGACATAGATGGGAGGATAATATTAAAATGGATTTGAGGGAGGTGGGATACGATGATAGAGACTGGATTAATCTTGCATAGGATAGGGACTGATGGCGGGCTTATATGAGGGCGGCAATGAACCTGCGGGTTCCTTAAATGCCATTTGTAAGTAAGTAAGTAAATTATTTAAGATCACTTGATGTGGTAAGTTTCATCAGAATTCCAGAATGTCAGAATCATGTGTTGATTTGACATGAAATGGCTCAATTATATTATTTCTAACCATTCTTGAAAACATTTATGTTTTAATTAATCTTTACAGTATTATGTGGAAGTATACATATTTAGAAATAAAAAAATGTGTTTGTGCATAATAATTACTGTATTCATAAACTGAGTTTGAAAACTTGTCAACACCACTTCTGTTGAGTCTAATATGAGATGATATCAGTAGAGATTTCCTATCTGCTTGTGAAACAGCTTTAAGGTTTTGGTAAGAAATTTGCAATGAATAATAATTGCTGTGCTTTCTGACTAATGTACGCTGCCCCCTAGAGTGCCAGTTTGGATGTGTTTCTTTTTATTTTGCAGCTGTGGGATCATCTAGACCATCACCCAATCCCAAGGAACATGGTAAGTTTACAGAACAAGATTTGATGATAGGACGACAGCACTTATCTTGGTGTGGTTGTGGGAGGATAGTATACAAATCAAATGGTTATTAGTCAAGCATGTAGTTCTTTACATTGTGTGAGACTCCCCTTTTCTTTCTTATCTGTAGCCCTTAAAATAGTTTCGTACATTAGGACTATCCATAAATAATTAGATAAATATTAAGTGTATCATCATTGTTCTGACTGGATTTGTAAGCTAAATTGAATATACACTCTTGGCGAAATTATTACAATAAAATTCGTTTTAAACAAAAGTTTTAAAAAAACTATATATGTGTGTATTAAGTGCTTACTAGGTGTGTGTTCATTGTTTGGTATCCCTGTGAATATTAGATAGGTTAGAAATCTGTTCTTTATGTTGAACAATTGGATGATAGAAATACATTCTTCTTTATGTTAACAAAAAGTGGTTTTCCAAACGACTGCCATTTACCTGCGTAGTTCTTGGTTTGAGTGCAGCCTAATCTTATGTTGGCCACTTTTTTATTTTAAAGTGTAGCTATATCTAATTATTGTGCGAAAGAGGAGTGACAGATATTAGCGCCTAACAATATAAAGTAAGTATAAAATATTGATAAGGATGCCTCATGAATATTATTAAGATATCAAACATCACAGAGGAATCTTGAAAACTCAGGATGACTTCATCCAAATAATTCAGAAAATGAGACCAGTTCAGAATGCAAACACACAGCTTGAACAGTTAATATTATCTTCATCACTGTTTTAGTATGTATTGATTGCAGAGAAACTCTATTAAGTAACTTTAAGAGAAATGAAGCGACATCAAACTGAAAACCACAGCACTTGAAACTAATCACATACTAGATGCAGAGTATGACTGGCAACATATTTATACTGTAACTTTTATTCAACAATAATGTGACTTTTATTTCTAACTTTAATCTCACACCCGTCAACAATGGGCATTCCACTCAACACAGCAACACAGTAGTCGTTATTGCATTCCACTGAACGATAATGGCAATTCACGTGTATTATTGAGAAGAATAATAATGTACTCCTAATTTCAACTAATGTTCACAGTTCGTTTGCCTTGGCTAGTTCTTCTAGCTCACTCGCTCAAGTTCACGGTACGTCGAACCCCAAGCCTTCCATATACAGTTCACTGCACTTCGAACCCAAGATTTCCAGTTACAGTTCACTGCACTTTGAACCCAAGCCTTCCGGATACTGTTCACTGGACTTTGAACCCAGATCCTTGCCTGGACGCTGCCACAGTTATGGACCCATTCAAGTTCACTGCACATCGAACTCAGACCCTCTCCTGGTCACTGTTACAGTTGCTGTCCTCCTCATGTCGAACCCTGGTCTCGAAGGCTGGTTTCCTTGCTCGCTTGAAGACTCACGTGTAGACTGACTGACTTCTGGAGACTAACTCGAACTCAGGTCCACCTCGCTTGCTGCCCAAGGCTGGCTCTCTCTCTTGCTACTGACTGACTCAATGACTGCACTCGCTATGTTATATTTATTTATCACTATCGCCTAGAATTTTCTGCGTCGCGAAGCATCTGGAGCTCCATAACAATCGGTTCCCAGACGTTTCCTTACTTCCGCCGTGCTGTCCCGTAGCCTTGTTTCCCTCTCCCCCGCACCGCGTCCAAGCATCTACCAAAGCCCGAGTTCCACTTCCCTGCACCTCCCTCTCTTCCAGACGCACGTGAAACTTCCCGATGCGGCCAGCTTATTCTGGCCTGCCGCCACAATACGAAAGATTTCTATATGATAAAGAAGACAGTGCTAGAGCAAGAATCCACTGCAATCTGTTCAGTTTTTGTATGTCAGCAGAATGTAACACAGTCCGTTTCAATGGAGACATTCTGGCAGTAGATATGGCTCTATCACAACTTAGGCAGAAAACATATTCCAGAAAGAAATAATAGTCATTCTTTTCTGTTCAAACTACAGCATCATGTAAATATCAATTAGCCCTAAAATGTTAGAAATTAAAAAATCTATAAAAATTATCACTAACAAAAACTCATTACAGTACAATGGATACCTAAGGAAAGTGGTGTAACTACCAAGATCTGGTCACTGGAAATACAGAAATATTTATAGTTGAAAATTTGAAATATGGAAGTACTGTACAAATAAATCATGGGCAATCTACTAAGTGCCGTCTTTACTCGTGTATAACTCGCCCTTTTTTTTTTTACCGAAATGCTGGGAAATAATTAGAGTATGTTTTATATGTGAGGATTTTTGTATGGGAGAGGTTTTGTTGAAAATCAAAGCCATTAGACATTATGCTTAGCATTTAAGAGACATTATGCTTAGTATTTATCACTAAGTTTAAAAGGAGCTGTGTAGCTTGTTGTCTCTCCATAGCTTAATTGCACAAAAAAACAAAAGCAGAAAACTTAAGAAAATCACTTCAGAGGATAGAAAGTAAACACTGTCACCGAATTAATGAAATACGATAACAAAACCTACTCTTACAATTAGCGCCAAATTGAACAGTAACTTCACATGGGTAATTTTTCTACCAGTCAGACTGGAGTGGGGTTAAGTTGCTTGCCGCTTGAGTCTGTGGTATAGTGAAAATCAGCCCCTGTGAAGTATGGTTTACTCTAGATAGTTTAATATGGCATTGTTGTATTTGTACTATGTTAGCAAATATCAGGTCAATTTTAAAGTGTAAAATGGCCTACCTTCCTGTCATGCCTCTCGTTATCAGTAAGTGGGTGTAAATGTATATCATTTGAGACTCGAGAGCGGAAGCAGTTTATTTTGAATGTTGTCTCACTATAACATATCAGGTGGGGGTATTGACTGAGTTGCCACTACTTTTAACCTCATCTCTCGCTGCTGCGTCACGCAGGAATTTGAAACATAATTACGATTCTACTTATTGTATGCCTGCCTGCCAAGAAATTAATGCGAGATACATGTGGGGATTTTTTATCATGTAATTTCAGACTGAGAAAATTGATTGCGAGATATACATGAGGGTGAGTTACATGCGAGTAAATAAGGTAAATCTGAAATATTAGATTCACCTAGATATTATATGAATCAGTAGCAGTTAATTGGTCATGACTGTTTGGCAGCACAACTATACAGGATTTCCAAATATGCATTGCGAAAATGTGTTGAACAATGAGGAACATTCTTCAGTAATGGATGGATATGGATACACAAATGCCCAACTTTCATGTCATCCAATCTGAACTCATGAGCAAAATTATACAAGAAGGCGAATGGAGGCCATCCAAGTACTATTGTGGTATATTTCATGGTAGCAAAATAATGTTGGTAAAAGTTTTTCTGACCGCACAAAGTATGACAATTTTTTTTAAGACATTACAATTAAATTTTTCGTTTATTGTATATGAACTGAAATTAATGTAATGGCACCAGTGTTGTTTTATTATTATAGATAAGTTATTTTTGCTTTCAAACTTTTTTATTTTTTGAGGGCAACTATTTTTTCCCAACTTTCTGAGAAAATGCATGAATTATTTTTGTTATTCCTTTCGGTTAATTGTGATTTAAAAGTACACAGTTTATAGAGACAAGAAAGAAGGAATATGACACTGTAGAATGTATATCTTACAAAAGACGAATAAGTCTTCTTGTGTAGCATATTACTGTCTGAAACTGAGCTTAGCAGCCATACAAGAAATGCTGCAAAAGGTCTCACTTCCTGATGTTGGTCTTTTTCCATTACCCATGTTTTTTACCTCCACACTTGCTACTAGCAACTGCAAAGACCATAGAATTATAATAATTCTATTATTTATCATAGCTCAATTTCGAATCAGACCTATTTCATCCAGGGAATTATCACCATCAAATGAGAAGGAATTGTCGCTTTAAGTTCCTTCATTGCTTTTATTCTGAGAGAATCACGAAATTGTAATTATATTCGGTATAGCACAATATGTAATTATATTCGGTATAGCACGATACAGCTCCTAATAATGTTGCTTAAAGGAGCAGTCCGCGATAAAATTCTAAATTTTGATTATATTATAGGATGTTTACCTAAGTAATCCTTAGATTAATGGCATTTGTCTCATTTCTCTATGCCTTTTAGTTTGTGAAATATTAAAGGTCTTACTGTAAGCTCTGATGTCATAACCACTGATCACTTCATAAGACTGCATTGTAGTTCCGTTTGACATACAGTGTAGAACGAGTAAATACATATTTATATGTTAGTCAGTTATTATTAACTCACTTAGGACCTATCACATGCATATACTATAATAATAATAATAATAATAATAATAATAATAATAATAATAATTTACCCAAACTCTATCCCACTTCAAATCCCGTGTACAATCCATTCTGTTCCATTCTGTGATTAGAACGACTTGGAGTCTGGTAAGGGTTCAAACTGAAAAGGTTTAATATTTCGATCAATTATAACCTAAGTCAACACCTTCACTGAGTAAGTGCATGTATGTGAGACGTGAAATATTCGTTATGAAGGGACTACAGATACGTGTTTATCTCATGTCAGCAATAAATTAGTACATGGTTTATATTATTCTATTGCACCATAGTTGTTGAGTCACACTGTTTAGGCACCGGAGCTATGTTTGAGAGAACCTCTGAAACATGTGGATCATCGAATTGCAGTACTTGATAACCAAGAGCTTCTTCCAACACATTTCTCTGTATATCTTCTCTCCATACATTTTCCTTCCTGCTGTATATATATTTTTTTCCCATTGTTTAGTGGCTTTCGAGTATTGGAACCTGGAGCCAGTTACATATCTTTTCACGTTGTAATTATGGTCCATTATCACAATCATAGTTCTAGTTACCATTCCATCATATGGAAAGTGTTTTCTCTTAGGAGTGTAAACCAATCTCTCGTTATGATATGATTCAAGTTTGCTGGTGTGACAAAACTGATTAGTCTGCTTTAGGTCTTTTAAAAAGGCAGAGTTGCATAGAACATTTTTCAGAACATCGTAATCGCTGGATCCAGGTTTGATCCATTCCCTCTCGCTATTGTATGGGTGAATGTGTGCATATTTTTTAATATATCTCTGTAAGTGTATATTACAAACATGATTTAATACAGAAATGAATCTGTCTTCTAAGTCATCAAGAATCACCTTCACATGTATAGCACATGACCACCATAAGTGATTTACAATGCTCTCTTTCCACATTTGTATTTTCTAGTATGTTTTTGCGGCGGCTTTAAGGTTTTAGATAAACTTTTTTTCATGTGCCAAATATCAAATTGATGGTCCATCCATTCATTTTTGGTAATGTTCATTTTTTTCTTTTAGGGGATCTAGAAATTTTTCGCATGCTGCTTTTTCAAGATTGCTTACAATTAGGCCCTTTTGCAGAACTACGAATACTATAATCTTATCTGAATCGAGGTCCATTACACTGTAAGTCACATATTTTGCACTGTAACCAGGTGAGTCAAATTGGCCATTACCGCGATTCGCACGTTTTTATCTTTTAGGGAATTGATAAGTTATTCATGAATCTACTGTTGGTTCTACGAATTTTAAAATTATTTTATAAAATGTTGTCTTGCCGATGAAACATAGTTGTAAAGTGTTTGAAAAATTTTCAAACAATTTGTACCTTATACCGCACACGTGTAATGCAGAAGTCACTGCTATGCTTCACCCCTGTTCGGACTCCTACTCCCAATTACGGGCATTCTGGCACACTGCATTAACTTTCAGCAATGTTCCTATTGTTCTTACCGAATATTTGTAACAGCGGAATGACAAATATTACAGAAGAGAAACAAAATTTGTAACGCTGACCAGAATACAGAAAACACCTTTTGACTCCCTAATATTACTTTCTGTTTCATGTGCAGCGTCCTCGGAACCTGATGAGTTAGAATTTGAAGTTTCTTCTTCTATTTGAAAAGAAAGATCTGTCTAAGCCAGTTTGGGGCTCACCCACATCTGATTCACCACACACATTTCTTAGCGTCTCGCACCCTATCTCACACTGCACGGCTTTATTTATGTTAGATTCCTGTGAATTTTCAGCCTCATCGACAACTACACACACGTCAATATTTTCAGCTATAGGTGCATCACTGCAACTTGCTATTACTTCTTCGATGACCTTCTTTCATTTATAAGCAGAGGAGTGTGTAGTATCAGAACTGTCTTGGCAAGATTCTCTTTTAAAAATAGGGAAAGGACAGCAGTTTTCTTCATTTTCATAGGAGTTCTATTGCCTTTCATTAAACGTCTTTTAGTAGAGATGATTCTTCAAAATCAATTTCATGGAAATAATTAGAACACACAATAGCAGTTTTCGATGGTGTAAAACCTTTTCTGTTGATTTTCTTCACCCATGTTTTGAATATTTGCGGTGACTTTTCTCTGTTCGGAAATACATGAAATGATACCCCTTCTCCATATTCTGCTTTTGTTCTTCCCTCTGAACACGAAAAATCACAACACCACGGCATTTTAAACTGTATTACGATATAATTTCTTCTGTTTAGTCTACTGTAGTTTAAAATCGTTCATATAAAAGAAAATAGCCCAACATAAAACCACAACGTTGCTGTGTACTGTTTTATGATTAAATGAAAAGCAAAATATGACTTCACACTCAATCACAACTAAGTCCGAAATTCTATTCACATGTACTATGGTGCGAGAAGGTTATTTAGTACAAAGCACTGCACTTGAGGATGTTCTTGGTCTACTATGCAATCACACCAGTTCAGTGGCTATGACATCGTAAGTATTTGTGCGGAGTCAGTAACTCAAGAACCATGCCTTGCATTGACATGCTGTAAATTACATTCTACTTAGATTGAAAAACGTGTTTGATTAAAGCCAACTCAATTTTATCGCGGACTGCACCATTAATTTCTATACCATGTGACACAGAAGTCAGTTGGCAAATGGGAAACATTACAATACAATTGTATACAGTATGTTCACCTTGTGTTACAATAAGGAATGAGTTGTCTTATAAATGGATACAAGTTCGTTCTTTTAATGAGGTTAACTTAAGTTTGTTTATTGTTTATCTTAGTTCTTTTGAATGTAATTCTGTAATTAGCAGTAGTATGGATTTTTATAACTTTATAATTTTGCATGGATTTAGTAATTGTTATCCTCTTAAATTTGTTAAAAAAACGGATTACTGATAAGGTGTCTAAATTTACTTACAAATTAGGCTGGTATACTGATAATTTGAGAAATCTGAAATCTTGTTTACGTAATTTATGTAGCTTTATAGATTGGGCAGCTGTTTTTAATACAATGCGTATACTAACTGGCAAGCAGTAGTATTCGACCCAGCAGCGATGTAAAGTTGGTACTGTAAATTGCCTGGTTTGAACGTAGGAATATTACATCTCTTCTCTTGCTCCATCCCCACCCTCCACCATTCAATGCGGCCAAGGTCAGTCACTCTACCTAGACGATAAAAAACATAACTCCTGGAGTCCGCAGGTTCTGTTTGCCACTTCTCCTGGGCAGTCAGTTAGTATACGCCTGTATAAACACTGATGAAGTTAAACATATTTACCTGAAAACTAAGAAAGATTATGTCAGAGCTATTAAAAAGGCTAAACGTGAGTACAATGAATCTCTCATTAATAGATCCACTAATAAGTGCAAAGCAGCATGGGAAGTCATTAATACTGCTCGTAACAATTCTGTAAATAATTCGAATTATGGCCTTAAGGCTAATGAATTTAATACATTTTTTTAGTAATTTTGTTAAAGATATTGCTGCTACTGTTAGTTTCTGCAATGTTTCATCTATGAATTTTCTTTATAACACTCAGTTAATTTTAAATTTAAATTTTAATTGGACTTCTGTAACTCAGGAAGATATTTTCAAAATAGTCTTCAATCTAAAAAGTTCTAAATGTAAAAATATTTATGATTTAGATGCTGATATCATTAAGTCCATAATTATTTATATTTTAGATCCTCTGACCTTTTACATTAATGACTGTCTTTTCAGTGGCACATTTCCACGGATTCTTAAGAAGTCTGAAGTAATTCTAGTTTTCAAGAAGAGTGATCCAACTATGTTACATCTATAGTTCTAATTTTTCCCAAAATTATTGAAACTGTTATGCATAAACAGTTTCATATTTTGAACATAATTCATTATTTACCAACTCTCAGTATGGTTTTCATACAGGTTTGTCTACATTTGATGCTGTTCTATACTTGACTGAGTCTGTCATTAAAGAGTTTTGAGAATCATGAAAATGCTATGATTATCCTTTGTAATCTCTCTAAAACGTTTGTTTTCTCACCCATTACTTTGTTCCAAATTTCATTATTATGGTATTAGAGGTAAACAGCTAGACCTAATTAGATCTTACTTCTCCAATCGTACTCAAGTTACATCTATTAACGGAAAATGATATAATGTAGTTATCGCTTATCCTGACTATGATTAGTGATATATCTTTTAATCTAAACTGTGATTCAATTTTGTTTGCTGATGATACGTCCCTGTTTTTCCTGTATGTGTGATATTGATGATTTAAACCTTTTCTTGGAAACTTCTTTACATAATGCAGCTACCTGGTTTCAGACTAATGAATTTAAACTTAATAGCAATAAAACTCAACATTTATTATTTACTTTGAAGCATGTACCTGTTAAATTTGTTTCAGAAGTTAAGCTTCTTGGAATTATTTTGGACATTAAACTGACCTGGAATGGACATGTTAATTGTGTGTGGTAGATTATCTCGTGTTTTATATTTACAGTACCTATTATGTCGTCTGAAATCTAAAGTATCAAAGAATATCTTAGACAATGTTACTTTGCTTTCTTCCATAGTATCATAACTCATGGTATACACATTTGGGACATTGGGACTAATGTTGACAAAATTCTTATTCTCAAAAAAAAAAAAAAAAAAAAAAAGAAAAAGAAAAAAAAAAGGCCTTACGTATTGTTTACAGTTTCTCTTATGTAGCACATTGTCACTCTTTATTCAAAGATCTTAATATTCTCACAGTGTTAATCAGTACATATTTAATTGTCTTATACTTACTAAAATTAATTTACACAATTTGGATTTACAATCTCAATTTCATAGTTATCCAGCCAGAAATAATCACCTTTTAGTTCCCTCTCATGTTAGCCTAAGTAAAAGTAAAACGTCTTTTTCTGTCAATGCAATTTATATGTTCAATAAATTTGCTGAAGGATGTCCATACTATGAACTAAGTATATTTAAAACTGTTCTTAAAATATGGTTCCTTGATAATCTGTTTTACAATATCAATGAGTTTGTAAATTCTAATGTAAATCTTGTGTATTCGTGTGTTATAACTTCAGGCATCTGAAGTCCTTGACCATAAACTGTGCCACATGGTATTTTCCGCTATTTTGTCGCACACTATAGGTTGGTCTGCTATACCTTTGTTTTTGGAACTTTTTTTATTCTTTTTGGAGTTCTTTACTGTCAGTTTTACATATTCATAGTTATCACTCATTTGGTTCCTTGTTTTGTGAAAATTAAAGATGTTTATTTTATTTATTTATTTATTTTGTCTTTGAGAAGATATTGTAACTTACACTATTATTTGTTTATTATCTATTTGCAGTATTTAAACAGCACTTCATTGAACATAACATAGTATAATAGAGGGTGAAATGAGACCTTATGTATTTATTTACAGTGATGTAAAAGAAAAAAGTCATATGCCTTTTTGACTATCGTAAAAAGAAAATATTCCTTGAATCAAGTTTGATCATTCATAGCAAGAAAACTACTTACTTTTACAATATTGTTGTTTTCCAATTCCAGCTAGTTGACAATGAAGCCATTTGCCATCTTGCAGTCCAATACATTTCTTCTAGCCCAGTTCATGCCCCTTATTCATGAAATAGATGAAATTGAAATGAACACACCTTTTATTAGAGTTGTTAATAAGAGGATTTTTGTTGAATTGTTGGTCATTAGAGAAGACAGGATTTTCTCTATAAATGGAATATGAACCCATTAGCTTAATTTAGCTTACTTTTGTAATATAATGTATTTATTTAAATACATTTTGGTGTCTTAGATACCGGTTTGCTTTTTAATGCTATTAAATGTATTGAAGGTAATTTTAAAGTACATTATTTATCCTATCACGATCATTCTTTTTTCAGGCACTTTATTGTGTTATTTTAAGACATTTTTATTTGTATTGGTTTAAAATTTAATTTGTTAATATATTTCTATTGTTTTGTCAATAATTTAGACAGCTAGAAGGTTTTTGTCCGTGTATACGTCCTTGCCACAAAGTACTACACAATTTGGTGACTGTGGAATGCCAATTCTATGCAGATACTTTGCCAAGCAGTTGTGGCTAGTTAGTTAATTGTTTGTCAAGCTTTTTTTTATGCTCTTGCTCACAGTTTCCCTGTTCAGTTTCACAATGGGTGGTATTAATAAAAACGAAAACCTTACTTTGCTCATCTTTGTTTGTCAAGTCTTTTTTTTATGCTCTTGCTCACCATTTCTCTGTTCAGTTTCACAATGCCTGCATGTGTGCTATTTTGTTAATAAACCCTTTTTCCAGTTTTGTTTAATAGCTAGACATTCAACACAGGGGTGTCATTCAGTTTTTGCTTGGGGTGGGAGAGAGGGCAAAATTTCTTAGGGAATACCTTATAGGGTACATCGCATAGTACACTTACTCCATATTTCCTCTGAAATTAACTATTTTCCATACTGTGACCTGGGGTAAATTTCACCGCTGGTGTTAAGTTGACCATAAAAAAAAAGATTTAAATGACATTGTTGCTTTGAGACGTGAAATTCATTTCTTGTAATTGACCATGCAGCTAAATTATAAAAATTAGTCTGTCTAAAATTCCCAATTTCATTTTACCAAATTCTATTGCAGGCAGATTTAAATACTCCCATTGCCATGGGTAATGATATGTAGCAAATTTTAATTTTAGAAATTCAGAAATTAATGCAGAACTACCTGTAAAATCCACTCCTAAGTGTACATTTTATTGCACTCATCATGTCTTTTTATGGATTTACAGTAGTAGCTCAGACATACCATTTTCAAAATCTTTAAACAGGTTGTTGGTTATTAAGAAGACAGGGAACTATTAACAATGAGCAGTAAAGTACATTAATAATATCATGACTTTCGACATAAATTTGGTTTCACATACAAGTCTATTCCTACAAATTAAGAGTAAGAAAAATATATTGTCAATTTTCTGAATTAGCCCGAGCAAATCTAGTCTTTTATTTCTTTTAGCTTTTATCCTGTATCAACATGTACAGACCAATTATTTAGTCCTGATAGCTCAGCGACGCGAAAAAGGGGAAGTAATAGGAGTAGTGGGGAGAGTTCTAGAGTAGAGATAAGGGTGAGCAGTCAGTAAAGGAATGCAGTACAGCTTAACTGTACTGGAAACACAATGCTATACTGCATGCGTGACATCCGATTACTCTGACTGCAGGCAATAGACTAACCTGAACATCCCTTGGCGTAACTTAATGGACTCGCCTGACCAAGGTGCACATTGCCGGCGACTGTCAGGACTAAATAATCGTACACTATGTTATGGAAGAACCCTTTGTGGAGCCAATGTGCATGATGAAGTTGTGGTTACCATACAAAGTGCCATGACTCTTTCCCCCTCCCCAAGTTTGTATTTTCTCATCACATATTCCATAAATCATCCATCCATCTGTCTGGTAAGTATCAGAACTGACTGAATGCGCTTCCCTCTGTTGAGAGATGAGAGATGTTAGAATGAGTGGTAGTCATTGATTGGTGGAAACACCCTTAAAAATACTAATAACAGTGAGTAAGTGAAGTGAGCATACGTAATTATTAGTCAAAGATTTGTTTAGCATCTATTAAGCTGATGTTATTTAAAGATCATTTATAAGTAATTTTATTTTATATGTGTTTTGTGCACAGTAAAGCTTTGATTGCCATCGTTAATTTGTTCTGTAAAACTGCAGTGGTTGTTTGAACAATAATAATTGAATCTTTGAAAACCACATTCAGAAAATAAAACCTAACCACACAAAAACAGTTAATTTTAGATTATAACTTCGGACAGAATTGTGTTATAAGAAATGTCATCTATTTAATACTATTGCTTTGAATTAATTACAAAGATTATTGAATTCATTTTTTTTTTTTTTTTTTTTTTTTTTTACCGACTTCGACATTGAAGTTCACAGCTGACATACGTACTTCTAGATGCTTACACATCACAAGGACACTGGGCCTAAGAAACGAAGCACTTGCACTTGTTGTGTAGCTTGATGTTAGAGATTGTGTGAATGTTAGTCATTTGGAGAAATGTACCGAGCATATGATCTGACAAGAACGAGATTATTAGAAATGACTGTAGTCAAAGATGATGGTAATCGAAACTCCACTATATTTAATGTTACGTTTTTGACAGTTTGGTATATTTTAATAATTTTCAAAATAAAGATAATTAAGATTGTTGTTTAGTCAACTGTCCGAAGACAGGTTTGAACCTCGTGACATCAATAAGGTATCACTCATGAGGCAACTAAGCCAGGTGATAATGGGCTAGGTGGCCAGTTCCTTTTCCCTTATATTGCATACAGTGCTGACTAGTAACATAATACATTAATCAGACTTAAGGAAAGAAAAATTGGCTTCTCTGATTACAATAGATTTCTTCACAGGAAAGCTGCAAAATATCTGGTATTAGTGATGATGATTTGATGAAATAAAAATCAATGGAAATCTCTCATTGATAACATGTTAAATATAATGCACAAATGAAGTCTTGAGAACATTGATGTTAACTGGTTCAAATTATGTTATATTATGTAGCATTTAATTGGCTCAAAAACTTGCTGAAATAGTGTTCTGTTATTAATACTGCATATTCAGTTCAGCTTTCAAATCCAAAGTGATTTTAATAGACTGCTAATATTGCAATAAATATATCTCTGTTCAAAGAATTTTTAATTTTAATACAGTACAATTTAAAACAGTGCTATGTGTTGAGTTTATGTGCTTCATTTGGGTAACCCAGGTTCAGTTGCTGAATATACTAAACATAATTGATGGATGAAATTGTAGGTTTCCACAGAGTAATTCTTTCTGTTTGTTTCATTAACACCATCTATCACGAGTTCTAGAGTCTAGCAAATCAGCACATTTTAGCAAGCTGGAATAGTGGTAGCAAAAAATAATTACTTTGCGTGAAATTATCAAATTACAGTTATAGCAAATTGTTGGTGGTATATTGGAGGTTAGATAATTGGCAAATAATGGCACAAATTTGTGTGCACTGAATCCACTCGTGGATCAATTGTGCTACCTTCAGAATTGAATTATAACGCAGATGTTACTTTTTTTTCCTGGATTCCTCTCATTCAGACATAATTTTCTTTTATATGTCTTAAACCTGTGATATAGACCTTGCAACTTTGTTTCTTTCTGAAGGAAGTCTTGCTAAGAAGCTTCATTGCTCTTAAAAGTCAATCATTGCCCTCAACTGGGTTTGAACAAATTAACATGAGGTTTAGTGGCAACAATGGCAACTACTAGATAATCGAGAACGACATGGGTTGTGTATTAAGGTAACTCTGATCACACTGCTTGTGTGTTTGTGCTGCCTAATAACTTTAAAACTAATAGGGAAATTTGACATGAAAGAACATTATGTATAGTGAGGGTCACGTAAGAATAGTCCCTAAACAGCAAATATTGCCATCTTGTCAGTGTTTCCAACTGTTACCAGATATCACACGATCCCACGAACTAAATGACTTATTTACTTACCATAATTTATGTTGGAAGGTTATTCTAAATAATTCAATAATTTGTAACATATTTTCGTAGGCAAACTATACGAGAAAGGGATCAACATGTCAAGTATTTTGTCTGGCAATACGAAATTCATTGGTTTGACTAAACAATTGACTCACGGGACCTAACCTAAAAATATATTTTGTTTGACCACATGAAATTATTAATACTAACTCCGAAAACTTACCTGACTATAGTCTTAAATTATAACCACAAAGCAACACATAAAATAACTATTACGTATTAATATTAATACTGATATTAATTAATTACTATTATGTTCAAATTTCACTAGCTTCCAGTAACTGGCTCAGAAATCTAGTACAATTTTAATTTCATGAAACTCCAGTACCGACAAATATTGTCGATATTTGTCTCTGCTGCCAACATACCAGTTACAAAATCATTACTATTTTAGTATTTGTCAGTATCGAAATTCGAAACGAAGTTTGCAAAAGAAAATTCAACCTGCAAACTAGAAAATCACCACAATCCACTAGCATATGTAGTAATGGGGGAAAAATGGTTAGGCTTCACCCTTACGGTATGAAGTAAGCAGACCCGGACTATACTTGTTGAAATTGGAGGATACTAGTCTTTATATACTGCCTGTGTCTCACTTCCTGAGCTGTTTCTTTGCGGGGTGAGACGCAGAGGAGGAGAGTGAGAGGTCCTAGGTACTTCATGTGCCTACTACCCTACGTTCAACACATCGGCCTTTTCAGGATTGCTTTCGTCAGCTATGGAGCAAGATCAGCCATGGACAAGTGAATGTATGGACTAGCCCCTCACAAAACAAATTATGTCCTACTCATCAATTCTTGTAACTAAACACTAATACCAGTGGTAGACTACAGTCTCTACTTGATTACGGTTGTCATGTGTACACATCCGCAAACTCTTTCCTCTATGGCAGTGTTTCTCAAACTTTTTCCACCGTGAAACCCCTTTTAATCTAAATTGTAACTGCGGAATCCTTGTAATATTTTATTAGTATTTAATAATTAACAGACAAGTGAAAGCTAGTATCTCAATAATTCTCTTCAGTGGGATGAATGTATTTGCTTTTTAAGCCTGCAATCTGGTTTTATACCGGAAAGTTGTAGTCTCATTTCTGCTGTGCTTCTGCAGTTTGTCTTTTCGGTATTTTGTTTTAGTGAACACATATGCAGAGAATCCAGTGATGAAAGTGATAAGTATTATGGGTATTTTCCATTTTAGATATTCATTAACATATTATTATTATTATTATTATTATTATTATTATTATTATTATTATTATTAATATTATTATTATTATTATTATTACGCATATTCTTGGATTATTATTATTATTATTATTATTATTATTATTATTATTATTATTATTATTATCATGTTATTGATTCATATTTTCGTAACACATATATTTTTATAGTATCTACTAAGTATAAAATAGCCGCCGGAGCAGCCCAGTTGGCTAAGGCGCTTGCCTATCGATCCAGAGTTGTGCTTGGGCGCAGGTTCGATTCCCACTTGGGCTGATTACCTGATCGATCGATGCAAAATAACCCAGTAGTTGATACAATTCGTTAAATAACCAAGTAAAAAAAAGTATAAAATAAAATTTAAAGTCATATAGGGCTTATGGAACCCCGGAACATACTTTGAGAAATGCTGCTGTATGGTAATTCAGCAGTTGTCCAGACTGAACGAAAAGTGGCCTAATATGTACATACATTTTAGGAAATCGCCATGAGAGATAATAGCGATAGTGGTAACCACTATTAGAGTATCCAGTATATAAACAGTAAAGACCCCTGGAATGGCATAGGATAATGTTTTCAGAACATGTAATATGCTACTGCGCCGCACGCTGCAGCTGCCGCGACGGTATGAGCAGACCTAAGAGGCATGGTTATAAGCACTAGGAAACTCTCGGCTCAGGATGTGAGACACGGACAGTACTATGAATCTTCTGAAGTGCGTTAAAAGTTTAACTTTTGTAGTTAACATTCTTAAGATTGTAAATTAGTTTTATACTGGAACCACAGTCTAGAAAAATGAAATGAAAGATAACAAGATGACAAACACAAGAAACCTAATAAATTTGTATTACAACAGTGTGTATGTAAACCAATAAGTCAGCAGTTAGCAAATGTAGTACATTTAGTAAAGTAGGACGTGCCTCTCCAATCACATTATTTCCGTGTCTTAGTGAATTAGAAGTGTAATTTTTTGTTATCAGAGCCAGTAGACCTATTGACAGATTTTTTTGGGCACTTCTGTTCCTCTTGTTATCCTAAAATTTACTGTCAACCTTGCTAGCGAAAATGACATAGCTGCCAGAATATAATATTGTAGAACTTTATCTTATCACATTCGTTTATTTCGTCATTTTTATGTATACAGCCAACTGAATTAAATATGAGTGAACTTCTTCCTAGCATATTGAATCCAGATATCGTTATAAGTACAATATGTACATATAAAATACTTCTGTTTTTCATTTGCCCGCCCACACATAATCGTGTATAATCCATAGAAGCAGAATTGGCAAATACATATGTAATTCTTAAGTTATATTTCATATTGTGTCATACTCTGTAATTCTGCACAAGATAGATTTCAACTTCCTATTTATATTTATGAGAAGAAACTTCTGACCTGTGATGTTGTATATTAAGAATGTGCCATTTCACTGTGTTATGACAATGATCAGAAAAAGAAAAGAAGTGTGTAAAATTATATGTACTAGATACTATACTAGTAACTGTTCTTGGTGAACTATTGTTTACTTTAAAATGCTATAGCTATCTGCTGTTTCTCTCTGGTGGTGGTTTGTATGGCAAAGGTGTACTAATATGGCTTTCTTTATATGGTGCTTTGAATTTAACTGGATTAATCTAATTTATGTCTTGTAAATTAATATTTACTTGTGTACTACAACTTTCAAATTAAGTTTTTGGTTTCGTACATACTTGAGAAATTAAAACTTGCTAAGTAGATAGGCTTTTAGATTATCTTTCTTTTGAGGACATGAAAACAGGTTGGCGTATAAAATAACCAGATGTTTATATATTCTTGTGTACATTCCAATAAATTAACTAATGGGTCTATTGATTTTTTGCAACGTGATGGAACATTGTGTTTTTTATGGACCTATTCATGATTTGTTAAACTTATTCAAAATGGTAGACGATCATACTTCCAAAATGAAATAGAAATACTCATTATATATAGATTGCTGAATTTGTATGAATAAGAATCATCAGACAATATACTGCTCAAAAAATTTGCAGAACAGATTTTGGTTGCCCTGAATATTTTTAGTATAAAGCTAATAGCATTTTATGTTGGTAATGTCATGTGAGATAGATAACATCTTATTTATTAACGAAACACAACATTTTGATCACATCGTCGCACTGAACAAACAAACAAACAAACAAACAGGAGTTGGTTGATTTGATGTTGGAAACCAAAGTTTGAACATTATGCTTCACTATGACTATTTTCAGACATATTGCAGACAGCAGCAATTGTATTATTTAGATTATTCTAAAGGCATCATAAAATGGTAGATACCAACAAAGTTGAAGTTCCAACAGCTGTTGTGCTTAATGAGCAGGGATGGACTTACTGTCAGGTTGCCGAAGACCTTCATTTCTTTATGTCACTTGTGTACAGAGCTGTTACACAGTACAGAGAGACAGGGCAGTACAAGAGGAGACGTGGTCAAGATAATAAATGGAAGACTGCTAAACACCAGGACAGATTTTTTGTTTTCCCTGCTGTATGTCGGCAGACTTCCACAACCTGCAACATCAAAAACGACCTCAGGAGATACCTGGTGTAACAGTTAGTGACCAGACAGTTAGGAATAGATTGAGAGGACACAATTTGAGAACCAGAAGAGCTCTAAATGTCCTTCATTTGTAGATTCAACGCAAGTAAGCATAATTAAGATTCATCCCAAAACATGTGAACTGGCAGCTTCGACACTGGAGGCACATACTGTTCACAGACAAATCGGGATTTTCCCTGACTTCATGTAATAGACGCATTCATGTATGGAGACGTCCTGCAGAGCATTTCGACCTGCCTAACATACAGGAAGTTGATAAATTTAGTCTGAGCTCAGTCAACATCATCTTAGAGAGCAAAACAGTTCTCACCTTGCCCCATTGCAGCTAAATGCAGTTGGCTATGTTGAAAACATATTGGAACAACATACTGTGTCTGCAGTGGAACATATGGGTGCAGCTTGAGCTCGGACTTAAATGTAATTAAACATTAATGCGATGTGTTAGAAAGATGGAACCATAAGCACTATCGAATCCCACAGAATCTCCAGGAACTTGCAGAGGCACTGAATGAAGATATGTGAAGACTTGTGTGAAGCATGCCTTGTAGCTGTCGGAAGTGTAATTCGTGCTCATGAAGGGCATGTCATATACTAGGCTCCATGTGGAGACCTTGAATATCTCGATTATTAGATTGAAGGAAGAAATTTCTCACTTTGTTTTAAGCAATGTCTGGACTCCTTACCATGATTTCCTTATTATTTGTTGTAAATGAGCATAAAATGTTATTTTTTGTGAAGTAGTGAGTTTGAAATGTTTTTTGTATGAAGGATAACATTTTATATTTCCTTGTTTAAATATAGTATACAATTAAAAATCTTGTTCTATTAATTTGTTTTAGCAGTATATAACTTTCACTATTCAGACTCTTCGTGAGGAATGAAAAACAATCGAAGGATACTTGGGTACAAATAAATCAAATCATTTTTTATCTGTTTATTTATTTATTTATTTATTTATATTTATTTATTTTGTTTACAGTGTTGGGCATCTTTCTGAACCCAAATTGTATTTTTTTATCTCCACTGGTCTCGATCTTAATAATTTCTTTCTTAGAGTTTTTTCTAGTCCTTATTTAAGCAAATGGAGCACACAATAGGATTGCAGTTGTGGTGTTGTGCTTTAAGACAAGAGATCCAGGATTCGATTCCTGATGTGCTTAAAACAAAAAAGGTCCTGGGTTCGATTTCTGATGGAGCTATGGTTATTCTCCGTTGATCTAATCCTTTCTGCCACTCTGCAGCCTTGGGATTCACTCAGCCTCTAACAGAAACAAGTACTAAGGGTATTTTCTCAGGAGTAAATTCGGCAATCATCTAGGACTGACATCTGTTACTGCTAATGCAGATTGTACTGCTACACTGTGAGTCTCTGTGGCCTGTAATAGAGATAACTCTACCTTTTTTTATTTAAGCAAATACAAATTTCGTAAGAGGTGAGAGCAGGAAGTGGGGGATAATACAACTGATAGAGATAGGTTTTATAGTTCTTTAAAGCAATATCACAATATTTCTACGAAATAATATGTTAAAAAATGTATAAATTTTTAAATTGTCATTTGTTAAATTCAGCTGCCATCGCATTTGTAAACCAAGAGGAATGGAGTTATTCCATTTTAATGGTTTGGCTGTTTATGTTATAAACATTAAATTAATATTTTGATGTTATTATGGTTAAATAATTTCATGTGTTACTTGTGTTAAAGTATGTGCATGAGTAATTCACAGTACTTTAATATATTAACATCTCTGGTATTTACAAACCTCAGCACAAAAGAGGTGTCATATGTGTTTATGTATTTAATTACAGTCAAGAGGATTTCACCACATATATTTTATAATGTTATGTTTGCGTGTTTAACAGGTGAAGGAAGTTCTGGCAGTGAGGATGAAAATTCGGAAGATGATTCAGACTCGAGGGACCATGCTTACAGATGCCACCACTGTTTTACTACAAGTAAGTTATGTCAAGTTGCTTCCAATATAGTTAGCTAAATTACTGAGAGAATGCAAGACGAGAGTGGCCAATATAGAAGTTCAAACAACAGTTTTCCATTAGACAAATCTACTTAAACAGCACACTTGAGCTAAAATAAATAGTCTTTGGTTCACTGTTTATCTTAGGTTTCAAGGATAGCTGCCCTTTAGTAAGGATTCCCAAAAGACGGCATACTAAATAGATAATTGTATTATCATTATTATTATTTTCAAGGAAAGTAAGATTATTCAGTCATCAATAATCTGTTACAGTATAAAGTAATTAAGTGTATAGGTGATTTCGTAAAATTTGAACAGAATATTTCATTATGTCTGCAGCAGTAAGATTCATAGTTTTTAAAGGAATTCCAAAAAAACTTAAAACATTCAGCTGAGAATTTGTAATTGTTCCCGGTGCTCCAAACAAAAGTCCAAAGTCCAAAAGTCTGTTCATGTATAATAATAACCCCTGAAGTATTGAATTATAGGTTCTTAGAAGGTCTTCTTTTATTCATGTACTACTATTGGTTGTTTAGCTTCAGTTTCAAAATATACAGTGGGGTCAGTGACAATAGCTCTGTCATTTTCTTTATCAATGGCAATTATGTCAACTCGCCGAGAACTTCCATCTTTTGCAAGGCAGTGGACTTCTTGGTGAACCTCGTAGAATGAAAGGAGACTTTTAGCAATAAATTCTAGTATTGCATGGTGTCTAGTATTCCAGATGAGAGTTCAATGTTGGCAAAATCCCAGGATGTGCATGATAGTGTATAATATTTCTTGTAATTGTATTGCATTTCTAGTGGTGTGGAAGAGAAGGCCTGATGGCCTTAACTCCACCTACCTGGCATGATACACACATTTGACACTTTTCTCGTCATTTTAATTGCCTCATTCCAATTGGATACAAGAAGACCAACCCTGTTGTTATCAAACTGTTAGGTGGTGTGTATTCCTGGAATAATGCAAAACCTCTGCCTTTTTACATAAGTATGCATCATTTCATGTATTCCTTATCTCTTAATATCTCGATACTTCTCACATTTTTCTTAACATGAAAATCTCTAAACCTCACATCCTTAATTTCATATTTTAGATTTTAAAGTATAATAATAATAATGATAATGATAATAATAATAATTATTATTATTATTATTATTATTATTATTATTATATTCTGTATTTTGAGACAGACATTAAAGAAGGAAAATGATAATACTGTTTTTTTTTAAGCTGAACTATCCACGAGTCTAAATTTGACAGGAAAGATTTTATATTATCTCAGAGACACACAGTGGTCTGGTATTGTCTTTAAAGACGAATGTTAAGTTCATTGTTCTTTTAACTGATTTATTTTCATTGTTCGGGAAGTCACTGTGAAAAGATTTTGGTTCTGCTTACCTGAAATTTTAGCATATTGCTTTTGGCATAATGCATAATGCCTTTGTATATTGTATTTCTTGACGTCTAATAAATCTTTCAACGTAATAGACATTTTATGTTATCTATTTTTAAGCAACAAAAATACTGTTCTTCCCCTAATTAATCTTAATTACGCTTTTCTGAACTTCCATGTAGCTTTGATAAAGACATTCTGCCACTGATAGTGTTAGACAATGTATTTGAAGGGTTTAAGGGTTTGAAAGTAAGTAGGGGTACATTGACATCATACTAAGTATTTATCTGTCTCAAAGATGTTGTCTTCCTCATCAGTAGGATTCATGTATTTTCTTCTATCATGATGTTGTATATTGTAACACATGATTCATGTTGAGAACCTATTTGAATTCATTTTCCTGATAAATTAAGTTCAGAGTGATATAGATTTGTACCTTCTTCATTTTTGGATAGTAAAGAAGTGTTTATTGTGCATCAGTTATTCATAGATTTCAAAAAGGCATATGACTCGGTTGAGAGAGAAGTTTTATATGATATTCTTATTGAATTTCGTATTTCCAAGAAACTAGTTCGAATAATTAAAATGTGTCTCAGTGAAACATACAGCAGAGTCTGTATAGGTCAGTTTCTGTCAGATGCATTTCCAATTCACTGTGGGCTAAAGCAAGGAGATGCACTATCACCTTTACTTTTTAACTTTGCTCTAGAATATGCCATTAGGAAAGTTCAGGATAACAGACAAGGTTTTGAAGTGAATGGGCTACATCAGCTTCTTGTCTATGTGGATGATGTGAATATGTTAGGAGAAAATCCACAAATGATTAGGGAAATTACGGGAATTTTACTTGAAGCAAGTAAAGAGATAGGTTTGGAAGTAAATCCCGAAAAGACAAAGTATATGATTATGTCTCGTGACGGGAATATTGTACGAAATGCAAATATAAAAATTGGAAATTTATCCTTTGAAGAGGTGGAAAAATTCAAATACCTGGGAACAACAGTAACAAATATAAATGATACTCGGGAGGAAATTAAACACAGAATAAATATGAGAAATGCCTGTTATTATTCGATTGAGAAGCTTCTGTCATCCAGTCTGCTGTCAGAAAATCTAAAAGTTAGAATTTATAAAACAGTTATATTACTGGTTGTTCTTTATGATTGTGAAACTTGCACTCTTACTTTGAGAGAGGAACATAGGTTAAGGATGTTTGAGAATAAGGTGCTTAGAAAAATATTTGGAGCCAAGAGGGATGAAGTTACAGGAGAATGGAGAAAGTTGCACAACACAGAACTGCACGCATTGTATTCCTCACCTGGCATAATTAGGAACATTAAATCCAGATGTTTGAGATGGGCAGGGCATGTAGCACGTATGGGGGAATCCAGAAATGCATATAGGGTGTTAGTTGGGAGGCCCGAGGGAAAAAGACCTTTGGGGAGACCGAGGCATAGATGGGAAGATAATACTGAAATGGATTTGAGAGAGGTGGGATTTGATGATAGAGACTGGATTAATCTTGCTCAGGATAGGGATCAGTGGCGGGCTTATGTGAGGGCGGCAATGAACGTCCGGGTTCCTTAAAAGCCAGTAAGTAAGTAAGTAAAGAAGTGTTTATTCAATATTCATTTGTAAAATGCAAGTTTAATGAGCTAATGTGTAAAATATATGGAGAATTGGAATACAGTTATGCTGAACTTAATGTTGTATATAGATTCACGAGACTGGCAGCCATCTGGCAAGGACCGTAGGACACTGCTGTGTTCGGACTGTCGCGCTTACTGCAAGAAGTATGGAGAACTGCCACCTGTCAACACAACTGGCAACAATGGTCGCGGAGATACTCCCTATCTCTTCCGGCCTGTTCAGACAGAATCGCCTGATGATTCTCCAGGAAGGATGAGAACCCGTACGAGAGCAAAAGAGCAGGTGAAAGCAACGATAAATCCTTACATAACTAGACAATTTATGACCATATCAGTCTGTTGCTAGTAAATTAATTTGCCCTACAGATTACACTCAAAACCTTGCGTGTATTCAGGATCTAAAACCATAATAAATTTATGTAAACTATGTATGGTTTTTCGTTTCCAAGTTTTAGTTGCTTTTGTGTTCATAATACTTCGATAAACTAATTCCATGACATAATTAATAAACATTGCTCAATGTATCCTCTATAATTGTGCTATTTGTCTTTTAAAGATTATCACACAGTTTATTCAATTGGGAAGTGCAGTGGAAATTGACATTACAAGAAGTTGGTGATACCATGTATACAATGATGGCATCCAAATTATAATGCAGCAAGCATGTTTACCATTTAGGAACATACTGAATGTAATTTGAGCCAACACAAAGTGTCTGATCACTAAATTTAACTATAAATGAATTTTAGAAAAATACAGCACATCCAGATTTGATCCCCAGTAATGAGACAGCATTTCTCTCTTTGTCTCTCTTCATCCTTCTGTATTCTTCTGAGGAATGCATTAGGTCATATTGATCAAAGACCAGAAAATCGTGCACTTTGTAATTATTATTGTTGATGCATATTTCTGGTAATTATAGAGGTGAAATAAATCAACAGAAATATTCCTTTACAGAAGAATTGGCCCAAGAGAAGGAACTTAAATCACATGTAGAACACTGTATGATTATTTAAAAATGGAATAGTCAACAAGACAGTACATGGGATTTTTAGTATTATGTAAAAGTTTAATTATAATTAAACTCATACTGATTTACTTTATCGAATATCCCGAAACACAAAAAATAATGTAATTTGGAAACTGTGTGAAATTAAACATAGTTTTTATGAAAGATTATGTAATTACACATCTTGATTACACAACTTTTAACACTATATCACTTCGGAATATGTATTAAAAAGACATATAATGCATATTCCGAATATGTAATTACTTTGAAACTAAGTGAAATTAAACATAGTTTGTGTGGTATTGGCCTGTGTAATTACTTTTGCTTATGACTGTCTCTTGAGATAGGACCCATGTGATTTGTGATATGACACATGTATATTGAGTATTGAAAACAATCCAGAAATTCAAAATTAAGCCATTCCATTACTTTTGAAAGAAATTATTATTGCATAAAGAGAATCAGCTCGATGATATCCTAGTCAAAAAAGAAATTTCAATAGCTGCTATATCTGAAACGAAAAAGAAATTACAAGGTAATATAGAAACTCAGAACTACATTCAGTTTTATTCAAGGGTGAAGAGGAATATTAGGGCGCAAGCAGGAATCATGTTATTGATTCACAAAAAATTTAAGAGCACTATCACTGATTACACTTATTGTAATGAAAGAATCCTTCAAATTGAAAATTTGTAGAGGATACATATCTATTATAGGAGTTTATGCTCCAGTAGAACTTGATGACAAAGAAAATTTCTACAGGATACTTATCTATTACAGGAGTTTATGTACCAGTAGAAGGTGATGCCAAAGAGAATGAAAAATTGTATAATAAATTACAGCTAATTTTAAATAAGATTAACAAGAATGGCTTTCATGTTAATGGGAGAGTTTAATGTCCATATTGGTAATCAAAAAATAAATCAAACTGTTGGTAGATTTGGTGAACCAACAAGAAATGATAATGGATCTCTGATTGATTTTGTCTTATATAATGACTTGCATATTATGAACTCCTTTTACAACCATAAAGATAGCCACAAATTTACCTGGGAAGCAAGAGGCTTGAAATTGATTCACTATGCTATTTGTAATTATAAATTAGCCGAATTAGTAGATACAAAAGGTTTCCATGGCTCTGAAGTAGAAACAGATCGTTATTTACTTGTCTGTCCAGTCAGAATGAAACCGAGAAGGTATAAAAAGAAAAAAACAAAATCACAACCTGAATAAGAAATCATCATATGAAGTCCACTTACTTAATGATTGTAGTGTTAAATGGTTATACCAAAAAAAAACTAGATGACTTAAACAACACTATACCAGTGAGTCAGTTACGACTCTGGACGAATTAAACAGGTGACTTGCCAAATACCTCCATTCCATAAAAATAAATATAGGCCTGTTTTTATTGTTGTTGTAGTTGTTGTTATTACTGTTGTTGTTATTATTATTATTATTATTATTATTATTATTATTATTATTATTATTATTACTGTTATTATTATTATTATTGTTATTATTATTAGCCTATTATTATTATTATTATTATTATTATTATTATTATTATTATTATTATTATATGTAGCCTACTGATCACATATGAGTACAGAATGGCAAAGATGCAAGCCGTGAGAGAATGATGTTAAGTTATGGTTGAGCTGTGAGCGGGAGGGACCGGATGAGAAATACACACTTACGAAACAGATACTATTCACTATATCACAATAAGAAGATTGAAAAAAAAATTGCTAGTGATTACCACTTCAGTTACTTGGTAATTGAAGTAAGACTCACCTTATTGTTTATATATTGAGTCGATTTTTCTGTTTTTCATCTTTGCCAAAGCATCTATGATGTCTTTGTAGAAGGGTCGAATTTTCATAAATTCACTGAGTACATCCTTGTGATTATAAATAGTAGCCAATGATGTCAAACTGCTATTGCCTAAGTTTTGATTCTCTTTAAACAGTTCGTTCTGCAGAACAACTAATGGACGGAATTGTAATAGCAAGGCTGAAGAGTTTGTATGCATCCATGAAGACATCATCCTCTGATTATATTTTAAAAACATCAATAATGCTTTGAGATTAAGACCTTCATAAGCCTTATCTTAGTAGAGCAAGGTAAATTCGTTCCTTAGTCGTTCTGTATCTGGGAATTGTTTTGGATAGTACAACTTTAAATTGTTTAAAGTATCAAATGGGAGTACTTTGAAGTATTCTTGAAATTTGGAACTATCGGCAAGCTTTAGAAATTTTAAATTTTGAATATCATTAAACCGTTCATTTCTGACATTACATTATTCAATATTCATAAAATAGGACACTTAAGGTTTTATTTGTACTATTCTAAAGACATATTCCGCATTTCAGAAGGGGCTTTCATTTTTGATGAAGTGGATTCAATAAGCCAGTTGAAAGTATCGTAGTTTCCCTTCCTGTTCAAAGCATCTATTGTATTGTGAATCATGTTTGCACAGAATCCAATATCTAACGATTTCTTTTGCAATATGTTGAATAAGATATGCGTCATATCAAGTATTTCTTTAAAAGCAAAAGCCAGGAATGCAAATTCAAAGTTACTAAACTTATTTATGAATCCCTCAGCCTGACAAATACATGCTGAATCACCAGTTTTCATAATATGTTACAAATACACGTATCATTCCATCCCACCCATCTACTATTACCTTTAAGGTCTGCGAATCTGAGGACCATCTAGTGTCTCTTCCTGTAGATATACGCCTTCCGACCTCAGTATCAATAATGTGAGACCGTTGGCTAGAATGGTGGAAGAAACATGGTATCCCACTTACGTTTACAAAAAGAATGCGGTACTTCTGGATTCTATCACAACTTTGTTGCAAAACTAGATTATCTATGTGCAAAGCAGTGAACAAAGACTGCTTAGAGTGCAACGTCTTTCACCTTCTTTTGGAGACCGTTTAATGCCAGGCCATAACTGCGGCACCATCATAGCTTTGTTGCACAATTACAACATTAACTAAAGCAAAGAAAGAAAAAACCAAAAAATGGTCCTCACTAACATACAACAAACAAATTTCAAATAAACTTGCCAACTTTTTTTCAAAAAGAAAACCTCAAAATAGCACATAAAACCAATAATAAAATCAATAATATCAATAACCATCTACACAATTTTGACAAAAATAACAAAAAAGGCATGTACATGTTACAATGTAAATCTTACAAATCAAATATATAGGACAAACTAAACGGAACTTCAAAATACGATACAAAGAACATATATCGGACTTTAAATTCAGTCAAATCAAATCAAAATACGCCACCCATCTCATTCAAAGTGGACATGAACTTTGCTCACAGAAAGATACACTAATAATGATTAAAACCTATAGTGACAATAAATACATAAATGCCACCGAAGAATTTCCTATAGTGACAATAAATACATAAATGCCACCGAAGAATTTTAAATCTCTAAATATTATATTAAAGATAAAACTTTAATCAATGAAAACTTACCAAACTTACAAAACACACTGTACCATACATAATCACTTAATGTATCAATGCGCTTAGCCAGTGAACAAACCCTTTCACCTTCATAACACACAGTCTCCTTCCAGCTTGCATTCAATAAGCATGGGTACACACCAACCGATCAGCTGTAAGCATTACGTACAAACAAATTAATACACAAATATTACTCTGAAACATTTATATTTTCTAAATTATTTTAAATTCTTTTTCATTCTTATTTTTATTAATATTTCCTCACATTTGACATTCCATCCATTTAATTAATGATTAATATTTGTAATCTTATGTCACATAGCATTGACTTTTCACTTCAACTAATTACAGTAGAACCTCGATTATCCATCCATCACCCTATTAACCGATTGTTGGATTATCAGTCTGTCTTTCTCTCACTTTTTGTTATTTGCTGCACAAATAATGACGTACTGTACATTTGTATTAGCACGTTATTTTTCTAGAGGGTCATCACAAGCCTTTATCCTTATACAGTATGGTCTACTGTTCGAGTTATATGTATAATTTCTATATAGGCCTAAAAAGTTTCCTACGGATGTCAAAACAAATCTTGCTGTGCCAAGTATCGAAAGAAAAAGTGTAGGCCTAAATAATTGAGTGGGTTGGGGAAAGAGAAACTGTACCTCATTTCGCATCAGAATACGAGATTGGAGTATAAAATATGTAAATCTACAACATGAGACCTACACTATTCCATTACAAGGAGTTTTCTTTTCCTTAAAAATCCGTCATTGACAACCAGACTTCATTTAGTGAATTTGTGATCCACTACCTAGCTGTCCACACCTGTGGAGTAACGGTCAGCGCGTCTGGCTGCGAAACCAGGTGGCCCGGGTTCGAATCCCGGTTGGGGCAAGTTACCTGGTTGAGGTTTTTTCTGGGGTTTTCCCTCAACCCAATACGAGCAAATGCTGGGTAACTTTCGGTGCTGGACCCCGGACTCATTTCACCGGCATTATCACATTCATATCATTCAGACGCTAAATAACCTAGATGTTGATACAGTGTCGTAAAATAACCCAATAAAATAAATAAATAAACTACCTAGCTTGTTAAGTACAAGACCATGGGGGAAATTACGAAAGTGTCTGTGTTATTCACTAAATTTACGAAAAGTTCTTATGGTACGGATTATCCTATTTTTCGATTAACCGTTCAGCCCATTCCCTTCATTACCATGGATAATAGAGGTTCTACTGTATTACGATTCTTTTCTAGATAACCTTGAATTTCACTTTACAATCCTAAGATGTACTAGCACTCAAAATCACCTCATAATATATTAACGTAAGCTTATGGTATACTTTCGTATATTTTACCGTAGTTAACTTATTAATAATACTCAAGTTTTCAAATTTGTTCACACAATACCATATCAAAATTAAAACTCTACAATATATTAACTATCTAATTTGCTCTATCTATTAGTGATTAAACACGTATAGCATTACATAATATTTAATTAGATTAATTCAATTAACATATTCCTCCTTAGACATCACTCGAGTCGTAATCTACAACTCCTAGACACCATGGTATTTATATAATTTCTTACACATAACAATGTAACATCTCAGAAAAGGTTGAAAAGAAACTGCAAATCCTGAAAAGGTTAGCTGGTGCTAAATGGGGCTGCTCAAGGAGAGTCCTTAATACAACATACAAAATGTATATTAAACCAAACCTCTTGTACTGTTCTGAAGCTTTAATAACAGCAGCAAATGCTAACATCAATAAACTTGAACAAATACAAAATCAGGCTCTTCGCCTAATCACTGGAGCAGTTAAATCCACACCTGTTGATGCCATGCTTGCCTTAACACGGATCCCATCAATAACAACAAAAATAGAAAAACAAGCACTGCTCCAACATGAGAAAATGTTACGACTGCCAAACTCTAAATGAACAGAAAAGAACCTCCCTTCTTCAATCCTTAAAACTCATAGTAGTTTCCTAGAAAAGGTAACACAGATTAAATCCAAATTGAGCATTCCTAACACAAGAGAAAATTTACTTATAAGAGAAAATCCATTGGAATTATTGCAACCTACTTTCAGTTTGAATTAACAGAGGAAATAAGTAAATCAGACACACCAAAAGAAATACAAAAACTTCTAGCACTGGAAACGATCAATACTAGATATCCTACAGAAGAATGGCTACACATATATACTGATGGATCAACCACAGAAAACCTTATTGGAGCTGGAGTTACATGTACCCATTTTTCCTTTTATCATTCTGTTGGCAGAGACACAACAAATTATGATAGTGAAATAGAGGCTATACACATTGCTGTCCGACAATTATTAAATCTTCCCTTAAATAAATATAACAAGACAGTAATTCTTTCAGATTCTAAAGCTGGAATTCAGGGAATATGTTCAAATGCTACAAAGAAGTCAACAAAAATAAGAGAATGCTACAAAATGTTAACACAACTCCAAAAAGTTAATAAGATTGTCCGTCTCCAATGGATTCCAGCACACTGTGGAGTCATGGGGAATGAAACTGCAGACACACTTGCCAAGAAAGGCACAACAATAAAACAAAAATCTAAATTTAATTTCTCATATTCCTCAATAAAACGCTTGATCACTACAAAATTTTCTCATTCATACCTACAAGAAATAGAATCAAATGCTAAAGACAAAAAATGGATTACACTACTTTCCAACCCAGATGTAATCCCCCAGAGACCAAGGAAAACAGCAGTTGCAGCCTTCAGACTATTGACAAATTATGACTGTCTAGCAAGTCATCTCTACAGAATAGGTATCTCTGCTTCACCCATATGTGTCCTGTGTAACGATCCAGCAGAAATGAATGAAGACCACTTGAAGACCTGTGAAGCATTAAGATCAGAAGAAACTACAGTTCAAAAGTATTGGAAAGCACGACTGCTAATGGCTTCATTGCCAAATGCAAGGCACTAGACAACAACAATAACAACAACAACAATGTAAGTTCATTCACTTACACTTGTAATATTTTATTATAACATACACAGGCAGTTACAAAAATTTCTTACCTTTCAACATCAAAAGTTGATGATGCATCAGCTATACCGCACTAATCTTCAATAGAAGATGAATTTTAAATTATAATTGAATTACATATGCTTATCCACACCATTTGATGAAACTATCTATTTAATTTAACTTATATAACGGAATTTCAATCATCAAGTACTTCGATGTCTACCTATAATGCCAATATTGAAACACATATAAAATATTCATAAGAGCTCCACTCTTCACTTTGAAAACCTTGAGGGTAGTTCTACAGTTATATCAGAACATAACCATGTAAACCTAAATTGCACATCTATTTTAATGAATACGTTGCTCAATTTAACTCTTCTATTATAGATAATATTTAACATAAGTTACAATTCTAAATAATGCATATAAACACAATAGCAACATGCATTACACATCTCACTTATGGTGAATTAAAATTGTAAACGAGCTTTCACTTGCACTAATAAACAAGATTAATTATAGACACATTTTAATAATTACAAAACGTAAGTGAAAGCTCGTAACATAATTTGTAAATGTTTTTACTCTCATATATTTTGTCTTGTATTTTAACCATAACTACTCATTCTTGTTTTATTGTTTTATTACATGGATATTTGATGTTCACTATGCTTACATGCATTGATATAATTGAGGTTAACAAATTGGTTAATTATAAAAAATGTATCTGATGATGTCACATGTGTGATGAAAACGTTCATACGTATGTAACATAAAGGAATCACTCCTAAAATATTATATGATAAGTCATTGACTGAAAGATAATAAACTTATTCAATTGAATTGTTCCACAAGTTTAGATTTGTTTTCAAATTCTGATAATGAGACATCAAGTAGTTGATAAAGTATGCTGAAGTACGGTCTTCACTGATATCATGGAATCCCAAAAATCTTTCAGCTACACTTTCACAAGAATTCACATATCACAGAATTAAAGAGCACTGTGTTCTTTTGTGAAATATCACTAGTGCCATCTACCTGCACCGAGAAAAATTGTGTGTCCTTAATTTCATCATTAATAGAGTCCTTAATATAATCTGATATAATTTCATTTTGGATTGTTTCTGAATACCCTGCAAAAACAGATTTTATGTTTAAATAGTGGTTTTGAACGTTCATGGAATTTCCCTCGATATATGAATCCAAAAGTTCCTTAAAATTGGCTCTATTTAAAGAGTTCTCACTTTAATTATGACTGCGAAAAGCCATTTCTTGTTTACTTAAAAACAAAGCAACTCTAATTCTCTAATTGGATATTGCATGAAAAGTCTATTAAGCCTAACAGAATGTATTTTACAATATGTAGTCGTAAATTTTCCCGAAGAGCGTCTGTAATTTTGTTAGTGTTTTTTTTCTAGCTCTTTTAATCTGACACAATTGCATAAATGTTCTAGAGAAGCTTCACATTTTCAGAATGCTTGGGTAATATTGTATAAAGTCCACTGCGCCATTGTTGTTCCACGTGCTCTTTACAACGCTGACAAGCAAACACAACCAATAATACAATTTGTGATAATATGTAGCTATTACCATACAACCATTTATATTCTTCATACCAACGAGATTTAAATTTCCTGGTATAAGTTTTTGAACATGCCCCACCACAAAGTTTTTCTAAACACAACACTGGTGTTGGTCTACCAACATTTAACACGTCACGTTTGTCATCATCTTTCCACAAAGAAAATTGTGTCTGGAGTATGGAACACACCAAGTTGTTAGTTGGATTCATTACAAATCTCTTAAATAATAACCATAAAAAAATAAACTTCACATAACACACAGTAATAATCATTAATTACTTAAGAAAAATCAGATTATAACACAATGCAGAGTGCAGATCGATACAAACATTCAGTTCACACTAGGCACTACTGTTTCTACCAACATATTTCACTTCAAATAAACCAAACAAATGTGAAGGAATTCCTGCATTGTGTTGCGAACACTGCCTATTTGAATTCATGCTGGGCCCTAATATGTCTACCAACATATTTCACTTCAAATAGACCAAACAAATGTGAAGAAATTTCTGCATTATTTTGAGAATACTGCCTTAGATGGAAAGGTTCCCTCCCACTAAACGCAACCTTTGGCATGGATCCCCACCACAAAATGCATACTTGCTATGGCAACCAGGTAAACTTTCTCACCCCTCCACTATCTGACTTACCATAGCTTTGTGTGTTCGGTTTCACCTGTTGCAATCGAATGAACTGGGGCCGATGAAGTAAGCAAGCAAGCAGCAAGCTTCTTGACAGACTGGTTGCGATTGGCAGGCCATAAAAGGAAGCAGTAACCACTTAGCAGTTTGAATGTTTTTACAATTTGCAGAATCTTTACAAACGAAGAATGACTGCTAGAAGATAAAATATAATTATGTAATAATATTTTAGGAGAAAAATTCGCTCCAGCGCCGGGGATCGAACCCGTGTCCTTGGTTCTACATACCAAGTCCTCTGACCACTGAGCTACGCCGAATTCAATCCACAGCACCGGATCGACCTTTCCTCCTTCGATGTTTCCCTTTGTGGCCTGACTCCAAGTTAGGCATATATATGTTGACGTGTATCCAATGTCAACTGCCATTATACTAGGAGCGCACTCAGCTGAGTGACTTGTTGGCCGGGAATCTGCAGTTATTATGCTCTGCTAGCTGAAATAATATTCTAGATATATTAATTTGTCCTACAGAATTTATCTGTAATATTGACACTTAATATTTTAGGAGAAAAATTCGCTCTGGCGCCGGCGGATTCCCAGCCAACAAGTCACTCAGCTGAGTGCGCTCCTAGTATAATGGCAGTTGATATTGGATACACGTCAACATATATATGCCTAACTTGGAGTCAGGCCACAAAGGGAAACATCGAAGGAGGAAAGTTCGATCCGGTGCTGTGGATTGAATTCGGCGTAGCTCAGTGGTCAGAGCGCTTGGTACGTAGAACCAAGGACCCAGGTTCGATCCCCGGCGCCGGAGCGAATTTTTCTCCTAAAATATTAAGTGTCAATATTACAGATAAATTCTGTAGGACAAATTAATATATCTATAATATTATCTCAGCTAGCAGAGCATAATAACTGCGGATTCCCGGCCAACAAGTCACTCAGCTGAGTGCGCTCCAAGTATAATGGCAGTTGACATTGGATACACATCAACATATATATGCCTAACTTGGAGTCAGGCCACAAAGGGAAACATCGAAGGAGGAAAGTTCGATCCCTGGCTCCGGAGCGAATTTTTTTCCTAACATATTAAGTGTCAATATTACAGATAAATTCTGTAGGACAAATTAATATATCTATAATATAATTATGTAAGCTATTTGAAAAAAGTAGGTGACTTGGCAATTCAACACTTCAAGGAAGAACTGCCCCTGCAGTGAGTGATAAGGTCGAAGAAGAATGGTCACATATTTCAGAGATGGTGAAGCAGGCAGCATATGGAAGTCTGGGCACAAAACAAAGGTGACGTAGAATGAGAGATTTACGAAATTGGGATGATAACATTAAACAAATTATTGCAAACAAACGAGAAGCATATCAAAACTATGTTTGCACTAGAAAGGAAGATGACAGAATTAATTACCATGAAAAATGAGTGATTACCAAACGTTATTTTAGAAAATACCATAGACAAAATTGGAACAAATTTGTCTCCTTGAAAAATAATAATATAACACGACCTCAACTACAAGTATGTAAAATATTTAAATTTCTTGGTAAAGAAATTAAAGAAACTGTGAGTTTAAATACAATTTATACAGAAACATGGTTAAATGATCATCATTTATGGCATCAAAACACTACTCCTCTGATGTTACCATATTCTGATAATTCTTATACAGAAGCCATTGAATGAACTTCTTACAGTCCTACGAAACATGAAAAGTACAAAGCACCAGGTGAAGATCATGTAAATACAGAATTGTTTAAATCTGCAGGACAAACTTTCCTCTTAAGGCTTCTGTCTTTCCTGAATCTGATACAGAATGGACAAGAACCACTCAAAAGTTGGTCTCAGTCTATTGTAATTCCAATATATATGAAAGGCGATCGAAATACTGCGGCCATTGTAGAGGGTTAAGCCTATTGAACACGGAATATAAAATTTTTGCGAATATAATAGAAAATATACTTTATGATTATGAACATATTTTGGAAGAACAAAACGGTTTTTGGAAAGAAAGATTATGTTATGATGGATATTTTACATGTTGAATCTTTCGTACACTACTTTTAACACTTAAAATTCTCATTCATACAGTCCTCTCTGTAGATTGAAAACTCAAAAAAGTTTCATATCCATTGTTCAAGAATTAAAACAGAAAATCAATATCCCGAATTTAAAAGAAAACTTACAAATTAAACCAAACCCTTTAACTCTATTAAATATAGAATATAATCTAAATTTAACAGAAGAAATACTAAATTTAACAGAAGAAATACTGAAATCAGAAGTAAACACTGAAATACTGAAACAATTTCAATTCAGGAATCTGCCCCTGAGCACGAGTTTTACTCTTTCAGGGGCGAGCTAAAGTTTCTCTGTATATTTTATATTTTATGTTACAATTATTAGCAAAATAATAAATAAATTGTCTTTAGAGACAATTAATATTAGGTATCCTCCACAAAACTGGCTTTATTTATACACTGACGGATCCTTGATCTCCAGAGAACAAAGTGCCGGTGCAGGTGTTACGTGCGGTCTCTTCTCACTTTATAGATCTCTTGGATATGGAACAACAAGTTTTGATGGTGAAATAATTGAAAATAAGTGAAAGTCTCGGGAATCTTCTATGCCACATCAATAAATTTAAGAATGCAGTTATATTGTCAGACTCCAAAGCAGCTATTCTATCAATAGTCTCTAAACACACACCTTCATCTCAAACAGCAGAAATAACTAAAATGCTCTCTCAATTAATATCACTCAATAAAAGAATTGTATTCCAATGGATACCATCCCATTTTGGAATCCTGGGAAACGAGAATGCGGATGCTTTAGCAAAGAAGGGCAGCACTGCTACTTACAGACCTATTACTAAATCTACGTATTACTCTGTGAAAAGATTTATTAAATCTACATACTTAGACTACAACAAACAAAATTTGATAACACAATCCCAAGGGAAAAAATGGAACTCTCTGCGTCAAAATCCACAGTTAATTCCCGATTTACCACGAAAATCGTCTGTAGCTGCATTTAGATTGGCAACAGGCCATGGTTGTTTGGCCAAACACTTACATAGAATTAGAATATATCAGTCCCCATTGTGCAACTCAAAGCAAGAAATGGATTCAGAACATCTCAAAATCTGTGCTTCAATGGCTGGTCATGATAATATCTTTGAAAAATATTGGAGTGCAAGAGGTCAAATGACTTTATTGTCAAACGTCTGGCATTAGAAAACTACAACACTTAAAATTCTCAACACACAGATCAATTTCAGAACACACACACTATTTGACACAACTCTTCATCACACAAACTCACCCACACAACAAGCAGCAAAGTTGAGATAGCGGCAAGATCTAGTAAGCTCTGAGGATGGTGTTGAATAGCACCGAAACAGCTGTAAGCCGCACATGCTTACATAATTAACATGAGTAAGATCGCCATTTAATCACTTATGGATATTTTACCTTGAAAATGTTAATAGAAAAAGGCAGTGAATTTAATATGGAAACACACATTGTCTTAATAGACTTCAAAAAAGCATTTGTAAAGTTAATAGCTATATCTTGTTAAACATACTACTAAATGATATAAATAATATTTGACAGTATGGAACTGAGTTTTGGATATCAATAAAAGATGAATGTCTGCTGCAAAATGGTAAAGCTCAGCAAATCTTAATCACATCTGCAATGTCATATTTGTATGAAGCTGGGTTTTCGGTGATTTCTCTGATGAAAATCAACATGAACTAGAAATGAAGGTAGCACTATGAACACCATGAATTGGAAAAGTTTGGGAACCACTGCATGAAATGGATCGAATTCACTGCTGTGCAAATTGTTAACACTTTTAATACATCTGGAGACAGAGTAAAGAGATTTACTATTGTAGAAACATTTGTGAGGTCTCATACCTACCATAGGAACACGAAAGCTAACATTTATGAAAGAAATCACATGTTGTATCACCTTTAAGGACCTTGAATAAAAATAAGGAATTGAGTTCCAGACATCCGGATTTGACAATTAAAATACTCACATTTTTTTTCATAGCTGGAGTCTCTGCGCAGAAATCTATATGAACAAAAATGTACGAATTTTCTTTGGATTCTTTGTAATTTAGCTGAGTCAATGTTGTAATAGAATTCCAGACTACAGATGCATATTCAAGCTTCGATCTAACTAATGTAAAGTATTAGAAGAGAATCAGACATAGCAAAAGTTATTGGCCATATTAGTCCTAACATTCTAATTGAATCGCACTTTTTAGAAAGGAACTAAGTCAAAATGTTCTATTTTTGAGGAGAGCAAAAGAACTTACTTTCATGAATAAATACCAGTGTACCAGTGCCGTAATATAAACAACTCGATGTTAGAGATACAGGGAAAGGTTTTTTTAAGTTCCTTCCTTTGTTTATCTTTGCGTCTTGGAAGTATTAATCATTTCATCAGAAGAAATAAAAATGACCAATTTTGACTTTCCTTTCTAAAAAGTGCGATTCAATTGCATAATTGTATATGAAGAGTTCGCGGGAAAAACAATGAATGTCACATTAGATAATGATCTAATTGAGTCTGTAACTGCAAGGTGTAGTGCTGTTTCTATAGAAAATAAAGGAAAGGATTACTGTATTCGTGGTGATAATTCTCCTTTTTACCATTTTTCATAAGAATAACATTATATTTTGCAGCGATCCGTTGAATTAGATAATGACATCAACCTTAAGAAAACTGTGGCATTCATCGTTTTTCCCGCAAACTCTTCATATATAATGTACAGTTTCCCTGAAAAAGGATGAGACGATTGAATATTCCCAAGTCTGAGATGTAAGACGCTGCATGATCGGAGACCAGAGCACTGATACACAAGATAACGAATATTGAGTTACTTAAATTCAGGATATTTAGTTTGTTACTAGCATCGTTCCGAAAGTCACTTCAAAAACTGCAAAAAAATGATAATATTACGTAAATAAAAGATAAATATATACATAAAAAATAGGAATTCAGTCTAATTCTGTGTACAAAACATTTATCAATGGGTGTGCTACTTCAGTTTGTATGCTGTGGGAAAATGACTCTACGACTAAGGTTTCCAGTTTCAAGGAGTGAATTTAATTTACTTTTACGGAAAAGTTCCAAGAGATAATCTATGTTTATGTCACTACAGATCACAAATTCCATGTGAGATTTCTGAAGTCTTTTCTTTACAAATTCAATGTTGGCTATAAATATTAATAAATAATGTAAGAAATATGAATGATTGTAGTTATAAGTCTGATTTACATTATAAAAAGCAAGAAGTTACATTCCTCAGCAATATTCGAACTTTCGATGTTTGGTTTTGTCGTCCAACGCACAACCATGGACCTATTCAATGCTTATGATAATATCCTACAATTTAGCTGTAGCAATGTGGTGTCATAACTTGGGGTTTGTTTACTTAATGTAATTAGATTTAATTTGATTAGTTTCGCAACAATTAGACTTCCTGTTATATCCTGTTATTTAGATATTTAATTTAGGGTTGATTTATTAACTCTTACTCTGCAAGATGCCGCTTATTTCAATAATTCTATATCACGTTAAATAGTCATTGTCTACACTAAAGTATTATCGTCATCCCTCATTTCTCATCGTAATGGCGAACCGACGTGACATGAGACAGCGAGTTATAGCTCTAGTTGAGGCTGGATATGGGGCTAGATCTGCTGGCCGTTTGGTTGGTGTTCCTGGAAGTACAGCCGTGAGGTGGGTTCATCGTTGCCAAAATTTAGGGGAGGTCGAAAATCGCCCTATTCCTGGGCGTCCGCGGATTTCTTCATTGGAAGAGGATGCTCTCTTATTCGAGACAGTTCGACAGGACCCCTTTCTGACTGCTAACGAAATAAGAGCAGCATCTAACTTTCCCGGCTCTTCACAGACTATGATCAGCAGGTTGAGGAACCGTGGTATTAGGAGCCGGAGGGCTGCGCAAATGGAAATATTGGGGGAAGCACAAGCTGTCGACCGTCTTGCCTTCGCTACCAATCGAGTGGATTTCGATTGGAGAAATGTAATTTTCTCCGACGAAACAACCATCTCGAGTGATTACGAAGGTCCTGTCCATGTCTATCGTGAGGATGGTCTCCGACATGACCAGCGCTATGTGCACCGACGTGAAAGATCGGGGCGCTTTAGCAAATCGTGTTGGGGGTGGATGTCTTACGATGGACCTGGCGTTATAGAACGCATCGATGGCCGGTTTAATGCGGGAACTTACGAGCACATTCTGGAAAATATATTCCTTCCCTCCGCCCGAGAACGTTTTCCCGAAGGAACATTGCTGTTCCAGCAGGATAACCATCCCGTGCACTATGCTGCAGGCATTCAAAGATGGTTTCAAAGGAGACTCGAGATCAAAATCATTAATTGGCCTCCGAAGTCACCTGATTTGAATGTCATCGAAAATTTATAGGCGGAATTGAAAAAGAGAAGGATAGCCACCGATGCCCTCGAAATCGAGACGAATTGTGGGATCAAGTTGTTGACACCTGGGAAGGTCTCGCCAGGGATCAGAACTTATTCCACAATCTCGTGACATCCATGCCGGATCAACTTAGAGCTGTAATAGAAGCTGATGGACAAGATTTTAAGTTAACAGGTCTCTTTTTGTTTCTTATGATTTTTGTTTGAGGAAGAATACTTTTAACTTCCAAGTAAGATTTATTTTTTTGACGAGATTCAGCCTCCTTGTAAGACCCAGAAATTGGGCATAAATTATTAATATTTTTCGACAAATTAGACAGTCGAGGAACTCTGAACAAATTAATTACACCTCAATAAAAAAAAGTTTTACCTGGGATTGAACACGAGACGTTTCGGTTATACAGTGGAACCGACACGCTACTATATGAGCTACCGAGACAAGACAGCGACAGCAGCAGTCTAGAATGTAGATCCCATAGCAGGCGTTTGCCATTTGGTACAGAGAAGCAATGATATTTTGTGACTCGAGCTATGTTGTGAAATCCTGGCCTTAAATGGCAGTCTTCTTCGTGATCCTTATTCTGGTCCTTGTCCTTGTTGTGGTCCTTGTAACAATTCTTGTACTATTTGTCATGGTATATATCGTTACGTCGATATCGAGTGAACCATGCTGTAGAACTTTAACTTCCGACGACCAAGAATCGTCTCATTCTTTTTAAGGGTAACTGTACATGCTTGTGAAATTAATTTTCATACCCTTGTTTTCAGACTACTTTGCAATTGCATCAATGCCACTTTGAAGAGGTTGACAGTCAGTAATAATTTTAGTTGTATGAAAGATTTTAAAACATTGGTGAATAATAAACAATCGGAACTTATTCTTGTACAGATATCATCACTGAAAATTATAAAGAGAAGAGATCCTAAAGGAGAGCCCTGTGGCACTCTACAATTTAAGTTATATGGATTGGAAAGTTTGTTAAACAGATATTGTCTGCCATTTGGTTTTCAAATTAGTTTACGTAACTTACAGAAAGACCTTCCTATCTTATGAAGCAAGATATTATGTGGAACTATGTAGAAGGCTTTACCGAAATCAAAATTTATTGGATCAATTTTTTCCCCTTATTCCAATTTTGGGTACAGTAAGTATGAGACCAGATTAGGTACTATGGATTTAGATTTAGTACAAGGTGGATGTGTTAATCACTACACTTTCTGTAACAGGCCTGCCATCTGTTAGGGAAGTATATGACGATGATGATGATGATGATGATGATGATGATGACAACAACAATAATAGTGTGTGTCTTACTTCTCCTGTGATGAGGTAAACAATTTATTACACATCTTTAACAAAGCAGTGATCATAACACTATTGACACTTTTGTACACATAGAGTTTGTGTGAATTTCAGATTGTGATGTAGGGTTTTTGTAGGAATCAGACATATATTCAACTTAATGTTCACAGGAAAAAAGCAGGACTTACATGAAATAACATTCTGAGACAAGAAATTGCCTTGACTGTCTGTGTGGCATGGTGGAATTCTCATGGAGTCCATAAAGATGTATTACTATATTCTCTGAAAAGACTCTTTTTTTTTTTTTTTTTTTTTTTTTTTTGAGAAAGGAAACTGGTTGTGTTATTCCAAGTTTCGTGAATTTCCTTGAAATTTAGTACATCTGAACCTACATGAATTACCTGTGGAATGTGGTACACAATGCCAATGCTTCTGGAGTCCCAAGTTCATCGAAGATGTGCTAAATTTACTTGTTATTCTAGAGTTCTGCAAATTTATAAGTTTCTGTGCCACCAAATGTCATAAATGTGAGGATGGAAGGAATCTCCGAAAAATACTCAAAAGTAAATAAAGTCCATGCAAATGCGTACACATATTCACATATACAGATATGATTATGTTATAAAGCTAGTTTTCTTTCCTAAAAATGTCTTAACATTGTCTAATTAATTTATATACATTTCACGTGAAGAAATGTCATGCTAATATCTCTCTAATACTGTATGTATATTTCAAAGCAATATATACTCTATTTCAGAATGCACGTAATCGCCCTAAACGGGGCAGTGGAACAGATACACCAGAAAGTGAAATGGACAAGAAACCATGCAAGTCTCCAGCAAGTAATACTTCCTCTCCCAGTGATAAGAAGAAAAAGGTAACATTTCATATTTTTAACATTTTCTGCATTCACTTACAAATGCTTAGCTACTATTTCAATGAAGGAACAGAGGGTCAAGAAACAGAATGATTTTCTTTCAAAAGGAATCACAGTGGCCTACATTTTCCTTCTAAATTAGTGATTCAGCTGAATGTAATTATGACATGTGTTCCAAGAGTAATTTATCCTGGTGTGATGAGATATGAATCTTTAGTAACTCAACAAACAGTCATCATTCAGTGAGAAAATGTGTCATCATTTATCAGAACACTGTTATTGAAATCTGTAGTAAGAAAGGCTGCATAACAAATTCTGTATCAGTGTTACTAACAGTTTCGCTAGAAAAGAACCAAGATTTAGTTATTAGATTACATAAAAACCAAGAAAGTCTCAGATGTAATACAACCATAATAATAATGATGATGATAAGCATAGCAGTAAAGTTACAAGTATTTTACTAAAATTCAACTATGTATGAAAATTTACTGTACTAATCAACTTGAAAGAAAGGAAAATCAACCTTTGATGTTAGATGTTAACAGTTACAAACTAAGTGCTATATGGACAAAAAATGAAGTGATAATGAAGTTAAATTTAGACATAATCATTTAACAAATGGATGAGCGAAAATATGAAAGAAGTAATGTATTAAGAGGAGTATAACTGTAGTAATTTTCGTCAGTTCAGCATATGATCGTTTTTTGAAAATGTAAGCTACTTGGAAATTGATATTACAGGAAGCATACATTCATCTGGCTATAAGACCTTGTTACAACAGCAATTCAATATGGTTAAAATTTAGTTCTCATCTTTAAAACAAACCTGAGTGGGCCTTCCTCAAGATGAAGTCCTCACTGCTACACTATTCAACATTTTCATTCACATCTTTCATGAATAACTAAGCTCACGCATGCAATGTGCTCTCATGGTAGATGATTCTGTTATTTAAAATTTAAAACTTGAAAATTAATTGAAATGATTGGAAACCCAAATAAATATGTTCACAATACTGCAGATGTTGGTAGAGAATTTTATGGATACTTCCATTTCTGATATTCAGTAATAAGCTAAGTTTGCTTATTGTTATTCTGTAATTTCTCGGGTAAGAGCATCAACATGTTGAGTTGAATTTGGTGTGATATCCTGGAGTGCTTTCCCTGGTTGTGAATTGTCCTGTAGAGATGTTTGGCTAGAACGAAATTGCTCACACCAATAATTTGCAGCTGATTTCTCTAGTCATGTCTCTTCATATACTGCAACCATTCTGTGATAGATATCAGTCCTTATCACATATAACAGATTGATCAGCCTAATGAACTTGCAGGGGAACCAATTTTATCAATTCCACTGTGTTGCCGTCTAGTGACTGCAAAAGAGGTCACACAATTCTTATGGAATTGCATGGAGCAACTGTACTTCCATCTAGTTGTTCTTACCAAAAATGCCTTTTTGATGGTGGAGACTCTAGTGGTTATTCTCATTTTATGTTGTCATTTCATAACATGAGAATGGCCAGTGCCCAGTTCACTTTTGGATGTTTCTATCTTGCACCATTCGTTTTTCTTTATTCATTTATTTGGAGCAACAGTGACAGGTATGTCAATCACACGTACCAATATAAAGTCTATAACCATTTTTTTCCAATAAGCCTGAAGTGAACTTCAATATTCCTGTTGCATACAGTTCTTTGCTCTGTATCGTCTGAACATAACAGTATTCGAAGTATAAATGAAAACATCTGTAAACCACAAACTCAACTTTACACTCATATATAAATGATTTTGTTCATAGCTATCAAAACCTGAAACACCCAACAAGGGTCGGAAGAGAAGTCAAGTAGAAATAGAAAATGAAGAAGAAAAGGAGATCTCATTATTCAAGAGAAAGAGGAATGACAGAGCAGATGTAAGTGCTAAAATGTATTATTTTCATGTATGAGTGTGTACTAATCTCCAAGGGGTACATGGTAGTGTTGCAGTTAAGATGTAACACCGGAAGCCAGAAGGTCACGGTTTTGAGTCCCGATGGGATTGTGATTTTTCCATTGATCTAATCCTTCTGACCGTACTATGGCCCTGGAGTCTACTCAGCCTCTAACCGGAATGAGTGCCAGGGGCATTTCCTTTGTAAAGGTGGAAACCTGAACTCTTCGCTCCCTCTGGGCTGATTTGGCCTGTCATGGGGTTGACTTTACCTTTTTTACCTTTACTAATCTCCAAATATTAAGAGGGAATTTTGCCTCATTTAATGGAAAATGCAGTCTTATAAAATATTATTTTAACTATGCTGTACAGCAATATAGTCGACACTACTGTTACATATTGAGTTATTGCCTTTTCAGTTAATAAAGCACTGATGTTTTATATTAATGGAAAATGTTTTAATGGGTTTCAGAGTCCAGCAGAGAGTCTCACTACAGATAGTGGTTCTGTAGTTGATGATGGTGATAATAATGAACCGGAAGCTGAAACCACTGTAGAGACTGTCACTCCTAGCAATGTTTCTGTTCCCACACCGAATTCAGCAAGTGGAAGTTCGGATTCTTCTCCTGTGGTTCCCTCTGCCCCATCTGCCCCACTCGCAACGCTGCCAATTCAGTCTACTTTTGATAATCCTCCAGCTTCCAATAACCTGCCCCTAACACCAGACAAATCAGACGCCTCTGCAATGCCAAATCTGTGTGCAACCAGTCAGACACAAGCAGCCACTCCTGTTGTAATAATCAACAACATGAGCGGCAGCAATTTCAAGGCAATGAATTCAGATGTGTCGTTGTCTATAAGGAATGGCACCTCATCAAATGGAGCTCCAAGTATTCCAACTTCTCTTCCTATGGTAGGCCTCAAAGTCCCTATTCCCAATCTAAGCAACATGGCAGAAAATGGGTTAACTAAGAAAGTCAGTGAGGATTCATTATCATCAGATTCGAAAGGGGACATATTAGAGAAATACTCTCCTGGTCAGATACCTTACACATCACAGCAGATATCACTGCAGAATGAAGAAATGGAAAAATCAAATGGAGAACTGAAAGTTGATGAGGAAGGTGCACGTATTAGCTTGAAACGGGACTTAAGAGAACTGCAGCCAGACAAGGATCCATTGGGTATGAAGGTGGGTGAAGAACTGAGTCCTGTGCCGCCACTCATGAAGGTGTTGGTGAAGGAAGAAATGGAAAGCAGCAATGACGAGCTGTCCAATGTGCAAATGCCATTGTCCTCAGGGAACCTTATCTTGAAAGACGAGTTGGCTCCAGCCCAAACACAGACCTCTCAGCACATGTCAAACAGTTCGATGGTAGGTCTGTCAATCATGGGAACCAACAACATGCATGTTTCAGGGAGCCAGAGCATCAAGCTGGAACCAGGAGTATTGAGGGAGCAACAGGCTAGTCCTCTAGAGATTTCAGGAAGCTCCCACCAGCCATCTCCACCTGTGTCACTGCAAACAGAAATGCAGCTGCAAGCGTCCATGATGCAGATGCCTGCCAACATGTCTGGCACAGGGCCAATGCCCCTTCCACATCATGGGTCTGGTCACTCATCTCCTCCTATTCTACAAGTACCAAGCCACCATTCTCATTTGGCTTCCAGCATGAGACAAACCACAGAAATGCGAGGCCAGGGAGCAGAGATAAGGGGTGGACAAACATCGGACTTGAGACAGATACCTGATATGCGACAGCAGTCTGAGATGAGGCAACAGATTTCGGAAATGCGGCAGCCATCAGATATCCGTCAAGTTCAGGACATGCGCGGAGCACAGGGAACAGATAATCGACAATCTTTGAGTGACATGCGACCAACAGCTCCTTCAGATATGCGTCAGACTTCATCTGATGTTCGACAACAACCACTGGACATCCAACAGATTCCAAATGGTGGACTTGGTCTTGAGAAGTCCTTATCACAGATGTCAGGAGGAAGCTACAGTGAAGACGACAGGGAAAGAGACATAAAACCTAGTCAGCCTCTGCAGATTCCTCCTGTGTCCATGTCCAATTCCAATCAGCCTATGATTCTTCAGCATCAAGGACCAACTTCGAATCAACCACCTGGAATGCCACCACATCAAGCTTACAGCTATATGCCAGGATCTCCGTATCATCACCACCAAAGATCGGTAAATCCATCAATGGGGGCAGAAAAGAACATGGGAATGCTCCATATGAACAGTGTTCAGAATCTCCCTCCAAGCTCCACTCCAACTGGCAGTAGTGGGGCTCAGCAGAATGAACCTCAGAATTTGAAAATTAAACAGGAGATCATTGCTCCCCCTGATCAAGTGATGCCTCCTTCTGATCCCCTCCAATCTCTGAAAGAAGTTAAAATTCCGGGGTATTCTGGGTCAAATACTTCTGCTTCGCAGCCATTGCCAAGCAATAGTTTGAGTTCAAATTCTGTTCCTTCCTCAAGCCACCCAAATGGAGTGGAAATAGCAAGACCTCCATCAGGAAGTGCTCCAACAAATTTTCTCGGACCTTCCATTGACAACATAAAGAAAGAACCTGAAAATTATTTAACAACTGCATCTTCTGTTAATTCCAGTCTATCAACAGGTCCACCGAAATCCCCTCCCCCCAAGCTTGCATCGTCAGTTGCTCACACACAGGCTCCAGTGGAACTGCACAACACTGTGAGTAATGCTACAGCTGTCAGTTCAGCCACTCCACCCCTGTCCAGAATCTCGTCCACCACTCCACCAGTGCCTCCTCCTACCACTCAGCCTCCAGTTTCTCATAGTGCTGCAAATCTCATATCCCCATCACCAACAACAGCACGATTGACTCCCACTTCATTACCAAGCGGACCAACTTCAATTCCACAGCCAGTGATGCATCCATCCCAGCAAGCTTCTCCACTCAGCCGTGCTTCACCCGGACATCCACATCCTACACCACACCCACATCCAACACCTCATCCCCACTCTTCACCCTACATAGGGCCCCCTGGAGGCCATCCTGCATTACATCCACATCACCCCCATCATCCTCTTATTCATCATTCTTTGTTTGCAGCAGTTCATGCAGCTGCAGCTGTCCATAATCCTTACCATCCCCATCATCCCTATGCAGCATATGGCTATCCATTCCCATATCCTTATGGCCCACCAATGCCACAGCCTCATCCTGTACCCCCTCCTCATCATTCTACGCCACCAGCCCCTGCTCTTGCAACACCACCTACTTCATCCAGTCACAGAACAACTCATGAACAGGCGAAGTCAGAAACTCGATCCTCAACAGCGTCTATGGAAAGTACAACTACTTCATTGCATACTTCACATCACTCGTCTCATTCGTCATCAGTAACAACTCGTAGAGAGATATCTGCAACATCGTCAGAGACAGACAGTGGAAATCCTTCAGTTGCTAGTTCAGAAAGACATCACCACACTACACAAGAATTAACAACAACTCATCACCATCATTCATCGCATCACTCATCAGTTCATCACCAAATGACGACAGAGAAGCAATCAAGTCATCACCAACAGCCAGTGAATCACTCAGTGACCATATCTCATTCCACAACGTCTTCGAGTTCTGCATCAGTACAACACAAGATCAACACTGGGGGCAAAAGTAACTCTGGAGGAACAAGAGTCTCAAGTCCTTCTTGTCATGTCTCAGCAACTCTTTCTTCCACAACATCTGCATCTACGTCAATCTCACTTCCATCTGGAAATCATGGTGGTAACCATCACCATTCTCACCACCACTCCCATAGTCATCACCATCAGCACCATCATCAGACTGCATCTGGTGATCGACTCTCGCCTAGCAATCCCATGATAATGCCACCAGCTCTGAATATGCCACTGGCATTGGGTCCCGGTGCACCGGCCTCAAACAGAAGTCATCATGGAGGATCAAGTCATCAGCATCACCAGAGTCACAGCCATCACACAAAACAAGGTGGTGCAGTTGGCTCCACTGCCAATCCCAGTTCACATCATCACCCAAGCCTGATGGTGCAGCCGGGGCTCACTCCTCCTATTGGACATCATCCCATGGGAATAGGATTGCCTCCCTCTGCTGTGCCTGGCTCCTCTTTAGAGGCCCTACGGTATGATGTACATTAGCAGGAAGAACTTTGTGACCAGAGGCAATTGGCAGCACTGCATGTTAAGATGACATTCTTATTATTATTATTCTTTTTTTTTTTTTTTTTTTTGCAGAGCTCATGCACAGGCTGCAGCCAACATGCAGCAGCAGCAACAGCAGCAACCTCCACAGCCACAAACCCACACACCGGGCAGTCTTCCCCCAGGAATGATCCATCCCGCATCACATTCACCCCTTCAACTGCAACCACCTGGACCCCAGTCCCACGCACCAGGTATCATAATCATTGGCATTTCTGATGGTGGTTCCTATTTCACAGTTCATACATTGTCAAAGACCATAAAAATTCTTGGCATGGCATCCTTTAGAAGGAAACTGAAGTTGAGTCCCATGTCGTAGATTTATAGAATGTGAAAGAACCATGTTCCTGAATGAGGAGATCCCAGACAAAATTTATCTATAATTTTCTGTTCACGTCAAAATTTGGAAGTAGCACAAAAGACCCATATCAATGGCCTAAATGTGCATAGATTTGTTCCACATTCAAAAATATTTCTGTAATTTTCTAGAACTATCTATGGAGTACCATATTTACTCGCGTACTAGATGCCATCACATGAAGGGCTGAGACCCATAGTGGGCCAACTGCCATTTTCTTAAAACTAAGAAAAATTAAGGTAAAGTCATGTACATAAAATAATTCATTGAATGCATATTTATAAGTGGTTATGAGTTTAATACATAAACAAGATTTTATTGAAACTATACAGGTATTCTGAAAAAAGGTTCCCATATTTAGAGGGGTGATAGTATGCATCAAAACAAGAAATAAAAATCCTATGAACATGGGTCCTAAAATTAATATCTTCTGAGTAATGAGCAAATGTTTACCTTCACTGTAAGAGCAGCATATCTCCCACTGTGAGTTCTTTAGCAGAAAACAATTATTGAGGAAACAGAATGCAGCTGTTTGCCACTGTGTATTACACAGGATACCTTTGTGTTTATATAAAGAGGATGCTTAAACAGATGACAGTACATCAGAGTTCATAATCATACTATTGTACATAAATTGATTCTACACTGCAGTAATTATTACTGTATTAGTCCGGTAAGTTAGTTTTCATATCTGTTGAATCAGACTGTGTTTTGTTGTAACAATAATATCTTCTGAGAAATGAGCAAAATGTTGTTGTTTTCTAATGCCAGGCGTTTGACAATAAAGTCATTTGACCTCTTGCATTCCAATATTTTTCAAAGATATTATCATGACCAGCCAATGAAGCACAGATTTTGAGGTGTTCCGAATCCATTTCTTGGTTTGAGTTGCACAATGGGCAGTTAGGGGACTGATATATTCCAATTCTATGCAGGTGTTTGGCCAAACAATCATGGCCTGTTGCCAATCTAAATGTAGCTACAGACGATTTTCGTGGTAAATCGGGAATTAACTGTGGATTTTGATGCAGAAAGTTCCATTTTTTCCCTTGAGATTGTGTTTTCAAATTTTATTTGTTGAAGTCTAAGTATGTAGATTTAATAAATCTTTTCACAGAGTAATACGTAGATTTAGTAACAGGTGTGTAAGTAGCAGTGCTGCCCTTCTTTGCTAAAGCATCCGCATTCTCGTTTCCCAGGATTCCACAATGGGATGGTATCCATTGGAATACAATTCTTTTATTGAGTGATATTAATTGAGAGAGCATTTTAGTTATTTCTGCTGTTTGAGATGAAGGTGTGTGTTTAGAGACTATTGGAGTCTGACAATATAACTGCATTCTTAAATGTATTGATGTGGCATAGAAGATTCCCGAGACTTTCACTTATTTTCAATTATTTCACCATCAAAACTTGTTGTTCCATATCCAAGTGATCTATAAAGTGAGAAGAGACAGCACGTAACACCTGCACCGGCACCTTGTTCTCTGGAGATCAAGGATCCGTCGGTGTATAAATGAAGCCAGTTTTGTGGAGGGTACCTAATATTAATTGTCTCTAAAGACAATTGTTTCAGTATTTCAGTGTTTACTTCTGATTTCAGTATTTCTTCTGTTAAATTTAGATTATATTCTATATTTAATAGAGTTAAAGGGTTTGGTTTAATTTGTAAGTTTTCTTTTAAATTCGGGATATTGATGTTCTGTTTTAATTCTTGAAAAATGGATATGAAACTTTTTTGAGTTTTCAATCTACAGAGAGGACTGTATGAATGCCAATTGTTTCCTGGTAATCTGATGAGTTTTTCATATTGAATCAGTGCTTTTTCTTCTATTGTCATTTTGATGCTGTTAATATTAGTGAGGAATCTCATAGAATCTATTGGAGTTGTTTTGATTCCACCAGTAATGAGTCTGAGAGCTTGGTTTTGAACATATTAATGAGCAAAATGTTTACCATCACTAAGAGCAGCATATCTTCTACTGTGAATTCTTGGACAAGAAACAAAACATGCTCCTATTCAACAAATACGAAACTATAGTGGAACCTTGATGCATGATTCCAGTTATCGTTTTCCCGCCTTTTTCGTCCACTTTTTTTGGTCCTGGAAATAGCCCCATATAAATAATGTTATTTTTCTTTCTTTTTTTTTTTTTTTTCTGGTTCCATCATTCCTCAAACTATTGTTTTACCGCAATGATCATTGAGAAATTATGGTCCCGACGCCACATTTTCGCGCATAGATAGTTTTCTTTTACTTTGAAAGGGCGAACTTTTTGCTCTCCATTATCTTTGAAGCAAGAGGATGCAGAACATTGCGATCCAGAGACTGTGTCAAACTTCGTGGAGAAACGTAAAATGTATTATGCTGCCATGATACATGATGTAATTTGTCATCTTAGTGCAGCGCACAAACTCTCCACATGTGTTTGATATAGTCTGTTAATGCAGAAATTAATTACTACATGTGTGATTTGTGCCATTAGATTCTGAAAAGAAAGGCAATTTTATAGTAAGTTATTGATTAATCATATTTTTCCACACAAGAACGATGTGGCAGTATATGAACACTTGATACAGTATTATTATGGAATATGCAGTGAAATGCCACTATTACGAACGCCGCAGTTACGAATTTTTCAGAATAACGAAATAATTTTTTAGTCTTAGCCATTTTACTATTAATTTACATGTTTAAAAATGTTGAGTTTAAAGAAAGCATAAGTAACGAACTAGTCAGTTTAACGTAATGATAATTCATTCTGCTACAAAAAAAAGTTATTTTAACGAGTTTAGGCATAATAAGCAGTTAAGAATTACTTAAAATAAATTCAAAATAAAATAAATGAGTTATCGCATTGGTCACCCTTGGTTTCAGTGAGTTTTCTGAATGCACTTCCATAGACGCGTTTGTTGTGGTTTGAATTTATATTTAAATGAAATGGTTTAATAAAATCAAAGAGTTAGACATAGGAGAGAAGAAAAGCAAAGTTTGAAGAAAATATGGCATAAGTGCATAGACACTTTCAACGTTTCTCAAAGACAGAGTAAAAATTAAGAAAAGTATTGAATCTGACGCCATTGGACCTCAAAGAAAGAAGAAGTCAAACTGTTAAAATCGTTGCTTATGAGATTATATACAAGCTGGCGCATAGCACGATCAAGAGTGGGTCTCCAAGCGTCATGACAATTTCTGCCACTAGGTTCGCCTCGCAGTTCTATTAAATGATGAATAGTTCCATTACTAAGCATTGTGTATCGTGAAAATTCTTCGATTAATTTCACATTACTGATTGAGTACGAAGATTATAAATATTCCAAGCATATGACAGTCTTATTTGAGATTTATTGATGACTTCTTAAATAATAGTATGCAGATTTTCATTGTGACTTAATGGAATTTACAATTTTCTTCATCTGGTTCATTTACTTTGGCAAGTTGATTGTTTTCAATTCCGAGTTTTTCTTCAGATTTCGTTCCCTCTAATTTGTTTTAATTGCTGAAAGTGAACTACCAGTGTCTTCTACTTTCATTCATTATTATTTTATTATTATCATTATTATTATTATTATTATTATTATTATTATTATTATTATTATTATTATTATTAAACTAGTATAGTTCTTAGTTTGTCTTGCCTTAAGACAATCAGTAGCATTATTTGAGGAAAAGAGTATGATTAAAAATCATTTATAATGGCGAAATATTTCACGACAATGGTTAATTATTACTACTGAATATTAACACACATACGATTTGCATTATTTAGGATACAACATGCGATTTTAATGTTGTGCATGCGAAGTTTAGTGTAACATACTCCCCTCATCCTCTAAGCCAAATCTAATAGACCTATTATTAAGAGTAATAAATAAAATAATAAATAATTACTACAATTATTCCTTGTAATAAAGTACAACTATCACCACATGGTGTACCGAAGATTTTTCTTTATGTTTTCATTAAATTGACATGTTATGAGTGACGACAGAAAACAGCTCAGGGGAGTGAGATGCAGACATTATAGAAGAGAAATGGGGATCGGAGAGAGCAGATGTGCATGTGCCTATGCGCTGTAAATTCTAAAAAAAATTAGTCTCTTAGAATTCTGAGATATTTGTTTATGTTTTGGGAAATTGTCAAATGTGAAAACCATTTCTAATCACATATATTGCAGACTACTTTCTAATTTAATTTAATTTAATTCTAACTCCTAACTTAAAATCTGTTTACACACACTAAAATGTCACAGCATTTGCTATTACTATCCACTATAGGTTAATCAGTAGCCCTATTAGATATTTATTTCACCACTACAAGGTGTGCAAGAAAAATCGCACAGTTGTACTAATCGTGTATAGTGACTGCAGTTTACATTAGTAAAAACATAACACTTTAATATCAATATATTTAAAAAAAAGAAGGGGAAAAGTTAGGCCCACTTACAAATGATTAAATTTTGAATTCAGGGAAATGGAAGTAATACAGTACCTTAATTCATTGGAACATAATAATAATAATAATAATAATAATAATAATAATAATAATAATAATAATAATATGTGAAAAGAGTAGACTACAATGTTCATGTAAAATAATAATAATAATAATAATAATAATAATTATTATTATTATTATTATTATTATTATTATTATTATTATTATTATAAATACGTGGAAGAGGTAGACTACAGTGTTCATGTAAAATGCATTAAGTTTCTTTCATTATTTCTGAAAAGGTACGGTGTATGAATTGAACAACAGAAAGGTAGTACCTTAGTTTATAATATTTAATATCAAGAATGACAGCCATTCATTTTAATGTAATTGAGAAGTAGACGTTTTGAAATTACGTCTATTGACCATAAAGTATTGTACGAAGCATTTAATAAGCAACGGTGAATTCTTTAAATGTCCCAAATGTCAATGTAATTTAAGTGTTCTGCTACGAATATCAAGAACTGAACAGCGTTCCAAGCGGCGGAATTGGCATTACACAGGAATCACTTTAGGCCCATATTTCAAGCGCTATGCACCAGCTTGTATAATCTCGTAAGCAACGGTTAAAATAATAGTATTATTGTATCAGTCTCAAAGGTAATATTTCGAGTGATCAATTCAGAACCTAATCTTGTAGATGGTAATATTTCGAGAAATCGATTCGACAAGATGGCTGTAAATGTAACAACTACTAACCTATATAACCTTGTTCAATGTACTTTTTGCTTTGTAGAAATTAACTGTAGGTCCTAATAAGGCCATGAGGAATGAAAATTATTGTAAAATTTGCAAGAATAATAATTATTCAGTTGTCAAATATGCATAAATATTATGGTACCAATTCTTATTGAAGTTGCAATATAATATGGCAGCGTTTCTCAAACTTTTGTGAAGTGGGGACCACTTTTTTAAGTGAGAACAGTTCCATGGACCACCTTACTCTTGTTCTCTTTGAAAGCAAATTTATCATTTTTGTGGCATATTTGAATACCAGCATACTTATATTTTAAAATATAATTAATTAATTAATTAAAATTAATTTAATTCAATTAATTTTATATTACTATTAACTAATTAAATTAATGTTAATAGAAGAAAATTCATTTTCGTTTTTTTAATAATTCAAAGCTATTACAAGAAAGAAGTGCGCACAAATGTGCAATTTAGTTTGGTATGAGTTACTTCTCTTTACTATATTCCACCAGTGACTTCGTTCTATTCACACATTTACTAAAATGATATTTTGAACACACTTAATTCAAAGCTGTTAGAGTTTGGATAATCTTTAACTTGTTAACTTGAAAAAAAAAATAAACGTTGGTACTCACATTAATGAGATGGATGAGCGTGCCATTCTTGCACAGTTGTTCTACACTATATACCAAAAAGTAATTGGGCATTGTTTTTGCCCCTTTAGAACCTCGTGGTACCACCTCTTGTTGCTGTAACAGCAGCCACCCTGTCACGCATGCAATCCACTAGTTTGTGCGGATATCCACTGGAATGTGTCGCCATTCCTCTTGCAACATGGCACTCAATTGGACAATGAAACTTGGCCACATGTTTCGGCTGCTACCATGCAGTGGTATGCTGACAATAATGTTCACCTGTTAGACTGGCCTGCATAGAATCCTGAGCTCAGTCCCATTGAGCACCTTTTGAACGAATTGGACCGGCAATTGAGATCTCGAGAGATGCACTGAAATTATTGCCAGTTGCATGAAGTGTACAGTAACAACGCAATTTCACCCGAAGCAATTGCACACAGATATTGAAGATCAGTACCAGTAGGAAAGGCAGTCAACTGCAGCAATGAATGAGAATGTAAACACGTTCATAGCTTGATTCATTACAAACAGCCAAATCACAGTGAACGAGATCACAGATGAATTTGGTATTGCACATGGAAGTGTGCACCACATTATTGGAGTGTGTCTGGAGTTTCACAAAATTTGTGCATTGTGGATATCTTACTTATGGACATAATGGGACGAGGAACAGCTGTTTTAAACAGTTCTCACATGTTCGGGTCATTAGCACTGAAGAGGAAGTGACTTTTTGGACAGTATCATGACTGGGATGTGTTGGGTCAATGACATCTTACCAGAAATGAAATAGAGGCCACATGAATGAAACATTTCAATTCTCTGCCCCTGAAAAAGTGCTGAACAGTTTCCTCTGCTGGAAATGTGATGCTGATCATTTTCTTCATCAAACAAGGTGTTGTGTATACTGAATTCTTGACCAAGTGCACAACAAAATGCAATAGCATATTGTGGGACCCTGGAAAGGCTATGAAAGGCAATTAAAGATTGACAGCTAGGAAAACTTTAAAAAGTATTGTGATTCTTCATGACAGTGCTACACCTCATTTGACATGCGTTACTGGGGTCCTGCTGGAAAAATTCAAGTAAGAGGTATGGAAACACTTTCTCTATAGTCCCAATCTTTCGTCATGTGATTTCCATGTATTTGGTCCAGTGTAAGTGAGCCTTGCAAAGCAGTGATATGCCTCCAATGAGAAAGTCCAAAATATGATGCAAGAATGGTTATCACATGTCAGATGGGAATTTTTTGAAGAAGGCATAGCAAAATTTTGTGAAACATTACGACAAATGTTTAAAATGAACTTGATGGTTATGTAAAAAAAAGTAGCTCTTGCGTTACACCTTCAAATAAATAAAATAATACATCAAAATATGTTCAATATGTTGTTTTTCTTATGGAAGTGCAACTATCTCTTTTACTCTCTTTTATTTGTCACTCTTCATTTAGTAGTCGTGGTGGTGGTGGTGGTGGTTACTACCACCCCCCACGCCCACCCCCCCACCACCAAGTTATGTGTTATATTTTGTTTTGTTTTCCTTTTTATGTATTGGGATGATTATATCTCTACTAATCACTTGGTATGTTATTTAACACATTGACTGCCACTTGACGCTTATATACGTCCCTATACGTGCTGTGAGACGTATATACGCTTCAAGCGGCAGTCAACGTGTTAAAGGTAAGCATCGAGAAGACAGTTTTGAAAATATCCATAGAATGAGGATTGGAATATTAAGCTGTCAGATATAAATTAAGACGAAGGTCAATAAGTTTACATATTTATGATCAGAAATAAATGCAGATGAATTAATTGAGAACGAGAGTAGTAAAAAATACAGAAAAGTTAAAAGTATTCAACATGATTAAACAATTAATTTGTAACCAAGATATAGGAACCTATAAAGAGCAAGAAAGCAATGTATAAACGTAGGTATTTTAAATTTCAAGCCAGTCTTAATGTGTGCTTCAGAAAGATTGACATACACAAAAAGAGATCTAAGCAAACCCCATGCTTCAGACGTGAAAGTGGAATATGCAGTTTTACATAGAACAAGGAAATACCAAATAAGTAACAATAGCGTGAGCACTCAGAACATAGAAAAATTAACATCAAATTAGAAAACAGTTGGCTGAAGTGATTCAGACAGACGTTACCAAAAAGAATGTTAAATCTAAAGGTAAAAGGAAAACAACCAAGAGGAAGACCACGGGAAAGATGGGCCAAATTAAGGGAAATATATAGGAATGGGAATATGAATGGGAAGAAATACCGTATTTACTCGCATGGCTTTTCTTTGTACTGCTGTATGTCAGTTGTAATGCCTTGAGCCTGAGCTTGACTTAATCTAATGTCTGATCATGATGTAAAACTTTGCGCGTAAAATATACATATCAAAATTAATTTCTTAATTATTCAAAGAAAATAAACATACATGGATTTTGCACTGCACTGCTTTCAGCAGGCAACAAATCCAATTTATATTCCTTGTTGTTAGAGGAATCATAGACTTTTTTATTGTAGAAGTGATGAATAAAAATCGTGGGTTTACCATGCTTATTTTTTCGATATTTGGAATCTTTACGAAATACATTCTTGAAGAGAAAAGTAGTATCCAATTTTGTATGAAGAAAGGGAGAGAAATTACGCAAAGAAAATCAATCAATCAATCTTTTTAATGTATCCCCCAGTTTGCTGACAGCATAAAGTCCACTATAGTCCACTGTAGTCTATTCAGTTGTTTTTCATGCAAAGAAAATAAAATTCTGAAAAATAGGTCTTCCAAAAAGAGCAAAGGATAGTATTGACGTCGTCATAGTCATCAGTCTCCAACAGAGGCTGAAGACAATATAAAATAATTAATGTTCAGTATAAATCTTGTACCAAGACATTGGGATTAATGTATTTCCCACTTAGTGTGTTGTCGTACATCTCTTCTATTTTCTTCTTTCATTCCTACTCTCTATAAGCTAGTTAAGACAGTTATACAGTATTTAGATTAATCTTTTGCTTTACAAAATAAGAAAGCTATATTTTTTCCAAGTCTAAATATCATTCAAACAGTAATCTTGACTTTTTTTCTTCATTATTTCATTAGAATTATCAGACTTACTTCTCAGCAATGCAAAGGTAAATTAATGTAACTTAATTTCAGTAAGTTGTGTGTTAATGGTTTGGCTGCACGTTGAAATGCTGTGTCCACTACAAGACTTGTGTAAGTCTGTGCCTGTGTGCTTGTTTGTGTAGGCCCACATCACCACTCGTCACGACACTTGCCCCCGGGTTTGCCGGATGAAGTGAAGACAGAACCTTTAAGTCTGTCAGGCAGTGCAGGAGTGAGTGGTGACCTGAGTGACCCACAGATGGGAATTCAGCAGCCAGAGGAAGAAGAAGTGCCAAGTCCAAACCATATACCACGAGGTCCCAGTCCTGAACCCAAGATAGAAGATACAGAATGTCACAGAAGTCAGAGTGCCATGTTAGTAATATCCATCATCAAGTTTCTCTATTAAAGCATTACTTGTACTATTAGGCTAAAATACCTACAGGATTTCGAAAAATTGGTGAATCATTGTTTCCTTGATATATTTAATCTTTAAATGGATATACATAAAAAATGTAAACAAAATTCACTTCCTAAGGAACATTTCGTGTTTATGCTTAGACACATTTTAATACGAATAGTAATCAGAAATTCAGAAATATCATAGGAAATGAGATCCTCAATTTAAAGATTTTGAGCATACATTTTACAATACCATAAAGTGGGGTTATTCTGAAAACAGCTTCAATTTTCGTTCTCTTTGATCTACATGAAATGTAAGCTCAATAGAACACATTTCTTACATGTTGTTAGATGACTAACAGATAGAAATGGAATAAGAAGACAGTTGATGTTGATATTTGAAGTGAATGAACCCAACAATTAGCATAGCAATTGACGGTTGAAATTTTTATTATTGTAACTGACAATCAATTTTAAGTGTGTGTCATAAATATACAGATATTTTTGTTTTTTGAAAAGTGGATAAGCAAATGTATACTTCCGTGCGAAGAATAATGGAAGTAATATATTTTTAACTTCGTTATAATCCATGGACTAGAGATCTTGTTTTGTTGGGGCTTTTCTGAAATATGTTGTTGTTTTATCAAATGCTTGGCTCTGGCAGTGAAGCCATTAGCTCTCTCGCTGTCCAGTATCTAGTGCTTCACAGGTTTGAAGATGTTCTTCAGCCATTTCCTCTTCTTTGTTGCACAGGGGACAATTTGGATTTGTATAGATACCCAATTTGTTTAAATGTTTTGCTAAATAATCATGTTCTGTAATTAGTCCAAATTTTGCTACTGCCATTTTACGGGGTGTTTGTGGAATGATTTCTGGATTATTGATTAAAATATTCCATTTTTTATCTTTAGCTTGTTTGTGTAAATTCTGTATATTTGTCTTTATATTTATTTTTAATTAATCTTTTTTATAGATATGAAAGGTAAATTCTTAGTTTTATTTCGAATTAATTTGGAGCCTTTTTATGTAAGGAGATCAGCAGTTTCATTGCCAGTAATTCCACAATGTGCAAGTATCCATTTCAAGTGAACATTTTTCTGTAACTTGTGAAGTTGTTGTATCATTTTCTGGCATTCCTGAATTTGGATTGACATAATTTTATGTGAGTTCAGTGCATAGATGCTGCTTTAGAATCTGTGAGTATGACAGTTTTTTTTTTTTAATTTGTCTATTCTATGTAAGAGCTATTGTAACACAATATGAATGGCTGTTATTTCTGCATCAAAATTTGTCGTATGATATCCAACTGGTTGATAAAATGAGAATAATTCACATGTAGCTTCTAATCCTGGATTACTATTAGCTATAGACCTATCTGTGTATATGTGTAACCATTTTTCTGGTGTGTAAGTTATCTGTTATTCACAGCTTCCAATGCTAGAGCCTTCAATACAGGTTTCGATGTTTCAGGTTTTGTAACTGATTCTTCTAATTCCAGTTGGGTGTTAATTGGTTGAAAGGTTGAAGGATTTTCTCTGATCATAATATTTTCTTTAGATTGAGGAAGATTGTTCTCTGTTTTTATGTTTGTAACTTTTGATAGGAAGCTTTCTTGCGTTTTTTAAATTAGTTGGTTGTAATTGTCGTTTTTCTCCCACTTTGTTGTTGGTATTCTTAGCATTTTTTCATGTTGAATTAACGATTCTTCTTCTTTTTCTTTTTTTGAGATATAGTATGGGGTTATTCTGAATTGGAAGATTTGGTTACTTCGTCAAATAACATAACTGAAACGAAGTATAATAAGACTTAAAACATTTGAATGCAGCATATTGTAACCTGTTGGCAGTTAGTGCCTTTTCAGCTACATCCTTATATTATGTGACTAGGCCTTTGTTCCATATATGAGTTAGGGCATTTTTCCAGATATGAATTAGTTCCCTCAAGTTGGTGATATTGAAACAGTTTACAAGGCTGAAATAATCAAAGTATTACCTGATCCAGAGTTTGCATTGCTGGGAGGACAAATTAAATTTGCTTTTGACATTAAAGTGCCTAATTTGCAGTGATGTAAACAAGTATGGTTACCGTCAAGTGAGGTGAGTTCAAACACAGTGGTGAGTTCAGACAGTATTGTTACTCTCTCTTTTATGACAGTCAGTTTACACTACAGTGTGAGTTAATGACTCCCGCACTTAACAGAACCTTAATAGATGCTGCAAGTGACACGTGCTTCCTGTTTCCACTGATTGGTTTTGTTTGGCCTTTTAAATTTTACGATGCAATAGCTGAGATTTTTACAATGTGGATACTTTCATAGTTGTAGGTTGAGGGATATATAAGAAAAGCTTTGGTTGTGCACTTTGCAGTTTCTTAAAGTGTTTAGAAAGCCACAGTTCAGTTGCATTATTGTTTATCATATCCTTCTAGTAAGCATATTTGTGACTAAGAAAACAGTGTGGGGTGAGTTCGGGCAATGCCATGTGAATACAAAAGTAAGCCGGGTGTTAGGCAAAGAGGTCGTTATGACCGGAAGAAGCTTGAAAAAGCCGTAAAATACATTAAAGAGGGAAAATTACCCTATAGGAAGGCATCTGACCTGTATGGAATTTCCAAATGAACATTGGAAAACAAACTTAATGTGGCAAACCCGACATGCCCGCTACCCTGCAACTTGACCTCAAATGTTCGTCGTTGAATGATGGTTGAAAAGGAGGGGACTGTGCTAGAACTGGAAGCATTTGTAGTTGTTAATTTATTATACTTATCAACAGGGGAAGAAAAAACTTACAAGACAGTTTGTTAGTGTCGTAAATGAAGTGGGGGCAAGGAATGTTGAAGTGAAATTTTTGCGTCATACGGAAGCAGTAAGTCAGTGTTTGGTTTTCCACAAGAGCCTGATGAGGACACCGTAACAAAAGACCAAATTGCAAAAGTGCTATAAACTCCAATACATGACAAAAGGAAATTTGTTTAAAAAAAAAAATAATCTAAAGTGTGTGAATTTGTAAACAGAAAATAATAATTGAGAATAGTTTGTTCCAGTTTTAACATTGTGTAAAGGTGTAAAGAGTTTTCCTAATTAATTATCAACATCACTTTCTTCTATTTTTATTGTTTATTATCAACTTTTACGATTTTGTTTGTTAAGAATTTCTAATATGATCTATTCACAGCTGATTATTTTAAGCTTATTGGAGACATAATTTTAAATATTAGGAGACATTTTGTCTTCATATATAAAGTTTGTGTTTGTAAAGGAATAAAGGGAATGTTTTCATGCAAATTATATGTCATTTTAATTTGCAATACTTATGTTTTATATTCCAATATAGCCTTATTATCCCAACATTAAAAAACAAAAAGAAATTATGTCTTAACTCACCTCACAGTGGGACAACTTCAGACATAAATAAATAACTATTTAATGTCCCAACTCACCCCAATGCTGGGGTGAGTTCTTAACTTTATATTAATTTCTATAAATTGCAGTAATCAATAACTATTAATAACTAATTAGGGAATCTGTTCCTTAGATGTATACCCAACAATTTAGGTAATTTCTATATTTATTGCATTTTTTAATTTACAAACTATATAAAAAATGTTTCAAAACCTTCTGAACTCACCCCACTTGACGGTAGTTCAAACAAAGTTAAGAGCTATTAATGTTTATGTATAATTTTGTTTTATGTATCAATACGTATGTTTAACTCTAAGTTTGTCTTAATATTGGTAAACAAAAGTTTTTAGAAATTATCGTTCTTTTATTATGTATCAGATTAATCAGAATAAAATAATCTATGAGACAATAGTTCCAGGATAGCCTCTGGTTGCATCTACAAGCATTCTGTATTTAAAAACAATGTAGTTTCAGAATAGCCCCAACCATATCTTCAACAATTTTAAATAGTGCTTATGTTGGTGATGAAGTGCTTTATTTTAATTATTAAGTAGCATATAAATGCAACATTAGGTACCAAGTAAAAAGAACTAAATTATTAATTATATGGTTTTCATAATGCTTTATGCCTCCAGTAGTTCGATATAGCAGCATTGTTCCTCTGGTAAATGATCTAATCTTAAACATAAAAAATAATGAGAAATTGAACTCATTGATAAATATTGTGTCTGAAGAGAACAGGGAATGGGGATAAGTGGTATAGGTGACATGTAATTTTAACTGTCTGGCTTTTCGAAGGCTAAACCTGAGATGATCCAGGCACAGTTTTAACTGCAGTCACTCATATGGTTTAGCATACGTGTTACATTGAGTAGAAAGGAATTTCCTACAGGTCACATCTTAATATTGAGGTTTGTTCTGATGGTATTACTGATAATGTAAACTAAAAGTCGAGGTAAGTAAGGTCCTTTGTTGCATGGATGCTGAGTAGTCAGTTGCAATTAAAATGTACAGCAGTGTACATAGTATAGATTCCATCTTTTAATTTATTTGTTGTTTCTCATAGCTCAATCCTATTTTACTGCAGAGATAATATTGTTTGACTTAAGTTTATCTCTTTCTGTTAAAACAATTCTTATTAAGACTGGACTATAATATGGCCATATGTATGCTCATGTCAGGTACTCGCCAAAATGTCATGACTTGTCATTTTATTACGTGTTATACAAACTATTTACAGGGAAATTTCATAAATATGCATGCATAATAGTCAAAATGACATTACGTAATTTTAATTTGATTCCTAACTTTGCAACAGCAACTTAATTCATTGTCTTTGTACACATAGTAAATTTGTTATGATTATGGGAACTTAAAGTAACTACCACTAAATCAGGAAGATGAGGAAAACTAAGCTGTTGTCAGATATAGGAATGGTGAAGTGACAGATGGTCGAGTGACACTTGTGACAGATAGTCGAGTGACACTTACCTCCACACACAGATTGGCATTGCTGGTCATGCAGTGTTGCCTAGTAGAATAATGTTTCAACCATGTGGAAAAACTTCAAACAGACGACTGGGCCAAGGAAATCACAAGTGACGAAGCGAAGGCATTCATCATCAATCTGAATAATGACTAGAGTTGATGAGATGAGTGAAGACAGTGACTAAGAAACTATACACTATGTTGAAGCTAGAAATTGGTTCCTGCTACATTATAATTTAATGTAAACGTAGTTTTTAATCTATATTACAGAATCCAGTGTGTAATGTCTAAGGAACAGTTAGAAAACAACCATTCAGAATATGATGATGAAGCTTTCATTGCAGTTAATTGTGGGAAGGGAAACTCTGAAAGGCAGAACATAACACTTAAAATTAATTACGGTACTTACTTACTTATATATGGCTTTTAGAGAATCTGGAGATTCATTGCCGCCTTCACATAGGCCCACCATCAGACTCTATCCTAACCAAGATTAATTAATCCAGTCCCTACCATCATATCCCACCTCCCTCAAATCTATTTTAATATTATCCTCTCATCTATGTCTTGGTTTGCCCAAAGGTCTTTTTTTCCTCAAGTCTGCCAACTAGTACTCTATATGCACTTCTGGATTCACCCATATGTGCTACATTCCTGCCCATCTCAAATGTCTGGATTTAATGTTCCTAATGTCTGGATTTAATGTTCCTAATTATCTTAGGTGAAGAATATAATGCGTGTAGTTCTGCGTTGTGTAAATTTCTCCACTCTTCTGTAACTTCATTCCTCTTAACACACATCGAAATATGTTCCAAAAATGTGCGTGTAATGCCTACCCACTCCACTTGCGTGATTAGGGTTCCGCATATTACGGATAGATGGCAGGATTATGATTCATTTTCAAGTTGCACACCACTTTGGCGAGTCACGCTATGCATAATGTGTATCTGTGGATAGTTATGTCATGTACTAGGGTGAGTGTATGTGTAAATGTTCGTGTAAGTGTAGTTTAGGGAATGGTTGAAGATGATGATGATGATGATGATGATGATGATGATGATGATGATGATGATGATGATGATGATGATGATGATGATGATGATGATGATGAGGAGGAGGAGGAGGAGGAGTAGGAGGAGGAGGAAAGGAGTGCCGACACATAGTCTACTCCTGTCAAATAGCACCAAGGGGGGCTGCCAGGCTTAACATCTCCAGCCAATGGACGAATTTTTTTTTTTCTTCCCCATTTTAGTAGGTTATTTTGCGACGCTTTATCAACAGCTTAGGTTATTTAGCGTCTGAATGAGATGAAGGTGATAATGCCGGTGAAATGAGTCCGGGGTCCAACACCAAAAGTTACCCAGCATTAGCTCATATTGGGTTGAGGGAAAACCACATAAAAAATCTCAACCAGGTAACTTTCCCCGACCGGGAATCGAACCCGGGCCACCTGGTTTTGCGGCTAGACGCGCTAACCATTACTCCACAGATGTGGACTCCAACAGACGAATCGCTATCAGCAGTGACTTATGCCTTCTCTACATATGCACTGTGGAGAGATTTTGCATTTAACTCAGTCATATTGGTGCACAATTTAGTGATTAGAAGTTGTACACCACCTCTCCTAGTCCCGAAGTAGAAATTTTACATAAAAATTTCTGACCCCGCCGGGAATCGAACCCGGGCCAGCTAGTCTGGAGACAGACGTGCTGCCACAGAGCTAACTCAGCCTATGTTCCAGAAATGTAGAAAGTTATATTGTAAACCATAAACAAATAGTTTAATAAAACTTAAAACAGATTTTAATAATGGAATCCGAAAGTACTTACTGTGTTCCATGTCCTGTGCTGGCACACCTTATTCGTGTCACTTATGAGGTTCCAACATGTCTTCAGACAGTTGACTAAACACCACCACCACCACCACCACCACCACCACCACCACCACCACCACCACCACCACCACCACCACCACCACCACTGTTGCCATTGTTGTCATTATCACCATCATCTCCTCATCCTCATTCTCATTTATGAATTGGCAGTTATCTATGTTCTGTTTATAAATTGTATCACACAGAATTTCTTAATCCTAACTTTACAGGTTTAGTTTACAGTTTTAAAACTTACGAATATTTTGAAGGGAATATATTAGTTACTTTCTATTTCAGGCTTTGTAACTTCAGTTTGATTTAAAAAAGTGCTTCTTTGTTTTAGTTGGAAAAATAATGATAATATTTCGGAATACGTATGATAACTTTCTTGTGTTAAATTTTAACGTACCTTGTTAACATGTTCGAACCTATTTTCGGTCATCTTTGGAACTGGTCGTTGTTGGTCTTGGCGCTTCTTGTTTCCTGTGTGGGTGCGTTCGTAATATAGAGTCAAAGAGTGTATGTGTTTTGAAATTGAGTTGTGTGTTGAGAATATTGTTGGGGTGTGTTTTCGTATGTCTGTATATTTCATATTGTTCTAGTGTGTTGAGTTTCTGGCTTTTTGGTTGGATATGCAGTATTTTCATGTCTGTGTTGATGTCTCTGTACTGCACATCCAACCAAAAAGCCAGAAACTCAACACACTAGAATAATATGAAATATACAGACACACGAAAACACACCCCAACGATATTCTCAACACACAACTCAATTTCAAAACACATACACTCTTTGACTCTACATTACGAATGCACCCACACAGGAAACAAGAAGCGCCAAGACCAACAACGACCAGTTCTGAAGATGACCGAAAATAGGTCGAAACATGTTAACAAGGTACATTAAAATTTAACACAAGAAAGTTCTTATCATACATATTCCGAAGTGATACGGTGTTAAAAGTTGTGTAATCAAGATGATAATATTGTTATCTAAATTCCAGTTACATATTTTAGAACTAAAAGTATCTTTACAATCTTCAAAGAATTACAACTGAATCAATCCTCTCTCATATTCATATTCCTACAAACGGCCCAAATGATAATTATAAATGTATAATCTTAGTAGTATATTATTTAAACTTTAAAGTATTTCCTTATAATTTTAATACTAAATGTTCGTAAATTATATTTGGTGCTAAAATGATTAGTTGATATACCGTTTTGTGACAACATAGTGAAGTAATGACTAATTTTAATTATATGGATTTGACAATTAACCTTCAGACTACCAAGCTCTAAGCCCAACACCAACTACCAAGCAGGGTCAGACAAGACCCCGAGGAGAAATTGCTTTATAAAGAACAATGAAAATACTATGTAATAAAATACTTATAGAAAATTATAAATATAGTGCATTTTGAAAATACAACATATTTAAAGAATGAATTCGGAAACAATGTAAGTCCAATTGTACTCTAACCTAACTGAAATTTTCTTCTCTAGTAGCCTACACTTTTCTTATTTCGAATTCATGCATTCAAGTTTTTCACAATTTCTTCCGTGAGTTCAAATTAAAAGTTCAAACTAATTTAGGGCAGATATACTTTCGACAATAAAAGCAAAAATATTCACAAAAAAATAAATAGGGTGTACAACTGAACAGAAGAAATTTATGCAACAGATTTCACATACGAAGTCTACTTCACAGTTTCACTGCATGGAAAACACATTCTTTTGGTTATTTTCTTTATATAGCTTTCGCACATGCATTTTTTTTTACACATTTCATAGGATTCACTAGCATATCTGTCAGTTTTCTAAGGCACAACTGACATTGGCTTTTTTTTCATAGCTTGATTGGGAGTTCACCATCTTTTCCCATAGTCTCTGGCTAAGGAACAAGATATCTCATTGCACTTATTGCTGGTTTATGAAATCCTGTGGGATGATGAAGTCGTCGTTTCATTTTCGGAATGATCGACTCGTTCCCAAATTGGAACAGAAATTTCCTTCTTCCATGCGTAGAACTTGACTGAAGATGAGGATTCTTCGCCTTCCATACTAAATAAGGATTGAGACCCCCAATGTCGACAATGTTCAGGAATAAGATACAAGTTCATCGTCTTGTGCTTGTATTCACAGAATATTCATTTACCATTTTGTCGATAGACTGCGCTTGTTTGAGAGTAACGTAAATTCAGTTCTTCTCTATGGCAGTGAGACATGGAAAGTGACAAAATACCTCACTCATAAATTCCAAACATTTGTGAATAGTTGTTTACAAAACATATTGAGGGTATGGTGGCCGAACGTCATTTCCAATACATTACTTTGGAAGAAGATGCAACAGAAGCCCATTGATCTGGAGATAAAAAGAAGAAAATGGTGGTGGGTTGGACACAGGGGAGTAAGAGAAGAGAAAGACCCAGGATAACGTGGTGGGGTTTGTTCAAGAAGAAGCCCAAAATCTAGGGAAGAACTGGAGAGAAGTGAATGCCTTGGCCGCAAATAGGTCAAAATGGCGCTCTCCATAGGGAGACGCAGGACATTGAATGTAAGTATTTTGTCCATAGTATCGACACCCCCCTTTTAGGGCTAGGCAAAAATACCTTGGATATTCCTTGCCTATTCTTTCTCATTGTTCCATACAGTGTCAAATATTTCTTGTAAAGTTCACTTGCAAGTGGAATAGTTGTAAGAAAGAATATGTCGTAATGCCGTATCGTCCTTGTAGGCAGCTGGTTAGGACAAACCTACTTTTTGACACTGATTTTTTCAGGAGCAGCCCCTTCTTTTCCAGTGTACACCTATAAGTTTATTGCATAACTTGATTCTACATCAACCAGGGCCCAAATTTTCATTTCATACTTACCAGCTTTCGACTTCATATAAATTATGAAAGGGCAGCGTCCTTGGAAAGTAACAAGTTGTTGAGCTACAATCCTAATTCACATCTTACAGTAGATGGACTTAGTGGGCGACAAACAAACTGAAGACATCTCTGATATCAGCCAGTTTATCATTTCGCCTCTTTTCATCTCTTGTACTAGTGTCATCAAATCTGATGAATGTCGATAAATGCAAAAATAGAGTTCGAGATATTGCAGCAAGAAATATGTCTCTTTTGTACATGGGAGTTGTAGTTCATAAGGACTCTATGACTCCCGTTTAGCTTTCAAAGCACTCATGGTTATCAAAAATGCTTACATTACATCGCCTTCTGTTGGCAGCCATTGTCTCTGTTTGTCTGGACTCTCTGTATTTCATTCTTCATGAAAATCCTGTGCCTTATTAGTACAGTCTACTATAAGTTTTCAAATACTATCACCAAAAAAATATCTTGAAAGCATCATTCATTGTCTGAATTCTCTGAGATGCACATGTCGGAGGCACTCCAACAATATTTTGAACTGTTCGTCGCGTGGCTTTTGGTGGACTTTTAGACCAAGACATTCCATTTTTACTCGTATAATTTTCATAAATCTGCATATCATCAATTTTCATCTTCACCAACATCATCATCAGTATCACTATTTTCTATTTCATCTGCTACTTCTTCAACCACTTCTATTAGTCTCTTCTAATTCTGACAGATAAACTATTTCTTCATTTTCACTCTCATTCTCACTCTGTATCATATGAGTCATTTCAAAAACATGTTCCTGATTATGTAGGCCTACGTCATATATTTTCCTGTCCTGCGCCATGGTGTCATGGTGTAAGGCATCCCGCCTAGGACTCCCGTTATGGAATACGCGCTGGTTCGAGTCCTCATGGGGGAAGAAATTTTCTCAGTGTATGGGACCGGTGCCCACCCAGCATCGTGATACATTTGGGGAGCTACAATAGGTAGTGAAAATTCAGTTTCGCAAACCAGCTGTAACGGCTGGGTGGATCATCGTGCTAATCACACGATACCTCCATTCTGGTTGGATGATTGTCCACCTCTGCTTCGGCATGTGGACGTGAGGCCAGCAGCCGGCTGGTCGGTCTAGGCCCTTCACGGGCTGTAGCGCCATGGATTTATATATTTTCCTTCCTGACATTTTTATGTATCAAGAAGAGTAATCGTGTACAACTCAATCTAAACCAATAATCTACTGAACAAAAAGTGAAAACAAATTCCCAACAACAATGGACAAACAATTTGAGATGCCTGAAAGGCTTACCAGCAACAACAATAGGCAAAGAAAATAAACTGGTGACAAAAGTTTTGTACAACACAAACTACCAAGAGGGGTCAACAGAGACCCCACTGAATAAAAATAAATATAATTCTCTTAGGGATGGAACACTTATGTAACCAACACGACAGACATGATGCGATAAACAAATCTGACAATAACAAGAAGTATCAATGTGCACAGATAATGTTTTCATATGAAAATAATAAAAAATTTGCAGTGGGGTCTCTTCTGACCCCGCTTGGTAGTCCGAAGGTTAATATATGGATTTGGTTTTTAAAGTTAAATGAAGTTGGATAGTAATATATACATTCTATTGTAGCAGAGTTATTTTATTGTGGATATGGGAACCTTAACAGAATAAACACTCTATTCATTTACATATACACACTTAAAATGTAAATAATTATTATAACAGTGATAAAGATGAATTTTTGCTTTCACTGTTAAAATTAATTTACCGTAAGTCTGAAATTATAGTCATTAGGAACATGAGTTTTGTGATACAGTTACACAACTTCAGAAATGTAATCTTCATCTTACGATGTTTGGTGACTTCAGAAATGTTCTTCCTTGAAAAGGATTGAATACTGACATGAGGCCTCTGTTTCATATGTATTACTTAACAGAAAATACATAATGTAATGTATAAATGTAGGTATTGTAATTCAGTGAGTGAGAAGATAAGGATCACTGAAAAAATATATCACCCACATGGTTATGTTATTTGCAGATTTCTGCGCCACTGGAATCGAGGGGACTTCAATTCATGCACCCGCACAGATCTGACATTCAAACCTGTACCAGACTCGAAACTAGCAAGAAAACGAGAAGAAAGACTGCGTAAACAAGCAGAGAAAGAACGTGAAGATAGAGAAAAGGCTGCAGCACAAGCACAAGCTGTGAGTATCATGTATAAGAATAGTTGTCATTCTTGGCTGACTCTTTTAGTTGACTTTATCATTAACAAAGTTTTCGTTATTTAGCTTTGCACTGGAAATAAATTGCATGTAACATGAATTCAGTGTATCTACAAAGATCATGAAATCAAGCCATTGTAATGCAGTGTCGTAGAACTTAAACAATACTCAATGAGAATTAGCTGCTTATACTACTCAAGAAGCAAAATTATAAGTATACATAATTTTATATTCGACATAATTTTATATTCACAGAAGGGAGAGTATCCCTTCTAAGAATATTTTATCTTATTCCTTTCTCCCCCTTTTTTATTTTATCAAATACTGTATACAGTATGTATTTCTTTTATGTCAGGTATTTGACTTGCATCCTTCCCTAATTCCACGAGGCAAACCAAAAAAGTACACCCCATTCTGGACAGAAAACCTGAATTTATTGAAACAAGATAGAGATAAAGCAAGAACCAAAGCAGAACATAGCAAAACACCAGAAGATACTCAAGATTGGAGGAAGAAGGCTGCCATTCTTAAAAAAGCAATCATAACAGCAAAAAAGAACAGTTTCAATAAATTTATTGAAAATATTAATTACAGAACTGATAGTGCTAAAACATATAAATTTCTGAAGAATATTTCCAATACACAGGAAAATACTAGCCAACCTATTATTTATAATAACAAAACACTAACAGATAGTAGAGATATAGCAAACGCATTTAATAAACACTACTCAAACTCTCACAGATTACATCCCAATATAAAAAAAACTGACAAATTTATCAAAAGAGAATTACATAAAAATAATAAAAACAATATTACTAGTACTATCACAAAACCTGAAATATTTCATCAAAATTTTACTTCCAAAGAATTAACTCTAGCTATACAAAATTTAAAAATCAAGAAATCTCCTGGCCCCGACAACATTCATTCCGAATTTTTTAAACATCTGGGGGAAAAAGCCAAGTCTGTACTTTTATCCATTTTCAATTTATCATGGAACACCTCAATTCCTGCAGCTTGGAAAAAAGTAATCATTGTACCAATTCACAAAAAAGGGGAACCTGCTCATGATGTTAATAGTTATCGACCAATAGCACTATTAAGCATGGAGTCCATGATCTCCAACAGATTAACTTGGTATTTAGAATCCCAAAATCTTTTATCACCAAGACAAGCCGGCTTTCGACAACTACACTCTACCAATGAACAAGTCATACGCCTCGGCCAAGAAATAAAAGACAGTTTTAACAAGAAAGAAGATACCTTGGCAATATTTATTGACTTTCAGTTAGCATATGACTCTGTTTGGAGAAATAAATTATTACTAAAACTCCAGAAATTAGGTATCTCCAGCAATATGTTCAGATGGATATCAGAATTCCTTAGTCAACGATTCATTGCCACTAAATTCAATAATTCACTTTCTACTTACAGACAAACATATCGAGGTCTACCTCAGGGCACTGTCCTCAGCACAACTTTATTCAATATTTATATAAATGACTTACTCTCCCTATTAGAGGAATCAAACATGAAAACAGTACTGTTTGCAGATGATATAGTTTTGTGGACTTCCGGATCTTACAGACATAGAGACAAAATTCAAAATTCTGCTCTTAAAGCTGTAAATCAACTACATGAATGGAATACATCAAATTTGATGACACTCAATTTAAGCAAAAGTAACTACCAAATATTTTCACTCGGTAAAAAAGAAAGAGAATTCAATATCCAATGCAATGGCCAACACCTTCCTAGGACTTATGAATCCAAATATCTTGGAGTTATTTTCGATAGTAAGTTAACATGGAGCAACCATTTGAAATACATTTCTGAAAAAGCTCGTAAAAGATTCTCCCTTCTAAAAAGACTAGCAGGAAAGAAATGGGGATGCTCTAAGAATACTTTGAACTCTACATACAAAATGTTTATACAGCCTGTGCTGACATACTGTGGAGAAATTTTAATTACTTCACCTTTCATAAACGAAATAGAATATGTTCAAAACCAAGCTCTCAGACTCATTACTGGTGGAATCAAAACAACTCCAATAGATTCTATGAGATTCCTCACTAATATTAACAGCATCAAAATGACAATAGAAGAAAAAGCACTGATTCAATATGAAAAACTTCTCAGATTACCAGGAAACAATTGGCATTCATACAGTCCTCTCTGTAGATTGAAAGCTCAAAAAAGTTTCATATCCATTGTTCAAGAATTAAAACAGAAAATCAATATCCCGAATTTAAAAGAAAACTTACAAATTAAACCAAACCCTTTAACTCTATTAAATATAGAATATAATCTAAATTTAACAGAAGAAATACTAAAATCAGAAGTAAACACTGAAATACTGAAACAATTGTCTTTAGAGACAATTAATATTAGGTACCCTCCACAAAACTGGCTTCATTTATACACCGACAGATCCTTGATCTCCAGAGAACAAGGTGCTGGTGCAGGTGTTACGTGCTGTCTCTTCTCACTTTATAGATCACTTGGATATGGAACAATAAGTTTTGATGGTGAAATCATTGCAATAAGTGAAAGTCTCAGGAATCTTCTATGCCACATCAATAAATTTAAGAATGCAGTTATATTGTCAGACTCCAAAGCAGCTGTTCTATTAATAGTCTCTAAACACACACCTTCATCTCAAACAGCAGAAATAACTAAAATGCTCTCTCAATTAATATCACTCAATAAAAGAATTGTAGGAGAAACTGCACTTAGTGTCCCGCAAGAAATTTTTCAAAGTCCAATGATGGGACACTGCGCATGCGCAAGACACAGATAAGTAAAGGAGCTACCACACCATAGATAAAGCTAGTGCTCTAATAGTAACATGTACTTAAACCGTTTTAGCAGGTACATTTCACAATAGCTGAGACTCAACATAACAAATGGCGGCAGTTATATTGCATGGTTTAGGGCCGTTTTCTCCAAAGTTAGTTAAACTTGGGATAAATTAAACCCGTTCAACTTTACTATTCAGTTTAAACATGCTTCCATTTTCTCCATAAATATCTGGCAGCCCACCCGTTTAAACTAATGTTGGCACTAGATGCTCATGGCTTCTCATGTGTTGGCTACACTGAACAATAACTTGATTTGATTACTGATGGCGCGTCAACATGTCAGCTGTTTACAGAGAATTAATCCTATAATCAAATCAACGCAAATAAAGAAGGAATGCATCTACTAGTTTCACAAATAAATAAATCATTTATATCCATGTGAAGTGGTGTCTATCATTTAATCAGTAGTTTTCTTGAATTTATTGGAAAGCATTCTCGATTCCACTTTTCTATGATAGGCAAGATCGTGCAATAACTTGTGTCTTGTGTTAATGTGCATTATCTGATGGCATATGTGGATCCATTTTAATATAAAAATTAATTTCCGTTAGTTTATTCCTTTCCCTCCGAAAATCAATCTTAATTAATTTCAAGAAGACAACTTCCAGCTTTTTAAAGTGTTCGATAACCCACTAAATTAGGCCTACCTGATGTACCCAGGATCTTGATAATTCTAAGGGAAATTGCTTTTATTTTTAACATTGTAGTATGTGATCTAATCTATGTACCCAGGATCTTGATAATTCTAAGGGAAATTGTTTTTATTTTTAACATTGTAGTATGTGATCTAATCTATTTATGTAATATTCACAGGCCCTAGTTTATAATTGGCTAGAATGGGCAAATACCCAGAGCAAGAGAAAGTATTTTAAGGTAGGATGTTGAAATAATTGTTAAATACATGCTCAATAAAAATGAATATTTATAAATAATGTAATAAAAACAGCCTTTTGTTTGGTGAATTGGCACAATTATTGTTTCACATTTTTGTTTGGTAATAGAATGGATGAAGTTAAAGAAAGAGGTTAGGGTGCCAACATTTGCTCTGTCCAGTTTTCCAGTGACCAAAACCCAGGGCCTAAATATTCATAATAGGTGCCATTCTCTTGTATTATTTTTATTTCAGTAAACGGTTGCACTGTATGATTGGTTCATCGTCCATTATGAATTTTGATCAGATTATCATAAGCTGATTAACGTACACTGTAAGGTCCTGTGTTTAGAAATGGAGAATTCAGGGAAAAAAAGTAAGAATTTTAGTCCAGTAGAAATTGATTTACTGCTCTCTTTAGTTGGTACAAAGAAAGATATATTAGAATGTAAGAAAACCGATAGTATATCTTTAAAAGACAGAAAAAGCTTGGCAAGAGCTAGCAGAAAGTTTCAATGAAATTAGTGGAACTGTAGTACGGTAAGAGATTGGAAGATATTAAAGGGGAAGTATGAAAACCTCAAAAACACCTGTAAAAGGAGATTTTCCGAAGATAAAAAATACACATAGGTGCAGGTGGAGACCCAAATCAACCGAACTTAATAATAACTTCTATTAAAATAAAAGAGATTATTGGCACAATACAACTTGAGGGGCTACCATCTGTATGTGACTCAGATTGTACTGGCCAGTCATCACTACTCCCATCTGTGGAGCAACCATCTGCAAACATTGGAAAAGCACAATTTCCTCCTCAAATCCAATCAATTCAAAATTCCAGTGTAATTCCCTTTTCATCTGTGAATCTATACAAGTCTGTAGCTTCTGAATCCCAAGCATTTGTCGCAGGTGATGATTCAAATCCCACTGATCAGGTAACTGAAGATATACCAATATAATAGTATCTCAGGATAATATACAAATTAATGAAGTAGAAGCCATTCCATGTGGCAGTCAATTCAGTATTAGGGACTTAAGGAAACCTACTTCCACTCCACTCCACTCCTAGTAAAGAAGAAAAGACCATAACAAGACAGTTCATTGGTAGGAAAGAAACTTATGGCATTATGGCAAGAAAAACAAGTTCTGCAGTTACAAAAACAAGCAATAGAGGATCAAATTCAATTCCAAAGGATGGAACATGAATTTAAAGTACCGGTAACATATATTATGAAAGAAGAACATACAGTGAAGATGAAACTCACAGAACTTTATATAAAAAATAAGGAGTTTGATCTTGAGATGAAAAGAAGAATTCTTGAACTTGATGTTAGGAATAGGGAATTGGACCTTAAAACAAACAGCTAACTGAAATCACAAGATTTTGATGTAGTTATGGTGTTTATTTTGTTCAAGTCTATATGTTCTCTTTTATTTAAATTAAAAAATTTAATCTAACGTATTAAATCACTTTAGGTACTGGTAACTTATATATTTAAAGACAGTATTGATAACTTTAGTTTTGTAGTGGTTTTTAGTGGTCCTAATATGTTATGATGTCATTTTGATATTTTCATAAAGTCATTCGGTTTATATCATTCACTGTATTAATAATACCATAATCAACATATCACATCAGGTTATCATGCTACTTAAAACAGAAGATATTTAAATTTATGTAGCTTCTTAAGTAATTGAATAACAAGTTAATCAGTAGGTAGTTTAACTTAATTCCAATTGAAAAACAAAATTTATTGCATGTTATCACCTATCACATAATTTATATATGGCTTATTTATAATATAGTAATAATACATAAGAAAAAAACAGTAGACCTAGGCCTAATTATAACATGACATCAAAATGTTCATAAATCAATTGTTAGTTTCATTTCTAATTATTTTAATAGCATGAACATAATATGAAATATACAGTATATTCCCTCCAGCTAATTTCTTATATGTTAGAAAATAAACACACTGCATATTTCAAGTAATTAGTTACGCTCTGTCATTGAAATCCGACATTGATATAATTTTGATACAAATGCAGATATATATCAACTTGTAACATCACTGTGTAATTAAAATAAATTGGGACTTTTACATAAATTGTGACTACACTATAAAGTGTTAAAATGTTTGTGTATCAGTAGTAATATTTTATACAACACAGTTACACTTAAGTCAGGTCATCATTAGATTCTATATTATGGAGGTTGTGTTGCATCTAAAGCTACACCACACAAGATAATAAGTCAGGTTTAAAAAAAAAAATAATAATTTTAGGCTTAATAATTATGGTGTAAGTTACTGGTACTGCTTAATTTTCAGTGAAGTAAAGTTATAATATATACTTTTGAAAATATCCAAGTTTAACATGAATAATAAACAATGTTACATGTACTACAGTGAATGAAACTTACTTTATGTTAATTTCATCCCTTTGTTTCACTGATTCACAAACAAATGTTAGTCATGAACGTACTGATGGATAAGGTCCTGGTAATGCTTAATTTCCAGTGAAGTAAAGTTATAATATACTTTTGAAAATATGCAAGTTTAACATGAATAATAAACAGTGTTACATGTACTGCAGTGAATGAAACTTATTTTATGTTAATTTAATCTCTTCCTTCACTGGTTCACCAACAAATCATGGAAGTACTGATGGATAAGGTGGTTTCGCCTGATATTATTTTCTGCTACATTTCGGTGGTTGTTAGCTGCTTGAGGGAAGTTATGCACAGCATTAATAGCATCCAACTGGTCATCAGTAACAGGAGGTATATTTTCATTCTCATTGCAAGCTATATTGTGTAAAATAGCTGTTGCCGCAATTACACTTTGAATTCTGTCAATTTTAGTCTGATTCCAGTAGCTAAAACAGGAAATCTTCTTTTCTATACCCCATAGCTCTCTCTACTGGACTTCTAGTCCTTATGATGGCCTCCTGAAAAAGTTGTTCCTCTGGCGTGTATGTAATTGTCAGTGGTATAATGAGATAATTTTGTACAACATATCCACTATCTCCAACTAGAATGGCTGCACCAAATTCTCCATCTTTAAATCGCCTCTTAATTATTGAAGAATTAAAAATATGTGAGTCATGAGATGAGCCTGGCCACCTAGCCACAATGTCTCGAATCAACAAGGAAGAATCACACACAGTTTGCAAATTAATTGAAAAAAAAATTCCTTTCGATTTCTGATGATTTCTGAATCTCCTCCACCTGGTGATTGTATTTTCACATGTGTTCAGTCAATTGCACTTATATAGTTAGTATAAAATCCGTGCTTAACCCTTGCCGTTCCTTTAGGTGTTGTTGGCATGTTGATATAACGCTGTGGCAAATGTCCTATAGCTGTAGAAACTTTTGCAAGGACTGAGAGAACAGAGACTGGAATTAGAGTACAGATAGTGGATTGAGAGGACAGAGAATGATCTGAGAGTACAGAGAGTGAACTGAGAGAAGATAGTGGACTGAGAGGAATGACAGTGGACTGAGAGGACAGAGAGGAGCCTGGGAGGATAGATAGAGCACTGTGGGATAGGGAGTAAGCTAAGAGAACAGAGGGAACAGAGACTGAACTGAGTGACAAGAAGGTGGAGAGCGAGGATGGTGAGTAGACTGAGAGATCAGAGAGTGGACTGAGAGGACAGAGAATGATCTGAGTGTACAGAGAGTGAACTGAGAGGAATGACAGTGGACTGAGAGGACAGAGAGGAGCCTGGGAGGATAGATAGAGCACTGTGGGATAGGGAGTAAGCTAAGAGAACAGAGGGAACAGAGACTGAACTGAGTGACAAGAAGGTGGAGAGCGAGGATGGTGAGTAGACTGAGAGATCAGAGAGTGGACTGAGAGGACAGAGAGTAGACTGAGAGGAAAGGAAGTGGACTGAGAGGACAGAAAGTGGACAGAGATTACAGAGAGTGAATTGAGAGTACAGAGAGTAGACTAAGGGGCAGAGAATGGAATGAAGGGACAGAGTGGACGGAGACGACAGGGAGAGGACTCAGACAACAGTGTGTAGCCTGAGAGGATAGGGAATGAACAAGAGGAATGGGAATGAGCTAAGAGAACAGAGAGTGAACTGAGAGAAAAGAGAGTGGACACAGAGAATGTTGAGTATATTGAGAGAACAGAGAGTGGACTGAGAGGACAGAGAAGGGGCAGAGATTACAGAGAGTGAATTGAGAGTACATTGTGTGGATTGAAAGGACGGAAAGTGATACAAAGAAAACTGAGAGGATGGAGTGGGCTGAGGAGAAAAAGAGTGAACTGAGAAGATGCAGATTGGACTGAGAGGACAGAGAGAGAGGACTGAGGTAGTAGAAAAGGGAAAGGAAACACAGTGGACCGATATCAAAGAGAGAGTACCGATACTGAAATTACAGTGAGTGAGCACAGAGAGGACTCAGAGGAAAGAATTCTGACTCGCAGTTTCCCCATTTTACTCTCAGTCTTCTCTCTATCCTCTCAGTCCACTCTCAGTTCACTCACTGTACATTCAATCCACTCTCAGTTTTTCACCCCACTCTGTTCTCTCAGTCCACTCTCTGTCACCTCAGTCTACTCTCTGTCCCTTCCCTGTTCTCTCAGATCACTCTCTGTTCACTCTATGTCCTATCAGTCCACTCTTTGTCTTCTCAGTCCACTCTCTGTCTTCACTCTGTCCTCTGAGTCCACACTCTGTGCTCTCAGTACACTCTCTGTTCTCTCAGTCAACTCTATCCTCTTTGTCCACGCTCTCTTCTCTCAGTTCACTTTCTGGTCCCTCTCTTTTCTTTTAGTTCCCTCGCTACCCCCACAGTGCTCCATCTATCCTCTCAGTCTACTCTCTTTTCTCTCAGACCACTTTCTGTTCTCTCAGTCCACTGCCTGTCCTTTCATTCCACTCTCTGTAGGCCTACTCACAGTCCACTTTCTGTACTCTCAGTCCACTCTCTGTATTTTAGTCCACTCTCTGTACACTCAGTTCACTCTGTCATTTCTGTGCCTTCTCTGCCCTCTGTCCACTCTTGTCTCGTCTCAAAGTTCAGTTCATTAAGGAAAGAGAAGAGTGAAAATAAAACAATGACTGAGAAGACAGTGACGACTGAAATTTAGCAGAAGGGGTTCAATATGTAAGGTTTTTTTAGATTTAGATTTTCCAGCAAATCCTTCATACCCACATTAATGAATTTTAATTTTGAGGGGCTCGAACTAAGGAGATAACACGCTCACTAGGTTCAAACTACAGTCCGATATTAAACAGAGGGGGTTCATTATGTATACAAGTTTAGATTTTTCCTGCAATTCTTTAGTCCTACAATAAGCAATTATACATTTTCAGGACTCGAACTCAGGAAGTAATTCCGTCATTGGGTTAAAACTACAGACTGTAATGTGGTGGAAGATTTGCATTGTGTATACAAGTTTTTAGTTTTTCCTGAAATGTTTTATTCCTTTAATAAAAAATTATAAGTTTTCGGGGCTCAAACCCAGGAAATAATGCCGTCACTGGGTCCAAACTACAGACTGTAATTTGGCGGAGGTCGAGCAGTGTGTATACAAGTTTTTAGATTTTTTCTGGAAATTTTTATGCCTACACATTCGTATTCGAACTCGGGAAATATTGCCGTCACTTTGTCCAAGCAAGAGACTGTAATTTGGCGGAAGATGTACATTGTCTATACAAGTTTTTAGATTTTTCCTGCAATTTTTTATGTCTCTAATAAAGAATTATAAATTTTCGGAGCTCAAATCCAGGATATAATGCCATCAATGAATCCAAACTACAGACTGTAATTTCGCGGAAGTGGAGCATTGCGTGTACATGTTTTTGGACTTTTCCTGTAATTTTTAATACCTATAATGATGAATTATATATTTTCGGGGCTCGAATTCGGCCTTAATTGGTTCCTGTGTTGGCGGTTCCATAGGTGAACCGTTCCTACCTACTACAAACATAATCTTTGTAATAAGTAGACATCGGATTTTTAGGCACTAAAAATTGCAGTTTTAGGCACCTAAAATAAGCTCAAAATTTGTAAAATTAGGCTCTATTTTAATGAAAATAGGCATTTTAGGCACATCAAGGTATCATACTTATTTCTTTCACTGAAATTTTTAGTTATACACTAAAATACGCACAAAAAAGTATGTTTAAACATTAAAAAAGAATACTAAGTTATATTATATTTATAAACAGAGCTGCACAAATTTAATATATTGAAACTAATGAAATAATGATTATTGATATCAAGATTACTCATTTTAAGTTATTGAAATTCAGTTCCATGTTCAGACTTTATTATAATTATCTGCACAGTACACCACCAGAATTTTTTCTAAATTCTCCACAGTTAACCTTTGCCTTTTGTCACTGAGAATCATTTTGAAAGCAGAAAAACTCCTTTCAACCGAAACTGATGTGAGAGGCGCAAATTTTAAATTAGGTACAATAGAAACATCAATACTTACTGGAACATTTACACTTTCCCCCGATATCACTCTTGATACTTTTTCCAACAATGAAAATCCTACATTCTTATTTAATACGTTGTCCCACTTATTTTTAACTTTTTTTCCCAGTTTCGCCCAAAGCAGAATGTATGTTCACTTGAGCTTCCTTTACTATTGCTATTTGGCTACAAAGAGATTGTTTTTCACATTCTAATTGTTCACTGCTTGCAGGTATGAAAGAAAAGTTTGATGTTATGTAGGCAATATCGTTTTTCACTCGTGAGTCATTCAGACAATCTTTCACTGCTTTCACACACGCTGCACTATCAGTTTCAGGTAATTTATCAATAACTGTGACCACTTCTTTAAAATACTTAGAATAATACAACACTGACTGAATCCAGGTTCCCCATCATGTAACAACCGGCTGAGGTGGGAGTGGGATATCTGGAAAGTTCTCTCTGAATATTGAAATCCTGGATGGGGCTTTACAAAAACATTTTTTTGTGTTAGAAATAAACGAATTGACAAGAGGAAATTCATTCCGGATTGTTTCAGAAACCCTGTGAAGGCCATGTGCTAGACAGGTTACATGCGTGAGGTTAGGATAAAATGTTTTAAGAAGTGGAGCTGCAGCAACCATGTATGAGGCAGCATCAGTACAAAACAACAGAACTTTAGAATCGTCTATATTACCTGAGTATAAAGACTGTAGGCCTTTATTTACAAAATAAGCAATGGCTTGGCTATTCACTTTCGAAAGTTCCTTAACACATACGAGGTGTGGAATCGAAGGTCCATCAGGACTAAGTTTTCCTACTACCATATTTGCTATATACCTATTCATAGGATCTGAGGTTTCATCCACAGAGACCCATATGTAAGAATCACTTATATCCTCCCGAATGGAAGCTAAAGTTTCATTGTATATTCTGTCTAAGTAATTTTTTCTTAGGGTCGACTCAGATGGGATATTTTGTTTGCAATATTTTTGTAAAAACTGTCTTAAAACCGGATTTTCAATTGCATTCCAGGGAATGTTAGCAGCAACAAACGCTCTGGTTAAATCAGCATAGAAATTGCTGCTGAGATTGGATGAAGTAGGCTGTGTTAGTAAAGTTTGTTGCAGTTGATTTTTCTGCTGAGCTTTAGCCTTATGAGCCGCTCCTTGCACATGCTGCTTTAGGTGGCACTTCTTTTCTTGCGAAATATAAAAATGTAAATTAAACTGAATTAAAATAAAATCCTAATTGTTGTATTGCCGTATTTCTATCACAAAGTTAGTGGGTTTGAACAATCAAAATTTTAATGACCTGCAAATACTTTAACTATCGGAATTTAAAAGGTTAAAGTGTAGTGGTCTTAAAAAGAATTATACCTCAGGATAGCTCAGTCAATGTATAAATATTATAGGCCTACTCATTAAAATTAATAAAATTTATATATTTCAACTATTGTTACATACCTGTTTGCTACAAATCTTGCAGAATATTATTTTTCCATCATAAGTGAATTCTGAATATTCTGTTAGCCATTGCCGGATCAATGTAGATTTTGCATTTATATTTTTCGGCATTATCGCGTTAAACTTCACAGGAAAACGTCCTACCGCTCAAAACTTCTCAACACAAATAAGGTGAGGGAAAGAGCAACTGTTAACGAGCATTCAAATGAACCGTTGTTATTGAGATTCAATTGGACAAAAAATACAAAGTTCCACTTATTGTTGCATTTCCTGGTAGTGTTAACACTAGGAGGGCCATTCTTTTAAATATTTTGTAACGGTTTACCCTACTAATTCGCAGTTTTACGACTTTTCATAAATATTTCAAAAACACTCTTTCTCCAAAAATTGTGATTTTATGACACTCTGAAGGGTAGTACAGCTAATCGGTTTCAGACCGAAAACAGTCATTTTTATAGTATAGTATATCTCTGAATCGGTAGCAGCACATGTTGTGATTGTTGCCTGCTTCAAAACTAAGGTTGGTTCTTTGTCGGCATTTATGCCTCCAAACATGTTAAATTCGGTGAAATCTATTGCGAGTGTTGTGAGATTCAAAACATTTTGTTTCCTTTATCAATGGTTTCATGGCCGGTGTGAAGCAAACTTTCCACTTTTTAAATGTCTTAAATTTCGCAGTGAATGCATGTATAAATTATAAAAAGTAAGAGTAAAATGCGAAACTTTACAGTGAGTTAGGCATTTTTAGACGAATATTAACAAATTAGGCTTTAATAACCGTTTTAGGGCATTTTAGGGTACTATAAAACTCTTTGAATACCTTTCAATTTCCATGAAACATAAATATTAATAATTATTTTTACTTTTCTCCTAAAGAAACAAAATAGGCATTTGCCCTAGAATCCGATGTCTGGTAATAAGACAGCAGTATTTTACACTCTTTGCGCGTCTTGTACTCTCTGCTCGACCTGCATTAGGTTTTATCGAGAGGAAGATTGGCATAAGTAACAATTTTCGTTACAGTGGAGGCAGATGAGTTAAGGTTGGTAGCACAAAAAGCGCTAGAAATATGTTGGCACTCCTTCAGATGTTACAGCATACCGGGACAAATACTGCAGTAGAGCCGAATTGTATTCCAATGGATACCATCCCATTGTGGAATCCTGGGAAACGAGAATGCGGATGCTTTAGCAAAGAAGGGCAGCACTGCTACTTACAGACCTGTTACTAAATCTACGTATTACTCTGTGAAGAGATTTATTAAATCTACATACATAGACTTCAACAAACAAAATTTGTTAACACAATCCCAAGGGAAAAAATGGAACTCTCTGCATCAAAATCCACAGTTAATTCCCGATTTACCACGAAAATCGTCTGTAGCTGCATTTAGATTGGCAACAGGCCATGATTGTTTGGCTAAACACCTGCATTGAATTGGAATATATCAGTCCCCTAACTGCCCATTGTGCAACTCAAACCAAGAAATGGATTCGGAACACCTCAAAATCTGTGCTTCATTGGCTGGTCATGATAATATCTTTGAAAAATATTGGAGTGCAAGAGGTCAAATGACTTTATTGTCAAACGCCTGGCATTAGAAAACAACAACAACATCCTTCCCTAGGAGGGATGTGCCATAATTGTAGACTCTTTCCATCATAGCATTGCAGTTAGTGCACCATGAGAGACAATTTACATTGCACTAGTATGATTATGATGATTAATGGATCAGTGGTGGAATATGAGTAGGAGAAATGGGAATAACCCGCAAAATTCTTTCACTAAATAGTCTTTGTCCATCACTAATTCCACTTATAGTCATAACGATTTGAATTTGAGCTATAAGTGTGGAAAGCTGATGCTCTAGCTATTTACCCAATGATGCACCACCTTCGAGCATTATAAAAAAGACATTTCTCCTTCAGGAGAACCTTATTATAACAACACATGTTAAAATTCTAAACTGTCTAATGTAGGTCATGTTAGGTAATGATTGTTGCTCATTTTTATCCTATAATTATTCCATCCTTCAGATTAATACATTCAGTATTTATGAAATATTCATATTTATGTCTATTATATATGCGAGTAATTCGTGCACTGTGCCACTGAAAGTCTGATGTGCAGAATATATGGGTTAAGGGATATTTCACAGTGACTAACGTAACAATCGTATATAATTTGTGGATACGTACATGAAACATAGTAAATGCTGGTATCTTTATATTAGTACCATGTTATTTAGTACTTAAAGCTCTATTGATGGAATTAAAAAGAATATTTTAAATGTCAACTCTATTTATACAATACTCATTTTAGGTAATGTGACAGACATAACATTTTTATTACCCTCTGAAAATAGAGACATAGACTAAACAATTTTTCTGTGATTTGGTTGCTTACAAAATGAAACTATAAATTGCATGATTAACAATGTGTTTTAGATAAGCTTAGTTGAAAATGTCATATTTAGGCTATGAATAGGTCATCCAGTATATGAATATACGTATGTCAATACATGTGTGTGACTAACGTAATAGAAAGTAACATGCACAATTTACTGGACAAGTTTTACTACTGAGTAAAAAGAATAGCATTACATATTTCATCTAAAGTTTTATATCTGCAAGTTCTTACAATGAATTCTTACCGGCTTTTAAGGAACCCAGTGGTTCATTGTCACCCTCACATAATCCTGCATTGGTCCCTATCCTGAGCAAGATTAATCCAGTCTCTATCATCTTTCAATGAATACTTAATCAATTAATATCCATGTGGAAACAGGCATTCCTACGGTCAGAATTTTACAACAGTTTCACATCTGTTGCAACTGCCTCCTTGTCTCCTGTATTCCTTTAGAGGTTAATGTAAAGATGTCCTACTTTCACTACACTGTGGCATGCCTTTATGCCGTGTATGGACTTAACTTGAGCAAACATATTTCCAAGTTTATTCTCATCATCTTCCATATTAGATAGGGGTATACCCAATCGGTTAACTTTTATGTTAAAGGTAGTGACTTTTTTCATAAAAGGTCTTGGTGTTGCTAATGACAATCTTTTCATTTCTGAGGACTTACTGCCAAATATAACGTTTCAGCATAGTACCAACACCATCATGGGGTTCCTTTCCATGGGTAGGACTCGAAGATGTTACAGGAAATGTATCTTTGATTTGATGAGAGTGTTGTCATTGAGTAGCAATTTTTAAAATGAGCTAAGCACCATCAGACCACAACATTGCCTTTTGTTGAAATCATCCACAATGTGCCGGTTAAATTTAATGTTCACTTCTGATGTGTGTGATCTTGTGTTCGAAATAACACCATTGGTTTCAATTTGTAAATCGTCATTCTCATCGGTCTTGCAATATATGTATATCATCAGTGTAAATTGTAACTCATTTATGTTTTGTTGTCCAATGGGCAACCGTAACTTCATTCTGGTGCTTAATCTGTTAGTTTTCGGTAAAATCTGTCAAGGCAGTTGTTGCCTTGTTGTTCCATGCTTTGAGTTTAATTTTTGTTTTCTCAGTTCAAGTGCTTGTCTTTTGTGTGAAAATTGTGATCTACAATTTTTAAAATATGTTACTTCAAATCTTGAAAAAATCATCTACAGGTATGGTCTGTTCCTCACTTATTCCTCCAACCCACTGATGAATATCAATGGCTTCATTGCAGTCATCTGTCAAGTTTGTTACTGCAGCTCTGACAAGTCTGTGTCAGTGTGCTTTCTGGGTTACTTTGATTACAAACAACCACACAAATTAATTCTCTAATGCTTACAGCATTTGATTTGAAAGCAGAACTTTTTAACAGAATGATAAATTCTCGCAATAGGAATAGCAGCATTCAGATTGATAATTATATGATAACTAAAGCACGGTCTTCGTTGCCTGCGTTCATAAGTTACCTGCGCTTGGATAGTGTGGTGTATGCCTAGCTTGTTGTGTGATGGGAGGGGAAGATACGGATGTCCCTCCGTTGTACATGTTCAGTGTGGTGAAGGACAAAGTTGCACCTTCTTTACATGACAGCGTTGTTGTAAATAAATGCATTGTAACACATCCTTAGAACTTTAATAACATTACATTATTAATAGAATGCAATACTGTACAACAGTTTTCATTTATGATTCACCTATTGATGCGTCCACAGTTCCATTACAATAAAGAACAATACATTTCCATAAAGTATCGAAAGAAAAACCTCTAGGCCTATCACTTAGAAACATTTTGAACTGAGAAAATGTGTGTTCCACATTGCAAGACGTGAGTGGTGCGAAATGAAAATATGAGCTGCCACATGTATCATCTGAGGGCTCGTCATTAACTGACAAAATATCTCTTATTTCACACATTGCTGAAAATCCACAGTTCTTTTTCAACACGGTCCCAAATTTCGTCTTAACTGGTTCCAAACTTGGATGTGGTTTTGCTTCACACAGACTTTGGTACAAATGTTCTACGAGTTAGAGGCCACTGGACATTTCGAGGGTTGACGATTCTAGTTGTTTTATTGTTGTGGGAACATCTTTGTAAAAATCTTTTATGTACAACAGATCTTCATAGAGTGCTTCCGAAAACAACGACTTTGCAACCTTTATTGACGTGCTCGCTTCATCATCAAATGTTTGTATTACACCACGGACTTCCTTGTAGTGTTCACAATAGTACAATGCCGCCTTCAGCCAAGTTCCCCACCGAGTTAAAATGGGCTGTGGTGGCGAAGAAATTCCTGGTATGATATCTTTGAATTTCTGTTTTCGAGACGGGGACTTCAAAAAGATTTTATTTCCGTTGGAGATTAAGCTGTCAATATCAGGGAATAAAGAAATAATTTCTTCAGCTACCCTATGCAGACCATGGGCCAAGCAAGTTAAATGTAGCAGGTTTGGATATCTAGTCGGATTTGGCGTGCTGCTTTTAACATGTATGCTGCAGCATCGGTCACAAAAAGAAGGACATTTTCTCTTTGTATTCCATCAGGCCACAAAAGATTCATAGCAGTCTCAAAGAGAGTATCAATTGTGGAACTGTTTACTGCAATAAGCACCTCGCTTGTTAACAAGTATTTTATGAAGGTTTGTACGGAGATAATATTCCAACAATAACATTGCCAATAGACCTTCCTTCAACATCTGCTGTTTCGCCTATAGAAACCCATATTTTATTATTTGCGACAGATTTCCTAATGCCGTTGATGACATGATCATAGCACGGGGATAAATATCTTTTGCATAGAGTTGACTTGCATGGAACGTTTCGCCCAGTATATTTCTGCAGAAATGATTTGAAAGTAGCATTTTGTAACTTGTGTAATGGAATATTGCAACATATCATGATATTGCAGAAGTCGTTACAAAACTCTCTCTGAGTAGGCTTATATGAATTTGAACTCGATGTTGTATCATGTCTGCTAAACAGGGTTATACTTTTTTATGTTGTTTAGACTTACAGTGCTTCTGGATGAAAATTTTTCTGTGACCTTTAAACTGTACATGGAATACTTTGCAAAATATATTTACTCCTTGTATAGAAAAATACTCACGGCCAAATAACTGTAATAACTTCTGTTTCTTTATGTCTGACATTACTGGCACTCTTGTTTACAACTCTGCACAGTATACACGTGCCCGACCGACTGCTGTACGTATTAAGAATGCGTCGAGACGCCGTGCCCATCGCGAGTGATGTGGACGTGACGTCCGACTCTCGGTATCGCCCTTGTACAGACAACTTGTATCGCGGCAGCAGGCAGTGAAAAGGCAACGAGGTCCGCGCTTTAATGATAACAGTTCATGTAGTGGTTTGAATTCCTGAAATTTTCTGAAGCCAATTTGTATATGGGGATACTCTGACTTGAATAACTGAAACCCTTCTTTCAAATTGAACATCAAGACCCTTTTTTGAATCTTTAACTACTTTTTTATTCTGGATCTGTTACAGTTTTATAGTCTTTCGTGCCAGGACACTGAAGTGATATATAATTGTGTTGATAAAAGTCTTGTACCAATTTTTTAGTCTCTTCTGATATGGAGTCTACTCTCTTAGTTTTTGTTTGTTCCTCATTTTCCACACAACAAGCTTTTTCGGGACAACTTTTCTCTTGCATGGACTTGCTGGAAGTGAAGTGTGAACTCCTCTTACAGTTTTCCCAAATGTTTGTGGTGATTTGTATGGGAAATGAAGAGCTATGGACATCTGCTCTTTATTTAGCTTTTTCTCTCTCTCATATTACTCATACAGATTTTTCTTACTTCTGCTACCTTCTTCTTGAACTCATTATTTCTTCTTTTTTCTCTGTATCGTCTCATACCATCCTTCACTTTTTACCTTTCTTCAGCTATTTTATCTGCAGTCCTGAGTGCACAACTGTCTTGCTTTCTCCCCTTGGAAGTCTTTGCCATGCTCTAGAACCCACTATTAAAGTATCTAATGACGCGAGACTTCAATGGGAAAAGAGTACATCTGTTAGCTTATAACTTTTCAACATGAGGCGTGGCTAACCTAACACCATTTTAATGTTATGTTAGTCGCAATTGGATGTTACATTAGTCACAATAATGCTTAAAAACTGTTTTTAAATTTAAAATTAATTTATGGCTGATGACACTCAGTGTATGTAGTACTAAGAGAATGTAGCATTTTAGTTCAATAAATATTATACAGTACATGTTTCAGGAACTGAAAAATATTTCATTTTTGTGACTAATGTAACCCAAGATTTAGTTTGTATTCAGCATGTTACACATACTTAGCCTACTGATTCAGAGTAGTATGCAAATACAACCACAAATTAGAACTAGAATACTACCTGTACTAACAGTACACAGTATAGTTATGCAGATACGATCAAGTCATGTGATTTTTATTGTGCAGTTAGAAAGGTTATCAGTTATGGTGCAAACGAACTCCTAACTCACTCCACTCTCCTAGAGGAATGAACCATCACAGAGTGTTTCTTTTACGCGGTATTATCAGATTAATGAAGTTCTAGTAACATATTTTATTATTAATAATGTTCAGTTGATGGAACTGGCACTTCAATTTTTTATATATATGTCCACTTCATCGTGAAATGTCCCTTAATGTTAATGACCTGCTTGTCGTAGTTAGTCACCAGTCATTTTTATCCCTTGCCCACCAAATTCTCGCCTTCTCGCTTGTTTTAATGATAAGGAAGAACTAAAAACTATTGAATATGCTTAAGAAAACATCAGTTGAACAGCAGGAAGAAAATATGATGTATTAAAGCTGTATCCACGACTGACATCAGATTGAAACTTGCCTTAAACAAATTAATAGCGATTGCAGAGCTTTTTTGTGACAGAAACCAAAGTTTTTAGAAGTGGAAACAAAGCGACATGGTTATATGAATGATAAGAGACAGTTTGGCTTTGCTATTATTAGTGAAATATACATTTTAAAAGCCATGTCAGTAGCAGGGATCTGGATGTAGCTAGGCAAGCAAGCTCTCAAGATTTTATAAGTGGAATAAATTTGGATTCCATAGAAGAACCAGCATTCTAGAATTGTGTTTAAATAAATAGAAATAAAATAACCTTTTTCTCTTTTTTAAAAAGTCTCCCAAAATTAAGGGGTGCAGATTATTTGCAAACTTTTAATGGATTCTCTCCCCCAACCCCCACTTAAAAATGTTTCATGTTTTTCTTCTTACTCTAAAGCTTTGTATAGAGATTAGAAATTATATTTCATGCGAATGGTCTTCATTTGAGTATGATTATGGATATTTTTATGTCAACACACATTCAGAGTATGATGTTCACATTTCTGTATATCGGTCCCACCATAACTATCTTTATATTAACGTCTGATTATCAATATTGTCTAATGATAAATATATCTTAAATTAGTATTTTTTACCGACGTTACCTTCATAACTGCATTAGAGTAGCCCATTTTTAATCTGTTCTATCGCTTAGAACAGCCCGCATATATTATTTTTATTTCATCTTTATTACTGATCTTTTATTTATTTATTTTTTTTTTTTTTGGTAGTCTGATCTGATCCTACTATCTTAGTCCATTTTCCATTCATTTCTGTCGCACCTGTCATAAGATTCCAGTTCACTTTGCAGCACTAAACTCTCTTTAAATTGTTTTGCATAAACACATTTAACTACATTATTGCCTTTTGTTAATAACACTCTGATAGCCCTCACTGAAAAATAATTTGCACAATATCATTCATATTATCACCGTCTTATCACATAAGCCTCTTTATCACTTTTCATAGTATACTTCCACCCTTTTGTTGGTATATCTTCTATCCCTTTTCTCCACATATGCATGTAACAGTCACTTTAATTATTAGTCTTAGTATTCAGTCTCCTATTTGTCAGTGACTAATGTAAATTATCGCACTAGCCTTCATTCTGTCACTATTTTAATGCACTAATAAAACCCCTCTATTTATTCCTAGATTACTTCTTTAATCATTCTTCCCTCAATATTACATCTCTACAACATCCAATCCTAATTATCCACTTCTTAACCTAGTGTGTCTTCATATCATAACTTCCACCTTCATTAAGAACACTCAACAACACAACACTACTATTAACACAATTATACTAGACTTCATCATACTGCTCTCTATGATACCAGACCCACTCTGTTTCATTCCCTCAAACACCAGTCCCTTGGGTTGTAAGCTTTCCCATCTTTTATTCCTCCTAGCTTTATTCGGATATCCTTAGGTGACAGTTTTCTAATTTTATTCCCGTCATTTTCTCTTAATTTCCTACTATTTTTATCTGTATTCCTGTCTCTCTCCTATTTGCTCCTATGTAAACCTTTACCCACTATCCCACTCTCACATAATGAGGGCACTCTAATTTCGTCTGACAGTCTTCCCTTTTCCTGTCACTATCTCTGGCCATTGTCCTCTCCTGCCTTTTCTGCTGGCATCTGCTTTTCATGCACTTGATATTGGCCTCTGCTGCCAGCTGGTATTTTGTTGCTTCATGCATTCTTTGTTGCCTGCCCTCACTTCCAGCTAACTGATATTTCCTGATCACAGCTTCACACTGCTTGTTGGAATGGTCTTCATTTAAAAAACCTCAATCAACTCGAATCTTTTCTGTAATTACCGTATTTACTCGCGTATTTTTCGCACCTTTGGGGGGGGGAGGGGAATCCATTCCGAACATTCCAAAGTAGGGGTGCGTAAATTACACGAGGAAATAAAAGAATGACATGACATTATGAAGAACAGCATTTTATTTCAAAGAACTGAACTGCATCAGATCCCATTCTTCTGCTAATTCCCACCCTTTAGGAGAACTAATCAGGTTGAGAAAAGAAACAAACCTGATGTCAACTGCATGTTTGGTGACCTTGGCAACAAATAAACCCTTTGTCACAGCTAATCAAGGATGGTAAGCCATGGGGTGTGCTGTATTTTCCCGTTTTAACTGACCAGTTAAAATTAAAGTAAAAAGAAAATGTAAATAGGAATTTAAACACTTGGTTGCGAAAATTACGCAGAGAAAAGAATTAAGTCCAAAATTCAGCAAATCAAACTTTCAGGTATAACCGCAGTCTAATACATACAGTCGCGCAACTCATACGTATAAAATATGACAACATTTGACAGCTGGCATGACAGTAGCCCTCTAGCGGCAGGCAAGTTAAAAGTGTGCACACGACATATGATAACACATCAGAAAACAGGTTTGCATAATTTATTTTATATTTTTATGCTATACTGTAAGTCTATATGGTTCTTATTAATTTTACTTTAGAATCCTAGAAGAATTTCACACGCAGTTAATCTACAAGTTTGAGAAGCTGGGAATAAACGTAATTCTTTCTGCTTCTTACAACTGAATCATGGTCCTGATCACGTATCATGGTTTGAAATAGTATAATTGTTCGTACGTGGACGGTTAATTCAATTCATTCCTAAATATATTTATGAATCATTGGAACTTTATATTTCCTATGAGAAGAGTCAAAATTAGTAGCTTCAAAATTGTAGGGCATATCTCGTAGGGTACATCGCGTGGTGAACTCCTCTCCCTATTTCCTGAGAAATTAACTATTTTCCATACCGCAAATTGGATTAAACTCGGCCGCTGAGGTAAACTTGAAAATAAAAAAGGGGAGGATTTAAACCTTAACATGACAATCATTGGTTTATGAAGTTCATTATTTTTCAGTTTCTTAAGAACCGGTATTTCCTTTATTATTTTGAGTCACAGATAGTGCTGATATTATGGTTTAAATTTTTAGGGCAAGTTTACCGCATTTTACATTACATTTCCAGTTTTCACACACAAGCTTAATTTTAACTTATCCTACCTATATAATACGTAATTTACATGCACTTACTGTTAATATGACATAGATGAAAACAAATAAATGAACACACAATTTTGTTGAAAAAATTGTAACTTCAATTAACTCAGAAAATGTAGGCCTAATTTTATTTTCAGAACAGAAGTGGTGTAAGTCAAAAGTGGTTAATGAGGATTAAAGTAAACATTCTGTAAAATACAGCGCAAAGTAGAAGTTAATATTGAATTTATTTAAACTATTAGTATTCAATGAATAGCACGAAGAATATATTAATTGCTACTTTGCGCTGTATTTTACAGAATTTTTCCTTTAAACCTCATTACCTAATTTTGACTTACACCACTTCTGCTCTGAACGGCGCAAATAATCACTGGGAATGTAAAATCAACACCAATAACAGTCATGCAAATTATTACAGAAAAGATTGCTTTTTATATTAAATTTAAAAAGGCTCTTTTATTTCTTGAGAATTTAATATGTCTGCCACATGAATCTACACAAACACATCAGAAATTTATCGACACAGTGGATTTATTCAAGAAGTGAATATTTTGCAAAAGGATTACAATACTCCATGAATTCTTGAAAAATTAACGCTATGATCCCTACTTTAATGCAATATAACATTCAACTTTTGAAAAATATAAAGAAAAAAACATGAATACAAAAATTATGGAATTACTTGCATTAAAAACTGTAGATACATTATCCAAAATCGGAATGGTTACACATTTACACATATGATCTCTGCAAAAAAATAATATACTGTAACAGGTATTTAGTTTGTTTCTATTTAAACTCTCCTTCCTGACATACAAATAGGTAACTGATAACTAATAAATGTTTTATAGAACACAATACGTAGGCTACCTACAACGTGGATTATTGGTTATGACTGAGTTATGATTTTCCCTTGGTCTTTAGGGAATCTGAAGAACGACAAATTCGGAGATTTAAACTTGTTGTTACTGCAATTTTCGTCATTCCACACATTGCCTTTATTCCGATGCATGATTAAAACATTATTATAACATTTCGCATCCCTTTAAAGCACGTGCTGGCTGAATGAGACTGTATCAACCCTATGACCAGTGCCTTGCCTGCCGCTTGGGCACTAGTGTCGCGAATGTTGGCAAAAAAAGTGTTGAAGTTGCGCGACTGTATGTATTAGACTGTGGTATAACTCTCTGTAAATAAAATTGATTTGAATAATTTCGAGAGAAAAATTGATGTTTAAAAATTGGGGTGCGAAAATTATGTGAGTAAATACGGTATATTTAAAATTACAGACAATATACATTTAGTAACAGTTGTAGACTAGTGTTGAAAATTGGTATGATACATAAAGGCAAAATGTTACAAAAAAAGCTGTCTGTTGTTATTGAAATTTGTGAAAATACTTCTTATTTAACTTTGAGAGATTCTAATTTGAAGATACATTTTATTCATAGGATTTCTTTATTTTAATATTTTGATTAATACATATTTTCATTGGCTCTTACGCATGTAATTAGCATTACTTTTAAATTTCTCATACTAATAACACATTTGCATTTAACTGTGACTTCTGTAACTGCATGGTTAGAAAATTTAAAATAAATTAAGTATACTCGTCAGGATATGCAGAATATCTATCAAGTGTAATTTGACTTTTCTAAAATTTATTTGTTTGTTTAGAGAGATGATTGTGAATGGTATGTTTCAGCGCAAGATTGCAACTCCTGAGAAACCTGAGGGACCAAAGCCTCCGTCACGTGGTCCCATTGAGACCATCACTTCTCCATATGATCGCTTCACCCCTCGGCAGGGCTACCCTGATACACCAGCCCTGCGCCAACTGAGGTACAAAACATTTATGCTGTTATGAAACACCTACACACACATACATAGAGGAATAAACATACATAATTGAAACGTATTTCGCTTTTAAGTCATAATTCTGATGCCTGTTTCTTTAACTACAGTATCTGCGGGGATACATTCCCAAACCTACCACAGATAAATGAAATTGTGGATAATAGCAAAACCTGTAAATGCTCTGTTGGTAGGTTGCTACTGCAGCATGTGTCAGGACATTGGAAAGGAAATAGTGGGGGGGGGGGGGAATAATGCCATAAGAACAGTGTTGTTGATTGATATTACCACAGTCTATGAATACACTGTGTGAATAAATTCTAGGTTTTCTATAAAACTCTTTAGATTAAGATGCTAGGAGTTAAAAATACATTTAAAAAAAAAGTTGCTGAGGTTATCTTTGAATACGGTACTTATTCTTGGATAAGGAGAGATTACAGTCCAAAAATAAAGTTTTATAATGTAATAGTTTTTACTGTGCAAATTATTTGACAGCATATAACAATGACCAATAGAAATTGAGGATAATTTTGCCATAATTTGTGTATACGTATGCACAGAATGGTGGGTGGTGTCAAGTTCTGCACATTAACATCCGAAATAGAATTACAGAAGTTCATGCTGGTGTGTTAAGTTTTATTTAATTCTAACCTTATAATAATGTAGTTGTTTCACTTAACTGTATGGTCTCAAAGTGCAAAATAAAATTTTGAGTCTGAAGTGATCATTCCAAAGATAACTATAAAAAATAAAAAAAATCTGAAAGAAATTAATATCTATTTGTATACATAATTATAAAAATAGTAATAATTTTATAATAATTTCAAATTAAATTTTAAGTGCAAGCATTAGAGAATTCACTAAACTTATTAAGAATTCCAGGGCCTTATTCACACTTGTTTTAGAAATAGTTATTGGGAAGATAGAATAATGATATATATGTGTCAAATTAAACAGAAAGCAATGTAGCATAAAAATCGAATTTTTTTTTTTTCTCAAGAAATTTTGCCTACTGGATCCCCTTAAGCCTAATACCTAATGTTTTGAAATATTTTATACAAACAGGGGAATGCTGCGTTATTTTATTTTCATTCTCAATACTTGATACAGATCTTATCACTCAGTTTGCTTCGTTCTGTTGAGTTATAAAAATTGTACAGTATTACCTTTCACATTCTTGTCTTCTTGTTTACAATGTGTATTTGAAAGAACTATTTGTTCATAAATTAAAAACTGCCTTAATAATTTGCCTGGTAGTCATATTTTTTATCTTGTCATTTAGGGAACTTCAATTGTGGGATACATTAGAATTTAGTCATGACTTATGGCTGCAATATTAAAGAGTTTGGAATCTTGGTTTAATGCAAATAAACTGGCGTTTAATGTTGACTATTAGACTTTTACTACATCATACTACTTTTGACCAATGAAACGGTATAGAGCAATGTTTTTCAACCAATCATGGCTGCTTAGCCTACATTTTTATCATCTCCCTATAATTTGTATCTTTGTTTGTCAACATTGTACTTTCAATAATTGTACCTTTTAAAATGATTCAGGTTTATTTTATCATCCTTAAAACTTTTCTATCATTTATCTATTATTTATTTAGGCTATGTTATAGCTTCTGCTGTATGAGATCATGGATATTCACGTATCAGAGATTGTTTAATATATAATTGAAGTGGACTGTAACTGTTTAATATGAAACTGAATCAACAAAACCATCTTGACTAGTAATTGCCCATAGAGTTCAATGAAGGTTGTGTAGTTGGCACAACATAATGGAGAAACCTCCATTTCGTTTCTCACACACATACTGCACAATCTGATGCTCCAGATCATGAAATCTTCGTTTCTTTGGTCCACGAAAAGATTTACGTGATGAGTTGACATTCTTTAACTTGTCTTTCATTTAATGCCACCTACAAACACTTGCTTCCATGACACCAAATTTTCTTCTTGCCGCACAGTTGTTCGTGGTTTCTGCTTCATTTATTACCATTGATTTGAAGTTTGCATTGTAATGTCTACAAGAACCAGTTGGAAACTGCGAACTTGTTGAACCACATCTTTTGATGGAATGACAATTATTTGGATTTATTTTGATTGCAAGGAACGTTTGCATAAAAAACACCTACTCTTGCTGCTTTTACTGGTCTACTAATGACTTAAAAACAGTTTGTGATGGCGTTTAAATTAAAATAATTGTTGAGACTACATTTTATGGTATTCCTATTGGCTATCATAAATTTTATTTTCAGCTGCATAATTATGTAGCCATTGTTACGTTGGTGATCATTTACTCGGCATCCCAGCTATATTCTAACCAATGTAAAAACATTGACTTTGAGTGAGTGTAACTATATTCCTTAATCTGCGATTTTGAGACAATTCCAGATGTTTGGATTCGAGAATTAGGAAAAAAAAAAATTTTGTCTTACATTTGAATAAATACAGTAAACACCTTAAATACAGTAAACACGCATTCTGGAATGAAATAGTATAGATTAATAATCTGGGACAACTCATCTGAAGCTAAGCATATTTTTCTTTTACAAAAGAGAGCTGTAAGAATAATGACAGGTGTGCTTAGCTGTAAAGGACATCACGTAAAAAGATTTTCTGAAATTTAGAATTATTGACCTTGCCTTGTGAGTACATTCTTTCCCTGATGATGTTTTGCATTAGAAACTAGATACATTTAGTACCAATCAAAACATTAAGAATTTCAATATAAGACACAAATCAGATCTCCATCAACCCTCTGTTAGTCTCAGCTGTTATAAAAAAGGAGTTCACTTACAGTCTTCAGTACACTGCCCAATTTTCTTAACCTGGCACTGGTCACTTATGAGTATTTTGTTAAGTATAAAATTCAAATGACATTCACACCAAAATGGAAGGGGTTGCAAGTTTGTCCCTCTCTCTAGCTGACTTGAAATGTATTCACTATTATTTGCTAGAAGAATTTTCTTCGAATAATACATGGTACTCTGTAGAGAAAATGTTTGTCAGGCCAGTAGCTCAGTTATAATGGAATAATTACTGTCAAGTCTTTGTAAAGTCAGTGGATTTCTAATTCTATTCTGGTTTATTAGTTCCCTTTGAAAGTTCCTAAACCTTTCTTTGAATGCAGGCATTTCACCAAACATTTATAATTTTCTAAAATAAAATAAAAACTTTCACTTTGCAATATAAAATCCAATTGAACAAAATGGGGCCAGAAAGTATTGAAGCATGTATGGACATCCTTTTCAAAGAAACATCAAAAGAGAGTCCCAAGTGTTAAGAAAACACGTGTTGTCACTTAAACTCGGTATTTGACCCCTCTCAAAAGTAACAGGAAAAATCCAAAGCAGCGTTAGCCTCAGCTAATACCGGGTATGCGACCACCTGAACAATACTGAATATAGTGACCTTTCCTGGTCCAAGAGAAAGGTTCAAAACAGAATTAACAACATTGTTACTCAACTGATGAATAATTTATGCTTGTAAATTGAATTAATCTACTTGCTATGTATTGTATATATATTTTTATAACTTTTAACTTGTTCAACATCTCAAAACTACAATGCTAATGCAAGCTATATGGAATACAATAATAGAAAACTTCATTTTTGGTGGCTTAAACCAGCAAAACATTACAATTTGAAAACTTTGGATTTACCATACATAATGTTTTTATTCTCACATTGAACAGCACCTTTGTTATCCAAATTTAAACATTGCTCCTTGAATATAAATAAATTTGTCAAAGATGGCTGTATGAAAGTAGATATTTTAAAGAGACATACATCAATATCAGTAAATTCATTGTTTCGTTATAATTGCAGTGAGTATGCCAGGCCCCATGCAGGATTCTCTCCAGGCACACTGCCTCGTACTGGTCTTGGACTGCCTCCACAGTGTATTGATCCCATGTTGCATTATCAACTGAATAGCATGTATGGACCCAGTGCCAGGGAGAGGTGAGTTAGTCAAATAGATTAAAAAATAATTTTGAAAAGAAAAGAACGTGAAATTAAGGTATGTGTTCACTACATTGTATTGCACTCCTCGGATGAATTTCACACAACAGACATTTTAAATGCAGTGCATTCACTGTAATGGCTCTACCCAGAGCCTCATCGGATTCTCTATCAGCTGTTTAAAACATTCTATCAGCTATTTAAAACATATGACTTACAATATTGACATTACAGAGGAGTTTTCAGGTTAGACCTATTAATCATGTGTGATAGCAAAGAATAATTTGTAATTGTTTCATGCTTATTAACTGAAGAGAAAGAAACAAAAGAGGTATTGGTTGTATGTCATAATATACAGTATGTAACAAACGACTTGATTCTATAATAGGGATATCTCAAATTATATAATTCGTAGTTTTCTGCAAGCAAAATACATTTTTTGTCTTCCATTTTGGCTCGACACTGAACGTGGCACAACATAATATTAACAGTTCAGCAATTACAATTGATTTATTAAATAAAGCCATGATCGCACAGATCAGAAAAGTTGCTCTTCTGAGAATCGTGGACAGATTTACTGAAAGCCGATGCGTATGATAGGATGTAGTGAATGCGGTTACATAACAATTATAGCAACAAATTTTTTTTTTCTCCGATTCATGCGATTCTTCAGATGAGTGCGATATGATGCAGTGAAATTTAAGTGTATCACAGGAAGTAAGCAGATTTAAGTAAATATGCATACTAACAAGAAAGAAAATAAGTCTGTGTGAAGTTGGCTGCAAAGAAGCAATGAAACTACAAATGGAAGCAAGAATTAATTTCTGTATACCATTAAATACATGTTTGCAGAATACAGATTAATGCCCTTGTTCATAAATATTTCTCTGTTCAAGTGTAACTCTTTAACTTTTTCTTTGCCCAGGTCTCTAGAATCTTTTAATTTCAATTAATTGCTATTTTCTTAGATTCTCTTTTTATTTCTCTCTCTGGAAATTGAACACGTCATGTGGAAGAAAGTTGTGTTCTAGGAAAAATCATTTAATTATTTCATCAGATTCTTTCAGAAACCACACTAGTCTAATTATATTGAAAATGCATTTGCTGTTTATGACACACATTGTCACAATTACTTTAAATAATTTGCATAATGTTGCATTCATATTTATTGCACTATAATTATGTAGCATTTGTCATATTTTTCATGATCATTTATTGTACAGTAGTATGATGTTCAGTGTTCTCATAACTGTACCATATAAGTTATAATTTAACACACAATTTCATTACTGTATTTTAACTTCGGTAAACAGTATGTGAATGAAACTCTTTTCGGTAAGAGATGATGTCTTGAGCTTGTTATCATGATCTACATTTTATAAGAACATTGATACTATAGCAGAACATCGAGTCATAGCTTTGAGTCTAATAATTATTTTCTATATTAATAACATATAATAATAATAAAAAAGTTCATATGCAGCGAAGGTTTCGAAATTTAAAGAAGTGAGTTAGAAAGATGGCACATGCTTTATTATTGTATGTACATATTATGCATTTCACAAGAATTCAGTTACGTCACAAATGATATTGTGATTTATATTTTAAGTGAAATATTTTCGTTAATTGCACATAAAAGATAGTTTCACAGTCCCAAAAAGTAGGATATTACAGTAATACCATAGTCTAGTACTGTTGTCACGCCAGGAGAAGTCGTCTGAAGTACTTAGACGGGGTGGAGGGGAAACAGTCGCCATGCACACCGCGCTGTTCACTGCAATATTCCTGTTTCACAAACATCTACTAAACGTGTCTATGAGTCTTTGTGACTTTGTGAAAATAATAGTTTTATTAGTTTCAACAAGACAATTGTTTTCAGTATACCGCAAATCTTTGTATTGCTTTAGTTATCCTTTGCTTTTCGTGTTAATAGTGTTGATAATAATATAGTTAATAGAATTGATGTTATTGTATACTGTTATTTAGGTTTATAGCAGTTTTTTTTGTTTATTGTAAATATGTCGACAAAGAGGAAACAAGGATTGACAATCTATAGCGAAGAAAGGAATATTATTAGAAGTGCAAAATAATTCTGTGATGAAGAAAAAGAACAACAGTGCCTTTGCATTCCTCTTACGAAACCTACAGCAAAGGTAGAAAAGTACTCTAATCTATCCACAAGAACAATAGAGCGTATAAGGAATGAAATGAAAGACTGCACAGAAGAAAGTGCGTTGTCGACACCTGAGGGAGAAAAAAAAGGGAAACGTCCAGACTACCGAAACGCAAAGTAGATGACTTCGACAGGAGATTGACAAGGTAGCGCGTTTGCCTGCTGATCTGCAGTTGTGCTCGGGAGTGAGTTCGATTCCCGCTTGCGCTGACTATCTGATTGGGTTTTTTTCCGATGTTTTCCCAAGTGGAAGGTGAATGTCAGGTAATCTATGGCGAATCCTTGGTTTCATTTCGCCAAATACCATCTCGCAATCATCAATTCAATCGACATTCATTAGTTATGACAGTGTCGTTAAATAACAAGTAAAAAAAAATAGTACCAAGCTGCAACAAACTTCTACCCTTTTACAAGAGAAAATTGATTTGAAATGAAAGACAAATTAAGACGAATACTGAAGAAAAAGGATTTCAGGTGCAAGAAGTGTGCAGCAAAAAAAAATTGAGGAAAACACTGTAAATTAGAATACGTGAAGATAATATCTACAGCAAATAAGAAAGCTTAGGAAAGTGGAAAAGCCGATTTTGTATCTGGACGAGATGCGGATGGGTAGGCCTAACAATTTAGCGTTTCCCAAGTGCTGGCACAATAAAAATGTTACGGGAGTTTTGACTACCATAAATGTGTCTAGAACACTCATTGTTGTCCATCAGGATGGGGGCGGTGGGGCTAATGGCTTTGTTGAGAGATTTGAATTAATATACACGGCTGGAACATAAACAGACGATTATCATGGACAGATCATACTCCAGCAATTTTGAAAAAATGTGATAATGATAGTCATAGCGACAACACCGAAGATGCAGAATCTTCTATGTCTGACTCTGTTCCCTTGTAGCCAAGTAAGTGGACTGAAGTTTTCAGGTCAGAGTGTAGCGTAAAGTTCCCCCGTCCCGCCTATCTACTTCCCGCGCCAACTCGTAGCACAAAGACAGTACATACAGTCACGAAGCTTGAGGTGATTTTTTGCATTTCTCGCGATACAATGCTCCAAGCAGTTAGCAACTGAGAGTACTAGAAACAATAGACTGTGCGATAGTAGTGATCCTAGTGGCTAGCAACTAAAGTTCAACTGTCATTGGATGCATATTCCCTACGTATTGAGCTTCGTGACTGTATGTACTAGACTGTGGTACTTCTTTTATAAATTGTATGTTTAAGTAGATTTATGTAATTAATTTTGGACAAATATATTACAGTACTTCTTTTATAAATTGTATGGTTTAAGTAGGGATTTATGTAATTAATTTTGGACAAATACACATCAAATAGCTATTGGTATATTGTAGACATTTATAATATTTTCATAGTTAAAAAATCAGTTTTTACTTACTTAATACGTATGTCCAGCTGTAAGCTGATTACACAATGTCCACATGCAGTTTCCCAGAGCTGTGTATTGGTGAGAATTTCATGTAACGAGTGGTTTTTCATCCTTTTCTGCAGTTTACGGTTGGTGTTATTACATTGAAGTAGGATGTGTTCTATTGTTTCTTCTTCTGTTAAACATTTTTACTAGTGATGACTCTGATAATTTAAAGCAGTGCAGATAAGCTTCCATAACAGGGTGTCACAAAATCAGTTTTTAGAAGTCATATAAATGTTGAAGGATGTTAGTGCTTTATAACAAGATTGTAAAAGTATTCCTTTCATTCTAGCAATACTGAAAAGTCAGATCAGCGAGGGAAAGCTGTAAAGCTACTTATTTCTGTGAACATTCGTTCATGCATAACAGGGGAAGAGTGCTTAGAAGTAGTGACTGCTAACCTTTAAGAGGAGCTATCCTTTTTTACCTGTTACGTGGTATTTTGTGATGACTTGTTTGTGGGAGACATTATAACTTAGACGCGAAATGATAACCAGGAATAAAAATAATATAACAATTCTATAGGTAATTAAGTTTTTTTTTTTTTTTTTTTGTATAGTGACCCTAATCCTTGCTGCATCTGTGGCTCAAGTGTTAGTGTGCTGGTCTTCCATCCATGTGTCCCAGGTTCGATTCCCAGCCAGATCGTGATGGAATTTGTAGTGGACAAAGCAAATGTTGCAGAGGATTTTTCGTGGGGTACTTCTGTTTCTATCATTCCACCAACACTCTCCACGTCTTTCATTTCATGTCATTTGCAATAATAAAAATAGGCTGAGGTGAAGTCTTAAGGATAGTATAGATTTCTGATGCTGATGTTGGGAGGGCTTGGGGCTTATCAGGCTACTTGTATGTGGACGGGATCTAGCTCTATCAGGGAATGAGGAGGATGGCCTGCTTGATAGTGTCAGAAGATGAGGAAGGGCTTGGAGCTCCAGGCCCCTGGGACTTATCAGGCTACTCATCTGCAAAATGGGACCTAACTCTATCAGGGGCTGAGGCAGGATGGCCCATTTGTCAGTGTGGAATTCAGAAATGCCACCCAGGCCACCTATTAGACTTAAGACAATCATCGCATATATGGAGTACAGAAAGCACCAAAGTATATCTAAGTGTATGGACCCATCTCTGGTCCAGCCCTTGTGAAGCCTTGTGGCACTGCATTGCTCTCAATTGAGATGAACTATCGAATATGATGGTACTATTGATTATTATTGAAAGTCGATTCGATATTTCAGGCTTCATTATCACAAAATTCACTTGAGAAGTCTTTCTTAAAAGCATGATTTTTCTTAATCATTTTTCCTTGAAAGCGGGAATTAATGACATTATTCTTACGGTAATTTGTCTGGGACTTAACAGATTATTCCTTAAAAATTGAAACATTAAAATGGGCTTTTACTGTAAATTGATTTATGTAATCTATTGTGTAAGTACAAAGGCAGCCGGGTAGCTCAGTTGGTAGAGCAGCTGGTTACGGACTGAAAGGTTTGGGGTTCGATCCCAGGTGGTGACAGGATTTTTTCTCGTTGCCATACTTTTAGAACGGCCCCGAGGTTCACTCAGCCTCCTATAAAATTGAGTACCAGGTCTTTCCCGGGGGTAAAAGGTGGTCGGAGTGTGGTGCTGACCACACCACCTCATTCTAGTGCCGAGGTCATGGAAAGCATGGGGCTCTACCTCCATGTTCCCCAAGTGCCTTCATGGCATGTTACGGGGATACCTTTTTACCTGTACCTTTATTGTATAAGTACAAATATGTTTATTCCATCGTAAATGCTGGTTGATTGTAATGCCTAAATATATAACTTCTGAGGATTCATTTAAGATAGGATATTCACAATTTTGAAAAGAACAATCAGAATGATGAATTTTTATGTTAAGGGAAGTTTGAAGAGATTTAAGACCACTGGACCTTAGTGAAATCGGAACAACAGTTGTTGTGGATGTGTTTAAGGAAAGAGCTTTTGAATCCAACCACTTTTTAATTACCTATAGCCCATTATTCATATTAATATGAGTCTTTCCAAGATTTTTCACCAAATAGAATTACAGTATTGTCCGCATATGAATATATACCGTAACCCCATTATATTTGTATAAATCAGTATGTTATGTGCTGTGGCAGGTTGGAGCTGGAGCATCTGGAACGTGAGAAGAGGGAAAGAGAGATACGTGAACTGAGGGAACGAGAGCTGAGTGACCGCTTGAAAGATGAGCTGATGAAGACAGCGGGTGCAGGTCCCCGTATGCCAAACACCATAGACCCACACTGGTTGGATTTGCACAGGAGGTATGCTTGTTTACAAGCTGTATACTATCTTATGTATGTGTTACTTCATTGCATACAACTATAATGGTAATAAAACAAACTGACTAGTTCACACTAGTCATGTAATATGCAATGAGGTGGGCGAGACCTCATTCATATTTGATACATATAAAATGTTAAACAGTTTTCAGAAACTGTTGTTGAATATGGCCATAAAGTCATTTAATATGCGCTCCTGTATATATATGACGTGTATCGTCTTAAATGCAGGTAGTAAGGCCGTAACATAATACTACGAGAGGAGTTCGGCTGGCGTCATGGATCGTGTCCCGGCATAGCTCAGTTGGTTAAGAGCGCTCAGCGTGCACAGCTGAGAGGTCCTGGGTTCGATTCCCTGTGCCGGTACGAATTTTTCTCGTACTTAATGGTAATAAAACAAACTGACTAGTTCACACTAGTCATGTAATATGCAATGAGGTGGGCGGGACCTCATTCATATTTGATACATATACTATATGTGCGTGTTGCAGGTACCCTACTCTGGGTCCAGGTGGCCCTCAAGGGGCAGCTGCACTGCATCAGTTTGGTCTGTATCCCACACCCACTGGGCCAAGTCAGGCAGCCCTCAGTCAACTAGAACGAGAACGATTAGAAAGATTAGGTAAATTACAAGAGTTCATTAATATTGTGGGTTCAGGTTGGTGAGCTACAATGATGCAGTAAAAAGAGAAATGGTAACATTTTAATGGCAGGAAAGCCGGATGTATTTGAAGAAAACTTGTTCCACAATCACTCAGTCATTATACAGTAAATGACATAGAAACTGGCAACGATTGCTGAGCTGCAGTTAGTGGCATGGCTTATTTTGCACTTTTGATTCTTATTTCAGTCTGCCATTGTGGCTATATAGGTAGCATGTGCACTTCCTAACTAAGTGATCTGAGGCTCAATTCCTGGTGTGGGTATTGGAAGAAATTTATCTTCCGTCCACAGGACTAGGTGTTTGTCTATTGTCGTGTGATTGTCCTGTGATGTCTCTGCAGTGGTCCTGCGTCATGCTAGTCCCATGACTAGGGAGGCCGTCATTTGTGAGATGTTTAGTGTACAATCACTGTAGTGTATCTGTAATGGTGTGTAACTCGGATTAAAGGATGAGGTTAAGCAGAGTAAGAAGAAAAGAAAGATTGTTTTGCTTGTCTTGTACCCACATACATAGATATAGTTGGATTGTACTGGAACTCACTAAATTGCTGTCGAAGTTAATTGAGAGCTTAATGAATTATTACAATGTAATACACGTCACTGTTCGTTAACAGAAAACCACAATTTAAGTCACACGGAGTTAGTGTGCACTCGAAGTTGGTTGCTTGACGGTTGTCAGCCCATTTTGAGGTCTGTGGATATAGAGGGAAAAATTGGATCGGTGTCGGTTAGAGTTCCCGAGTAGCTCAGTGGTAGAGCTTTGGTACGTTAAACCAAAGGTCCCGGGTTCGATACCCGGCTCCGGAACAATTTTTCCCTCGAAATTATTCAGATCAACTTTACAGGGAGTTATACCTGAAAATCTTGATTTGCATAATACACGTCACTGTTCGTTAACAGAAAACCACAATTTAAGTCACACGGAGTTAGTGTGCACTCGAAGTTGGTTGCTTGACGGTTGTCAGCCCACTTTGAGGTCTGTGGATATAGAGGGAAAAATTGGATCGGTGTCGGTTAGAGTTCCCGAGTAGCTCAGTGGTAGAGCGTTGGTACGTTAAACCAAAGGTCCCGGGTTCGATACCCGGCTCCGGAACAATTTTTCCCTCGAAATTATTCAAATCAACTTTACAGGGAGTTATACCTGAAAATCTTGATTTGCAATGTGTTCTCTTGTTATTGTAACTTCATTCACTCTTCACACTTCTTTCACAGTTCACATTTCTAAATTTATATCTTTTTCATTTATCTATTTATAATACAAATTTTTTACACCAATATCTTTTTCAGTTTTAAACCTCCTGGTCTATTAACAGTCTCAATTAAGTCATTTATTCAGTCGTCCCAAAGGTCTTTTGCCTTTTGGCTATTCGTAGACTAATAAATGAGACTTGAATTAATTAAGTTTCCCGAGGACGTGTTACAGGTTTGTCGTTGGGTGGTCTAGTAGTGGGGCTCCACTTCATAGCCTCTAGACAGGCATGCATATCCACAGTATTCCTTCTGTAGATGCTAGAGCAATTAGACAACTGTGACTTGTCTCGTTAGTAAAAATATGATGTACGATTGAATAATTTCAAGGGAAAAATTGTTCTGGGATCGATACCCGGCCCCGGAACAATTTTTCCCTTGAAATTATTTAAATCTGCTTTACAGGGAGCTTCACCTGAAAGACTAGATTTGCATGATGTACGATTATTACACATCTTTCATAATACAGAAAATCAGCAATGCAATTACTCCAAAGTGTTTTTAGGCAGACCATTTATTTTTAAACGAAATTTAGGAATTGTTTTCAGTGATCAAGGTATTGATACTTGCCATAAGTTTCGAGGTTTGCAGATTCTGGATGGTAATGGATTTTTAAGGCCAATAAATATTCCTTTGGAAAGTAAATAAACCTGAGTGTTACATGTTAGGTACCAGATTTATGGCATATCAAAGATTAAAGAGAACATGTTCACGTTAAAGTTCAACTGACACTCATCCTCGCCTGTTATCCTGTCATGAAGATAATGATTTTGATTTACAGTGTCCATCATGACAGACATGGATAACACTGGTAGGACAACCAAGTCCAGCATATTTGAACGACAACTGTATTTTGAGGTGTTGGAAACCATCAGTCAAGTAAATACAGAATTCGAAGAGTTTCTTTGTATTTAATACTAAAATTACACTTTTGAAGTCTTCCCAAAGGAGCATATTTTGAGCGGAGATAATATTCACATGTTAAAATGCCCTTAAAAAATCTAATCATTCTAATTACTTTTGAAATATATCTACTTATTCTTAATTTATATTTGTCTTACAGTAGACCATGTTGCAATAAACAGTTGACAGAGTTTAACTAAGTTACGTTGAACACAATTGAAGAGTGTGATCCAAAAACACACTAAGTCCATTTTTATGAAAGGATTGGGCTAGTTTTTTTTTATCCACCTGTCTACAGACTGAGTGAGTTTTCAAGTGACATGTACAATAACAAACTTTTAGACAAGGATTGGCATTATTTTGGAAGAAAAGAAGCTTAAAATGTAATGATAGAAGTCTCAAATATAATCATATATAATGTATAAATAATAAAAATGACCAAATGGACTGAGCGAGTTTTGGGATCACACTCAATTCCTATATTACGCGTACGATAATGAACATGTAATAGCAAATAAAGGATGGAAGATTTCAAATATATACATTGTGTATATTCAGAGTTCAGGATTGTGACATTTATACTGTCTGCTAATAGCTTCATTGCCAAATGCAAGGCACTAGACAACAACATTTATACTGTGTATTCTTTTTTTCTCTCATAATACATAAGAACCATATTTAAAAATCACTATTCACTTGATCATATCATAGTAATAAGTACGGTATGTTGCAGCCTGACATTTAAATTACTTTTCATGAGTATTCACTTGAATTGAGCACAGGATTTAGAATTAATGTGACATTCATTGCTACATATATGTAATAGTCAGTACTTCTCTTTCTTGACATTGCATACAAATCCATGTTTATGTAGTCACCTACTGAATAAGAGATTCCACATGTATGTGGATCCTGCTTGGCCCTGGTTGTATTTTTTTCCCCATAATTTTCCCTCAGCTGTAAGGCAAATATGAAATAATCCCATAACACCAATGCTGAACTACAGATGCACCTAAGAATCATACATTTTGATAATTTTAAAATCTGTTAACAGAATTGGGAATAATCATCACCACCCTCCCCCTTTCATTGTGTCCTCTTCATATAAAGGGTCGATGACAGATCTGCCTTCATATGTCTATCATTCCATGCTGGTTAGTTAATATCTCCTCCCATTGGAAACCACGAGCTGCTGTTATTTTTAATTTAGTCAATTCATCTCATTTGAGATCTTTCTTTGGGTCTTTTACCTTTCAATTTCAAATTGAACATTCTCCTAGGTAATCTGTCTTCCTCCATTCCTTTAATATATCCAAACCATTTCAGTCTGTTTCTTTCTGAATTTATCTGAAGTTCTATATATAAAATGTCGTATCTCTAGTTTTCCCATATCTTATTCTCTCCATAAATGGTGATAAACTGCATGACACGATGCGTGTATCCTGTGATCGTGGAGACTAAAGCGCTAGATACATGGGATATAGAATTATCTCATTCGTTCATTTATGTTCAATTTAATCCAAATGGATGATGGAATAAAGGAAAAACCTACAAGGAAAACCCCAGCAGTGCCATTTTGTTCCGTGTAGTAATCTGGAAAAGAAGTATCTAGCTAAAATGCCTGTCTTTACACTCAGATGAATATACTGTTATTCTTAAATTCTTGATTGCTGAATCTAATGTAGTTCTACACATATTCGAGATTTACTTGAATTAAGAAAAAGTCAAAATATTTAAATAGCGATTTTTATTCATTTTCATGTAATATAGAATTATGTCTCTCAGTCCCCGTTTTCAGAAAAGGGTATGCATGTTTCCGAGCTTGTGTTCTTCAGAAAAGCGCTTAGATGCAGTGGTATAGTAATGCATGATGGTGTTGCAGGTATTCCTACTGGGCCCGGTGGTCCACATGGTCCTCCACCTGTAGGTCCTCCTGGCCCTCACACACACCCCCACCCCGGTTCAGTGGCTGCAGCCCAGCTGGAGGCAGCAGAGCGGCTGGCACTGGCGACAGATCCCATGGTGAGGCTGCAGATGGCGGGCATCTCACCTGAATACCATGCGCACACACACGCTCACACACATGCACACTCACACACACACCTTCACCTGCATCCCAGTCAGCAGGCGCAGCAGGCCCAAGCACAGCAGGAGGCTGCTGCAGCTGCCTCAGGAACTGCCGGCTTCCCCCTTCCAGGTACGTGTTGTGTTCATTACTATTTGGCTTTCATAGGGTCATGCTATGGATTCGAACCTGGTTCAACTAATTGTCCATTAGTACAGGTGTTTATTTTTCGTAAAAGCAAAACAGTTTCTATTGCTCTCATAAAAAATCTGTGAATACATTATTGTACATGGTCACTGTAAGACTTATTTTCAAATTGCGCGAAATAACGTGAATTTTTCAGATAAAGCGAATTTTACCTCATTTTGCGAAATAACATAAATTTGTTTTATATGTACTTATTTTTTTAATAAATCCATTTATGAACTAATTAGTATAAATGAATAAATAAAATGTGAAGCGAATTTCGTTTATCGCAAAATTGAAACTATGCCAGATCATTCTGTAACACATGCTACCAACCCCTCTGATGCTCTCATTGTGTATTAGTAACGTGTGCAAATTGCTGCTCCTGGCTTTCTGTGGAGAGACAGAAGAAAATTTCTTTCTTCTTTGTGTTTTCACCATTGATGGTAGCAGGTGTGTGTGCTATGTTCAAGTGTGATAACAAAGAAAAATGCCGAAATCTGGAGTTTCGTTAATAGACACAGCAAATGAATTTAAACAAGGGTTCAGTTCTGGTGTGCACACATTGTGAATGTCGTCTGGAGTATAAACAGAAAGATGCACTTACTAAACATTGTTTGAGAAGCAAATGCAAATAAAAAAACTTTCGTGTTTTGTCTGTCCAGTCAAATGGAACCTGAGTTGCAACGTTGGAAGAATCACTTTCCCTATAATGTAGGACACAATGATTTTTAATTTAATATGTTTAATGAACAATGTGTATGGACACATTTTAACAGATTCCATATAGTGTAGGAATCAATATTTTGTAATTTCTCGTATTTAATTATCTGAAACCTTGTCAATACTCTACATATAACATATATTGGTTGATACAAATAAAAACACAGAACACCTCTTTTTTGTCATATTAATTCAACATTTTTTGAAAAAAAAAAAATAAATAAATAAAACCATTCTATCCATTAGCATTGCTTTCTTAATGAAAATGTAAAAACTAGAATTCCATGTCTTGTTGTAGGAGATGTCCTTTGTCTATTTTTCTGAATGTCTTTTGTTACTATGGTATTATTATGATGTAATTTATATGAAAGATATGTTATGTCATGTGGTCACAACAGTTGAAATTTCTCTGTATACATTTATCCCAATTCTTTAGTTGGAATATCTAATGCATGCAGTAGGTTTTCATGTCAGAGATCCAAATTCAGATCCTAGTGGATTCAGAATGACATTCATAGCAGACAGACTGTATATAAGTAAGTTTTCTTGGCCTATTTTGGTGTCTTTTGCCATTACTTTACTGCTTGTATATTCTCTTTCCATCACTCATGTTTCCTATGGTAAGTGCTTAGTGTTTCCTGCCAGCACAATGTATTTTTCATCACAGCTGACCATCTGCTTGATGGAAATGTAGAGAGACTTGTCCCACAATAAAGTAGTAGACATTTTAATATCTCTAACAAAAGAGCTGTAACAATCATTATTTAGTAAGAAGCAAGAATAAGTTTATTACATGAATACTTTCTCACACCACCATTTGTGATTGAGCTAACATTTACCACCATGGACATTCTATCTCCATAATTTTAAGCACCACAAACAATTAAATAGATTCCAAATTAAATTTTGCTGTTATTTGCAATATTTAATATAAATACTGGGTGTTCATTTCAAAGTGTGTCATGACGTCACTGTTGTTGGGTCACCGATTTGAAACGAGTTTCAGCTTAAATGTTAGAGAAGTTGCCTATTTTTTATTTTTTATTTATTTTAGTTGGTTATTTAACGACGCTGTATCAACTACTAGGTTATTTAGCGTCGATGAGATGGGTGATAGCGAGATGATATTTGGCGAGATGAGGCCGAGGATTCGCCATAGATTACCTTGCATTCACATTACGGTTGGGGAAAACCTCGGAAAAAACCCAACCAGGTAATCAGCCCAAGCGGGGATCGAACCCGCGCCCGAACGCAACTTCAGACCGGCAGGCAAGCGCCTTAACCGACTGAGCCACGCCAGTGGCTAAGTTGCCTATTATTTAAGGCGTTCTTCAATCTGAACTTGAGAACGTGTACGGTATAACTTGAACGTCATAGCAACAGATGGCGGTCTGTACGGTCTGTGTGCTATCATAACCTCTTTCGAACTGTGTTTTGTGCCGGCAAGTCGTACGCAGGGTATTTGTTATCATCGGTTGCGTACGGTAACATTCCACAACACAAATCAAATGCTCCGTGTCCATGTTGACCGTCGAAGTTAATGTAAACAAATACGTAAGTAATCGTCTTAACCCTCTCCCCATATCCCGACAGTACGTATTTCCAAACAGTTCACATTCCTGCCACTACTGGCGTTACCGTACGTATCGGCACGTACTCTTCAGAATGAACACCGTACTTGCTAGCCAACTTCTCTGCCTCTTAGATTATACACCTGAGCTGCGGAAGTGTAGGAAGATTGAATTCTCTAGGCTCATCAGCTAGCCACATGAAGGCATACAGCGAGCCAAGACACATTTTGAACTGAACACCCAGTATAAGTGTTAAGGAAATGGACTCCATTTTCTTATAGCTCAATTCATCAATCAGTGATAGGGACTCCATATTCTTCCGAAGCCTTTCTAATGCTTAATTTTCGTAATTTTAAACTTTCACCACATTACAAAGATACACTGAATTGCAATTGTACAGTACTTGTTGGTCCTAGCTTCTTTTCATATACCCACCTTGTTGATTTTAACCTACAGCGTAACGAAAATTGAGTAAAGGAGCACAACTTAGTAACAAAATTAATCCCAATCATGAATTACCAGCTTCTTCCTTATATATCCTGATGATCGGAGTCACTTTCCAAAATAATAATACTACATTAAAAAGGGCATAAAATAAAAACGAAAATAATTTTATCTCTAATACTTTACACTAACTGTTAAGGGATTCCTATAAAATTAAATGTTATGTTACTTACTCTATTAACAAAATATGTAGCTAAGTACAGTACAAGTTTTCCACAAGAATTTTCCAACACAAAAATGTAGCACACCTCGGAATCCTTCTCTCTATTGAACACAGAGAGTTGAGTGTGATTTAAATATCAATTGAGCCATTGAGAGCAGAAGTAGTGTAAGTCAAAAATGGGTAATGAAGTTTAAAGTAAACATTTGTAAAATGCAGAACAAAGAAGCAATTAATATTCAGTTTATTTAAATGATTGATAGTCAGTGGATAGCACGAAGAACATATTAATTGCCACTTAGCGCTGTATTTTACAGAACTTTTACTTAAACCCTCAACTCCCATTTTTGACTTACACCACTTCTGCTCACAATGGCTCAATTGTTGCTGACAAATTATCTTTGTTAGAAACATGAGTGTCAACAATGCTTTCAAATTACCTGCGACATCTGTGCACCGATCTTTGTTAAAAAAATATTTCTGTTCGGTTTCACAATACTATATCGGATTCACCCCCCTGTTTTATGGTAAATGAAAGTCATGAGTATTGTAGGTTACACATTTTATTTCGTTTCCTTATTCTTAGTTGGGTCATTCCGTGTCAAATCAACACAGGCCACAACCTGACCCCATTTAATTTTCATAAAACTTTGCAAAACTGAAGCTAGTATAAAGTTAATTAAATGTATAAAATTGAATCTCTGTGTCGAGTATTTGTTTTGTAATAATTATTCAAATTTTTGGAAAAATTACAATTTTAGTAAAACAGCTTAATCTTGAAATTGAAATAACTCATGATGTGTTTGATCTCATTTTAAAGTTCATGAAACAAACTTGATTTGTTATATATTAAAAATACTGTGATCTTGAACAATGTTTCAAGGTCATCCATTATATTTAACTTTCAATCAAAAAAATACATTTTGAAAAAATATGCATGTTAGCCATACATATTGTCTCATTATATACTGAAAATTTCAGATTGAAACTCTCAGACACTTATGAATAATAAAATATATTGTTCTTGTGTATAGTAAATTAATACGAACATGACATTAGATAGGGATAGCTAGGTGTGTGTTGTGTCTCTCTTTATCCTACAAATCACACAATGTTAGTGAAATTATACAAAGGTTGAATAAAGAACACTATCCTAATGTGAAAATTCGAATTTCTAAATTCTGTGAGTTAAGGTCAAAAAACACTGTCACTGTGCCATCATTTGGCGCTCATTCTGTATGTGTATGCAGCATCTGTCAAAATGTAAAAGTACTGCTAATAGGAAGCACAGTCAAAGTGCTAACAACTAGTTTGGAATGTGAGATGAATTCTTATAAACACTGTCTTAAAAACTGATTTGCATTCCTTTACTATCAAGAGTGTCGAGTAGGATACTGTTAAAACTGCCCTAGTGAAGATAATTTAAGAAAACTTCTGACAAAAATATTTGAATAATGTAGTGGATGAAATTATATACAGGTCAACAATATAAACAATTACTCATTCAACTGATGAGTTTCTGGAAATTCTCTTTAATTAATTGAAGCTTTTATTACTCCATTCTTTCATAGCAGTACAACAAACAAATTCCCAAAATGAGTCGAAGTTAGTGCTTAATGCAAATGAGTATTTTGTAATGTGCGATTTTGCAGAGAATTATTCCTTCATTGTACAAGATGAAATCCAGTCTTTTCACTAGAATAATTCTCAAGTGACAATACACCCTTTTGTGATTTATTTTAAAAAATGCTGACCATACATTAAATCGCATCAGTTACATCATCATTTCAGATTGTTTATCTCATGACACTCAGTGACGTGCGGTGGCCCAACAGATTACCCAAGCAGCCATGTAGTCAAGTTTTCTTTTCCTTCTTACTATTTATATTTGATTAAAATACTTATAATATTACTAATTATAAAAATACGTTGGTATTTGGTACCAATTTTTTTTTTTTTTTTTTAACAAAATCTTTAAGATTAGGCCTACTGCAACTACTGCCTAAAATTAAAAATATTATTATAAAAGACTACTCTAAGTATTAGTAAGTCGTGACAAGTTATTCCATCTTGTTGGGGAAACGTGTGGTAATCGTCGACCCAGAAATTCATCAAGAAATTTTGTGCGCTTTGATGATTTGGAAAAAAAACGCTGCAAGCGTAGAGTAGCAAAAAATATATGGCATTCAGAAATACTTGAAGCACTTTGGGACAGTGCTAAATTTAAACAGTGTGCATTGCAGTGAATAAAAAGAGCTTTTGGAAAAGGCGCCTTAATATTAGCTTGACACCATGTAATGAAGAGGCATCACTGCACTTCCATTGTAGCTCTGTGTGACAAGTTTCTTACTGCAGTTTGAGAAGTCTTGAATATAAGCTAATTATAAACCATAAAAGCCTAATATCAAATATTAATAATATTAATTGGGAATCTATATTCTACAATGAAGACGCAGATACATGTTTCGATAATTTTTATAAATACTCTGTAACCTAATTTGTAAATATTCTAATCATGTCCCTCTCAAATTCTCAAGTAAGTACAAAAAAATTAAACCTTGGATTACCACAGGTATTGTTAAATCAATACGATCTAGGGATAAGTTAGCTAAGCAAGTTAAACGAGACCCACAAAACAATGTTTTATTAAATTACTACAAAAAATATAGAAATATTCTCACTAATGTAATAAGAAATCAGAGAATCAAATATTATTCTGAAAAATTTAACAAAAATAAAAATAATCCAAAGCAATTTTGGAAGACCATAAACGAAGCTACTGACACCCAATGTAATAAAAATAGTATATTAAAGACAATTATAAGTCGAAATGGAATAACAATTGAAAATAAGGAAACTATCGCAAATGAATTTAACAATCATTTTACTAATGTAAGTCATGACATCGTATCTAATATAAAAAAGAAAGTATTTGGTACTCATCACTATAAGCTTTATAATAAAAGTATATCATCTATGTTTATGTTTCCTGTAAACGAATGTGAAATCATTAATATTGTAAACAGTTTAAAAAATAATGTGGCTCCTGGTATTGATGGTATTACAACAAATACCCTGAAACTTATTATCGAAGCTATTTCTAAACCACTTGCCTTTATATTTAATTTGTGCATATCTCAAGGTGTATTTCCCTCAGCCCTAAAACATGCTGTGGTGATACCAATTCACAAGTCTGGTGACAAAAGTAATCTTAATAATTACAGACCCATTTCACTATTACCCAGTCTCTCTAAGGTATTTGAAAAATGTATAAAAACACGGTTAATAACATTTTTAGAAAAAAATAAACTACTAAATGATAATCAATTTGGTTTCAGAAAAAATTTGTGCACTGATGATGCTATTATGGCAGTTACCTCAAAAATAATTCAAGAATTAGATGTAGGAAATAAATGTCTAGGAATTTTTCTAGACTTACAAAAAGCTTTCGATACGGTCAATCACAGTATACTTTTGAATAAAATGGATAGATTAGGAATTAATGGAATTGCTTTAAAATTATTTAAATCTTACTTAAGTAACAGAACTCAAGCAACTAAAATAAATGATCACCTTAGTAAATCACGTAACATTGATATAGGTGTACCTCAGGGGACGATTTTAGGTCCTGTTTTGTTTTTAATATATATCAACGATTTACTTAAAATGACATTGAGAAATATTCTGGTACTCTGTATTCTTATGCTGATGATACTGTGGTTATATTTAGCGGTTCGAGTTGGAATGAAACTTATCAAAATTCTAACAGTGGTATTAATATTATTAAAGAATGGCTGGATGCTCACTTACTTTCTTTGAACGTTTCTAAAACAAAATTAATACCATTTTCATTAACATCACATGGCCTTGAGCAACTAGAAATAAATAATAATATAAGTATAACTATACATGATTGTAACCTACCTACTTGCTCATGTAACGCTTTGAGTATATCCTCACAAGTTAAATATTTAGGCATTATTATTGACCAACATTTAAAATGGGACAAGCATATCTCCTTTCTGTGTAACAGATTGCGTAAAACAATCCTCAAATTTTCCATTCTACGCTCTTATTTACCTGTTTATGTTCTGCGTACTGTGTACTTAGCTCTGTTTCAATCAATAATTCAGTATGGTATTTTAGGTTGGGGAGGAATGGCAAAATCGACTCTCCGTCCTTTAAATCTGCTCCAAAAAAGAATTATCAAAATTTGTCTATATAAACCTTTTGATTACCCAACAAAATTAATTTTTCAGGAATTTGGCGTATCAAATCTAGAACAAATTTATAAACAAAAATTGCTGATTTACTTCCATAAAAACCACAATAAATTTAAATATGATCCTCATGAATACCAGACGAGACAAAACTAGTTTCTTTCTAAATACTCCCAAATGCCACACAACTGCTGGATTAAAACACAGCAGAAATTTTGGACCCAAAATATATAATACATTAATTAGAGCTTACCCTGAGCTAAGTACACTTAACACACATAGATTTAAGAAGCAAATCAGATTAATTATTTAATTGTTTAAGCTAATTGAGTTAAAATTGTTACTCTAATATTCATGTACTTCTGTATTTTCTATTTGTATATAGACCCTGTTATTACATGCTGTATGTATTTTACCATTTATTAATGTGATTGTGCTCAATGAACTCTCGTAATTTTGTGATATATTTTGTATAACTGATCTGAACTGCGCCCGAGCACGAGCTTCTGCTCTTTCGGGCTGCAATGCCTAATGTAGCTCAAGTGTATAGTATTAATAAATATTATTATTATTATTATATCTTAAAAATAAGATCAGAATGTGCTGCCGCTGTTTTGTCCTCACATCACGGAGCACACAAACCGCTCTACCACCCTTCCTTCAATCGTATATCGATAAATGAGAGAAAATTGTGATTTATTCGAGACGTCTGTTGTCTCATCAGCTAATATGGCAAAAAAAATCAGATTTCTGTAATTGCTGTTTAATTTCCTTATTAAGTGCACTGGCAACAGATTCAGTTAAATCATTTTGAATACGATTTGATACATCTTTGAATACTGTAGATGTCTCCAAATGATTTTTTAGAAGAGGGTCGTACTGGACGGTGTAGTCCAAAAGTTCTAAATAATTACCATGGTTGTTGGACATTTTCGACTTAACATTTCCTCTAAATGAAAGTTCCAGTTTTGCAAGTAAACAAATGGCGTTTATAAGCCTTTTCAGAATGTCTCTTTTGCATGTTATCTTTTTATTATGTAGAATAATACTTTGTTGTGTTTTGTCACTTAGCCCAGTTTCAATATGCACAGTTCCAAAAGTCGCAAGTGCGTTAGAAGCACGAATATGTGCAATAGCAACATCATGATCCCGTATTGCTTCAGTTAAATTACTGTATTTAGCTCTTGTTGCTGAATTAAATTATTATCACCAGATATAATCAAAACTTTTTATTGCACTTATATACATGTACACAATGTAACTACAAAGTACCGGTACAAACAAACGCCAGAGAAACAGTACTTTTACACTCATTCGACTTTGTGCAGCCCAGGCAGGCTACCGGCTGCTTGGGTATATACATTTACTGCAGTCTTGTGAGGCGTCCCTCATTGGTTAAAAGTTATGATGACGTGGGTTGTCATGGCAACTTCCATGCTAACCTGCATTCAGCACTGCTGGCACCAAGAGGACTCTTGGCTGGCACTCTGCTGCCAGCTCAGGACCGCAGTATGTGCATTGTATATACCCCATCACGCGACTTACAATTAACAAAACGTATTTAGAAACGTTTCAGGACTTTATGATTAAATAAACAGAAAGTTTAATCATGGATTTACGTAGATATCATGATTCTTATAATCAATCAGTGCTGCCCAAGCCGTGCTTGGGTTGCTTGGGTGGACTGCACGTCACTGATGACATTACATCTGTGCATCTTTATCAGAAACATTTAATTCAATATATGAATAGAAAATTCCAAATTAAACAAAAGCACATTTATTATTTCTCTGTTGGCTCTGCAGCACAATTCAAAAACAGAAAAAATGTTATTAATCTTTGCTTTCATGAAGTAGATTTTTTGGTGTCTGCTGAATGGCATTTTTATGCGACATCACATGAAAAGGCCTATGTGAAAAGGTATAGGTGAAACAGTGAAATGTCTAGCAGCACGTGCAAGTTTACAAAGGCTACACAAAAACCAGATAATGATTGGTCATCAGCTTTATAATTGGTGCGTAGACAATATTACGACGAAGTGAAGGGAAGTGACTAGAGGTACTTGAAATGTGGATATGGAGAAGGATGGGACGTGTGAAGTGGACAAACAGAATAAGAAATGAAGTTGTGTTGGAAAGAGTGGGTGAAAAAAGAATGATGCTGAAACTGATCAGAAAGAGAAAAAGGAATTGCTTGGGTCACTGGCTGAAAAGAAACTGCATACTGAAGGATGCACGGGAAAGAATGGCGCAGAGGAGAAGAGTTCGGGAGAGAAAAAATATTATCAGATGATAGACGACATTAAGATATGTAGATCTTATTATGCGGAGACTAAGAGGAAGACAGAAAATAGGAAAGATTGGAGAATGCTGGGTTTACAATGAAAGACCTCCCATGGGCAGAACACTTTATGTATGTATAGACCAACACACACACATTTTTTTCTCAACATTTTTAAATTGTTCATTTTTTATTATTTCAATGTTAAATAATGACCTTTGTTTAAGGTCATTATGGTTTGTCTTATGTAAAACCAAAGGTCAGTTCTTAAACTTTAAGGTAAGACAAAGTTCATTTGTTGAACTTCAGTTACTGAATAGGTATAAAAAGATTTCCTATACCTTACACGCCAAATTTTACTGTTTTTTTTTTTCTTCTCATTTTTAATGACTGATAACTCCAAAAATATAATACATTACACTTTAGATATTTTGCATTTTTACTTTTCTTTTCATGGACATTTGACAAAAATTGAATTGAAATCTAAGAGGATCAGGTTGAAAATGATTCAGAAGTGTGTTGATTTGACATGGACTGACTCAGTTACAATTTCTGTAGAAAAAAAAAATTGTTTATTTAACGACGTTCGCAATTGCTGAGGTTATTTCAGTGTTGCCGGTGTGCCGAAATTTGTCCCATAAGAGTTCTTTCACATGCCACTAAATCTAATGACATGGGCCTATCACATGTAAGCACACTTAAATGCCATCGACCTGAGCCTGGATCGAACCCGCAACCTCGGGCACAGAAAGCCAGTGCTATACCAACTGCACCACTGCGACCAATTTCTGTAGATATAGCAGGTGGAGTAATGGGTGTTGATGGGAAAAGTATGAAATGTATGGAGTGCATCTGAATTTTTTTATTAATTGGATTTAGAGTTATTTTTAGTGATTGATTAAATATTTTTCTTTTACTTATTTCTGGTTTAACTATGTTTATGTTTCACAAGATCATTTCTGTGTAGACTTCGCCAAGAGTGGATGATACTAGCTGTGGTCCATATATATCTCTCATGAGGTTTACAAATTGAGAGTTCTCATTAAACATTAAGTTCAAATTCAAGTTGAAATGAGTGTATAGGCATGTCATATCTCTCATCAGCTAGATATGGATTAAACTGACTGACATCACAGAAACATCTGAATATAACTTCAAGTCAGAGCAGTGTATAATATATTTACAGTAGCTCTATTTCCACTACACATTGAAGCAAATTACCACTCATGCACGCTGCCTTCAGCCTGGCCCTATACTCTAGCTTTTGTTTTGCTTCTAACATCTGAATCCTTGTACACTTGCCTATCCCTCTTAGTGCATTTGCTCCAGATTTCTTGAGCATGTTTGAAATTTTCACTATTACTCTCACAAACTGGGTCTTGTAACTCTCGTAATTTAAGTTACAGATAAATGATATCTTTATCTTATCTATTGATAACATTGTCTTTAAGCTACAGAACAAAGTACTGCTTGCTTCGATATCTCAAGTCACATTGGCACAATCAGCCCTCATTCATACCGTGATAACTGCTCTGAGGATGCTAAAGACAGCCATTCTTGCCGTATCTCCCCTCACCCCTTCCGTATCTGGTCTAACTGGTTCATATATTGTTAAGAAGTGACATCTGCCCTCTATCCAACTGTAAGTAAATCATTGACATAGCTCGTATGGTTTCCGTGAAGTTGGAGTTTCAAATTTTGCACTTTTTGAGACATCCGAAACTCTGTAGGTATCCTCTTATCCATACTTTATTATTGTGATGTCTAAGATAGATTAGATAACAAACATACATTCAAAATTTATAGAAAACCCACAACAATCACACACTTACACAACACATCCAATCACCCAACATAACACAAATGTACTGCATTTCGAGCCATGGTACACAGACTAACCAACAAACGAATGAACCAACAAGACTATAATGAAGAAATACACACATCAAGTACATATTATAAGAGATTGGATACATCACCATAATAATAGACATCATTAAAAAGACAAAACACAATCAAAAGAAACAAAGAAACAGAACATAAACATAAGAACACCAAAAAATACATCACTAAGGCACATCACATAGTCGACACTTTATATCACCACTTTGCAAAGTGACACTTTTGACAAAAGTGGCTCATTCATATTAGTGGCATTCATAGACGATTGAAGAAGTGCACTTTACAAAGTGTCACTTTATGCCAGCAAAGTGTAGAGTTACGATTTGGTTGGTAACAGAAGTCCCACAATCCCTTTAAAAATAAGTGAACAAACAATAACAAATTAATGTGTAACCCACAGGTTATAATGCTTATGATTTGAGGTGGGAGCCTAATTGATAGCGCGAGAAAGAAAATATATATTTAAAGTTGTTTTAATTCAGTTTTTAGTTTTTGTTGCCGATAGTTTAGTTTATTTCAGTCAGTTCAGATAATATTTTATTAAATAGGTAATGATACTGCTGGTGAAATTAGGTTAGGTTTTGTAAAGTACATGGCTGATCCATTGATTTATATAGTTACATTAGGTTTTGTACGTATCTGCTTCATTGAATTATCGTTTTATTCCCTTTATTTTCATTTTTGTCTTTTTCGTGAGTAGTGAATAGAAGTCAAAAGAATGAAATAAACACATTACTACTGCTATTATTATTATTATTATTATTATTATTATTATTATTATTATTATCTCTTATTATTATTTTTTTCTCTCTCTCTCTCGTTTCTATTATTGCCTCCTATTCAGGAATATTTTGAATGCCAAATTTTTCTACAATGCAAAACAAAACAGGCCTAATGGTGTGAGAGCTTTTTCTTGGTGAGGTTATGACTGCACATGAACTAGAGACAGAATCTCAGCAGAAGCAGCAATGTCAGATGTATTGCTTATCAGCATGAAAATATATATTATCAAAACAGTAATGATTATATCAACATCAAGATAAATCTTATCTCAAAATGCAGGTAGTCAACAAAAATCAAAATCATTTTAAACCCAATATAATTATGGAATCTGCTTAGAAAGCAGGCACGTGAGGTCTCTCAATGCTAATTTAAGATAGTTACGCCTACTTTAGATTGAAGTTAGTTTAATATTATTTAAGTTAAATTCGTTTCAGTAATAAAAAATAGGTTATATAGGCATATCTACCTACATATCACTTCATCGAATTGAGGTTATAAATATACAAATGTTACTACAGAAATACCTGAATTATAATGTAGATATTAATGTATGGTACATATCTGTAGCATAGAACTTTAATGCAGTCAATAACTGAATTATTGGAGGCACTGGCAAACCTCTATTATTCATTTTTGAAAACCGGCCATCGAAAAGATGAGGAAACTCAATAACAGTTTCTTCATCAAATCGAAACCGTTTTTTAAAATCCTATATCATTATAAAATTCCACGGCATTGTCTTTAGGCCTACGTGTCCCTAATGTAGCTCTTTCGTACTTTGTCCATTAATTGTGCCATCTCTCCTGCACATTCTAATAAATAATTTGACAACCTCCAAGACGTCTTCCATTTTTCTACAAAGTGACACTTTCAGCTCAAAGTGTGGTCAGAAGTACACTTTCATCCAAAGTGTTCCTTTGCACCAAAGTGTCGACTGTGCAATGGAAAAGTCATACTTTGCGTCTTCCAAAGGACACTTTAATCGAAAGTGTCGACTACGAATACCAGCCTAACATACGAAAACAAAACAATACACAAGATCACATCTTCATTCAGGAAATTAAATTACAGCATTGCATACAGAACACAAAACACTTTACAAAAACATCTCAACACACAAACAAGACAAACAAATATAACCGAATGGGAGTATACAAATTAACATGCAATAGTTGGAACTTCTACATCGGACAAACTGGAATATCATCTCAAACATGATACAAGAAACATATGACAGCTATAACCAAATCACACAATCCTTCACATATGCATAACACATCACAAACATTAACCACAACTACAGCAACATAGAAACAGACATGGAAATCTTGTATATTCAACTGAAAAACCAGAAATGAAGTATACCGAAACAGTATGAAATATACACACATACAAAAACACACCCTATTTGACTCCACACTTACTTACTTACTTACTTACAAATGGCTTTTAAGGAACCCGAAGGTTCATTGCCGCCCTCACATAAGCCTGCCAGCGGTCCCTATCCTGTGCAAGATTAATCCAGTCTCTATCATCATACCTCACCTCCCTCAAATCCATTTTAATATTATCCTCCCATCTACATCTCGGCCTCCCTAAAGGTCTTTTTCCCTCCGGTCTCCCAACTAATACTCTATATGCATTTCTGGATTCACCCATACGTGCTACATGCCCTGCCCATCTCAAACGTCTGGATTTAATGTTCCTAATTATGTCAGGTGAACAATACAATGCGTGCAGTTCTGTGTTCTGTAACTTTCTCCATTCTCCTGTAACTTCATCCCGCTTAGCCCCAAATATTTTCCTAAGCACCTTATTCTCAAACACCCTTAACCTATGTTCCTCTCTCAGAGTGAGAGTCCAAGTTTCACAGCCATACAGAAGAACCAGTAATATAACTGTTTTATAAATTCTAACTTTCAAATTTTTGGACAGCAGACTGGATGATAAGAGCTTCTCAACCGAATAATAACACACATTTCCCATATTTATTCTGCGTTTAATTTCCTCCCGAGTGTCATTTATATTTGTTACTGTTGCTCCAAGATATTTTAATTTTTCCATCTCTTCGAAGGATAAATTTCCAATTTTTATATTTCCATTTCGTACAATATTCTGGTCATGAGACATAATCATATACTTTGCCTTTTCGGGATTTACTTCCAAGCCAATCGCTTTACTTGCTTCAAGTAAAATTTCCGTGTTTTCCCTAATCATTTGTGTATTTTCTCCTAACATATTCATGTCATCCGCATAGACAAGAAGCTGATGTAACCCGTTCAATTCCAAAACCCTGCCTGTTATCCTGAACTTTCCTAATGGCATATTCTAAAGCAAAGTTAAAAAGTAAAGGTGATAGTGCATCTCCCTGCTTTAGCCTGCAGTGAATTGGAAAAGCATCAGATAGAAACTGACTTATATGGACCCTGCTGTATGTTTCACTGACTCAACACTCTTGAACACAAATGCATCCACCACCAAAGCAACTTCAGAAGAAAGAGGAAACAAGCAAGAAGCTCAGTAGTTCTGAAAACATTAGAAAGGTGTTTCCAACAGAAATCTAAGTGGTATAAAGTATTAAAAGTGCATAATCAAGATATTCTTAACCTGAATCACGTAAAGTGAAGTGGGTAGGCATTGGATACATACATATTATATACACATGTGTATGTATGTATGTATCTATCCAATCCAATGCCTACCCACTTTTCTTTACTTGATTCGGATTCTGCATTTGCAGATAGATGGCAGGACTGTGATCCATTTTTGTAGTTGCATTACTACTTCGGTGGGCCACACTGTACATGATGTGTATCTGTGGAGAGTTATGTCGTATTCATATATTATAAACACCTTGAAATACCATTTAAACTACTTGTGAAAACTTAATAGCTTGCATATAAAATGTTAGAATTGATCTGTTACATTTATTTTCTTTTTCTGTTAGGTTTTGTCATTTTCTAATTACTATTGCTTTATTTCATTTATTCAAATAATAGTAAAGGAGACAGCTTCCACCCTTGCTGTAGATCTTTAGTGACAGGATTAACTGTTATTTTTTGTGAATTTATTCTTGTATTGGAAATTTTTTTTAACTTTCATTTAAATTTATAATAGCACTTATCAAATATAAATTTTAAGACTCTCATATTATGTCTCGTATATTTAAGAAATTTGCTGTAGTTTTTAAGGAATAGGATGCAATGCTATTGTTCCATTACGCCATTTTATTTTAGCTTCTGCAACAACTGGTTACCCACGGCCTAGCCTCCTTCCTCCTAGAGAGGCTGCGCTTGGATTACATCATCCATCTGACATTCTGGGACGTGGTGGGCCAGGTTATGCGGATCAACTGGCTCATCAGGTAAGCATGATCTAGTAAATTACTTGTATCAGCTCTATCATACCTTTGTACAAATTTATTTGACATTTTTGTCATTGCTTATAGATCTTATTCTTCTAATGTCCTCTTTTGAGGGTGAATTTTTTTTCCACACTTGAGTTTCATCTATGTACTTTATTATGCCAGTCTTCTCCTTTTCTTTTGTCGTCCCTCTTAACTTGGTCCAGTCATTGATACTGCTCGTATTGCACCAAAACATAACTGTCTCAGCCGGGGAAGGTAGATTGGGGAGTTAAGGGGTGATTTGCAATGACTCAGTCAAGTTATTTACGCTCAGGCCTGATCTAAATACTGGGAAGCAAGAGAGAAAATAACGAGATAGTTAAATCAAGAGCATTATATATCTGCCTATAATTATTGCGATTTATGCAGCTCACCATAAATGATGACTGTTTATACTAGCTTCCATGCTAGGAATTTTTCCGAGAGTTTTAATTTTTCTGTTTATACTAGCTTCCATGCTAGGTATTTTTCCGAGGGTTTTAATTTTTCTGTTTATACTAGCTTCCATGCTAGGAATTTTTCCGAGAGTTTTAATTTTTCTGTTTATACTAGCTTCCATGCTAGGTATTTTTCCGAGGGTTTTAATTTTTCTGTTTATACTAGCTTCCATGCTAGGTATTTTTCCGAGGGTTTTAATTTTTCTGTTTATACTAGTTTCCATGCTAGGTATTTTTTCGAGGGTTTTAATTTTTTTTTTTTCATTGGACTTTCACACGTAAGCCAAAAGTAGCATGCTGCACGCTACTTTTTATACTGTGCAACCCGAGCACTGCAAAAGTTGCAACTCGAGGTTGCGAGTCTGTTCACACACAAGGCACTACTTTTGCAGCTGCAGCCTAGCTGCGGGTTTCCAACTCCACATTGACTTTTCAATATACATTTTGTGGTTATGTTTGCATTATTATAGAACTCATGCGATAGCTTACTTATCTATTATGTGCTTTTCTGTCCTAACTAGTATTCATAAATTGGCATTATTTTTACTATAAAGCTATTAAAAACGCCTATATACTTAAATGATAACCAACAGCATATTCACGTAATCAGTGTTGGCAACACTCCTGTTTGAAACTACGCTATGGAAAAAAAAAAGAATTATATCATCAACAAATATACTCAGACTGTTGTATGTTTAGTAACTGTTACAAATAATTTGTTTTCATCCTTCTAACATTAAAATATATCCAAACAATGAAAGTATCATTGGCACATTTGGGTAGCAACACTGGTCGCAACCGCAGCAAAAGTTTCAACAAAACCAATATTAAAAATGCTGCATCTGCAACCCTGAGAACCCTGTTCACATGTAACTACTTATAAGCTGTGCACAGCATGAAAACCTAGCGGGCAGCAGGTTCGGCAGCCGCTACTTTTCGGGTTGCACCATTGTTCTCATGTCGCAGTACAAGAGATGCACAGTTTTTTGTACTGCAGTGCTGCAAAAGTAGTGACGTGTGACCATACCTTTACACTTTTATGTCTATGAGAAAGGAATAATTTTATTATACATGTTTCCTGGTTTGTAGGAATTTATATCCATGACAGAGTAAACTAAATATTTTGCTGGCCATCTCGTGCCAACCATATTGTTTTATTGCAAACTTTTAATGAATCCAAATTTTTTTCTTCCTTGATTCAAACATTTTCTAACAATTGATACTGCCATAGATGGAAGTTTGTGTGTGTGTGTGTGTGTGTGTGTGTGTGTGTGTGTGTGTGTGTGCGCGTGCGTGCGTCTCCCCCCCCCTCCTAGACGTGTTTGGAACGAGGCCATTAGTCTTTGCCCAAGCAACACTGAAATATTCTGCTGTAACTTGATTTCCTATCTGGTGAAAGACTCTTCTTCTTTCTCACTATCATTTGTTTCAGTCTCAGAATCTGTAGTATCATGAAAAGTTTCATTCAATCTTTACTGCTCTATCTATCTCACCTCACCATTCATGATTTCGTCAGTATTTTCTGATTCCATTCTATACACTATATCCTAATAAATTTCAGTTCCTATCTCACATAGTACTTCTGAATTTTTAGTTTTTTTTTTTTTTTTCACCTTCTTCAATATTGAATTTTCTTCCACCATTTTTACTATTACCACTTTCATTGTCATTACACAACTCAGCAATGACATTTTTACGAATTCTAGCCCCATATTGTTCTGTTCTTTGTTGTTTGCTGTGAGATGAAGTGGTAAAGGATCTGCTGCCTTACTGGAACTTGGTCTCTATCTTTTTCAGTTGTCAATATAATAGGAATGGCTCCAGGTTCTAATTGAAGGCCCTTAGAACTTTTCATCTGGTACAAGTTGCGTTTTTAAAATCTCTGATTGTTCATAATCTGTATCCTTAATATATGAGGAACATAAACGAGATCCAAAACCAGGCAAAAAAATTTTTCTTTTGCAAAATTGTACCCATTTAGTATACCTTTTAGGAGATTTATCTCTATTTGAAAACCTACGAAAATAATTTCCCGTATCGGTTTCACTTCTTACTACAGTCATAGGCACTATACAGAGGTATTTTTTCACAATTACGATGTCTTTGAAGTACTAAAGTGACATTCTCTAACCACTACTACAATGAGCAGTGATACTAAAGTAAGTGTCTCTCGTAAAGTTTTGAACTCGAAATACCAAAACCACGAATTAAAAGCACTACTGATTGCAGTGTTAATCCCAATGTCTGCATACTGTGGCTAGATTAAATAGTGTCACAGGCAGATTTGGTTTTGCAAATCAAGATTTCAGGTATAACTCCCTGTAAAGTTGATTTGAATAATTTCGAGGGAAAAATTGTTCCAGAGCCGGGTATCGAACCCGTGACCTTTGGTTTAACGTACCAATGCTCTACCACTGAGCTACCCAGGAACTCTAACCGACACCGATCCAATTTTTCCCTCTATATCCACAGACCTCAAAGTGGGCTGACAACCGTCAAGCAACCAACTTCGAGTGCACACTAACTCCATGTGACTTAAATTGTGGTTTTCTGTTAACGAACAGTGACGTGTATTATGCAAATCAAGATTTCAGATATAACTCCCTGTAAAGTTGATTTGAATAATTTCGAGGGAAAGATTGTTCCGGAGCCGGGTATCGAACCTGGGACCTTTGGTTTAACGTACCAACGCTCTACCACTGAGCTACCCGGGAACTCTAACCGACACCGATCCAATTTTTCCCTCTATATCCACAGACCCCAAAGTGGGCTGACAACTGTCAAGCAACCAACTTCGAGTGCACACTAACTCCGTGTGACTTAAATTGTGGTTTTCTGTTAACGAACAGTGACGTGTATTATGCAAATCAAGATTTCAGGTATAACTCCCTGTAAAGTTGATTTGAATAATTTCGAGGGAAAAATTGTTCCGGAGCCGGGTATCGAACCCGGGACCTTTGGTTTAACGTACCAACGCTCTACCACTGAGCTACCCGGGAACTCTAACCGACACCGATCCAAAGGTCCCGGGTTCGATACCCGGCTCCGGAACAATTTTTCCCTTTAAATTATTCAAATCAACTTTACAGGGAGTTATACCTGAAATCTTGATTTGCATAATACACGTCACTGTTCGTTAACAGAAAACCACAATTTAAGTCACACGGAGTTAGTGTGCACTCGAAGTTGGTTGCTTGACGGTTGTCAGCCCACTTTGAGGTCTGTGAATATAGAGGAAAAATTGGATCGGTGTCGGTTAGAGTTCCCGGGTAGCTCAGTGGTAGAGTGTTGGTACGTTAAACCAAAGGTCCTGGGTTCGATACCCGGCTCTGGAACAATTTTTCCCTCGAAATTATTCAAATCAACTTTACAGGGAGTTATACCTGAAATCTTGATTTGCATAATACACGTCACTGTTCATTAACAGAAAACCACATTTTAAGTCACATGGAGTTAGTTGGTTGCTTGATGGTTGTCAGCCCACTTTGAGGTCTGTGGATATAGAGGGAAAAATTGGATCGGTGTCGGTTAGAGTTCCCGGGTAGCTCAGTGGTAGAGCGTTGGTACGTTAAACCAAAGGTCCCAGGCTCGATACCCGGCTCCGGAACAATTTTTCCCTCGAAATTATTCAAATCAACTTTACAGGGAGTTATACCTGAAATCTTGATTTGCATAATACACGTCACTGTTCGTTAACAGAAAACCACAATTTAAGTCACACGGAGTTAGTGTGCACTCGAAGTTGGTTGCTTGACGGTTGTCAGCCCACTTTGAGGTCTGTGGATATAGAGGGAAAAATTGGATGTGTGTCGGTTAGAGTTCCCGGGTAGCTCAGTGGTAGAGCGTTGGTATGTTAAACCAAAGGTCCCGGGTTCGATACCCGGCTCCGGAACAATTTTTCCCTCGAAATTATTCAAATCAACTTTACAGGGAGTTATACCTGAAATCTTGATTTGCATAATACAGTCACTGTTCGTTAACAGAAAACCACAATTTAAGTCACATGGAGTTAGTGTGCACTCGAAGTTGGTTACTTGACGGTTGTCAGCCCACTTTGAGGTCTGTGGATATAGAGGGAAAAATTGGATCGGTGTCGGTTAGAGTTCCCGGGTAGCTCAGTGGTAGAGCGTTGGTACGTTAAACCAAAGGTCCCGGGTTCGATACCCGGCTCTGGAACAATTTTTCCCTCGAAATTATTCAAATCAACTTTACAGGGAGTTATACCTGAAATCTTGATTTGCATAATACACGTCACTGTTCGTTAACAGAAAACCACAATTTAAGTCACACGGAGTTAGTGTGCACTCAAAGTTGGTTGCTTGACGGTTGTCAGCCCACTTTGAGGTCTGTGGATATAGAGGGAAAAATTGGATCGGTGTCGGTTAGAGTTCCCGGGTAGCTCAGTGGTAGAGCGTTGGTACGTTAAACCAAAGGTCCCGGGTTCGTTACCCGGCTCCGGAACAATTTTTCCCTCGAAATTATTCAGATTTGGTTTTGTTTTCCTAGCTGTAATGGAGTGGAGGTCAAGAGAGATAAGCCTATCACAGCATTAAACAAAGCACATCCTTTATTTAGGAAGCCACCGATCAAAATACCCCTAATTTCTCGTGAAAAACAACAATTGAATAGACTACAGTGGACTATAGTGGACTTTATGTTGTCAACAAACAGCTGGATACATTGAAAAGATTGATTGATTTATTTATGAAGCAACATGATTTTTGTCTTGCATGACCCTTTTTTAATTAAAGATGCCTAATGAGTAAACCAGGCATTTGGAATGTTGTTTGCATTTTTGCTTTGTATCGATTAAAATTAATTATAAATACGAATTTGAGAAAATCATTAAGTTTATAATGAATCTTGGAGTAGCAATAAGACTTGAATTGTTGTTACCCATAAGTCTTATTTGTCACTGGTGGTTGATGTGGTTGCAGCTCTCAGCACAGGCTGTGGCACACGAACAACTCCAGCGTCAGATGTTGCTTGAGAGAGAGCGATTTCCACATCCCCACCCTTCCCTTGTTGCTCAGCATGAGGAATATATCAGGTGAGTCACATGCCTTGCAAAGTACTTTCTCCATACATGATGTGCTTGTAATAACAGTTGCTTGGTTCTAGGCAACAACGGGAGCGTGAAATGAAAGTTCGAGCATTGGAAGAAGCTGCTAGGGGAGCACGACCTTGAACTGAGAATCTCCCACTAGCTGGTTATTGACTGCCATCCTGGTAATGCTGTTATTCAGTTCATGTATTTGTAAATTGTGCTAAGAAAATTTATTTATTAATTTTTTTAAGATCGTTTTTTAAATGAGAAGAAAATGTATGTGAATAAATATCGAATTGGACTGCATTTAATGTCCCAGTAGAGTCACATTACATTTGGAAAGTTTTTATTATGCATAAAAAATTGTGTCCTGTATTCTGACATCTTAGCTTTAAATTAAATATCTTTACATTTTCTTAAATAATACTTCATAATCTACCACTGAATATTAAATCTGTATTCAACATACTAAATGTCATTTATTTACAACGTGTAATAAATTTGACAAATGCAAGCCACATAAATATTGTTTTAAAGAAATTATCTTGAATATTTGCTCTGTAAAATATGTTGTTCTAGTTCTGTAGTATTCTTTCATGCCTCATCATTTGTTACACTTATTTATTATCTGTAATATTTTTGTAATTAAGCTGTCCATGATACGGGTACAAAATTTTCATACTAATCTTAATTTTAAGGAAACCACTGAAGAAATATAATCACCTAAGCATCTAATTACTGTGAACAATATGTTGTTGGTTCAGTGCCTAGACACTTTACAGTGAAGTCAGTTGCCATATTGTGAACATATAGAATGTACCCATTTACAGTTAATTCTTTTTAGAATGGAAATCTGGTATATTTGCTACACTTTTTTATTTCTTCGTTTTTCTAGTTCATGTAATTTTTCCGATAGTGTATCATTACCATCAGTAGCTGAAAAATTTCTTGAATAGTATTATGATTTCTTGCAATTATATTGAAAGCAAAGAATCTTCTTTGCTGTTACTATATATCGTCAGTTTACAAGCAGAACACATTGTCAAAAATATTACTTCTGAGAAAAAGATATATATAATGTACATAATCTCTGTGTATAAACTTAGAATTGGAAAATGAAATACACATAAAGAGAAACAACTTACTAAAAATAATAATATATATGCCCTATTATAATTCTGTACCTGAGAGCTAGAGTGACGCAAGTCACAAAACAATAATTTTACAGGAGAGCCTAAAAACAAAAAAATTGTCATTTTTGTTATTTTTGTGCTCTTATTCGTTTCATATGAATCTCATTTATGTTGTATAGACTACTACTTACTCTTTACATGATCAACACCTTTTATTTTCCATCTGTTTGTTACATTGGAATTAAATGGACTTGCGTTATTTTAGCTCTAAATATAAGTAATACTTTCTAGACTTACATTTTATTATTCACATACAAAATAGTCATATTTTTAATTTTTCTTCATGTATCAAAATACAAGTAACAGTAGTTTAATATAATAGACATTCAAATTCAGTCTTATGTGTTTCACTTAGGCTACACTTATTTTTTATGTCTTACACACGTATAGTAGCTGTTATAAGTGACAGAAACCTCATGATATACCTTCCGCGTCAGCTGTCTACACGAGCACATACATCGCTCACGTCACATTAGCCATAGTATCTAAAGCAGCAAGGTCGCCTCGTAAGTATGTTCACATAATTAGTATATTTCAAGACTTTAAAATTTTCAAAATTTTGACATTAAAGTTTTCATTACAGATAAACACTACTTCAGATCATAATGATATATCACAACAGCCTGTGCAGTTGCCACGTTTTAATAACGTGAGTACATTTGATAATTCAATCCAGTCACACTCTTAAGTTTGAAAGTTTGCTCTTTTCTATTTCATAATTATATATTTCAGATATAATTCATCATTTTAATGGAATCTACAAAACAAGATCTACACCGAGTATTATGAAGTTTAAAATGTAAAACACTACGTGTTCACAATTTTCACAATTTTATGACCTTGTAACATGATTACATTTTAATTATATATATGTTTGTACATTTCATATATATCATGATCAATTTTAAACAGTCCATCTCATCGACTATCATTGTAATTATCATACAGATTAATAATGAGATATTGTACACAGAACCTGAAGATGCCTGAATGGGCGAAAACATTCGTAACTTACTTTGTATAAAACTCAATGACTACATGTTATGAAATATATGTCATTGTTTTAATAATTGATTTGTCATAAGACTGAATAAAACAAATATTATATTGTATTATCAAAACCTAAGAGCTAAAATAGCTTATGTGGACTTACATTTGCTCCCTATAAAAATTATTAGAGCCAAATATTAGTAAGTGGACTTCCTTCAATGTGGTTCTAAAGTGAGTTGGACTTGCATCATTATAATCTTGTTTATTTCGTTTATTTCTGTTATTAGAGACTTGTTGCATTGTGGCACTCATGCATCACAATAAGAGCACTTCAAATGTGTAATAATATCAGTTTCAAAAAAAGTGGACTTACCCCACTCTAGCTCTCAGGTTTTTGAGTATTCATTATTGTTAAGAGTTTTAAAAACGCCTTTTTCTCAGAGGTAATATTTCTTACTTAATGTGTTTTGCTTGTAAGCCAATGATGTGTGTACTTCGTAAAGTGTTCCATCTTCAGCAATAGTTGTATCACAGTTTTATTTTATATTGTAATTAATTGCTATTTTATGTCAAAATGACCATATAATTCATGATTAGTAAAAGTTCAGGATTGTGTTTCAATTACAGAAAATTTCAAATTTCACCAGTGTAAATATTGAGTACATTCTGGAGATAAGGAAATTGAATGGGCAAAAGAAAACTGTGCAAATGTTAGGAAAGTGTAAATTGCAGGAAGCAGAGTTTGACTAGTCAATTCAGTGGACAGTGAAAAGCTAACATCTGCGTGAAGTAATCCCTTTGTAAGGTGTTCCGTCAAATGGGGTGATATCTGACATTATTGACTTTCTGTGTTTCAGTGTTGGTAACAGCTTGCTGCTCAATGTAAATTTACTACGCTTTTGCAGGGTGATTGTTGAATTAATTATCTTTGATGTGAAAACATTTTTTTTATTCTTTCGTGCTACAGGATATCCATTGTTGAGCGGCAAAACAAAATCATAAAAACCATTTATATTTATTCTAAGAATACTTTCAAATGTGCACTCTCAATCATTTGTTGATTAAGATCCAATTAATTTAACATTAGTTTCTGCTATTTCTTTGCAAAACATCATCATTCTTTCGTGTGTGAAGTGAGGTAATTTTATTGTATTTCGAGTCGGTTATTTAAAAAAACCAGCATACTAAGGGGTTATTGAAGGAAGTGCATAATGCCACATAGGTAAGCTAGGTTTGAAGTGCAGATGCAGTTATGATCCTGGAATATGAAGAAGGCTATTGTCACTGTAAAAACAGGCAAATTGTCTTATTGAAAGGCTTCTGAGAGTTTGTAATAGACATGTTAAGTAAATATTTTTGTCAGATTGCTTATTTAATTTATTTTGTAACATTTAATATCATTGTATGTTACGTAATTAAGGCTGTATCTGTTATAAAAGTTTAAAATAAAGTAGCAATAATTTCAGTATTTTTTAAACACAAAAATGTGTCCGAAAAAACCTCACAGAGGCAAGATCATCGGACAGTTATTTATAAACATTAGTGTCCAAAATCACCCTGACTGTGGGTTTTTAAATGATTGTATTATGCTCATTTCTGAACGCCAGCTCATCATTTGTAGATTGTCACATTCTAGAGATACATAATAATGTATAATCACAAAAACCGTAAATTATCAATCATTACACAAGCAGTACCTTAAAAAAATACAAAAATCCGTCCGATATCACCCCATTTTATCTGTTGCAAGTCTTGCATTATGAAGCAACTGAAATTTCAGTTTTTTGCATTTTGAATTTAGAAAACAAGTGTGTAAATAATTAGAATTGCAATTTACTTCTTGTTTTTGTTTCAGGTTTTTCCAGGAAATTTGACACTTCTGTGTATAAACACTTTTTTAATCACGATATCGTGTGCGGCTAAGGTGGAAGAAGCAAGCTACTACTAGTTAGGTTACTGAAGTAGAGATGGAAGGATGCTGAACATAATTTAGTACAATTTTTAGTACAGTTAAATAAAAGAGAAACAAAATTATTAATATAATTATTATAATTAATATTATTATATAATCTTAAATGTAACTTTGAACTAAAGAAATAGTGAACAATAAATATTTTGTGACATTTCGTAGAGACACGGGTAAAGCGAGAGAAATTTTAACGTGCACTTAACAAAGCTTTCAATATTTACTGTGTTACATTGTATGTAGCCTTCAGTCAGCATTGTATTTAACAAGATGATGTTCCCCAAATTTGGTAACTGCCTCACTGACGTAATTACTTTGATATGTGATGAATTATAGCAGTGAGATGGCAGCCAGTGTATCAGTGATGCTGCCATCTTAACATATGTAACAAACAATTTTCTTCTCTAAGTGTTGTCTTAGTCAGCAAGATGTCTTGTAAACATGGAGCATATTTTCTTAGGTCTTCCTGTGCACACTGATACGTCTCCTTCCTGTTATGTCTGGTTAGATTTTATTGATAGAAGTTTCGGGCAGTGTTTTGATATTGGCATGTACCATCATTACAGTAATATGAAGCAATTTACATATTGATATGCAGTGTAATTCTCAAATATCTTTATTTTACATTCATTTGATAGTGTCTGAACTGAAATTGAGAGTGGATACACGCAATTTAAGTGCAAAATTTTAATGATATGCACCCATAGTACAGATTATTTGGAAGTCTTGGTGCCTAGAATAAATTTCACTTCACAACAGAAATTTTCTAATGCATATGCAATAATAATAATAATAATAATAATAATAATAATAATATAAAATACGAGGTACCTCTTACCTTATACATTATCTCTACGATAGCTTTAACACAGTTTTTAATCTGAAGTTGTTACTATGCTATTATTATGATATGTTGAAAGTGTTGCTTATATCTGCAGAACGAGGTTGGAAGAGTTTAATTTACAGTATTGACCAATGTCATGGAGTAAGTCAAAGAAAGTCGTCATGGATAATAAAACTGAATTAATTTTAGAGGTGATTATTTAGAATCTCAGTACAGTATCACTCCATTAAGAGTCTGTATTTGATAACAGTTTGAGATTCTGTAATTCAAAATCTTGCATCCTGTTTCATTTTGACACATTAGGATGCTTGAATTGTAGAATGAAAGGTAAGTGCTACTTTCAGTCAAGAATCTTGCTAGGATTGACATTTATCTAGTCTGTGCCACTTTGCAGTTATTTAAAAATTCGCCTAAGAATAAATGAAGAAGCGGAAGAAATTATATATATATTTTTTTAACTAGTGACGTATACTGTATTTTTCGTCATTCACTCAGGAAGTCAGTTGTGTAGACCTATTTACTAACAGAGTCGTTGTGGGTCAGCCATAGGAGACTGATCTATGCTACACGTGCAATGAGATGGAGATTTGTAGGGATGCTATAGGGGAACTGACGTTCCTGAAGAAAACCCCTGTGTTCCCTGGATCACAGGCTTGCCCAACACAAGTTAAAAAATCGGGGGGTATGCCAGGAATGGAACCCGGATCCACAGGATTATAAGTCCAGGTCTCTAGCCACTAGACTGCTGTGACAGCTATGGAATGAGGAACTAAAAATACATGAATGAGCATTTTGAAAGGGATATCTTGGGGCAGTGGATAGGAAACTTACGTGAGCTGCAAGCCTGTTGATTATTCGTCTCACTTGAGAGGTCACTTTTATAGCTTATACTGTAGTTTGACCATGAGCTCTGTCAAGAATTCTCGACATTTTATGCTTTACATTTTAGAAAATAAAGGGTGCTTTAAACCATTGCCAAAGGAAAATGAGTTGTTTAGTCTACTGTTTGAAGACAGGTTTGAACCTCATAAGTAGAGCCCGGATGTTTAGGCATTTTATAACAGTTAAAATAGGCAGGCAAAAAAGGCATTATAAATTTTAAGGAGGCGTACTATATTTTAGCAATTAATTAAAATTATATCAACATAACTTACATATTTACTTCTTAGGTGTCACATGTTGACTTGTAAAAGATTTTTTTTTCGTGATTAACTGTCTTTTCACAAACCTTACATAACAAAACTGTTCCATTGGTTGAAAACATAAGCATGAAGTTTACTTTTCAGTGGTTTACTGAATTTAGGCATTGTAGCTCAGTGTTCCACAACCTTATTCTACTCACGGCACACCCTAGATGGGCCTAGACTCAACACGGCACACCAAAATGTTAAGTCCCTCAAAAACGTATAATGTAACTCTCTTAATATAATTACTTAATGTAATCAAATTTATTATTATTATTATCATCATCATCATCATCATCATGATTATTATTATTATTATTATTATTATTATAAAAGAGAAATAGATTCTTGCATTATTAACAATTTATAAACTTCACTGTAGAAAATTCACATTTCTATTACTAATATTAAAGTAAATAACTCTACTCATATCTTCAATGTGATACTTGGGCCTGCTTAGCTGCACAGAGGTGGTTGATCCATGGCGGAATCGTTGACAATGCAAGCCTCATTTCTTCATCAATGGATTTGAGTTTGTCCCTCTTTGATGTTTTAATTTCAGTTAACATCAAGAAGCCCACTTCACACATATATTATGTAATTGAAATTGACAATAACATATTAACTGCCATCTCGGAAATAACTGGGTATTCACTCCTTATTGACAACCAAAATGTTTCCAAAGGCATTTCGAGAAGTTTTAATGTCAGTGTTCTGTTCGCTTTTAAATCTGCCAGTTCCTCATATACGAGTATATTATTCAGAAGATGGTTTGAATCCACAATGAATGGATCACGAACCCAGTCGAAATCTTGAACACTCTTTCCAAAATAATTCTTTCTAACTTCTCCAGCACGATTACTAAATGTTCTTTAATTAAGTCCATCAACACTTCATTACCGTCAGCAAGGGGCCATGTAGTAGGGAACATGTAAACCACCGGTTTTAAATAATCTGTATCCACAAATTCAGTTTATTCACAAATTCTTGAATCTCATCCATACTAGTCAGAATATTTTCGTTCCTACCTTGCATTTCTCTGTTAAGCTCATTCAAATGTACGAAAATATCAAAAAGATATAACGACTTAGATACCCATTCATCATCTGCAAATAAATCTGCGTACTCATGCCCTCAATAGTAAGAAATTCAAGTACGGTACCTCCTCTTGAAGTTCAAACATTCGTGCTAACACTTTACCCCATGATAACCTCCGCACTTCTGTATGCAGCAGGAGTATAATGTGCTCTGATCCATTTCCTGATACAAAGCCGAAAAAAAGCCACGTATTTAGGGGCCGCTATTTGATGAAGTTCACGACTATTACTACCTCATCCATCACAATTTTCAGAGGAGATGGCAAAGACTTAGCAACAATGGCTTCGAGGTGAATGAGACAGTGGTCGCTCCATATATTAGGATTTACTTCACGTACTTTAGCCACGAATCCTTTTATTCGGCCTGTCATAGAAGCGGCTCCGTCTGTACAAGCACTAATGCAATTCTTCACTGGTTGCTCGCTCAGGCAGTTCTTTGCAAAAAAAAATAAACGACTTGCAACTACATCTCCATCAATATACCGAATTTAGAAAAGAAGTTGTGCGTGACTGCCAATATCGATAGACTCGTTGATCTGACGTGACAGCTTCTGACTGCGCTTCATTTTCTCTATAATGTCTTCGATGTCACTAGACATGTCACTAACTCGGCGGGTATGTAGGTTCACGCGCATGTAGGTTTTACGAGATACCGAATGGCCTATATGCAAAAATATATTTATAAGAACAATATAATTTTAATTTGATTTAAATTTAATTTTATCAGTTTCTTACAATAATAGGTAAAAGCTCGTGTCACACCTTTCACCTAGTGAAGGCACACCGGTTGCGAAACACTGTTCCAGCTAACTGATCTTATACCTTCTATCACCCGACAATACTGTAACTGACTGTTCCTCACTTAAATTTCTTTTTTCTCCTACAATAATAAACACGTGTAGCACAAAATTGTAACAGTAAGATTTTAAAATATGAAAGCAACTATTGGAAATGCTATGTGACAACTTTTATGAGAATGAGCTTAATATTTAAAATTATAAAGCTGATTGTTGTTATCGTGAAAATATGGCAGTATTATATTTGTAACTGTGGATTATCGATCATTATTCATATTACACCAATAGTATTAAAGCACGATTATTAGCAGATTAAGCGGCAAAATAAATTACTTTTATTTACTATTGTTAGTAATGGTAGTCATTGTTTCAAATATTAAATTTCATACACATTACATTACAATTAATTTAAAAATTTCAACTAAACAAGAAATATTGCTTTAAAATGACAAAAAAAAAAGGCATTTATTTGTAAGAGACACCTTAAAAAGGCAAAATAGACTAAATAAAAATTGCCCCTATTACTTCGATTTACTCCAAATCACATTTATATCTATACAAATAATGATTTACTTCCATCCAGTAAAAAAAGACATTTTGCCAAACATCCGGGCTCTACTCATAAGTAACACCAATAAAGCTTCAATCATGAGGCAACTAGGCCAGGAGGGAAAATGAGTCTACATAGAAAATAAAGGGTGCTTTGAGCCATTGCCAAAGGAAAATGAGTCTACATCTACGAAAGTAACACTTGATTTAAAATTCTTCGAAGTTAATGGCTTGGACTACATCTGTTTATTACATAAAGTACAGAGAAAGTACTGATATGATACAAAAATCGATTTTGAAATCTTCACAGAATCATGTGTTATGCATAAGTTTTACCGAAATGAGTTAATTTACTTGAGAACTGTGAGTAAAAAGTATTATAAATTGTCGATTTATTTGATATACGCTTCATCAATTTCCATTTTAATTTACTACTAATATTGTTTTACAGTGTTAATTTTATTGCTATGTTTTATGTAAAAAACGTATAAGACAAAAGTTTTAGAACATGACAAGAACTATATGAATTGCTTGAAGTAAATCAACATAAAGTAAGCAACCTACAAATTAAACCAAACCCTTTAACTCTATTAAATATAGAATATAATCTAAATTTAACAGAAGAAATACTAAAATCAGAAATAAACACTGAAATACTAAAACAATTGTCTTTAGAGACAATTAATATTAGGTACCCTCCACAAAACTGGCTTCATTTATACACTGACGGATCCTTGATCTCCAGAGAACAAGGTGCTGGTGCAGGTGTTACGTGCTGTCTCTTCTCACTTTATAGATCTCTTGGGTATGGAACAACAAGTTTTGATGGAGAAATCATTGCAATAAGTGAAAGTCTCAGGAATCTTCTATGCCACATCAATAAATTTAAAAATGCAGTTATATTGTCAGACTTCAAAGCAGCTATTCTATAAATAGTCTCTAAACACAAACTTTCATCTCAAACAGCAGAAATAACTAAAATGCTCTCTCAATTAATATCACTCAATAAAAGAATTGTATTCCAATGGATACCATCCCATTGTGGAATCCTGGGAAACGAGAATGCGGATGCTTTAGCAAAGAAGGGCAGCACTGCTCCTTACAGACCTGTTACTAAATCTACGTATTACTCTGTGAAAAGATTTATTAAATCTACATACGAGGCCTGTCTAAAAAGTATCCGACCTTTAGCCAGAAAAAATATTTCAAATACCTGACGGGGTTGGGACCCTAATCCCCTTCAAAGTAGGCCCCTTGTGCTTGCACACACTTAGCCCACCGATCCCTCCACTGCCGGAAACACCTATGGAAGTCTTCTTTTGGAATAGTGTTCAGCTCCGTCGTCGCGTTCCGCATTATCTCTTCTCTACTCTCAAAACGGGATCCTTTCAGTGGTGTCTTCAATTTTGGAAACAACCAGAAGTCGCAAGGAGCCAAGTCTGGAGCGTAGGGAGGTTGGCGAACGGTTGTAATTCCATGTTTGGCCAAGAAAGTGTGGATCAATTGGGATGAATGTGTGGGGTCGTTGTCGTGATGCAAGTGCCAGTTGTTCGCTGTCCACATGTCTGGTCTTTTGCGCCGAACTGCATCACGGAGTCGCCAGAGAACATTGTGATAGTACTTCTTTGTCACCGTTTGTCCTTCCGGTGCGTATTCGTGATGCACAATTCCACGGACATCAAAGAAAACAGTCAGCATCACCTTGATTTTGCTTCGCACCTGCCACGCTTTCTTCGGCCTTGGAGACTCGGGATGCTTCCATTGCGACGACTGTCTTTTTGTTTCTGGGTCGTACCCGTACACCCATGACTCATCTCCAGTTATCACGGTGTTCAGAAACCCAGGATCAGTGTTGGCGGTGTCCAGAAGGTCCTGTGCAACGTTACGACGGAGGTCTTTTTGTTCTGGGGACAACAACTTGGGCACGAATTTCGCAGCCACTTGGTTCATGTTCAAATCATCACGCAAAATTGCATGTGCAGAATCTTTACTCACTCCAACCTCTTCGGCAATCTCCCGCACGGTCAAACGACGATCTGCCATGACCAAATTTCGCACCCTCTCAACAACAGCTGCACTCCGAGCAGTTTGGGGCCTGCCACAACGCTGCTCACTCTCCGCTGATGTGCGGCCATCTTTGAATCGGTTGAACCACTCCTTAATTTGTGTTACACCCATCGCATTTTCCCCAAACACCTGCTGAATCTTACGAATTGTTTGACTTTGAGAATCACCAAGCTTTTGGCAAAATTTGATGCAGTATCTTTGCTCAATTCATTCAGTCATCTTGCGAGAAAACTAAATCCGACAAACACTTAGAACAGCACCTTACTTGGCGACCACCAGCCAGTGACTGGCACAAACGAATGCGGTGAAAAAATTCAAGCATGCGCATTACGGTTCCTCCTTCCACCATGCACAGTGGCGCCGCCTTAGAATCACTACTTTGCGCGGGAAAATTAAAGGTCGGATACTTTTTAGACAGACCTCGTACTGAGACTTCAACAAACAAAATTTGATAACACAATCCCAAGGGAAAAAATGGAACTCTCTGCATCAAAATCCACAGTTAATTCCCGATTTACCACGCAAATCGTCTGTAGCTGCATTTAGATTGGCAACAGGCCATGATTGTTTGGCCAAACACCTGCATAAAATTGGAATATATCAGTCCCCTAACTGCCCATTGTGCAACTCAAACCAAGAAATGGATTCGGAACACCTCAAAATCTGTTCTTCAGTGGCTGGCCATGATAATATCTTTGAAAAATATTGGAGTGCAAGAGGTCAAATGACTTTATTGTCAAACGCCTGGCATTAGAAAACAACAACAACACATAAAGTAAGCAATTTAAGAGGGAGAAAACAGATTGTGAGGTGTTGTAGGTTATACAGGTATTTTATTGTGACCATTGAGCTTTAGAAGACCTTTACCAAGATTTAGACCAGTCATGTCAGACTGGTGCATTATGCTGAGCCAGTTCATACATAGATAGGCAACTACCTGTGCAGATAAATTTGTATTCATGGACATAGGGGAAAACCGAAGTCGTTTGAATTGTAGGTGTGAGCAAATGAAAGGGGAACTGGCAACTGACAGCTGTAGGATCATCAGATAACTGTTATCTTAAATGCAAATGGCAAGGACACGAACACACGCAAGATTGTAGAAGCCATATCATATGTGTAAATAATTCTCGTTACTGTACCGTACATATCCGTATCCATATGCATATGGATGTATACAAAAATATGTGAATCCTGTAGAAATAATGTATGCTCTATAGATTTAAAAACTTTTGGAAGTTAAATTGCTTACATGGCATCTGGTTTGAATGAGATTTAGCATGGTTTTCCTCAGTCGCATCTGGAAAGTCATTCTTCCTTTTCTCACAATCATGTTACATTCACTTGGAGATTACGATTAAAAGTCTTTAAAAATTTTAATGTTAGAGAGCATCATGCAAAAGCACACATTGCTAATATTGTGTTAACAACAACATAAATTCACTCTAACAACAATGTCCATTATGGAATATTATTTGAAAATAGGAATTTACTGATTACATTTTTGGACTATTACCTCATTCAAATCTGGTTTCAAGCTCCTTGAAGATATAATATATGGAATTTTTAATGGGTTAATTAATCCAGTTAAGAAGTTTAAAAGTTGTTTTCGCTACAAGTGGAATTATAATAGGCATATTCATTGGAACTTACAGGACTTTGATTTTGCTTTCCAATATCATGAAGAAGCGTTTCCTTTCAATTTGCCACTCATATATCATGCTGAACACCTTTCAAGGATTCGAAACATTTACAGTGGGTGCCGAAATGCCTCCTCAGTTTCTATTCTTTTGGTGCAGCAAGTGTTTGGTGACGAATTTAACTTACCGTTACACCAGTTGTATATTGATTTTAAACAAGCATTTGATACAATAAATAGGAATTATATATTTGATGCAATGGCAGAATTTGGAATCCCTAGAAAGTTAATTGCCTTAACCAAGATGAAATATTAACAGAACAAAGACAAAGTATATGAATAACATAACCACGAGAGACAATACTGTAAAAACTGTTGTCTTAAATGAGGTTACTTTTGAGAAAGTGTCAAGGTTCCAATATCTCATCTCGATAGTCACCGAGGATAACATATTAACTGAGATCAAGGATAAAATAGCCATTGGTAATCGACGCCTCAGAGCATTAGATAAAATTATAAGAACCAGATATATCTAAAAAAAAAAAAAATGAAGGTGAGGATTTATAAAACAATTATTAAACCTACGGTGACTTTTGGAAGTGAAACCTGGACTCTACCTGAATGAGCAATAATCATCTTAAATACGTGGGAAAGGAAAATTTTAAGAAAAATTTATGGCCCTATTTATGATAAGGGAGAGTGGAGAATTAGGACCAATTCTGAACTACAAAAACTATATAAAGATCCAAGTATTGTTACTGATATAAAAATTAGACGGCTGGAGTGGCTGGGCCACATTATCAGAATGGACAATAATAATATTCCTAAAAGATTACTAGATGCCACGCTAAGTGGTAAAAGAAGAGCAGGAAGACCTAAACTACGATGGTTGGATGATGTTCAGGATGATCTAGTTAAAGCAGGAATTAAGAAATGGAGACGGAGAGCCCTAGAGAGGGAAGATTGGGCGGCAATTCTTAAGGAGATCAAGGCTAAACTAAAAGGGCTGTATGACCACAGATGATGATGATGAAGTGTTTGGTGACAGATCAGATCACACAGGTTATTTGATCATCCACAATACAAATAAAATATTCGTTTTCCTATCTATCTTGAAACCTACGACTTCCTTTGCTCCTCTTTAAAACTATCTGAGAAGGTTAAGACAGTGGAAACAACCTGTGGTTTTCTTTGTCCATATTCAAAAGTTTTTCAGATGTTGATTGCAACTTAAACACCACTTATCACTCGCACTTTCGACAACTTACTTTGTTAACACCTTTGTGGCATATGTCTTAATATTACTAAATATGCTTGAGCAACAAATTACATCAGTGTGAAATTGGCGCTAAAACTGCAGTGCCAAACACAGCTGGAGTTATTATGCTTGTTATTTTTCAGTTCACACTAATTTGTTCAATTCCGAAACTTTATGAAAGCAAAATTTTTATTTATATAAATCTAAATAAATTCTTATTCTAAATGACAAATACAAATCATAACACACTTAAGAATCTTTCACCATTGTTGGAATTCTAGTGTCCATAATGAGATCCGTTCATATGTTCCCACATTTGTGAAAGACAATAAAATAGATTATTGTCTGATTAAATTAAATACAGTTTTATTTTTATGTGGTTTATTACAGAAGTTTTCTTTGAAAGGTATAAAAGTTTTCCCGTTCTGCATGAAAAGTGCAGACAATATTAACTGAGAATTTTCGTAGCAGTTATTTTTATTTATTTATTTTTTAATGTTTATGTTTACATAGATATTCTGTATCCAGTTACACATTTCTGGCAATGAACAAAATTTCAGGCTTTCATTGGGTACAAATCAAGGAAACTTAAATTCCGATTACCGAAGTTCGTCTGTATTGAGGTCTTGTATTCATACTTAAAGGTGAAAGTTTTCCATGGATTGTGCCTTATATTATAGCAGAAAGGAATCCTGAATGTGATTTAAAGTGAAAAGGAAATTTTAATGAGATAATCACATTTAAGCTAGTTTTGTTAGTTTAGCTGTTTGGACTTTTTCCATTGCGAATTTTCAAATTTGTAACATAATGTTTGGAAGATTGGATCTCTCTTTGTCGTCAGGTGAAAACCTACTGTGGGAATTGTTACAAACAGCTCCTAGCTGATGACAAAGAAAGATCCACTCTTCAAAATGTTATGCTACAATTTTGAAAATCAGCTATAGAAAAAGTCCAAACATCTCAACCATTGAACAATTCACCGTTGCTCTCCCCCCCCCCCCCTCCCCTCCATTCAGATCAATACTAGTTTTGTTAGTTTATGCTGTAGAAGATGAAACAGCTGGAAAACCTGTACATAAGTAGCAAGGAAGTGTGTTTTGTAACAAAAGTTTTATGTGAGAGAATACGAGGGCTGTTCAGTAATGAATTGTTTTTGTGACAGTATACTGTTATTTAGCTCCGCATTTGCATTTAAAGCCGTGGATTATCATAGTGAAGCATTCACTCTGTTGCATTGAGATGTGATTGGTTTTTCCTGACATGATTGTTTACAGTAGGTCTTTGTACATTTTTGCAGTATAGTATTGTCCTGTCACAGTTGTGTGTGCTGTACAACATACTGACTGATAAACTATTTTTTGAATGTTTAAAAATAGGATTACCATCACCTTTAGCTTACTTTGGTGTTGGTGATAATGAAGATTTCCATAAAGCTTTGTTGCTTGCACTCAGGATCAAAATGATCATCTCTAGTTATGACCTTCGAAAGAAACTCCCCAACTTCCTTCTTTAACATCCTTTTGAGCTCTACACAAACCTGTACGTGAACCTTCAGTTGTTCAGAGTAAGCAGTCTTGGAACTTATCTCGCCTTAACATGGAATGTGCAGTTTTTCTGTTATCAGTGTATGGGCGGCATATAATAAAATGTTCAGGATCTCTGACAGCTTTCTTTGTCTATCTTGCCTCACAAAGCAGCAGCATTGTTAATGTTCACGTCCGTAGGAGTTGTGTTACTATAACATTCTAGTAACAGACGCCATATTGGCTTCACAACAGCTTGAGGCTACTGAATACATCATAGGTAACACTATGCAGGTCATGTGACTATTAGTTTTTGAGAACCTGTGATTGGACTTTTTTTCCTCTGTTTTAATAGTAATATGACCGATTAATTTTATTAATCCATAATAAATTATTTATTTTACATACATTTATATTATTTGTGTGTGTTATTTGACTCCAGCAATTGATAGACAACATCAAGATATAAGTATATGGATTGTATGCGGATACTAAAAGGTAACTATGAATGAAAAAATTAGTTTTCTTACATAAACAGGAGCAAAGAATTATCGCTACTCAGTTGCCAGACATTATGAGCCCAACAGAATAGGCCATACCTACCTGCACTGATAATGGAACCTGTACATAGCTGGAAATATTAAGTTCCAGGATATTGTGTAATATGCAAAGTCTACTTCTGATCACATTCAGCATGAAGCCCTAAAAAATTCTCATTAAAATGAAACAGGTCTCAACTTGGATGTCTGTCACAAGTTAAAACCGAAAATAAACTGAACGATATCATTGTTATGTAATAGATGAGTATTACATTAACAGTATAACACATTATTTAAATATTTAATTCAAAACTACGTGTGTAAAAAACATGAATTATTATTGAACAGCTTTCGTATTACATTCAACAATCTATTGAGTAGATGGATGTTTTATCTGAATGGTGAAGTTTGAGATTTAGCTATACGGAAAAATATTAATTTCTTCATATCTTTGCGTTATGTAGACATGACTTAGATTGAATGTATACTTAAGTTCTGTTCAAGTACACATTAAGAAGATAGGTAAAACAACAGCAAAATAGGTATTACATAAAATGATGGTACCATGCCATTCGAAACACTGCTTCTGCATTGAAAGAGTGAAGTTTACTTACTAAGGCAATGTCTGTGCATTGTTTATATATGATTTTATTTTCAAGTACGATTCTGTGATAGAACGAGTTATTTCAGCTATTATTTTTTTCTCTCATTCACTTTCTCTTTCTCTGGCCTTTGTTACGGAGGCTGGCGAAAGTGGCGATGTATTGTTGGAAAATTTGCATTTTCTAAGGACATGAGACATAAACGTGCAGAAACTTGCTTGTGTTTCCTTCTAACCCTATATCCTACAATTGCACTTATTTGATATCCCTATGGATGACCTGATATAATTTAAACTTGGTAGGTATATTCCTTATACAGCTTTTAATAATAATAATAATAATAATAATAATAATAATAATAATAATAATTTATTTATTTAATCTGGCAGAGCTAAGGCCAGTAGGCCTTCTCTTCCGCCCAGCCAGACTCTAATTCTAATTGAATACAATTGCTTACATAGTTATTACATTAATATCTAGACCATAAAACAACATGAAAGTAAATAATGAAAGTTGGATAAGTAATGTTAGTGTGACAATAATAAACATTGGTAAGAAATAGTAATAATAATAATAATAATAATAATAATAATAATAATGAGAATTTAGATATTTATCTGTGATATATGTAACCATTAAAAATTGAGAAACCTGAAACAGCTATTATTGTGAACAAGAATTGCTAGGAAAATATTTCGTAGTCTATTCTTAAATTGATTTGATGTCTGACAGTCCTTGACATTACTCGGTAGGGAATTCCAAAGCCGAGGAACAGCCACAGTGAAAGAAGATGAATATGAGGATGTTCGGTGGGAGGGAATGGATAAAATTGAGGAGTGTTGTGATCGTGTGTCTAGGTTATGATGGGTGGATAAATTTTGAAAACGAGATGCAAGATAGACAGGAGTGGAGAAATTCAATATGTGAAAGAGAAGGGAAAGACGGTGGATTTTCCTACGATCTTCTAGACTGAGCCAGGACAACATTTCGAGGGATGGTGTTACTTGATCAGCCCGGCAAATATTGCAGACGAAAAGGACGCACATATTATGAACACATTGCAGTCTCTGCGCCGAAGTAACCCTTAGGTCAGTAAGCAGAATATCACTAATCGAAGTGGGGCATCACGAGTGTTTGCACTAACATTTTTTTCATGGAAAAGGGTAGAAAATTCTTCAATCGCCTAAACGAGTGGATTAATGAGAATACTTTTTTGCAGGTTTCTGCAACTTGAATGTTCCAATTTAAACTTTTATCCATATAAATATCTAGATTCTTTACTGATTCACTGAATGGAATTTCGGTGCCGTATATTTTAATCGGGGACAAATTTGGTATGGTAATAGTGCTTAGCAAACGTGAATGGCCCACAATGATTGACTGTGATTTTTCTGGATTTAGTTTAAGTTGGAATTTCTGTGTCCATGTCCAGATTGAGGGAAAAAAAAGTGTGCGCACATGCGTGCGTATGTGCATCTCTACATAAAATTGATCAATGTTCTCTTCCATTTTTCGTTACTACAGTAATGATTAGCATTTACTGAACTTCAGAAGGAAACATCTTGTTGAAGCGTTATTTTTTTAGTTCCATTGCAAGAAATTTTTTTCACCCAAATAAATTTTCATCTTTTTTATTTGTACTTTACGAGTACATAATATTTCAAATGTAAATGTTATATGAAGAACTTTTTTTAACTATTCCTCTTTTCATATATGCTTTGCTACTAATAATGTTTTCGTCATATGCAAAGTATAGAGGAAGTATTGTGATGCGACAAAAAATTGATAGAAGCTGGTGTTCAACATTCTTGATACCTATTGAAGAATTGATGTTTGGTATACTTTTCTGTCTGTCTGATTTATGTGCCATTTTCAGGGGTGGAAACTAGTTCAGTCATGTCAGTGCCACTATGCACCTACACAGAGCATGATACCAGACTTGGGGCAGGTGATGTAGTAATGCAGATGACAATTCAGTCGTAACTAACAAGGCGACATAATTTAGTGTTCTGTGACCTTTCATATAGCAGTGTGCGAATGTAAGATTAGGGAAACTTCAAAATTATATTGATCATCTTGAATAATAAGACAGAGTAGAAATTGATAAGAGGAGAATATTATTCTAAGATACAGCACAAGGTTAGTAGTAGTAATAATCAAGAGCATATCAGTTCACATATAACAGTATCGGTACCGGTATTTGAAGACTTGAAACAAAAATGTAATCGTTCTTGAAACTTTAAATGCTAACTAAACAGTTATTTCACTAGTACCGGTATTTTTACAGTAATTAATAATTTATTTTTCAAATTATATTTTGTTGAGGGAGCATATCTCAGCTGACACCTGGCACCTTTTAGCATTCACCCACCTTTCAATGTGAGGATCAATAGAATTTGAAACTAGAACACCTCGTACTTCTCCATCAAATCCTCCATAGTCTGCCTGGTGTTTCAACTTCTAATGTCGTTTTATATAGTACCTTTTTATAACGAAGTACTGGTACTGTTTGCATACTGGGTATTGTATATGATTTGCTACAAGCCTATGTAAGAACAGATTCTCTCATTCTCTATTTAAAAAACCCTTTGCAAAGTAGAAGATTCAGGGCAGAATATATTATCTATGGATGACTCTATCTTAGACTCGAAGTTCTCGCATCTCCACCTGCCAACGCGCTGTGCTAGCACAGGGGCACTAGATGCCCTGGGCCCGAGCTTGTGGCAGCTGCCACCAGTTGCCCAAGCTTGACATTACTGAACTAGTCAAAGGGTCAAAATTGTCGATTTTACTGACCAAAATTACAGAAAAAAATACAAATTACTCATCTATTTAATTACAGACTAATTGATTAAATTAGCATGTTAAAGTAAAACTGGGACAAAAAATTATCTGGCCGTGCTGGGCGAAAGAGAAGGCCTACTGGCCTTAGCTCTGCCAGATTAAAGAAATAAATTATTATACCTACAGCCAACATCCATCAGCATTATTTTTTTACTTAATTATGAAGAAAGGACGATGTTTCCACTGTTCTACGAAACAATTTAAGAAAAATAATTATCTTTTGAAAATAATGTAGTACAATCAGGTAATAAATAAGCAAAATCATATTACAAATTATTAATTATATTGTAAAGTTACCATTACAATAAAACTTGGGCCCAATTACTAATGCAAGACGGGGAATTTTTTTTTTCTTTTTTTACTTTCACAGTGTCTTTTGGTTTTTTGCTGAAGAAAAGTTATTAACCTAATCGACTTGTATTTAAATTATTCAGATTCCCTGCACTTGGATTTAATGTCCAGTTTGTGGATGCGTGGTGCAAAAAAAAAAAAAATGTATTAAAACTAACAAAATCTATCTAACATGCCGTATACTTAAGAAATTGTTAATTTAGTGTGTTTGTGTATGTCCTAGCTACAGTATGCAAAATCACTTCAGCCTCTTTAATACTTTTGATAAAAAAATGAAAACATTTTAAAAATCCTCAAAAATGGATGTACAGTACTGTTTTTAACACTCAGTAAAACATTACTAATTAAGGAATGGAGTAGAAAGAAAAAATTGCAAACATGAGATTCAGCAATAAAATAAAAAGAGAACATAAAAATGTAGCCAAGTTACCAGGGAAACTCCAGATCCCTGCACGGTAAACAGCCCCCATTTTGAACATTCAAAAAATAAATTATAAAATTTTAAACTAACCATATTTTTCTTAAGTAGAAGAAATACAGTGTTTCCACCTCCAAATTTTAAACTTCCTAACCATTATAATAACAGAAAAAAAATATATATACTATTCCAGTATTTTCCTGCTTTAAGTGTATGTACCCCCTTAAATCCAAATTTTCTTGTATTGCTTAAGTGTCCTTTGTCTTTTGCTCCATTTTAATAATGGCTAGTTCTGAAAATAGAGTAGAGCTCTTTCAGCCCTACAATTTTTATCTGAAAAAGCTTTTAATTGGAAATACAGTTTTGCAGAAGTAGCATTGCAAGGCTGGTGTTGCATTGTGGTCTTTTGGGTTGATTTACAGCTCAAGGGTGCATAATGGGCCATTTGTGCCTAAGTGCTTTGGTTAAAGTATAAACCTTTAAATCAGAAGAAGAAGATAAAAGTATCGTAGATCTTTTAGGCCCCAGAAATTTTAAATGTCAAGCAAAGGAGTAAGTCACTATCCACCTTGTATGTTGTCTCCCAACCAGCTACAGCCCTAAACTGATATCCGCATGCCAATCGCCATGACAATAGAAGTACACTCAGAACTCGTTTAAATAGATCTGTAATGTCAATAAGTCACGAACACCAAATCTGATAAAACATTACAGACTGTGTATTTATTGTATGTATCTAATACCTACCCACTTCACTTGCGTGATTCGGGTTTTGAATACTGCGGATAAATGGTAGGGCTGTGCCCCATTTTCAAGTTGCACACCACTTCGGCAGGCCACGTTATGCATGATGTGTATCTGTGAAGAATTATGACGTGTACTAGAGTGAGTGTATGTGTAAGTGTGATATAGCGAATAAGAGAAGATGATGATGGTGAGGAAGGGAGAAGGGGAACTCGGTGCCGGCATGTAGCGTACTTCTGTCGATTAGACCAAGGGGGGCACCAGGCTTAAAGTCCCCATCCGACGGACGAATCACTATGAACAGTGACATATAACTTCTCTTCATAGTGCATTTATTGTAATTGTTAGAACTTTTGTTTCTACTACACTATCACTACTGCTTTCATTGTAATTTGTTATTATTATGATCTCCATCCTATCCTCTTATCATTGTGACTTCTTTTCCGTTGATGATGGATTGGCCTTTCTCTCTAAACTATATTACCGATAGAGATGATATTCTTTGTCTCTCGATCAGTACAGTTCTGTTTTCCACACTTGTATTCTAATTCTCTTAAAATGCTCTTTAAACTAGTGCTCCTCCCAAATCAATGATGGGTGATTTCACGTAGAATGGGTAATAACTTCGAAATTGTAGGAGAAATTTTATGCAAAAGGTAGAATTCGTGAATCGTTCGTTGTATCCCGCATTTCTCAAAGTCATCAATATTAGTAGCGGTCTTTTGTCATCTCCAGTTTCTTCCTGATGCACTCATTGCACTCATTGATGTTCCTTCAACTCCATGTTATTTCTGTTCAGGCAAAATCCTCTTCACCTTTGTTAGAGAACTTTGTTTCCCTCAGCTACTCTCAGTATCTTATTTTTGACTACTCTGCTTATTTCCTCATAAAATTGTATAAATTGAGAACAATCTTTCTTGTTTATCCCCTGCTATATTTTAGTTTAAAAAGTATCGGTGGCATTTCACCTACAGGTCAATTTCTTCTAAGCAACTGAGCATACTTTTGTTTAGTGTCGTTGCTCCTCCCCTGTCTACCCCAGCCCATTGTTTGACCCATCCCTGCAGAGGACCACCATCATAAAGGCTCACTTGCTAACTTTCTCTTTCCTCACAAGTGCCAAAAAGATCTGCGACACTTATACCATTTCATCTGTCACTCAGTTTTAAATGTGTATGTGGGGGGGGGGGGGGAAGGGAGACGAGCATTTTAGTCATTTTCGAATAAATGACAATTTCTTCAGATAAAAATCAATTAACACTTTTTTTTTTATTTTGTAGTGCAGCATTCCCGAATTAAATAACCTATAGGTATTTAATATAAATTAACCCTATAATGGTCACCGGGGTGATGTGTCATTCCAGATGACTCCATTTTTTTCGGTAGTTTAGTCTAATAATCTAATAACAGCTTGGACTATTCAGCAACAATAAAAGTTTCAGTTACCTGTATTGGAGGGAGGAGGGAAAAGTCGTGGGGTGACAACATACTCCAGGCGAGCAGTCCAGGGTTAAATCCACCCAATTAGGAGAAATCCCTGTACACATATAGGGATGTTGAAAGCGGGTACTTTCATTAATAATTCGAAACATATTTTTGCAACATCACTAAACAGGATCTCAAGAATGAATGGTGGGGTTTCATAAGGTTACTGTGAAAATGTTTTATTTAATTCAGTAACTCAAAAATATTCCAAACAACATTAGTAAGGTTCAATATGCTCACCATTAACAGTACGGCATACATCATAATGATACTCATTTTCAGTCTACACTCTGCACAGTGTTTCCTAGAGGCATAAAAGCTGGCCAAAAATACTAAAAGCTACTTTAACACTTTTTTTTTTTTTACCAATTTTTGGTACCAAGTGAAAGATAATATCATATTAACAATATATCAGGTCTACTTGCTTATCTTAGGACAGTGTTTCGCAACTGATGACTCTCGTTCCCCTGGTATACTTGAAGAGTGAAGTGGTAGACCCAGTCTTTTCATCCATAATAAAGGCGCTTATTTTAACACATATAAAAGCATTCATTGAGTTAATCTGTGTATTAAGTATTACAAAAATTGTACGATTATGTTCATGACTGTTTAATAGTAACTTTTTAATTGTAGTTACATGTTAAAGTAACTGTTTATTATATTTATTACCGAGGCACTTAATAAATAATAAAATCTAAGTGAGCACGTACACAATACAGATTCAGAAACACTTAAGCATTTTAGTAGGGTAAAGAATGTTCATTGATCACTGTTACTAGTATTGGTATTGCCCTGTCCTCCGAAGTTGTGACTGCGCTTGCAGTAGGCCTGAGCCGTCCCTTGTTTGTTTCAGAACTCAATAAGTTTATGACTTCCACATGTAGTATCCTTCTCTTGTATTTTGTTCGGTACTGTTGGTGGAAGAATGTTATAAAAGGATTAGAGGTGGCAAGGAGTCGATTGAATACATCCCGATTAGTGGCCTCTCTTGAAATCTTTCTGGCATAGTGTTCATGAAATTGCTTAAAGTGTTTATACCTTGCTTCTTGTGCTTCTTTCGACATTTGTCCAATTGGAAGTAATGCCTTGGAAATAATAGTCGAACCATGAATGTGTATTTTATGTACAGTGACAGGCATGGGATACCAAGAGTACAGTGAGACAAATAATCTGGCAGTCTCGGTTGCATATTTTTCCAATTCATTTGCGTTTATTTCAAATCCACAGGATATGGTTTTAAGTATAATTCCACATCTGTGGATGAGATTCCTGTCACTGCCGGTTATTTCTGCACTTACTTCATTTTTGTAGCGAATTTTAAATTTTCCGCAATCTCTGCAGATTCCTTACATTTTGAGTTTTTCTACGCTTAGACCTACTACTGCTATTTATCGAGTCTGCGAAACAAATTAATGCAAAAATGAGAAACATGTCTTTCTAACAATTTAATTTGATCATGGGAGTCTTCTAGACCGATTTTTATAATAAGAAACTGCAATACTACGTCTTTCTGTTTCTTACGACCACTTTTTTCCTTCTGTAAAGTATTAAACATTTCCTTCCTTTTGCAACGGTACTCCATTCTGAAACCAAAATAAATGACCAAAAATTTGTTATTTTTAACTTTTATAACTATTTGATAGCCAAATTGAACATAGTTTTGCTGTAGAGAAGAAATTAACTGATACTGAGAATATTCGTCAACTTTGTCGTCTATTCAATTCTTGTTTTGCTGGAACTTGAAAGTAAGATAAATTCCTCATGTGGGGTTACTAGCCTCACGATGAGTAGTCCAGTGGTAGGGCTGCTACCATGAACATGGCATGAAGATTTCACCAGAAAAAAACCGAAATAATGGCATTTGAAGGTACAAACCCAATCCGAAGCAAAATTGTTGTTGAAAATGTGATTTTAGAACAGATAAATTCCTTTTCATACTTAGGATGTAATATATCATACGAAGGAGAGAATGATGTAAGCAGAAAAAATAACAAATTTTTACAAATATTAGGACTGCTAAACCATACCCTAAAACAAAGTTTAGTACAGAAACATCCCAGAATAAAGCTATATAAAACCCTTGCACCCTTACCAACTCTCCTCTATGGAAGCGAAATTTGGATTCTGAAACAAAGAGATATCAGATGATTAAGAGCAGCTGAAATTAAATATCTGTGACGAACTGCAGGATAGGCCTACACACTTCCAGACCACAAGAGGAACGAGGATATACTGCAGGAACTCTACATGCAACCATTAGAAGAAAAAATTGCAGAATACAGAAATAGATGGCTTGAACATATTTCTCGTATGGAAGCTGGCCGGACACCCCAAGAAATGCTAAAATACCACCCTCAAGGACGACGACGACCTGGACGTCCACAGAAACGTCTACTGGATCCTGTATAGCTGGAACCGAAACAGGCCAACAATGGCCTGATTTCGTGCCTGGAATATGATGATGATGAGAATATTCGTATTTTAGACGATTAATTTGAAATACACCAATATATATATTTATCTAAATCTTATCAAAAGGGGCAAATATGGGCAATTTTACCTTTCAAAATCATTAAGTAAACATGTCAGACTACACATTGGTCAAAGGAATAACATGGGGCAACATGATGCAATTTTTGCTGATCTGCATAAAAACCGTACTTAAGGAAAAACAAAATAAAATTTTACATAATATTATGTGTCCTCACTCAATGAAGCATAATATACTTAATAATAATAATAATAATAATAATAATAATAATAATAATAATGTACTCTTAATTCAAAAATATAACTCTAACAATCCATAATAACATTTACCTGAAAATCAACCACAGAAGTACAAAAAATGATAATTGAAATTCTAATTGAAAAAAAAAACAACCACAACACAGCAAAAACGACACTTCATGCACTGGCTTCAAAGGTTCGAATACAACTATGTAGAATTAGATCTGCTACGAGGATGGCTGTTTTATGACCGCCAGACCTTGGAGAAAGTTGGGGTATATTGTAAATACCATAAAATTAAAAGTGAAAAAATCATTTTTGGCCAGCTTTTGAGCCTCTTGGAATGTCTGGAGTTACACTTGCAATGCTTGCTAGATTCTTTCCTTCAAGATGGTAAAATTCACTGTAAATCTTACTTCTGATGTAACTCGAGAGGAAGAAGTCTGGGGTAAGATTAGGACTTTTTGCAGGTCATGGGATGGGTGCATTGTGTCAGTTTACATTCTGGAAATCAACAATTCAATTCTTTCTGCACATGATACGCAAAGGGAGTGATCTTGTTGAAAAATGATCTGGAACCTTGACTTACATTTGCTGAATTTGAGGAACAAAGTTCTCTAGCATGCCCATATATATATAAAAAAAAAAAATTCTAAATTATAGACATCAGCTCAAAGAATTTTGAGTGACCACAAGGGTCCTGAATACAATAAACATGTATAATAATGTGATGTGATACATTAAAGAAAAAAGAAAGTTGATTGTTGAAGGCAAATATAAGTTGATTAATTGAAATAGAGATGATGATGTAATATTTGAAGAGAATCCTTGATAATATTTATAAGAATAGACATTACAGAATCAAAAGGAATGTGAAGTTCCTTAAGATAATTCCACGTGAATTTTGTGATTGAACCTCTACTGCCAAACAGCAAACCAATGAGTAAAGAAAAAGAGCAAAAAAATCTTCTTTGTGCATCATGCGATATTAAACTCTGACCTTAGGAGAATCTCAAATGTTTTCGTGTGTGATGTGTGGATTTCCGGAGCCCCAGTGTGATAAATGTGCCAATTTACAGAAGCTCTGATACGGATATTTCATCTGAGAAGTGGATCTTATCCAGAAATCCTGGTTCATCGTCAATTCTTTGTATCATGTTAACAGCAAATTCAACACTAGGCGCCTTGTCTACTATCCTGATTTTGTAACACACTTATTTCAGGATATAAATTGAACAATGTCTTTATCATGAATAGGGTTGCCAGCTGTTTTTGAAGAAAATAAGTCAATTGTGATTTGCAGTTCTGACTTGATTAGATGTTCCGTGCTAACACACACTGCATGAGCTTTGCTGTCTGGTATGCTTACAACACATCTCGCTAGTTTTTTTTATTATTAATTTCTAACTCTAACATTGTTTGATTTCAAACTGTGAACATTCCTGGCAAGTATTACCTTCTACAGTGATTGCACACCTTCAATCATGAAAAATTTAAATGTTTCAAATAGATTTTACATCATGCAAAACTTATGGAGAAAAATGTTCGAAGAGAAGAAAAATGCGAGAGTCAGGAGACTTAAAAGTTAGGGCTAATTACGGGATGGTTGTCAACCCTAATCATGACAATAACAATAAAAAGACAGGAACTCAATTAATATAAGTTATTGAAATGATAAATTTAACAGTGGCATTATGACAACAAAAATGACAAAATAAAATCACATTTTTTTTTACATCCAATAAAACTTTATTGTATAAAATATACATTACAGTTTAGCTGATAATGTAATAAAACAAAACGTATGGAACATGTAATCCGGGAGCAATCCTGTGATGGTCCCGACATGAAAACAATTTTACAAGAGTTTTGCAATATTAAATTTGTGTGTCTTTTCCTTTTTAATCTTCAAAATTGTGGAGCAGGTGGGTGATTTCCTGGAATTTGCTGGATTAGAGGATTTTGATGGTCATCGAAAGAACTGTGCAGTCTTCCATAGCTATTGTGGAGGATTATGTTCACCTCCAGAAATGCTGAATCAGAATGCAGTGTGGTGTTTTGCACATACCAGGGTGTGCCTGTTATTAATCAAGACCGATTTTGGATGGTTTGTATTCTCTTAATTTGACTGTGAGAAGCATAACTCCAAATTGAACAGCTGTATTGCCAGATGGGTCTAATTAATGGAGTATATATGATCCGTTTATATTGTATTGCTAGTGCTAATTTGTGTGACATATGCTTCAATATCTTCACAGAAGTCTCGAAGTTGCTTAGCTGCCATTTCAGCAATGCCTTTGCTGAGAACTGAAATATCATCTGCAAAGTAAGCTATTGTGAGTTTATCGTGAACTGGAAAATCGGAAGCATAAATAATATATTTTTAGTCACTTTTTGAGTTCGCCTTGTTTGATTTAACACAACTCTGCTTCTGCTGCTTGCCTATGCCGTTGAACAATGATCGTCACAGCTCACACGTGTCACGTCCAACCCGTAGCTTGCCTCGGAAGCAAGTGAATGAGAAGATGACTGCAGCTTCTCTGCGTGCACCCTCCTGCTGCCACCTGTCCTTCACCTGTTGACCTACCCCTTCGCGCCTAATGCTTGCTGCCACTTGTCGGAAACAGCAACCACTCACCCTGACGTGTTTTACACTCGGCCATCCTACCTAATTAATGTCCACATTAATTCTCTCAACTCTCCAGCAGGTCAATCAACTCCTGTCAGTCAGTCAGTCAGTCACAGTCTACTCGTCACCATTGTCTACTAGTTCACATTGCTCATCTCCAGGAACTGTGATACCGCCTGAGTGAAGCCACTGTGGCTGAAAACATGCGGTATCCTCGCATACCTTTGACAGTACTCACCTGGTACCTGTCATTTCCAAGCACCTTGGAAACCCTGTATGAACCGCCATACTTGTTCAACAACTTGCGGTTGACTCCCTTTTCGCCAAAACACGTATTCGCCACTCGCCATATCACGAGATCACCTACCTGATACTTATAAGCAACCTTCCGCCCTCGGTCTTCCCACACTTTCATCGCCCTTTCCGCCTTGGTCAGGTTCTCCGCCGCCTTGTTCCTACACCTGAGGACTGCCTGCTGAATGTCTCAAATGGTTCGCCCTCTTCTGCCATGTTGGCTTCCTGTACTCCACCAGACAGGTCCGCCATGGCTCCACCTTGGTGAGAAAACAGCTGTACAGGCGAAAAACCAGTACTGCCATTGACACCGGTTCATACCCTACAGAATCTCACTCAGCTTCTCATCCCACCGCGATTCGCACTCTGTGCTCGCCCCAATCTCATTGAGTATGGTGCGATTTTGCCTTTCCACCTGACCATTCGCCCTGGGTGTGGCAATAGCATTCAACACATGCTGCACACCTCGCCCCTCCAGAAACTCAGCAAACGCCTTTCTGGTAAACGGCAGTTCCCTGTCAGAGATAAGTCGCCTTGGATATCCAAAATCACCAAGTATCTCCCTCAATTTCTCAATGACCTCTGTTGAACGGAGGGTTCGAGTGACCTTCGCCAGGTGAACTTAGTAAACGCGGCCACCACCATCAGTACGTAATTGTACCCTCTCATACTCCTAGCAAATGGACCCAGATGGTCGATGTGCACCGTGTCTAAGGGTATGGAGGGCTTTCTGATGGATTGTAGCGAACCTTCTTGTCGCCCACGTCCATCCTTGCCGAATACACAGTTTAGACAGACATTCACATACTTCCGAACAAAACGCCCCATACTAGAAAACCAGTAGGTCTCCTTGATGAATTTCAGGCATCGTTCAAACCTTGGATGTCCAGCCTCATCCTGATGCTTATGCATCAGATTGAATCTGGCCTTTCTTTAGCACATACAGTCTGTTTCCCACCTGAGTTCTCCGGTAGAGTCTCACTTCCTTCACCATGTAGTTCGCCTTGAGACTCTTGTCTGCCGTGTCCTGCGTCAACGCCGTGACGATGTTCTGAGTCTTGTCCTGCAGTTGCACAGTGAAGAACCAATCACCTTGAGACATGCTTACTAGATGAACATTCACTGGATTTCGGCTCAATGCATCCATGTGTTGCATTTTTGCTCCAGGGCTGTACTCCAGCTCCATGTACTCCTGGAGAGCCATCCACCACTGAGCCACCCGAGCAACAGGATCCCGCTTCACCAAGGTTGCCCGCACGGCAGAACAATCTGTGACTGCCCTAAAATGAATGTCCACCAAGTAGATATGGAAACGCCTCACTGTTTCGACCAATGCTAATGTCTCCAGTTCATAACTGTGATACACCTGTTCTGCCGGAATTGTACTGCGACTGAAATACCTTACTGGGCGCAGATTGTCATCCGCCTGCCTCTACACCAGTAGTTATGCTACCCAATCCCCACTTGCTGGCATCAGCATGTACTTCAGTTTCAGCCTCACTATCATATAATGCCAATACTGCCTGTTGATCAGAAATTGCTTCAGCTGCGTGAACGTCTCAACCTGTTCTGGGCCCCAACACCATGGAACGTCCTTCCTCGGAAAGTTTGTCAGCGGCCTGGAAATCACAGCAAAATTTCTGATAAACTTCCGAAAATAACTTACCAGTCCCAAGAACTGCCTGACACCCTGCACATTCTGGGGGTAGAAAAATCTCTCACTGCCTGAATCTTTCTGTTGCCTGGCTGCACACTTGCAGCACTGATCTCATGTACCAGGTACACCACACTACTCTTCAAGAAGGCACATTTTGCCAGGTTCAACTTGAGACCCGCCTCCGCCACCCTGACACCATGGTTGCTATCCCTGGAACCAAGGTGACCTCAGAGTCTGTCCTTAACTGGTATCGTCCTTCATTCACCAGATCATCCTGGTTCAGCGTAATTGCCTGGATGAGGTCCTGCCGAGGTAGTGTAGCTACTCTTCTTGCTACCACCAGTGCCACCTCGCCATTCAGGATTGGTTGACCCAGCAATAAGTCCACCGTCCAGACCACATGGCACCACTATAGCATCAACTGTAAGAGGGATCTCATCTACCAAGATATCAAGAGTGACCTCACCTGCACCTCATATGGTACCACCACCGAACTCGCGCAATACACTGCTGTAGGACGCATCTCGCCCTTGGACACCTGCATAGCACACTGCTCGGTGGCAATGTTAAACTCCCAATGTCCAGATATATGGGGATGCGTTCTCTGCCTTTGTTCCATGCGAATTAAGATTCCTGTTGAGGGGGGGATAGAATCCTAGATAGAGAATACCAGTACCATACATAAAATTATTATCTTCATTCGATATGGCTCAATGCTTGGTCGCATTGAGTTGCTTGTCTTGCATCTTGATCATAATAATAATTGTATCCATGAGCAGGCTTAAGATAAGATGTGTAATGCCTAAGTTATTAATGTCAGCTTGCTGGTGATAATACATCAATATTTTCTTTGCTTAGTTTATACTTTATAAAGTACATATATTCGTATTAAAACAATTATATTTTGTGAAGGGGGATCCCTGGCAGGGATGTCAATATGAATTTATAAGAGGGGAATAACTCTCCATCCTCCCCCCTTTAATTCGCAACCTGACTACTACTACTGCTATCAACTAGTCTTACCGTTGTCTTCCGGTCTGACACCTTGCTGGCTGCTTCTGCTGTGGAGCAGTTCGGACACCAGTGACGTCGCCAGGATCAGAGCAAGGGGGTGCGGATCGGGTGCGAGATTTAAAAATGAGGTGCGAGCTGTAAAAATGTGGTACATAAAAAATACAAAATGTTCTCTCATGCACTTGCGCGCATACTATACATCTGTTTATTAATATTACTATGTATTATTATTATTATTATTATTAGTAGTAGTAGTAGTAGTAGTAGTAGTAGTAGTAGTAGTACTTACCAGGGAATGTGCGTTGAGTTTCCTAATGTAAAGCTATATGTCGATTACCAGGGCAACGTCAGATTTGTCGATAAGATCCTCAATGTCCAGCACCTTTACAATATACTTCTCTACAGCAAGGACTGCGAGATCGCTGAGACGTTCATGGCCCGTTCTGTTCCGCAAATAAGTTTAAATGCGACGTAAACACAAAAATGCACGTTCACATCCCGCACTAGATGCTGGTATTATGATAGAAATTATGGAAAGTTTGTGAATTTCGTAAAATGCCAATTTATACTAATGAAGAAAATTAACAAATTTTAAAATGTCAGTAGTGACATCGTGTCCATTCTCATAAAGTTCAATTGTTCTAGGGATTAGTTTCATTTCGCCTCCACACTTTGTTCATCACATCCATAACGATACACTAAGGGACGTAGTTTTTTCACATCCGAGAATTTCTTAGATGTGGGTTGCAAACACTTCATGCCTTTAATTATTGAGCTATGTTCAGAAAATCTGCTTTCCAATTAATTTAAAATTGTATCAAGAATTGGCAGAAAGGCATGTGCATAGCAATCATCTTCTGACTCAGTTTCTCTTTATGACAACGCTGTACATAACAAATTTTTCCAAGTGCTCAGGAAGACGGGGTGACCTTCCACGATCTGCTGTCTTGAATTCCATTTTCTTCTTTCAGTAGACAAGCTTCTAGCCATATTTTTCTAAAATCCTCCCTATAGTAGTTTCGTAGAATCTTAAGGCAAGCAATAGTGCTTTCAAAGTGTAAGTTACTCACTACCAGTGTCACAATCTTTACTCTGCAGGACATCAGACACAATTGTAATATCTTTCAACAAGGCACTAAATAAGCACAAATGAACTAAAAATTCCATCTCTATTGAATTAAGTAACCCATAAGCGTCTTGTGATCGATCTCCTCTTCCTCTATCTTCCGCTAGTCTGTGAAGCATGGCAATAATGGCAGGCAACATTTTCTTTGTAGCTTCACAGGCTGCTGCTTGGCAAATCCACAGCTGTCTTACTCAGAGCTTTCAGTTCTATAACAGATTTTTTCATTTCATACAGAACATTAATAAAAAGAGAATGTGTGGTTGATCCTGACATAAAAACATACAACTTCAAAGAGAAAATATGCAAAGTGAAGTGGCGTCCAACAAGTTAGCCTAGCTGGCCTAAAACCTAAAAAATGCTCATGAACTTTGTCATTTAAGTAAAAACGAAAGACGACAGATAACTTTTCAGTTCTACTTACATCTTTAGTTTCGTCTACAATAATAGCAAAATAAATAGCGCTGTTTATTTGTTTCAAGAGTAACACTAGCAACGACATTTAAGATTCATTCTGAATTGATGGATGAGTATACTTAGCATTTTAGGCCCGTCTTTTTGTTTTCTACAATGAGATTGTTTTTAGATATTAGTTGTAACTCTAAGAAATTTCCGCGGATTTCATTACCTTGGGTTTCATTTCTGCCTCTCTGAGCGATACCTTGTATAGCAGTAAACCTGAGGATTTCTATTATTTGTCCAACATACATACGATTTTCTCACACCTTAATTGCGTATGCTTTGCTTATCAAGGTCCCAACTGATGTTCGTGGATCTCTTATTTTCATGCGTCGGTATTTTTCCCATGCAGCACAATTTTTCTTATGTGTTTCAACATTTTCATGTTTTTTTCTATCTCTGCGTCGGCGGACAGTGCTTTTTTTGCCAGCTTTTTCCGTCTTTCGTTGTTAGAGACAAAGACCACTCTCAGTCGAAAAAAAAAAAAAAAAAAAAAGGCACACGAAACAAAATGCAGCATCTTGGGAAACACTGTTCTCCAGGCAGACGAAAGTTTTAAACTATTCAGATTGGAAACTTATTTTTTCCTCCTTTCCAAATGTTCTTTTCGGGTATTCATTTAACACGAACTGTTGAGGACCGTCAGAAACTGATTCAGCTATATCGATAGGGAAGCCCTTTTCACTCTCATTAAGCGCGAGTACATCATACTGTATCGCTTTCACTTCACTTTCAAATTCTATCGTAACATCAGCTTCACTCACTTTTTTAAAATAAGTCCGAAATATTATGTTTTTGCACGGTAGATATTATAACAGACTGTAGAATTTGCCTTTTTACAACCAAATCACTTAATATTTTATAATTATGAACAAAATATTATGTAAACTAGTAAACTCGTAAGAACACACTCAATATGTCAGAAGACAACACTGTATACTGCACTGTCACACTAATGAAAGATTTCCTCATAGGTACATTTTTGTCGTGATACGCGTTCAGTTCGTAACACAGCTAATATGACGTCATATGAAAATTCAAATTCATTCAATATTCCTGAAACTTCACAAATAGTCTTGTTTTTACGTAGATTTTAGTCATGTTAATTTCATTAAATAAAAATGTTAAATATATTGAAAAATAATAATTAATATAGCCTATAGGCTTACCAATAATGAGTCTGACATCCGGGAATGTTCATTGTCGAGTCGACCGCATTGCACCGATAGGCTACATATTAATGCTAATGTCATTCAAGCAGATGTAACACTATTTAGCGATGGAATAAAAACAAGATTAATGTTGATTTGCGTTTAACTACGAATCGTGTAAAATGTCAAATGTTATGTACAGTTTGAATAATGGCTAGTTTTTATTTCTCACATTTAATGAAATTTGTTTTACACTCTTACAGGAATATCTTTGTTTCTGTTCTTCAAAATAACTTATGCCTAGTATTTTTTAATACATTGCCCTTTGGTGAGCGGAAAGGGATGCTCCGATTTTTCATGGGGTGCTTGCGCACCCTTTCGCACCCCCCCCCCCCCAGCGACGTCCCTGTCGGACACACAAACCTAGTGTGGCCTGCCTCCCACACCGAATGCAGCGAAGCACCTTTGGTTTCGGACAGTTCCGACATAGATGGGTGCCCAACTCTTGACAGTTGAAGCACCTCAGCTTCTGAGTCTTCCTGTCCGACTCTGCTCACTCTGTGCCCGGCCCCGATCTCCACACACCGTCTCTTCGACTCCCCTTGGGGTCGCCCACTCCTCTCAGTGGCGGCTCGTGCCTCGAATAGTAAGTGAAGAAGTACTTACAGGTATGATAAAAACATAACTACTTTCTTTAAAAATGAAATATAGTAAATTAGTAAGTCAATCATGCATAACTCACCTATTTTTTGTAGATCAAGTCAATCCTTCTATCCTTTAGGGCAGCAAACCTGTCGATAATGTCACTGTAAAAGGGATGACATTCAGTAAGTTGAGCTAAGAGTTCCTTTTGGATTGCAATGTTCGACAAAGACGAAAGTCGACTCTGAGATGCCGTGTTCCTTACAGGAGTTTTTATTCTTTGTAGGCAAGAAAAACTCCTTTCCCCCGACATGCTAATCGAGGGAATCGTCACACCGAGAGAAAATAACTTGTAAGATTCCTCGAATACGTCTTGATTTTCTTGGAGAGAGTGCAGTATTTCTTCAGGAGTGAAATCTCTGTAATTTTTATTGCATAAAGAAGACACAGTTCACCTGGCACCGGTCCCATACACTGGTCGAAATTTCATGAGACAATTTCTTCCCCCATGAGGACTCGAACCAGCGCCCATTCCGTAACGCGAGTCCTAGGCTGGATGCCTTAGACCGCGACGCCACGGCGCGGGACCCACAACTGCAATTTATCACAATGTTGAAACCAAACACTCATTTGCATCAAAATGTTGTCGAGAATTTCAAAATAGAGGATTCGACAATTACGGAAAACATCATCTTCTGACTGTCTTCTTCCCGCGGTCGCACTAGTGAGCTTGATGGTATTTTCAAACAACGTTACGAAATACCTTTAGAATATCACCTGTTCTTTTGATTTCAGTTACACAGTAACCGACGTCCAGTGACTTTTTCTGAAGGATGTCAAAGAGGACATCAGTTAAACTAAAAACATCATTGAAAACGATAGCCAGGAAAGTAAATTCAAATTTGTCCATTTCATTGAGAATTCCATTGCTAGAACGAACAGCATTTTCATCAGATTCTACATCGTTCAAGATAACTTGGAAAACCTCTTTCAGTTTGTCCCAGTTCTCAACAATCACGTGGATAAGTTTTGAGTTTGAACTGCACCTTGTCTCAGTTAAAGTAGGGATTCTTTTTGCCAAAACTGAATCAGGTATATGCGTTCGTTTCGCAGAATTATGGAAAAAAGTTGGGATGCCAGCAATATTCGCAAAAAATATGCGACACTTTGAAATAGTATTACAACTTTGTTTTAGAACCAAATTTGAACGGTGAGCCAAGCAATGTACAAAAATTGCTTGAGGCGCTTTATCTTTGATCCTCTTCTGCAGCCCGTTCAAATGACCTGACATTACACTCGCAACATCATAGTATTGCGCAACTAATTTACGTTCATAGTCAAATTCTTTTAAGATACTATCCAACACTGAAAAAGCGCCTCTGCTGATCTGTTTGCGCTTATGTTATGAAATCCTAAAAATCTCTCAACCAATTTTCCCTCTACATTAACGTATCTCACTATAATAGAGCATTGGGACGTCTGATAAATGTCTGTGGCATCATCAACTTGCACAGAAAAGATATATGAATTTCAGTTTTTACATGCTCATGTATATAATCTGAAATGCAATCGATAAGTTTGTTTTGAATTCTCTTAGAATCGCCACTGAATACACTCTTTATTTTGTTGTAATGATTCTGTATTTCTAAGGGACTTCTTGATATCAAAATCAGTGGCGGCTCATACATATTTAATGCCTAGTGCCAAAATCAATGATAGATCCAGGATACCTAAGAGGGAGGGCTAACTCTTTTTCCTACTATGTCCTCCCTGGATCCGCCTATGGTCTAAACCGAACACTACAGTAGAAATAAGCAATAATAATAATAATAATAATAATAATAATAATTAGAGACGAGCATTCCATGCAAATACATGTTTTTGTAGGAACATAGGACATAGCTCAAGCTTAGTACTTATCCATTTCATTACTTTCCGGTTCCAAATATGTGTACTTTTCCCGTGCAAATTTGCATGTTTTCGACTTTTTAGGGATAAAAACATGTATAATACATATTTAAGCAATTTTTAGCTTAATAATGCATATAATATACATTACATTCTGTTTAAATGCATGTTTTAATGGTTTTGAGTGGACACCTCAGTTTCTCGATTTTATGTCCCATATTTTAGCTTCAGGAATCAGGATTGAAGAAGAAAAAGAACTAAATAACAGAAAAATTAAATAAAATGTTAAGATTTTCAGAATAAGGTGTTAGAAGACCTTTCCCTGGACGGAAGTCCACTTTTACAACACTTTACCGACGACCCTCTATACACTGCGTGTCATAAATGAATTTATTACCTTGGATATTTTGAGAATAGTAAGTAGAGAGGAAATATAGAGGGTTTAAGGAAACTGCCGGCAAATAATTTAGGTCAAAAGCACCCTCTTTCAGGGAGGTTGTAAATTCTCTTCCTTTTCTAGTGCTAGTAGACCTAGCAAGAGATTCTTCTAAAATTGGAATCATCGTTAAACTGTGTTTGCAGTGTGTGAATCTCTTAAGTGGTTAATGTGCTTGTTTATTTTGTTTGCGTGTGTTAATGTGGTTCTAATAGGTTTCCAATTTAAAGATTCCAAAAGTGTACTCTTTGCACAGTGGATTAAAGGAAAGGATTTTATTAGATCATAATATGGGGATGTGGTATTTTGCGATTGTTGCAGTAAAGAGTTAAGCAATGCTAATTCTGTTTCCGAATATTTTATATGGCAATTGTTCTTTGTAAAAAAGTTACAAAACTTTTTAAAAATAATTAATTAAATTACGATATCTGTTTTTAAATCGTATGTAGGTAACCATAAGGTTTATTATAATTTCAGATGAAATGTACTAAAAAATTTCAAGTCGACCAGCATGTCGCATGTGTTTCACATATTGCAAGAATGCAACAAAAGAAAGAATCTGCAAAGAATTTCATAGATCCCTCAGTTACACCCGTGGGAAAGTGGATGTAGCGGCGAAAACAAATTGGACAGGGTCATAAATGCTAACCCGGACTGCGGATTCTTTTGTTCAGAAGGAGGTTATTTGTGGCGAAAACTTGAATGAAGGATTTGACCTGACACTGTCACAAATATGTTCATTCAAGTTTAAACCCATAACTTCTTGCAATGTAGAGAGGTCATTCTCTGTCTACAAAAACATGTTGACTAACCAGCGCAGGAACCTCACAGAAACCAATTTAGAAATGTTAGGTTGTTAACTGTGGAAAAAAAGTGAAGTGAAATTACACATTTCAAACAAAAATGAAAGTGCATATTTTAATGTATTTTCCGCTTGATCGTGCATATTTCATAGTTTGACAGTGCATGAATGCATGCATATTTTGGGATTTTATAGTGCATGAAATTCTCGTCTCTAATGATGATGATGATAATAATAATAATAATAATAATAATAATAATAATAATAATCACTCACCAAAATTTATACAACTGGAGCACTTGACCACTTTTGTTGACCAGGCTAATATGCGCGATAGATAAAATCCATTCGCCGATTCTTCTGACTTGAAAATAAATCCATCACTTTTTTGTTGAAGTTGTCTATTTTGCAAACAAAACTTTTCTCACACGACAACATTCCTAATGCAGTTAATTTGTCCTCTTTCATTGTATTCCTAAGAAAAGTTTTAATCCTTTTCAACATTGAGAAACACCGCTCTGCTTCCGATGTTGACATTGGCATTGTTATTAACATTTTCAAAAGTTTTGCCATTTCTGGGAAAACATTACGTAACTAATTGTCCAAAATTAAGTTCAAAAGTGGTACTGCACCAGAAACTGTTTTTAGCTCGGGTCTTGCGTAGCATACTTCCAATTCACTTTTCAGTCTATTTGCTTCCAGAAATGGACACATTTTAACAGTTTCACTAAGATAATTGTCAGGGAATTGTCTTTCGTAGTTTTCAAATTGTTCAACTTCAAATAATTTGGTAGCTATAAGATGATCGGCAAATTGAAATCGAAATTTTATATCTGCGATAATTGCGTCACAAATTTCTATTGCTTGTCTTCTTTTATCGTCAGAAGAAAGGTCAACACGTCTTCTTTTTTTGTGATGTGGCATTATCTCTGTTTTCGGTCTCACTTTCAGTGCCACTAATGATCTCATCAATTTTATCCCTAACTAACTGTACACATTCCTCAAAATTACGTATATTTTGTCGAACTTCAACGGGATCATTACTTTTCTTCTGCAGCTGATTGAAGATAATTTCTACGTGGGGCATAATTTTGTGGAAGAAGGTTAACCAAAATACAAAGTTTTCCTCATTTAACAGGAATTTGTATGCATTGGCCTGGCGTAGGGTAGAATCTAAGTTTATGTCTTCACGGGCTTCGATTGTTTCCATTACTGTAATTAATTCCTTTCTGTGTTCAAACACCGTATTAACCCCACGAGAGTGAAAATTCCACCTGGTATTTGATGACCTAGGTAACCTTCTCTGAACGATTTCATCTAAAATTTGCGTTCTTTGGGATGAATTAGAAAAAAAAAAAAGAACAAAGTCCGGACAAATTAGAGAAAAAAAAATGCGTGCTTGTCGGTTGATACTTGTTGCTTTGGACACTATTAGGTTTATTTGATGCGCATAGCAGTGTATGTAATTGGCATTTTGGTATTTGTCCTTTATTAATTTTTGTACAATGCTCAATCCCCCACTCATTACGGATGCACCCTCATAACTCTGAGCTATCAGTTTATTTGGATCGTTACCGATTAATGGTTCAAGTTCTGTTAAGATACACTTTGAAATAGCAAGAGCATCATGACTTTCAGGATTTAAGAATTTCCAGAATCTTTCTACAGGCTTTCCATTAACAATGTAGCGTAATAGTAAAACGAGTTGAAATTGACAAGAAATATCAGTCGTATCATCAGCAATGTTAGAAACGTAGTTTACACTGTTCAGTTCTTTTGTTACCTCTTCGTGGTGCACTTTTAACATGCAGTCAAGCAAATCGTTCTGGATGGTTTTAGAAGTACCCTTAAATGCTATTGACTTCGATAAGTGTTCTTTTAAGTCTTTATCCAACTCGGAACTGAAGTGAATTAATTCACGAAACACACCCTTATTTTCAGAGTCCTCAGATTCATCGTGCCCTCTTAGTGCTAAATCTAGTGCCCCACAAAATCGTATGCAATTTATTATTAAATTTAACACATATCTGTTTTCATCAACTTGCTCGTTGTGTTTTGCAATCGCGAGTCGTAGTGTGAATTTAACTGATTTTCAATGTTCGCTTTACCCAGCATAGACAAACTGAAGACGTTATTCAAATGAACCGTTGACTTTTGATGTGTTTTTATTTTATCCGATAAATGTATTAAATCTGTCACACCCACTTTTGACCAGCTAAGTTCACCTCCGAACAGAACACACGGGAAACAGAAGAACGTATTTTTCACATCACATCCACACAACCAGTTGTTTTTAAAATAAATATCTGTGTTGAATTTGCGAGATCTGTTAACTTTAGCACTTTGCTGCTTTTGATGAATATTCAAGTGCGGTGTTGGTCTGCCTAATTCTTTAACACGAAGTTTATTTTCATATGTTAATGTTGAAAACGGAGATTTCAATAAAGCGCCAACCGAATTCATTTTTTCACTCGATAACACGACCACTATTACGATGACAACCTCACGACTTAACACGTTCACACTGCAATTGGTACTGCTGGTAGAAATAATAAAGTGAAAACTTTCTCAAGCCAAGTTTTCAAGAAACCGAGAGAGATTTTATTATCTTATTGTTGCAGTCTTCGCTCTAAGAAACTTGTTCCGACAAAGCGGAAGGACAGACAGAGCGAGAGGTAGTAAGGGATTGGCGTAGTAAATGGGGATGTATACAGTTTTACAAGCATTTCAAAAGCCAGCGGCAATTTGTACCTGGCACATTTTAGATCATGCTTTAGATGCTGAAAAGGACGAGCGAACATGAAGATTGCGCGCGCATCCCATTATATTTCTTATGGGATGTAGTGCCTGGCACAGATCCATCCTCCAAACACTGGTTACAACGTGTTTCGCTGCAAAGATCATATTGACGGTAGAGATTGTATAAGCGTAACTTGTTTCTCTCAGGTTTTGCGCGGAAAATATGAATTCTCCTTTTCCTTCTGTGTTCTGGTAGTGCCATGGCACAACGGCACTACTTCTAAAGCCGCCCCTGATCAAAATAGTAACAAGTTCTTTGAAATTTCCACGATTTAATGAAAAAGCACTTCCGTCGTGGCCCCTGAACGGAAGTTCCTGTTTGCACATATACAATGTTGCGTCAATTATTACTTCTAAGAAAAGCCTATTTAACCGTACATTCTCATTAAACCGTTCATTTATAAGTCTCCTATTCTCTTGAATGGCGTCAGCTATAGTGTTCCTGTTTTTCACGAATGCGTTAAGTTGCAATTTGCACTTCAAATGTTCTACCGAATCGGCATGCTTATGGAGAGATCGAGTAATATTTATGAAGTCAGTAAAGCCTTCTTTATTCCACACGTTGTTTTTATTACTAAAAAGTAAATATGGCCAACAGAACAACGATTGCAAACTTCGACTACTGCATAACCAAGAAAAGTCAACAAACCAAGAACTTTTTAATTTAATATTGTACGATTTCCCGGTTTTCTTATTGTCCCTTTTAACTGAAATGTCAAGAATATCAGTAGGCCTGCCACAATTTAAAACATCTTTCTTGTCTTCATCTTTCCATCTAGAAAACGGTGTCTGTAATAAATTACAAACAATATCGTTTACCGGATACATTAACACATTTCACTAACTCACCACGAAAAAACCAACCACCTTGCACTGACACTGAACTCACAATAAGAATAAGTTGTGAACGACAACAGCAAGACCCAGACAAAGATTTCTTGTAAACTGGTATTCAGCCCCGTGAAAATATTTCTTTTCTGGTAGGATGTTGTTCACTCTCGCAGTATGAACGACGTGGTCAAGTGTTTTGTTCATGTTGGTTGCCATGGCAACCGAACCTGTTGATGCAAACAATTCTCCGAAATTTCCTTCATTGGCACTCTCTCTTACCCTCACGAGGTCAACGGCTTTCACTTTCTTCATTCCCATCACAACTCAAAGCTCAGGCTGCCACAGTACGTTAGGAAATAGAGTATCCGAATGATAGGTATCCATTTCAAGAATGTTATATAAATAAAAAAATAATACAGGCTAAAATTTAGGTGAAGTGCTACTTCACTTACTGCACCTGAAAAGCCGCGAATGACTCTCCTGGTACCTGTCCATGATACTTAGGAAACCAGAGTAGAGTTCCCCTGGAGTCTTACACTTGAAGGCACGAGCGTTCGCTTGGAACTCGTGCAGAAGTCCCCTGATGTTGCAGGAGATGGTCTGCTCTCGCACAGAGCAAGCTTGGCGTGGCAATACTTCGTTATGGTCTCATCTGGTAGCTTGCGCCTCTCTACCAGCTCCTCCAATGACAAGCCGAAGTCATGTTGCCGCGGAAAGGGATGGGGCATAACAGGAGCGTTGCGATCGGAAAAACAACTGAATGTCACATAACGTGATAGGCCTGTTGCTATGGTAACAACGGTTGAGTTGCCAAACTTACAGTTCCTACGTGGCGAGTGCTTAATAGCTCTCTTGGTGACATTTATTGTGCACATAATGTTAGCATTGCTACGTTTCGCCTTTGATTTTCTGTCAATTTTTGTATTATTTTCTTACCTTCGCGTTATGTTTTAACGTCAGCCATCTTAACGTCAATTGCTAAAGTCCCGTCGCTCTAATTTCCGGCAGCCAATCACGTTGCAGGTCGGCTACATTTAAACGTATGCGTCTTCTGATTCGCTGATGAAGACGTCATGAATTTCCTAAGGCTGGATACATACTTAATATAATCGCCCGCCATTTTGGCTCTTTCGTTGGTGTTCGCAGAAAGCACATGAGGATGTTATTTTCCGCTCAATTATTTGCTGAATTACAGTGCGTTTGATTTATTATAATAGGAGCTACGACATGATAATGTTTAACGGTGTGGCAAATAGATCCCTCGTCTGGTAGCTCGGCAACTAAAGAACAAAAATGGCGAACGATACTACCTACCTAGACTTTATAGAGCCTTCATTTTCTAAGACGTAAGCAAAGAGGCAGAGTCACGCCGGAAATAACAGCGTCGGGACTATAGCTTCCATCGGCTGGCAGCGTGGTAGTCCATATTGGCAACATAGCACTGTAGTTCCAAGCTCGGCCGCTTAACTGTTATGTCCCACCTTTCAAAGAAACAACTATAGTAAGTCGAGACAAGTTGATTGGAGATTCACGTTTATGCAACGCAATGAACAATCAAATAAATCAGACATCAACTGATTGGAGTTCAGGGACTGATATGATTTGCATTTCTGCAACCAGGCCTGAAGTTACTGTATTTCAAAATGTAGTTACTCACTTAACATCTCGCTGTTTAACATTGTCTTGCAGCTCATATATCAGTTGTAGATGCTCCGTTTGACAATATTACGAAAGGTTATGAAGAAAGTGCTGCTCCAAGTAATAAAGCAGTGCACTTTCAGGTTGTGCAAATCACAACTTTGTATGTACTATACCAGTGCATGTACTATAAGCGCGACCTCTGTATCATGTGTTTCATTGCAAACTGATAGTGGTTTTAGTGTGTTTGTTACTGTGGTGTGACGATTACTACAACCATGAATATAGATCCACAAAATTTCAGAAAGAGGAAACTGAATGAAGATAATTGGAGAAAAAATCAAACAAAACGCTTAAGAAATGATGGGAAAGAATACATTTCCCCAAAAAGCAAAAAAGTTCAGGTAAGAAACAATGTACTTCTCACATTCATTTGCTTCAAGAAAACTGCATGTCGAAAATATGAATCTGGAGTTATGAATGTTTTCATAACTTAAGTTTATTTTATCCAGTATTTGAAGTTATGTCATTTGCTGAGTTAACAGTCAGTTTGGAATTCTAAATTAAACAGTGCTTTATTAAAGATTAGGTCCATTATTATTATTATTATTATTATTATTATTATTATTATTATTATTATTATAAAGAACAAATTGTGGCACAATTATATGTGCTAAAATATATATTCTATTTTACTGTATTGTAGGTGAACTGTAAGTGTAAACTATCATGCAGCAGCCTTCGAGTAGAATATCGAAAAGAACAGTTTAGGCCAGCGGTCATCAACACAGTGCACTCTCGTGCTAGCGTCTCTTGCTCGCAGGTCTCTTACTGTACTAGCGTGCACCCTTAGCTGCTGGCGGGTATGCTTCCTCCCGCACGACAGTCCATATTGCGATACACTGCTTACTCTTTACCCATTTCGGCGAGTGCCGACGACCACTGGTTTAGGCAGTTCCAAGAAATGGGAGAGTACTCCAAGCAGCCGGCTTAGTTCTATTTGTTTCGACTCATTCATCCCCAGGTAATCAAATCAAACGGAGAAGACATGGTAAATATGAGCACCCAGGTGAAAGTAGAAGGCAGCACTCTTTTCACTACTATCTTCTTCTTCGTGGGAGAAGTGAGATAAGAATCTGTCTTAAAACATTTTGCAATACATTTAGTATCACTGCAAGAAGAGTTCAACTAATGGAGGAAAAAATTGTAAGAGGCGAAATGGAATATAAAGATAAAAGGGGTGGAGCTCACACAACTCTTAGAAGTCAAGAATGGAGAGAGAAGATCATGGAACATATTATAGTCTTTCTCTACATGTGATAGTCAGTACGTTCGAAGCAAAAATCCAAAGATGTTCTTATCTCCAGACTTGAATGTAAGCAGGATATATTGCTCATTTTTGGAAAAGTATTGTCATGGCGACATGAAGCTCCAGTTAGTCGTCAGTGGTACAATGAAATTTTCTTATCGCAATTTAACCTTTCTTTGTTCGACCACGAATAGACACATGTCGAACTTGTGATCGCCTTACTATGCAGATGAAAACAGATGATAACGAAGCTGCTGTTATGAGGGAGTTGCACCATAGACAAGCTGAAGTAGCCTCAAACGCCATGTCTGCCGATACAGAAAATGCCATTGTGATTTAATTTGATATGCAACAGCACATGTATCTTTCAAGTCTGACTCACTCCGAAATGTAGGCTACTATTCAGGCAGATTACTTGTTGTAACCTTGGTATACATGATGAAGCTACAGGCAAGGGAACAATGTGCTTCTGGTTGGAAACTGTATGGGGTAGACTATGGGCGGCCAAAAGTATCGTCTGCGCCGAATCACTTGCAAGACGCTACTTGTATAAACTCATGGCCTCGAGTGGAAGGGTTGAAGATGTGAGTAGAGCGACACATGTGTTAACTAGAACAGTGGTGTGTTTATTGTACGCTAGACATCATTGGGGAAGTTCGTATATTTTAACTTGCAAAATCACAATTTGTTAATTAGTACAAATAAAAATACAAATAAATACATAAACTATAGACGTTGGAACAGTATGATAACTACTTGTATAAACCATTAAATAGGTTGAAAACACTTTGGAAATAAACAATTATTACGAACTACAAGTCCCACGTAAATTGAAATTAAATACATAATCATCATTAGTCTGATGAAGAAATAAACCAATATTTATGTCTACGTATAATAAGGAACGAAGTGTATTTTGCTGAAATTAGCCTTCTTCAGTTTCACATATTTGTTTCAGCAATATTGCATTGAAATCCGGAGTTAGATCACACACTGCCAACCTTAACTGGTCACGAAGATGTTCGTTCGTCATGCGGGTCCTAAGTTTTGACTTTGCGCTTTTTCGAATTTTGGTTATAATATTACGTAGGCCTATCACCACATCCATGACATGCTGACAATTCAAAGTTTTCTCACAAAGCGCTTCTTGATGAAGAATGCAATGTACTGTGTAGAAATCTGATAGACCTCTTTCGTTAAGAAACACTTTTAGTCTGCCAATTAAACCCGTTTTCTCGGCAACAATGGAACGGGCTCCATCAGTTGCTATGGACACTAGCGACGACTTCTGTAAATTTATTATGTTTATGTACGCACGAGCAAAGGCCATTGAATATTTCTTCTCCAGTGGTGGTACTTTTTAAAGGAATCAGGTCTAATAAATATTCCTCAACATTAAGCTGTTTGTCAACACCGCGTATGAATACAGATAACTGAGCTGTATCTGTCAAATAATTGCTTTCATCACAAGCGAGAGAAAAATGTACAAAGTTATGAATTGTAGCATCAATCTGCCTGGATATGTCATTAAATATGATTTCAATTCTTCGTGCAACACTTTGCCCAGAAAGGAGTAAATTGCGAAAGTATTGCAATTCTTTGGAGCACAAAATTTCTACAAATTTAACCATGCATGTTTTTACAAACTTCCTTTCCTGAAATGATCTGAGACATTTGGCTATCTCCCATGAGACAATGTAACTAACAAGTCTTCTTTTTCTGTCATGTCAGGTGCAGGAACGTTAATATGCAGAGCATGCTTATTTAACAGGTTACTCAATTCTTTTGCCCGATCTACTCTTGGAATAATCAGGGAATATGTTTAATAATAATAATAATAATAATAATAATAATAATAATAATAATAATAATAATAATATAATATCCAATAACGCTAATGCACACATCAAAATTGTCTAAGGAACAACTAAAAATTTTCAAATGTTAAGAAAATTGATCACGTTACAAAACTTAACGGAAGTGAATATTAAGCACTGAAATAATGAAACAATTGTCTTTAGAGACAATTAATATTAGGTACCCTCCACAAAACTAGCTTCATTTATACACCGACGGATCCTTGATCTCCAGAGAACAAGGTGCCGGTGCAGGTGTTACGTGCTGTCTCTTCTCACTTTATAGATCTCTTGAATATGGCACAACAAGTTTTGATGGAGAAATCATTGCAATAAGTGAAATTCTCAGGAATCTTCTATGCCACATCAATAAATTTAAGAATGCAGTTATATTGTCAGACTCCAAAGCAGCTATTCTATCAATAGTCTCTAAACACATACCTTCATTTCAAACAGCAGAAATAACTAAAATTCTCTCTCAATTAATAACACTCAATAAAAGAATTGTATTCCAATGGATACCGTCCCGTTGTGGAATCCTGGGAAACGAGAATGCGGATGCTTTAGCAAAGAAGGGCAGCACTGCTACTTACAGACCTGTTACTAAATCTACGTATTGCTCTGTGAAAAGATTATTAAATCTACATATTTAGACTTCAACAAACAAAATTTGATAAAACAATCCCAAGGGAAAAAATGGAACTCTCTGCATCATAATCCACAGTTAATTCCCGATTTACCACGAAAATCGTCTGTAGCTGCATTTAGATTGGCAACAGGCCATGATTGTTTGGCCGAACACCTACATAGAATTGGAATATATCAGTCCCCTAACTGTCCATTGTGCAACTCAAACCAAGAAATGGATTCGGATCACCTCAAAATCTGTACTTCAGTGATAATATCTTTGAAAAATATTGGAGTGCAAGAGGTCAAATGACTTTATTATCAAAAGCCTGGCATTAGAAAACAACATATTAAATTACTAGTCATTTGTCATTCTACCAGGCTACCATAGTAACCAACGTTGTTATTTTGTATTGTTACATTGGAAAGAATTAAATTAGTATGTTTTAACAGGGGACATATGCAACTAAAAACCGTGTAAAATCGTAATAAACAGTTAAGAATAGTTTTAATGATGGGAGAACGTCGTCATTTAAACCATGATGAAATGTTTAAGGCGATTGGCATTGACGAAATAAGATGGGAAATCTCATCTTGAGGAATGTTCTCCCAGTGATGTCTAAGCCGAGTGTAGGCCTACACCTGTTCCGAAATAGTCTAGACTTCACCGAACATACTGCAGCTCGACCAAGTTAAGTCTGCGAGCCGAGAGGGGAAGTTGGAGGCAGTTCTGTAGTGAAAGGAGGCGGTAACGAGAGGAGACCAGTACAGTCTCATATGACAGCAAAGTTTTCCTACTGCGCTTCAGTTCATAAAGCTGTAACAATTTAAGACGCTTTGAAATAGACTGTACTTATACTTCTGCTTTACAGTGAGGTTTGGCGTTCTGATTGGCAAGCGTGGGCGTAGGAGAGAAAGTTGTATGAGGGGGGAGGCAGCGTAACTGTTGCCTTTATCTGAAGACAAGGACAACAAATGCTTGCGCTCCGTAGTGTATTTTAAACGATGTGCACACGTTGAAATCTGAGCGTCAAGTGACCTATGTGGCAACTGTGTTTTGCCTCTACATTCAATCCTGATATCCCCACTCGCAGACTTGACTTGGACGAGCTGTAGACAGAGAACTAAAAATGTGTTCTATGACAAAATAATTGTGGTGTAGAGCAGTGGTATTTAGCCTATGGTACGTGTACTTCCAGGGGTTGTCTCAAGGAGTACGCTTTCCACTGACTATATATATATATATATATATATATATATATATATATATATATATGTAAATGCTGACATTAATTTTATTAAGTGTTGATAATTAATTATTGCAGTTTACATATTTTAGTTTACAATATCACGTCTTGCTTTTCCTTGCTTCAATAACATTTTACATAATTTTCTTTACTATTATATCAGTAACTACTGTACCTATGTTTAATAATAATAATAATAATAATAATAATAATAATAATAATAATAATAATAACAATAATAGTGGCATCTGTCCTACGAATTAGGGAACGATCTGCAGAAAGTTGATTGCTAGTCGATAGTATTAATTTATCGGCGTAATATTTAGTTTACTTTACGGGTCACAAAAAACGACAATATTAATTAATATTTTCTAGCTTCAATTTTTACGCGTCTCTTGCGACGCTACGCCACTGGTTGACTTGCGATTGGTATTTCATCTTCATAAAATATTTATTGTTTAACATTGCTGAAAAAACTGTGTCCTCTTTCACAAAGTGAAATATTCGTCTACTGATTACGCTAGAAAATCAATAAATCTCTTTCCATACACAGACGCAAAACGGACTAGTCTAAGTATTATCCCATTTTACTGTGTGACTGGAAGTAGTAGTCTTCATTATTTACTCATTAATATTAACGCAGCTCTAATCACGAGGCATACTAGCCAAGCAGTAGAGCGTCGGTTTTCCCAGGTTCGAATTCTCGCAGGTCCAAGTGGAATTTGTGGTAGACAAAGACGTTGCTTGGTGGTAGGTTTTCGCGGGGTACTCCCGTTCCCCCTACCGAAATTCCGCTATTGCTCCATTAATCATTATCATCGCCATACGATGATATGTGGTTCACTTCTCATGGTCTTCGCCTTACTTACAAATGGCTTTTAAGGAACCCGGAGGTTCATTGCCGCCCTCACGTAAGCCCGCCATCGGTCCCTATCCTGAGCAAGATTAATCCAGTTCCTACTATGAATCCCACCTCCCTCAAATCCATTTTAATATTATCCTCCCATCTACGTCTCGGCTTCCCCAAAGATCTTTTTCCCTCCGGCCTACTAACTAACACTCTATATGCATTTCTGGATTCGCCCATACGTGCTACATTCCATGCCCATTTCAAACGTCTGGATTTAATGTTCATAATTATGTCAGGTGAAGAATACAATGCGTGCAGTTCTGCGTTGTGTAACTTTCTCCATTCTCCTCTAACTTTATCCCTCTTAGCCCCAAATATTTTCCTAAGAAATTTATTCTCAAACACCCTTAACTGTGGTCGTGCCGGAGAATCAGTCCCATTCCGAGCTTAGTGTTTGGTTTCGTAATAAGCTGTTAACCCTTCGTCCAACCCCCAAGCTGGAGGACCACTCCTTATCGGCTGTCCACGACTGCTTATTCAATATATTCTCAGCTACCCTCCACATCTGGAGGCCGTCTCCTCTATCCGCAACCTGAGGACGCGCCATGCCGTGATGATAGGGACCCACAATACTGAAGAAAAAACAACTAGGCCTACAGCTTCGGTGAGTCGTTCATAGATGGGGACACTTTGGTGATTTGTGACAATCCAATTACCAATATCGGATAAAAAAATGATTTCTCATAACAGGATACAGAAAAAAAGGTTTAAAGAAAATGAAATAATTGAATTTATTTTCAAATCAAGTCACCCTAAAATTGAGTTTAAACAGATACTGTACTTCTGAAAGATTATGCACAAAAGCAAATAAATAAATTTAAATAAAATATATATTATATGGGCCAAAACACGTTATGAAATTTTTGATATCAAACAATTTTTAACTCGAAGAGTAAGTAAAAATGAGCAAAATTGTGTTAAACTTTTTTGTTTGAAATATCTCAAAGAATAACTCCCTAAAATTAATAATATTACTTACAGTCCAATCTGTATATAGGTTTTGAGTTGCCCTTATTAAATGCCCAACAGCTTTGCTCGACACATTCTATCAAAATCTTTTTCTAAATCTACAAAGGCAATAGATAGAGACAGTAAATACACAGTCTATACAAAATCCATTCTTTTGGAATCCAGTTTGTTCGTCTAAAAGTAGAGTTTCTGAAATCGATGTTATATTTGGGTGTATTTTAATAGATTTCATTTAGGTATGTCTTTTGAATAAGAGTTCAAAAAGCAAACTGTAAACGGAAATAACGTCCGCAACACGATAAGAGAACTGAATTTTATTGTTTTGAGATGTGTAAAACGTATAATTATAAATATGTGACGCGTTTCTTTTTGTCGTAGGAATCTAAAAAATTGAATTCAGTCTTATTTCTGCACTACTGAACTGTATACTGTAGTTATACTCGAGACAAGCTGTTTGTAATCCAGTACAGCACAGTACGCGCGTTCCAAAAGCTGTCGTCTACTCGATAAGTAATGAAGCAGCACCGAACACACGCACGGATGTTGAACTTGTGATCTGGAGGCACCGCACCGCGTGCAGCATGTCCCAAGCGACGGAACGCAACATTTAGGCCGCCACGCCGTACAGTCCAGCTGTCTGGCAGAGGCATATGTTCTGATATGCGACAGTTCAGATATTGATTTTGTACCTCATTGTTCAGACGTACCGAGTTGTGGAGTGATACGAACAGGATAGCGCTGACAGTTCGCTAATGGGCTTCGGTCCGGATATCAATTCCCGACAGTTCCATGATCTGTGGGGACAAGGGTGTTTTGACCCGTCCAAAAATGCTGTATGAAAACGTTGGCATTGCAGAAGAACAGTAACAAAACATTCATATAATGCAGTGCTCATATCTCAGTATATTTATTATTAGGGCTCGGAAGTATATCAAATATCATCTTTTCTCTGAGATATCACAGACAATGCAGATGCAATACAAACTCGTTTCACTTCAACACGAACCAATATAGCCTACTTTTATTTTGCTTTTTTTTTCGGTCTTCTATTGTCTGTTTTTTTCTCCCTTGCACGGAGGAAGGACCCGAAGACTTGCACTGCAGCCTGAGAGGCATGTTGTGCTTATTATACAGGGACATCATTTTATTTTTACTTCAATTTTTATTGTACCTGAGTTTTTGAATGTACTTCACTCCCACCCCTTCTATTAATGAAGTTCCAACTGTTCTCCACACAGAACCAAGGCCGCATATAGTCAACAGCACTGAGTTAGTGAGTATAGTACGTTCCAGAAATATGTTCGCGTTTTCCAGTGACGAAAGAGCTTTCAATATTGAATCATATTTTCGCACAGGTACTGTCCGTTTGCCTACGTCGCATCCCGATTTCCCACCTGTTTCTGCTCGCCCCTCTGCAAAAGCTGGGCTGTCTTACCTCTTTTCTGAAAACATTAATTTCTGTTAGGAATTGAACGTTTACGTAATATTATACAACTCTTTAAAATAAATAAAAGGACCTCGTTAAGTAATTAACTGTCACGTGATTTCCCCCCTTTCTACGTTCCTGTGACATAACCACTTGGACAGACAGTAGATAACATGTCTGAATAATTTTATCTGTGCGGGTCGGGCAGAAGTGAAGATTGAATTTACAGTACGTAAGGTACTCTTTTATAGAGTAGGTACACAATTATTTCAACATGAGTTACTAGTAAGAAGGACGAAACTGTCAATTTGAATTAGATGGAATAGTCTATAGTGCGATAATATGCACAAAAGAACTGAAGCCTGTATCGAAATGAACGGCCACCTTTTCAAAAATGTGTTTAAATATCCATATTATGATTATTTTTCAATTTAATTTCATTCTCTATATTATAGGCTAATATGCTGTAGACAGTAGGTCCTATAATATACACTGCATAATGAATACGTTCGCATGGATAACTCATTTCGTGAGTAAAAACACTTATTCTTAATATAGTAGGCCTACTGCATTTTGATTAAACAAAAACCTAATGAAAATTATCGAACTCAAAATCTCGATATTTCCTAGTTTACGTAAATAGATGAACTACTTTTCTTCCTTCCTATACCTAGTAAAGTGATTTGTTTGTGTTTTACGTCAGTATCATCGAACTCCAGTCGTGGAAGGGGGTAGCAAACGGTGTTTCCGGTTCTCTAAAGGTATAGCCAGGTTAATATTAAAAGTGTTAGTAAAAATAAAATGATGTCCCTGTACCAATTCTATTCTGTGAATGATCGGGTAGTCGAACGGCCGCGCTCTTGTACAAGTACTGTACAGCACTCCGCACCTATTATTTCCGACAGGAAATCTAGCATAATTGTAAACCTTGAAACGAGATAACGCATTATAAATATAATGAATTTATTACAATCCTTTTCGAAAATTACAGTGCCGCCACAGGCAGAGAATGTAAACAACTCTCCCCAATAGAAGTGGAGTGAGGCTGACGTCATATTTCCCCTACTTACGGGTTCTGCAGGCCTGCATTAGAATATCACCGAAAAAAATTTGAGCGAAGTTTTGGAATATTATAAGAAGGACGTTTTTATTTATAAAAATGCAAGTTCCTTTACCTACTGGATATAGCTCATGGTTTTGGGAATAGAAAGAAGAAGTTATCGAAAAAGCGAAAACCTCAAAACCTTTAATTTTGACCAAAATAGTTATGTTAATTATTTATAAATTCCTTAAAAATCCATTGATCTAGGCAGGCGAGTGTGGGACGGAATAACCTCTCGCCAAAAAATGTTAAATTCAAATGATTATGGTTATAATTATTAAAACTTATTCTCTTGAAGGAAACGCAGGCAAGTTACAGGTTCGCAAACATGTTTTGTAAGTGGCGCTAATACGACGTCGTTAAATTCAATCACTGAGTCGCCACTAATTCAATTAGCCTTGTGAAATTAGTGTAGCATTGAACGAAACGAGCAATGGACAGCAGACAGACTACTTGCATAGAGTTCATTTCATTAAGCCGCCTCGCATGCGTAGAGCACTTGACCTATGGTTGACAACATTCACGGGGACATTCCTCGTTTGTTTGGTTATGTAATTTAGTGGTTGTTTTGTAAACACGCGGAACAGTCTCTCCGCAAGGCGAACAGGGCGGCTAACCAGATTTCAAAGCACTTTTCATTCTTTACTTTCTTCTTATACGAAATAAATACAAACCGCTGCGATGCTATAAAATTCTATTTCTAAATAAAGATGCATTTATAGCATTCAAAATCTTGAAATAGTTGTTTTGACGTGAATAATCTTCAAAATCAGACCGATACATGGGACGGAAACGGCGCTGTAACGTTTGCAGGGTGATCCATTCTGACAGTATAACTTCACGACTAATAACACGATTGAAATTAATATGGTTTCGTTCGATCAGGTATACCATTACGATGCGAGTATGACCTTGAGTTGTCGCCCGAATGCGCGAGGTGCGTGTGGGGGCCCGCGGCGACTGGCAGACATTTTCGGCGTGCACGAAAATTTCCGGGAGTATATCTCGCGACTCCAATTTGCTAGCATTTGCTACCATTGGTGAGATGAAGTTCATATTAGGCCATTTAACTATTTATTATTATGACATTCATTTACTAGAATATTGAAAAAATCCAGAACTTGACGTTACAAATTTTAAAATTTTGTATGGAATAACCCAGAATGGTTTCATGCATACAGACAGGCGAAATTGCAATGCTACAAGCTCTCTCTCGTAACAGCGGTTGTAGCTCTAATTTGGCTTCGCTTTGGAGATCCTCCCTGCTAAAAAGTAACGGAATGCACTAGTCGCTAGCACATACTCTTTCAATAGCCATTTGTCGATAATTGAATGTTTACTAGGAAAACGCAGTCGGATTCAACGAAAAATGAAATCGTTGAATGGACTCGATAGGTGTTCCCTGGCAGTATACTTCCACTCGATTGAGTTCATTGTCGTATCTAAATTCGATAGTTCCAAGTTTCATTTCCGATAATTATTTTTTGTGCACAATAAAAAAATAATATACCGATTTAAAGTCGCTTTTAATTGTACAAAAGCCAAGTGAAGTGGCGGTTTCACCAGATTGCTTTAAGCAACACAGAAAATGAACAGAGGGTTTTAGACTTAACAAACCAGACGCATTCTGATTGCAGAATTAATATGTCAAAATTGGAATAGCATGTTTCTTGACACTGGACTAAATTATTTTAGTACAACGAAGATAGGCCTAAATGTTTAACTCTACGTGCAGCTGAGACCCATAGTTAAATGTTTCGACCTTCATAAAGATATGTTTTTAAATAAAGGAACCAATGAAAAATTGCTCATATCATCTCTAGGGACCATACTGTGGTCCAGGGCGTTCGGAAATAAGGTTAGTTGTTCATAGACCATATTGACGTGACGTCATATTTGGCGCGTGGCACAAGTATTATCAGGAAAAACTTGCATCTTGTTTGTGCTGCAGACGATGTTCTATTCATGATTCAGTACTGGTTCTCATACACTGTTTACAATGTATTCTAGTGATCAAGACTGATACTACGATGATCTTTCCTACAATTTAAGTTATTTGATAATTTATTTAATTGATATGTTTTTACTAGCCTGAGCTACGGCGGTGGCTTTCGAAGATTTTTCATATTCTTCTCTTGCGAATTGCTAATGAATTTGAAGTGTTAATCTTGCCTGTTTGGCTGTTTCCTCTATCTTCAGCTGTAAATAAATTTTCTCTGTCTACCTTTCGCTTAATGCTTTAAAATGCGTTCGAATTTTATTTACCTCTGTATCTATACGTGTAATGAAATAATATGTAACCTCCTATAAACTTTCAGTTGTAGTAGTATACGGTCTAAAAACTAAAAGCCAAGTGTTTCCTCACTTATACATGTGAAAATGTATTGCCAATCACTTTTTCCTTCCAGCACTTCAATTCTCTCACGAATTCTTATCTTCATGTCCACCATAGTCACCCGACTTGATTTTACTCGACTTTTTTATGGAGATAACTAAAGTCATTGATCCTCAATGCTGACAAACAAGAACCTAGTCGTTGGGATCGTACATGTAGTGGCCTGTGTCAAAGTGAAAAATGAATCAATGTAGAGTGAATGTGATGTGATCTTCCGACATTTGCAATATTGTTCGTGGTAGACATTCTGCAGATTACTTTGAGAGATGTGAAATAATAATAAAGAACTATACATAAAGAATACCAAGATAGATCTATCTTTAATGAAATTACTTTGTCACAGTTGTCCTTGTAATTCAATCTGTCATGGACGAGATAATACGGACTGCTTTAGACAATATATTAGTATGTATATATTTATTTATTTACACTGCAAGTGAGCAAACACCCGGTGGCAGTGAAGTATAGTCCTCAAAGTAGCAAGAATGGATCGTACCTACATGAAGGGCCTCGAGCATGTTTTCGACAATGGGTTTCCTATCTCAGTAAACTTTCCTCGACACTCACAACAACCTGCATCAGTCTGTGACGACTACAGGATGGAAGTGAAACAATCTTGCAGATTGAAAGGGACGATAGAGTATAGATGAGGAAGCGACACGTGGCATGTGAGCTGTGCGAGAAGGAAAAGAATAAGCTATCAAAAAGATTATGGTTAATATTATACCAATCTATCGACACGGAAGTTAATGTCAGATTAAAACCTAGCTTTACTCTCCATGCCCATTGATGATATAGCCATGTCACATGATAAGGTCATAGGACAGATCTTGCCTCCTCTACTGTACGCTTAAATGAATAAAAAAGTCGATATACTGTACGTTTTGTGATTAAATGCGCAGTTAATTACAAAATTAAGTTGGAAGTTTCATCAGTATGGCAACATCGCCGCTTACACACTGGTTCTTCTCGTAATACAGGTGTAAGAGGTCAACGAACTCGGCTCTGTCTCCTAGGTGAACCTCTCCTTCTCTGACTACAATTTTGCAATCTGTTCACATCGTTCAGTTGCTTGAAATTAGTGGGTTTTAAAATTAAATTTACATGAATACCTCCATGATACTGAAATACACTAGAGGGATAAATGATTTTTATTAGATTTTCTATCGATATGGACAAAAATCACGATCCTAATTGCAATAGTTACCGAATAAGAGGGTGTTAAACATTTAGGGAAACAAAAATGTTTCTGAGAAAACCTATGGACTTGCCACCAATACAGTATTGCACTTTATTGTTACATACAACATGAGCTATTCGCTTTGAAAATCTGCACGACAATCAAATAGGAGCCTATTCATGTAAATCAGTTCAACTGAAACATTATAATGAACATTCATTAGTATAGACCTACTGAACTGGTCGCAAGACGTTCTATAAAGTTTTGAAGGGGTGAGAATGATATAGTCCTAAGCCACACAGACAATATTTTACAGGAGAGGGTATTCAAGGTTTAGAGTCCAATGTTATTAGGTGCGGTATCATAATTTCTTCGGCATATAGGGGAGTTAGGCCTAAAATGACATATTTGGGTAAAATGACATACTATGTGTTTTGTGAAAACACTGTAAACTAAGTTTGAATTTACAGCTCTATAGTGCACAGAAGCTGGAAACAGTGGTTACATCCAAGTTTTAGCAAGCGAAGGCGCTTTTTGGTGAAGCAGGTGCAACTAAAGGAAAAAAAGTGCAAGACGATATAATATTGTTGAGGTATGTTATGTATTTTTGTCCTTTAAGCTTCAGATATTAGTGAAATAATGTTCATGACTGAAAACATGAATATTTCTCTCTATAAAAAGCATTACAATATCCAAATTCATAAAGAGGTTAGGTCGTACTAACACTACTTCTTATTCTTCTTCATTCCGGGTAAAATGACATACCACTTACTTGGCTAAAATGACATACTATGTCATTTTACCCAAGTGCATGTTTCTGACTGGAAATGAGAAGCCATATATTATGGGCGATAGCGATTTGCAAAATTGGTGTCAAATTTTTTTACAATAGCTGATTAGTGACTACTTCTGTGAAATTATGTAATATATAGTAGCATCTCTCTCATTGCTCGACTGAATTTTTCGGAAAGCTAACTCATTTTAATATAGGTGAGATGGGGATTTGTTTAAAATATATAAAACCCTAAAGTTTCTAAAATAAATATATTTTCAATATTTACATGCACTGAATTTTGTTACTCTGATTTATCCTCTTATGAATGAGCTAGGCTTGGCGAGTCTGAAGCTCTTCACCAAAAAGCGCTTTTGTGAAAACTTTGTAAGATGAGTTTGGATTTACAGCTCTATAGTGCACAGAAGTTGGCAACAGTGATTGCATGTCATGTTAGCCTTCCCTCGTCACTGCACCCACCGATTCCAGCCACTTGATGTCTCTTTCTTCGGGCCTCTGAAAACATATGATCAGGCCGTTACAAAGTGGCTGAAGAACCATCCTGGATGGGTGATTACACAGTTTCAAACTGCGGACTTATTTTCTGAAGTCTATGGAAAAACTGCAACCATCACCAATGCATTGGGTGGATTTTCTTCAACAGCAAATTGTCCACTCAAATTCGGACATATTTCCTTATAACTTATTCAGTCCTGCACCGCCCACAGACAGACCTCTAACGAATGCAGTCCGTACAGAGGGGCCAAAGGATGCAACACAGAAGAGCAGTTTAACAACAAAAAATGCAAAAGAACATATGATAGAGCCATCCCCAACAACTGCTCCAGGAGTGGAAACGTCACAAACGAGGCCTTAAACTCATGTGACACAGCAAGAGATCTCCCACATTCCCTCTGGCACTAGATCTGTGGCGAGAAGAAAGGGAACATATGAAGGGTCCCAAATCGAGCAGCTGTTTTATTAACCAATTAAAATTAAAGGAAGCTGAAAGAAGAGCTGTAGAAGAAAGGCGTTCAGCAAACAGAGGAAAAATACAGCTTCAGTTAGATCTAAGCAACGGGGACCAAGATGAAGAGAGTGACTTCGATGGTGATGTTGAGAACGATGCACTTTGTCTCTACTGCAATGAATTTTAGAGCCAATATAAACCAGAAGAAACATGGCTACAGTGCAAGAAATGTTTCTTATGGGCACACAATGAATGTGCAAGTGTATCTAATAGAACAAAAATTTTTTTAGTAAAAATTAACTTAAGTATGTCATTTTTATCCTAGTACCTTGCCTAAAACGACATTGTTTATCTATTTTTAAACATACCTTTCACTTAAAGATTGTCAATATTTTCCACTTTCTGTTGATCTTAATATTTGTGTTAATGTTGTAGTATCAGTTATATATAATTGACCAAAACAAATTTGGTAAGAATACATATTTTTTTCAAGATTTTCTCAAGGTATGTCATTTTAGGCCTAGTTCCCCTACTTACGTTATTTGTTGAGTAATTTTTATATCACCTTACTAGCAGATTCCTCATAAGTGTAAGAAGTGAACTTGCAAAAAAAAAAAAAAAAAAAAAAAAAAAAAAAAAAAAAAAAAAAAAAAAATTAAATGTGTGGCTTTGAACTATCTTATTCTCACCCCTTCAATTAAGTCATGCTCCTATGCTAGAGGAACTCTGAATGTTAATACTGTTTTACTCGATAAATACTATCCATACGATTGTATGGTCCACATACTATATGTCCTTTCCACAAAGCACAAGATTAATAATGTGAAGAAATAAAATAAATAATTCTGGTCGTCTAAAGTTTCGAAGTATATATGTTACGAAAATTAACAAAATAATGGTGTAAGATGAAAGCATGTCGCTTTATTATAATACCGCATTTATGAACGTTCAAAATACAATTTTAGATTTTGTGAAGTACATGTATAAGCAGTTAGAATGGTATGGACATGTTCGACAAATGCCAGATCAGCGGCTATCGAGAAAGATTCTAGACTGGATATTCCATGGAAGAGGAAAGAGTGGTCGTCCATGAAGAACTTGTATGGATGGTATTAGAAGATGGATGAGAGAAAATACGAGTAGTTTAGAAAAGAGGTACTGGGAATACAGAACAGAATGGAGGAAGGAAATAAAAGTGGAATAAACTCTGGATACAGAGAGATATTATTATTATTATTATTATTATTATTATTATTATTTTTATTATTATTATTATTATTATTTTACAAGGCACTGAGGTTTATTTTTACTGAACTTGCTCGTTAAGCAAAGCAGTCAGTACTGAAGATGAGTAAGTGACTGCAATAATTAACTGATTATATTTATGTGTAAGTGTGAAAAGATGTTGTTTACATCACGAAGAACTCTTCCTATGTTTTAAATAAAGTAAGACACAGAGCAGTTCATGACTTTTGCGGATGCAATATTTCACTCCGATTCACCCTGGCCCAGCGCCAGTGAAGAAAACGGAAGGAAATATTTCGATCTTTGAAATACAGTTTCACGAGTCTTTCCCCAAAGGTTTGTTAAAAAATATTGTAATTACAGAACAGCATAAAATCCTCCAGATATAGTAATATACATACATACATACATACATACATACATACATACATACATACATACATACATACATACATACATACATACATACATACATTACATGCATACATAGTCCACACCTGTGGAGTAACGGTTAGCGTGTCTGGCCGCGAAACCAGGTGGCCTGGGTTCAATTCCTGGTTGGGGCAAGTTACCTGGTTGATGTTTTTTCCGGGGTTTTTCCTCAACCCTATGTGGGCAAATGCTAGGTAACCTTCGGTGCTGGACCCAGGGCTCATTTCACTGGGATTATCACTTTCATCTCATTCAGACGCTAAATAACCTGAGATGTTGAAACAGTGTCGTAAAATAACCTACTAAAAATACATACATACATACATACATACATACATACATACATACATACATACATATAGCCTGTATACAGGAGCCATACACACTGAACAATAAACCTGCAGGATTACCAAAATCCTTAAAAGTGTACGTCTGTGGAAATGGAAGGAAGAGATCAGCTATTATTATAAAAAATGCCCAGATAGATGCCACATTAATCACACAATTGTCCAGCGAGGACTGTGTCGTCGTCGAAGTAACGACGGGAGCGATCAAGTTCTGTGCTGTTAGCATGTATTTCGATTGCAGAAGAGACATAGAAGAAGATATTCGGGAACTGGAAAAAATAATAGACTACGCTAAGGGAAACGGTTTGCTTATAGCCATGGACAGTAATTCTAGAAGCAGAATGTGGCATGACACTGTAACCAATCAACGCGGACAAAATCTGGAAGAATTTTTTATTTGTAACAACCTCTATGTTATGAATGAAAGTACCGATGCTCCAACTTTCCAATCCAGTAGAGGAAGTAGTCGCGTTGACTTAACAATAACTAATAACAAATTGCTTCGTTATTTTTCTGAGTGGCAGTGCGGGGAGGAAGAAAGTTGCTCGGACCACAACATCATAAAATTCAGAATTGAAAGTTCTAACATTGGAGAATGCAAGACGAGCTACTTGGGAGTACGTTACATCACTAAGCAGGAGAATTATAAGAAGTTTCAAACTAGTCTGGCCAACAATTTTATCTCTACCTTCAATTGCTCCAACCAACTAGAAGTAACGAAGCTCGACAAGGAATTACGAGAAAAAACTAAACAGTACAACGCTGAAGCATTAATACAGGACTGTTTCTCGTGTATAACAGCAGCATGCAATACAGCTTTTAGAATCTCAAGAAGTAAAAAGCAAATAACAGGTAGAACTGTTCCATGGTGGTCCACAGAACTACAAATACTACGGAAAAAAACAAATGCACTACGTCGAAGATACCAACGAACTCGGAACAATGAAGACCTAAGGAGCGAGCGGAAAACACAGTACATGGAAGGAAAAAGGTTATACCAATCTAGAATAGAGGAAGAAAAATTTAAATCCTGGCAAAAACACTGCTCCTCAATTGAAGGGAACAATCCATGGGATACAATTTATAAAATCGCGTCTGGAAAAGCAAGAACCATGACCTGCCTCTCAACTCTTCAAACATCAGATGGAACCTTCACCGATAATGCAGAAAGCACGATTAGTCATATGTTAGATGCTTTCGCCCCCAAGGACGAAGAGATCAACGATAGTGCAAGTCATAAGCGAATTAGAGAGCTAACAACGGAGGCCATACGTACTGAAGATGATAAACTCTTCACTCGTGAAGAAATTGTATATACGATAAAACAATTCAATCCTAAGAAAGCACCCGGGGAAGATGGACTGACAAGCGAGATACTCCTTCAAGTTTTCAAAGCTTTTCCAGCATTTATGACTGAGATATACAATAAATGTCTCAAAGAAAGCTGTTTCCCACAACAATGGAAGAAATCTAACATAGTGGCGATAATTAAACCTGGCAAAGAAGAGGTTAAGGACGTGTCAAAATATCGACCTATCAGCTTGCTAAACGTGGCGGGTAAAGTCCTAGACAAATTAATGATTAACAGAATCCTGCATCATGTGCATATTAATACTGCTGGTTTGAACAGGAATCAATATGGTTTCATGCCCCAAAAAGGAACAGTGGACGCATTGATGGCGGCTAAGGAGATCATTGAAGAAAACTTAAGTGAAAATAACTGTATTGCAGTAGTTAGTTTGGACGTCCGAGGAGCATTTGATGCGGCTTGGTGGCCAGGCATTCTTTACAATCTTAGAGAATTGAAATTTCCTAAGAATCTCTTTAATCTTGCAAGAAGTTATTTCAGCAATAGAATTGCTGCTCTAGGGACTAATACTTTTAAAATAGAGAGACCTGTGACTATGGGATGTCCACAAGGTTCTTGCAGCGGTCCTGGGTTCTGGAATATACTGTATAATTCGCTGCTCAATTTGGACTTCACTCATCGTACGAGGGTCATTGCTTTCGCGGACGACTTAATGGTTCTAACGCAAGGAAAAACCACTACGGATGCAGAGAATTTTGCCAACCTAGATTTGAAGAAAATTGAAAAATGGGCGAGAGAAAAGAAAATGCACTTCAATGAAAAGAAGTCCAAAACATTATTGATATCAAGGAAAAGATCAGGAGACGACAAAACACTGAACATCTACTTAAACAATAAACGTCTGGAGCAAGTATCCGAACTAAAGTACTTGGGTATCTATCTCGATACCAGATTTAATTTTGACAAACATGTAGATTACATTACAGAGAAATGCACTCCGATAATAAACATGCTAGCAAGAGTAGCTAAACTCAAATGGGGTCTAGAACATCGGGCACTAAAAACCATATACATGGGTGCAATTGAACCAGTACTAACATATGGCGCACCGATATGGGAGAAGGCCTTAACAAAACAAAACAACTTAAGGAAATATCAACGTGTTCAAAGACTAATGAACATAAAAATAGCGAAGGCATTTAGAACACTTTCATATGACGCCTCATGTGTAATAGCAGGAGTTCTTCCAATTCGTCTAGTCATAGAAGAAAAGGTCAGAATTTATAGAGCCACCCACAAAAACATGGAGTACGATGCACCTCTGGAAGTGATTCACTGGCCACACCCAGCTGAAGAACCACTCATAAGAGCGCCTATGGAGGATACGGCAAACAAAATAGATATATACACGGATGGAAGTAAAATCGGAGGAAAAGTTGGAGCTGCTGCGGTCATAATCCAAAACGACATGGTCATCCACCGATCCAAATACAAACTGCATGAAAAATGTTCTAACAATCAGGCAGAACAAATAGCAATCTTGAAGGTACTACAACACATTGAGAATGTAGAAATAACAGAAGAAACAGAGAATATTGCAGTAGTTAACACAGACAGCAAAGTGACACTGGACACTTTACAGAACAAGAATAAACATAATCCAATAATTGAAAATATAAAGACAGAATTGAAAAAATTGGAGAGACAGCAATGGACAGTTCTATTTAGGTGGGTGAAGGCCCATGTCGGAATAGTAGGGAATGAGATAGCTGACCGTCTTGCCAAACAAGCCGCCATAGAAGATGAAGGGGAAATAGCTTATAACAAAATACCGAGAGATACCATAGTAACAAAAGAGAGAGAAAAGACCTTAAGAAAATGGCAAGAGCAGTGGACTATCTCAACTAAGGGCGCAATAACGAAATCATTCTTCCCATCAATTAAAGATAGATTGAAGATAAATTTACCTGTCGGGGCAGAATTTACTTCTATTGTGACAGGTCACGGCTTCACAAGATCGTACCTTCACAGATTCAAGATTATTCCAACTCCAACGTGCCCTTGCAGACTAAAAGAAGAGCAGACAGTCAACCATATAATATTAAGATGTGCCACACTGATAAAAGAAAGAAGAATCCTACGAGCTAATATAATATGCACAGGTCAAACCTGGCCTCCACCTTTTGATCAGTTCACAACAGCATACCTCAAAAGCTTCAGAAAATTTATAAAATCCATAGAATTTGGCAAAATGTAACAGAAATTGAAATTAGAAATAATATTAACAATGATGGTAACCTAAAATATAAGAAGTACAATTAGGCAACACTTGTATCTATAAGAATTTCAAGATCGCAATCAAAATTGTAAATATCTTGTTCTCATAAATTATGTAACTAATTATTGTAATATTTTATGTAAAGCATGTAGTATTACTCCAATGAATGTAATGGAGCATGCTGATATACAAAAAAAAAATACATACATACATACATACATACAGTCGGCCTCGGTAACATAGTTGGTATAGCGCTGGCCTGCTATGCTCCAGGTTGGGGGTTTGATCCCGGCCCAGGTCGATGGCTTTTAAGTGTGTTTAAATGCGACTGGTTCATGTCATTAGATTTACTGGCATGTAAAATAACTCCTGCGAGACAAAATTCCGGCACACCGGCATGCATACATACATACATACATACATACATGTACAGCGTGGCTCACCGAAGTGGTGTGTAACTAGAAAATGGGTCACAGTCCTGCCATCTATCCGCAATATGCGGAATCCGAATCACGTAAAGTGACGTGGTTAGGCTTACATACATATATACATACATACATACATACACACATACATACATACATACATACATACATACATACATACATACATACATACATACATACATACATACATTCCAAACCTGTGGAGTAACGGTCAGCGCGTCGGGTTCGAATCCCGGTCGGGGCAAGTTACCTGGTTGAGGTTTTTTCCGGGGTTTTCCCTCAACCCAATACGAGCAAATGCTGGGTAACTTTCGGTGCTGGACCTCGGACTCATTTCACCGGCATTATCACCTTCATTTCATTCAGACGCTAAATAATCTAGATGTTGATACAGCGTCGTAAAATAACCCAATAAAATAAAAAAATACATACATACATACATACATACATACATACATACATACATACATACATACATACATACATACATACATACACACGCAAACATAAACAAATCTAACGCAACACTGTTGCATCAGCTCTGGTGAACATGTATTTAAGCAAATTCTGATGAAACATTGGGGTGATGTGAAAAATACAATTCAGTAAGAAATTCTGGTGGAAATATTGATCATCAGTAGGTACTGCAATAACTTACCTACATCCCTGCTGTTGACTGAAGTATTGATCTGCCCATCCTGCAGCTAATTCATCATCCCATTTCTGTAACAAGACTATTTTCTAAAAATCCACACAATTAAATTATTTTAGTACTTATATGTGGACTAAATTTAGCATACTAGGCGTCTGAGGCCTGAGCCTACAATGACTCTTTAAGAGATTGGGCACACATTTAATTATTTCAGAGAATAGGTATATTGTCCATGTATAAGGCTATTTAAATTGATTTATGACTTTTTAAAATACAGTATATATATTTCTTAACTTCGCAGTTGGCAATTATCGAGCAAATGAAAATGTATTCACTTTTAATACTACCTATTAATATTTCTACTGGAAAATCGTTTATCTTTGCATTATGAAACTAAACGTTGATCAAATCTAGTACATGCTCGCTGCCTTTATCCCCAGGGAAATACTTCTGGTACTCAATTCTGTTAGAGATTGAGTAAATTCCAGAACCATAGTGCACCAGAAGAATTAAATCAACATAGAAAATTCATAATACCATCGTGAATCGAACCTGCGACCTTCCAGCGTGCAGCGTTACGCATTAACCGCAACGCTACCGTGGGACCCTGATCGAATCTCGTAACGTCAAAATTTTAGTGGTTGCAATATATTATAAGATTGTACTATTTAGTTACTCTATCTGAAAAATATTGGCTTCTTGTTATTTTCCGACTTCTTTGAGATTTCCCAAAAAGAGATAACCTTAAATCTATCGCATATTAAATAAATGATTTATTATAATATCGACATATATATGAAAATGTTATACTTGAAGACACGTTTTTATATTGGTGAAAATATGAACACTTTTATACGTTGTCATTAAATAAAAAAATATTGATTATATACATAACAATTATTATTTTCTTAACTCATCCGTTCAACCACTATTTTTTACTTTCTTACATAACAAGGAAGTGTTTTCATATAGCTAAGCAGGGGTGGGCTATTCAGTGGATTTAGTCCATTAGACGCTCGTGAATTTTATGAGACACTGGGACCGAGTTTTGAAACTTCTAAAGTTATTGATCAATTGTTTTCAAATTCAGTGGATTTGTTGTATCTGTAAATTTAAATAATATACCAAATTATACAATTTTCGTGCATCAGTTTCTGAGATATTATGTTTCACTTATTTTTAATGATATTAAATTATGCGTAATTCAAAACATCCCTGACGACTTCAGAATTGTTATTGCGTATTAAAATTGCATGTGAAGGACTTACATTTCATGATTAAGAAAATTACGAATTGATTTTTAAATTCGAGCATTGGTTAAATAAATGTATAAGGTACTGTAACTAATTACATAAAAAGAACAAAAATATTTATTACTGCCATTTAGGCCAAAAGTTTAGTCCTAATGTCCCTTAAAATCGATATGACATGCAACAATTCAATTTTAATATTACCATAACAGTAAATAAAGCTTAACTGCTACTTGACATATTATGAGGAAATTGCAAGGGAAATATCTCGAGTTAAGTACCGGTACCAAGACATGTATATTTTTAATGAAAATGATTCCAGTCTAATTTAGTAATACAAATATTATTTTGTATAGCCAAGTTATTCTCCACGGGATTTATATATTTATATTCTAATATTTGGTAGATATGCCTACATAGGTTACAATGAACTTGAACGTGCACATGTTTTAAAATCTTGTCAAGTCTATAGCAATATGAAACAGTATTTTATAAGTCTTCTTCGATATTGAATGAAAAGTTTTCTTGTAAATTGTTGAATTGAAAGAAAAACTTTGACCGTGTATAAGCGGCCTAAGTAAGGTCCTTCATGATTCTTCTCAGATACAAAATATTAACATTATAACATTAAAAGATTTGTAGCATCAACACTTGATATGTGCGCTTTTAACACGACTTAATTCTTTCACGTTAAATTAAAATGTTAATATTTAAGTTACTTATACTTCCAAGTGAACCTTGATATACACCTACATACTATCACTAAGTTTAAAACAACACTGAATGAGAAAATTTTAAAACTATGTTTTCATACAGTAGGCCTATTCATTTGTGATATATAAGTGATAGTGAAACAGGCTTATTGTTGTTAAAAGTAATTGAACTACAAAAATGGCACAGTACCTTAGTAAACTTTGCTTTTGCAAACATAGCCTAATAATATCACAACTAAACATTTCATAATATTAACATATGAAGGGATAAAAATGAGATAGCCCAAAGCAACAGTTTTAATTAAAAATGTTTTTTTTAGCGAGTTTGTTTCTTACACACAGCCTATCGTATGAGGAAGGTGCTATTAAAATATTATAAAAATTACTCAACATATGACGTAAGTATATGCCGAAGAAATTATTATACCATACCTAATAGCATTGACTCTAAATCTTTAATACGCTCTCCTGTAAAATTTTGGCTGTGTAGCTTAGGAATCATTCTCACCTCCTTCATATATTTTTGTTGCTATAACGTTTCTGTTAGTTGCAACTTGATTGCCCAGTATCGTATTCAAGTTCTTTTTGATCATCAGCAACAGAAATTTCTCAAACATTATGTAGTACAGTAATAGAAATGAAGAAAAATAGATTTTAGTTTTCATGTTTAAAAATACAACACACTGCCGTATTTTGTGTTGCTTTCAGTCATATTAAGGTATGTTTGGCACCCCTACTTCATTTCTTTCTTTCATTGGTAAAACTGTAGGCCGTCATGAAGGCCTATTTCTGTTTTCCTTTCTCATTTTTTCTTTATTTTATAGTTTTTCAGACACAAAAATTATTGAAAATGGCGAAAAACATAGTTACAGTTCTAAAATCTCACAAAATATTACAAACATCAAATTTCAAAATTGGTTAAATGTGGATAATTTATACAAAAAAAAAACTTACTTTCCACAAACGTAGCACAATAAGTTATATTTTTGTACCTACCTACCTACCTACCTACCAAAAAGAGTATATGCGAGCCACACTAAAAGCCTGAACAAACCAAACCTAACCTGCCACTCATCCTCGATCTTACAAAAATTCGCTTCCTATCTACTTTATCTCCCTTCTACCAAAAAACATACATGCAAGACATAGCAAAACCCTGAACAAACTAAAGCTAGCGTATCAATGAACCTCGACCTTACGAAAACTCATTTATTCCATAGTTACACAATGGTCCCTTTGAAAATCCCACTTTTTATTAATGATATAGGTACAGTATTCACAAACCTGACGTTAAAACTGGTGGTCATTCAAAATATACTGAGAAGAAGAAGAATTGTTTATTAACAACCCCAAATAAAACACGCAATTTGGATCCCGCCTTTTCATCTATTTGAAGAAAATATCTATCCACTTACTTCCTTCGGTAAGTGCAATCCAATTATTGTATAGCGATATTGCCTATGTTACTCAGAAGAATCAGTAGCCTATATAGATGAAGTTTCAGGCTTCTATTACGGTCATAATAATTGGACTTGAAGATCACAGCGCAGAAAAACATCGGTCCGTCCTTTGTGAAGGTTACAAAAAAAAATAGATTAAGAAAGGAAGAATACTCATGTAATACTGAAAAATAAAATTAGTATTTCTTACTCTACTCTCTAAATATAAAGTGTAGAAGTTGCCATAAGACACGTTAGCAATGGTAAAACATTAATTTTGGAAGCCGCAAATCCTGTACTAAAATCTCAAATTCTTGCTTATCGATTCTTGTGAAAACTTACAATTTGAAAAGATGTTCATAGTTTCACCTATTAACCTAGAAGCAACTGAACTGGAGAAAAAAGAGGAAGAATGACGAAATAATTTATAACCACTTGGAAACAAAGCTGATATACCATACGTCATTCAAACCACATTTGTGAAACAATTAAAAAAGTAAGAACAAATATTCTAAGTTATTAATTACTTACCTACCTACTATGTAAAAAAAAAACTTTTTTATATACAATCTGAAATGAAAAACACACGCACTGCTCCAACTTGGTGTACAAACGGCTTATAATTAAAACAGTGTGATTGGCTTCTATTAAGGATACTATCGGTTACTGAGGTCATGCAGCGTCCAGTGAAAATTCACTGTTACAAGTATCACTCGACTAATAATCTACTTAACTCTATATTACGTAAGATTCAGAATGTGCATAAATGTAAATTGCACTTTTATTATCACAGTATTACATTATAGAAGTAGTAGTTGTAGTTTTAATGTCGTATTACTAATACAGTATTAATGGTAATGTAGTTCGACTCTTCTCTACTGGCAAGCAATAGCAGCAATTCATAGAAAAGAACAACAGAATGAAATTTGAAATTTGGCGCACAGATTAATAAAAAAACAGAAGTGATGTATTTCTACGTTCAATAGGTCCACGCAAATTTTAATATAAATAATACATAAATACACGTAAATATAACAATATAAGAAATGATTAATTTTAATAATAAATGTTATAAAATAAATTATAGTAAAAGAAATAGTTATACATTCAAACAAAGAGATGTTCACTGTTTTTTCTATAATATCGAACCATCGAAACTTATCGTTGCGGTAAAGCTACTGTCTTCTGTCGACAAGTACCGTTTGAATTATTAAGGTAAATCATTTCGTTAATATTTGACATTATTATTAAATTTTATGTCCTGTAGTGAAAATTGGAAATAGAATTTTATTTCAATACGTAGAACTAAGTTATTCAATGTTTATTTTTACGAATATATTATTATTTTAGGTTAAATAAAGGCTTCTGTAGCAAAAAAAAAAAGTCTATTTACGATTTACTTATTAGGAGGGAATATTCTTCTTAACAGCAAACAATTAAATATATTCCTGAATTTTCTGTAGTGGATTATTTTCTGTTGTCTGTTCTGTTTCTGCTCTGTACGAGACGTTTTTGATTTGACAATCTGACGACGTCTGAACCACATTGGTTATTGTAAGAAGAATACCGTATTATGTTTCTTATACGGAATACGATACCATTAGATCGTACTTTATTGATGGCAAACTCGTATTCGTATGTGGTTGGTGTATGTTTTAATAAGGTTCAGATAAAAATCTTCAAAATCTTGTGGTGAAAGCATTGTTTTTATATCATTTTAGGTAGCAGAATCATATTCAGGCATCTTTAGATTCAATAAAATGCACATATTTTGTTTCCCTATCAAAAGCAATGGTTTAGATCATTTTAGGTTGGAACTTCACTTTAGGCATATTTTGTTTCAATAGAATTCACATGTCTACCTTGTTGGACTATGTGTGAAACACACAAATGTTTTAAAATACCGATAACGACGGAAAAAAAAAATATTAATACCTATGACTATATCCCTGCCAGGTTCACAAATATTTATCAAGGTGGATAATTTTCGTGTCTTCTGTTAATGAGATCCGTGGATATATCACAATGGCAGTAGAATTTCGTAAATATTTGACTAGGCTATAGGCCTACTTATTTATGATGTAATACTAAATGAGAAATTATAAAATTGTGTCCGAAAGCAGGTAGTAACCTTCAAAAGCAACATTTTTCTTGCACCATCTTTGCTCACCAGAAATTCAACTTTGCCCTTTCTAAGATAAGAACACGCGTCTGTCTGTGTCTGTGGTTATCGGAATTGATATATTGTGGTAACTGTTATACTTCATATAGAATATCCTATTACAAGATGTAGGCCTATGCATTATACACTATTCCTGTTGTCTATTTCTTATGTTGGCCTAATAATTCGAACTGAGATAGTATAAATGATTTTAAATTTATATTATGATTTCAAACTGCTTTTTAAGCTAATGTTTATTTTAATTACTACTATATTCTGTATTTTTGGGTGACCTCTGCACCGTGACCACTTGCAATGTACCTTTACGTAGAGAAGATCCAGGTGACCACATGTTAATGAACTAAAGCTGCACATAACTTTTACGCTCTTTTCTTGGGTATAGTCAATGTAATCTTCTAAGAAATTGAGAATTTTATGAAGGTAAACAAAACTGAAGTGTCCCAAATCTTCATTCACTACTTCATGTAACCAGAAGAGAAGAACAAAGGCAAATGCATTCTTAATTCCTTCAGGAGCGGAAAACTTAGTGGTCAGAATTCCACTCCGGTAACGTTTCATTTAAGGAATGACAAGGACTTTCAATGGCATTGAAACTTATTTTGAGGATCAAGTACCGATAACAAATATTGGAGACTGTCTCAGTAAAATATACAGTTGAACGAGAAGATATGAAATTAGTTCGATTCTTTTTAAGTCATTATTACTCATTATCAGGGAACGGATTTATATGGACTAAAAATATATGAAATATGTAAATATATATGTAGTTATTTTTACCAAAATATGGAATTAAATATGGATTTTTACCAAAATATGGAATTAAATATGGACTTAAAATTATAAAAAAATGACTATGTACGTTAAATATTGGTACATTTTAATCAAACTAAACAAAAAATATAATGGACGTACCTTATCTTCCAATGTAGTTTCAACAAAACACAATTTTTATTGTCTGTTACCATAACAATAGGTTACAAACATTTCTTTCAAGTGCTGAAAAGTGAATCTTCTTCTATTGTCTCTGAGGATAGATTTATACTGACTAAAAGAGCGTTCGACGTCACAAGAAGTAACTGGTACATAATTCAATTTCACAATGTCTGCTGGGGATAAGTCCAAGTTAATCTTCACTGTTGATTCACCACTCATCACAGCAACAACCTTTTGTAGTTCTTCATATCCAGGGTTTTTTGAAAGTACAGTGTCCACCTTAGCTCTTACTGCATCTGCAACTTTACCTCTACCACGATTCAGTTGTTCCACAGTACTATTTATAATTTCAAAACTTTCAGATAGTGAAAGGTGCCTATTTTGGAGACTTTTGAGCGTTTTTATGATGCATGAAAATGTATGCTGAATGTGAGCTAAGTCATTCTTCACACTTATGTCACAGGTAACTGTTTTCGCAGTATCAATTGAGACTGCATCTTCAGAGTCCAATGCAAGGAGAACATTGTTAATAGAGTCTATATGTTCGGCATAATATTCAACTGCTTCTAGCCATGTACCCCATCTAGTTAAAATTGGCTTTGGTGGCAATGGAATTTCAGGGTACATTTCTTTCAACACGTTAACTCTACTGGGAGCTTTGAGAAATACTTTTTTCACTGATGAAATCAACAAATCTACTTTAGGGAAATTGTCTCTGACCACTTCTGCCACACGATGAAATGCATGCGCCACACAAGTAAAATGAGTCAATTTAGGATATACAACAGATAATGCTTGTCAAGCTTTGACCATATAAGGGGCAGCATCGCTAATAAAGAATAACACATTATCGTACATAATACCCTTTGGCCACAGGATACCCATAGCTTCGTTGAACAGTTTAACTATAGTTTTGTTATTGCACTTTTCTAGAACATCACAATGTAAAAGAATTCGTTCAGAATATTGTTCACTTAACAAACCGATAACTACATTACCAACAAGTCTACCTTCTTTGTCGGGAGTCTCATCAATGGAAACCCAAATTGAACTATCTTTAATTTCATCTCTTATCTTCTGTATTGTCTCATCGTAGATGGATGGAGCATACGTCTTCCTAAGTGTTGACTCATCCGGGATTGTATGTTGAGTATATTTTTCAAGGAATTCCCTGAAGACCTTATTCTTTAGTTTGTAGAGAGGAATATCAGCAGAGATGAGAGAACGGCACAGGTCGATGTTAAACTCAGATCTTACATTCGATGTTGTTGGTTGTGTTAAAAACAATTGTCTCTGCTTGGAATTTAGTTGTTTGTTGGCCTGATGTTTACTAGTTGTAATGTGTTGTTGCACCAGGAACTTTTGTGTAGATGATACTGCACACTGACACAAATTACAAAATAATATTTTATTGTCAGTTGATAAACCATCTTCTTTAAATTCTGAAATGTAACTTGTTAGTTTTGATTTTAAATTGACTGAATGACGTACTTTTGGCATATTTACCGTCTTTATAGTATGATTTACAAAACTGAACCTATGTGTACTCTGACTGGCATTTAACTGTTGAGCTGCACAACTGAAGTCTGTTAAAAATTTTAAATTAAATTAATACAGTTTTGTAACTTACTTTCCCATTGTTGATAGGACTGCTAATTTTCAAATAACTCTGATGTTAAAGGGATTACTGAACATGTGTTTAAATCTCTATTGTTGAAATGTATTTTTAAAAGTTAATGGAATTTTGTTTTGTTTTATTGTTAAACCTAATATAATATGGACTGTTTTATATGAAATATGGAAAATATATGGAAATTAACGAAAATATGTACTAAACTCTAAAATATGGAAAAATATGGAAAATAAAAGTAGGATTTTTCAACCCTACACATTGTGAAACATAAAGATAATGCAAAATATAAATTATATTAGCTTTATAAATAAATATGTATTTACATATAAATCCTTTCCCTGCTCATTATGGTGGTTTTAACGGATCATTGGTATGGCGACAATGGACCAATAGTACAATGCAAATGGTACAACAGTGGTAGTAATACTCGTAGATTATACGTGCCACTCAGAAATTTTTCCACTACATATCTCACAGAATATGTAATGGATTACTATTATTATTATTATTATTATTATTATTATTATTATTATTATTATTATTATTATTATTTACTTACGACTTTAAGGAACCTGGAGGTTCATTGCCATCCTCACATAAGCCTGCCATCGGTCTCTATCCTGAGCAAGATTAATCCAGTTTCTACAATCATATCCCATCTCCCTCAAATCCATTTTAATATTATCCTCCTATAATTTCTCGGCCTCCCCAAAGGTCTTTTTCCCTCCGGCCTTTCAACCAACACTCTATATGCATCTACATTCCCTGCCCATCTCAAACGTCTGGATTTAATGTTCCTAATTATGTTAGGTGAAGAATACAATTCGTGTAGTTCTGCGTTGTGTAACTTTCTCCATTCTCCTGTAACTTCATCCCTCTCTGCCCCAAATATTTTCCTAAGCACCTTATTCTCAAACACTTTTAACCTCTGTTCCTCCCTCAAAGTGAGAGTCTAAGTTTCACACCATATAGAACAACCGGTAATATACGAGTAACTGTTTATTATTATTATTATTATTATTATTATTATTATTATTATTATTATTATTATTATTATTATTACTAGCCGTACCCGTGCGCTCCGCTGCACCCGTTAGAAATAAATATAAAGTAATTACATAATTAAAATAGGACATTTGATCCAGGGAACATTCGTGTTTGATAGAAGGATAAATCGTTTATTATATTACTTAATTTAAATTGTATTTAAAAAAATTAAAATGCGATCATTTTGATCTAGAGACCACTCATTTGGTCATAAAAATTATTTTAGGAAATAGACTACAAGAAACGAATGCCTATCAAGTTTTCTGTGCATAAGAAGCTATTTTAATCTTACCTGTCCTCGATTCACTCAGAAGTTAGGTACTGTAATAACATTATATCATTATGTCCATCTAGAGAAACTACACTTTCCAATGGCGAATTAATAATTAATTATACAAATCGGTTAATTTAGCTTCCAATATTACTTCATACAAACACAGAAACATTATCTGTAGGCTATGTTTCATAGCTTTCGATTGTTGTTGTCCAAGGCCCCTTATAGACGAAGTCATTTGTTTTTTATTTCATTACAACGCCTTAGATGGCGTTGTTATTGTAATTTTGAAACGCATTTATCTCATTAAATATAGGTCCTATCAAAATTTTGCATGGAATAAAACGTATCGGAAATTATTTTTAAAGAAACTTTTGTTATGTAATATTTTTCATGAAAATTAATAATAAGGGAGATATTTCGATTTATTTAATTCAAGCCCCCTTATAACCCCCCTTTTAAATAAAATATTTTGAATGCCATATAGCCTAAATTCTAAGTTACAACGAACTTAATTTTCATATAAATCGGTTCAGCCATTATCACGTGAAAAGGTAACAAACATCCAGACAGACAGACAGACATACAAACAAAAATTTCGAAAAAGCGATTTTAGGTTTCAGGGTGGTTAATTATATATGTTAGGACCAATTATTTTTGGAAAATCGAAAATTACCAGAAAAATTTCGGCTACAGATTTATTATTAGTATAGATTATTGTTTGTCAACTGTCCGAAGACAGGTCTGAACCTCGTAAGTGATACGAAGAAGGCAGGTACCACTTATGAGGCAACTAGGCCAGGAGATAATGGGATAGTGTGGCCAGTTCCTTTCCCCCTCCATTGCGTATAATGCCGAATAGTTACATATGACACTAGTCAGACTTCAGATGCATACAAACAATTGTTCTTCCTCTGACACAAATCGTCGAGTAAGGATTATTAGAGCAAAATTAAAAGTTAAAAATATAATACGGTAACAGAAATAGTAGAATACAGAGAGAAATAGAAACAACATGTTGAAAGAATGCAAAATTCCCGTTGTCCAAAGGCAGCTCTATCATACAGATCAATAAGACGAAGAGATCAGGGAAGACCACAGACAAGATGGTTAGGACAGTGAACGGAAACAAACAAAAGTGTCTAAACCGAAAATCAACTACTGCCTTTATTAGGTCGTTTATTATTATTATTATTATTATTATTATTATTATTATTATTATTATTATTATTATTATTATTATTATCATCATCATCATCATCATCATCATCATCATCATCATCATCATCATCATCATCATAATGTGAGCACGTTTATGTTATAGTTTAAATTTTTGACATATACTCCGAAAGTCTGTGATTCTGATGAGCGACGATAGCAATGACGATTACGATAGTGGTGTTGGTCGTGGTGACGATGACAATGTTGCTAATGGTATTGACGTTGACACTGGTTGTAACCTTTAGATTATTGTGACTCGGCACATTGCTATGACAAAATTCCAAACACTTCTTTTATGTAGCAATTTAATACACTAACTGAAATATTTCGTTATCCATCTTCTCCCAGAGAACTTTATCAAAATATCACTTTCACTGGATGTTGACTTTTCTTTGAAGGTCATCCCAAAGGTGCTGTATGGGGTTTAGATCAGGAGATAGCTCAGGCCACCATAGCACTTGAATATTGTGTGTTTGAAACCACTGACACACCACTCCGGCAACATGTGCTCTGGCATTATCATACATGTAGAGGAATTCAGGCTCATACTCTTCAGCGATCGGAAGCACCAAAGGTTGCAAAATGTTTTGAATATAAAACATTTGCTCGCTGTGTTCCTCTTACAAGAACGAGGTCCGTCTTTCTATTAGTCATTATTCCTCCCCAGACCATGGTAGAAGCTCCTTGAAATTTGTGGATCTCCTGTAAGTTCCTGAGCCTTTCTGCGTCACCTGGTGGCCTCCATATGAGCACTCTTCTTAAGTCTGGGTGCAAACCGAAGCGTGATTCATCTGTAAAGAGGACCTGTCCCCATTGATTCACTGTTAAATTTTGATGATGTTGGCACCACAAAACACGACGTGCTCGATTTCCATGACGAATAGCTGGACACCTTAAAGGTCGACGGGCATGAAGGCCTCTTTCATGCAATCTATTTCTGATAGTTTGAGCTGAAACAATTACGTTACTTACATTTTGCAAGATACTTCTTAACATTGTGGCAGTTGAAGTTCTTTCCCTCAGGGCTCTAAGGTACAGAAATCTGTCTTGTCCTGCAGTGTTAACCCTTGGTTTTCCTTGGTGCCTTTCTTCTGGACTACCAAATTGTTCATAACAACTCCACATTCCTGAAATTACACCTCTTTCCGTATTTAGAGCTCTTGCAACATCAGCTTGTGTTACGCCACTTTCAATTATGCCAATCGCCTTAAACATTTAATGATGGTTTAAATGACAACGTTCTTCCATCATTAAAACTATTCTTAACTGTTTATTACGATTTTAGATGGTTTTTAGTTACAGTCCGCTGTTAAAACACACCAATTTAATTCTTTCCAATGTAACAATACAAAACAGCAACGTTGGTTACTGTGGTAACCTGGTAGAATGACAAATGACTAGCACATTAATATTTACTTTCGTTCAGTTTTGTAACTTGTTCAATTTTCTTAATATTTCAAATATTTTAGATTAGATTAGATTAGATTTATTTATTTAACCTGGTAGAGATAAGGCCGTCAGGCCTTCTCTGCCCCTCTACCAGGGGATTACAACTATAACATGAACAATAAGATTACAATTAATATTAAATTTACAATCACAATTACAATAAAAATTAAAGTGCGACAAGAATACCTGATTAATGAAAGCTAGACATTTTATCATAGAAGTTAAGAACAAAGAATATTTTTGTATTTACTAAATTACAAATTAAACCTAGAATAACAAAATTCTATAGTGATGAAATTACCGGATATTGAGATATTTTGTGGTAGATTAAAAGAACTATTTACAAGAAACCATGTCTGAACGAGTCTCAATTACTGACCAAGTGCCTAGTAAGTTTGCGTTTGAATTGAATTTTATTTCGACAATCCCTGATGCTAGCAGGTAACGAATTCCAGAGTCTTGGCAGGGCTATTGTGAAAGAGGATGAGTATGAGAAGGTGCGATGGGATGGTATTGTTAGTATTGTTTCATGGCGAGAGCGTGTGTTCAGATTGTGGTGTGAAGAAAGGTAAGTGAAGCGAGACGACAGATACGAAGGAATAGAAGAGTTCAAGATTTAGAAGAGAAAGAGAAGTGAATGTAAATTTCTTTTCTTATCTAGTTTAAGCCAACCTATTGCTTCCAGGGATGGGGTAATATGATCATATTTACGAACATTGCTTACAAAACGTACACACAAATTATGAGCACGTTGAAGTTTCATTTTGTTGCCGCTGGAAAGGTCAGTCAGTAAAATGTCAGCATAGTCAAAATAGGGAAATACAAGGATCTGCACAAGGGACTTTTTTAAGCAAGAGGGAAGATGAACATTTATCCTTTTTAGCACATGAATAATAGAATATACTTTTCTGCAGGTTTCTGTGATTTGCATGTCCCAGTTGAGATTATTATCCATGTGAATGCCAAGATTTTTTACCGAAGAACTGAAAGGGATATGCACTGTACTTACTTTAACGGGGGAAATGTCGAGTTGCTTTACAGCGTCGGTTTGCCGTTTGTGTCCTAATATGATTGCTTGTGTCTTTCCAGGATTGATAGTAAGATGGAAGTAGATAAGAGATGACGGTCACGTGATGGCTCCCATGGCTCCCCATGTGACGTCAGAAGTGGGCGTGGCAAGTGACGTCAGAAGTGGGCGGGGACAAAGTATGACATCAGAAGTGGGTGTGGCCAAAGTATTGCGTCATGGAGTGGGCGGGGCTTAAATTATGACGTCACGGAGGGGGTGGGGTGCTTAAATTATGACGTAGGAAAGGGGCGTAACATCATAAATGGCAATCTAAGAGTTCAAGGATAAAGTGTGACGTAATGCGGGTATGTAATGGCATGACAAGTTTATCTCCTCAATGTGGGGGGGGGCTTAAATTATGACGTAGGAAAGGGGCGTAACTTAAATTACGTCAAGGTTAAAGTGTGACGTCATGCAGGTATGATGTTTATCTCCTCAATGTGGAAATTATGACGTAAGAAAGGGGCGTAACGTCATAAATGGCAATCTAAGAGTTCAAGGTTAAAGTGTGACGTGCAGGTATGTAATGGCATGACAAGTTCATACATGTTTATCTCCTGAATGTTGCTATGTGTGCTGAGTCATATCCGGCAATTGTTCTCAGGTGAAAGACACAAGTTCATACATGTTTGAAAACTGCTACGTGTGCAAATATTACACATCCGGCGAAGAATTAATCTATCACACTTAAACACATACATTCTTTTTCTTAAGATTCTAATGTAATGGTAATTTAATTGATTGGGGAATGGGTGTTGGAACGTGGGACATAAATGGATAAAAAATTAATCTAGCACACTTGTAAATTAAACAGGATGTGGCTGAAGTGACGTTATAAATTTGTAATTGAAGTTGGAAATGGGTGAGGGGGGGGTAAAAATGTACTTTAAGCCAATTGTTGAGTAATTGATAAAAAAATATTAAGATTCTAATGTACTGGTAATTGAATTGATAAATAGTAATGGCAAATGGAAATTGGAATGGGGGAATTATTGATGGCGTAAATGGTTGTACTTTAAGCCAATTTATAAAAAAAAAATTAATCTAGCACATTTGTAAATTAAACACATACATTCTTCTCATATTATTCCAATGTAATACATTTTGAGTGGTTTGTTTAGCGTATTTAATACATTATTACCAACATTAAATTCATCAGAATGTGACATTATTATGATTTAGAGCAGTAATTGTAGCAGATAAATCAACGTAGATAAATATTGCATGATGCAAATAATATGCAAGCTGTTAAATTCACATCCGGTGAAGACGCAAGTGCTGAATAATGGCCAGCTATCCAATGGATGTCCTGAAACTGGTTGTACTTTAAGCCAATTGTTGGGTAATTGATAAAAAATATTAAGATTCTAATGTACTGGTAATTGAATTGATAAATAGTAATGGCAAATGGAAATTGGAATGTGGGAAATATTGATGGCGTAAATGGTTGTACTTTAAACCAATTTATAAAAAAATTAATCTAGCACACTTGTAAATTAAACACATACATTCTTCTCATATTATTCCAATGTAATACATTTTGAGTGGTTTGTTTAACGTATTTAATACATTATTACCAACATTAATTTCATCAGAATGTGACATTATTATGATTTAGAGCAGTAATTGTAGCAGATAAATCAACGTAGATAAATATTGCATGATGCAAATAATATGCAAGCTGTTAAATTCACATCCGGTGAAGACGCAAGTGCTGAATAATGGCCAGCTATCCAATGGATGTCCTGAAACTGGTTGTACTTTAAGCCAATTGTTGAGTAATTGATAAAAAATATTAAGATTCTAATGTACTGGTAATTGAATTGATAAATAGTAATGGCAAATGGAAATTGGAATGTGGGAATTATTGATGGTGTAAATGGTTGTACTTTAAACCAATTTATAAAAAAATTAATCTAGCACACTTGTAAATTAAACACATACATTCTTCACATATTATTATTATTATTCCAATGTAATACATTTAATGTAGATGTATATGTTGTGTAATGCATAAGTGTGCAAATATTATGCAAGCTTGCTGAATAACTTCCGGCGACGATGCAATTGCTGAGTAATGATAAAAGCATGTTCTTTAAGCACCTGCAACGCGTCATATTACACAAATATTGCATGATGCAAATAATATGCAAGCTGTTAATTCACATCCGGTGAAGACGCAAGTGCTGAATAATGGCCACCTTATTATTATTATTATTATTATTATTATTATTATTATTATTATTATTATTATTATTATTATTATCGTTCCAATTTAATACATTTTGAAGTAAGATTTATTGGATTGATTAATAATTTAATACATTTTGAAGTAACATTTATTGGATTTATTTTAAGCCATATATTATTACAGAAGCACTTCGTAATATAGTAATTGCTTCTTCTTCTTCTCATTATTATTATTATTCGTCATAAAGAAGATTAAAGTGTGACGTTATAAATTTGTAATTGAAGTTGGAAATGGGTGAGGGCTGTTTATAATTTGAAATACATACGGCATAACTTAAAATGTGAGGTTATAAATTTGTAATTGAAGTTGGAAATTGGGGGGGGGGGATTTGATAAAATTCTAATGTAATAGTAATTTAATTGATAAATAGTAATGGGTAAGGGAAATTTGCAAGTGTTAATTGAAATTGGAATGGAGGAATTATTGATGGCGTAAATGGTTGTACTTTAAGCCAATTGACAAAAAAATTAATCTAGCACACTTGTAAATTAAACACATACATTCTTCTCATATTATTCCAATGTAATACATTTTGAGTGGTTTGTTTAGCGTATTTAACACATTATTACCAACATTCAGAATGTGACATTATTATGATTTAGAGCAGTAATTGTAGCAGATAAATCAATGTAGATGTATATGTTGAAGTGTGCAAATATTATGCAAGCTTGCTGAATCACTTCCGGCGACGATGCAATTGTTGAGTAATGATAAAAGCATGTTCTTTAAGCACCTGCAACGCGTCATATTACACAAATATTGCATGATGCAAATAATATGCAAGCTGTTAATTCACATCCGGTGAAGACGCAAGTGCTGAATAATGGCCACCTTATTATTATTATTATTATTATTATTATTATTATTATTATTATTATTATTATTATTATCGTTCCAATTTAATACATTTTGAAGTAACATTGATTGGAATGATTAATAATTTAATACATTTTGAATTAACATTTATTGGATTTATTTTAAGCCATACATTATTACCGAAGCAGTTCGTAATATAGTAATTGCTGCTTCTTCTTCTTCTCATTATTATTATTATTCGTCATAAAGAAGATTAAAGTGCGACGTTATAAATATGTAATTGAAGTTGGAAATGGGGGGGGGGATTTGATAAAATTCTAATGTAATAGTAATTTAATTGATAAATAGTAATGGGTAAGGGAAATTCGCAAGTGTTAATTGAAATTGGAATGGGGGAATTATTTATTGCGTAAATGGTTGTACTTTAAGCCAATTTATAAAATGTTAATTGAAATTGGAATGGGGGAATTATTTATGGCGTAAATGGTTGTACTTTAAGCCAATTTATAAAAAAGTTAATCTAGCACACTTGTAAATTAAACACATACATTCTTCTCATTTTATTATTATTCCAATGTAATACATTTTGAGTGGTTTGTTTAGCGTATTTAATTTAAGCCATACATTATTACCAACATTAAATTCATCAGAATGTGACATTATTATTTCGTAATAAAGTAATTGTAGCAGATATATCAATGTAGATGTATATGTTATTACCAGGGAAAGGATTTATATGTAAATACATATTTACTTATAAAGCTAATATAATTTATATTTTGCATTATCTTTATGTTTCACAATGTGTAGGGTTGAAAAATCCTACTTTTATTTTCCATATTTTTCCATATTTTAGAGTTTAGTACATATTTTCGTTAATTTCCATATTTTTTCCATATTTCATATAAAACAGTCCATATTATATTAGGTTTAACAATAAAACAAAACAAAATTCCATTAACTTTTAAAAATACATTTCAACAATAGAGATTTAAACACATGTTCAGTAATCCCTTTAACATCAGAGTTATTTGAAAATTAGCAGTCCTATCAACAATGGGAAAGTAAGTTACAAAACTGTATTAATTTAATTTAAAATTTTTAACAGACTTCAGTTGTGCAGCTCAACAGTTAAATGCCAGTCAGAGTACACATAGGTTCAGTTTTGTAAATCATACTATAAAGACGGTAAATATGCCAAAAGTACGTCATTCAGTCAATTTAAAATCAAAACTAACAAGTTACATTTCAGAATTTAAAGAAGATGGTTTATCAACTGACAATAAAATATTATTTTGTAATTTGTGTCAGTGTGCAGTATCATCTACACAAAAGTTCCTGGTGCAACAACACATTACAACTAGTAAACATCAGGCCAACAAACAACTAAATTCCAAGCAGAGACAATTGTTTTTAACACAACCAACAACATCGAATGTAAGATCTGAGTTTAACATCGACCTGTGCCGTTCTCTCATCTCTGCTGATATTCCTCTCTACAAACTAAAGAATAAGGTCTTCAGGGAATTCCTTGAAAAATATACTCAACATACAATCCCGGATGAGTCAACACTTAGGAAGACGTATGCTCCATCCATCTACGATGAGACAATACAGAAGATAAGAGATGAAATTAAAGATAGTTCAATTTGGGTTTCCATTGATGAGACTCCCGACAAAGAAGGTAGACTTGTTGGTAATGTAGTTATCGGTTTGTTAAGTGAACAATATTCTGAACGAATTCTTTTACATTGTGATGTTCTAGAAAAGTGCAATAACAAAACTATAGTTAAACTGTTCAACGAAGCTATGGGTATCCTGTGGCCAAAGGGTATTATGTACGATAATGTGTTATTCTTTATTAGCGATGCTGCCCCTTATATGGTCAAAGCTGGACAAGCATTATCTGTTGTATATCCTAAATTGACTCATTTTACTTGTGTGGCGCATGCATTTCATCGTGTGGCAGAAGTGGTCAGAGACAATTTCCCTAAAGTAGATTTGTTGATTTCATCAGTGAAAAAAGTATTTCTCAAAGCTCCCAGTAGAGTTAACGTGTTGAAAGAAATGTACCCTGAAATTCCATTGCCACCAAAGCCAATTTTAACTAGATGGGGTACATGGCTAGAAGCAGTTGAATATTATGCCGAACATATAGACTCTATTAACAATGTTCTCCTTGCATTGGACTCTGAAGATGCAGTCTCAATTGATACTGCGAAAACAGTTACCTGTGACATAAGTGTGAAGAATGACTTAGCTCACATTCAGCATACATTTTCATGCATCATAAAAACGCTCAAAAGTCTCCAAAATAGGCACCTTTCACTATCTGAAAGTTTTGAAATTATAAATAGTACTGTGGAACAACTGAATCGTGGTAGAGGTAAAGTTGCAGATGCAGTAAGAGCTAAGGTGGACACTGTACTTTCAAAAAACCCTGGATATGAAGAACTACAAAAGGTTGTTGCTGTGATGAGTGGTGAATCAACAGTGAAGATTAACTTGGACTTATCCCCAGCAGACATTGTCAAATTGAATTATGTACCAGTTACTTCTTGTGACGTCGAACGCTCTTTTAGTCAGTATAAATCTATCCTCAGAGACAATAGAAGAAGATTCACTTTTCAGCACTTGAAAGAAATGTTTGTAACCTATTGTTATGGTAACAGACAATAAAAATTGTGTTTTGTTGAAACTACATTGGAAGATAAGGTACGTCCATTATATTTTTTGTTTAGTTTGATTAAAATGTACCAATATTTAACGTACATAGTCATTTTTTTTATAATTTTAAGTCCATATTTAATTCCATATTTTGGTAAAAATCCATATTTAATTCCATATTTTGGTAAAAATAACTACATATATATTTACATATTTCATATATTTTTAGTCCATATAAATCCGTTCCCTGGTTATTACATAGGCATAAGTGTGCAAATATAATGCAAGCTTGCTGAATCACTTCCGGCGACGGTGCAATTGCTGAGTAATGATAAAAATATGTTTTTGAAACACCTGGAACGTGTTATATTACACAAATATTGCATGATGCAAATTATATGCAAGCTGTTAATTGACATCCGGCGTCTTATAGCTATCTGCTATGTGTGCAAATATTATGCAATGTCACATCCGACGATGAAATTGCTAAGTAATGATAAAAAACATGTTTTTGATAATGACCTTGGAGGTAATATGGCTGGATGATGAGGTGAATTAATTAGAAGTGTAATGAAAGAAGTATTGCAGTTTGGAATAATTGACATTGAACAAGTTTAGACAGCAGTGGAAGGGGGGGGGGGCAAGATGATGAATAATACGCTCAAATTTATACAACTATTACACTATCACATATTTTATAAAAGATCTTTGTCAAAAAAACTTTGGTAGTGTAATAGCAGCCATAGCGTTAATAATGTCTCACAATATTTATTTTAATTTAGATTATACTGCATCCCCAGTCTCGGTTTGAGCTGAAGAAGAAGGAATCGCACAATTTAAATGCTCTGAGTGTAAAAAACGGTATATTGGTTTTCAAATATTAATAATCCTTAAGAATTGGTGTATAAGTTGAGATTATTCTAAACATATATGTTACCAGAATATAACATAATTCCAGTGGTAGCTTATTGATTTGGGAGCGGTGGATTCATTACATGTTTGTACGATAAAACCTGAGGATGATTGAGAGAATGCCAATGATTAAACTGAATCTAGTCATTGGGGATGGGGATGTGCTTGGTAAAAGAAAATAGTAACAACATAAAATTATGCGTGTATATTTATTCCTAAAAATAAATACAATGCACTGAGTAAGAAAAAAAGTAACACATACTTACATTTTTAAACATATGATATGAGTAAAAGCACTTTATACATAATCCAATAAGACACTTTGAACATTGTGTTCGAACAACGCTCTTACACCCTTTTTGCACACATCTCCTCCGACTTTTGAATGGGATATATTGTACCAAATGTTACAACTTGTCAAAAATCGTAATCTTGTGACATATACGTTACAACTTGTCGAAAATCGTAATCTTGTGACATATATGTTACACCTTTTCGATATGGTGTTGCATTATCGCAACACGAATACGATTTTCGACATGGTGTTGCATTATCGCAACACGAATACGATTTTCGACATGGTGTTGCATTATCGCAACACGAATGCGATTTTCGACATGGTGTTGCATTATCGCAACACGAATGCGATTTTCGACATGGTGTTGCATTATCGCAACACGAATGCGATTTTCGACATGGTGTATCATTATCGCAACACGAATACGATTTTCGACATGGTGTTGCATTATCGCAACACGAATACGATTTTCGACATGGTGTTGCATTATCGCAACACGAATACGATTTTCGACAAGTTGTAACGTATATGTCACAAGATTACGATTTTTGACAAGTTGTAACATTTGGTACAATATATCCCATTCAAAAGTCGGAGGAGATGTGTGCAAAAAGGGTGTAAGAGCGTTGTTCGAACACAATGTTCAAAGTGTCTTATTGGATTATGTATAAAGTGCTTTTACTCATATCATATGTTTAAAAATGTAAGTATGTGTTACTTTTTTTCTTACTCAGTGCATTGTATTTATTTTTAGGAATAAATATACACGCATAATTTTATGTTGTTACTATTTTCTTTTACCAAGCACATCCCCATCCCCAATGACTAGATTCAGTTTAATCATTGGCATTCTCTCAATCATCCTCAGGTTTTATCGTACAAACATGTAATGAATCCACCGCTCCCAAATCAATAAGCTACCACTGGAATTATGTTATATTCTGGTAACATATATGTTTAGAATAATCTCAACTTATACACCAATTCTTAAGGATTATTAATATTTGAAAACCAATATACCGTTTTTTACACTCAGAGCATTTAAATTGTGCGATTTCTTCTTCTTCAGCTCAAACCGAGACTGGGGATGCAGTATAATCTAAATTAAAATAAATATTGTGAGACATTATTAACGCTATGGCTGCTATTACACTACCAAAGTTTTTTTGACAAAGATCTTTTATAAAATATGTGATAGTGTAATAGTTGTATAAATTCGAGCGTATTATTCATCATCTTGCTCCCCCCTTCCACTGCTGTCTAAACTTGTTCAATGTCAATTATTCCAAACTGCAATACTTCTTTCATTACACTTCTAAATAATTCACCTCATCATCCAGCCATATTACCTCCAAGGTCATTATCAAAAACATGTTTTTTATCATTACTTAGCAATTTCATCGTCGGATGTGACATTGCATAATATTTGCACACATAGCAGATAGCTATAAGACGCCGGATGTCAATTAACAGCTTGCATATAATTTGCATCATGCAATATTTGTGTAATATAACACGTTCCAGGTGTTTCAAAAACATATTTTTATCATTACTCAGCAATTGCACCGTCGCCGGAAGTGATTCAGCAAGCTTGCATAATATTTGCACACTTATGCCTATGTAATAACATATACATCTACATTGATTTATCTGCTACAATTACTTTATTACGAAATAATAATGTCACATTCTGATGAATTTAATGTTGGTAATAATGTATGGCTTAAATTAAATACGCTAAACAAACCACTCAAAATGTATTACATTGGAATAATAATAAAATGAGAAGAATGTATGTGTTTAATTTACAAGTGTGCTAGATTAACTTTTTTATAAATTGGCTTAAAGTACAACCATTTACGCCATAAATAATTCCCCCATTCCAATTTCAATTAACATTTTATAAATTGGCTTAAAGTACAACCATTTACGCAATAAATAATTCCCCCATTCCAATTTCAATTAACACTTGCGAATTTCCCTTACCCATTACTATTTATCAATTAAATTACTATTACATTAGAATTTTATCAAATCCCCCCCCCCCATTTCCAACTTCAATTACTCCAACTTCAATTACATATTTATAACGTCGCACTTTTAATCTTCTTTATGACGAATAATAATAATAATGAGAAGAAGAAGAAGCAGCAATTACTATATTACGAATTGCTTCGGTAATAATGTATGGCTTAAAATAAATCCAATAAATGTTACTTCAAAATGTATTAAATTATTAATCATTCCAATCAATGTTACTTCAAAATGTATTAAATTGGAATAATAATAATAATAATAATAATAATAATAATAATAATAATAAGGTGGCCATTATTCAGCACTTGCGTCTTCACCGGATGTGAATTAACAGCTTGCATATTATTTGCATCATGCAATATTTGTGTAATATGACGCGTTGCAGGTGCTTAAAGAACATGCTTTTATCATTACTCAACAATTGCATCGTCGCCGGAAGTGATTCAGCAAGCTTGCATAATATTTGCACACTTCAACATATACATCTACATTGATTTATCTGCTACAATTACTGCTCTAAATCATAATAATGTCACATTCTGAATGTTGGTAATAATGTGTTAAATACGCTAAACAAACCACTCAAAATGTATTACATTGGAATAATATGAGAAGAATGTATGTGTTTAATTTACAAGTGTGCTAGATTAATTTTTTTGTCAATTGGCTTAAAGTACAACCATTTACGCCATCAATAATTCCTCCATTCCAATTTCAATTAACACTTGCAAATTTCCCTTACCCATTACTATTTATCAATTAAATTACTATTACATTAGAATTTTATCAAATCCCCCCCCCCCAATTTCCAACTTCAATTACAAATTTATAACGTCACATTTTAAGTTGTGCCGTATGTATTTCAAATTATAAACAGCCCTCACCCATTTCCAACTTCAATTACAAATTTATAACGTCACACTTTAATCTTCTTTATGACGAATAATAATAATAATGAGAAGAAGAAGAAGCAATTACTATATTACGAAGTGCTTCTGTAATAATATATGGCTTAAAATAAATCCAATAAATGTTATTTCAAAATGTATTAAATTATTAATCAATCCAATAAATCTTACTTCAAAATGTATTAAATTGGAACGATAATAATAATAATAATACTAATAATAATAATAATAATAATAATAATAATAATAATAATAATAATAACAATAATAATAATAATAATAATAATAATAATAATAAGGTGGCCATTATTCAGCACTTGCGTCTTCACCGGATGTGAATTAACAGCTTGCATATTATTTGCATCATGCAATATTTGTGTAATATGACGCGTTGCAGGTGCTTAAAGAACATGCTTTTATCATTACTCAGCAATTGCATCGTCGCCGGAAGTTATTCAGCAAGCTTGCATAATATTTGCACACTTATGCATTACACAACATATACATCTACATTAAATGTATTACATTGGAATAATAATAATAATAATATGTGAAGAATGTATGTGTTTAATTTACAAGTGTGCTAGATTAATTTTTTTATAAATTGGTTTAAAGTACAACCATTTACACCATCAATAATTCCCACATTCCAATTTCCATTTGCCATTACTCTTTATCAATTCAATTACCAGTACATTAGAATCTTAATATTTTTTATCAATTACTCAACAATTGGCTTAAAGTACAACCAGTTTCAGGACATCCATTGGATAGCTGGCCATTATTCAGCACTTGCGTCTTCACCGGATGTGAATTTAACAGCTTGCATATTATTTGCATCATGCAATATTTATCTACGTTGATTTATCTGCTACAATTACTGCTCTAAATCATAATAATGTCACATTCTGATGAATTTAATGTTGGTAATAATGTATTAAATACGCTAAACAAACCACTCAAAATGTATTACATTGGAATAATATGAGAAGAATGTATGTGTTTAATTTACAAATGTGCTAGATTAATTTTTTTTTATAAATTGGCTTAAAGTACAACCATTTACGCCATCAATAATTCCCCCATTCCAATTTCCATTTGCCATTACTATTTATCAATTCAATTACCAGTACATTAGAATCTTAATATTTTTTTATCAATTACTCAACAATTGGCTTAAAGTACATTTTTACCCCCCCCTCACCCATTTCCAACTTCAATTACAAATTTATAACGTCACTTCAGCCACATCCTGTTTAATTTACAAGTGTGCTAGATTAATTTTTTATCCATTTATGTCCCACGTTCCAACACCCATTCCCCAATCAATTAAATTACCATTACATTAGAATCTTAAGAAAAAGAATGTATGTGTTTAAGTGTGATAGATTAATTCTTCGCCGGATGTGTAATATTTGCACACGTAGCAGTTTTCAAACATGTATGAACTTGTGTCTTTCACCTGAGAACAATTGCCGGATATGACTCAGCACACATAGCAACATTCAGGAGATAAACATGTATGAACTTGTCATGCCATTACATACCTGCACGTCACACTTTAACCTTGAACTCTTAGATTGCCATTTATGACGTTACGCCCCTTTCTTACGTCATAATTTCCACATTGAGGAGATAAACATCATACCTGCATGACGTCACACTTTAACCTTGACGTAATTTAAGTTACGCCCCTTTCCTACGTCATAATTTAAGCCCCCCCCACATTGAGGAGATAAACTTGTCATGCCATTACATACCCGCATTACGTCACACTTTATCCTTGAACTCTTAGATTGCCATTTATGATGTTACGCCCCTTTCCTACGTCATAATTTAAGCACCCCACCCCCTCCGTGACGTCATAATTTAAGCCCCGCCCACTCCATGACGCAATACTTTGGCCACACCCACTTCTGATGTCATACTTTGTCCCCGCCCACTTCTGACGTCACTTGCCACGCCCACTTCTGACGTCACATGGGGAGCCATGGGAGCCATCACGTGACCGTCATCTCTTATCTACTGATGGAATTTCTTTGTCCTTGTCACAATCGAGTCAATGTCTTCGTTCAATTTATCTATTGCGTCATTTATTCGATCTAAGCGGGAAGAGATGTAGCATTGAAGGTCGTCAGCATACAAGTGATAGTTACAATGCCTTACATGAGATGTAATATCCTTGACATATATTGTGAACAACAATGTTCCGAGTACCGAACCCTGTGGTATACCTGATGTTATGTTAAGGCAGGAAGAGCTTCGATTCCCGGATACAACACACTGTTGTCTTTCCCGTAAGTAGGATTCGAACCAACTCACAGCAGTCTCTGACAAATGCAAATTTCTCAATTTATGGGTGAGAATGTCAAAATTTACAGAGTTGAAAGCTTTGCTAAGGTCAAGAAGTGTTAGTATTGTTACTTTATTAGAGTCGATTGCTTCACGAATGTCTTCTGTCACTTTAAGTAGAGCAGTGCTTGTGTTGTGTCCAGCTCTGAAACCTGACTGATACTTGTCGAATAGTTTGTGTTCGTTCATGTAGTTATTAATTTGTCTGTGTACGATTCTTTCCAGTGCTTTTGATATGGCTGGCAGGATACTGATTGGTCTATAGTCGTTCGGGTCGGTGGGAACTTTAACTTTTGGAAGAGGAAGAACGAAAGCTTGCTTCCATATTTTAGGGAAAGTCGAAGTGATTAATGAACTATTGAATATGTGTGCAATTGTAGGTATTACTATGTCTTGTATTTTCTGTATGAGTAATATACTAATGTTGTCTGGCCCTTGAGCTTTCGTCTTGATGCGTCGGATGGCTTTCATTACGTCAATAGGAGTGACGTCAGTAAAATAGAATTTGTCTCGAGTTGGGGAGCGTTGTTCCATAGACAATTTTGATGTGTGTATAATAATATTTATAATAATCAATAATACATTTCAACTCAGCATATTGAGAATGTCATGCAACATAGTGACGTTGTACATTCCCTCGAAACATGCCGGAAATTATCTTGGAACATAGACCTATAAGACATTTTATATTATCACCATCATCACAGCAAAAAAGCTCCATTTCCCACTCTACATTAAATCTCCTCCTTTTGGAGATCGAAGGCTTGGACCTTATACGTCCGGTACGCCCGCCACTGCCTTGTTTATTGTATCAAGCATACACTATGGCAGTCAGGGTGCCTTACGGGGGAGGAGGGCGAATGGAGGGGGTTACCTTGGAGGTTGCATAATGACTACACAGTGATTCGCGAATCACCTTTTGGACATCTCTGATAGAGGATCCCTGTAAGTAGTCCATTGTCTCCACAAGTATTTGAGTACACTTACACTACCGGGCAAACGTTTTCGATCAGCTATGAAAACAACTATAATATACTTTATGTCAATGTAGAAACACATCGGAAAAATTAAATAGACCAAAAAATACATATTTTCTCTCTCTAGCATTATGATATGATAGAATATTCAAAACGAAATCCCTGTTTTAACCACAGATCCATAGTTGTGATAGGTGATCGAATACTTTTGACCGGTAGTGTACATAAGAAAAAGCTGATTTTATGGTATGATAACTTTGCAGGCCAGAACAAAAATCAGTTATTGATTGCAATGTATTTAACTCTTCTGGCAAATGGTAAATTTAAGGAAATTATTCATACATTTCCGGTAAGAGGCCACACATTCCTGGGTTGTAACCATGAATTTGGCCACGTAGAGAAGCAAAAAAGCAAATGTAAATCAGAGACACTCATGGATCTCGTACATATAATTAAACAAGCAACAGTCAAACAACCTTTTTCTGTAATGATTCAAGAGAGTTTTACTGATTTCAAAGAATTAGCGCATCAAACACTTGACACAAAAAATTAAAAATTTCAACAGTTTCAAAGATAATTCTGAAATCTGAAACCTTGATCAAGTTGCTGTTGTCAAAAAACCATGGTGATTTGCAAATGTGGGGAAAAGCCACTTTCAATACTGAAACTAGGAGTAACCATGGGTAATTAAAAAAAAAACTTTTCATTAGTAGAATCTAAAACAAAACATGGACTTCCTGAAAATAAGACTACAGATATAAGAAACATGCTGCCTTATGTTTCAAAAGAAGGTAAACGATTTTTAGAAAATATCCTGACGAGTAAGTAGTAGGCTAAGTGAATGATGAAGACAGTCTGAAATGAAAGTTGTGTTATGAAACGTTTGTACAAAAGATACAAAGTTTGATTCGAAACATACAGAATATATGCTAATGATTAAAAAGGAGACGACATCAGTTCAAATAAATGATACTTCAACATTTCTAGAAACTAGCTAAACTGAATGAAAGTTATTCAAATAAAAACTGCAGTGCAAGTGTGGATGGTATTTTCAACATTTTGACTTGCAATAGTGTTAGGACATACAATGTTTTGGAACAAACTCAATTTCCAAACAAATATATTTCACTTATTGTTTGTCCTGCAAATTTATAATTGGTTAAAAACTTTGTTATTATACATACTGTTATACTGTTCATGCAGTAATTTTGAAAAAAATAAATATAGAATAATTTCTTATATAAAACTATTATTTTATTCCTACTGTAAACTTTACAAATTGGTACATACAACGTTCTGGAAATGCATGCTTCAAAACAGTGCTCTTTTATGTCTCCAGGTCTAGGCGACAACTTCAATTTTGTAGACTAAAAATCATTATATTGACACGTTGAGAAATAAAATATTACTAGTGGTTATTCAAAAATTATGCAGACAAAGATTCTACCTTCGTTTGTTTCTAAACGTCTCAGAGATATGGTCTCTCTAATCCTCTCAATAGTGCAAACATAATACTGTTGTCACGTAAGCACATAATAAGTTGGTAATACTGTTTTGGGAACTCAGGAACAGGACAAGAATAAACATATACATACAAAGGAACACGGAACAGTCTGTAATATTACTCCCTTGTGCCATTCGTGTTTTGTGGTAGTGCAATGGTTAAGAAATCAGGTGTCAAGTTCTGACGTGGGACAGTGGTAATACTGGCAATGGAATCAGAAGATAATAACAGTGGTCCTAGTACAGACCCAGAAACAAAATTTGGGCCCCCTAATTTTACTAAGTCGCAGATACAACGCATTGCGTATGGGCAGTAAACAAGAGCGCCTAAATGTATACTACTCCTTTCTGAAAATCTACTGTGTGTAAATCCACACATTTTGAAGCGGGGGTCGAGCAGTGTATCCTCACAAAAGATTCTGTTTTCTTCAGCTCCATTGAACCTCTTGTCGATGACTTCCATCATTTCTTTCACCTGGACGGTCTTGCGAAGCTTGTTGCCTACATAGAAGAGGACTGCTATACCTTATTTTATTTCAAGGAGTGCAGTTCGGTGGCTCCTTTGAACACCCGCTTACAGATTTATGACTTCCTACACAAACAACTCTGATAATTCCATCCTGTCCCCTCGTCCCAAGATTGCACAGTTGCCACAATCCTGGTGACTATCGAAGTCAGACTGACGGGGTTCTTGGAATTCGGAAAAGATGCGACAACTGTGCCTCCACGTGGATTTGAGGGGAGCCTGTCAATTCTTCTGAACGAAGGTTGTGATTGGTTAAGAGAAGACAAGATTTCTATCACAGTAAGGAAGACATTTATTTATGACAACCTATTAGTAGTGGGCAGTAAAAGGTCTGTCGGCAAAGTCCTTTCTATGAAACTGCACTCCATGAAATAAAATAAGGTATACCAAGACTAGGCCCATTTTTTAATTCCGTATCTGAACGCCCTACTTTCAAAATCTACATCCGGTGTACTTGAATATAAAAGACGGAAATGTATATATAATTATATAGAAAATTATGGTAAACTACCCTTAAATTTACGTAAAGATAGGGTTGTGCGGTGATTAAACGAATTGTGAAAGGGCTAGATGTAGGTTCTGGTTCTTCTGTTGCTGTTACTCCTGAGGAGGAAGATTAAGCCTTCCATTTGTTAATAGTGCCATAAGGTAAGCAGAAAATATGGTGTTTAAAATAGTTCATGCTCCCATATTTTATTTTTAGCAGTTATTTCCTTATAAGAACTCAAAAGATCTTTTCAATGCAACACTGTCAAGGCGGTTTATGTAAAATAATCCAAACAGGCCTGGTTTTATGTGTAGTGTACGATATTCCAATAGTATGATAATTTGGAAGTACTTGTGCGATCGTCAAGCCGCAGGGTTGGCAACGCTGGACTGCAACCGCGACGGTCGATGCAAAATGGCAGACGAGCTAACTTGGTCTGTTTACGAAATAGACAAATTAATCTTCCTTGTCCAAGAAAATGAAGTGTTGTTCGATCCTAGGCTCCTTGGGTATAGCAACAGGGACCTGGGAGACCATATACTTAAACAGCTCTGGGTTTCAGTGGCGTATTCTGGAATAAAGGCATGGGCTGTCGCTGACAAGAAAAACCAGATAGGTCTAGTAAACTAACACATAAATATGATATACTATGTTAATTGTTAAACATTTGATGAAACAAGTCATGTGAAAAACAACTAATACAATATTACTTAAAATTAATATATTTCAGTTTATCTGTTTTATCGACAAGTTATATGAATTCCAGCCGTCTTTCCTTGCGAGCGATTTTTGAGATAATTCTTTAAGAGAATACAACTCTTCCAGTTAATTTTATAAACGCACAAGGTCAAAATATAGAGTATGATTGGGCAAGAATGCGAATTTTGTGTTCAATATTTTTTTATGGAGCTATAACATAAACATCTGCAAAAATTAAGATATAGTGCACTATACATTGCAAACATACAGAAAATTTCTCACAACCCAGTAAACAATATTTGAACAGAAAAAAAATAAAATGGTAGTGATGAAAATGCGCAGTCTTACCCGCTGCGTGGGTTAAGAGTGCGCTCACATTCGGGTAAGAATGCGTATCCTAATACTATTAATGTTACATCTTCATTGCAAACAAATATATGTTACTCATTAGGTTATCAGAAAAAGCTAACACAAATTACAAATGAAAGCTCCTTTTGATATGAGGTGCAGTTTTCGAGTCACCATTCTTCACATGTGGCACACTGAATTCAGTCCTCAAATGGGGGATCGGTGAACTTCTCAGCACAACCAGTACAACTGTAATCTTTCTTCTGACGTTTGCTGCTTTCTATATGTTCTTCAATACGAATGTTCTGATTTTGTTTCCACTGCCATTCTTTCTTCTCATCCAACGAGGCTTCCAACTGAGCTTTGAATGGAGATCCAGTTAACACCGTCAATTTCTTGCCTTTCCGTCGACCGTGCTCAATGTGCTTTGCTTTTGGAAGTGGTGATATCTGTTTAACGAGAATGTGCCCATATGATCTAGTGTCATTGACTGCACTTGTTGAAGACTGGATACTTGGATTTTCATCTTAAACCTGTGGCGCATTTGATTGTTGCAGTGCATTAGACTATTATTGGACGTTCCAGCGTCGTTCACTCCACTTGTTGAAGTCTGGTCACTTGGAGTTTCTGCTCACACATCGGTCATAACATTTTCAACTGCAGCTGCCTTCGCATATTCTTTGGCAAAATTAGAATCCACTTGATAAACTGTAATTGGATGACCTGGCTGATCAAGCATCTACTTATCACACTCAGATGAATACAATAACTTTAGATGTCCAAAAAAGATCTGTCGTGGCACTGAGCATTGTAGATACTATGTGGCGGTAGGGACAACATGTGGATGTGATTTCTCCTGCATGTGCTGTGAGTGACTGTCGAGCAACAAAAGCACAACCGTGTACATTTCCTTGGAAATTCTGAAGCCTCTGTAGGAAGTGCGCATTAGCTGTAAGTAAACCGCATTTGTGGGGCAAGACTGCATATGTGCGCTGTCTTACCCTGAGGTGCATCCTGAAATAATGCACGTGATGCTGTCAAGCCATTACATTTTGCCACGTTAACGAATGCACAATGGATTCAGCATTAAAGCAGCTCTCTTTATGAATAAACGGCGCAACATTATCCATACTTACAGTGAAGAAATTATACAAAAACTTACAAGCATAATAAATAACGAAAACCATAAAATTATTTCCGCTTACCTCTCTCAACACAAAATAACTTCAAAGATGTCTTTACTACCACACATGTTGTTCAATTTGGGAGCATAACACTAGCACCAGTGAGCGGTCTAGCGGGTATTTAGTAAGTCTACGACCACACACGGCTAGTTTCCATCTTTGACGACATTAAAGTTTAACTAATCAGTGAAATGTAACATTCCTTCCTTCTTTATCTTTACATCCGTGTGTATTGCTGCAATTAAAAACAGCACACGAACGAACCATACTTAGTCAGCTCAACCAAATTGCCGCCCGTCGGCTGTTCAAATTCGGAGCATAACACTAGCGCCAGTGAGCGGTCTAGCGATCTTGCACACGGCTAGCTTTCATCTTTGACGACATGATTGAAGCAGTGGTACCAACTGTGACTGATAATCACCATAAAAAATATAGTGCGCAGTCTTATCCCACTCTAGGCTTTAAGGTTCTTTAAATTCAGAAAATACGCCAATAGGAAAGTTTTCATCATAACTCACAATTCTTACAAATATTTTTGAGATTCAAATGTTAACTTAGTTTGTGAGCCATAACAGCGTCCAGACTTAACAAAATATTCTTGAATGCATGATACGAATATCTTTATCATTAGACTACAGTTTCTCCTTTTAGACCTTGATTCTTCTCCCTCTTTCAGAGCATCAGTGATTAGTTGATTACGAAGGTTCGAATAAAGTAGCTGCATCGGGATAGTTGAGGATAGGCGTTTTGTTTACAAACATTAACTTCTTAACCTAGGGGTGGGGAGCACTCCTCCCAGCGGACAGAATTTTAGCTAGCGGAAGGAGATAGTTTTTACTTAGTCTGAAGGAAGTCAAGGTCCTATCCTATATAGCAGTAATGTCAGAGTTGTAAGCTCCAAAACCGGTTGTGTAACTAGAGTCGGAGCGTGAACTTGCTTATGTCTGTGGAAACACCGGAGCACGCAACGAGTCTAGTGGAGCGCTCCGCTCCGTTTAGGCTCTGTATAGCCTATCCTAACCTTAGAGATCACATTAAAATATCTTTTGTACGGATTCTTATTTTTCTGCTTCTGTTTTCTTGGCACTTAATGATTCGAAGTAGACCTTTCACTCTTTACGATCACAAGTTTGTCTTCGTACTTAAGCTGGGAAAAGGGATTATCCAATTAACTGTTTCACTTTGTAGGATTCAGACATTGAACATTTATCTAAGAAGAATCTAACTCCACACACTATTAAACAAAAATATTAGAAATATATTGCCACTATAATAAGCATTAACTAATTATAGAAAGAAATGAGCATACGCTTAAACACATGCAACAGTAGGCTGTACTTCACATCACAACAATAACACATGGTTCGTGGCTTCTGTTTGGTTACAACCTGTACAGAGTAATGGATTATTTGAGTAAATATTATGTTTATAGGCACATCCACACAATGTGTTAGATATCTTTGTTACGGAATAATTAAAATACATTGTTCATTCTTTATTGCGCACTTTTGCTCAAAATGTTGAAAATATAATTATTTCACATTTATCCATTGCTGTAGTTGGAAACATTTTAGGAGGTACTGTTGAAATCTCCTTGGTCAGACTAGACTCTTTATGGACTCGTACTGCATTTTTCCAAGGTTAGGCTTACTTCTTCGTCATGCAATCGCCTCTGCAGACCTCTTTTCAGATCGCAGCCACGATTGTATGTAAGGCAAGAAATTAAACGCTCAAATTTGTGGCCCAACACTTTTTAGGAACAAAGCCTAAGAATTAAATTAACAACTTAATAACAAAATTAATAACTTCTCTTTCATTTAACAAATTTTCATGAAACGTTATGCAGAACTTCAAGGTAATGTATTTGATTTTAATACAAATTCTGGTTATGTTTGTGTAAGGGGAACTACCCTTCTATACAGAGTGTATTTACATAAAATTAATAACGTCTTTTCTAACATTTTCATGAAACTTTATGCAGAACTTAGACGTAGCATTTCGATTTTTGTACAAACACCGAGTACCTACGTTTATATAAGAAAACTACCTGTTTACAGGGCTGCTATTAGGCAAAATTAGTAACTATGAATATAACTTGAATTTTGAAGAATCTGATATAAAGTATGTACTATTGAATTCATGATATATGTTGCGAAAAGCTGAAATGTCTCCACATTTATGTCAAATATACACAATATCTGCACAATCAAACATAATCGCTGGATAAGATATTCATTTATCCATGTTATGTTAGCGCTTTAGCTGGTATTAAAGAAATTTTCTTGTCATATTTATTGCTGTCATTAGTGGTCCCACCTCTAAGTTTCAAAACCAATTTCCCTTTGGAATTTTTATGTAATTATTTTCTTCCTGGATTCACACTTCGATTTGTTGATTTCACCCATTATCTAGCATTTTTTAATGTGTAATCTGTAGGCGATATGTATAAAGTATTCGAAACGACGAATGCAGGCGTGAAGTTTGGAGAGAGAAACTGCAGAACTGTCACTTTGCACTCCGGATACAAATCCTCTCCGCATGGCCTATCTTCCCTATCAGTTTGTCGGTGAGGCCCTGCTACACCCTGTATATATAGCACGCTGCACCGTGAACTTATCCCAGGCTGTAGTAATGATGGCAATGACATTTGAATTAATGTTTGCGAATTGAGTCCGAGATCCAGCTCTGAAAGTTCCCCAGCAATTTTTTGCTCAATTGACCGAGGAAAACTCCAGAAAAAACTCCAACTTGGTAACTTCTTGCAACCAGAATTTAAACTCTGGTCCGCTCGATTTACGGTCACACATGCTAACCAGCTAATTGATACTTACTCCACAGCGGTGGACTTTTCAGTGGTCTTAGAACTTGCCGACCTCAATAACCTGAAAGTACTACTATTTTGTATGTCTCAGTTTGTTCAGAATTACCTAAACAGTGCAAATTGTGACGTTGCCTCACCACATCAGTATTTAAGTTAAAACTTAGGAGAGAAAAAAAGAAAACCCAGAATGAAAATCAGAAAAGGAGAGTAAATTCCAAAATTACAATACTTCACTTTATTATAATTATCTCTTTATAAATTAGCAAGAAAAACCTTCAACACTCAATAACAAGAATATTTTCTCTAATCATGATCACTCTCTTTAAATGGGCATTAACAAGAAACTTCCAAGAATAACTCTCAAGAACATCTCCCTACACATTAAATCTCTCTTAATATAGAATAACAACAAACCTTCAGGAAAAACAAACAACTGACTAAAATATTTCATTCAACAACAATTTTCTTTTACATATCTTTAGAACAATCTACCGACCCACTCATATCCCATCTCACAACCACAAACTCAAGTCCCCGGTGTATACTTATCACATTCCAATACCAAAATTTAGATTCGTTGATCCCTCCAACTGAGCTGATTCTGGTTTCTTAATCATCGGTCTCACGGCCAGTCCCCAACAGACTCTTTTCTCGTTCCAAGCACGATCACTACGCCGATCCCTCTCCCCTCGAACATTCAAGTGGAAGCGGATTGGCGCATGCGCACCAAAATAGCTAAAGTTAGATACACCGGAAACGATATTACCAAATACATATAGAGGAAGGATAACGAAGTTTTTCATTTTGTCGGATAACAATATTAAAAAGGCAAGCATACCATGACAAAATTGAACCAAAATTTCCATTATTGTAAGTAGATTGATTACACGATATTCAAAATTCTTTCTTTCCATGAAATTCCTTCTGTATTCAGATGAACTAATTACATTAAAACATTTTTTTAAGAAGTTAAAATTCATTTATACGAAATTAAAAATTTTACATGAAATGGAAACTTAAAAATCATGCAGTTCTACACAAACAATAATTAAAACATTCTCTACAACGAAATTTAAAACAAGCACTTAATTTCACATTCATTAAGAATTGATTGTATACATTCCAGTCTCATGCGTATTATTACAGTTTACACTGGTTGAAAGCCTTGCATGTCCGTATTAAAGACTTTTCTGCTCAATTTCCTTCAGTTTCAGTCTAATCAGAGGCAGGAACTTCAACAGAATCTGTAAATCTAACCTTTCCCAGCTGTACATGCTCAGGGTCAGACACTTTATAACTAGCCTTGGAAGCACTGGACTTCATTTCACTTTCTTCACTAACCGTTTCCTTCACTGCCAACACCATGCATCCTTCAGCTTTGTCGAGTTCCGTGGGTACACCTTCAACCAAGTCCTCAGCTTCCTTGGCTCCAGAAGTCATCGCTTTATCGGCTCCAGAAGTCACCACTTCGACTTCCGCAGAAGCTCCATGTACATCGTCACTTGGAGTAGCAAGTTCTGTGTTATCAGTTTGAGAATCTACAGTTTTATCTCCAACATTTTGATTATTTGAACGTCTATTGAGAATATCTTGAAGTCTGGGCATGTTTAGAATCCTGAAGTTTCTAATTATGTTCACGACTGCACGTACTCTGTTCACCATTTCATGCAGATCTACTTCAGACCAACGGATTACTGCTTTGTATACAATGATTATGCTTCCAACGGTGTATCCTGTAATAAAAGTTTTCGTACAATTTAGATCTATGACAAACTATGATTATATTACGTTTAATAATACATTCCTTATTGAGAAATAGTTGAGAACAATATATCTGATTGGAACACAAAGTATAGAATATTAGAAGGCAGCATGCAGCCCACTTAGTTTTGAGAGATACGAACCTGGGATTTGTATCCCGAGTGCAAATGGCTTCTACAAAAATTATTAAAAGAAAAAGACCTAAATTAAGAAATGTCTAAACGTTGCATAATTGCAATTGATTTAGCTCGTCTATGGAAACGCCAGAAAAATTTAGTTGACTTTGGTAAGGAAGAAAAAGCACGAAAGCTTAGAAACCTATTCCGGGTTAAGAATCACATCGATTCTCTACGCCAATGATCAATGTTTAAATTACGAAGATTTATAGTGGACAAGTTATTGTAATTTTGAAATATTTTCATTCCTCAGTCACGACTTTAAACCTTCATCGTATATTCGCTCTATCACAGAGTTTCTGTTGTAAGCATTACGAAATATCTTCTCACATTTTATGTTTTACTAGTCCGTTGGGCTTCTCATATTAAAAGAGGGCTAATTGAAATAGTTCAGTTTCTTTTTCTCGAAATTAAAACACAATTTTCCTTAAATTTGCCTAAATGATATTAAGTTGTGCTTTGCAGTTTATCAAATATTGAGAGGAGATATGATTTGAAGTGTGTGAAATCTAAACTGGAACTGAAGAGATTCAAAAAGCATGAAGTGTTATGTTAAATTGCTAGACAAAATGTCTTGGTCCTGAGAAATCCAGCAGTATATTAAAAGACAGCGCACAAATGAATAGCTGAAGTACCCGATAATGAAAAGTGAAACAACCAAATTTAAGTTAGTAATAGTTAAAATTCATTGATAGAAACATAGATTTACATCAATAATTAAAAATCTTAGACGTTTCATTAAGTGAAAGTAGGTAATACTCCAACAGTTTTACCTTATCGTTTATAAGCCGGAGAATTATTTTTTAAATAATTTGTTTAAAAATTATAATTATAAAATATGTTCTTATGTTCAATTATTATGTCATAACTATCCATTAAAACATATCGAAATACATAAACGAGTTTCCTTATGATTTAATACTTTTATTTTAAGACACTATCCACTACAACGGTTATTTAGCGTCCGAGTAAAATGGAGGTGATAATGCCAGAGAAATGAGTCCAGGGTCCAACGCCGAAAATTATGCACCATTTTCTCTTAACTAGTTGAGGGAAAAACCCGGAGAGAACCTCAAGCAAGTAATCTGCCCCAACCTGGATTTGAACCGGAACTCGCTCGTTTTACGATCAGACATGCTAACCGTTACTGCACAGTAGTGGATTAATTTTATAGTGACCGGTACATAATGCAGCTACTAGGTTACTTCAATGCAATATAATATCAATACATTTTTAATATTTTCGTTATACAGCAAAGGCCTACATATACATAGTTATTTTCAAATATATGATTTTAATTAAATTCACGGATACAATTTTAGTCTTAGTTTTCTTTATTAACGTGGAACGTTTAGGGAAGAAAGTCCCTTACCATTTCTGTAATATTCTACGCGCCTCTTGCTCTTAGTAGGAGCACGCCGATGCAACCCACATGTAATTGCTCCCTTAGCTGCAGCGGGTTGATGCAACTCCCATCATAATAATGAAGTTTGAATATTATCATATTATTTTAATTACATTCAAATATTACTCATGGCTTGAGCAGTCACATTCTACAAGAATTTTATGAATCTTGCTGCCTTCAATTTTAATTCAAAGATTGCTGTTTTCTTCTAAGATATCTAATATGCGACATCAAATTTATATAATTAATTTAGGTATATAATTTTAGCTGTATATATTTTATTTCTAACACAGCTGTCCCCTTCTAAGGTACCTATAATGAAATCAAATTTGGACAATTGTATTTAGCTGTACAAGTTCAGTTCTCCAAATCTTAATTCTAATATCACTGTCCTCTTCTGATATAGGGCCTACCTATAAAATGACTAAAACGAGTACTTTAGAGCCTGTTTCAATATTTTAGAAACTATTCTAGGCTCCTAAACTTGTTGGTTTTCTTTTTTAGTTAAAATATACGAGGTCTACTCATAATAATGCGATTAAATCATTTAAATAATTCGGCGCCACGGGCGAGAATAGATGGACGGACAGAATCAAGAAAACCATTTATTGGTATTTTGTGAGGATTTAACTATGACTATTTACTATTAATGTTACATTTTATAGTTGTAATATTAACATACGCGTTTAAGATGGACAGGGCATGTAGCACGTATGTGTATGAGTGAATCCAGAAATGCATATAGAGCAGACATGTCCAGCCGGGGACAACTCTAGCCTTCAAACGAGGTGCAACAGTGACTTAGAATACCATGCAGGCACACGCATAAAAGATATTCTACTCACTGTCGCATCTCGTTTGAAGGCTAGAGTTGCCCCGGCTGAGAATGCCTATAGTGTTAGTTGGAAGACCTGAGCAGGGTGCGAATTAAGATTTCTGCCGAGGGGGAATAGAATCCTAGACAGAGAATACCATACATAAAATTATTTTATCCTCATTCGATACGGCTCAACACTTGGTCGCACTGAGTTGCTTGTCTTGCATCTTGATCATAATAATAATTATATCAATGAGCAAGCTTAAGAGATAAGATGTGTAATTCCTAAGATATTGATTGTTGTCAGCTTGCCGGTGATTACAATACATCAATATTATTTTCTTTGCGTACTTTATACTTTATAAACTGTATTCGTATTAAAACAAAATTATATTTTGTGAGAGGGTATAGATGTTATTCCTGAAAGGGATGTTAATACAAATTTATGAGAGGGGGATAACTTTCCAAAAGGGAGGAAATTCCCTCCCCCATCCCCCTCCCGTTAAATCGCACCCTGGACCTGAGAAAGACCTTTGGACAGGCAGAGACGTAAATGGAAGGATAATATTGAAACTCATTTGATGGAGATGGGGTATGATGGTAGAGACTGGATTAATCTTGCTCAGGATAGGGACCGTTGACGGGATTATGCGAGGGCGGCAATGAACCTCAGGATTCTCTAAAAACCATTTGCAAGTAAAATCAATATACGTGACTACTAGTAAAATTACTGTAATGTAATTTTTGAAACTACACAGTATCACGTTTTGTGCAGCACCCATGATGCATGCTGATGCTCGTCTATGCAGCGGAAATATGCCAGATATAAGCTAGAAGCTACTCGCAAGCGTGATGCTAGTCGCAAGTTACATAGCGTGAAATCCGCGAAGCGCACTTGAACCCCCCCCCCCCCACCGTACTTAACCATTCGAAAAATGAAAATCCTTGTAGAGTCTAGAATAACTATCATTTTACTCAAAATGCAGTCGTAATTATGAAAAAATCAGATTACATTAATAAAACCTATGAATTTATCACAAGGAATAATATGAAAAATTAAATCCAACCCCACTGAAAAACTAAAAAAAAAAATCAGTGAAATCTGCCATAAAATTTGCGTCCGATATTATAAATGAAAAAGATATGCACAATTACATTGTAAAGAACCCTAGTTTACCAATTCTTAAGGCTTTACCTAAAACACGCAAAAAGAATTTATCCATGCGCCCGGTAGCCAATAGTTTAAATTCCCCTAACCATAAAATCAATAGCTTTGTTGAAATATCTGAAACAAATTTGAGTAATTCTCAACAATTGGGGGGGGGGGGTAAGAGGGAAACAGACACATGCACATTTACCGTATGAATTATTTTTTTACTTTACAACTATTAAACATAAATAACGTTGAAAAATACGTAGAATAAATGTTTATGTTCATAAATACAAAATAAATGTGTTTTAATAATACGTTTTTGTCTTATTTTTTAATCATCTCGCGAACCCCCTCAGTTCCTTACACGACCCCTCCTGACCCCGACTTTAGGAACCACTACTCTATTGAACCTAATGAAAACAATTATGATGAATTGTGTAAAATTGTATTGTGTACTGTAAATTTTATTGTGTATTGCTTATCATTTTATTGTGTATTGTTTATACTGTCTATACCACTGCCACCAGGTTCTTGCCCACTTGCAGTGTAAATAAATACATACACTATTTTAACAGTCAGGAATAGAGTATGATAAATGAAGAAGAAATAAAGTTACCGAAATGGATTTGTAACGAACAGTCTTGGTAATATTGAATATGAATTATAACGACAGAAATCAAGCCCGCCGCATATCACACTACTCAAAGTAGAGGTGGATTCTGAAGTGTCCCCTGTGTGCTTTAACTGAAAGTAGCTTCAGAACTCTTGTTTCACCTTGTATCAAAGGGATATCAACATTATTTTATGACGGTATATCTTTCATTACATGCAGTGAGAAATATATCTATTCCGAACTATTCTACGTACTCAATTGCTTCCAGACTGCCTGCATGCATGCGCCGCACGCAGTATATACTGTACACAAAACTACCGTAATGTCACTCGCATTGTTGCCTAGGACGCACATGGCATCCGTAAAATATGAATGAAATTAATGTTGAAGAATACAGTGATGCTGTTTTAGTCTCAAGAGGGCCAGTAAGAAATGAGTGATTTAGAAACCCCCTCAAGTATGCGAGAAATAGTTCAGCTTCAGATGCAAGAGGAAAACTTATTTAACTTGTTCCCATAAAAACATGGATGTAATGCTCGTAATTTAAACTTATTTAACTTGTTTCCGTAAAAAACATGGATATGATGCTCGTAATTTAAACTTATTTAACTTGTTTCCGTAAAAAACATGGATATGATGCTCGTAATTTAAACTTATTTAACTTGTTTCCGTAAAAAACATGGATATAATGCTAGTAATTTGACAAACGATCAAGTAAAATATTTTAAAAATAAATCTACGGTTAAAAACTGTCTGGACAGGGTAACTACTTGATTAAGTTTGTTTCTCCTGTTGAAATAGAAACAAGAAAACCTAGAAACGAAAAACCACAAGCTCGTATTGCATTCGAGCATTCTGTTCGAAAGCTTATTGACCTTGTTTCAGTTTGTGCGAAAACATTATTATTGATCACTCAAGTCTGAAGGAAGAAAACGAATGTTTTGTGTAGATATTTTTTGATCGTTGTATTTATTTCGAAATTTAATTATCGGGAGACTCATTATGACAAGGGAAAATGGTGCAAGAACCTATCTTCCCCTCCTTCCCTTTCCTCCCTCAGAGTTCGGTGTTAAACTATTATGTGAAAATGTGAAAAGAATGATTCAGGATGAAATCTGCTCCTTCTCAAAATTGTTCAAGCTGTAAGCCCATTTATTATGTACAGCTGTCAAAAGAAAAAGTGGCCGCTCTCTAGATACTAAGTTCACTTCGGGTGTCTCCGCTACAATTCGGAGACAGGCGATGCCTGCTATATACAATTATAATTAAAGTATTCTACGTGTTACATTCGTAGCGTAATGGTAGCGTTCCGTGCTGGTATTCGTGAGGTCGTGCGTTCGAACACAGACTGCTTTTTATGTTTTCTTTTTGTTTTGTTTTTAAGATAGAGAGAAATTATAATTGCTGCTCTCTTTTTTAAGACTGTTTTAGAAGGCCTAATTAACATCAGGTTCATCAATGCATTATGCCATGACTAATTTATTAAGACATTATGGCTGCAAATGGAAAGAAAGAAACAATTTATACTCAACAAAAATCTTTCATGGCATAAACAAAACAAGCATACTGGCGTCTGCCTTAGAAAATTCAAACAATTAAAAGCTAAAAACTAAACTCAAAGCCACGATTCAATATTTAGTCCAGCTTCCTCAATCTCAATCATATTTTGCAGTCTAGTGAATATGTCCTGGTCAAGCTTCCACAAATAAGGGGGATTGGGCCAATTTTTCCGCATATTGTGTTTCTTTACGTGTGTCCCCGTGGCTCAGTTGAAAGAACGTCGGAATTCAGATGTCAACGTCTCAGGCTCAAATCCTCATAGTTTATTTTTATTTTATTGTTACAGGATAATATAATGTAATAATATAAGAGAAGACTAACACTAGCATAGGCCTATTCAACTGTATTTTTCCAAATCTAACACCAAATTTATATTATTTATATCGCTAAAAACATAACAGAATATAAATGATAATTTGAGTATTATTTATATCGCTAAAGAACGGTACCATAATAGTAGTAAGTTTAATATTACTTATATCGCTAAAGAACGATAATAGAATATAAATGATAACTTTAATATCATTTGTAACGCTAAAGAACTATAACAATATAAATGATAACTTTAATATTATTCATATCCCTGAAGAAGGATAACAGAATATAAATGGTAACTTTAATATTATTTATATTGCTAAATGATAACTTTAATATTATTTACATCGATAGCAGAATACAAATGATAACTTTAATATTATTTATATTGCTCAAGAACGATAACAGAATATAAATGATAGATTCAATATTATTTACCGGTATATCGCTAAAGAACGATAGGAGAATACAAATGAGAGGGTCGGAAGCAAAGAGGTATAAGTGGACTCAAATTGTTTGCGAGAAAATGTGGTTCAAAGTACTCTAACTTAAGATTTCGTAAATTCCGTGAAATTTTTATTTCAATTTTAGTGTGATGTGGTGAAAAGACGTATCCCTTTGCCACGAAAATTTTAAATGTTTTAGCTTGGCCTGGATGCAATTAACTCATGTTTTTAGAAATATCACTTTTATCCCTTTGCTTCTGACCGCATCAAATGATAACTTTAATATGATTTATATCGCTAAAGAACGATAGCAGAATACAAATGAGAACTTGATTATTTATATCCCTAAAGAATGATAACAAAATAACTTTAACAAGGCTCGAACTCACAACTTTCGAATCATTAAGCGAGCACTCTACCGCTACTCTGCGACGCACAGATATCGAATGACTCCATAGTTCCGAAACTGCTTCTACAAGTGCAAGCATCTTGTAACATCATCGTGATTTGAAGTTAACTTAGAAAATATTAGCAGTTCACGAGTACGGCCACTTTTTTTTTTGCAGCTGTACATGTGTGACTATTTTCCAGACACTCCTAAGTCTCGACTAGGATACATTTTAAAAACCCTAAGTTCATTAAACTTATATGACGAGTAGAGCGACTAAATACGTGAGAAGTGTCGAAATAAATCCAACTATTTAATTAAATTAAGTATACAGGCACTAGAGGTGTCAAATTTGTTTTATCAGTTTTTATCATTTTTCTCATAACTTGTTTTCACGTAGGCCAGTGTTGAATCCACCTCTTCAATTGCTAACGCAGATAAGAAGTGAATTTAGTCAAGACCACCGAAAATCTCGAGAGAAGGGATAGACAAGGAAGAAAAATGAAAATTCAGACGCATGGAGAACAGTAAAGATTTATATATTGAAACTTTGCAACATTTTGAATCCTATTTCGCGTTTACATATTTTCTACGAGACATTATAGCCATCCACACCTATGAAGTAACGGTTAGCGCGTCTGGCCGCGAAACCAAGTGGCCCGGGTTCGATTCCCGGACGGGGCAAGTTACCTGATTGAGGTTTTTTTCCGGGGTTTTTCCTCAACCCAATATCAGCAAATGCTGGGTAACTTTCGGTGCTGGACCCTGGGCTCATTTCACCGTCATTATCACCTTCATCTCAGTCAGACGCTAAATAATCTAAGATGTTGATAAAACGTCGTAAAATAGCCTGCTAAAAACATTATAGCCCCTTTAATTTCAATTATAATTATAATTCTATGGTAGACCTATGAAACTAAGAGCTTCACGCTATCCCAAGATAGTAGTCATTGTCTGAACATTCCCAAGGATTTTAACAATTCAACACAAGATTTCCATAATATCAGTCTATAAAAACCATGTTCTTACCAAAATTTAAAAAAGCTGTTACGATTACACGTTCCAGGATGGAAGCCTTCGTGACGTAGTTTATGAAGCCAACCACTTGTACGGCGACACTGATGATCTTGCATATGAACCAAGGAATAACGCAGTCCAAAGACTTCTGCACAGATTAAGAGAAACAAGAATCAGATTATGTATACTACTATAGTGCAACGTACCAACGGAAACAGACAACGGCTGTGTTTTTTTAACTGGCCGCAAAACGGTACAGTTAGCTGCATAAATTCAACCTAAATATAAGTTAGCTTACATTAATACAATTAAAACTAATCCTGATGTCATATACAAGAGCATGCTTAGTAATCAAGATTTAGAATGTTGAGAAGCTACATTTTTACATATACACAATGGTTCGTTCATCGAAAAATTGATATTAGAGATATTATAAAGAATGTTCTTAACAATGGTTCCAATGTAGTACGCATCAAAACAAGAAATAGAAGTCCTACAAACATGGTTCCTAAAATTAATATCTTTTGAGAAATGAGCAAATGTATATCACTGTGAGAGCAGCATATCTTCCACTGTGAGCTCTTTGGCAAGAAACAAATGAGGAAACAGAATGCAACCGTTTGTCATGAAGCGATTCGTTTCTTTCCCAAGAGCTATAAAAGTAAAGATATGCTGCTCTCACATTGAAGGTAAATATTTTGCTCATTTCTCATAATGATCATTTTTAGGGCTCATATTACTGTTAAACAAAACATGGTCCGATTCAATAGCTACGAAACTTACCCGACTCTTACAGCAATAATTGAAGACTAACATTCTAAATGTGCTAAGTGCAACTTTTTTCAAATTTCATTTTATTCATTCTAAGGGAGGAACATCCATATGAGAATATCATAGTGACCTGTCTTTGTCGTAACTCAACTGCAAGCGACTCATTCGTGCGCCAAAAGACTGTTGTATCTCAAGAATGGATGTTTTTTTTCATCAGTACCTCAAAGTTGTTTCCTACACTTAGCACATTTTAAATAATTCCTCAATTACTGCACTGTGGAATCAATTTACGTTTAATAGTACGATTACAGACTAATGTAGTGTCGTGGGCTGGTGTTACAATCTTTCAGGGATGATGGGGAAGGGCACATGTATCAATCTGAGATCAGGAACCCTGGTCCGGAAATGACAGAGTCGAAAGTTATAAGCAAAAATAGCTGTGTGAAAATGGAATTGTAATTTCGCACCACGTGCCCTCCTTCCATTAACCTTTGGAACAGTCGTGGAAAGATGGTATGGGCCGGATGTCTTCTACGTGGGTACTTCGCCCGATACAATCTGTGAGCTTGTCTACTGTTCCCATTGGCTCATCCGTACTCGAAAATCATATCTGCATATTCCGCTCTCGTGTACTCCTCCATTTCACTAGGACTGATCGGCTGGACACTGCAACTTGTACACACACACATACATTGCTGTCTACAGACGTGCATATCAGGACCGATGATGTCCGTTACACATTACGCTATCTGCATTGCTTTAATGTAGTTTCCTGTCCCCACCCCGCAGACAGCGCATTGAATGGACTACTGTAAGTAGACAATGTAAACAACGTCAGATGAATACAGTATGTGTAAGATATACTGACAAATACACTTAAATAAGATGTAAAGGGGAATAAAATTATTTCATTTTCACACAACTATTTTTGCTTATAACTTTCGACTTAGCCCGGAAACACCCTGTACAGATCAGAACAATAACGTTATTTTCAACTATAACATATCACTAACATAATCAATTTCACTCTAAAGAATGAAGGATGGGAATATGGACGAAGTCTTTAAAACGTCGAGGTACATAAAATAGATAAATTCAAAAATAATTTACAGAGTGTAGTTAACATAATATAAACTCAATCTTTTTCGTATTTTTCACAACTGGAATTATTGCATAACGTTGTTATAAAAACGTTAACGATGAAATATTAAATAAAATAAATAAGAATTAAATATAATATGAAAGGGTTATGCAAGTTTAATTATTGAATGTTTTAAATAATTTTTATGACTTTATGAACAAAGACAAAAGATAGCACATTAACATTTTCTTTTATTCTCACGGGGTTTTAACATCGAAAACTTCCATCATAGCCAATACACCACGAGGTGCTGACAATCATTCGATAAGGAAAGCCTTGCTAAAGCATCAGTTAAAATAAAATTGGCATTTTCTCTTCCAAGTAGTTTATAATCTTTGATTGTATAGTATGCGCCAAAACAAACGGTACTGGAATTATCGCTCATCTACTGTCCACATTTCTCTAGCAACGAAGTATGTATTAATAGGGTACAGGGAAAAAACGAACAAGGTCGCAACTCCTTTAAGGGTGATGTTATCTAATTCACTGTATCATTACAAACTTTAGTGTTATTTTTACCAAAAGTGATAAAGGAGAATTAAAACCACGGATACACTCATCATTTCCTTCATTTCAAATAGAAACACCAATAAATTTTGCAGTAATATACTGAAATAGATCATTATCTCGCCTTTAATGGAAATGTGACATTGTTCGTTTTTTCCGTGTACCCTTTTATTTATATTTTATTTATTCATTTTTCATTTATTTTTATGTAATAGGCTATAATAATTTGACATATTGTGAATTCAGCGTTGTGTTGATTTCTGCAGTAATGGTTCTCACAAAAGAGGAGGTGTTTATTGTCAAGCATTATTTCCGGCCATACGTAGTACTGAAATTACAAACAAATCTGAAAATCAAAGTAAGTCATAACATGCCAGGTGACAAAACTGATCCCGTACGACTGAACTTCTCGACTATAGCTAACATTTGAAGAGTTCCCTGCAAGAATGATGGATGCCACTTTCTTGTCGAAAATGAACGAAGACTGTCAATGCATAGCTTAAGACATATAGAATGTACGGGCTACTCCATATGAAATCGATCAGTAAAAAACCTCGCATTTTTTAATACTTAATTTTTTCCCTATTTATACAAGGTGCTGAGGAGAGTGCATTTTCAAAAATATACTATCGAAAGTCGAACGGTTTTCGTACTATTGAGCGACAAATTTAGCGTATTTTATAAAAACAAGCCTCTTTCAGTGCTCAGAACTCTGGAACCATTTACTGCAGAAAGTTGAACGGGAGCTCATTTTGAAGCCGACATTTAGTAGATTATGATAAGAAGTAATACTTATTTTTATTGTATACAGAGAGACAGAATCTTATTTTACTTACTAATTTTTGGGCTTTTTGCCCATTTGTAAAAATGTAAAAAATATTGTTAAAAAACCTTGCATTATTAAGAGGGATTCGGCATTGTTTGCTTAGTGGCTCGGCAATAAGTTTCGAGGGTATTAAATAAATTATTTTCACACGCCTAGACTTGAACGGCGCAGTACCCCACACACTGGCCGAGAGCTGAAGATAAGCGAGCATTGGGCGTCATTTTACTCCTGTGTTTATGAAAACTTGTGATAAAACTAGCCCAGCCATGACTGCTAGACGACACATCACGTGTTTTTCTCCTGGCCTTGCTTGTCTCGACTATCTCCCGTCTCAGTCAGCTGGTTAGTTCACACGCGTACTATTTATTTTCTTTATTTGATATTTTCAATACTTTCTTATCAACAAACCACCAGTAAAAAATAAGCGTTTATTTGAACTTTCAATGCGGAATCTAACCATATATTTTAAAAATATTTTTTTTCGTGGGCAAAGGAGTCTTAATGAAGAAAAATCGAAATTTCTCCATTTCCATAAAAAGTAAGAAAAACTGTTTACATGTCAATATAAACTATAATTTCTCAGTATCAAAATAAACCGTAATTTTGATCATTGGATGAAAGGGTTTCGGAGCCACAACAGTTTAAAGTTGCTAATTTTCTGAAAATACGATAAATTTAAATATTTTATATTTAAACACTATGAAGTTCTGATGCCTCAAACTTTGAACAAAGCATTGTATCACAGTTGTCAACGGACAGAAAAAGTTTTATTGTATTTAAAAATTGCAAGGTCAATTTTCTCTATATTTCGGTCGATTTGAGATGGAATAGAGTTATTTATGGCATTAACACTGATAGTCATTGTCCAGTAATGATCGGAAAATCACAGTTAAGCTTTGAGCGCTAAGAATTTCAAACTTTCAATTGCTTCTCCTGCAAAATGTATTCCAAATGACATCCATCATTCTTGCAGTGGACTCTTCATTTGGTTTTATTTGGTGCCGCATTGTTAAAACGCTCCTGGTACTGCTCTTTGGCGTTGCGCAGCTCGGCCCATTCTGACGCCCCACTCCATAAGACAGGAAATAATGATCGACAATAAACACATTCTCTTTCGTGAGAACCATTTTAGCAAATCTTCACTATAATATGTATCAACAATACAATAATGAGAGATAAACTACACCATGGATACGATACGTACTTATACGCAGTATCAGTGCGAGAATTTCAGTACTGTTGGCGCATACCGTATTATCATTTGAGGGTATATTATTGTTCTACAGCGATGAATTTGGGCAATATGTTACGACAGCAATAGTGGAAAAAAATTAATACACGTGAAAATAAAAACTAAAAAAAAAAAATCAAGAAATAACGGAGGTCGAATACGGCAACTTTTGCTTCTTTGAACAATAGTTCGTATTCCAGCAGGTAGTCAAGCATTTTACCAATGAGCTACTGCCACTTAGGGAATAATTCTTTGCCAATGTGCATTTCACAGGTGGTGAAAATCGCGGACACCTGAAGACTTATTTGTATACATGGAAGTTTCGTGAGTTATATCATTACCTAAATTAGAAACATAACGGCAGAACAGGGTTAGGTTCGTTCTAAAGGCGTGGGAGGGAAAACTGCGAGTGGAATCAGATAGTATGATGCAAAATGTCTGTACAGCTATTAATTAGTAGAGACGTTTCTCAGACTGCCGGTTTTTCTTACCATTAGTGTACTCTGTGCGTGTTATTTTTATGTTACGTAAAATAGAGAAAATGAGTTGCATTGTTAAAAGCATGGTTATCCTTATATTGGGGCTCATTATTAAAACAATATAAACATAAATACAAGTGATCGTACTTAGTAAATGTTAATATGTTTAAAGTGCTTAATTTCAAATATACACAAGTAGACTTAATGGGAAAAGTAAAACTATCATCCATTTCAATTTTGTTATATATGCAATAAATGTGTTTATTAGGAGAGTTTATTCTGAGAAATTTAACGGTTTTATATACCGATATTTCCAACTTAATACCATTTGAGTGCAAAACGTATTAGTGTAAATTAGTATGAAACTGTGCAAATTGTTCGAACACTGCGAACACAACAAAATCAGATTTAGAAGTTTCTTTCGATGCTGGTAAGTAATGAGTAGACTGATGTACTAATTCCTTACGTATCTATATAGGTGGGAACAATCCTATAATAGAAATTAATTCCATAAAAATTAGTTCCACAAATTATTCAATATTCAGTGAAATATTAATTATCAGTCTACACACACATACACATATACACACGAATATACAATTTCGTACAAGGTAATTTTACACATTTCATTAAATATCCTACACAAAATTTTAAAATTACTGATTATTACTAGTAATTATAAACAATTATGACTCCGTATGCGACGATAAAACATCACGATTATGAATTATTGTAAATCTTTGTAAAATTTCATGTTTCTAAATAAGCCTATACTAGTTAACCTACCGAGCGAGTTTATAATTTATATTGGGCCTCTACGACAAAGAGAGAACTATTCTAAAACTGCAGAAATGCCCCCGTACAATAATAGAGTACTAATTAAAGAAATATGTAGCAAGTAACAATGCTTTGAATGCATTAAACTATTACGGTGTCAAGGCCCAAGAAAAAATATGGAATAACCGAAACGAATGTAGCTAGGCCTCAAGGTACTGTGTTTTCGTCCGACGAGCAGTGGCTGCTCGTGACCAAATTATTTAGTGGGGCACAACTTATAACACTAATATTGAATTAATTGAACCCATAGGTTCCTTACTACACGAACATAGGCTTGCCATACGGAATAATTGCTGAAAATTTCAATAGCAAAATGTATTATAAAGAATGCATTATAAACCAACCTTTCTATTTATAGATGTCCATTCTTCGGTCCTTAGCTCGAACAAATACTTCGATAACTCGCTGATTGAAGTTGGGTATCAAACGAACCATTTTACTCTCAATTGAAAACGCTGCTAATGCTGTCAGTCTTTCTTGGCTCATTGCGTTCCTGAGGAAGGTTTTTATTATATTTAAAGTAGAGAAGCACCTTTCACTTTCCACAGTTGACATGGGTATTGTAACAATGATGCTTAGTAATCGAACACATTCGTGAAATGTTTCTTGCATATTGTTGCGCAAAAAGAGTTTCAAAAGTGCTGCAGCTCCTTCGGCCGCACGCAAGTCTACCCTGGAATATAGCACTTCAAGCTCGGTTCTGAGCGTAGATTTGTCCACTTTTGAATATGTGTTGACAGTTGCCGCAAGATCTTTCTCTGAGAACCGATTACAATATTCTTGAAAACTAGATACACGGAAAAGTTTGGCAGCCGCCAAGTGGCCTGTGAAACGAAATTTTTCTTCTGCTTGCGACACAATAATATCACACTTTTCCAATGCACCGACTCGTTTTTGTTGATCGACATTTCGATGTCGTCTAGTAGGGACCGGATTGTCGTCATTATGTTCTCCTAAATCAGAACGAATCCTTCTGATGTTGCGTTCTTCTCTTCGCATCCACACAACCATTTCGCTTCATCATACATAGAGCTATTAAATTCTCTGTTGAAAATTCTGTGTTTGCCTTCTATGTGCTGTATAATGACCATATAAGGCCGGGGTGTGCCTATATTCTTGGCGCGAACACTGCTGTCGAAATCTAATTGCTTTCCAATTAGTTCACTAGCTTTATTCATATTGAAATGAACAATCATACAACGAACACTAATGTAGCTAACGTCACTACTTCAGGAAGAGAATTATTAACACCACTGAGAATTGCCGCTACGAATACAAACGCGGTAATCGAGACATGTATTTCGTACGGTTTCAATGTTGCCAACACTCTTAATAAAAAAGCAGCCTACCACAATTTTGAATATAGGTAAATTACTATATTAACAATGTTAAATAATTTAATTTTAGTAGCTAAATTAATCAGAAAATATAGTTAAGCATTGCCTCTGATATGAAGTATAGCAATTATAGTAACTAATCTAAAAAAGCTAGATCTAGCTACAGAATAGCTAAGATGGCAACTCAATTGGTTCTTCGGGCCATAGCAGTGTTACCATCATTCATACTTCTATATGTAACGGTAGCTTCCTTTTCGTCCGCATAGCGTTCTACACGTTGTTAAAACCATTTGCGCATGTGCAAAGAATGACCACGCGAATTTCTGTGCCCTAGCCAACGCTTCCCCTTTCATCTTCACGCCCCGCAAACCCATCACGTTACACCGCTCTCCACGCACTTGAAACTCTAGTTATCTGTGCGCATGTGCAAAAGATTGGCACTAGAACTACGGTGCCCGAGAGCTGAAATCCTTCACATTTCACAGTATGTTTATACCTCTTAAGTCATTAAGTTTTGAGCAGATAATTTTAAACAAAAATTGCTTTATTTTTTTGTGGGGAAAATAAAACGAATTGGGGGGGGGGGGTGCGCACGTGCCCATGTGGCCCTTAATGCGAGCCGCCACTGCCGACGAGTGACAAATAACGGAATATAAGCTTAGCAGTTAACTTTTTAATAGTTTATTCAACAACTCTGTATCAAGTAGGCCTACTAGATTATTTAGCGTCGACGTAATTTATAGCTTGAGTCTGAAGGTATAGCCCCGATCTAGCCCGCCACGTGGTGAAACGGTAGAATTACGTTATTTTGCTGCTGTGCCACGCGTGCCATGCATCAAGTCCTACGTACAGTAAACAACACTTGTAGTAGGACCTCCAAGCTCCATGCAATTCGGTCAGTCTGATAGAATTTGTCCGTGTGTAATATTTTAATTAATGAAGACATACTTATACTTCGCTCAGTAATGTCTGACAGGTGACGTAAATATTGACGGCAGAGAAGAGAGAGGGGGGGAGAGAGAGGGAAGGAGAGGGGAGAGAGAGAATTGCCGTTATGTAACAAATGTATGTTTTAAGTATAAGAATACGATATTGCCATGAATACGAATAAGATATTGTCACTTGTTTTATAATTTAAGATGCATCTACACGGTTCAACTTTTCTTTCAGCTTTACGCATTCAAGCAATGCAGGCAAGATTAAAATTTAGTATTAATATATAGAGTTATTCAAAAGTAAGTTCCCATTTTGAAACAACTATCTCGTGTACATATCGGCAGATTGGTTTTATGTAGGTACCATTATTATTTGGAATGTTTGGTTTTTTTTATCGTTGCACGTCTCGTTGCTATGGTAACTGTCACATTTGTATAAACAATAATTGTTCAGAATACAGACGGCAGTTGTAGGAGAGTAATTTTAATCATTTTTACAATAGTTTTACCTTTACTGTTCGAATTGGCCTCCTTCAGTGCTATTACGAATGCAGTAGACAATATGCATAATGCATTGAGAAGATATCGAATGTTACATGGAATGGACATCTGAGGCACATTTCGAATTGAACGGAGCTGTTAACACTCATAATAAAATTGCAGGATATGGGCAGAAAATAATCCGAACACAATTATACAGCAAGGATTACATATCAAGGTTACTGTCTGTGTGATTTTACGTCACATTTCATAATAGGACTATATTTCTATGAAAAAATGGAAAATGAGCAAACAAAAACACTGACGGTAACCGGGCAGCGATATTATCAAATGTTGAAAGACTTTGCAATATCAGCGTTACAGAATCATGAAATCGAAAACATTGTTTTTATGCAAGACGGCGCTCCACCTCACATACACAATTTCAAAACACTAATGCGCAACACCACATTTGGTGATTGTGTGAATAGTACGCATTTTCCGAATAGTTGGTCTTCTAGATCACCAGATATAAATCCAGCCGACTACTACGTAGTTATGGAGTTATCTAAGAGAAAAGGTATTTCTTAGTAGATCTACTACACGTGAGGAACTGAAACGGTCAATATCGAATGACATTGAAAACATCCCTAGGAATGTGCTTACTAATGCCGTTTATAGCATAGAAGAAAAAGTTTTATTGAACACGGTAGTGGTCATTTAATTTTTTCGTGTTTTAATAAAATTCCATTTCTTTACGAACAAATTGGTGTTTTTATTTTTGTGGAATATAAAAATTTGACAAACTTCTTACCATTTCAAAATGGAAACTTACTTTTGAATGATCTTATATTACGTAGTGAATATGACGTTCAAACCGGGGCACCATGTGGACACCAAATCTTCATGCATCTTAACTGAACGCGCGTTTTAAACTTTATTCTTTCAGTATTCTTCCCAGACTGCATGCGTACACGCATGGAAAATTAAACCCTGTAGATTCAGCTTTAGAGCTTCAGTCATTGGCAACGACGGAGGTCCTAAAATGGTGATAGTTTCAGAAATAACTGAAAAGTTATGGTTAATAATATTATGCACGAGCAAATTCTATTAGAATGACCGAGGTGCACGAAGCTTGACAGGATCTGCTGCACGAATGGTGTTAGTTGATTACACAGCTGATGCATGACGAAACAGTAAACAGACTTAATGCTACTTCATCCACAACCTTCGGACTCTAGTGATAGCAGGATGGTATTCAGCTAGAAGAGACAGATTCGCTATTAAGTTACCCGACATTAACCTTACAGTCTGAAAAATCTCTGAGTAAACCCAACCACATGATCAATCCTCCAAGTGGGAATCTAAGCTCTCGTCCGATGGCAGCTCAAACGTCATGTACTACGTGAGCTATGCTGGTGGCTAGATTTTGTACAGACGAATATATTTTTTAAATAAAATGGCTATAGGCTGCCAGAGAAGTATCACCTGTAAGTTCGATACAAGGTGAGGAACATTATAAATGGACATAGGTTGAAGAGAAGACTGGCGAAGCGAAATCTAAAGACGTTGACACCAGCTACAAAATTGAATTTTATACATTACCTTGTACAGGGCGCTAGCAAGCATAAGGCTGGCAATAAGACTTGCAGCTGCGTATGACAAACACCAAGGAATGAAGGTTTTACCTGCAAGAACAGTAAAATTATGTTACGTACAGAATGTTACAGGAAGCTCAACGCTAAAAGAAACGGTATATCCCATAGGCCTATAGTAAACTTACTTTTACATTTTGGGTGAAATTTTTCTACCTTTTAAATTAGTTTTATTCATTAAAATTTTTTTCGTTCTTCCATTTTAGACAATTTAATAAATTTTTCCTTCATCACTTTGTTTTTTCATCAAGTATGTCGTACTACATTAAGAAATATATGCAACTGTTAGAATTTATATAGTAAATAGGCTATAAACTATTGTGATTTTAGTATTCATAAGAAATACAAAAATAATTCACGAGGCAAATTTACAAGTCGCATCATTTTCTTGGTGATCTACAGGGCTTCTATGTATGTGCTGACCGCTGGCGCGATGTTTTGCTTCTCGGTGGCTAGGCATGTCACAGCTGACCGCACTCCTACGTTAACCCCGCTACTTAAAACTTGCATAAAATCGTGCCTTGCAGAAGATGCTGCAAATATCGTCTTCCCTCGGCCAACCAAGCGGTGTATCGGGTTAACATATTCTGATTGACACGATTAAATTCGGCCACTAATGTTTCTGATTTCATTTGTTCTACCGACGTATACGATATTTAACCTCTATAATTAAAGTGTTCAATTTAAGAACAATGAAGACTAGACAAAGCATGTTCTACTCGTAATAATTCGAACCGATTATTTGTCTTGCGCTAACAGCACACCAAACGCCAACTTTTCTATCACGAAGATGGATTTCCTGTACACAATGTGAATTTTCAGAACACCAATAGCGAGTGTTTGATTGTTTACACGATCAGTCAGGTAGAACCGCGCCTCGTTTAAAAAACGAGCTGTGGGTCAAATCTCCAGTCGCTGAAAAAAAGCACTCACTCACATAACGCACTCTTGTTACTGGATAGTCTTATTGCAGACAATGGACACGTGTACACTTTGAAGGCTTCAGTTTTAACAATTTTGTTGCTTCATGTGCAGAAGATATTGAAACCCCCCCATATGTTGCGCCAATTTCGGGAGTGATTTTGTTGGCAACCGTTCAAGATATGCGCCAATTTGGTCTAATTTGTCATCTGTTAGAACTGTTTTGCACTGAGCCAGTAGATTGAAATCTATCCATAATATCATATAATATTGCAGTTCTGGAAGAAGGTAATTGACCAGGAAACGTACGAACACGACGAGCTGATTCGTATTTATAATAAACTTTACACACAAAAATGCGTAGCTCTAGAATAGAGATGGGGAACTCTTCAAACAGCAGTAAACATGAGTACCTGCATACAACAGCAACTAAGGCAGCGGGATAGGCTAAGCTCTCAGAGAGGCTGTTCCCCGTCCTGCTCTAGTCAGCTGTCTAAACATCTTCGTGAACGAATATACACTTTTTTTTTCATTGGGGAATTTAATTGAAGTGAATTTTATTATGGCAGGCAGAGTAACTATCTCATGCCCCATGTTATATTGCTACCTATGCACTTCATTAGAACCAGGTACCCAGCTTCGAAACAGTTAGCCCCGTGAACTTACAGTATATTTATTTTCCCATATTATCATATTACAGGATTACCTAAGAAATTAGCAATTTTTTTGTGATAGTAGAAGAGAAAAGAGGGGGGGAAGGGAAGTGGTCCGCGGCCCATTTCCCGAGAGAGCGACATATTTATACTGGGAAAGCGCTGACTGCTGCGGCCGAGAAGCAACACGCCGCGGCGGTCAGCACGGTATATACAATATAATAGAAGCCCTGTATGTTTGGTTCTTTGTCTTCATCATTGGAAAGAGCTGGTCCTTTAGATTTTCCACGATTAAAGTAAATAGGTTTTTACTTCATTGTCTACGTAAGAAAATGAAAACAGTAAAGATTGTCGTAGCAGGAATTTCAGAAATAAAAGGTGAAAAGAATAGTAAAATAAAATTAGTCCACAAGAGTCAACATTCAGTAAAGAGTATAGGTGTGTGATCGTCAGAGAAGAGAATGACTGACGCGCAACCAGGGTTCCAGATCAGTAAAGTTAGAATATACTAACCTTGAATTGAACTGAATTTGAGTTTAAAAACGGGAGTCCTATGACCCACCACTGCGACCTTATTAGATCTATTGCGCTGGCCCTCAAGCTAGGCACATTTCTAAATCCACACCGGCTGACTACACTAAGGTTCGCTGCGTACCGAGGTTTCGAACAGGCAATCCTCTCTCTTCCTAGACCAATCCCCTCCGTGTGTCGCCAGCCACCGTTCGGAGAATGCTATGGTAGGATGACGAAATGAAGAAATGTTGATATTATAATTTAGATGCCTAATATGGAAAAACGAGAGAACACCGAGAAAATCCCAACAGCGACTTTTGCCACCACAAGTGCCACTAGACCAACCATAAAAATATCTTGTTTTACGTGTTTTAAGAGAAGAAATTCCCCTCCCCATTTAGGACAGACTGGTTTAGATTGTACGAGTGTGCCGCGGGATTTTGAGTTACAACTTTAGTGTGCCACATGTTCAAGAAGGTTAAAAAAAAATCTGGTCTATGACAGTTTCTCTATGTAGCAAGATCGTAACGCCATTTGCCAACGATATGTCTTTATAATACATCAAATATTCATTATATGAGGCCTCGCCATCCTCATTGAATATTAACACGACTACTATGAAGTAGTCAATGTGTATTATCACCATTAAATCGAGAAAAATTCGTTCCGGCACCTGGAATCGAACCCGGGACCTCTCAGCTCTGCGCGCTGAGGGCTCTTTCCAACTGAGCTATGCCGGGACACGATCCACGGTGCCGGTCGAACTCCTCTCATTAATGGTGATAATATATATTTATATTATTTGGAAAATAATTTTGCCAATTTATTTTATGCAATATTTTCAGGCAGTAATGATTAATCTATCACATGAAGTAAATAAGACTTCCTGTGAAACTGAACATCTTGGTTTAATATTTTATTAAGCTGAAAATTCAGAGTTTTGTAATATAACAGGTTGATAGAAACTACAATATTTTTGCGAAGAATGACAAAAATACGCGTGGAAGTGTCAAGACACCAAAGAATTGTTTAAGCTTGTATTTCACGTACTAGAAATTTTCCAAATATATAAACAAAGGACTAATTGGGGGCTAATTGGAATTTTCCGGTCCCTGATCGGGTCAAAAACTCTAATGTAACTGATATTCAACCCTTGCGGTGAATTTCGGTGAAGTCCGGAGGGCCTAATTCACTCTCCTCACATCCACGCTGAGGCCCCCTGGAATCTTTTAAGATGTGAAAGAGTGGTGTTCGGAAAGAAACGGGGATCTACCGCATTTATCTTTCCCAAGTAAAACTGACTGAATCGGCGTTTATATTCTAAGATGGAAGAACAGTTGGAAGAAGAGCAGTTCGGCTTCAGGAAGGGAAAAGGTACGAGGGATGCAATTGGACTGCTACCAACAATCTGAGAAAGATACCTAGAGAAGAATAAAGAAGTATATATATAGTGTTTGTGGACCTAGAAAAGGCTTTTGACGGAGTGGATTGGAATAAACTGATGGGGATTCTCAAGAATCTCTTCTTTCCCAGACTTCAGTAATCTTTATATGAAATGAGTCAATGTCAGGATAGGAGAAGAAATGTCAGAAGGAAGTGAAATTGGGAGAGGAGTGCAACAAGGATGTCCTTTATCACCTACCTGGATGATTTAGTAAGGAACTGTTTTCAGAACATGGGAGGAGTGATAGTAGGAAGACTAATAAAGTGCATAAGATTTGTTGATATGGCGTTGTTAGCGGAAGAGGAAATGATACTAAAGGATATGCTACTGAAACTAAATGACAGTTGTGAGCAGTATGGGATGGAGATAAATGCAAATAAGACAAAGACCATGGTCATTGGAAGAAAAATGCAGAAGATAAATTTACGAATTCTAAATGAGGCAGTAGAGCAAGTGGATAGCTTCAAATACTTGGGGTGTACTATAAGCAGTAACATCAGCTGCTACCAGGAAGTCAAGAAGAGGATAGCAGTGGCCAAGAAAGCTTTTAATAGAAAAAGGAGCATCTTCTGCGGACATCTGAAAAAAAAAAACTAAGGAAGAGACTCCTGAAGTGCTTTGTGTGGAGTGTGGCATTGTGTGGGGCAGAAACATGGATATTACGACGAAATTAAGAGAAACGAATAGAAGCTTTTGAAATGTGGATATGGAGAAGAACGGAGCATGTGAAGTAGACAGAATAAGAAATGAAGTTGTGTTGGAAAGAGTAGGTGAAGAAAGAATGATTCTGAAACTGATTAGAAAGAGAAAAAGGAATTGGTTGGGTCACTGACTGAGAAGAAATTGTCTACTGAAGGCTGCACTGAAAGGAATAGTGAATGGGAGAAGAGTTCGGGGCAGAAGAAGACTAAGATATGTGGGTTATATACGGAGACTAAGAGGAAGATAGAAAATAGGAAATATTGGAGAATGCTGGATTTGCAGTGAAAGAACTGCACTTGGGCAGAACACAATGAATGAACAAACAATATTACCGGCCATAAGCTCACGTAGCTTACATATACCCGAGAAATAATTACCTTTATATCAAACATCTGATAAGTCTTCATTCAATTACATGACTTTGAAAATATGCGTAATAAAATACAGCAGTCTACAATTGAATTCCATTCTTTGGCAGTTATCTCGTATCCAAAGTACGAAAATTAAATGCGAGATACTTACACTCCACTTCGCCAGTAGTAGCGTTGCCATGTTCAGTAGTCTTATTTCCTGCAAGGCTGGGCATTTCAGGAGGATAAAATTCATCTACATCTATTCCCAATAATAAGGCTATCTTCTCTCTATCACTTTCACTGGACAATAGAGAGATCACTATCAATGCGGCAAACTGAAACAATGGCAAAAATTACAACTTTTAAGAAAATGTGAAATTTTTATTTTCACAAATTGTTACACGACGAGAAACGTTAGCTTTCTACGTTAAATACAGGAAAAGAATTATTTCGACACCCACATTTTTCATAATGTAGCTGTTAATAATCTATCTAGTGTTCAGGCCCATATAAGTAGCGTAGCATATATATATATATATATATATATATATATATATATATACATATACACACATACATACTATGAATTTGCTTAAATTCATTGTCCATCGAAATTTATATAGTTTCGTCTTGTGCTGTTAAGTTAAAATCATGTATCAGTTTCTTATACAGTGTATTTCCGAATTCTACCGACAAACTTGGGACATATAGGCAACAAAGGTAGTTAAAGGATGTGATGTATCTTGTCTCACTGTGAAAAGATAGAGAAAGGAGATGTCTTACTTCGTCTGTATTGTTATAGTGATGGGAGAGTGGAGCGGTGCCGTCCATCCATTCAGTGTCGGAAGGGACTAGTTGATACATTCTATAGCGCAAAATAAAATAACAAAATATTTCTCTTTGTACTGTGTAGTTCCGTCACTGAGCTTGTCTTTCAAGAAGCTGAGTTCCGGCAGCCTGTACAATAACAAGATTTTGAAAGGAATCCTGCAAATTTACAACCCTCCTATAATCTCCACCCTCATTTGAAGGGACTTGGTTTTATTGCTACTGAGACGAGATAAACCTTACCAGGTATAGTCGCTCACTTACCGGAACGGATTCGTTCGGCGAGTTCGGATTTTTATTATTTGCATTTTAATTGAGCATCATCCATTTGGCAGTATCGCCTCTGCCCGCATAACCGGATTCCGTCCAAAATTCTGGTCAGAAAATTCTAAACGGATGAAAATAAAGAATGTGAAAATTACATCGATTGCAAGGTCTCCAATCGCGGTAATAATGACGATATAAATGAAATGGATGACGCGAAGCTGCTTATGTTAGTCCAACAGTAGAAAGCGCTTTCCAAATTACAATTACAGCAATGTAATATTCAAAAAGAACATAAGGGATGAGATTGATAAAATACATCCACCAGGTATGTTCTTCATAGTTCAAGTTACAGAGTTATCAATTTTATTTCTAGGTTCAGTCTAAAACAATGAAATAATGAGCCCGAACAGTAAATTACAACACTATTTCATCGTTTCGGAAATTCGGACAAGTGAGCAATACTTTAATAAAAATTCGAACTTGTGCCGTCCTTTTCAGTCGTCGGGGATTGTCTATTTAATCAAAAAATGTCCATACAACATAAGTAGGGTAAAAATTTGATAGTTTTCCCAGAAAAAAATATTTCTTTTCATATTTTATTTGCGTTATACTGCTTATATCGTTAATAAAACTACGAAAACAATCACATCAGCAGGTATATCTAGCAAAGAGTTAATATTAGTTTAAATAAATATTTGTGTGTTCTATTACATTTTCATGAAATTAAATAAACATGCATGCTTAAATTTGTTAATATTCTGGCGTGAGAGACGTGGCAACGTGTTTAGCAGGCAGTAATCTGTATAGACGTAAGTACGAGTCAGCCGAGTTCAAGCTCCCTGTCTATAGGTCTACTGCCGAGGGGAGGACAGTTCAGTATAGGGTATTCAATAAACAACTTACAATGTTATTTACAGTTTAGGAATATCACATGTTATTAATTTATGTACAAAGTCGTCGTACTTCAAGTGAGACGAAGGATGTACCGTCAACGTTTTTATTCGAAGAAGGTTACCTAATCGGCCAACTTTTGTAGCAGTTCCTGAACGATTTTTAGAAACTGGAAGTCTCTTACCCTGTTTCTAAAATCACAACCAGAAATTTGTTTAAAAATGGTACTGTTTTACGGAAGCGGGACAGATTAATAGACATACAATAAAAATGGAGCAATATTGTTACATAAAATGTAAATTTACCATAATGTTCTATTAATGAGACAAAGTTTGTATTTGCTACTCGGTTTATGTAAAAAAAAAAAACAGTATTATCATTGTCCGCTTCTGCATTAGAACAGAGCCTCTGTACCGGTATGTCTGTACCCGCTTGAGCTGTACTGTGTACTTAATAAAGTCCCTCCTCCCTACCCAGGAACGTTGCAAAACGTCTAATATTGTAAACTTTAATAATTAGTTAAATATTGCGATTAGAAAAAATTGCAAGGACCTTTTTTCTTCCTTATGACATGAATAATCATCAGTTAAAATAATGGCACTTATACCCCTTACACCCTATATAATAATACAGTACATAGATATGACGTGAAATAGGAAAATTACATACAAATGCATGTTGAACACACAAAACAGACATTAAATAAAATACACAGACAAGACACACAAAAAAAAAAAACAGAAAAGTACATAAAAACTTTTATATGATGTGAAACAGTGATATAGCCATTATTATTGTGATTATTACTATTATTATTATTATTATTATTATTATTATTATTATTATTAATAGTAGTAGTATCTCCTTTTATAGCAGCCTGTTTTGCCCCATGGCACGTTTGATTAATTTATAAAAACCTGAACGTGTATTTTATATATATATATATATATATATATATATATACACGTATATTACATACATAATATATATACATATACATACACACATGGTGTTTCCGGGATGATGTGACACTTTCAGGGATGATGGGGAAGGCCACATGTATCAATTTGAGATAAGGAACTCTGGTCCGGAAATGACCGAGTGGAAAGTTACAAGCAAAAATAGTTGTGTGTAAATGAAATAATTTTATTCCTCTGTACACCTTATTTATGTTCCGAAAGCAAACATTCAATAAATGTATTACAAGATACGTAAACAGAATCTAATATTTTTAGAAAATTCTTTATTTATTGTTCACAAAACAATTCCAAGATTTCGCCATATTCTGCAAACACAGCTGTCGTTCAAATGTTTCATGGCGGATTGTTTGAGATTCAATTTATTTATCTAAACGATAACAGCTCCCTGTATTAACAGGCTGCCACAAAGACAGAGCATCTTGTACAATAGGCAGTTGAGAGTATAAATAACATACATATATTTAAGTTTAATGGAGTCGCAAAACAATGAGAAGAAATTGTCGAATAAATAATTAGATACTAAGTAATTATTTGAAGATCACTGTTTACTGCAGAGACTGTTTCGGAGTAGAAATATGGATCCTCTCAGAGCTGCAAGAACGATGTCGTCAATTGCCTTTCTCTGTAGATCGAAACTTTGCCAGGTTTGGAAGAAACTGGGAATAGTTCCGCGCGCTCCAACCATAAGGCCTATTACTTCAATTTGTTGAAAATAATTTTACGAATTAGATATGTTTTTGTTAAGTTTATTTATGCAGACTGACATCTGTGGTTATATCGCATGTGTAGGACAATGGAGTGATCGACAATTATGAAATTTTGAAGGAGGACGAGAAAACATTCTCATTTTGAAAGCAACGGTTTAAATGTTAACTTTATTGTACAGTATAATCTAAGTCAATCTATCCCATTATAAATAGTAGTCTACAATTAATTTTGTTTGAATTAAATGTTTGCCGACCTAAAATATTTTAGTCACAAATTGTGAGCTATGTCCTTTGACTTCAGCAAATAGTTTGTTATTCATACACTTTTGAGGCTTACAATTTATATTCTACAATGAAATTAGATTTTACAATTTAATGATTCAATATAATACACTATATTATTAATTAGATTAGAAATTATAACAACTTATTACATTTTAAACATTATTATTATTATTATTATTATTATTATTATTATTATTATTATTATTATTATTATAAAAAACAATTTTCAAACGTATAAATTAAGTCGATTGAAAATTGGTGAAAAGTATATTTCAAAATATGCAATAGGCCTTTCCTTTAAAATGTGTAATATATGCCAAAATATTTATTATACATCAAAATGTGTAAAATCATGTAACTTGAAATTCGAAATAATTATGCCTTTGTTGTGACACGCCGATATTTTATTTTTTCTTATAGCTACATACTGTAAGTTATATACAGAGTGTTTCCGGGTTAGTGTTACAAACTTTCAGGGATGATGGGGAAGGGCACATGTATCAATTTGAGATAAGGAACTCTGGTCCGGAAATGACAGAGTCGAAAGTTACAAGCAAAAATAGTTGTGTAGAAATGAAATAATTTTATTCCTCTGTAGGCTACACCTTATTTATGTGATTTATCTATACATCTTACACATACTGTATTCATCTGACGTTGTTTACGTTGTCTACTTACAGTAGCCTATTCCATTCAGTGCGCTGTCTGAGGGGTGGGGACAGGAAACTACACTAAAGCAATGCAGATAGCTTAATGTGTAACGGACATGGTCGGTCCTGATATGCACGTCTGTAGACAGCAGTGTATGTGTACAAATTGCAGTGTCCAGTCGATCAGTCCTAGTGAAATGGAGGAGTACACGAGAGCGGAATATGCAGATATGGTTTTCGAATATGGATGAGCCAATGGGAACAGTAGACAAGTTCACAGATTGTATCGAAGTACTCACGTAGGAGACATCCGGCCCATACCATCTTTCCACGACTGTTCCAAAGGTTAAGGGAAGGAGGGCACGTGATGCCAAATTAAAATTCCATTTTCACGCAACTATTTTTGCTTATAATTGTCGAATTAGTCATTTCCGAACAAGGGTTCCTGATCTCAAATTGATACATGTGCCTTTCGCCATTATCCGTGAAAGTTTGTAACACCAGACGGAAACGCCCTGTATGTATAAAATTAACACATTCATACGCCCTTACTAATTGTATTAATTACAACTCCTATTACTATAATACTAACTAGCTATTTACAGTGAATTGTGAATATGTGATATGAATTTCTGAAATTCTCTTGAACAGCATTTCTTTTTAAACATAAAACACAGGGGTTTTTCAAATTTCCCAGAACATGAGATAACATGCGACAGTAATAGGAGGCGAGCTCTTTCGAAAATTGGGCACTCAAATAGAAGGTGATGAACAGTCTGGTCGCTCTCCTCGCATTTACATGGATTCATTTACATTATTGATTTTGAACCGTTAAAAATACGTTTTAAATTTTCCATGGCCTGAAATGAATTGCGTACGCACGAAATTGGGTATCATACGTTTACAGTTTAACCTAGAGGTTATTGTAGGGAAGAATAAGTCTAGTTAGAGAGCCGTTATTACTTCCTTGCCATTGAACATCCCAGCGTGCTACCATGTGTTCCCTTAATTTATGTTTCATGAAACTAACAGGAATTTTATGGTAATTATCCAAGATATTCATGGAACAAGCTGGTCTGCCCTTTCATTCCCTAATATACCCGAGTGCCCTCGAACCCAATTTAAACAAATGTGTTTGCTGGAATTAGCAATATTACGTCTGGAATTTACGCCAATCATATGCATATTATATTTGTCCCTAATACAGTTCAAAGTTGCCCGTGAGTCACTGAAAATAAGTGCACTGTAGTCTTTGCTGATACACCACTCAACAGCTTTATCAACTGCAAGCATTACAGCTAGGAAAACTGTACAACACTTGTTAAGTTTAAACTGTTGATAATGGGTTTCTTGTTCCCTTTCGAAACAGACGAAAGCACTGCTGACGGCCACCTCATTCTCGTTGATAAACATACGAGAACCATCTGTGAAAATGAAACTCATGTCGTAGCGTACACTGTGTGGTGTGGACACAGTTGGTAAAGACTGCTGGGTGACCAGCGGCTGACAAAGACGCTAGTCTCTATTTCAAGGTCCTGGAACTCTTCTGGATTCCCTCGGGATTTTTGAATATTAGTTACAGCTACTCTGCGGATTCCTGACTGATGAAGCGGTTCAATTCCAGCTATAACTTGAGCGGCTTCAGTAGAAATCGTACGGTAAGCACGGGAGATGCGCAGCATGGAGCCTCTTTGAATCTGACGGAGTTTATGTTGCGCCCATTGCTTGTAGAAAATTCCTTCAAAGGCGCGTGCACAGTATAGGACGATCGGTTCAACCACCCCCCGATAAATTACTTTCAGAATTTCAGAGTTTAAACCCCAGGAAGATCGCGATGGCATAGCAAGGCCTTTATACAATTTGTTGATCTTCATTTCCAAGTGACTAAGATGTGCTTTGAAAGTGAGTTTGCAACCTTAACACTAACAGTGCGTCCGGTTGTTACTAATATACCATCTCATCAAACCTTCCCTAACCAGTGGCGCTACCTCTCAGTGATATTTAAGAGCGACGAAGAAAATTTATGCTGGCAATGACGCCTTTGATAAACGTTATGTTCATATGTTGGCGACATCGTGTAGTTAGTTGCAACTGGTTTTCATTGCAACAGCACGGATGAAAGCTGCTGTACCTAATTCTCCACTGAAGTGAAATATTTTCAATTATATTTTATTTCAATTATAGATCATGATTTTATTTTATGCCTAAGTTACGTTTTTTTCTTGTAAAATAGTACTTTTCTCCTTAATTTCCTATGTCGGTGCCCAAAATGTAAGTCTAATTTAGAACATTCATTACCTAATTTACCATTAAAAAATCCATAGATGCAATTAATTCGAACCACGGGAGCTAGAACGCGTTATAGGTAACGCCTTTTCGCCATCAAGATATGAAACCTGCTACTCCGTCATAAAAGTTTAAAGATATACATTTAAAAACAAAAGTGCTTACCGTGACAATTTGAAAAACACGTTATTTCACTGCTTAATGACAAATTAAGTCTTACCGAGATGTAAGAAACAATAGACAATAATCCATCTACTGAATCCAGTCCTGAAACATTCATTTGCTGCCTAAAAACAAATATTTAACATTTAAAAGGTTCTTGGGTAATCAAAACAAGTCACTAAATTAATACTATTGTACAGTGCGCCGATTAGTGAAATATGGTACTGCAGAGGGATGTATGCAATGGAGTGGGAAATGACTGGCTATCCTAATCCATTATCTCCTGGTTCTGTACTTGTGAGGTTCTGAACAGTTGACTAAACAATAGTGCACGGGATATACAACTTACCGGCATATGAAACTATGCAAGTGAATGGCTGTTCCTCCCTCACAGACTCCCAAGAATTAAACGTGGGAATAAACATTTTCATCGTATACAAGTAGTGTAGTAATAAAAATAAATATGCTTACACATTAAAAGAAACTAACAAATCAGACTTTCTTCGGATCTAACTCAACTGTCTACTAAATTGAAGAAACGAGACAATCAGCTCAGTTAACTATCAAACTTAAGGCCTATTGTGTTCCCAATCGATTCTACTCTCCGAGGAAAGATCAAATTTAAATTTTCTATTTCTTTCATTACAATCATTCAGCAATGCAATTGTAATAAGTTAGGTCAAATATAAAAAAATACACAATAAAAGTACATAAAAACATACAATAAATTCAAACTCTTTGCAATATGCTGCGTTACAGATAAAATTAAATAAAATTATCCAAGTGCTTTTGCACACATTTTTATTTAATGAAAGTGATTTAACACTACGTTTAAAGCTCATAAGATTGTTTATTCCCTTAATATTTTCAGGCAGTTTATTATAAAACTTAATTCCTTAAATAATTTAACTGAACAAGTGCACAATACCGGAGCCGCCAGATTTTTTTACATAGGCTATATCAGTTATGCATTAACTCTTGTCTTACAGAATTGTGGAAGTAAAGAGGTGGGGAATAAATTTCTCTCTTTAATCTAGTACTTTTCTTTTTTCCATTTTTTCCACATTCTCTACTACCTTCACTGTACTTTTATATCGCTATATATATATATATATATATATATATATATATATATATATATATATATATCCTATATTGATTATACTTACCATATTGAAATCACCGGGAATCGATCCAGAAACCTTCTGCTTAGTAGTTTCTCACCGTAACCATTAGACCGTTGAAAAATTTGACCTTAAATTCTTTACAAGACATGGCTTCCAATTTTAACTGTCAATAAAAATTTATCGATTCATGAATTCGGAACAGACTTCAATTTAAATTTTACGAACGATTCCGTACAGGTTACAAGTATTTTATTGCTTCAAAACATCACATTGACAAACAGTACAGATTAAGACAGTAAATTAGATATAAGGTACTTGATAAAATGACATTTGTATTTCTTCTACCTGCAAAGACTATCCACTGGATTTACGATACAGAGCTCTGGAACTTACAGCGCCCGCTACTCCCGATATACTTTCGCCATAACCCATCTATATTATGCCTCAACTGTCAAAAACCAACATAATGCATAACAAGCAGATACTCGTATCTGTGTTAATAGTAATGCCTACGACATGTAAGAATAGTCCAAAAGTAACATGTGAACAGCTGGCAATATACACAAGTTCTGGTATTGTACACTTAAGTCAATTCGACTGTCCAACATTTTATTTAATCTGAACTTCGCAACAACAAAGATTTTTCTATAGTACGCGACACTTTGACGAAAAAAGTAAAAAAAAAAAAAAAAAGTCTAATTTTCAGAAGGAACGTAGTTTTTAATGTGAAGAATTAAAATAGGACTTAAATTGATTCGAAAACATTGGAAAATAGCCAAAAATTAGAAAGAATTGGTAGGTGTAGACAACTTAAAATGATTATTTAACACAAAAAATAAAGAGGTGCCTAGAACATTCTAAAATTAAAACGAAACGCACATTTCACTTTATTTAGTATATATGCAAGAACATACTAAAAGCCAAAGTAACCTAACCTGTCATAGATTCCTATATGCAAATCAAACGGAAAGCCTAAACTAACTTAATCTAACCTGTCACAGATTCCAGCATTTTTAAAACTTAGAAAAAATGAAACAAGTTTCAGTGTCGCGTGCTATAGAAAAGCCCAACTGAACTCAAATTACGTCGTATAATAAATTTATTGTAAACATCATTCACGGCTAGTCATATAAACATTCTCAGACAAGACAGGCAGCAACATAATACCTTTAAAAACTTGTTTACAGTGTCTTCTAGGACCACACCCCTTAATGATGCGCATTGCCTTCTTTTGAAGTATAAAAAAATCTTTAGCACAGACACAATATAATTACAACATAGGTCAAATGGATATAAAAAAAAACCACGGTATGAGTTTAATAGAGAACCAGACGATATAATCTTTTTCAATCTTGTTTAGCTAATATAAGGCTTTGGATACCTTATAGCCTTAATACATAAAAACTGTGTATGACATAGCCAAGCAAGTTTACTATCCAACCAGAAACCTAATAAACTAACCGGATTATATTTCCAAGTTTGAACTTAGTCTATCTGATCCTCAAAGTTGACGTTAAATTTTGAAGATATCCTGAACAGACGATGTTTAGTTATATCTACTAAATCTGAAATCTGTACCCCTAATATTTTCAATGTGTAACTTTAAATTTATGCTTTAGGGCATTTCTCTTAATTTGCTTAAAATTTGTGAATTAAATTTGTGTTGCTTCACTCTAGAAGTGCGAGTCTTGAATTTGTAGATACAATCGTGCATTGAAAGTCTTGAAAATCAGCTTGAAAGTAAAATAAAATTATTAATACTATCTACACCAGGGTATCTCTTTTTACGCAAATGCGAACTGTTATAGCTAATTTAAATATATTGTTTAAAACAGCATCATTGTGTCGAACAATTACATTTTTCTGTTGGAAACCACGTCAAAACTCACCATATTTATATAAGCAATAAACTTCGCCATTAATGATACCGGCAAACACAGAACCATGTTGAATTTGATACCCCAATAGCCGCGGACTACACTAGCTGCTGCTAGGAACCGATGGCTTTCAGACTACAGTGCGAACTGTGGAGGTTCAGCAGTATTCAGAATGAGCGAGCATTACCCAGGAAAGAAAACCCGCACAACTTCAGATAACATTTCATTGGCCAAAAATACTGAAAGGTACAATCAATAAACAGATTAATTCATCTTCATTTTAAGTAAGCAATTATCAAAATTACATTATATAACAATCTTATGTTTAAAACTATATTACAAAATACATTAAAAATATTAGATTATATTAGATTAAATCTTTATTAACTGATAGAATTACAAGCATTCATAGCATCGTCAGTTCACAAGAAAAATAACATAACATACAATATAATACAAATAATAAACTTAATTCTAAACAAGCTTCACATGTAAAACTGCAATCCCTTTAAATATACATTGAAAGTGGAAAACAGTATGGATTATACAAGGGCTACCTGGAAAACTCACCTTAAATCGGCATGCATAATTTTACAGTAGAGCAAAATAAAACAAATCAGAACAAAAAAATCGATTTTGAGATCTGATAAATTATTTCATGAACTACGTATAAAATACAGCTCCAAGGATGCCAACGATGTCGAAACATGTTATATTAGCATCCAATTTTGTAAGTTAAACTTTAAATGCAATCTATTCAAAATTCCTATTTTAAAAGTAAAGTTTTCAGAATTCAATAAAAAATGTATTTTTTTTTTGTCGTAGGAACATATTTTTTTTATATTGAAAGTTTATTGTTTCAGTCATTGACTTTACTGTTGTGTATGTTTCAGGTGTTAACCTTTACATTATAAGTTACAAGACGTATAAACGTTTTCGTTGATCAGTGTCAACATCTTCAGATACGAACAATCAATTTGCAATATCATTACTCTCTACAATCTCTACACATACAATGCATGTTTAGTGGCATACGGGGATAGAAACCTATTAAAATTAATATAATTATAATACACATTAATATTCTACTATTCAAATATGGGTACCCCTATGTCAATATTTAAAAGTGTACATATGATATACAATAGATATGCGTTTGCAAGTCTTCACATGTGGGCTGGGATATTAATGAGATAATATTGTGAGGCTAAAAATAAAGTTAAAATATAAAATTGAGCTGACTATATGTTATATTATATTATACATGTGAAGATTTGCAATTACAATGTTTTATTACATGTTTTATTCATATCTCCGTATTTTAGTGATGCACATCTTTCCAATATATATCATAGTGTATGCTTCATAGCCTGTCGTAAATGCTTGTGCAGATTATTGTGATAAAGATTATCACACACAAGATCGCATCCTCATTCAGAAAACAGAAATACAAATAGCATACAGAACAGAAAACACACTACAAAGACATCTCAACACGCAAACAGCACAAACAAATAAATACAACCACACAGGCGTAGGCCTATACAAACTCACATGCAATAGTTGCGACAGTTTCTACATTGGACAGACAGGCAGATCATTCCAAACTCGTTACAAAGAACACATTAAAGCAATAACCAGAGGACACAATACATCTACATACGCCGATCACATAACTAATGCTAACCACACATACAATAACATAAATACAGACATGGAAATCCTACACATACAACCCAAAAACCAAAAACTCAACACACTAGAACAATATAAAATATACAGACACACCAAAACACACTCTGATCAAATTCTCAATACACAGATCAATTTCAGAACACACACACACTATTTGACACCACATTTCAACACTTTTCAACAATCGAACGCACCCACACAACAGGCAGCGAAGTTCGAGATGACGCCGAGATCTAGTAGGCTCTGAGGATGGTGTGATGGTGTGATGAAACACCGAAACAGCTGCAAGCCGCACATGCTTACACAATTAACACGAGTAAGATCGCCATTTAATCAATTATTTAAATTATTGTTTCTTTGCTTACGAAGGAAATTTCTGAAAAAGAACTTAAGCTCGTAATTAAAATGCCCCTACATCCCGGTGAGCGACAAGTAAGTTCTTTAGCTATGCTATTGAGTTTCTAATAAGGAAACTTCACCTCAGCCTTCAACCATTCCGAATATTTCACCAGAAATCTGTCAGAAGTCCAGTACAACTTCCACCGTTTCTTAAAATCATTCACAAAATAACAAATAGATTTCTTAATTCCATTAAAACACTCTGTAAATACTGTGCTATTAATAATCTTGTCAAAACTTACTCATATAATGATTCAGAAGAGTTTTCTTCTCGAGCATTACTTGAAATACTGTAACTCTTTACGAGTCACCGATGACGGTTGCTTTTGTTCGTCGTCACCCAAAATAAAAACATACATTTTGAAAAAGGCGCGCGTTGGCAGTTAAACCGCAATATGGGGTAAAAGCCTAAATGTCGTTTTGTATTTTGATTACAAAAATTCCATGCGAGTAACTGCCAATTTTTTAATCTCACAAGCAAAACATTCTGATGGGGGCAGATAAAAAAAATTAATAATTTCTTCCACCATGTTAATAATGTCAAAAGAAATGATTATACAAATTTTGGCCACTCGACCGCAGTCACGAAGCCGTCCAGAAAGTGATTTTCCTTGGGGCCGTTTACAGGAAAAAGCACAATTGCATGCAAAGATTTATTGAAACAGATACAGCAATTGTTGCGATATTTGTCAACATATCCCCCACTAGAATTGAGACATTTGTCATACCATGGGATCAATTTTTGTATCCCTGTGTCGTAGAAGTCAGCCGCCTTGGATCGGAACCAACGTTCGACAGCCGTCTGCACCTCTCTGTCGAATATGTATAAAAATAGCTTAACAATTGTTGTGTCTGTTCCAAAAATTTTTCCAATGAAATTGTGTTTCCTTTCTTTTAACGGCCCCTGGAGAACTTATTTTCTTGAACGGTCCTCGTAATTGCGATCGAGTGGCCAAAACTTGTATAAGCACTTCTTTTGACATTATACATGGTGTAAGAGAAAAAAAGAACTTTTTTATCTGCCCCATTAGAATGTTTACTTGCCAGTATAAAAATGGAATTTATGGCCGAAAATCTAATTTTCAATTAATTAACTTCGAACATTGTAGTATTGACATGGAATAAATTAATTAAACTTTTATAAACCAGACAGATTTTTCACGTGGAATTAAAAAAATATTTTGCTTAAGCACAGCACAGAATGATCTTCCCTTGCATCCCTCCAACGCATAACGAGTTGCGGACCGCACGAGTGTTTATCAACCAGCAACTTCCGCTATGTATTTACTGTTGTTAATCTTTCCGAATCCTTTTCTGCGTTGCGGATTTCTGCGTACACATCATAGACTTTCTAAATAACCGCTAGATCGCTCACTGGCACTAGCGTTATACTGCCAAATTGAACAGCCGACGAGCAGTAGAGCTGAATAAGTACGGTTCTTTCGTGTGCTGCTTTTAATTGCAGCAATGCACACGGATGTAAAGATAAAGAAGGAAGAAATGTTATATTTCACTGGTTAGTTAATCCTTAATTTCTACGACGATTTTTTCTCTATATTATGTTACAGAAGACAAATTATTGTATTTGCCATGTTACTCTTTATGTTCCAAGTTTCCTCTGAGTAAAGATTCCCTTAACCGAAAGTGGATAGGTGTAATCCGCAGAGAGAATTTCTACCCTACATTGAATCATTCAGTGTGTTCAACTCATTTCGAAGATAGTTGTTACCTTTCAAACTACGTTATTATACATTGTTATTGTCCTTCATCCACTCCATATCATTCATTTTCTTCAAACAGCTGTTGTTTCAGTGCATACACGAATAATTATTCACCGAATTCAAAGATACAGAAACTGGATAAATTATGAAAAGTTATTTTTTTAAATATAACTGATTGAAAGTGATTCCTGTCTTAGTTATGGATTAATGAATCATTTTCTTATTCTACTACTGCTGTTGCTGCTGCTACTAGAGACCTGCAAAACTGCGCACACAACCGGTTTAGATTCGACCAGTCGGAGCTCAACCGGCTACGATGAACATCGGGCCGAATAACTCGGTTGTCGAGCGATTACGCCTGATGTATTGCAGAGTAGACAGAACATCAGGCGCATTGACATGAAACTAACGTTTTTCGAGTACACAACCGGAGTAACAAGGAAATTTACGTTGTCTTATTGAAAAAAAAAAGTGTTTGCAAGTATTCTTACAGTTCATTCGACACTATAACACATATATTTTCTTTATTATTCTGAACTTGCAGTAACTTTATAAGTATCGTTTATATTTTAAACTTTTAGAGTTTTACTAATGAAAGTTGCTTATAGATATGTTAAACAATGTTATAGTTTTTCACAGAACAAGACGTCCACAAGCCATGTATATTTTTCTTACCAATAAATGCTATATAGCTGGCGTTTTTCTATATCAGTGTTAAACAGTATACGTCATAACTTCATCATCTGATTACGTCGTAACTCTTTCTCGTCACATATTGACTGAATCTTGTTCGATTTGTATAACCCAATGATCGATATTACATAAGTTCAAGTAAGATCGCGAATTATTTAGAACACAAATCTCACACAGAAAGAAACGGTAAGGAGGAAGAAAATACGATCTCCAAATAACACCAGGTACATTTCATCATACAATAACTCTTTAACATTTTCTCAATAGGCTATACAGAGTAATAATATTGAACGATATTTATTTTGTTTAATTACAAAAATATGTTTGCTTCAAATAGGAATACAAATAATTTGACACTTTAATACATTTATTTTTGTATTTCGAACTTGCAGTAATTTGACTAGTAACAAATAAATTAGCAATGGACACAGTGACATCGAAGGAAATAGACGTAATGTATAATGTGAAATATCATAATGTAAACATATTCAAAAATATAATTACAATTCATTATAAAACAAAGTAGGAAATAAGTACATAAGTCCATTATGACGTTTGTACTTTAAACTAAAAAAAAATGTATAGGCCTACCTCTAAAACAATAGTTGCATGCTTTTTCATTATTCTAATCAGTTGCAATATTATTTATTAAGAAATTAATTTAAAAAGATAAACAGTAATATTATTTTCAACAATACGATTACTTTGGCTCCCAATGGTTGTTGTTCTGTACAAAATAAGTATAATTTACACATTTCTAAACTACGAATAACAAAAGAATAGCAAGGTTTAGAAACAAATCATTCTGTATAGAAAAGATCTACTTCAGAGAAAATAAGTGTCATTCAAAGAACTATTTTATTACACACGTATTAATATCAACTAATTGATGTTCACAATTATTATTAGGGCCTATTATCATAGACTACTTGATCAGAGTTGACTTCTTATGTTTATGTATTAATAAATCTCTTTTACTAGTCTAAAGTTACGCTCGGTGGAAACACTTATTCATGGAATGGCCAATATTCGTTTCACAAGTGTTGCTAGAGAGGCTAGAGTTGTTTGGTGATCTTTCCATCAGTTTAGTATGTAGAAAATGAAATGAGCATAATGTATAATGTGAGATATAATAAGTAAATAAATCCAAAATAGAATTACAATTAATCACAAAACATAAAATTAAATAATTATTAACTCTAAATGCATTCCTCCAAAACAGTAGCTATTCATATACAGGGTAGAAGTGAAATAACCCTGCAGATTGTACGGGGCGATAAGGTTCACTTAAATGAATGGAAAACCTATATTACGTTTAATTCTCTAGTCGTAGTAAACATACTAAAAGCATTGGTTGTAATAGGTTTCAGAATATATAAAGTTATTTTTGTTTTAGTTTTACTATTGATCGAGTTTACTGTTTTTTTAAGTGTGTCATTATTGTAATATTATAATTCAGTTTTCTAGTGTAAGCAAAAATTACAACCTTGGTAATTTGTGGATACCGAAAGTTTTTTTTTTCTGCAATTTACGCTTTACAACGTCTGTAGTTTCACGCTGCATGCTGTTTGTTCCTTTTGATGATCCGCAGCTATAATATCTGGATGGTTCACTGTGATCTTCATTTTATACGCCAGAGCCGTCCACCCACAGAGAGATCGGATCAACTCGAATACACGTTAAACCGAATACTGAGACAGTACGCAAGCAGATGTACTTCGCATACTGCCTATAAAGCCAGGCGTTCAGTAGCGCTATGTAAGTTTGTTCGGTTTTCAACCGGTTTTGCAGGACTCTAACTGCTACTACTACTCCTACTCCTACTCCTACTACTACTACTACTACTACTACTACTACTACTACTACTACTATTATTATTATTATTATTATTATTAGTAGTAGTAGTAGTAGTAGTAGTAGTAGTAGTAGTAGTAGTAGTAGTATAGTAATAATAATGCTCTTTGACTTCATACAGCAGTTTAAGTTACAGATTGAATTGAAAAGTTGACATAGTAGTTATTTTATTAACCGTGATTGTGAATATTCACATTCAGAGTTCCTATAAAAATGATGCAAGTCTGGCAGCCAGGACTGCCGGGTATCCCAATTTAGATGGGATTCTCCCAATTTCCTGGCTGAATTCCGATTAGAATGAGTCGGGATTGACAAAAATCCCAATTTACAGATATTAGCCTAGAACATATTTAAACAAATTATATCTGTATTTTCTATTATCCTAAATTTTTATTTAGCCTATATTGACTCAAATGGTAACATTGTATGCATAGAGGTAACCCGCGGATATGTAGTAAGTGTATGAGGTAGCCCAGCTGATTGCCGTAAGGCAACTACACTCGCAAAATAATACTTCTTGTAGTTGTTGATTAATCCGTTTCGGTCCCTAGTCGCTACTCTCACAATTAGGAAACATTGTGTATTTTAAGTGTAACGTATTTTGCACTAATAACATACAATTGCTGCGTTTTATAGTTTAGTTAACTATGTTTAAATATGGATTCATCGTCAGATAGTGAAACTGTTGCAGTACCGGTTCCGAAAAAGAAAAGTTGCAAAGTTAATTTAGTAGCAAATGGTTAAAACATATTCGTGGTTAATAAAAGAAAAAAATAGTGTTCACTATCTACTGTGTGTCCTTCGTATTTTAGTGTTTCTTACGGAGGCGAATAGGCCTACATTAAAAAGGAGCAAACACTACTTTGCAGAAAACTGCTATAAATCTTATGATAAAGTGTTAATAAGTCTAATGTCTTAAGTTAGCTTCTGATATCCCGATTTCCCTCGCAGAAAACGTAGCAACTCTGCTAACAGTAGAAACACGGTATTAAAGGTATCTCACAAAGGAAGTATTGTTCCTTTAAACAAGAATATTTAGCTTTCGGATAAGCAATACAACACGTATTCAAATAGCGGTTTCGAAAGCCCGCGCGTTTTCTACCAAACAAATGGCGGCTTTCTGCTGCTTCAATTTGGGAACATAGTTCTCATTTCTTCGCTACGGCGTGGAAGGGGCTCGGTACAGACATCTGGTTAGTGTTTACAGAGTAGAAACACCAACTTGAGTGTCTTCGAAAAATATAATTTTTTCCAGTTAGAATGAGATTCTGGCCCACTGTGGAACGTTAGAATAAAGTAAGGCCCAGAAGTCAATACTGATTTATAAAAGGATTTAGCTAAGACAATAGCCTACATAGGAATTCTTATGGAATTAGGAGCAATAGCAGATATTTATCCCGCTGATCAAAAAGTAAATCATATGGGAACATACTATAAGCTTGGACATTTTTGTAGTAGGTTATTTTACGACGCTTTATCAACATCTTAGGTTATTTAGCGTCTGAATGAGGTGAAGGTGTTAATGCCGGTGAAATGACTCCGGAGTCCAGCACCGATAGTTACCCAGCATTTGCTTATATTGGGTTAAGGAAAAACCCCGGAAAAAACCTGAATCAGGTAACTTGCCTCGACCGGAAATCGAACCCGGGTCACCTCTTTTCGCGGCAAGCCGCGCTAACCGTTACTCCAAGGTGTGAACAAGTGTTGAAATTTCACAACTGTATGACAATATACAGTGCGATCAGTTTTGCTTTCCACCGGAGTGTTTTGTCTATGGGCGAGCGCGCAACTCATTAGCCGGGTCTCGGTGATTAACGGGAGGGTAAAATAATAAAACAAACCAACCATACAACAACACATTAACATATTTAAGAGGCTCATTACTTACCACATTATCTAATGAAGTGCTGAAACTGCCCGCCTTCATTCTCCACACATTTTCGCATCTCTTTAGGAAATTATTCATCACTCGCTGTAATTCATTTTGAGCAATCCGGACAATTTCCTGATGAATATTATCTTTGAGTTCTTATATAGTGTGCGAGTTCATTTTTTAATTTATCCAGAGATAATAATCGCAGACTGTTAGATCGGGGGACAGAAGGGGCCACAAATCCCTACTAATAACTCTCTCTTGTGGAAAGACATTGTGAATTTCTCTCATGGAAATATTCGCAGTGTGAGCAGTGGCAGAGTCCTTTTGAAAAAGTGTATGATCACGCTCCCTGTGGATTAAGTCTCTGAAAAAAGGATTAGTATGGTATTCACATAAGTTACAGAATCAATTGTATTCTCAAAAAAAAAATGGTCCAGTGATTTTTTTCACCACTGATGGGACACAATACACCGATTTTGTCATCATGGGGTGCACTTCATGTACGAAGTCAGGATTATCAGTAGCTACTCGAGTAACGATTGTTTTGAGTACACACATAGGCCTAACCATGGAGGTGGAACCAGGCCTCGTCCGAGAAGAACATTAAATGGGTCTATTTGTCCATTGTACACATTTTCCAGAATCCACTCACAAAATGTGCGCCTACGTACGGGGTCACCTACCTAGCTAAATAGTATGTGCAACAGTTATTTTATGCGGCTTGAAGTGCAATAATTTAGTAGCCTTTTTTTAAAGTTCCACTTATGTGCAAGACGACGAAGAGATTTTCTAAATGATTACGAATGCCATGTAATCTTTCTTGGTAACTGTCGCAGTCGTAGTGCAGCTGTTCCCGAATGTGTGTTGTGTTGTTCGTTTCTTAATTCGACAGTGTATATATAAAGTTTATTATGCCACGTGAGTTTACAACGGCACAGCGTGTCTTTATTTACGATTCATATGTATTAACTCAGTCAGCTCGTGAAGTTCGAAGACGGTTTCAAGAAGGATTCCGGGGTGTAGACGCTCCAGATCGTAAAACAGTCTATAACAGGGCCGGGCATTAGAGCGGCTCCATTTAGCCGGCCAGAGCTGCTCTCGCTCCGCAAGGCAAGCCAGAGAAGAACGCTCACGAGTGGCGGACTCGCATTACAACTAGCCTACCTTCCCTGCATTAATATAAGAAGAGCCACGGTTGTTCTAGTCATTCAGTCTGTCAGTACATAATAGTTTATAAGGATATTACATCAATCCATTGTACAGTACAGACTTTATAACACTCTTATTAATTTAATGGAATAAACTTCGCTCTATGCACACACACAAATCATTAAGCTTATTTACATAACCCATACGCACATACTGCAATCTCCTCACCACGGTTCTACGAGACAGGAGTATGGCTTCCATTTCCCCTACTTGCTGTGGACAGAGTTCATCTGCCAATATAATTAAACATCTCTTGATGAATTCACCTTCGTTGAATGTTTTCAATTCCTTTTGCAATTTCGTGGCAAATTTTGTAGCTAATTCTCATAGCCGATTCACTAAGTGCATTATTGTCATCCTGTTAATACATAATATAATATAATATAATATAATATAATATAATATAATATAATATAATATAATATAATATAATATAATATAATATAATATATATGATATGATATGATATGATATGATATGATATGATATGATTATATCATGAACTGTAATATACTATACTATGATATAACATAATACTTGTATAATTTAAAAATTATATATTACTAAATATTATAATAACTCATAATGCAATATAAATATTAAATAGATACTCTAATGTAATGTACCTGAGAAACATTGTCTTTAAATTTTTGTATTAATTTATGGCGTTCATTACCAACATATTTGTCATATTCAGTAGCATGTTGTAAATAATAATGCCGTTGGATATTGAACTTCTTAATCAGTTGGAGTGTTTTATGACAAATTAAACACTTTGCTAATCCACTGCTCTCTACGAAAAAGAACTCCTCTTCCCATGATACATTAAAAGCATTGGGAGTAGCGTGCCGCTTTAGTTTATGAGCGGAAGCTCCGTCTTCAAAGTTCGCCATCATACTGCAGAGTCACCACTGCACCGACACTGAATGACGTACAGTATGCATACGTCACAGCGCTCGGAAGAACCGCTCTTTAAAGCACACAGCGCTCATTTCTCAGAATCACGTAATGTGCCCAGTCCTGGTCTATAATCTTTATCATAAATTTAAGGAAACTGGAAGTGTCCAGCTTAAGAAACCAAAAATGCAGCGTAGGGTTCTCACAGACAAGGTCAACAAGTAAGCAAACAGGCTTGCTACTCCCTCCAGTGCGCGGCAAACGAGTGGGGGCTCACTCACAGGAAAAACCCCGCTCCGCGGGGGGAAATCATAACTGATCTCACTGTACAATTACATAGATATAGTTTATACACAGGAATTCTGAAATATATTCCTTATTGTGTATGTATATACTGGGAGTAACTGCAATCTAGTAGGTCCCAAATATCTTTTGCACTTGTACATCTAAATGTATGAAATTCTGTGTGGTGTTTTCTGAGGACAAAATATAAAAAGACTTTGGATTTCTTGTAAAAAAATTCATTTGCGGTTTAATCGGAAATCATTCCAACCTACTTAGTTCAAATGGAAAACCATGAATGTTTTCTTCACATGATGTATCGCCAGTAGATTCTGGGTTCAATCATGTATCACAAGTAAGTTTTGTTGTCACTTTTTAATGACATTAAAATAAAAATAACATAGGCCTTAAATAATTTATTGAACATTAAGTTCTTTATGAAGAATGAAGAAACTTCAACACAATACACCTGACAATAATAACACAAAACTTGATGTGTGTTGTTCAAAATATCCACCATCAGCACCTTGACATAACCTGACTCTTTCAATTAATCCCCACATAACGTTATGTAATTTCTGAGTGGTTGTAGTAGCTATTGCTGCTGTGACACGATGTTGTACATGTTGTAAAGTTGTTTTTAGTGTTGAATAAACCATATTATTAATGAGGAAATACAAATAAGTCTAAAACAGTTAAGTCAGGTGACCTAGCTGGCCATGTAGCAGGTCCATTAGTCCCTATCCAGTTGTCACTGAATCTGTTATTCAAGTATTGAACAACCATTCTAGTATTATGGGAAGGCGCCTCGTCTTCAAAATATGTAGGCTATTGTTCATTACATTTTAATTACAGTTCATCTAAAGCAGGCCCGCTAAAGAGCCTGTCTCAGAGCTGTTTCCTTCTCCCAGTGCGCTGAAGTATTGCCGATGATGAGAGGGAGGGATAGGGTTACTGATAGATTGATTTCACAAGAGTTGGACCCGGGATGGGTCCTTGCACTTACAAAGGAACCGTCCCAGGTCGTGGTGCTTGAATTTAATGAAAATGCATATTAAAAGCTACTTTTCGTTCGTTAAGAAACGTGGCGATAGTCGTTCGTTTCACTTTTTCCTCGTTCACGAAATATAATGACTGAAAATCGATGTTACGTATGCCGCTTCTTGCGCGCACTTGGATCTTCATAGCTCCGCAACACAGTATCACAACTCTCGCATTAATGCTCTAGTCATTTTTTTTAAACTCACATTAATACAATAGTAGTGTAATTCATGGCATCTTTCACTCATTCGTACACCGTCCAAATCCATAGTTATGCTGCTGGAAGTCTAGGAACACGACTGTACATACTATGTTTATTATTATTATTATTATTATTATTATTATTATTATTATTATTACAGTGACTAATACTAATAATAAATATAAAAACTGCTATGATATTCTTTTTATTTTTCTGATTTTCAAAGTATGTTATACTAGTGTTTAATCAGCATAAATGTTATTTGTGTAGGCTAATAGAACTACTTTTATTAAATTTCAAAACTCACTATTAAATCGAAAACTTTAAGCAATGGAAACAATTTCGAAAACAAATTTTAAATCACCGTGATGATTTCTATGAGAATACGCAGTTCTAACAGCCAAAAATTTAGTCACTCTGCATACGGAAGTCCGTCAGACGAAAATACGCCTTTGTTTAACTAACCGTAACAAGGAAACTAGTAAAGATTTTGAATATCAACCATTTTTAAAAATAATTTTCATTCTTTCTAAACATTTCTCTCACTTTGATCCTCATCTAAAGTAAAAAATAAAAATGTTTGCCGCTTACCAACTTTAGAGGGTGTCAATGTCTATTTTGAACAGGTCACTTCGAACTTACCGTGACTGGGAAAAGCAACTTGTTCGAGGTGGCAATAGAGGAGATTTGTTGGACAGGTTGCGCTATTTGGTATTCTCGGACTTCGAAAATGCGATAAACCTGAGTCATCCGATTCACGAGTCCGAAATTCAAATTTGGGCCAGAAAGTGGGTGTAGCGTAGATCAGTCTCCTATGACGCTCCCTGGGCAGTGACTCTGTCGATAAATTGGAATATTGAACTGGCTCCATATTGGTGAATGACGAACAGTTATGTACCCGCTATTAGTAAAAAAAAAAAAAAAAAAAAAAAATGTTTTTATATGAATGTACTTTTATGACAGCTGTTACAAATGATACCTTTGAGATGTTTGGAGTCCTATATCAAATGCATGGACGTAAACAAATGGGAATTCTTTATATATTACGTTTTATTTCGTATGTAATGTGACAAGTGAGAAGATCGCCTCTGCTTAAACGCACTGGAAAATCAGATGTTTCTTTTCAAGGTTCGATAACTACGTCATTAGTTCTTGCTACAGATATAGAAATATCCAATATTCATTTTGACAACTAGAGTTCTCCATTATTAGCCCCAAATAGTTTCTTAAGCATCTTATTCTCAGACACTCTTAACCTCTGTTCTTCTCTCAAAGTGAGAGTCCAAGTTTTACAACCATACAGAACAATCGGTAATATAACTACTTTAATAATTCTGACTTTCAGAATTTTTTGAAAGCAGACTGAATGATACAAGCTTCTCAATCGATATTTCCCATATTTATTCTGCGTTTAATTTCCTCTTGAGTGTAATTTATATTTGTTACTTTTTCTTCAAAATATTTGAACTTTTCCACTTTTTCAAAGGACAAATTTTCAATTTTTATATTTTCTCTCGCAGTTTTAGGCAGTAAAAAACGTAATTTTAGGCACTTCAATTTGGTCACAAGAATATTAAACTAGGTTCTAAAATACTTATTTTGGGCATTAAAAATATCATTTTAATAAAAAATATAGACTACACATAATTTAATATAAACCAACACTTTATTAACATCATGAAAAGCACAAATTCAGAAAGTAATTTGTCTATTTAATATCTTGCAAAACCTTTGTTTATTGCAGCGATGTCAACGAGAGCGCAAGCGTGCTTCACCGCACGTAGGCCTATGCGGTGTTCAGAGCACGTAAGGCACGCAGGTACAAGTCACTGGTGAACACAAGGGTTGTACATGAGATATTTAGGTACAAGTCGTACATTTAAGGTTCAGGCTGACTGAACTCTTGACTTCTTATGTAATGAAAGCAGTGGTGATATTCTTCGTTTGGTAGGTATGTCGGTATGTGATAATTATTTAGTTACAAAGAGAAGCAGCGTCGAACGCCTGAAATTATTAGTCCATCTACAGAACGATGTATTCAAATTTGGTTGTTTTTATTGATATTAAATTGTAGTAAATGTATGTGAAGATGTATTGTAGAGCTTCTTCCTCACAGCATTGTATTTATGTTTACAGAGTGAAGTACAAACCAAAGGATGTGTTGCTAATATCGTAGACTCGTTACATGTCAGTTATGAGTTGTGTCTATAAATTGCCAAGATTTTCGTACATAAATTTTCAGTTTGACGATGTTTCTTACCATTGCGATATCCTTTGGTGAAGCCAAGAAAAGGTTCTGTGTAGATTTTTTGAATTGCGTGAATATTCATCAGAATTCATAATAGAGAAATAGAACTAGTTGACTCTACGTGGATCGAGGAACTTAACTTTCTAAAGGATATATTCGAGCATCTGAACGTTTTGAATTTTTGATCGCAAGGAAAGAATTAATTAATTTGTGACTTGATGGATATTGTTAAAAGCTTTCAGATGAAGATTTCATTGTGGATGTCACAGATCTCACAGCACAATTTTTATAATTCCAACGCCTTCAGTTATTGAACACCATGCACATGCTCAATAGTGTAAAATACTGCAATGTTTTAAAAAATCTCTGGGCAGAGTTCCATAGGCGATTTAAAGATATTGATCTGCTCCAGCCCAAGTTGGATTTGTTTTGTGATCCTCAAAACAAAAAAAATGTACCATCACAGTTACAATTGAATACCTTAATTGTCGAACATCCTACAGTCTTTGAGGAATATCTTGAGACTGATACCTGCTCTGGCCTTTTCCAGGCAACCGGTTGAGAGGATGTAAGTTGACAATAGGAAGGAAGGAAGAAAGAATCCACTTGCGTCAGTCAAAGTCTTGAGGTTGCCAGTGTCGGCCTGTGTCGGTCACAATATTGCGAGTTGTGTTTTAGTGCGATATTTTACTTCGACGTTATTTATATGTTATTTGTTTGAGTATTTATTTTATTATTTTACTGTATCGTGTTATTTTGTACTTTTATAATTTTTTATTGCCTATACAAAACAAGCTTCGTTCCCAGTTTGCTTGATATACACAAAGCTTTGAGGGAGGCTTTAGTTGAGGGTAGCATATGGGTAGTGCGACAAATATTAAAAAATATGAATTTCCGTTATGCTAAAAACATTGTAGGACGAAAATTTTTAATGGAAAAACCCGAAATTGTTGAAAAAAGTTTTATTATTTACGAAAAATGCAAGAACTGAGAGCAAGTGGTCGACCAATCGTTTATCTTGATGAAACTTGGTTGAATGTGAACCACACTATAGGAAAGGTATGGTTATGTGTCACGCCAGACGGTGAAATTGACGTACCTATGATTGTCCCCTTGGGTAAAGGGCAGAGATTTATTATAGTATACGCCGGGTCTTCTGAAGGGTTTGTTCCGAACGGCCTTCTGTATTTTCGGTCTAAATCCACAAAGGACTATCACGAGGAGATGGATGGTATTGTTTTCAGGGATTGGTTTGTAAATAAACTCCTTCCAAATATGCCTCAAAAGATTGTAATTATTATGGACAATGCACCTTATCATTCGGTGGAACTAAATAAGGCTCCAATATCATCAAGTTTAAAAAGCGAAATGGAAACCTGGTTACTCGAAAAGAACATTGAAAACGATCCGAGATCCACCAAAGTAGTATTATATGACATTGTCAAGATTAAGAAAGATAGATTTAGAAAATACGAAATTGACACTATTGCAGAGTTAGCAGCGGATACCTTAGTACGTCTTCCTCGCTATCATTGCAACTTCAGTGCAATTGAATTAATTTGAGCCCAAGTAAAGAACGATGTAGCCAAACATAATGTAACTTTCAGACCCAGTGATGTAACACTTCTCTTTCAAACAGCATTATCAAAAGTGACACCAGAAAAGTGGATACAAGCGTGTGAAAGTGTAGAAAAGGAGGAAAAGTTTTATTGGGAGAAAGATGGTTTAATTGACGAAGTCATCGATCGGTTTGTAATCAACATAGGAGAGACAGATAGCGAACACGAAGGATGTGAACACTCTACAAAGGAGCAGGCCGCCACTGACACTTTCACGGACATGATGGAAGTGATAGACCAATGCCAACAACCCCATAATAGTAGCTGTGCGAGAGAGAGGGTAAGTACATAATGCTGTCTCTGTTCAAAATTTTGTCTCAACTTGTTCCTCAAATACTGTAAGTTCAAAATTTACCGAATTCGACTTTATACCTGACAAGTAGTGTTTTGCGGGCAGGGCATAGTTGCGCCCCACGGTCAGATAAAATGCAGCAGATAAAAAAGATCCCTATTTTGTGGGCATAGTTGCGCCCTGTTCCCATCAGGTAGAGAAAAGGGGATGGCATAGTTGCGCCCCGATGAAATAGGTAGAGAAAAAGACACTACGGAAACTCGAGCCTCGTAATCAACTACCTTATTGATTTCTTATGCGATTTAATATTTATTATCGATACCGTTAAAATGAACACCATGGAGTTGGCAATATTTTATTAACTGTTTTTCTACTGTTTATGCAGTGATTATCGATAGCCTACCGTTAAAATGAACACCATGATTTTGGCAGTACTTTATTAACTGACATATTCAAATGAGTGAGCCGTTGGAATATGAGGGCTTAGCAGTATTTGACATTTTATTAATGATTTTCACACCGTCTGTGGCGTATAGTGAGGTTAATTTAAAATAAATGTTAAGTTTAGTGAAAAGGGTAAAGCGTTAATAATTCACAATGGTTCTACGTTTCAATTTTCGAAACTCTGTACCGTAGGGTTAAGATATCGATGTGCAAACAAAAAATGCAGTTCATTTATTGTGTGTGATCGATAAAAAAGTGTTATTTTAAATAGTAAAATTGATCACATGCTAGGTCTACCTGATTTCAATGCAGCTATCACTGTAATATTTGTTTATATTATGACAATCACTTTCGTGTGTACTATGTCCATCGGGGCGCAACTATGCCATGTCCATTTTGCTACCTGATTTCTTCGGGGCGCAACTATGCCATGTCCCTTCTGCTACCTGGTTTCTTCGGGGCGCAATTATGCCATGCCTAGGCCTTCCAATTGACCGCGGGGCGCAACTATGCCATACCGGTGTTTTGCATAGACTACCATTCTGTAAAAAAGAACATCCCAAGTCCGACTGTAAGCCTGTGTTTTTGGATCATACAAATATTTATTTCAATACTCATATTGCAAGCATATATAGTTTCATTGCTGTTCTGAAAAATGTGCTTCAATGGACTTGGAATTTTTGCCAATTCAGGTCTTTCATTAGAAATTATTTTGCTGAAGGAAATAACATTTCACCGGACATAAGAAAGCTGGTATCGACAAAAAGCAGTAAAAGCACTACTGAATTAGGCGAGAAGCCTAGATTTAAATTTGTTTCTAGAAGTGTGATGCTCATATAAGTAGTACATGATTATGTAACAGTTACATACATCTTGTAATTAGAAGAATTATGTAGGCCTCATTATGTAAAACTGATTAAGTTAAAGATAATATATGTTTATTATTTCTTGTAGGCTTGGTATTTCATTTTACCAAATGCAGAATGACCTATGATTTATTTTCCTTTCGTATAAGCTAAGCGGGCAGAAGAGAAAGTGACGTTACTTCCTCTAGTTCAGTGGTTCGTCGCCGAGTGGCACTAGCTCTGTTTTCCGTCCCCAGTTTCAGGATCGCTATTCGAGCGAATGCAAAAGGTATTTAAAAATAACCCATTAGATAAGAATGTATTGTAGAGTACTTTGTTACAATATTTTACTTGTTTAAAAATGTAATATTACTACATTAACCAATTGTGAGTTATATAACGAACCCTGAACAGTAAATATAATTAACCGAAAAATGGAACATTGTGCCGGCTTCAACCAGAAATACGCGAAAAAAAGTACAGCTTCGCAAAACTGAACGTTTTTATGGTATTATAAAGTACGCATTGACATGAAATTATAGTTTTTTATACACAAGAAAGAATGTAATATAATAAAGGGGACACCTTATTTTTACCAATAGTTTTTATCTACTATTTAGTCATTAGTTGCAGTTGCATCTGGTTTATACATAATTCAGGGGAACAAGCAATATTACCTGCAACTTAGACTCATAATGCTACTTTTCTTGACGTTGAACAAGCTTTTGACACCGTCTGGCATGATGGGCTATTATATAAACTTCTTAAACTTAACATACCTAATGTCTATATTCAATTCATTGCCAAATACTTATACAACAGAACCTTCAGAGTTCGATGTGGATCATCACTTTCAAGTTCTCGAGTCATTGAAGCTGGGATTCCTCAAGGATCAGTTCTGGGACCTACTTTGTACTCCAGTTACGTACAAGATCGTCCAAAGAAACCTGAATGCTTACATATGTATGCTCTATGCAGGTGACACAGTTCTCTATACAATACATTATAATATTATTTTCGCCTGTCAACAAATGCAAGAAGCTCTTGATTTACTTACACAATGGGCTACAAAATGGCTAATAAATATTGATGGAACTAAGTCACAGGCAGCGGTTTTCACTAAAAGATTCCCACACTTACCAGAAGAACTCACAGTTCAACAACAAAACATACCTTTTAATTCGGCTGTAAAATATCTCGGCGTTTATCTTGATAGAAGACTGACTTACAGGCAACATATAAATTTAATCAGAGACAGAGCTTTTTAACGTTTCATGCTGCTGTATCCTCTTTTCAAAAGTCGCATCTCTCTTAAAGGCAAAGTTTTATTATACACTTGTCTGATCCGTTCATATATGTTATATGCTTGTGAAATTTGGT